>NC_136067.1:1298975680-1300248522 GCF_964261635.1 Lissotriton helveticus | reverse complement strand
TCACTAAACTTACAATGTTTAATAAGCACATCAAGTTTTTCAACAAACTCATCCTTCATTTCACCAGCTTTCTGTCTCAGCTTGATTGAAAAAGTACCTTTCATATTCGACATTCAGCATCAGATTGAACTTGGCTCCTAAAACTTCTTTGATCTGACGGTACGATATTGCATCAATCTGTGACATTTTCTTCATCACTTCTTTTACTCCATCACCAGCATGGTTCTTTAAGTTTATAATTATTTTCTTGTTATCTACTTCTACTAGGGCATCTATGAAGTAATCAAATGTCTTGATCCATGCAGTCCACCTAGCACCCCCATTCTGCTTTTTGGCGGTACCAAATGGTGGTGGTTTCAGCAATGCAGCTGCAGAGTATTTCATGCTACTTTCTGCCATTGTCGAGAGAATGTGCTGTTCTGACAGCTTTTGTTGTTTACCTTATTCTGTACCTTCTGTAAGCGCCAGCTTTGAGCTTTTGAGCTTCAGATTGTGTCATTGTGCCCGCTCAAAGATTGTGTGGTGCTCCCTTCATCTTTAACAGTATGTGAGTTTTCTGTTTCTTGCACATGGTTGTCTTTGCAGTTTTATTTTTGTTTTGTTCAAGTTGTTTCTCCATGTTATGGGACAGTTCAGTATCTCTTCTTTCAGGTTTACCAGCAGGTTTTTGATGGAGTTCTTCAATTGTATTCTTCCCAAGGTCTTTAACTTCTTCAAGGGCCACGTATGGGCTTGATCGGGGGTTTTGACTCCACATATGGCAATTGCAGGCACCTTTGCATTGATTTGGGGTGCATGTGGCAACCATGAGCAGTGTGCTGCATTGTTGCAAACTCTCAGGGAGAGCAGTCTTGTTTCTTCGGGGCACGGATCCCCTCCTCATTGCTTGTTGTCTTGTTCTTTTCATGCTGAGACCATGCAAATTAACATGCCACACACAGATCTCAGTAACACGTTGCATTCATCACTCAATTCCATTCTAAAAGTAATTACATTTACAGCACACTTCGCAAACATTGGCATCTACTGAAATTGGATCATGACTTAGATCCATATGTGAGACAGAACCACAAGTCACATATGTCAGAGGCAGAACATTGAGAAATATTCTAAGTTCTGCCAACAATGTCACCACGAAGCAAGGGCAGGGACAGACGTGGTTATCAACAAACCAAAAGGTTTCTGCATATGCACTATGTGCAATGTGTGTCAATTTGCAGACAACAAAATCACGAACTTCTGTTATAATACAGGACAGACACACAGAATCACACACTTTATCAACTGCAATACAAAGAATGTAGTGTACTGCATAATTTGCCAATGCAACTTGACATATGTGGGAAGTACTATCAGGTCACTAAGGGAACGAATCCAGGAGCACATCAGGGCGGTTCGAAAAAATAATGTGAATTATCCATTGGCAGTCCACTACAATACAATACATCAATCTTCCGAAGTAATCCGACTGAAATTTCATGGTGTTGCAGTGGTGGAAGAGGACCTCAGAGGAGGCGACAAAGTGTCTAGATTAAGGAAACTAGAGGCTAAATGGCTGATTAAATTGAGATCGATTGATTTGGGATTGAATGTGGACAAGTAGATGCATGTTCTTTTGAGAGATTGAAGTGTCTTCAGTTAATTTAGATCTGTATTGAATTCTAGTACAATCATGCATGTTAAATATTATCCTCACCTCATCCCTTTCCTGAAATACCAATGATATATTTACTGATTGTATATAATATACAAATTGCTTGTGAAGTAATGTTTTCAACATCTTATGCCGATATTCTGTGATCTTACAAAATGTCTCTTCCTCCAAGTACTATACTAATATTTATCAAGATGACATGAGATACAGGTTAATACTCTAGATAATGGCGGTATACTTGTTTGCAAATTTGGATCATTCAGTGCATGCTCTAGTGTATGATCTTGCCCTTATACTTGTTATTCTTTTCTCACCTTATTACTAACTTTATGACTAATTTTATCTTGAATAATTGTGAGACTTTGTTTCATAATTAATACTTAGACGTCTCACTTTCGACCTCTTTACTCACTTGCAAATATCAGAGGGTGTGGATCTTTATTCTATGGGGCTCAAAAGCTTCATTCATATTTGTGTACTGTTTGTTTGTGACAACTGAGCTTTTTTCACGTGGTGTTCAGGTTACACAAGCTAGTTCTTTTTCGTTTGCGACGCAGTGATAGATAAACCCTTTTACTACCAACTGACCAAACACATTTTATCTTGGAATATTTAGTGTTTTCATTCTCGTACCTACTCACCCACTTGTTATCACATGAGGGGTATGTTTCTTTATTGGAAATGGTTAACGTCAGACTATGAATATCGAGGGCGTTATACCACCAATGCCCATTTTGTTCTCATGACAGCCTAGGAACCGGTGGATTAGAGATTCATTACAAGATGGCAGCTCTTTTTTCAGTCGGATGCTCCGTATTTCGTCTCATGCGCGGCACGCGATGTCATTAATCACGTGACCGCTCGCTTGGCTTTTTAGGTCTCGCTATAGCCATTGCGTTAGCAATGCTTTGCGAGTATTAAGTAGGGGCTTTAAAAATTGCTCCCACTAGGCGGATTGCCTACAGTGCATGTGCGCCGGGCGCGTGCACATCGCACACCATTTGGCAGCCTGTCAGCCTCGGCATCAAACTTCAAAGGAATCCGCTCCCCCACCGTTTCTGGCTTTGCTCCACGGCGCTTTCGCAGCCGCGCTTGTTTTTTTTTTTTTTTACTGGGTTTGTGGGTACTTTAGGGCACGTAAGGACTGTTTTTATTTTTCTATGTCAGCGGATTTTAGCCAGTCTAATCGAACATAAACATTTCGCTTGTTGACTTTGTGCGCATGTATATCTCAATCCCGTTTATCACGATTTGCAAGTCTGTCAGAGGTCCCAACTTTATCCTATGCAGAGGTGGCTAGTCCGGTTATCGAAATCACCAAGATTGCTTTCCTGTTTGTAAAGCTGCAACGAACTTGGACCCTTCTTCAGTCTGTTTATACTGCCAATACTATTGTAGTCTTCCAAAGGTACAATGATTCTGCCTGGCGCTCTGACTTGTGGCTGAAAGAGTATTATTTTTAGTCTCAATGGGTCCTTAATTTAAATGTAAAAATTAGGATCAGTTGTTTTCGGTTTCTCTTGTAAACTCCATTTTTGCTCTGAGAACGTTAAGTTAACTGTTTTCCTTACAGTGAATGCAAGATATGTACTTAGTGAACAAACAGACTAGGAAAGTAACGTTTTAGTTTAGAAGCTGTTTTGGCGAGATAAATCTGAAAATGGATATTTCCCCCGTAATGCAATTTGAGGGATGCCATGTCTAAAGGCAAAGTAGCAAGGGCCCCTGCAAACTAACTAGAGGGGCCAATGTATTGGCCTTGTTAAAAAACAATCTCACTAATCCCCATGGGATATGTTAGTCTTGAGAATTATACATCGTTGACTCCTCAATCCGGGCTGTAAAAGCCTTCTCACACAATTACTGACTGTTAACACGTGTACAATTGTGCTACTTTTTAGACCGTGAATATGCTACAAAACACCTTTATAATATCCTTTAAAAAAAGATGGTTGGGGGGTATGCTTTTGGAACAAAACTGGTTTCATGCTGCACATCACTGCAACAAGCTTAAGTCAAAAACACAAACCCACACACAACCCTCCCACACACACAACCCCACATACACAACTCCACACACACAACACCACACAACCCCACACACCCACAACCCCCCACACACCCACCCACACACAGACACATCCCACACACACACCCCCATCCCACACACACCCCCACACACACCCCTACACACACAACACCCCCACACACAACCCCCAAACACACAACCCCCACACACAACCCCCCACACCCCCAACCCCCCAACACACACAACCCCACACACATACCCACAACCCCCCACACACAACCCCCCACACACACATCCCCACACACACAACCCCACACACACAACCCTACACACAGCTCCACACACACATACAACCCCACACACACACAACCCCCATACACAAAAACGCACATGCACACACACATAGACACACCCCACACACACACACCCCGCACACACACACCCCACACACCCCCACCCCACCCCCACACACACCCACACACACACACCCACACACACACTATCTATCTATCTATCTATCTATCTATCTATCTATCTATCTATAACCCTCACTATATCTATCTATCTATCTATCTATCTATCTATCTATCTATCTATCTATCTATCTATCTATCTATCTATCTATCTATCTATCTATCTATCTATCTATCTATCTATCTATCTATCTATCTATCTATCTATCTATCTATCTATCTATCTATCTATATATCTATCTATCTATCAATCTATCAATCTATCTATCTATCTATCTATCTATCTATCTATCTATCTATCTATCTATCTATCTATCTATCTATCTATCTATCTATCTATCTATCTATCTATCTATCTATCTATCTATCTATCTATCTATCTATCTATCTATCTACCTATCTATCTATCTATCTATCTATCTATCTATCTATCTATCTATCTATCTATCTATCTATCTATCTATCTATCTATCTATCTATCTATCTATCTATCTATTTATCGCCCTCACTCTACCTATCTATCGCCCTTCCTCTATCTATAGCCCTCCCTCTATCTATCTATCTCTCCTCACTCTATCTATCTATCGCCCTCACTCTATCTATCGCATCACCACAGCATCACTCAGCACCACCACAACATCACTCTAGGGCACCACAACATCACTATGTGCTACCACAGCATCTCTGAACGCCACAGCACCACTTGTCACCACCACAACAGTACTCAGCGCCACCACAGCAACAATCTGTGCAACCATTCAACAACAACTGGTTCGAACATGTTCTCTAAATGTTTCAAGCTTTATTACAAATGTCACAAAAAGATGTTAATATTTCACTTCTGTTCTTGGATTTTCGTCACAATAAAATACACTGAACATAATCTTCACAAAAGTTATTGACAAAAGTTTAAGATATTGCCATTATAAATTACAATAACTTTTATTTAAATATTAATTATAAAAAAAAATTAAAAGCCATTGTTATTTGTAATAGCAATACATCTAAGTCACGTAAATACAACACATATTGCATTACAAATGCTATAGGTGTCACATTTGCAAAAGTTATAAATATTGGCATTGTAAATGACAAAGCTATTCATTTCGCTATTTTCAAAACCAACATATAAATAAAACAATTGTCATTTACAATACCAATAGCTCAAACTTTCTTAACGCGAGGCCAATTGCATTCCAAATGCTTGTTTATGTGCTGGAGCACTCGCCAAGTTTGATTAACTTTACTTGACTCACGCACGGACGGTGCGCCAGCTGTTGGCTCTGGAGTTTACAATGAGTTCCAGGCTCATAGGGTTCTTTTCAGTATGAGCTTCTGTAGCAGATTTTACCATTTCGATCCTTACAATTACAGGGAACGGACGTATCATGGTCTGGCTCCTGTGAATTGATACTGCCGAAATTTGGGACTACTGCCCAGCAGTGCTTTAAATGGGGAAAAATAAGTGCAGGTACTCATCAAATTGAGCTAGGGGGTGGAGCAAGGGGTGGAGCTGAGGGCGGGGCATAATTATATAAAGACACTACTGCCAGCTGTCAAGTAATCATTTTGCCCTTAAATTACACTCATCAACAGTCTCAAATTGCCTGCATGTGCAAATTACCTTTGCACATGTGGGCATGGCATATGTAGAGCTGTAAGCTGTCTCCTAATATGCCCTTTTCAACTGTGTAAGCCGCTCATTGCATTTAAAGGAACATGCTAGTTACAACAGTTTCAGCACACACCAAAAAACATGATAAATGTATGAACATAAAGTGGTTATTTCCTCACAAAAAATGACATCAAGGCCAAACAAAGTGTTATGCTTTAGTTTCTGCGTTTTTCTTTAATATTTGCAGGTTCAGTACTTATTTGTTTTATTACGTACATCATTCATACATTCTCTTGCCCAGGAGTACGCACTCACACACAGGCCCAAGAACAAGCAGACATGCACACACAAAACATGCCTCTCATTTTCGGTTAAAATACCTTCTCAGAATGTCCTGATGCTCTCTCTGTGGCTTCCGCTCTCTCATACAAAAGCAGGCATTTACTGACCCAAAAGGCTCACCACAGACTAAAAAATGTTGTTTGCAATTCCTACCTCCCACGGCTTTCTCCTTGCAGACTCTCAGCCAGTTGTCTGGGCCTTGAGTGGCTG
Organism: Lissotriton helveticus; assembly: GCF_964261635.1. NCBI lineage: Eukaryota > Metazoa > Chordata > Amphibia > Caudata > Salamandridae > Lissotriton > Lissotriton helveticus. The sequence goes on along the minus strand of NC_136067.1, from coordinate 1,300,242,199 downwards.
CGAAATTTCACACCTGTGATCTAAAGTGCAGGGTCTGATCGGACCCTATCACTCACAGCGTGATATTAAGCTTGCTCCCTTGCCACATTATCAAAATGTAATGAGCCACTGCTGCACAGGGCTACAGTGGCGCTTTGACAGAGAGTGGCGCTCAAACAGCCTCATCCTCAGCAGGACATGTACCGCTGAGCCTACCAGTCATGAGTACCGGTACGCTCCGTGGCGATGAAAAAGTGCCGGTACTCGGGAGGTTAAAAATAGAAAGAGCCGGTACTCAGTACCGGTGAGTACCATCCCATTTAAAGCACTGCTGCCCAGTCAATTGTATACTCGGACACCGCATTGGGGAGTTTTTGTATTAGTTGAGGTGAGTCCCTATATTTTTACGATATGTCTATCTGGGTCTGGTTAACTGAAGATAGGATAGTTATGTTGTTACATGCGCATAGTTGGAGTTTGTGGCACCATTACAGGTATCCGGAAGGGATGAACATTTCAATGTATTTTACTTAGAGGGTAGGGATGAAATGATGTGTGGTCCCTCTTGTTAGCAGTTGACACTTCCAGTTCAGTGTGTCTACAAATTGGTGTTTCCCTAGCACCCCACGGGACTACTCATTTTCGGAACGGGGTGAGTTTAGTGTTCATTACACAACATCCTGATGCATTAACCCGTTTGAGGCATGGTGGCACATTTATAATGGGGTCACATTCTTTCCTACAGGTTGCCAAGTCATTTTGACTTGCTTTTACTCTTAATAGCATTACCGCCTATCAACTCCGACTATACTGAGGGGTTGAAGTGTTCGTGCTGCATGTGAATATTGGATCGTGTGGGTGAGTGTTATTTTGTGAGTTTGGGCTTTACCCATGTACGTTTAGTAGCCTAGATTGTAATGTATTTGGGCAAACTGCGGGTGAGTACTGGTTTTAGGATTTGGATCCTCCCTATTTATGACTAGTATCTCAGGTGGATTGACTCATATTTTGGCAAACTGCAGAATTTATTCTTATGTGGTTAGGGCCACCACTTGGATATGTGTCATACGACAATGACACTATTTAGCATTTATCTTTTATGGATATTGGAGGAGGAGCAAGATGGCGGACTGAAGACGCCACGGAGCGGTAGCGGGTCAGAGTCTCCTAACTCCTCGACATTAAACCAAGAAAAATACCTCACTATGGCAGGTTTTAGGTGGTCGGAGCACAACGCTTGAAGATAAAGAAATCAAAACGAAGGACTTAGAGTAATTGAAAACGTCGATTACCTTTCCAGTAACTAGTTAATGTTACAGCTGCTGCTCTTACGCGGCCGACAAGGCTGGAGGTGACTGGGTGCCCGACCTCCGGAGACGCTGTGTTGGGTTAGGAGGCTGCTTGGTTCGTGGCTCGGCTACTCTGACCTGAGGCCACCTCTACTATCACTCGCGGTGTTGACGCCGGCATCGAGAGTTTCGGGAGCGAAGCCAACTTGCTCGGCTTGCATCGCTATGGCGCCAAAGCACGTGCCCAAGTCCACTCGGGCCGGGAGGGGGCCTCCTGTGGCCGAAGAAGGGACTGACAACACATCCAATGTAGCAGGACGAACAGATGCGGTGGGGGCTGTGATGGCTTCTTTGCCGTCTGTAATCTCGGAGAGTTCAGGGAAGCCTGGGAACCCAGACCTACAGCCTGGTAAGCTGCAATTAATCCGCCCCCCTTTTTTACCCGCCCCAGATAAGACTCAGCCGGCTAAAGCAAAAGCTGACGCGCCTATTAAAGATAATTTTGGCAACAATGTCGCATCGCCTATTAGCATACAGAGAATACAACCCAATGTAACAGCTGGCGGTAAACTGAACGGAGGGGGGTCGGGCAAGGATTTAAATGTGGAAACTACTAGTTTCTCAGCTGTAATACTGGGGGAGAGCTGAGCATTGATACAGCACTTGAAAATACTATGGCTTTACACTTTGAAGAGAATTCAGGGGCGCTGAGAGTGTGCCGAACGGTGATGAATCAGAAACGGGAGAAGTACTCGTAAACTCTAGCCCCGAGTTATTGAAAGTAGCCCATTCTGAGCACTCTGATATAGCGGTTGATGGGATGGTTTGCACTAAGAAAAGTGCTATTAGTATCTATGAGAGGGCTGAGGAATACTCTAATGATGAGTACAAGGAGATTGTGGAGGTCGAAGAAGAACTGATTGGGTCTCCAGTAGATGTGGTTAAACAACTTTCTCTAAAAAAAGGAAGATCCAAGCCAAAAACAAATTGAAGAAAGGAAAGAACACTAATCCCTCTGCTCTCTATACCTCGATATCGTACTCAAACACGCGAGGAAAGCCCATCAGTGATAAGAGTCCTCTACGAAAGGGGATACAAGCTAAAGGGGGGGTTAAGAATATGGCACTGCGGCTGTCAGGGAACAGCCCTACGGATGTAGTACAACTGAAAGCTCCGCTTGAGAATGCAGTCTGCAATATTACCTATCCGGTTTTGCCTGCAGCCCCTCTCGTACCAATTAGCTTGGAAGCGACCTCTATAGTTGGGACAAAGCTCCAACAGGAAACATATAGTACTGTTAGCACTGCAACAACAACTATAACTGCAACAGCAGCAGTAGCCGCAAATGAAATATGCCCATCAACTGTGCACATATCTCCAACCCCAGTATTAGAAGTTACAACTAATATATCAAACATGACGCCTCCAGCTGTTGTAGAGTCCTCTTCACTTGCAATAATTCTGAAAACGTTAAAAGAACACAGACAGGAAGCACAGCAGCACTTCCTGCAATTGAGGGAAGACAACAATAAAATACTGAATTGTCTACTGGAGGTAACTAGTAAGTTGGGAGGACTCACATAAGAAATCGAAGAGCTTCAGCAGAGGGTGGTGGGTGTTGAGGAACTGTCTGCTTGTACAGAGACCTTAACCCTCCAGCAGGAAACAGAGATCACTGCCCTTCAAAGTAAGCTGGAAGATATGGAAAATAGACAAAGGAGGCAAAACCTTAGACTTTTTGGCGTTCCAGAGGGGTCAAAGGGATCAGACCCTCGTGCATATGTGGTGAAACTATTCCAGCGTGCTTTTCCAGACTTGGCCGATTGGGACTGGGACTCACAACTCCAAAGAGTACATAGATTACCAGTAATCAATAGAAACAAGAAGAGTAAAATTCGCCATCCCTTTTTGATTTACTTTGGAAACTTCTTACTTAGGCAGGCAGTATCGATTAAAGCAAGACCCAACACCCCGGTGACAATAGAAAATGTAACCTTTTTTGTTAGATCAGACCTTAGTAAGACTTCTATGGAAAAGCGATGGAAGATGCGCCAACTCATTGACCCTTTTAAATCGGCTGGGGCTCAGATATACCTTCAGGATCCAGCACGGTTTAAAGTAGTTAAAGCTGGTCATACTTACTACCTCTCTGATGTTAAGGAAGCCGAGCTAGTACTCTCTAAAATTTGTTAAAAAACAGTTTACATATGTGTTTTTTTCTCTTTTTTCTTTTGCTTATGAGCAGAATAAAATGATTGAGGGAAGTCTACGTGAGAAGTTTATATAGAAACCTTAATTTTTTCTGCTTATATACTTAGGTATTTTTTCTTAATTAATCTGCTGTTGCAGGGCTTAGATAACGGGAGGAGGGAGATTCTGTGGCTACCTATCTGATAGGCTACCCCAACAGCGGCAGCAGGAGATAGAGGGAGGCTCTCCCTTAAGGTACAGATGGGTGGGGGATAGGGGAGGCGAGGGATGGGTAGGTAGGGTAAGGGGGACAATAAAAATGTGGAAAAAGACAACGCAAGTACAATTGAGGTAGAAGGCAAACATAGGGGAATGTTTATATGTATGTTACATCAGAAAAATGAGAGAATACTCAGATTTATGAAATGTATCAAATTAGATGTTTAGCTTGGAATGTTGCAGGTCTTAACGTTAAGAGCAAGAGGCGAATAGTATGTGAGGAACTGAAAATGCTTAACCCTCATGTGGCGCTGCTCACAGAAACCCACGTCTGTTATAAGGATAGCAATTTATTAAGGCAATTGGGTTACGAGCTAGCGGTTTGCACAACATTAAATGCCTCTATACGAGGAGTGGCTATTCTCAAGAAAAGGCAATTACGAGGAGAAATAATAAAAACGGCTTCTGATAAAGGAGGCGGATGGGCGATCATACAAATGGAGCTGGAAAATTGCAAATATGTATTCTGTGCAGTATATGGCCCTAATATTGATGATCCATCTATTTTTGATTGGTTGAATATCGAATTATTAGCTTGGGAGGGGGAACTGATACTTATGGGTGATTTTAACTGTATAATGAATTATGGTCAGGATACTACTAAGAAGGGATCTTTTCAACGTATGCGTAAGATGCGAGCCGCTATATTAGAATTTGCTCGCTTACACAATGTTAAAGATGTCTGGCGGAATTTATATCCTAATATAGCAGGGTATACTTACTACTCTCCACCTCACAAACTGTGTTCACGTATCGATATGGCATGGGCCTCAGACAAAATTTTAGAATCTTGTATCATGGAGATTTGCCCAAGAGTAACATCAGATCATAATCCAATTCTTCTTTTGTTTAATATTACATTAAGGATACAGGAACCAAGGCTTTTTTCATTTCCCAGATACTTATTAGTGGACTTAGTATTTATCTCTCAACTTAAGGAACATATTAAAGAATTTATAAAAATTAATACTAATTCTGCTACACTTATATATGTATGGGATGCCTGTAAGGCCAGCATAAGGGGATTTGCCCAGCAGTTTATATTTAAACAGAATGCAGTATGAAAGAAAGAGATGAAGACCACGATATCTAATATTATGACACTCGAAAAGCACTTGGGGGAAACTCTTCGGCATGGGGCACAAAGCCTGCAAAACGTTGCTCAATTAGAAATCAAATTAGTAGCCCTTCAATCTGCCTTTAAAAATTCTGTCAGAGAAAGAAGTAGTATTAAACTTCATGAATGTAAACTGTCACAATATGAAAGCGGAGACAAGGTAGGGAAAATTCTTGCGTACAAAGCAGCGGATGATAGAGCCAGTACATTAATTAAGTCTATTAAAGGACCCAATAATATTATATATAGCCAACTGGCACAAATATTGGAGCAATTTGTCATCTACTATAGTAAGCTGTACACTCCTGAAAACTGCCCTACCGAGGCTAGTATACAATCGTACATCCATAAGAATTTTGTAAATGATAGGTACATAGAGATAGAAAGTATGGAACGGCTGGAGGAAAAGATTACACTTACAAAGTTGAGACCCGCTATTACTTCTCTTCCCCAGGTAAGGCAGCAGGGGAGGATATGCTTCCTATAGAAGTATATAAAATCTGTATAGACGAATTGCTCCCACTTCTCTGTCTAGTTCTTAATCAGATTGGCGAAACAGGGAAGGCCCCTAATTCATGGAAGACCGCCAAGATTATGTTCTTTTTGAAAAAGAACAAACCAGCAACAGAATGTGGGTCTTACAGACCTTTCTCGTTGATCAATGAGGACGCGAAGGCATATGCTACACTCCTTGCCACGCGGCTCGCTCCACTCATGCCAAAATTAGTCAACCCTCAACAACACGGTTTTGTGATGGGTAGGTTTACAACAGCCCATGTTAATAAGGCAATACCAGCATTTGATGTACCAGCAACTAATCCCACCCCACTCGGAATGGTACTATTAGACGCCGAAAAGGCTTTTGACCGAGTGGCTTGGGATTACCTCTGGGCCGTAATGACTCAACATGGCTTTAAGGGGCAATACTTGAGGAGTGTACAGGCGTTGTATGATCACCCCAATGCGAAAATAGGCTATGCCGGCATGATGTCTCCTAATTTTTCAATTTTAAGAGGGACACGTCAAGGGTGTCCTTTATCACCTTTATTGTTTGCACTCTCTACGGAGCCATTTATAAACGCTCTTCAGGCACAACCCAATATTATTCCTTTTCAATTTGGCGCAAACATTCTTAAAATTTCAGCATATGCTGATGATTTAGCGGTGTACACAACAGATGTAGTAGAAGCCATAGCAGGGATTACCGAAGAAGCAAACAATTTTGGAGCCATTTCTGGCTATAAACTAAACTTAAATAAAACTCAGGTCATAATGAATTACAAACCTTTAATCCCAGTTTATGGTATCTGTCAGACGGCCACTTATCTTGGTGTGAAAATCTCGTCTAAAATAGGGGATATAAATTCACTTAACTATGATGTTTTATTGAAGGAAGTGGCAGCCCTTCTGAAAAAGTGGCACAAGATCCCTCTTAACCTCATAGGGTGGATCAACCTTATCAAGATGAAGATCTTACCGAAATTTCTTTATCTTTTTAGGTCTATTCCTTTATGTGTTAATAACATTTTTTTAAGAAACTTGATGGGATCTTCAGCAGTTTCATATGGGGATATAGAAAGGCCAGAAGATCGATTTCTATATTGAAGCTTCCAGTTAACAAAGGCGGGCTTAACTTTCCAGATTTTAGAATATATTTCTTTGCTACCTTTTTGGGTCGCCTCCGTAGCCTTTTTTCCAATAATCAATTTTATTTTCATCAGTTTATGTTAGGTAGGGACGCTAATCAATTTCTGGCAAGTGTAAATGACCCAAACTATTTTAAAAGGGTTAAATTTAAGACTGCTAGGGACGCGGTACGAATATGGAATTGAATTTTGACTATTGGCAGGACTTTTTTTTTTCACTCTAAATTGTTATTGTGGGCAACCCGGGATTACCGGGAATTTTTAAGGATAGAGTAGGTTGTGCATGGGCCAACTTTGGTATAAATTCTTTAGGAGATTTGTATGGCACAGCGGGTCTTTTAGACTTTGAGACACTCAAGCTTCTCTATAAGCTGCCAGAATGGATGCAGTTTAAATATATACAAATACGAGATTTTTTCACACGTAAAATGAAACTGAGAGAAGTATCCGATTCCAATATATGGACATGCTTATATTCTGAAAATAAGAAATCGTTAATTAGTGTAGGCTATAAGTGCCTTAGCCAATATAAAGCTGATGACTGTCCTAAATTGGCTTTGAAATGGACCACAAGGCTAGGCGTAAATGTAACCGCACACAACATTTCTTCCTCATTTAGCAATATTACCAAACTGGTACAATCTTCTAGTTAGAGGCTCCAACTATATAAAACAGTATGCCTCTTATACTATACTCCGCAAAGAATTTCTAAATGGTCCCAAAATAACACAGCAAACGATCGTACTAAGTGTCCTAAATGCGGCCTGGTGGCAGCAGATCTCGAACACATGCTCTATTCATGCCCATTATTAACTGAACACTGGACTGGAAATGAAAATATTCTAAATCAAAAACAAGTGATTTGTACTTCTCTATCAGGCACGATGGTGTTATTGGGCATGCAGTCACCTAATAGCTTAAATAAAGATTTATCAATCATCTTAATATCTTGTGCGAGATTGGTGCTAGCTAGAGCATGGACATCCTTAAAGCCAGGAAGACGCCGTCACGGAGGAGCAGGGAGGCCACTAACGACATATAAGAGCCTTTGACCATTGAAGAGAGAAACCCTGACAGTGAGGCTGTGCACTATCTACTTGCCGTTGATGCCCACTTTTGAATCAGCCAAGAACGAAATTAAGGTTGTGTAATCAACACTTTCTAAAGTCCTGCCCGAATTACTGCCCGAATTGATGGTGGCTCCTCCGTGCATATACAACACAGAGGTGACTAGACCCAGAGCTCAAAATACATCAACAAACCTGAGTAGCTGGTAAATTCATGCGGATTTTTCCGTAATGCTTCATTTCTGATTTAAATACAGAAAACAATGGAGTCAAAATGTTGTAAAGTCCTGAAGAAGGTGTGAAAAAAGAAAAAAGCACCGAAACGCTGCGTCGACTGTTTTTTTGATTAAATTTTGACTTTTTATATTATATGACTGTATAACTGAGGTTATGAGTTTTTTAATTATTTTTAACATTGTGATAACATGCTAGATTGTAACCCTATTGGGAGGTGAATAAATCATCACTGATTATTTTTTAACATACAAAACTCTTCTTGTTTGGTATATTTAAGTGTGTTCAAAAGTTCATTCTAATAGGTTGTAATGGTACTAACTGGCACGTACAGCCCACAGATCGGTAAAGAATAGACCCCCCTGACCCAGACCACTCCTAAGAGGTTTCACATCAGCCATTTGCTGTTTTGCAGAGACAGGGTTGTTTAATATTTCTACAATCCTTAAAGCCACCACATATAACGGAATGGTTGGCACTGGTTAACGAAATTCATATCATGGAATCTTCATTAGCCAAAATAAGAGGAACTAGATCAATGAAAAAATTAGATACAATTTGGGGAACTTTCTTTTGAATATTAAACATAGATTTTTTTATTAGGCTACGGAATGTTTTGGCCCAAAGACAGTTGCTGTTCAGAACATACCTTGCTGTTTAGATTCATTTTTTCTTCCGCACTCTGACTTGATGTTTATCTATGGTTTATGATCTATGTTAATTGGAGACTGATTGATGTGTGACTATTAATGTCATGATAATTTTTCTGTTTTGTTTCTTTTTGTTGTATATGAGAGAAAATATTCTCCCTGTGTTTTGTCTTGACTTGTGTTGTCAAGAAAAAATCTTTAAAAAAAAAGCATTCATCTTTTACATAGGGTTGCTTGACTTCATCATTCAGTGGGCTATGTATTGTATTCAAGCTCACAATATGGATCTGGCTATTGGACACCACCTCTTTTTGTGATACTGCCTGATTGATTAGAATTTATTATTGGGTCAAAATGCTACAGACCAAATGTGACATTCTTGTTGTATAGTACATTATGCTTGTAGTACTTTGGATTTATGTACATTTTTGTATCAGAAACATTTATTTGCTTCATATTATTGGCAGTTTAATTGTGACCATTGTTATCTAGAAGCATCTTATTCGTCGTGGAACACTGGTCCGGTTATTCAGTCTGGTGGGTATTGAATTATTATCTGTTACTTGAACATTTTGGTGTCTTGTGCATCACACTTTCCGTGATATTTGGTACCACAGAAATGATATCGTTGACACTGCATGCAATAACAATGGTGGAGGTTTATCTGATCCATGTTCCTTCTCTCCTTTACCTGTTCACACACTACGTGTGCCTAGCTTAAACGACAAAGTATATATTTTTTAATTACTGATATCTAGTAGCGCTTAGGGTGTCTACTTCTCAGGCATCCTATACAACTGATTTTAACACAGAGTGTCTCCTCTTTTCTTCTTTCCTTTTTTTCTGGGAGTATTTGGTCCAGGCAAGACTAACATGTATAGATTGGATATGTGTATATATTGTCTGTTCAACATAATAGCTTATGCAGGCTATGTAATGTTTATAATCTAGCCTTGAGAAAGTCTGAATACATATTTGTACAGACAAAACACGTGTTGGCTTCAAGTATTGGCTTCAAGAATTGCTGGAAATTTGACGCACATAAATAAAGGAACTTCTTTTTTCTTCCCTTGTGATTTGTGGTTGGTCCTTTGTAAAACAACGGTGGATTGAAATAGGATATGTTCGCCTGTGGACATTGAAGACTTTGACATATACTGTTTTGATATATTCTTATTTGGGGGATATTGTTTTGATTGAATTCATTGTGACTACATAGGGTGTGCTACCACTTTTCTGTCTGATATGTCTATGTGCAGGTGCTTGTAACCTGCAGATAGCACCATTTGCTAGTAGGTGCTCCCAGTTAATTCAGCACCCCGACTTCTCACATTGTTTGCAAAAAGATACTCACACTTGTATTTTGGATTGATTTTACTACTGTGACTTCATCTTGATGAGCGGTGTTTCCCTTTTGGGATTTCTACTACCAAACTGTATTTTCGTACAGAGCTCAGTAACAGTTGTCTATATTATCCAGCATACAACACACACATTGCCTTCTCATTATGTTATACCTGTTAATCACCACACCTTAACACCTCCCAGCCAATTAACATAAATACTCTGTTGTGTCTGCCCAGAGCCACGAAGATCCAACCACACATAATCTCAAGACACTACAGCCACCTGGTAGCATTTTAATTTACTGATCCTGGGTATATGGAATACCACTCTACAAGGGTCTTGTAAGCAACGTAAGTATGCCGCTTAGGAATAAACCAAGTTAACCATGTTTTAGGAGATAAGGCACATACATTTTAGCTCTGGTTAGGGGAAGTGCTCGAAGTCCTAAGGCCAACATAAATATGTTCAGCAAAATGGAGGAAGAGAAGCAAAAAAGTTTGGGGAAAGACCACCCAAGAGACTGACAGGCCTAAAATATGTCCCATCCAGCAGAAAGTGGGGATAACTACCCAACCCCAAGGAGTTCTCTCCGCTAAGGCAGAAAAACCTGCATAGACCACCTTCATTAGCGTTGTCTGACGCAGGGCTTTGTTCGACCATAAGGTCCAGTCCCTGTAGGGAAATGGATGACTTTAACAATTTTGTAATTTAACCTCTCATCTGCATTAGCTACCTGAGGGGCATGTGGTCTGTCTGAACCCAGAAGTGAGTAGCAAACAAATATGGTATCAGCTTCTGCAGTGCCCAGACCACAGCAAAGGCTTCGCTCTCAATAGCATTCCACCTCTGTACCCTGGGAAGTAGCCTCCTAAAGATTAATGGTACCAATTGATCCAGGCCCTCCTTATTTAGATGTGACAGGACTATTGCTATACCATACTCTGAGGCATCTGTTTGGACAATAAAATCCTGGAAAAGTCAGGGGCCTTGATCACAGGGGCTGTTCACATGGTCTGTTTTTGGGAGTCAAAGGCTTTCTGACAGGCCTCAGTCCAGATCACCTTCCTGGGCTGCTTCTTAAAAGTCAGCTCAGTCAAGGGGTTAACAATAATGTCATACCTCTTGACAAACCTCTTGCAGGGCCCAGGGAGGCCTGGGAAGGCAATCACTTCTGTATGAGTTTTAGGGTGCTCCCAAACCAGACTAATCTCTATTTCGGCCTGGATGAACTGAAGCTTACCCCCGACCAACAGGTGTCCCAAGTACAACACAGAACCCAGCTCTAGTTGGCACTTACTGGCTTTAATAGTCAGACATGCTTGTTGCAGGGACTGTAGCACGTTCTGCAGTTAAAATAGGCAGTCCTACCAGGTGCTGCTGAAGAGAGCTATGTCGTCTAAATAAGCAGCACTGAAGACTTCCATCACAACCAAGTCCTGCTTTACCAGTCTCTGTAAGGTGGCTCATTTCTGGGGCGGTGCCCGTTGAGGCCTCTTTTGGAACCATCACCACTGGGCTGGATCAAGGACTACAGAAGGGCTCAATGATCTCCAATTCCAACATTTAGTGACTTTTGCTCTGATGCTGGCCCTCATTTCACTTTGTCAGACACCTTGTAGATTTTGTTTTTGACAGGCAGGATGTCCCTAGTATCTATTTTATAGATACAAAAGTGTGTAAGCCCAGGAGAGAGGCAAACTGTTCCAGTAACTGGTGACTCCTTCTGCTGCTCTAAGGTCATGTTAGCCGAGAGGTTAACACCTTCCACTGACCCATCCTTCTCTTTAAATGACAGGAGCTCTAGGAGAGGTTCACTCTCCCCCTCCCCATCATCTGTCACCAGCAGCATGGTGACCTCAGATCTCTCATAGTGGGGCTTGAGGTGGTTGTGATGAAGTACCCTTAAGGGGGTTGTGGGGGTCTTGAGATCTACCAGGTAGTCAAACTGCCCCTTTCCCTCCACCATCTCATGTGGCCCTGCCTAGGAATCCTGGAGAGCCCTGGGATCCACTGATAGCCATTTGCTCATGTCACTGCTTCATAACCTTCTGGCTAGCCTCCTAGAGGTCTTCTTCCAGAATATGGTCATGGTTCCGAAGGGCTAACATGTAGCCAACTACATACTGGGGGAGTTTCTTGGGACCTTGCTCCTAACCCTTTTTAATCCTACTGAGATGTGCCCTTACAGGGGGACCATACAGAAGTTCAAATGGACGAAAGCCTACACCCTTCTGTGGTACTTCTCTGTAAGCAAAGAGAATTCATGTTAAGAAGACGCCCTACGTATGCCTTATTGGTTTAGGCAGGTCCATAATTATGCCTTTAAAGGTCTGCTAAATATTTCAACAAGCCCATTTGTTCGTGAATGATAGGGTGTGGAGAACTTATAGGTAACCTCACACTACTTCCAAATAAACTTCATGTTCGTGGACATGAAGTTGGTGCCCCTGTTTGACTCCACTTTCTTAGGGAAAGCCATTCTGGTGAACATCAGCATTAGGGCCCTAGCCACTACAGGTACAGTAATGGACCTCACAGGGATGGCCTCTGGGTACCCAGTGGCATGGTCCACCAGGACTAGGATAAACCTCTTGCATAAGACTGTCTTGAGGTCCAAGGGTCCGACAATATTTATTTCTTACCTCTCAAAGGGTGTACCAAAAACAGGCATGGGAGTTAGCAAAGTGTTTAGCTTTGCCCTAGTCTTCCCACTAGCCTGGCATGTGAGACAAACCCACAAAATACAGCAGTAGCTTTCCTAATCAGAGGTCAATAAAAGTGGGTGACAAACCTGTCAAAGGTATTGTTTTGCTCCAGATATCCGACCAGGGGTATATCATGAGCCAGCCCCAGGAGAAAGGTCCTCTAACACTGTGAAACCACCAATACAAATGGTGCACCATGCTAAGGAGCCTTAGGCTCACTATATAGGAGGTCATTCTCCAGAGATGTTACCAGCTGCTTGAGCTTCAGATTGCCACCTCAGGTCCTCAAGGGTTGGGCACTCCTTCTGTTCCTTACAGAACTCCTCCCTCGTGGTACCTCCTTTCGCTTGCCATCCAGCAAGTTTAGGCAGGGTGCCATGGGAGGCAATGTCCTCCCCAGTAAGCTCCAACTTTGCTGGGAGACATTCAAGGGCTTGTTTCCTGTGTCCCTTGCCCTTCTCTTTTCTGGCAGCAGAGTTCTAGGCCATTCTTCCAGGCTCCAGACCTTCTTGACTCCTGTACAGCCGTGAACCTGGTGGTCACACAGATCAACTCAGGAAACCCGACATTTCCAGGTGTGACCTGAGCTGCACCTCCCTTCGGGTAGTGTGCTCCAAGTCATTCCCTAACAGGCAATCCAGAGGCATAGCAGGATGAACAGCAATTTTCAGAAGAACAGATACCTGCGCTTGAAGGGAACAAGAGCCATGGGGTAGTGGGTCTCCCGGCTGTCTACTACCACAACCTGGTGGAATGCATTAGTTATCACCTAGTCTGAGGACACCAGTTGACACCTGACTGTAGTCATACTGGCTCCTGTGTCACTCAGAGACTCCACATTCTGCCCATGGATGGTGACCCACTGCCTAAACGTTGATGTATTCGAAGGCGTGTGGTAGTTGGGTATCATCTCTATATCAACCAGGGACAAAAGTGTAACCTCACAAGTCTCCCCCAAACTAACTGGTACCATCTCCTCCCCAAGCGCTTTGCTGGATATCCCCTGTGACTGCCCACCACTGGGGGCGGTACCCTTTCGGTGAACTTGGCATCTCCCTTCCAATGCCCATACTCATAGCACTTAAGGACAAACTTTCCAGTTTTCTAATCTGTGAAGTCTTTTTCTGGTGGCCAGATTGGGAATGGGATCCTTTCCCCAGTGAAACTTTTTTTGGGCCCTTGAGAGAGTTTGCTGGTTGTATTTTATCTCCCCCCTCTTTTTCTGTTGGGAAGTGTGACCACCCTTTTGGGAGTCTCCCCCAGGCACCTTTTTTGATACTCTGGTGCGGACCAGGGCTGGATGAAACTCGCTGAGTTTTGCTCCACGGAATTCAGCGCAGTTACAAAAAAATCCTCGAGATTCAATGGAACTCTGCAAATGGGCAGAAAAAATACTTGTATGGCTCTTCGTGCTATGGTTTCATGTTGGTGGCATACTTTACAGTAAAAATCAGAGTGAACAGCACCATGCAGTGCACATGGAACAGAGGCATTTTGTTTCCCCTGCTTTATGCTTTTTTATGCATGCTGCTGGACCTTTCTGAATTTGTCTCAAACCTCCACATCTCACATTTATACCACTTGTCCACCCATCTTACACTTATTTTGTTATCAGTCTCTGTCTTTTTTGTGTGTATTTTATGTTTGTGTCTGATTTTTTAAAATATTTTTGTGCTCTTGTTTTCCTTGTGTGTTTGCCCTCCGCATCCTCCTGTTCTACTTCCTTATTCCTTTCTTTCTATTCCTACTTCTTCTTTCACCTGACCTCATGGTAGAAGCAGGGATGCAGTGCACGCCAGTGCCATGCGCCAACCCTGTGGGCAATGGCGTCATTCAGTGGTGCAGCCCTGCCCCATTTTTCCTGTGGCAGAGGTGGATGCGCTGGTCCTTTGGTCCAACACCACCTCCCTCCATGCTGGCAGCAGGAGGCAGGCCTGGGAAAGGTTACAGCTTGCGGAAATGTCATCTCCAGTGGGGGAGACTCCATTGGTGCATGCGGCGCAACCCAGATGTGCAGTGCATCACCCAGCAGCTGAGACACCACTGGCTGGACAATATTGATAGAGAACAGGATCTGCTTCACCTGCTGGGTGTTGAGATAGGGGTGCTCGGAGAATAATAAAAAAAAATGTGTTTTCTAAAAATGCTAAAAAAAAAATCCAAATAGTATGCTGCTCACACTCAGAGGTAACTTAAGTTTATGCTACGAACATCTTGGTGCTACCTACTTGGCTCTGTCTTCGGTTGACTATTTAAGAAGAGATGCAGGCTCCCCTGTACTCTCACTTAGATAGTATTATATCAGGGAGTGAGCGTTCTCTGTGTCTTTCTTTATGTAGCTCATACAATCCCAATTTCCCAGAGATGTGTAGTATGCATTGAAAAGGGAGATTGAGTTGGCCCATCAAAGGGGGTGGAAAAGCAAAGATCATTGGCTGCGCTGCATTAGTAGTTCAAAATCTAGTTTAGGAAATGAATAATAAGGCAATAGGCTATCTGATGTAGAAAAGTACAATGCTAATATGTCGGACTGTCAAATTGTTTTTTAGAGATCAACTGTACCACTAATCTTTCTTTTATCTGTATTTCTTACATTAGCATGCAAGTGCAAAAGGGAATCGAAGGAGGGTGAAAAAGGACACCAACATGAGCGCCATAGCGCGTGGAACCACCACTAAACCTACGGCCACAGCAAATAGTTCTGCAGGCTCCAGTGAACAATGTCAGTATTTTTCCCTAACTTTTACCTCTCCCCACTAGTAAAATCATTTTGCCTTCTATATTTTTTATACTGTCTCTTTTTTAACTCCTATATCTAATGTTTGTTAAATTCTGCATTATCTTTTAAAAAACAATATTTCCTGTTTCTGTAGTTGACTTCCTCCTCTTTTACTAAGCTTATATAAGTGGACAGGTTACTCCGTCACAAGGGTGACGGATATCCCGTCCACTGAAATAAAAATCCCATTCTATCCTATGGAATTAGTATTTCAGCAGACGGGATATCCATCACTTTTGTGATGGACTAACCCATCTGGTGAGTTATATATCAGACCCTAGGAGAACAGATGTTTGGTACTGTGAAGATTGAAGGCCCAAGTAAGCTATTAAGAACCACACATGTTTGTTGAGATGGCTTTCTTGTTCATGCTACAACAGTCAAAATGAGCGAGTGACCATGGTCATGGACCCCTCAATGTTGTGTTTTCATTCATTTATAAAATATACGAGAAGGTTCCATAATATGTAGCATGGCAGGAATTAATTTGTCAACCAAGATGATATCTCCTTAATTGACCGTTCTACACCTTGATTGCACTTCAATGACTGCATTACAGACCAAAAACAAGGTGTGTTATTGAGTGCCCACTCAGTCGCCACCTACTAGTTCTTCACGACATTATTCTTTCCTATGGTCTGTCCCAGCCCACCAAAAATTGAAATATAACTTCTTTGGCATGTGCCAGATTTTTCTGTCCAAGTGATTTATATATATATATATACATATATATATATATATATATATATATATATATATTCACTGAAAAAACCATAGGTTATAGACCATATATAGTTAGGAATTAGCATTTACAAAACCTTGAAAATTCACTGAAAAAACCATAGGTTATAGACCATATATAGTTAGGAATTAGCATTTAAAAAACCTTATTTTACTCACACAAAACCATTGAAATTCCATATATAGTTAGTTGCACTAACTATATATCGCGCACCCGCAATCCACTGCTGATCATGTCACATATTACATCATTCATGACATGGTCAGTGACATCACTGATGACATCACTGATGACATCTCAAATGACATCACTGATGACATCACTGATGACAACATCCAGTGACTGTATTTTTCTGTAAAGTTAAAATATGTCTTGAGTGGATGTATAAGTGTCTGGATGAAGGATTTAGTAGGTGCATGACTGACTGTGTGAGTGAGTGATTAAATGTGTCTCACTGAATGCATGGGTTAGTGACTAAACTGTCTTAATTTGTGCATCATTATGTCTGTTGTTCTGTAAACTGCTGCATGTGTTGATCATTAGCTATACGAGAGGCTATATGTGTTATTAATTGGTTGCCCAAGTATTTCTATGGGAGATTGAGTTTGTGTGGGGGTGGCTGGAAGGTGTGTGACTCTATGCATAGATGTGTGAGCAGTTTATTCACTAGGTGTATGAGTTCAAGAGTGCATGTGGAAACAGCTACATGGGCAGTTGACTGTGTGCATGAGTGTATTGATGAGTGAATGGATATCTCAATGCTACATGTCATAGTAAGTACATATGTAAAACACAGTACATGTGAGAGTTGGCATATATAAATAACTGTGCATGAGAGCCACTGAATGAGTGAGTGGTTGTATCGATCATTGTGAACTTGTATCAGGGATTGTATAAGAGAGTAAATATGTGTTAGTATATGTTTCAATAAGTAAGGTGTGTTTAACTGTATAGTTGAAGAAATGGAGGTGAGATTGTTTCTTTGCATGACTGACTGGGTGTGTGAGTAACTCCATGGATAAGTGGCAGTGTGTGAGTGTCTGTTTACACTGAGTGTATCTAAGGTTATATTAGAGTCTGAAGAGGTTTATCGTATTAGCACAAGAATGATGTCAAATGAGATGTCATCAGTGATGTCATCAGTGATGTCATTTGAGATGTCATCAGTGATGTCATCAGTGATGTCACTGACCATGTCATGAATGATGTAATATGTGACATGATCAGCAGTGGGTTGCGGGTGCGCGATATATAGTTAGTGCAACTAACTATATATGGAATTTCAATGGTTTTGTGTGAGTAAAATAAGGTTTTTTAAATGCTAATTCCTAACTATATATGGTCTATAACCTATGGTTTTTTCAGTGAATTTTCAAGGTTTTGTAAATGCTAATTCCTAACTATATATGGTCTATAACCTATGGTTTTTTCAGTGAATTTCAATGGTTTTTTAATAGCAAATATCATAAGCTGTCGAATGTCAAGTACGTGGTAAGTAAAAACATTTTTGTGTTTATGCACACTGATCTGCTTTGAATGCTGCCCCCCACCCCTCATTTCTATTAGGAGTACTCTCTCTTTGCAGATAGTGAAGGGTAGTTAACGCAGCCCTTTGCCCCCTTTGTAATACGTCGTGCCTGCTTCTCTCTCCATTTGATTGATTGTTCTCTTTGGTTCATTCTCTATTTACAAACAAGCACAGAGTCGCAATACTCTGTTTAGTCTTTGCAGATAGCGAAAAATCGTGTAAAAAAACAAAAGGAATCGAGCAAAATCAGTAGGCCACTAATGGGATCTCTTTTTGACCTCGCTAAAATAGAAACATTAGGAACAACCTGTTGAAAATAGCAATGCGTATGTACATAAGCGGCGTTCATTTGTGTTCACAGTACCCCTTGTTGATTTTTTCAATCGAGCATTGAATTGTTCGAAGTTAATTCTCTTAAGGATCTTCTCTACCTGCAAACGAGGAAGAATAGGAATATTCTCTCTCCCTTTGCAGATAGTGAAGGGTAGGTAACGCAAGCCTTTAACACGTCGTACCTATTTCATTCCTCATTGATTGATTGATTGTCCGAACATTGACTGTTTGGGAATTAGTTCTTTTTGGAGGTATTCCCTGTTTGCAAATAAACGTAGGAAAATCTTTGCAAGTAGTGAAAGGGTACGTAATGCGGACCTTTCTCCCCCGTTGTAATCTGTCATGCCTATCTACTCCCCACTGATTGATGCACCTTTTTCACCCGGACCATTTACTAGAGATACGTCATCTGGCCCGACCAGAGAGCACCCCTAGTGAAAAGGACATATGCAATAATAACGAAGTGATCACTGTATCCTGTTAACAGAAACTTTACCATGAAACAACCTGGAAAGAAAAAAATAGGAAAACGAAAATCAGTAGGCCACTGATGAACATGAACTTTTATTAAACAACAAACAAAGAAACGATAACATAACGTAATGATAAAACCTATTAATGTCCTAGAAACAAGAAAACGTTAAAGTATGCCAGTGGTGAGAGACCAGAAAAACAGTCCGAGAAACCAAATCACCCCTCGCTGTCCCAACTCATGCACTCTGAAAGTTCAAAGTTTTGAGGAGTGCTTGTAACATTGTCTGAAGCCTATTTGCAATTGCTTCATCTTCACTATTCTTAAAGTAAGTGGGGGCTGTTGTGATGCGGTGCCACCCTGAACCGCTTGACGGAGGCCCCCGAGGGACGGTGTCATGTCGCGGACTCGGAGGGGGCGCTTGGCTCCGGCCCCCTCCCCAAGTCGTGTTGCCCTGGTGTGGCCTGAGATCGCCCCCGACATAGGTGGCCGGCTCCCGGGGTCAAGCGGAACTTTTTTCCTTTTGGTGACTCTTCCATTCTTCACCTTGTCCCACAATCCGTTTCACCTAAAGACACGCTGTAGTGGGGCACCCCTTTTCCGTTTCATTTGCCATTCAGCCCGCTTTTGCTACACTGTGCCTCTTCCGCTATTCAGCTGTTTACCGCCCGCTCTTTCGACTACAGCGTCTCGCTCACCATGTACTTGAGTTGCTCCCGCTCTTGCGGTGCAGCGATAGGCGGCTGCCACAGGACTCTCAAAATGGCGGCCATCTCTTCAGATTTGGGCGTGGTCCACTAAATGGGCCTGCGACACCTTGGAACTCGGACGCTTGTCTGCTAGAGCTTGGGCTCCATTCTCGAAAGCGTCCCCTCATCCTTGAAGATTCTACAAAAGTCTTGGGGGCCCCCGACTCCCGCAGGCTTCTGGTGGGGAGCGCCTAGCATGATTGCTTGTGGAATGGCCACGACGGAGCTACGAAATGGTGGTGCTCTCATGCTAACGCCAGCTTCAGTCTGAAACATCCAGAAACACTGTAGACTACCAATTCGATCAGTTCCGGTAGCGCTCCAACGTGACCCGGTAGAGAAGAACTTGCCCTCCCCTCTTTGACTGATGGATCTTGTTGCCTGTCCCTTCTGTTGTCATTTAACAGAACTATTTAGCCTGCTGAAAGGGGTTGTGTGCCGTCCGCTGGTTGGTGGAGACATTTTGACTATATTCTGGACCTGCGTTGTCGCGTAATGCGTCATATGACGCGCCGCGTTAGAAAGTTTAATAAATTATGAAACACAATAAACAATCCTTAAAAAATAAAAAAAAATAAAAAATAATCAACAAAAGCAACAGCTAGGTAATACACATATAATTTTATCTCCGCGAAGCGGAGCGCTGTTACAGATATATATCTTGTTTCTGAACGTTAATTTCTCAAAATGCACTGAAGCACATATATTGAGACCTAGCAAAGGCACATCGGGCTACCAGTCCCTACAATTTTTCCAAGTTTCGTGCAAATCCATTCAGCTGTTCGATCCTACCGAGAGACAAGATGGCGGCCGCTACGGACTGTTTGGAATGTTTACAGACACCGGAGAGCCAATCAGCTTCGCTTCGCAAAGCTCCGTAACGCGAAAAGTACGCGAAGCGGTGCGCTGTTACAGATATATACTTTTTTTTAACGTTAATTTCTCAAAATCCACTGGAGCACATATATTGAGATCTAGCAAAGGCACATCGGGCTACCAGTCCCTACAATTTTGCCAAGTTTCGTGCAAATCCATTCAGCTGTTCGATTATTATTATTTTTATTTTTTTTTGCCCCGCGGGGCCCTTTTAAAACCTCCACATCAAACCTAGGGGGTGAGCGACAATGTACTATGCCCCCTTATGGTCATTTGCCCCTTCGCTTTGGCCTCCTCTTGTCTCTCGATCCTACCGAGAGACAAGATGGCGGCCGCTACGGACTGTTTGGAATGTTGACAGACGCCGGAGAACCAATCAGCTTCGCTTCACAAAGCTCCGTTGCGCGAAAAGTCCGCGAACCAGAGCGCTGCCCGGTCCGCTGTTACAGATATATATCTTTTTTTAAACGTTAATTTCTCAAAATCCACTGGAGCACATATATTGAGACCTACAAAAGGCACATCGGGCTACCAGTCCCTACAATTTTGCCAAGTTTCATGCAAATCCATTCAGCCGTTCGGGCTAAAAGTGAGGCCAACCGCCCTATGGAAATTAACATGGGAAAAACGCGTTTTGGGACCCCCCTTTTTTCTCGGCCCCCCCTTGACGAACCCCCCCAAAATTTTCAGGGGCTGCTCAGAAACAAAATGTGCCATTTTCCTGAAAATTTCAGCCAATTCCGTCCACAAACGCCAAAGTTATTAGACATAGAATTTTCAAAAAACCCATAGAGAAAAAATCCTAACTATATATACCTACTGGCGACCGCCAGTAGGTAATATATATGTATATATATATATATATATATATATATATATATGTATATATATTTACAAAGAATTGCAAGTACAGCAGTGTATGAAAAAATCCTGTTTTTACTTAACAGTATTTTACTGTGTCTATATGAAATTTCAAACCAGATATCATTACCAGCCGGGTTGTGAGCAGTAGTGGGTTTTCTTTAAAAGTAACGATTAATATTGCATTTAGCACTTATTTGCACATTCATACACTTTTTTAGTCCTTGTGACAGGTCCTTATAGATTTATGGAGATCAATGAGTATTTTCGCCCATGAATGATATCCTGTATATAACATGTTTTATGTATATACCAATGTTTAACTTTGATATATTAGCAATGTTTATATATCAACTTATATGAGTTAAAATTACCGTACTTTATATGAACTGTGATTGGGGCGAGTATGTTTTCTAGCTTCATTATTTTGCCAGTCACGTGGTTATCCGTAATTAAATGCACCAGCTCTTTATAAAGCACTTTCACGTTAATATGTATTGTCGAGTGAACACGCGGCTGTGGCAGCGAAACGCGTCTTGACAGAACAGGAAGAAACGAATAAGAGTTGTATCTGGAACTATATATATATATATATATGTATATATATATATATATATATATATATATATATATGGAGAGAACTCTGGGTAGTTCCCAAGTTTAGGTGGAAGGCAGCTCCTGAATAGAGCACCCTCAACACCAGCGACACTCTAAATTTCCTCACCTCAAATGTCTGCTTTTCTATCAAAGTTTTTAAGCATAGGATTAGCACAGTGCTATCCACGCCGAGATAGAAATGGACAAAGTCTTTTGCCATTTGTACAGCAAAGTCTTTAAGCATAGGATTAGCACAGTGCAATCCACGCCGAGCTTTAAAATGACAAAAGCCATTTACCACTCCAGGCACAATATTACAGCTTTGGATTGGTAAAATACCATCCAAGCCAACCTGAAATAAATAAAAGCAACCCCCGGCACGTGTTTCGCTGTCATTACAGCTCTTCAGAGAGGTTTAGCTTTGTCCAGACACAAGAGAGCACCCAGTATAATTCAAAACAATTCCCTTGCAGGCATAGAGTGACACATAAATTATGCAAAAAAGAAGGAGAGAACTCTGGGTAGTTCCCAAGTTTAGTCTAGTTCAATGAGAAATGTAGGAGGGGAACAAGAATTACATAAGGCCCTCTTGAAAGGTGATATCTTTACCATTAAAGCCCAGGTAGAACTGGAGAGCAAATATTTGGGGAACCTTTATAAAGTTTCAGGAAAAAGAGATTTGAAGAGATTCTGGCACTTGGTGTCTGGCAAAGGTCAGCTGACCAGCACACAATTTAGTGACTGTATCAAACCCCACACTTGGTGAACCCATTTTGCTGATTTGAAAAGACCCCTTTCTATTCAGCATGAGGTAGGGAGAAACCTACATGATGGCACAGACAGTAGATCGAGTGCTGTGCCCCTGTCATTCTAAATAGATTGGAAAGACTCAGAAAGGGCAATCAAATCTATCACTCCAGGAAAAGCTGCAGGCCTGCAAGGGGTCCTAGGAGACCTATTTCTTTCATATAGTAAATCTTGGGCTAAATATTTGAACATTTTCTCCAAAGCATTAGTATCTGGAATTAATATGCTGCCTAGTTGGAAGGTGCAAAAACAACAGTTGATGGACAGAATGCAGAACAATGTCATACGTTCACCCCAGTACAGAGATCTGGGCCTAAATCCATCGTTTTTTTGCACTCCACACCACCCCAGTTCAGACATGGCCATATGCAAATCAGCCTTGACCCTGTGCCTCATGGGAACAGTCCAGTCCGATCTGCCAAGCCATGTCTTCCCTGGACCGGAATCAAGCATCCTAGGACCGGTTTCTGTCTATCAGCCTTCATCAGCCAGTATAGCTTGACTCCAGTGGTGTGGAGAGCACGGGACTCACGTCTGAGCATACCCGTCCCACTCGGGGTGACAAATGCAAAAACAACAGTTGATGGACAGAATGCAGAACAATGTCATACATTCACCCCAGTACAGAGATCTGGGCCTAAATCCATCGTTTTTTTGCCTAGTTGGAAGGTAGCAGAAATTGTCCCAATATCTAAAAAAGGCTAAAGGAACTCCCTGGCTAATTATAGACCATAGGTTTAATAGAGGTACTCCAAATAGTATTTTGTAGGCAGATCCTTTACAAAATTGAGGAATGTTGTCCGTAGCTAAGCAAGGAGCTCCGTCGGAAGTGATCCGCAATGGCTCCGCCACTATGTAGCTGTCCCCGCAGGAACGAATGCACAAACTTAGCCAGGATAAGCAGCTTCTGAATCCCTACACTACAGTCCCTTGCAGGAGTACGGTTTGAGCACGTACCAGCAGGAGGAAATGGTTGAAAAGCGCAGAAATTCAGGATCGGCTGCGCTGTGCAGAATGGTGCGGCGTGACTCCGGGCGCTGCTCTCAAGTCCAGGCTGGAGCTATGAGGCACAGGTGAAGTCGGCGAAGAGGCCAGAAGCAAGGAAACAGCAGGGAACCTCGCCCGATACTTGCAACTGGCACTGTCAGGAGAGGCCTGCGCCCCGGGGAAGACTGCTCCTTCCATTTTGGATGACGCGGATCGGTTGCACTGGTGGTCATAAGGCAGTAGCTGCGGGGGCGAGGATGCCGGCCCATATGCACTAGTGATATGTCAGCTGGACCACTGGAAAGATCCTGGGTCATACGGAGACACAACCCGGGGGGCTGGTTGGCCTGCACCTTCCAAGTGGCCTGAGCAACACATTGCTCCTGACCCTAAGATGCCAACCACTGACCACATTTAGTCCAAGGGCTTACCTCGTGGCTGGTTCCTACCACCTCCGTAAGGTCTTAAGATTACAGCCCCCTCGGGGTGAACTATAGGGTACAACATAGTAGATTTGGAGTCATTGGCGGGCCAGGGAGAACGCTGAGCCCACATGGGAGTTGGAGCCAGCCTCTATGCCACCACAAAAAGCTGCATCCAAAGTCTCAAACTTTTTTACACCCACAGAGAAAAAGAAATCACAAGAGCGGGGGAATACGGGACAGGACATGTCGCTCACTAAAGAAGACCTGAGGGCATCCCTGAGGGAATTTAAGGCCAAACTGGGCTCAGACCTAACGAGTGACTTGAAATCCTAAGTGGACCAACTTAAAGCCGACTTTGACGGAGGGAATGACCTCCATCCAACAGGACGTGGACTCCATTGGAGCAAAAGTAGTAAAGGTGGAGGGCCAAACACAAGGTTTAGACAAAATAATGGCAGACACCCAGGATAGAGTACAGCAACTACAATTGGCCCTCCAAGATAGAGTACAGGGCCTCCACAAGCAACTACAGTTGGCCCTCCAAAAAAACAAAGACCTGGAAAACCAGTCGAGGAGAGACAACATGCAAATTAGAGACCTGGAGAAAGGAACGGAGGGACCAGACCTGCAGGCCTACGTTGAGGTTCTCTTCGCCGAGAATCTTGGGCCATGTCAACAGAAAATTTAAATAGAGAGAGCTCACCATGTGGGACCTTCAGCACCCGAGAGATAAGACATACCCCTGACATCCTAGTCATTCAAAGTCAAGAAAGCCATCTTACAGGCGGCTAGGAAAAAGGATTCAATATCTTTCCAAGGCTTCTTCTGCACGCTGTTCCAAGACTTGGCTCAATCCACCCAACAGCGCAGACAATACTTTTTTAGTCTTTCAGAAAAGTTGTGGTTCGGCAACATCAAATATCAATGCACGTATCCTTTTGGGCTGGTTTTCAAGCTTCACAACAAGACACAACACATCACAGAGCTGAGCAAAGGAATGGAGGTTCTGAGTCTACGGTCCACAAGTAGGCGTCATCCCCTGCACTTGAGAAAGGGAAAGCGACCTCTCAATGGCAGTAGGTATCCAAGGGCTGCCAAACCAAAACTGAGGGGCCGATTATGATCGCGGTTTTCCCCCTCCGGGCCGGCGGAAGCCACCGCGGCCCGGAGGATGCGGAAAAACTGCTGCGGAGCCTCCAAAGACCCACCGACAAATTAGGATGGCGGTTGATCTGGGATTCCGTCCGCAGCTTCTCCGCCGCGGTCGCCTTCCGACCGCGGCGGAAAAGCTCTAACATGGCTGGCGGTGTCTATCAGACACCGCCAGCCATATTAGGATGGTGGGAATGTAATGCTTTTCCGTGGCGGCTTTTCTGCCGTGGAAAAGCATACGGAGTTTCACTTTGGGGGCCCTTTGCGGGCCCCCTGGGTGAAGGGGGGTGGGGGGTGCCCATGGGGGGTACCTATGGTACCCCCCTGCATTTGCGTGCACAAAGCAGCAGGCACCGCGCGGTGCCTGCCGCTTTGTGCATGCAAATGCAATGCATGCATTTTTAAAATTGTGGCGGGTGCAGCTTGAAGCTGCACCCGCCGCAATGTTAAAGTTGGAGGATGTGACCGCCACCCTGGCGGTCACATTAATTTGCTCAGAGGGAACGCTGCAGCCCATGCAGACGTTCCCTCCTCCTCAGGGGTCGCGGACGGACTCAAGTCTGTCCGCGATCCTAATCGACCCCCTAGTTATGGAGGTAGACATGATCCAGTTATAGTCAGGGTCGCTGGGGAAGAAGATGAAAGCCTGGCTAATGACTGAACTCGACAACCCAAATATTGAAACGGAAAACAAAATTGCCCCGTAGGGAGAAGGGCCTCGATCTTATGGACTCTGCTGGTTACAAGAGATGTCAGCTATACAGAATGTACAGAACGGGAGCGCTAAGTATTATTTTCAGTAAAGACAGTTGGGCAACGCTCCAGCCAACATGCCAACAATCTGGAGAGACATCCCTGTGGGTGACCCGTTAACCCCACAGTTCAGATTTTTCTTGTTGTATGTTTTTATAATTTATGGGATGGGTTATCACATAGGAGGGTGGCGGAGAAGCAGGGGAAGCACTCAGCCTGTAGCGTAGCTTTGCATCAATGGAAAGGCAGCAGGTGCGTTGGGAACCCAGGAAGATCAGAGGAGGGGGAAGAAGGTGGTCGAACTAGAAGGGCCGCACCCTGAGGGGGGTATGAGTAATCTGGGTAGATGATCATTGTAGCATCATGGAACGTGAAGTGCCTGAACTCCCCGCTCAGGCAGCACAAAATATGGAAATTTCTGGTTGACCATCAATTTGACATGCTGGAACTCCAGGAAACACATCAAAAGACATCCCAGGAGCTCATACTGCGGTACAAAAGCTACTACCTTATATACAGAACTTCTGCCAGTACAAAAAATAACAGGGTAGCGTTAATGTTTCATAATAACACCAAATTTCAACCACAGGGTATAAAGACAGACAGAGAGGGTCGGGTGGTGATGGTGATGGTGATGGGGAAGCTGAGGGGGAGACTCATTACCTTTGTCTTGGCCTATATAACTATTACAGGCCAAGCAGCGTTTGTGACCTCTCTGCTTGATATGCTGGAAAGCTTCGCAGACGGACAGATAATACTCATAGGGGATTTCTATCTCACATGGCACCGGGAAGAGGACAGTACACACCCCCACAGATAAGCCAGGGGAAGTTTCCCCAAAAGGCTAAAACACAGGTTCCAATCCCTGGGCCTCAATGATGCATGGAGGACCCTCCACCCTGCCGCGAGGGACAATACTTATTTCTGACACATCCATCAAATGTATTCAAGATTAGACTATGTATTAATTAACCAGGGGCTACGGGGGTTCCTCCACGATGCAGCAATTCACCCTATTACACTTTCAGATCACAGCCCAGTCTTGGTGTGCCTCAATTGGGGAGGCATTGTTCAAGATGGCACTTCCCTGTTACCATAACTCGGAACAGATTGCTCTGAGAGAACTACGCTCGGTGATGAAGGACTTTTTCCACTTGAATGAGCCAAGTGCAACCTCAACCCTGAAAAACTGGGATGCCTTTAATGCGGTACTGCAGGGTAAATGCATCAAACTCATTGCCACACTGAACAAACAAAGAGCTAGGGAACAAGCGCCGCTGGAAGCAGAACTAGGTCGGAAGGAAACAAAACACAAAAAGCCTCTCACCCGGAGCTTAAAGGACCTGTTTAGTGCATTAAAGGGGAAACTCAACGCAATCTACACTAACAGAGCGGAATTCACACTCCTGCGATTGTGCCACAGCGCATATGCCCTGGGGAACAAAGTGGCACACATTTGGCTCAGCAACTCTGGGAAAAAAGAGAACAGGAATATATAGCAGGAATATGCAGGTTGGATAAAATATTCTGACTTGGACAAGGCTAATAATTGTGGGGACTCCTGCCACAAGCTCTACTGGGCAACTCCGATAGGCTCTAAAGCTCAGACGTACTAGCCGAACTCGCTCTCGCTTCCCTGGGTTCCTCCAACCTGGAACGAAAGGTTGAATTCACCAATTTCCGATGATGAGGTGAGACAAGCAATAACAACATTAAAGCCACATAAATCCCCGGGGCCAGATAGGATAACAGTCAAATTTTACAAAACATATGCACCAGAAATTATCCCACACGTGACCTCACTTTTTAACGAGATATCGAAGGGCCAGAAGGTGTCACCCTCAATGGCGGAGGCCATGATTATGGTGATTCCGTAAGCAGGGAAGAACCCACAGCAATGTGCCACCTATAGGCCAATTGCACTCCTGAATTTGGATGCCATAATATATTCAGCAATCTTGGCGCCTCGACTGGAGAACCTGATGCCAGATGTAATTCGCCTGATCAATTGGGTTTTATAAAAGGGAGACACACAACAATATCCGTAAGATGCTACATCTTATAGAGAGGGTCTCCAAATTCAAAACACCAGCAATCTTGGTGGGGCTAGACATGGAAAATGCTTTTGACAGGGTGGACTGGTAATTCAACTTTCTTACATTGAAAAGCTTTGGCCTCTAGGACATTTTTATTAATATAATCAGAGCTAACTGTGCACACCCACGCTCTAGAATTCAGGTCAATTTGGTCTATTCTTCCTAGGCTGAGGAACATGGCAGTGGTGTCCTCTGTCCCCCTTGCTGTTTGCCCTGAGTATAGAACCCCTGGCAGTTCGGATCAGGGTAACTCCAGAAATCAAGGGGATCAGATTTGGATGTGAGGACCATAAGGTGTCATTTTTTGGACACAATGTTCTGATGACATTCACCTCCCCCCACTCCTCCCTATGGGCCCTTCAAGAGGAGCTGAAGAAATTCGAAGAAGTGGCAGGCTTCCTAGTCAATTTGGCCAAGTCACTTGTACTTAACTTAACCCTGTCAGAAAGGGAGAAGTCTCTTATACAGGGGGAAACCCTGTTCAAATGGGCTATACATAAACTCACATGCCTGGTAATTCAGATTACGCCACATTTAGAGGGACTATTTAAGGCTAACCTTCCTTCCTTTCTAAGCCAGATCCAACAGTTGTATGATGGAACAACACAGGGAGATACTTCAGATGCCTTTACAATGCATTTTCTACCCCGCATTTTTAGAATGCATATGCTTTTACAACGTATGCCTTTACCACACATTGGTTATAGCCGACTGGTTAGCCCGTCGCATACCATGTCTGCCTACATGTTGAAGATTAGAGAGGAGGCGGCTGCAGGTATGTTTTTAGATTCAGCGATTACTGTGTCTACGCAACAATTGACTGTGAATAATTTTCAAGCGAGCCAGCCCAAATTGAAGGAGTTATTTAAAACATTAGAGAAGGCCAGTAAAGCGGAGCAGGCAAAGTGGTGGGAACATCGCTCCTTAAGCAGATATTTGGAGGTG
The DNA here is from genome assembly GCF_964261635.1 of Lissotriton helveticus. Lineage (NCBI taxonomy): Eukaryota > Metazoa > Chordata > Amphibia > Caudata > Salamandridae > Lissotriton > Lissotriton helveticus. The sequence continues at coordinate 1,300,213,594 of NC_136067.1, read as the reverse complement.
GGTCGGGTGCCCAGAGGACTCCGCATAATGCTAGCACCATCATACGAAGACCCTGATCCCGAAATGCTCTCAGAGTGGGCAGAACGCAACCTAGAGTCCTCACAGCACTTGATGGAAATTTTTGTTAAGTATGCCGAGAAGGATAGGGTTAAATTGCTTAATCAAATTGAGGAGTTGAATGGGGAGATGGACAAGCTATCAGAAGATCCCCTGCAGCCCAAATACTGAGATGAAATGAGAGCGAGGCTTCAGAAAGAAGAAGAAATTATAAAGAAAAGGAAAACTTTTAAATTTCAAAGGGATAGATTAGATTATGAGCATGGACAAGTTTTTTCGTTTGTCAGAAGATACGACAACGTAAAGGCAAAACCAAAAATCAATGTAGAATCAAGAGTCACGGGCGCAGTAGCTGAGGCACTGTCAGCTTCATCAGCCTCTGATTTAAGCCCTAATCTTGAAAGTGAATTGGATGGAGACCAACAAAGAGCCCAAAGGGTGGGGTTTCGCAAGTTTACCCTGGCGCAGGAGTTGGATTGCGTGCGCCAGGATCGGAAACAGACCCTGCGCTCAAGTGCCAGAAATGCCAATTCAAGCAAAGCACAAACCTCAAACGTAGTGCAAGGCGTAAGTGCCACAAACAGAAGTGGGGAACAGCAAAAGGTGGTGCAGAAGAAGCCACTCAAACAATGGAAACGTCAGTAAACGGCATATCATCTATTGATTCACAAACTGTTATCAATCTAACCAGCATGAAACTTACAAGCAATTAAACAAATTTATTGGCTCTGGGTCTATCGTACAGTGCAAAAAATGATTTTGATTATGCAGGAACAAGGGTGGACGTATACCAGTATGTTCGCAAACTAAAACTTCGGAAGTACCATATGACCAACAAAGTAGAAGCCTCAAGAACTAAAGCTCCACCTGATTCTGGCTCTTCGCGTTTGCAAGCAGGAGATGCGGAATTGTACTCTAACCTTTTGGAAATGCAGGCAGAATGTACACAGACAACTGAAAAACTACCAATGGTAGGTGTTATGGCTACAGCTCCTACAAACTTTAAACCCAAATCTACTTTTTGTCCTCTGATGATTAAAGATAATCTTGATGCTTTCCATGAAAAGGTGGCATCGGAAATGAACCATCTACATATGAAAGAAATTAATGTTCATAAAAAAATGCAATCCCGGGATAAAGCATACCATCAACTTATTGGTAAAATTCGCAGCAACACCAATGTGATAGTACGGCAATCCGACAAAGGCGGAAATGTCGTCCTTTAGCCCAGGGAATTGTACATGAACGAAGCTTTGGGTCAATTGAATGACAGGAGCTGTTATAAAAAATCTAACAGTGGAGAAGAGAAGGGTGCCTGGAACACTATATACACATAGTTGATGGGTTGGAGAAGTATGGGATTAATCACTATGGAAGAATTTGCTTTTTAAAAAATTAACATCCAGTGATGCCTCAGATCTACTTCATTCCCAAAATCCACAAAGACAGTGTGAGACCGCCAGGAAGGCCCATTATCTCGGCCTGTAATTCTATAATGGAGAATACAAGTAAATACGTAGACTTCTTTTTACAAAAACATGTCAGAGGCTTGTCATCATTCATTCTAGACACAGGTGATTTGTTGGAGAAATTGAAAGGTGTGCAGTGGCAAGATGACTTTTTATTGATATCTATGGATGTCTCTACATAATACACTAGCATCAATCATTCAGATGGGTTGCTTGCAGTAGAGTACTTCCTCAATAGGAGGCCAATGAACTTTTATGAACAAAACAAAATGCTTCTAAGTATGATTAAATTATGCTTAGAGAATAATTTCTTTATGTTTTCGTGTCAAGTGTTCCAGCAGATAAGGGGAGTCGCTATGGGGGCCTGTTTCTCCCCTAGTTATGCTTGTTTGCATATGGGCTACTGGGAGGAACAGGTCCTCATACCGACATTCCCTGATAATATGCAGAACAATATCATCAGATGGTACAGGTTTATTGATGACCTTTTTATCATTTGGAAGGGTCCAATGAAGGATGCTGTAGATTTTATTGCAAGTTTGAATGAAAATAGCCTGAACATTAAATTGACCAGTGAGATTAGTAACATCTCGATATACTTTCTGGACGTAGAGATTTATGTGATTGATAAAGATTTGCGAACCAGACTATATCGGAAGCCCAGTGCAGGCAATGCAATATTGCATGCCACAAGTCACCATCCGACGCACTTGATTAGGAGTATTCCTTACGGGAAAATGCTCCGTATCAAACGCATTTGCAGCAGCGATGTAGACTCTGCACAGGCATAAGATCAGTGTAAGGCGCGATTACTGAAACGAGGTTACCAATCAGGAGTGATTGAAGAAGCTATTAAAAAAGCTAATGATCCAAATAGATCCTCAATCAGAAAAGACTATCTTGATCAAAAGAAAACTAAGAGCAATGTGACCCGCTTGATTGTTAAGTATAGCAGCCAACACAAAAGTATTCGCAAAATAATTACCAAACATTGGGGTCTTATTACCAGTGATCCAGTACTGGGTGGTACAATGGCATCTTCACCCAGCATTGCATATAGAAAAGCAAAGTCTCTTGCTGATCATCTGGTAACTAGCAGTTCGGAGGTGAGAGTCAACAAAATCTGGCTTAACAGTAGCAAAGGCTTTATAAAATGCTCAACTTGCAAAGACTGCAAGTTTGGAGAGAGTAGAACTCAATACACAATTCCTCTCAGTACTAATCCAATAACTATAAAGAGCAAGTTAACCTGCAAAACAGAGTACGCCGTATATGTGCTGGAGTGCCCTTGTGGCTTGCGCTATGTGGGCAGCACTAATTTGCAGGTTCACAAGCAGGTGCTCCAGCACATTAGGGCCATAAACAACGGTGATGCGGCATACCCTGTAGCGAGACATTTTGGAGAAGTACATGATGGCAATGTCTCAGGCCTGAGATATTAGGTCATAGACATGGTTCCACCGCGGAGAAGAGGCGGTAACTGAGAAGCTGAATTGAGAAAACTGGAAACTAGGCACATAATTCTATCTGACTGTAAAATGCCTAATGGATTGAACACCAGTGAGGATTTTTACACGTATCTTCACTAATGGTGTTTTTAAGCTAAGAACAGGAGTAATATTGAATGCAGCTGCCCCTCCTTCTCTCTACAGAATAGAAGGAATTTCATGATTTTAAGCGTACTAATCTTTTTTATTATTATAATTCACATAGGGTAAACACACATCCACACATTTATTTTGTAAGTAGTCCCGTATAGTGACACTTGCTGGTTTCAGTAATGGATTTTTTCTTATAATTCGTAAGTGAAGATTGTGTAGGGTTCTGGTCAAAAGTAAGAAACACTAATGACCAAAACATGTATTCTACATATGTGAAAATATGCACAAAAAAATTGGTTCCATTTGAATCTATAGCAATGTAGAGCTTTTTGTATATCTGTTCTGTGCAATATAATACAATGATGGGTATCATAAATAGAAAGAGTAGAATCAGATCTGTGTATATATTATTCTATGCGAATTTTATATAAAAATTGTGTATGGATAAATTATATTTATGGATGTATAGTTTGTGTAAATAGAATGTATATAAAGATATATATTTTTATAAAATGTGGAAGTATATTTATATACATTAATATATTTTTTGATAATTGGATGGATATTTATATGTTTATTAATGCAGATATTTATGAGATGTATCTATCCCGAAATTTATGTAACACAAATTGTAACTACATGAAGTTACCATTTTGCACAGACTGATTAGCTCTTGGATAACTACAGCATTTTTGCAGTTATAAAATCGGAGTAATGTTTCTATGTCTATGAATGAGGCATAGGAGGGAAAGGGGAAGTACTTAATGCGCTGGCACTTTAAAAGGGAGGTGACCCCAAACACATGTCATGTGATCAAGGCCCTTCGCGCGCTGAAACGCGTCGTGGCGGTGGTGTTGTTGGGTTGGGCTTAACGAAATAAATAATTGCACCATATATATATATATATATATATATTATGCCACAAATACCTCTTATTCTCGAAGTAGACCAGAACACTCAGAATCCATAAGTAGAATTTATTTCAGCAAGTGAAAAAAGTGCGACGCGTTTCGCCGATAAGGCTTGCTCACGCTCGTCTAGGTTACAATGACGGCCATTTTTTAAGTGCTCAAAAACACACCCCCAAGTGAATACATAATATTATTGTGGCATTGTGGGCTGACATCTTGTAAGGTGTTAATACAATTATACTGTCCATTACTTCGGTATCTACATGTTTCGATAACCGTAAAGCTCACCATGCATATAATGCATATCATCCCAGAAAAATTAGATCATAGCGTAGTACCTCGTGTCAACCTAACTACGTAAATTCTATGTCTTGGGGACAAATGCTCCAATATCGCTAAAAATGTTCAAACTTACATGCAGTCTGAAACTAAATAATATATTCAAAAATGTATATAATGTACTGGCCACAAACCGTTAGACTTACTGCCTCATGTGTATAATATACAACGCGACATAATGGATTGCGTGAGTGCGTAACCCCTTAGCTCATTGGTTCTTAAGTTGCTGGAATATGTTATGCCCGATCTTATTGGTCATGATTGCTATGACACGTGTTACCAGGACAACAAACAATTTACGATTGCAGCTCGTCTAGCGAGTAATTTATAGCGATTTGCGAATCAAACCATTGGTCCCATCTGATGCAGAAATACTGCTATGAAAGTTCATGCCCCAGTGGGCGACATACTAGAATTTAATAAAAGCAAATCAAGTCCTCGCCCCAGTGGGCTAGATGTTATGCTGTTGGGACGATCCTGGTGGGCTCGTAATATCTCAAAACCACATGTGGTATCAATATGTCCAAAAGTTTCCCACAATGCCTGAAAATGAATAAAATTAAAACATTTAAAATACAGACAGCCGATCCTTGCATTCATGGCAGATAAATGTATACAGTTATTCATCATATAAATGGACTGACAATTCCTCGCTGGTGTTTAACCCTGTGGGTGTCAGGCATTGAAAATCGATGATGTATTTAGATTCAAGCTTTCTCATTGACAATTCTTGATTGCCACCACGTACCCCCAAATCTACACAGTCAATCACCACCATGCGTAGTTGAGTCTCATCCTGCATGTGTCGCTCAAAGAAGTGTCTAGCGACAGGATATTGCTTGTTATGATTCCGTATTGCTCTCAAATGTTCGAGAACTCTCTTTTTAGCCTCGTGTTTGGTACTCCCCACGTACCATTTGTCACATGGACATATTAGTAGGTAAATACTATAAGTGGTATTGCAGGTGAGTGTTTTTTTGATAGTAAATTCTCTGGATGTTCCAGGTATTTTCAAGTTTTTACAATCTCTGCTCGACTTGCAGGCTTTGCATTTTCTGCAGCATCTGAATCCAGCATTTGTAACCCCATCTGTTTGACATCTAGCAGTTACATAGTTATGACTGAGTTCGTCCCTCAAGGATCTACCCTTGCGGAACGTGATCTGTGGATTGTCGCTTAAGTGTTTGTTTAGATGTTCATCAGTACCCAAGACATGCCAATGTTTCTTGAGTATCTTTCTCACATCATGGGATTGCCCAGAGAATGTTGTGATGAATCTGATAGTTTCAGATTCTGCCTGATGTACTTTAGCAACTAGAAGCTCATCCCTGGTTTTTGTATTGCTCCGTTCAACTGCTGTAGCAATTGTTCGTTTGCTATACCCTCTCTCTTTGAACCTCTGACACATCACATCTTCCTCTCTTTTGTACCCCTCATGTGTGCTACAGTTGCGTCTGGCACGTAGCAATTCCCCATAGGGGATGCTGTAAACCAGACTCTTGGGATGGCAGCTTGAGGCTCTCAGCAAACTATTCCCCGATGTGCTTTTCCTGTAAAGTTTGGTGGTCAGAGTTTTATTGACTACTTCCACTTCCACATCAAGGAATTCCATCTTTGTATCACTGATATGTTCAGTTAATATCAGGTTCAATGTATTGACATTCAGTTTGTCAATAAATTGTTTTGCCGAGTCTCTGTCGCCATTCCAAATGAAAAAAATATCGTCAATGTATCGCAGCCACAGGGACACATTGTTGAATTCAGCCATTTCTTGGACAACCTGCTCCTCCCACCAGCCCATGAATAAATTCGCGTAGCTGGGGGCGAAGCAGGTTCCCATGGCTGTGCCCTGTGACTGACGATACATGACGTCATTAAAATAAAAAAAATTGTTTTTGAGGCAGAAGTCTATCATGGACAGAAGCATACGGGAATGTGAGAGTAGAGAGATTGATCTAGTATTCAAGTAATGTTTGACAGCTCTCAAACCATGTTCATGTTGAATACTGGTGTAAAGGCTGCCAACATCCAAAGTGACTAGAATGAAATTAGTCTCCCAATGAATCCCATTGATGACACTCAGAAATTGGGTGGTATCCTTAATATATGATGGTAAAGCCACCACAAAAGTTCTTAAGTAATGGTCAATGTATTTGGAGCAGTGTTCCAGAAGAGAACCAATGGAAGAAACTATGGGGCGACCAGGTGGATTATTATGGTCTTTGTGAAGTTTGGGGAGGAGGTACAATATAGGGATCTTTGGATGTGCATTGTACAAATATTGATATTCCTCAGTTTCTATCAGTCCCTTGTCTTTCCACTCTTGAAGTAGATCTCTAAAATCACTATTGGATTTTAAGACAGTATCTTTATCAGATCTACAGTAACAAGTCGTGTCCTGTAGTTGTCTTAAGCCCTCCTGAAGATATTTCTGCTTGTCAAGGACCACAACGTTCCCGCCCTTGTCGGACTGTCGTATCACGATCTCCTTGTTTATTCTAAGAGATTCGACAGACATTTGCTGGGTGTGAGATAGATTCCTGTCACTCTGAGAAATTCTCTTATGTCTCAATTTTACAAGATCTTTCAACACCCCACGTTCAAAAACATCTATTGCATCACATTGAACTGCAGGTAGAAACACACTTTTAGGTTTAAACTTCGATCTGAGATTATTGTCCAGATCAAAACCCCAACTCTCCCAGTTCGGTTCCTCTCCCGTACTAGTACCATCCCCCACAATGTCTTCTAGTAATACAATGTCTTGTACGTCAAGATTACTTAACGTATTGCCCGTAGACACATCCAATCTTTCTTTAGGTTTAGTACAGTACCATTTTTTCAATTTCAACTTTCTTGCAAACAAAAAGAAGTCTATACGAGTCTGTGTAAAGTTCAAATTAAGTGTAGGACAGAAGGAGAGGCCAAGTGTTGACATTTCTGTCTCACCTTCAGTTAGTATGTGTTGAGAGAGGTTCACCACCGTCATGTTCATTTTAGATTTTTGCTCCTTGTTGCCATTCCCATTGGAGCTTGTGTGGCGTTTGATCCTCCTCTTTTTTGCCTCTTTGTTCCTCCTGTTCCTCCTCTGTTTCCACGTCCTCGATCTCTTTGATTCCCTCCTTCCCCCTGAAAGGTGTCTGTCCGATTCTGACTCATCATCTGGAACTGGGCTAAAAAATTCACCTTTTTGTTGATGTTGATAGAGGGCTCTTGAGCGATGCTGGTTAAGGAAGCGTCTGATTGGTTGCCATCCGATGCATCGCTTTCCACCACTTCGACATCTATTCCGGATTTTGCTTGGCTAGTCAGTGCCATCCCGGTTTTTTGATCAAACAAATGATCGTACTTTTTTTGAAATGTTAATGTTCTTCCGGATTGGTAATCTTTAAAATCCCTGATAAATTTGCGTTGTTTTTTTGCTGTAATTTCTTCTTCCAATTTCTCCATTCTTAAGTTCAATTTCTTTAAATGCTCTTCCAGTTTCTCTTTCGTCATCAATGGTTCAATTTCTCCCAAGAGATCCTCTATATTTTTAAGAATCTTTGCATGATCTTTTAAGGCAAATTTAACCAGGATTTTCATCATCACCATGGAACATGCTGAGGTGTTATCTGACCACTCAATAAGCATCTCCGGATCAGGATCTTCATATGTCGGAATTGTAAAGATCCGGAGGCCTCTCGGAACTCGTTTAACCTCGATGTATCTGGATAGCGACTCCGCTTCCCACCACTTAGATAATTCTTTCTTATATAACTTTTCAAGCATGCTCAATTTAGTTTGCAAAGTTATTTCTTGGCCAATATTGGCTGTAACCAGAGTTGGTTCCATGTTAGTACCTGTCATGTTAAAAAATAATTTGTCGGCTGTCTGTTTCCGACGAGAATCCAATTCACCTGCCATAATGATATTATAGTCACAGATGGATACCGTGCGTGTTCAAATGCTTGTAATTGTTTATCAGCTTTCACACGCTCTCCTACTTTCGTGTATCCACGTCGGTATGCAGGGATCCCGTTATGTGCCCGCCTGCGTACTGGCGCCCAGGTGCTCCCACCCTTCGGCTTTCCGCTAGCAGAACACCACAGTCTTCCGCTTTACCTCCGTATTTATTTTCCAAAAAGTTCGCCGTCGGTACACCAATAGTCGATCAAAGGTGTGATTCCTGGATAGTCCTCACGTTGACACTCCTTCAACTTGATCCAGACGGCGTCTTACACCAAAGGTCAGCCCATGCACTCTATATGCAATTCTCTCCTCCAATGCACGAACCGGCATTGGAGGAGAGAAATATATATATATATATATATATATATTACCTACTGGCGGTCGCCAGTAGGTAGTTATAGTTAGGACCTAGTTTCCATAGGAAATCCGCAACATTCTATTGGGAATAACTTTGGCCCTGGTGGATGAATGTTTGCGAATTTCTCAAAGAAGATGGCTAGGTCCGCTGCGCTCATTCTGTGAAAGTTTTGGGGGGGATTGGTGAAGTGGGGGCTGAGATAAAAGGGGGGTCCCAAAACGTGTTTTTCCCACGTTATTTTCCATAGGACGTTTAGACACGGCTACAGCTCGAACGGCTGAATGGATTTATAAGAAATTTGGTAGAAAGGTAGAGTGTGGGTCGCAGATCACGCTTTTGTTTAAATGGTGTAAATCCGTTCAGTAGTTGCTGAGAAAATTAAAGTTGAAATCAGTTATATATCTATAAGCGCGCACGGGTGCGCGCACCTATGCGGGTGTGCGCGAGCGGCATTGTGATTTGCTGTTTAACGTCTGTCAACATTCGATTCGGAGGAAATCAGGAAGTGTTGTCCGCCATTTTGTTAGTGCGAGTGAATATATTGTACAGAACAAAGGGTTAGAACATGGAAAGGGGGGACGGTAGAGATTGTCTGGCCGGGTAGGTTTTCTAAGGGGGTACAATATGGACCCTGAACGCGAAAAGACCATTTTTTTGGGAGAAAACATTTGCGGGGTGCATGCATTCGGTCCCGCACCCCTATTTACAAGACTGTGAAAAACTATAGTGGTGAGAATGGAAACGGAGCAGGGTGGAGAGTGTTTGATTGTCGTAGGTTTCTTGAGGGGTTTATTAAGGATGACGAAGGTCTAAAAGTAGCTTTTTTTCGCAAATAAGTTACGAGGTGCGCGCACTCGGTCGCGCACGGCGATCAAAAAACATAAAGAAAGATGGAGATAAATTACAAGTTTGAGTGTTTAGATCTAAGGTGGCTCTTAAAAGAGCCCTTGTGTTAATTGAGTTTTTGCTGAACTTATAAGTAAGTTCCGATGCAGAGTCTCATGTTACAGAGGAAAATTCTATTTCCCTCATCCGTGAAATGAACACCATCTCTCCGATAGATGCCTTCCATGTTGAAACGTAGGTTGTTGTTGTATATAGAACCCATGTTATATTCTCTGAGGAAAGCAGAAACAGATTTATTTACATGTTTCCTTGCTTTCTCAATCTGTGGACAACGTATCATGGTCATATTAGTGTTGTGTTTTATATAAGCATTTCCATGGAGGATTGGCTGCACGGTCACAAGGAGCGTCTAAAAAATTAATTTAAGAAATCAACAACATTTCAGTCAGTCAGTTCACTAATGCGGATGTGTGAAAATATTGCAGGTAAATGATATGTGTTACAGAACTTTTCAGGAAATTATGAAAGGAATTTTATTCTGCATTTTTGATTTTAAAAGGCAAGATAGTGCAGATAAAATGGTCTTATTAGTATGTAGCTGATGCTAACAGCAGTTAGTGACAACTAATGATAGATAATGAGTATATTGGGATTTGCTTTGTTTGTCTGTGAAATTTAATATAATTGACATAGAAAGTTAACATTGCAAGATGTAAGTGACTGCAAACAGTTGCTAACATTACTATCTGTTTTTACCCACTTTGGAACATATTTGTGCTATATTTGAAAATGATCAAAATCAAATAGTTGCCCCTGAGCAAAAAAAGTGGTCCACATTCAAGAGGTGTGGTCCATATTTAATGGGTGTGGTCCACATTCAAGGGGCGTGCCCTTTCATGAAACATCATTTGCACATACAAAGCATGAAAGTGGGAGGACACTGTTCTTCTATAGGACACAGGGCCAAGGTGCTAATGGAAACATGCTGAGCAACTAAAAAAAATAGCAAGGCCCCCTTTCTGTCACAAAATTATTTTAGCCGTTCAGCACAGGAGCACCTGAAAAGCAGAATAGCCGCTGCTATTACTAACCTACTTAGTCCTTCCCAGGCCTTCAGCTTAGGAGCACTTGAAGAGAGGTAAGGCCCCTGCAATTAGGTAATTAATCAGTCCTACAGGCCTCAGGAAAATGTCCTAGCAGGGGACCTCAAAACACAGCCAGGTAGGCAGGGGGGGGGTTGAGGCGAAGCTGGTGCATGGGAAGTGCCATCCCAGTGTGTTCTGGCAGATTAAGTCTTTACCATTTACTGTAGTATTATCCTTGTACTTGTGTATGGTACTCTTTTGTTACTTGCACACTTCAGTTTTTGTTGGTATCACACTGTATGCTACCTTTTACTTTTGTTTACTTTAGATACTTGCTGCATGGGCTGCATGAGCCCCAGGGGGGCTGAGGTGAAAATGGCTCAAAGGCCTGAGAAACACCTAGCCCCCAGGGAGGTCGAGTCTTGGAAATAATCATCCCTCCCCAGCCCAGCCTTAGCTTTATTGCTTGGTAGGGCAGGGGTGTTCAGCCGCACAGAGAGGCTGCTTTTATTTTCGCTGTCTGTCTCTGTGTACTCTGTGGGTCGGCTTTTTTTTTTCTCCCCTTTCCAAGTGCACTCTGTGTGGACTGGGGCAGGGGAGAAAAAAACGGCCCACAGAGGGCACTGAGGCACTGGCCTTTCGGGCCATGCCCGAATGTCCGCCTTGGTAATCCGCCCCTGACTTTCAGCACTGTTTTAAAAAAGGAAGGAGTGTTTTCAAAGGAGGTGTTGGATGTTATTGTGTAGGTAGATTAAAGCACCTAAACTACAAATATGCGTGTAGTATAGTGTGGTGCTCGACTGGAGGTATGTTGTTTGTCTTACTGCATGCAGATATGTAGTTTAGCAAATACCTTCACACAAATAACAAGCAAACACTATTGCCTTTGAGATTAGGTCCTACTTCCTTTATGTACATAGGCAGTAACCATGGTATTGTTGAATATGTTAATAAAAAGACTGCTGTTTAAAATTTATGAGATAATGAAAGAACGTTATTCTGATTTAATAATTTTCTTTTACAAACTTTTTTAAAGAAACTGTTTCATAATAAGCCTTGATGGTAGTTTTACTTTTTTTATCTAAAACAATGTCTTCTGTTTATTGAGGCAGAAAGCTCCTTTGAGAATTCCAATGCGTGGGACGGGTGCTCCTGCTGCAGTATAATTCAAGGCCGTTTCAGGATGGACTGTCAGCGTTATCACAGGGGAGGAGCGCGCAGCTTTCTGAGATGGATACAGTTACACTTAACAGATTAGTGACGTCTGTGGAATTTACAGACGGTTAGGCATCCTAGTGTGCGCCGTGCTTTTGGCACCTCATTCCGGCAGACTGGGGAGCCGCGGTGCACAGTTTGGGAATCACTAGTTTAAGAATTAAACTTTGATAATTGTATCACTCCTAAGCGTTAAAGATCGCCGCTGGTCTACGAAAAATTATTGGAAGTAAACCAACATAGTGATATTTTTTACTAGTTGTATACGGTAAGTAGATTGCTAAAGGCAAAAAACGGGACATAAAATGAAAATAGAAGAAGGACTATGATTTCACTTCTAGTCATGAGAGTGCATGTTAGCAGAGAATTACAAAAGAGGCAGTCTTAACGTAATTTGAATATATATGTGATAGTACCCCTGTAACAGTCTGCGGCACTTAATATTGCCGCGTGAAAACAAGCGTTGCTTTTATGCACTAATGTATGCTTTGTAAATACGAGAGGGGGTTGATTTAGTTTTATTTTCCACACCTCCACGTTAATGCTGCCAAACGCTTCATCACAGCTGCCCGTGGCACTGGTACGATAAAGAAGTTTATTTAAACTGTTTTCCTAACAGGAGCCGTGTACGAGATAGTATTTTCGCCTTTAAACAGGTTTTGCTTGTAGTTTAACATACCCCTACTATGCATGTCATTAACTGTCTGTGCGGCACAAATACAAAGTGCTTTTACCACAGGCTGTGGAAAATGACTAAAATCGGTATACATAAGCGGCGTTCATTTATGTTCACCACAGCCACTGTTGAAAGTAGAGCGACAATCATGAAAACAGTAGCCACGCCATCTTGTCCCTTTTAGGCCCCATCGCGAAAGTAGGTGGCAGCCATTTTTTTGTCACGACCTCTCTGCCCACTGCCAATAGCCTGCGCGCCTCTCCCCCTCACACCCCAGCCTCGCAAGCATTCCCCCGCGCCCCGACAGCCCCCGGTTTCTCCTGCTTGGACCATAAGCGCACCTCTAGCGCGACCCTGTCTCTGAGCCACATCCCGTGCTGAACCCCCTCGCTCTTTCATCTCATTCAAAGAACAGGCCCTTTTTTGATAACCTCTTCCTCCCTGCCCGATTGTCCAGCCCGATCCCAGGCCATCACCTAGCCCGGCAGATGCAGTTTATTGCCCCCTACAGTAGGGCCCCGCCTCACATCAAAGGAGCGGTGGTTAATCAATACCCTCACACCTCCAGATCCGACCGATCGCCCACTTTCCCGTTCCCAGCAGAATGTCCAGCTGCGCGACAACCACCACATGCTGAGGTCGAGGTGGGAACTCTACTGTAAATATGTGTGGGAACGGGGGTGAAGCGGGGATTCCGAGGATGTCTTTCCGTACATCAAGTATTGACAAGAATGTGTTTCATGTAATAAAGCAATAAACCTGTGTATAAGAGGCCAGGCCTCAAGGATGCGTTTAGAGCACCTCGAGAAGATACCCTGTTGTCTGATTTGACGTGTTCTGCTCCGTCGGAATAAATTCCTGTTTCCTGCCTTCTGTCTCCAGCGCCTGCCTCTTTGTTTGGTAATCTCGAATGGTATGAGAGGCGGCCAACGCCGGGCAAATACTGAAGGGTTCTTGGTCGAATTCGGCCCTACCTTTCGACAAGGCGGTGTTATCACGTGCTCATAAAGATGTTGAAGAATATTTACAAAGATTCAAAAGAGTTTAACGCTGCCTTGAACGGCAGGAAGTTGCCGATATAGGGGCGAAAACGGCGTCCATAATATGCTTCATAAATTGCAGTCGAACGTCATGTTAGATATAAAGGCATATAACATACGTTTTAATTTGAATTTTGAAAAACATAGGGGCATATTATAATGGATAGTCGATACATTTTCGCCGCTTTTATCGACAGGAAATTGGCGATAAAGCGGCGATAATGGGTTTCATAATTTGCCCTATGGAAATCCTATCAAAGCCCATGTAAGATGCGAAAACATGTAATATGGGCTACGCTAGGAATTTCATACAGCATATTATCAAGTCCATTATTGCCGGTTTATCGTCAGTTTCCTGTCGATAGAAGCGGCGATATTGTATCGTCCATCCTTGATAATATGGCTCATATTATGAAGGCGATTATCGGCGCTTTTTTAACAGCGTTATGCCGATTAAAGCGAAGTGAAATTATCACGTCTTCATAATATGTCCTAAGTTTTGCCGCATTCTTTAATTATTGTTCCTAAAATGCGACAATAATTTAGCTTATGAATAGAGCTCTTTTTGGTACAATGAGGTAGTTCTGAAAAGAACTGTTTTTTTTTTTTTTTTGAAAAAGTTTTTCATTCTTTAAAATTTGTGAAACAGGAACCACATTTTTTAACTATAAAACAGGAACATTTGAAGTTGTAAAAAAATTAGATGCATTCGAACATTTTATGCTGATTAAATCTTCTTTCAATAAGAATGACGCTTTGCTCCCCGTACACAATTAATCCTTTGCACTTGTTGCATTTTATATGCACTTTCTCTAAAAATGGTTTCAACTCCATCTGTTCAGTCGATGGAGATGTAGGTCGTGCTGTCGATGAAGTACTGGCCTGAGATGGTGGCAGTTCTGTGGCCTGAGCTCTTGTCGCTGCCTGTGCATATTGAACAGGGTGGACTTGGCTCATATGCCTTTTCATAGTATGAATTGAAAAAGAATATTTTTTGGTTGGATTTCCTCTGGAAAGTACGGAGCCACAAATTGTGCACGTTACTTTCGGAGCATTGACTTTTTTTTGACTTTGTGGAAAGGTAAAAAATTGCCAAAGAAAAGATTCCTTTTTTTTTTTTAAAGGACGATAACCATTTCCTTCAGATTCCGAAGAAGAATTGCCTGCGGCCGCCATTTCAGCAAAGTGTCCGGAAATATGAAAAAGGTTGTTCTCCCTTCAGCGCCAAATAGATAGTGAGGGAAGTTGGTGGTTTCTGGAAAATTGCGGAATCGAAACTACTATGAACCAATAGGAAGTGTTCTTTTCAAGTCACATGATTTGACATGCGCGTATTAGGACGTATACGCGGTGACGGAATCCGGACACGTACGTGATTTAGAAGTATCGGTCTAATTTGATGAAGTTTTAAAATGTGAAAAGGAGGAAAGGTATACATTCTCAAATATTAAATACCTTCATATGGGGTCACAAGAACAATGCCGATAAAGTATCAAACTTTTTTTATTGTTTCAAAACACCGGGGTGCGCGCACTCTGTCGCGCACCTCGGTACATTTTTTAACATCTGACAAGTCTGTAAACGGTGAAATGAACGTAAGGTAAAGACTTTGTAAAGCTTTTGAGACTTGCAAGGAGTTCCTAAGCAATTCTGACAGTGAAGAAAACTTTGTAATACTATGAAAGCATTTCTCGATAATCTATAATAAAACTATAGAATACATTAAAAAAATATTTTATATTTCGCAATTAATAAAAGCTAAGAAATATAATGAAAAAATATAACTTATAAACAGTTTATAGTTAAGGAGTAGCCTTTAAAAAAAACTATGAAATTCACTGAAAAAACCATAGGTTTTACACACGTTATAGTTAGGAAGTAGCATTTAAAAAACCTATGAAATTCACTGAAAAAACCATAGGTTTTACACACGTTATAGTTAGGAAGTAGCATTTAAAAAACCTATGAAATTCACCGAAAAAACCATAGGTTTTACACGAGTTATAGTTAGCTGGAAGTTTTACTCGCATAAAACCATTGAAATTCCCACGTTATAGTTAGTTGGACTCACTATAACTTGCGCGTGCAATGCACTGCTGATGACATCACATATTACATCACTCATGACATGGTCAGTGACATCACTCATGACATCACTGATGACACCATCCAGTGAATGTGTGTCTTTCTGAAAAATAAATATTAGTGAGTAATGTTTAAATATTTAAATATATGTATTAGTGTTTCACTTTGTGTATAAGTGGCTGCATGGGTTGTTGAGTAGGTACATGTGTATGTATATAGGTTATTAGATGTTTTTCTTAGTATCAGTATGAGTGTTTGTATGGTTTGGTGGAGGTATTACTTAGCACATAGATGCATGAATGACTGACTCTCTCTTTGTATGTGTTTTGAGGACAGGATATGTGCAGGACTGTATGGGTGGATGACTGTGTATATGTGTGTGTTGCTGAGTGAATGAGTGTCTCACTAGTTTCTTTATCAGTAACTACATATGTTTTAATCTAGTGTATGTGAATATTGATGTATATAAGTGAGTATATCTGAGAGTAAGAGATTGTAAGAGTTCCTATTTAAATTAGTATGTGTTTCTATAAGTGATTGTTTAAGAGAGTAAGTATGTGTAAGTTTCCTTAGAAGTAAAGTGGTAGTGTGTGTATAGCTGTATATGCAAATAAATGGATGTTCAATAGTTTATTTGCATGTGTGAGTATGTGTGTGAGTAACGTTTTGAATGACTGTCGGTGTGTAACAAGATGTATAGGTGTATCACTACATATGATGAGTGAGTATATGTATCAGTGACTATATAGAACTGTTGGTGAATGAGTGGATGTGTATATAGATGGTGGAATTATTGAATTGGTTGTTGTAACTGGTATGGGTATCTCCATTTTTTTGAAAATGTTAGTTTCTATTTTTGAATATGTGTTTCAAGGGTTACATTACAGTGAAAGGAGGTCTGTCACTCTGTCACAAGGATGGTGTCATCAGTGATGTCATGAGTGATGTCACTGACCATGTCATGAGTGATGTAATATGTGACGTCATCAGCAGTGCATTGCACGCGCAAGTTATAGTGAGTCCAACTAACTATAACGTGGGAATTTCAATGGTTTTATGCGAGTAAAACTTCCAGCTAACTATAACTGGTGTAAAACCTATGGGTTTTTTCGGTGAATATATATATATATATATATATATATATATATATATGTATATATATATCTATAATGTATTTGTGGGGGGAGACCCCAACACTTACCTTAAATTTGTGGTAAAGGCATTCATTGTAAAGAGGCATAAACTTTGTAAAAACATGAGTGGTAAAAAATGCGAACCTCATTGTAAAGGCTGTTTTCCGATCCAACAAGATCTCAGGCACTGGAAACCACTGTTTATATTGCGGTTGGGGGATATACACGCAATCAAAATGACAGTCTTGCCCAAACTCCCGTATTTGTTCCAGGTGCTCTCGATTGACTTGGAGAGAGACTTCCTTCCTGGGCTGTGCTCCCTTATCACTTGCTATGTATAGCAAAATGGCAGGGCGCGCTTACCTTTCCATGTGTTAAGACGCTTGAGAAGGGGGGGAGTAGCACTGGCAGACTTTGGCGGCGCTGCGCTCATTCTGTTAGAACGCAGCGCAGCCTTCGACACGGTGAACCACAATTTGTTAGTCCAAAGGCTGAGGAAGATAGGAGTGCAAGGAAGAACACTAAAATGGCTGCAGTCCTTTTTTGAAGATAGATCTTTTGTTGTCTTTGAAGAACAAATTACCTCCAAGCGAACGCTCCTTAGATGTGGGGTTCTTCCCTGAGCCCCACTCTATTTAATGTCTATATGAGTTTGTTAGCAGAAACAGTTACACCTTTTGGCATTCAGATCATCACTTATGCTGATGATACCCAGTTGGTGGCTGCACTTAAGCAACAGAAGGACACAGGCTCGAAACTACCCTTATGCCTTGAAAAGGTGTCAAGCTGGATGGAGTACTCTTATTTAAAGCTGAATGGAGCTAAGACTCAGCTCATGCTCTTGGGCAACTTCACTTCGCTGAGTATAGGGTCCTTTTGGCCTAGCTGGACACCGCCCTCCCCAAAGGACCATATTAAGATTCTAGGTGTATGACTAGACCGTAAGTTGGATTTTAAAGAGCAAGCTGGTAAAGTGGCAGCTTGTTGCTTTGGGACCTTGAGAATGTTAAGAAATATCGTTCCCCTGCCACCTTCCTCGGCCAGAAGTCTACTGGTTCAAGCTTTGATTTTATCATGCGAAGACTATGCTAATGCCCTATATCTAGGAGCACCACTCACAACCATTAAAAAATTGCAGATAGTGCAAAATTGTGCTGCCCGTTTGCTTTTGAACACTCCCAAACGCCGTTCAGACAAGCCTGCACTTGCAGCACTCCATTGAAATCCAAGAAAGTGTCAAGTTTAAGGCTTTATGGATCATGCATAAAGCCCTCTCAGGCAAAGGCCCTCCCACTATCAGAGATATTATTCAACCTTATTGCCCCAAGAGATCTTTAAGGTCAGATAACAAGCAACTGGCGGTAGTCCCATAAAATAAGAGGAACACGAAGCTGAGGACGTCGCTTCTCATTTAATGCTGTACAATTGTGGAACCCTCTACCTATTGATATTTGCCTGGAGCCTAACCACTTGACCCTCCGAAAGCAACTTAAAATGTATTTGTTTCCTTAAGACTGTCCGTATTTGAAACTGCACCGCTACTAGCGCTGGGATGCTCCCGGGTAGCCATGCACTCTAGGAATGCCTTTTCAGTCATTACAAAGCAGCACCATTGAGAGTGGTGACATAATGGTCCATGAGGGAGTTGGACAAGCACTGGCTCACATGGACAGGGCAATAGTGGGAAGGACAATTTTTGTTGTCCTCTGGAAGCCCAAGAAGGACAGACTACTCAATGCTTACTTAAGTACACCCACACAGACTACCCTCAAAGTATGGGATGACATCACTAGGGGACTGGGGTAGACAACCTTCCCCTCTACATGTACCCCAATACAGTTCAATCTGGAATTTCCCCTTGCTCTGAGGGTGGTTCAGTTCAACACGTGGGGGGAGGAGGGGGGAATAACTTGTACTTTCAGACCTTTCCATACCCAGGACATTCTCACATTTGAACACTGTAAACTGGACTTCCACCATCCATCTACTGAGCATTCCCACTATGTTCAACTTAAACACTGGGCATTACATCCCCACAACCAGGGAGGCTGCAACATGTGACTTGACACCGATAGAGTCCTTTCTGCGGAGGATCGTTTTCATGAGGGGAGTGATTTATTTCCTGTACGGTCCCCTGTTATCCACAGCGCACACCAGAGGCCTTGCTACACCATTTTATCGTAACACAACCTCTGGAGGGAGGTGACAGAAAGAGAAAGGAAACATCTGTCATCGCCAAGAATAATTACTTACTAGAACTAGGAGAATCCCATTATAAGACTCTTTTTGACGGGAACCTTTTCCACACAAAACATAAAAAGATCTTTCCAAAGACTTCAGATCTATGCTGGAGGGGCTGCGGCTTACTGAGGAACTTCTGTCACATCTGGTAGGACTGCCCAGTCATTAGGCTGTTCTGGGAGGAAATATTAGCCCAAAGAGATGTTGGGATACCCTATCCCGACTTCAGTAGAAGCGGTGCTTCTAGGCCTCAGGGAGTCTCTACTCTGGAACACCAATCTGGAGCAGATACGGCAATCATGTGGGCATGTCTGGGGCAGCTAAAAAGGCTATTTCAGCCACCTTGAAAACGAAGGCAGCACCTGTCTTGGCACAGTGGCACTCCCGTCTGTGGAAAATAATTACCATGGAAAGGATGAGAGGCATCTTAAGAGATGATTATAAAAACTTTGAATACAGATGGAGCCCCTGATGTAATACCTCACAAGAGGCCTACCGCTGGTGGTGTGCCCTCCCACATTGAGGGACCGGCATCTGTTTCAGGTTTAGAGCTTTTATAGGTCTGACTCCGAACATCACCTAATAGTTTCTCGCCTTGTTATACCTTTTCGATGGGCTGTCTGCCTCATCCTCTAACTCACGCAGGGTGCAAAAGTTCAATAAAGCACCAAATAGTGCTTTTTCACCACAGGGGGGAGGGCAGTGGGGGGAGTTACAAATGTTGTGAAAAATGTGTGTATATGGAGAAGAGGGTCTGTGACAATTTATGTAATGTTGGTACTCCAGAGCGTTAGGACACTGTGTATCCTTTAAAGTTGGGGGAGTCGCGGGAGTTGATAATGCAATGTAATGCCACGCTGTCTGTTGTACATTCTCAATAAAAAGGATAAAGAAATATTGTCATTCCACGAGGCCAGGTTCAGAAGACAAACAAGTACTTTAGACCAGGTATTTAGGCATCTAGCACTTTATTGGAAAACAGTTATGCAGGAGGAGGCACATTTATACTTGTTATTTATTGACTTGAAAACCACTTTTGATCTGGTTCCACAGCCTAAATTGTAGGAGGTTTTGAGATATATGGGCTGCCTAATGATTTACTGAAATTTTGAAGTGTCTGTACTATGAAACCTACGCCCAGGTGCTGTGGGGTCCAAGGGGTTATCTGACTGAAAAATTATCAACTCAAATGGGTGTACATCAAGGGTACGCCTTGACACATGTCCTGTTTTCTCCATATCAGAATGAGATGCTGCCTCACCTAGAAAATTATATAAATTATGCACCTAAGTTTGTGGACCGAACAATTTAGCTTATTCTGTTCACTGATGATACTCTTAATTTCTAAGACCCCCAATGGGCTTCAGATGTGTGTTGATATTTTATGACCATAAATGTCCATAGGTCATTCACTACAGCTATTTTTTTAAATGGTGCTCCATTGGAAAGCGTAAGAGAGTTCATTTAGCTTGGTTTCACATGAACAAATAAATTATCCTGGACGCATCAGATAAAGAAAAGCATGTTGAGCTTAACATATCACACTACAGATATTTATAGACCATTTAAATCAGCAAAGGCAAACAGATATCTCCAGTTTTAAGAGTTTATAGACAAGGACGGAGGCTAGTGCTCTATATGGAGTAGAGTTGTGGGACTATGCCAGTGTCACCGACCTTAGCAGATTGGAAAATCAATATCTGTGCTCCCTGGTAAGCTAACCTAAAAGTTCTCATCTAAGGTTAAATTACTGCCCCTCCTTTTTTGGTGGAGACTATACCAAATTCCTGCTACATTTGAATACTACCTAGCTTTTGAAAAAGTTGCCAATCTATATAAGCTCCATGTCATTAAGTGGGAGAACTCCATGAAGTAAATGTTGACGATGATAAGGATGGCCCAATATTGGCCAGATGATTCCCCACCACTATTGTGAGAACTGCTAAACGTTTCATACTGGAAATGCCCCCTTGACTGATGCTTTCCTGTGTATTAAGCCACAGCGTGTCTTTGAGACATTTCTGGATTATTGTCACCTGGGGACTGAGTTCTGTTCCTGAAGTTACAAGTATGGAACACTATCCATTCTGTCCTTCACTGCAAAATGGCAGCCTGTGACCGCTGGCAGGGTAAATTGTCCAGTGTGCCCCAGTACACAGCAGACCATAGCCCATCTTTGATTCTTTTGCAAAGGGTACACATGACCAAGGGAAAAATTAATTTTGCCTATATGTAGGCTGATGGAATGTTGGCCGTACTACATTGCACTTAGTCTACTGTGTGTAGAAACTAGAGAAGCTGTAGTGAATATGGTGCCAAATTTCTGAAATGGTGCTGGGTCATTCGGGCCAGTGCCTTAGGAACGTAGGGCCTCATCTATGAAAAGTGACGCATCGCTGCGAGAAAACAGTGATGCGTCACATTTCATTTCGCCGTCCGTGCGGCACCAATGATGCTTCATATTTACTGTATGATGCATCATGTCGCAAGGAGTTAGAGATACGTCAGTATTTATGACGTATCTGTAGGCGCAAAAATGACGCATTGCTCGAGTGTGTCACAAAAGTGACGCAACTAAAGCAATGGGTCATTCCACATGGGCAAGTCCCATGTAAAATGTGCCTGCGTCAGTCTTACGCCTGCCATGAGGCAGGCGTAAGATACTGACGCATTTGTGTCCTAGAAGTGGCGCAATGAAATCTTACAGATTTCACTGAGTCACTTCCATGACCCTTTCTTGCGTCGGAACCCCCCCCCCCGCATACATTATAACTGGCGCAGTTATAATGTGGCGCAGGGGTTTACACAGTGACGCATCTACCTAGATGCACCACTTTGTAAATATGGTGCAACAAGGCTCATTCTTTACGCTGCTGGTGCGTCACAAAAAGTGACGCACCGGCGGCACAAAAGTGACGCAAGGGCTCATAAATAAGCCCCCTGATTTTTATGCTTTAATAGTGTCATGATATGTCACCCAGAGGCCTTTTATCCCATTTGAATTCCTTGTAATCCACCCCAATATAGAGTCTGTGGGTATTCAACTTTATTATATATATTTTAACAACATTGTATGATGTCTTAGGATTGCACCTTTTTATACAATGCCTGTATATATATTAGGTAGATAAACCTTTTATTGTAATTCTTAATTTTTAAACATGGACTTCTAATCTTGATGTTCATCTACATACTTTGATGGTCTTAAATGTACTGAATAAAGTTATATGATGATTATTCTTAGGCTTTCAGGTTCTTTCCTTTTGCTTTGTCTCTCGTGGTGGATCTCAGACTAATCCATGTCCAGATCATCAGAAGAGCGGCATGCAGAAGACGGTAGAGTACACTTTCTTATTCTTGCTGGAGATCGGGAAGACAGCTGGTTCAAGAAGAGGTATAGCTTTCTCAACAGGAAGCTCAACCGCCTGCTCTGCTCCTACTGCAGGAAAGTCTATTGCTGGCTGTGGGTCCTTTTGTCCACTTTGCTCAGTTTCCTGTGACAATTAGATACTAGTGTGCAGCTGAGACAAATCCAATTCTGAGTCACAACTCATTGCCATGATTACAGGGCTGCCTCAGTGTGAGACAAGGGGGCTTAGGTTGAGGTGGTTTAATGCAGGAGTGCTGCTGTCAGTATGCTGCCTGGAGGACAGTGTGGCAGGCACACAAAGCTTCCTGAAAAGGGAGGATCGGGCAAGCCAGTAGTGGCAATCTGCTTCTTTCTTCTCCTCCTCACTGACCACTTTCTTGGAAGCACCTGTCTTTAGGGCCATCTTCAAGCTTTGCCAGTTGTCACTTAGCTGTACAAGAGGAAGCAGAGGAGGCCTCATATGTTGTGGTCATATCACTTTGTACCAGACTTCTGTCTGGCAATTCTGTGGGTGATATCACCTATGTGCCTAAAATCAAACAGGTGAGAAAAATACATAGGGCCTGATTATGTTCTTGGCAGACAGGGGTTACTCTGTCACAAACATGATGGATATCCCGTCCTCCGAAATACAATTTCATTATATCTTTTTGAACTTGTAAAACAGCAGATGAGAGTATCCCATCCGCCAAGATTGTAATCAGGCCCTTAGTAAAATGTTGTCATTTTTGCAGTTTGAATTATTCATGGTACAGACAATATAATTTAGTGAGGTTATCCCACATAATTAGCAACAATAGTATATCCTTTCCCAACAACACCATAACATTATATTTCAGTCAGGATAACAACATACAGATGTAACTGCTTGCTTTAAGTGTAAATAAAGGGAGATACCTTTGGCAGGCAGGGAAAAATGGAATTATCCTTAAAAAATGAATGCTGGTGTGCGTCTATGGCAGGCAGGGGAAAATGGAATATTCTTTGAAGAAGTGAATGCTGGTGTGTGCCTATGGCAGTGAGGGATTCCAGGGGGAAATGAGTAATGGCAATCCTCAAAAAATTACTGCTGATGTGTGCCAGGCACCTATGGCAAGCAGAGGGGACAGGAAAAAACATATTGACACAAATAATTCTGGTATGCAGCTGCAGCAGGAGACTATGGCAGGCAGGGAGTGGAGGCCAAATGAAAAAAAAGTAATTGCTGGTGTACTAGGGACTATAATAAATCCATTGGGAGGGGAGGGGAAAAAAAGAAAAAAATGCACATAATATTATATAATCACTGTTCCTATATACATATACTACAATTATCCTCAAGCACATTAAACTGGTATCAGGGAAAGAAAATAAAAATAATGAGAAAAAAAACAAAAAGGCACAGCCCTCTTCTACCAATCTCCCTAGAAAAAGGCTCTGAAAACTGAAAAAAGGCTTTAATATACTGCCTGGCTGCACAAGATCACTGCTGGCCAAGTGGTAAGGAAAACAACAAGAAGCAAGGAGACATGAACAACAAAGAACACATGCAGGCCTATGGCAAAAGCACACTGGCTGATTGCACAAAAAGGCAGCCGGCCACATGGACAAACAACAACAAGCAAGGGGGCATGGACAAAAAAGAACACATGCAGGACTATGGCAAAAACCCACTGAGTGGCTCCACTAAAAGCCTGACAGCCACATGCTCAAACAATAATAACAACAAGCAAGGAGGCCAGGACACAACAAAGTACACATGCAGGCCTATGGCAAAAGCATACTAGCTGACTACACAAAATGCTCACTGAGCACATGGTCCAACAACAACAAGCAAGGAGACATGGACAACAAAGAACACATGCAGGCCTATGGCAAAAGCGACTGTCTAGCTATACAAAATGGCCACCGACCACATGGTTGAAAAACAAGCAAGGAGGCATGTACAACAAAGAACACATGTAGGCATATGGCAATAGCACACTGGATGGCTACACAAAATGCCACTGGCCAAATAGTCAGACAACAACAATAAGCAAGGAGGCATGGACAACAAGGAGCACATGCAGGCCTATGGCAAAGCACATTGGCTGGCTCTACAAAATGGCCACTGGTCATATGGTCACACAACAACAATAAGAAAGGAGGCATGGACACAACAAAGAATACATGCAGGCCTATGGCAAAAATGCAATGGTTACACAAAATGGCCACCAGGCAGATTGTCCCACAACAACAATCAAGGAGGCATGGACAACAAACATGTGCTGGCCTACGGACACTGACTATACAAAATGGCTGCCGGCCACATGGTATGGAGGACAAAGACAAAATGGTGGCCTTTGGCAAACATGCACAGACACTAGCCAGACAAAGGAGGCCCGGTAAACAATGAAAAAAACACTACCAATATTTCAGCAATGCCAAAAACAAAAATTAAATGACCTATAAGAATTTTATAGCAACACACATCCTCCCAATGCATCAAATATTACTCCTCCAAAATACACGTTTCGCAGACAAAAAACCTGAAATACAAAGAAAAACACATTTTATTTAAATGCCATTCCAAGTCCAAATATTGTTTTAAAATAACATATACCACAGAGAAAGTTGTTTTATGTACCCAATGACTGGTACTTGCTGGATGTCCCATGGGCAGACTAGAAAACATGGTAAAATAAATGAATAGTTCATATTTAATAAAGTTGAAGAAAATGTACTAAACTGTGCAGCCTTTTCCCCTTACAAAAGATAAAAACATACAAAAAATACTAGGCGCCCACTGCAACTCAAGGCCACACACGAAAACCACACTCAAATTTAAAAATTGAATAAAATACATAGAAATACTGGTGCATGCCCTCTATAAATCAAACAACAACTTTATATAGTTTAAAAAAAAACAAATCACTTGAAATGTCACAAAAACAGAGTCCTTGTAATCCAATAGTATATTTATGCAGCAGGGATTGTAGACAAACAGAGTGATCCTTTCACTTTGAAATCCCTATGAAAAGATACAAGAAGATGGACAAAGCACTGGGAGGAGCCTTCTGGATAGGAAGAGGAAGATGGTGTCTCTGGGTCACTTCCTTCTCATTGAAAAAAAAGTAAAATGAAAAAAGGCTTTTCACTCTAAAAAATAACTTGAATGGTCTGTTTGTGTAGAATATTCACTCAAAAAGGTGTTTTTGAGTTGATGTACCTGCTTCTCAAGTAGAGAAACTGCCCAAAAAGCTGCTACCCCTGCTTGTGCCAGCCTCCATCACAAAAATGGTGCTACTACGTTTTGTGACAACCAGAAGTCGCACTGGCGGGCAGCAAATCTCACTCACGCTTGTAAGCAGCCACCAAATATCGTTTGTTTTCATCAGCGCATGTTTACACAAGCCTTACATGCCTCAACGGGATATAATTTCACCATGCACCAGATGGCGTAATTTAGTAGACACTCAACGTTACACATGTAGCACAGAGTTACCTGAATTCCAATAACTTCACAAGTGGATTTGCTATTCCACCCATGCCTAGTGCTGACCCAGATGTCTGTCTCCTCAGCAAGCTTTCTGGGATCACTAAGCTTATTATCCACTGGGTGTTTGTGCAGCTCTGGAACACAAATATTGAGCATGTGCTCTCTTAGAACTAGGTTGTACAGCCAAGTAAAATCATCCACTTTGCTGCCCCTCACCCAGTCCCTCAGTACGTTTCAGACATATTCTAAGAAATCCCCCAGGACAGATTTGGGAGAATTGTGGCTGTCCCTGAGCCTCTGACGGTACTTATCAAGGGTCAGCCCAAACTTAGCAACAAGCATCGCCTTCATGGGGGGAAAAGCTAGTCTGATCCTCTACCTAGTGTCAGGATTGTCCCTGCCCACCATGGCCATGTGTTTTCACAGGTTGCCCTACAGGTCTCCTATGGAAGCATTTGTACCCGGATTGTAACTTCATAAGAATCAAACAACTTGTCTATGTAATCTTCCACCACATAGTTAGGCACCAGTTCCTGGGGTATGCAGAACCTCTTCTCTCCAGCAGACACTCTTGGTACTTTGTCACCATCACTGTTAGGTCCTCTACGTTGCCTTGCCTTTAGCTGCAGATCACGCTTGTTCTTCTCATGGTCCAACAGTAGCTTTTTCTTAGACAACACCCTCTCAGCCTCAGTCTTCTCCTTTGTCAAGGCCCTCTCAGCCTCAGCCTTCTTCTTTTCCAGCTTTATTTGGCCAGCTCTAGCTTTAGCTTCTTTCCTCCTTTCTGTCCTCCTGCTCCTCTGGGATCATGCCCCTGGAAGACACACTGCTCCTTGTACTAGTCGGGTTTACCAATCCTGGGAGTAGGTTATCCCCATCCTCAACATGCTGCATTCCAAGATCCTCCTGTAGTTCCTGCTCTGATCCTCCCTCATGCACCACTCCCTCCTCCTCATCTGTTGGTGACTGGTGGGACTCTACCCATGCCCTCAAGGCCATCTAAAGCTTTGCCTTCCTGGTGCTTCTTTTGGCAAGCAGCCCACTCTTGTGGTAAAACTCCTTGAGCTCAGCCACAGTGTAATTCTCGTGGTTGACAAGCTCAAATTCCATTCTTGCAATTGAGGCTACACACACAAAAAATCAGTTAGAGTAGAAATGAATTAAAGAAACACAAGGACCCGATTCACCAAGGTAAAGCTAGACCAAAAGTCTAACTTACAACAAAAGTCTAGCTTTACTATTTTTTGGTATTCACCAAGGTAAAGTCAGACCAAAAGTCTAACTTTACTCCTTCTCAGTATTCAAAAAGATAAAGTTAGTTCAAAAGTCTAAATTTACTACTTTGCAGTCTTCACAAAGGTAAAGTTAGTCCAAAAGTCAAAATGTACTAGTACTTTTGTTCTAAGTTAACTTTTGGTGAAACTGGCCCACAAATTGCTGATCAGGGAGAATTTAAAACTCAAATTTATCTTAGATATGGGATGGTAATGTACACTAAAGCACTGTATGGAACTGCACAAACACAAGTCCTTACCTTTACCACTGATCAGCAATGTTAGAAATTGGGTGTAATCGTTTACTGTGATGTTATTTTTGGTCAAGCAGCAACCATAATCATTGCCAGGGTAAGGCACAAGCAAGCTCCAAACTTACCTGTGTTCAACCCCTCGGTAGCTTGCCACAAAGCAGCCAGGATTAACTTAGAGGCAATTTGCAAAGTATCTGTCCAATACTTTAAACAGTAAAAACAGTGAATAAAAACCCGTAAAAGATCCATCCCACACAAGGTTTGAAAAATAGACCCAATTCAATAAATAAGACCAGACCAAAACAGCAAAATCCAATCAGAAGACCAGAGTTATGAATGTTTAAAAAGAATAACAGAAAAATAGTGCCTAAAAGCACAAACCCCCAACCTCCTCTATCTGGTCACAATGCACCAAGTCAAAAGTTCAGGCCAATCGCAAAGGAGTGCAGGTTGGATACAATCCCATATCTCCGAGGCTCAGATCAGGTGGCCAGAAGGCTATCCCTTGTCACTCTGGGGTCCTGGGTTCAAGATGAAGTTTCAGGTACAGTTCTACTTCCCCAGGCAAGGGGGCCATAGTCCAGAAGAGTGTCAGTCCTGGTAGCAAGACAGCAGTCCTTCTTCCTGGCAGAGTAGCCACAGGTCTAGAAGTGTACTGAAGAATTAGTGTCTTTTATACCCTGGTGTCCTGATTCTGGAAGGTAGGAGAAGCTTTTAGGGTCTTAGTGTGACGGCAGAGCACAGGCTATTCAGGTGTCAGTGGTACTATGCTCAGCTTCGCCCGCCCCATCCTGCAAGCATATGACTCACTCAGGTACACCTAATCCCTATATTGTGTGACTGTCTGGGAGGAATTTACAAAGCCTGTCAGCTAGATCCATTCATGTGACTCAAGACAGGCTACAGGCTACACGCTCAAAAGGGCTACAGACAGGAAAAAGCCAACTTTGGAAATGCAGCATTTTCAAAATTGTAATAAAAAAACAGATATTACAATTAAACAGCGTTTATTTTTACAAATTCATAGACACCAGACATCATACAGCCACCAATTGGGAATTACAGCTTATCAAATGTACTAAGTAAACTCTAATGTGATCCTGTGGGAGGGTTAGGCCTCACAGTACTAATAAACAAATTATACGTTTTTCACTACCTCGACATATAAAACTTAAGATACATGTCCAGCTTTTTTATTACACAGCACCCTGCCCTGTGGGCAACATAGGGCCTACCTTACGGGTGACCTATATTGAAAAAAGTGGAGCTTTAGGCTTGGCAATGGGGTTTAGATGCCAAGCCGACATGGCAGTATCAAAGTGCATTCTGGCTGAAATGGCAGGCCGGAGACATGTTTTACAACACTACCTAAGAGGGTGGCGCAATAGGTGCTGCTAGTATTTAATTTACAGGCCCTGGGTATATGGTACACCAATCCACAAGGTGCTTATCAGTACTCAAAAAATGCTAATTCGGTATAAGTCAATTCAAACATGTTAAAGGGGAGGGAGCACAAGCACTTTAGCATTGATTAGAAGTGGGAAAGTGCCCAGAGTCCTAAGTCTCCCAAAACAGTTTAAGGAAAATGGAGGAGAAGAGGCAAAAGGTTTGGGAGAAGACCACCGTAATACTGACAGGCCTAACACCTATAAAATGGACTGGCGGCGCATTTCTCTACCCCATATTCACAAGGACAGGAAAAGCCACCCTGCGTGGCTTTTCCTGACCTTGTAAATATGGTCCCTTTGCACGCAGCACTTTGTGTGAAAGGGGTGATCCATGGGTGTTGCTGTGGGTGTTCCCACCCAACACCCATGGAACCAGACACATTTCCAGATTTATGAGAAATCGTAAACCTGGAAATGCGTTGGTTTGCTGCGCCACCCTAGGGGTGGCATAGCCAGGCAAAACGTCGAGAAATGTTTTTATTTCTCCTCGTTTGTTCCTCTTTCAATGTGTGCTGCATTCTACAGCACGTATTGAAAGAGGATAATGCCTGTAGTGATTGTTTTTGTGCAGTATGGTGCCCCTTCCTGCATAAAAACAATGGGCCCGATTCACAGAACTAACTTAAGACAAAATCTTAAACTTACTACTTTTGGTGTTCACAGAAGGCATTTAGTAGTAGTAAAGTTATTGACCTCATAAGGATAAATGGTGGAGTCGGCCCAGCCTGTATTTTAACTCGTGTTTGCTCATTGCGAAGCTACTGAACTATCATGATAGGGATGCGGCACTTCACATGGCCCGTGAAAAGAAAGTCCTGAGATATGAGGGCTCTGAACTATCTCTGTACCCGGACTTCACAGCTCACATCCAGGAGGCTCACAGACACTTTGTTATACCTGAAAAAGTAGCTGCGAGAACTCGGCGTTGATTATGCCATGCTTTACCCTGCAAAATTAAGGGTGAACAGACAGGGTCATTCGCACATCTTCACGGACCCCAAAGTGTTGCAGCAGGCGATTAAATCCTGGGCTAAGGAGCACCGCAGCAGCCCGGAGGAGTCTCAACGTGAGGAGTCAGCTGGTGGCATGCTGGATGATCAGAACTGACCTGCATTGACTATGTGTACACGATGAGTATGAGGGTTTGAGCTGGCTGGGGTGGGATGGGAAAACGTGGGGGAAGGGCCACATGCGCTGCTCCCTGGCTCATAATATGGGGTTGGAGTTCCCGACGCCTGCTGACGGGGTTACTGTCTCGGAGAGATGGAACATCGAGACGGGACCAGTCTGTATATTATGTAATGTTTGTGTTTATGATCAATGCCACTGGGAGGCTGGGGTTCCTAGAATTCGGGTAATGTTGTGTTGGAGGAATTATCCTTAGGATTCGGGGAGGTTCAGCACGCCAGGCTGGTGGGATACTAGGCAATGTATGCATAGTTAAGCGCTAAAGTGCGACACACGGAGCTACCTCTGCCCACCAGTGCCTGGCACACTGTTTTACTTTGGGATAGGGTCTGGGGGGATGGGGAGGGGGTGTGAGGGTGGGGGTTCTGGAGTTTCATGCGGCCGAGTTGGGGTGGTCAGCTGTGGGTGGGGGAGAGGATGCTGGGGGGACAGTTGGAAGACTGGGTTGTTGGGTGGAGGGGGACAGGGTTCTTTTGGGATTGTTGATGCATCACACATGTACTTGCAACTCCGTGTGACACGGACACCGGACAGGCATTGGTGCATATGGCGCATGTCACAGGCAACACTCGTAATCCGATAGACTCCCTGTGAGCCATGTCATGGAATGTTAGAGGTCTTAATGACCACTGTAAATTGCAGAAGGTGCTAAGCTACCTTAACAGGGAGAATGTGGATGTGGCCCTGCTATAAGAGACACACCTACCACCATTGAGCCCTATGCTTCGAAGCAGGGGACTGCAGGGGAACATTAACTTGGCGAGCTTCACCTCACATGCTAGGGGGGTATTGACTTGGGTGAACCCCAGATCGCCTTTCAAGCTGGTACTGTTACATGCTAACGTAGAGGGGCGCTATGTGATTTCCAACTGTGGTGAATAAATATGGCCCCAACTATGACAGCCCTGAGTTCTTTTCGGCGCTGGCTGACCTCACCAAGCAGAATCACAACACACAGTTTGTAAAGGGAGGCGACTTCAACCTGACACGTAACCCAGGGATGGGCAGGTCAGCGGGCCCCCAAGAAGCCGGTTGCAGCGGCGCGAATGTTGGACAGCATAATGGTTCGCAAGGGCCTAGACGATGTTTGGTGAGTGCGGAATAGCAATAAGGCGGCTTTACACATTATTCAGCTTTCCATAACATTCATACACGCATTGACTACTGGCTCGTGTCTTCCCCTTTGCTGGATCAGATCCGTCATTGCGTGGTACTCCCACGTACTCTCTCCGACCACTCCCCACTGCTAATGGTGCTGACCACCCCGAAGTCCACCATCCCGCCATTTACGTGGCAGTTTCGTCCCTACTCTTTGCAGGACCCGTTATTCAGGGAGGATCTTGCTGAGGCCATAGAATCATTCTTTGATATAAATGTGGGTTCCATGGATAGTTTCCAGACTGTCTGGGAGACGTTTAATGTATACATAAGAGGCATAGAAATGTCCAAACATTCGGGGGTCCTCAGGGCTATCAGGAAGAGGTTATATGACCTAGAGCGAAGGCTGACAGACCTGGAGCGACAACAGGTTGAGAGAGGGTATGCAGAACTAGATACTGAGATTAAGAAACTGATAGATGAATACCATGACGCAGCCGACAGTGAAGTGAAGCATATGGGGAAATATGCGTTGGCACGTACGTATGGGGACGGAGATAGGCTTGGTTCGGTGCTTGCACGGATTATGAAGCCAAAGCGTGGTAAGGTGCAGTTCTTTGAAACTAGATCTGCTGATGGCACCGTTCTCACGGAAGAAACGGATATCGCTGAATGCTTCAAACCATTTTATGCTGAATTATACACCTCCCGCCTTGGAAGTGCGGACGAGCAGATACTGAATTACCTGGAGCATATTAAGCTGTCGGTCCTGTCTGATACTCATAGGGAGTTCTTAATGCACCCTATAGGAAAGGATGAGATTTCTGAGGCTCTGGCGGGAATGAAGGCTGCGAGTGCGCCAGGAACAGACGGCCTGACGGTGACTTTCTATAAAGCCTTCCTGGACCTGCTGTTGCCACACTTGTCCTCTCTATTTGATGATATGTGCGTCACTGGTACTATGCCGCCGTCGATGAGGGAAGCTCTGTTAGTTGCCATTCCCAAGCAGGGAAAACCCCCTGATGAATGTGGCTTGCACCGCCCCTATCTCTGCTCAATGTGGACACCAAGATATACTCTAAGGTGTTAGCGAATAGGCAGACTCCACTCTCTGCGGACTTGGTGGCACCAGAACAGGCCGTATTTATTCCAAACAGGAACCTTACATAAAATGTGAGGACGGTGTTCGGTACTATGCAACATGTGTAAACAAGAGAACAAAGCAATAGCAGCATTTCTTGACATGGAAAAGGCTTTCGACTCGGTGGAGTGGGCCTTTATGAGGCAGGTCCTGGTGAGAATGGGCCTGGGGATAGTCTTTTTACAACTAATAGGGGTGCTATTCCACCGCCCAATGGCACAAATTCGCTTGGGAGATTTGGTCACGGAGCCGATCTCCATATCCAGAGGGACCAGGCAGGGCTGCCCCATGTCACCTCTGCTGTATGCCCTGGTGGCGGAACCGCTGGCATGTGCCCTGCGCGAGTACCATGGTAATGAAGGCATAGCGTTTCCTACGTATAGGATAGTAGTGTCAACCTACGCGGACAATACCCTCCTGTATGTTCGCGACCCCGAAAATAACTTAACGTCGGTCATAGGGAAGTGTAACATTTTGGAGCTCTATCAGGACTAAAGGTCAACTAGGCGAAGTCGACTGTTTTTCCTCTCACCCCGGTTACGTCGGAATTTGAAATGGAATACCCACTGCAATGGACCACTGATTCCATCCGGTATGTGGGCATTAAGCTGCATACGGATTCTGAGACAGTGTTTAGGGAGAACTATGGCACAGCTATTGCCAAACTAGAGGATGACGTGGAAATATGGGCTAGACTCCCCTTGTCCCTGATGGGCCGTATTTCCATTATGAAAATGGTGGTCTTGCCTAGGATGTTGTTCCTTTTCATGAACATTCCGATAGTCTTGCCCCGTACCTTCTTTCTTAGGCTCCATCAGTCCATGATAAAGGTAGCTTGGGCGGATAAGCAAGCTAGAGTAAAATGGAAGGTCCTTACGCTACTGTATCATACATGCGGACTGGGTGTGCCTGACTTTGAGCTGTATTACCGAGTAGCGCAGGGGGCACAAGTCCACTCCTGGATTCATGGGGGGGCAGATGTCCCATACCTCCTCATGGAACGACTGTTCGCGGACACCTATCCGCTGCCAGCTATGATATTTGAGCCAATAGATTGACGAACGTGTATTTTAGACTCTATTAATTCGACCCGCCACGCTTGGCACTGTATCCTACATCAACAGGCAGGTGCATTGCTATACTCCCCATATATGCCGATTGAGTGGACACTGTGACTGGGGCCATGCAGAGATAAGGGGGTAACACGGCTGTTACGGGCAATGTCGATAGCGACGGCAGGAGATCTATTTCATGAGGGAGTGGTAAAGACGTGGCAGCAGGTGGAAGAGACACCGGGTGAGCATTCTATTCTAGATAGATTCCAGTTCTACAGAGTGCGCGGGGCATTGCGGGATTTGTTGGGGTAAGACTTAGCGGAACCCCCTGAGGTGAAGGAACTGACACACGTGATCAGGACTGAGTCCCCTCGCAAGATGATTACTGCATTATACAAGTTACTCTTGGCGCACAGACAGCATGGTTATACTGCGGCCCGACTGGCCTGGTAAAGAGACTTGCATAAAAAAATAGATTACTCCATGTGGTCATACTGCTGCCTCAACACTAGAAAGATTTCACTCCGGGGCAGGCACAGTCTCATACATTTTAAGTATATTAACAGGGCCTACTTCACCCCGGAGCGGCTCTGCAGATACGGGCTACGTGATGAGGCCGCTTGTGAAAGATGCCAAGCACCAGAGGCAGACTTCTTGCATCTGGCATGGCAGTGCCCTGGGATCCAAGCATACTGGGTGGAAGTGTTTAAGGAATTGGGGGCAGTGATCAAGCTGGAACTCTCCCCTGACCCTATGATGGCACTGCTAGGATACACGAAGAAATTACCCAAGACTGGTAGGCGGCTGGTAGATATGGGGCTTCTCATGGTCAAGAGCAGAATAGCACTATGCTGGATGAAAGGCCCGGTTCTGACACTTAGGCAATGGTCACACGACCTACTATACTGTTTTACACAATCTCAAAATTATAATGAGCTGCTCCCGCCTCGCAGCAGGCCTAAGAATTTTTGGGGACTATATACAGCGTAGAGGCTGGGCAAGGCTGATGGACAGAAGCAGTGGGAGGATATGGTCGCAGAGGAGAGGGGGACAACAGATCTAGACACGGAGGGGAGAGGAGTGGATACCTGAAGATGGAAAAGTGTGGCACAGTCATGTGATGTCCACTCCTGTGAGGTACACTGTTAAAATGGGTTTAAGGGGGTTGGGAAGCGTGAGCTGAATGTATAGAGAATTGGCCCGGTACTCCGCGTTGGAGCAGGTTATTGCCTTGCTGAGTGAGGAGAATGGCTGTGGCTGTTTAGAGGGTAGCAGGTATAAGACCAGGTAACAGGGGCTACTCAATGTCATTCTCGCTGACAGGAGTTTGCAGGTAAAATTGATGTGTTGCTTATTGCACGCCGCCTGCCCGGTTGGGTTGTTGGCACTGAGGCTGTGTAAAACTAATATTGGCGATGGATTGCTGGCCGAAAGACCGGGTACGTGTGTTTGGTGTACTGGGTTAGTAAATTTTCTTATAAGCACTGCTGTGTTTTTAAAAAAAAGTAAAAAAAAAAAAAAGAACACCGGTATTATTCTTCGTAACACTTTGTGATGCATACCATACAAGCAGAAGTACATTTTGGTTTGCCAAGATTTCAAACTTGAAACCTTTCGGTCACACAGAATTTTACTTTCTGGACCACCCTAAGTTGGAAGACAAACATCCATGTTTATGGGCTCATGTTAATAGAGAGAGAGTCTGAGCGCTTGTGCCAATTAAGCTTAAAACACAGTTTTAACTTTCTCAATTACACCGTCCTTTATCATACAGACGTCACACAAAATATAATGTGTGTTACTGAAATGCTTTGTTACTGAAAGCTCTACATTCATGCTCCTGGCAAAGAGACCCTCTTGACGTGCCAAAAGCATCAATAAAGATAAACAAGCGAAGAGCAGTAGCACCAACAAGCATTGGCATAGCCAATAGGTCTCGCCTTTGGGACCTTATAAGTGTTTAGCCATGCAACAGTTGATGTTGCTGCACCAAGCATATGGTGCTGGATAACTAAACACTTATAAGGTCCCAAAGGCGAGACCTATTGGCTATGCCAATGCTTGTTGTTTATTCCGGCGTTTAGTGCATTGCCGTAGTCGAATCTGCTTGTGACCAGGGCGTGAGTGATGGTCTTTCTGAGTTCAAGGGGGATCCATTTGAAGGTCTTACGTAGGAGGCAGAGGGTGTGGAAGCAGGAGGACGAGACGGAGTTGATCTGGCAGTCCATTTTGAGCTCGGAGTCCAGGAGGATTCCAAGGTTGCGTGCGTAGTCCGTGGGGGTGGGTGGGTTTCCGAGGGCAGGGGCCACCAGGTATTGTTCCAGGTGTCAGGGTTTGGGCCCATGATGAGTACTTCCGTGTTGTTGGTGTATAGTTGTAGGCAGCTGTTTTTCATCCATTTGGCGACGGCTTCCATGCCTTCTCGAAAGTTGTGTGTGGCGGTGTTGGGTTTGTTGGATAGGGAGAGGATGAGTTCGGTGCCGTCTATGTATGAAACAATGTTGAGTCCATGGGTCCTGACAATGGGGGTGAGCGGAGCCATGTAGATGTTGAAGAGCGTAGGGCTGAGGGAGGACCCCTGAGGGACTTTGCAGGTGTTTGGTGTAGGGTCCGAGAGGAAAGGGGGGAGTCTGACCTGCTGGGTTCTGCCAGAGAGGAAGCAGCGGATCCAGTTGAGGGCCTTGTCCTGGATCCCTGGGTCGTGGAGTCTGCGTATAAGGGTTCTGTGGGAGACTGGTTAAACGCCGCTGAGAGGTTGAGGAGGATGAGGGCTACTATTTCTCCTTTGTCCAGTATGGTGCGGATGTCATCTGTTGTGGCGAGGAGGGCGGTTTCTGTGCTGTGGTTTTTTCTGAAGCCAGATTGGGAGGAGTCGAGGATGTTGTGCTTCGATGAATGTGGTGAGTTGGCTGTTGATGGCTTTCTCGATGACTTTCACAGGGAACGGGAGCAGGGAGATGGGCCTGTAGTTTTTGAGGTTGGTCGGGTCCACCAAGGGTTTCTTCTGGAGGGGGTGGACCTCGGCGTGTTTACAGTCGTCGGGGAATGAGGCGGTCGCCAGGGAGCGGTTGCTGGTGTGGCGGAGCATGGGTGCGATGGCGTCGGCGGCTCTGTTGAAGATGTGGTTGGGGCAGGGGTCTGTGGAGGCCCCAGAGTGGAGTCACTTCATCGTCTTCATTGTGTCTTCGGTGGTGAGGGCTTTCCAGTTATCAATCGCTGGCTTCAGGGGTTCTGTGTGTTGGTTGTCTTTGTCGAAGTTGACGTTGATGCTCTTGATTTTGTAGTGAAAGAAGGTGCTGAGTTTGTCACAGAGGTCTTGTGAGGGAGGGATGTCAGTCGGCTCGCTGGTGGGTTGGGCGAACTCCTTGATGATGTTGAAGAGTTCTTTGCTGTTGTGTGCGTGTGTGGAGATTCTGTCTTCAATAGCTTTTTTCCTTGTTTTTCTGATAAGTTGGTGGTGGGCGTTGGTAGCGGCTCTGAAGTTGTTGTGTGCTTCTGTGGATTTGGTGCTCCTCGAGGCCTTTTCAGGGCGGCAGCAAGTCCGTCTGGACTCTCGAAGTTCGGTGGTAAACCCTCTGGCTTTCTTTGCGTGGGTGTTGTTGTATTTCTTGAGGGGGCTATAGTGTTGGCGCTCTTGGAGATCCACCTGTGCAAGGTTTGGGCTGCAGTGTTGGGGTCGTTGTTTTCAGCGATGGTTGAGGTGGAGTTGCTGAGTGAGGAGGTGATATGGTCATTGGTGATTCTGGTCCAGTTCCTTTCTGGGAGCAGGTGCTAGTGTCTGTGGATGGTGGGTGTTCTGAAGGTGAAGTGGACGCATCGGTGGTTTGTCCATGGGCGCTTGGTGGTGTGGCTGAAGGTGATGGAGCTTCCTGTTGTGAAGAGGGGGTCGAGGGTGTGTCCTACTGAGTGCATTGGTTCGGTCACGATTTGGCGGAGTCAGATGTTGTGGAGGTTGTCCAGGAGGGATGTGGTGTTGGGGTCCAGTTGGTTGTCGAGGTGGAAGTTGAGGTCTCCCAGCAGGGTGTAGTTGGTGGATGCAATGGCATGCAGGGAGATGATGTCTGTGATGGAGTTGGTGAATGGTCCGCGGGGTCCAGGGGGTCGGTAGATGAGGGTTCCTCGGAGGGTGGTGTTAGAGCTGGTCAGTATCTTGAAGTGTAGGTGTTTCATCATATCTGTGGGCTCATCAGGGAGTGTGCTCAGGCAGAGGGTGGATTTGTGGACGATGGTAATACCTCCTCCTGGGCGGGTGTGGCGGTCCTTCCTGGAGATCTTGTATCCTTGGGGAATGGCGATGGCGATGTCCAGTCCCAAGGTGGTGTTGGTCCAGGTTTCTGTGAGGAACGCTACGTTGAGTCGAGTGGTGCTGTCGAGGAGATCCCAGATTTTGGTGGTGTGTTTGTGAAGGGATCAGAAGGTGTGTTATTGCCGTCGGGTTGTGCTGGGTCTATGTTCCTGGCAGTGTGGTAGGTTTGACATCAGCGGTGACAGCTGAAGGGTCCATGGGTGTCGGCTGGTGAAGCTAGCTTGCAGTTGTTGTTGCAGCCTGGGTTGAGTTTGTGGAGTGCCGCTGGGTTGTAGCGTTGGCGCGGATGGGCACAGACAGACTCGCCTTTGGTGCGCCAGCGGTGGGGCTGTTCAGCAGACGCCATTAAGTAGGGGTCGGGGAGGGCTGAACAGCAGGGAGACGGGAGTGGGGGGGAGCTGGATTGGGCCAGTCGCTTTTGTCGTGCTGGGGGGGATGGGCCACGGGGGCAGCAGCAGCAGGGAAAAACGGGTAGGAAAAGGGAAAGGAAATTGAAGGAGGGCTAATGGAAATAAGAGAGGAATATGACAAAAAGGCAGAAAAGTGCAAAGAGAGTGCTGAACAGAGAAGAAAGAGGGAGAAAAACAGTGAAAAAAAAGGACACAAGTAAAAAACTGAGAGGGAAAGGCAAATTAAAGGAAGGCTAAAGGAAATAAGAGAGGAATGAGGCAAAAAGGCAGAAAAGTGCAAAGAAAGTGCAGAAACTGAGAAAATAGAGGGAGAAAAACAGTTGAAAAAAACCGAGTGAAAAACGGAGAGGATAGCGGAGCAAGAGAGAGGAGACAGAGGTCCACTGGACCTCCAGGGATGAGGCGCAGGTTAGCCTGCGGGTAGAGGAGGGCCTCGAACACCAACAAAACTCGAAAGTGCAGGGGCAAGCCTCACTTAATGGTGAAGCTGCGAGGGTGGGTGAGCAATTTCAC
The DNA here is from genome assembly GCF_964261635.1 of Lissotriton helveticus. Taxonomy (NCBI): domain Eukaryota; kingdom Metazoa; phylum Chordata; class Amphibia; order Caudata; family Salamandridae; genus Lissotriton; species Lissotriton helveticus. Next base: position 1,300,175,073 of record NC_136067.1, on the reverse strand, counting down.
TGACAATGAGTCAGTGGTCTTGCTTGCCTGTCCCCGCAGTGGCCGCCATTAAGTAGGGCTCGGGGAGGGCTGGACAGCTGGGAGGCGGGAGCAGGGGGGGAGCTGGATTGGGCCGGTTGCGCTGGTTGTGCTGGGGAGCAGGGGCCGCAGGGGCAGCAGCGGCGGGGAAAACAGGAGGGAAAAGGGAAAGGAAATTGAAGGAGGGCTAAAGGAAATAAGAGAGGAATAAGGCAAACAGGCAGAAAAGTGCGAAGAGAGTACAGAACAGAGAAGAAAGAGGGAGAAGACGAGTGTAAAAAAGAAAACAAGTGGAAAACGGAGAAGGAAGAGGGAAAGGAAAATTAAAGGAGGGCTAGAGGAAATAAGAGAGAAATGAGGCAAAAAGCCAGAAAAGTGCAAAGAAAGTGCAGAAACTGAGAAAAAAGAAGGAGAAAAACGAGTGAAAAAAAACACGGAGTGAAAAATGGAGAGGAAAGCGGAGTGAGAGAGAGGAGACAGAGGTCAACTGGACCACCAGGGATGAGGTGCAGGTGAGCCTGCGGGTGGAGTAGGACCTCGAACACCAACAACACTCGAGAGTGCAGGGGCAGGCCTCACTTAATGGTGGAGCTGCGTGGATGGGAGAGCAATTTCACAGGTATTCTTCAGAGCTAAAAGATGTGTGCATAGAAATCAACAGCTAAACAGGCAATCCCAAAAAGGTGGACCAAGCTCCGATACTAAAATACATATTCAACATTGAACAAGAACCTATAAAACCAAATGCTGGAAGGCATTTTAGAGCCTAATTCACAACAAAATGTAATCAGAGAAATCAACATACGCAATGGATGAACAAACCTGGGAGGTTTACTTATTAAACCTCTACCATGAGCGATCATTAACACACAAGAAAGAAAGTTTGCCTGCCATTACCAAAACAGGTTCTTTCCACAAATGTGTTTATAACTATATTTATTATACTGCTGACCTAGCATCTGTGAGAATGAGCCCTAAATAAAAGGAGTGAATGAGGAGCATAGCACGCTATGTAACTCTGTAAACTCGGCATTAGCATGCAGTGTGCATTTAGGTAGCAGACTGCGCTCTCATACATATAATGCTTATAAGGCAAAATACAAGGGTACTAAAGTCATGCCTCGCTCAATGGAAGAGTGTCCTAGAGAGGCAGAATTACAGGACAATGTCAAGGAATAAATCAACCGTGCAGGGCTACGGTACTGTTAAATAAGAAATTGGAGGACTGCACACAACTTCTTCCCACGAGGAGCTTCAACCTTAAACTGTGATGTGCCAAAGAAGGTGTGAGAACACTGAATTAAAAAACGGCGTCACAAAGGTACCGGTCTAGGTAAGAAATATTGGCCAGAATACAAGGTAATGAACAAGAGAGGATTTAAACAGACAGTTACTCAACATATAAGGGTCATGTGAGGGGACTCGCGGACAGAAAACTAAAGACAAGCTGGAAGATGGACAAACAATACTCACTAATAACACTTCAGCCGTCATAGATAGGCAGATGCACAGGGACATGAGTACACTAAAAGTAAAAAAAAATGTCAGCTTTGACTTATTGGGTACTTCCATGAATTGTCTACTACTGGTTAAGGCAAAAAGCCGTGGCAGACCGCTGACACTGGGCCACTGCTATCGTTACTCACTTCGAACCACCAGTTTACCAGTTTTCCCGCAGCTGGCTGCTTAAGCACCCCACTCAATTCAGGCACGCCTGCCTATGCTCTCACCCATTCCCCTATCGCAGCGACTGCAGGCTCTTCAGGACTCTGTAAACTGGCTCCTTGTCTTTTGCATGAATTGTCTACTACTGCTTAAAGCAAAAAGCCACGGCAAGCCGCCAGTACTGCAGGCCGCTGACACTGGACCACTGCTATCGTTACTCACTTCGAACCACCAGTTAGTTTACCAGTTTACCGCAGCTGACTGCTTATGCACCAAACTCAATTCAGGCACGCCAGCCTATGCTCTTGCACATTCCCCTATTGCAGCGACTGCGGGCTTATGCAGGACTCTGTAAACTGGCTCCTTGCAATAACCTCCCATTACATTGCTTCACCTCCACAGCTGCCTGGCTGAACGACTCCTGAGTTCAGTTGAGTCAGAGTCAGTGCTGCACTGTCAAGCAACAGTGCACAGAAATGATGGACTGTCTCAGTCGGGGGACTGCAGTCCGTGTCAGACCGTGACGCAGTGGCTAAGGCTTCCTCCTTCCAGAAAGTTCCACCACAGAGTGCAGACACGCGTGGGAAGGGTCGAGTCTGCGGAGACTTGAATCCTCGTCTTCCCGCCTGCCACACCCCTTACCCAACTCGTCACAGGGTGGGTCCCACCACACCCTGTAATGAGTTGGGAAAGCTCTCCACTCTGATTGACGTGTAGCGTTAGCAAAACCGGGCTTGGACTTAAGACGCCCGGGGCTAACTTTGCCTCCACGCCATCAGGGGGTGGAGACTGAGCCCTGAAGCTAGGTCATGGCCGAGCTGATGACATCACAGCCTTCAGGGCTGTGAGGTTGTCAGCCCGGCAAACACTTAGGCTTCTTTAGGTCCACAAGGGGGAGCATGCAAGGGGAGAGTCACGTGACATGCCTCCAGTCCAGCCGCAACAACGAACTGCCACTGTTATGGCAGCAAAATGTAGACTATTATTTAGAAGATAGAAGACATAAAAAAAGTAAAAATAAGCAGATTTTTTTAAATTAAATAAAATATGATTAGCATTGAGCCTGCCACTTTGGTAACAGGGACTGAACCTTGATGCCCTCGGGTACAAATTGCCACTGGAGAGTACCATGGCGCTAGGGACATTTTACTATATTTAGACTTTTGTCTCAGCTAAACTTAAGTTTTAGCCTTAAGTTTAACTGAGACAAAAACTGAGACAAAAGTCTAACTTTAGAGCTCGGAAATGCCCTTTGTGAATACCGAACATCCTAAATTTAGACTTTCGTCTCTGTTAACTTATGTAAATTGGGCCCTTTGTGTTTACTTGATCAAATATGTGTTAGAAATGGGGTTTCTGATTGGCAGAGTATGCCTCCTGTAAAAAGCAAGGATCCCCACTCTAGTTTGTGTAAGCTCATAATAAAAGATAACTTGTGTTCACCCTCGGAATACTTGGCACAGGGTTAGAAAGATAGAAAAATCCAATAAGTAGAACCAGAGTTATAAATTGTTAAAGATTACATCAAATTATTTTGCTTAGAGCTATAAAGTGACAACGGGGGACATCTGATCATGCTAGACCAGGGTAAATCCAAAGTTCGGGCCAACCGTGATGGAGGGCAGGCCAGTTACATGAATCACACAGGTCCCGCTGAAAAAGTACCTTGGATGGAGGAAGCATTGATGTTGAAGACTCGAGGCAAGAAGCAGAGGAGGCGATGAATAGTCATCGATCCTGTGGATGGAGGCAATGCGTCAGTTTCGATCTGCGCAGTTGATGAAGGCTTTGCCAACAAATTCCTTTATGATGCAGCTATTGTGTCATCATCGAGTCGCACAGTTGGTCTTTGTCAAGCAGCGCAGCCCATCAAAGCAATGTGGTCGAGTGCCAGCCATGTCTGTTGCAAAGGACAATGCGTCAGTTCAGATCAGCACAAAGTCATTGATGCATCGGTTTTGACGGATCAGCACAGCAAAAATTAATGTTCAAGGGCCCATGACTGGATTGGTACAACTTGGCAGAGCAGGACTCACCGTTGGCAGAGTCCAGGTGCTGTTGCAGGGTTGAAGGAAGTATTTGATGGTCCTGAGACTTCAGAATAGGAGTCAAGTCAGCAAGCCCTTGGAGTCACTCTGGTTTCAAGTGAAATGGGTCCAGTCCTTGTTTTCAGCAGGGCAGAGATCAGCAGGCAGCAAGATAGCACAGATTAGCAGAAAAAAGTTCTTCCAGAGCAGCATTCAAGCAGAGCTGAAATTCCTGTAGCACAGGAATCTTTACTCCTGACACAGTTCTTCACAGGTCCAGCAATGTTCTGTCTTGGTAGTATCAGAGACCCAATACTTATACTCAATTGTGCCTTTGAACTGGGAAGACTTCAAAGAAAGGTATTTGATGTGAACAGAGGTCCTTTTCCTCAACCCTGGATCCAGACTATCATTAGGGGTCAATCAGCCATTTGTGAAGGAAATAGGACACTGCCTATTCAGGTGTCAGCTTACCCTCTTTTCCTGCCCAGGAAGAGCTGTTAGAATGCAGATGAGCTCCCTGTCACGCCTGCCCATCCAGTGTTTGTGGCTGTCTAGAGAGAATGCACAAAATGTAGCTGTCACCTGCCCAGGTGTGTATTGGAGACAGGATGCAGGCACACAGATCAGTTAGAACAAAGAAAGGCCCACTTTCTAAAAGTGGCCACTCTGAAATACTAATGTTAAATCTAACTTTACCAGTAAAGAGTATTTATTATTTCCATTCCATACATATAAAACATAATGTAGGTACTCCTTTCTGATTAGGAATTACAGCTTAAAAGAGTCTTAAGCAATTTCCAATTTTACCATGTTCAGGAGAGAAGCAAGGGTTCTTTAGCACTGGTTGGCATTGAGAAAGTGTGCAGAGTCCTATGGCCAACATATAGAATCAGCAAAAAGAGGAGGTAAGCAGGCAAAATGTTTGAGGTAAGACAACCCTAACGATGACAGGTCTAACAATATGCTTTGTGATTTGATATTTATGTTTTTGATCTCTTTTGTATTGTTAAATACTGTAATGTGTAATGTTTTTCTGACTTTGTAAATTAAACCAATAAATAATCTTTGCTTTAATTTCTGACTTCAGATGTCAGAGTTCTATGTTGTGATAATACTTTCCAAAACGTACTGCTTTGTCTGAAATCTTAAAACAGAGGACTAGCTGATGCAAATGTACCTGGGTAAATGGCAAAAGAGACCAGCACTGATTGTAATGAGTTATGTTTGCCAAGAAGTCGTTCAGAACATAGTACATGTAGTATTGGTCAGCTCTAAAAATGGTTTGATATTGTTATTTGTGTAGAACGGTCTGAGAAGCAAATACGCGGCCAGAAAAAAGCACGGAATATAGTACATTTAACTAAAAATCCTAATCACTATTCAGGATATATATTCAAGAATTGTACATTTTTCAACCTTTTTCAGTGTGCAGGGCTGGTCTTCCATGTGGAAACTCTCAAGATGGCTGAGGACCAAGGGGGCACGTTTTAGTGTTAAAGTAGATGCATAAAAATAAGAGTTGAGTTGCCATAAGAAAGAGAATCTGGTTAAGATGATATAAATGTTGTGTTTGCTTCTTTTTTTTAATCTATTTTCTAGAATATAAAACAAAATTGAAACATTGAATTACGTTTACCCGAACTACCAAAATGAGAGTGATGTATATTTTACAAATACACAAGTTTTCAGGAGTTCTAATAATGAGCAATAAGCTTTTAATCTATTTCACCTCTTCCAAACTAGTGGTTTCATCAAACGTGAACTCTGATGGTTTCTGGTTCACAGAGGCTGATGTGCATAGTAATTTGTGCACCATATTTTAAGTTTTTGTGCAAAATTTACATTTTGACAACTTAAAATCGACATCCAGGGTCAAGGAGTAAGTGTTGGTTGGTTGTTTATGCTAGCGAGGGAGAAATAAAAATGTACCAAGTGTGCCAAAATGGCAGAATAGTTATAACCAGAGGGTTTGATGTCGAATTTTGGACCTTCCTATGTAGGTCATCCCATAAAAATAGATGACCACCCACAAGCTCTTACGTTTCTGTGTATTCACAAACCCATTTCATGTACTTTTCCACTATGAAAATGTGGGCTCATTTGTTCCTGTCAAGGGCAAGAAAATGCACATTCTCCTGATAAGAATGGGGAGAGAATCACCACATTTCTAAGTGAAGTAAAAGGAAAGGCGATTCTCCATGATGATTCAACTGGAAAAACAAAAAAAGTTACACGTGCAAAATCATATTTGTGTGTCATATTTACGCATGAAGAATTTTCCTCCTGGTTAGAAATTTTACATGCATAAACGATATGAATGTGATTGCATGTCTGCATAAAATTTAAATTGCATTCTTAAAAATAAGTGACATTTAATAATGTTTCATCATGCAAAATTCACAGAATTTTGCAATATGCAACTTTACATAATCTTTTGCTTTATGATACTGGTTGGAGCATAAAATATCTAGCAGATAGATATTTACTGCACAAGTCAGTCTTCAGCCAGTGTCTTATGTGACTTTATTAAACAAGCTATGTCTTCACATGACAAAATCATGAGAGATACTATCAAAACACATTTCATATAATTTTTGGAAACGTTTCATGAAGGAAACTGGCTCTTTATGTGATATATCAAAAATTTGATGTAAAGTGTTAAAAGTTCAGGGACTCCCTTACTAGTGCACATGGCTTGCTATGCAATCTCGACACAGTGCAATTTCAGAGTTCTGCAATGTTCACCTATGGAAGAAAAAACAAGTTCAGAAAACAGGTACAGTACTTTGACTTACAATTTCCAGGAGTTGAGATGAGTGGGGGGCAAGTTCCAAGGCAACACCAGCACTACACCACTAGCGGCACAAGTGCAGCAGGGTGCACATCAGCATTGGGAGACCACTAGGTTTTAATGGAGATTGGTCACTGCAAAAGGGACTGCAAGCTCTGGTTAGGAAGCCAGTTGGGCTAAATCACCAAGTGGGCTCAGGCCTTGCAGTGCTCGGTTATGAGGGGAACCATTTGGTCCTCTTCTCCAAGGACTTACCACTGCAGGTGCACTAGAGGCATTCTTTTTATCTCTAGAATCTTCCGTTCGGTGCCCATGGTCATTACAGTCATGACCGCAAGCCTTTGTGGGATTCCCAAATGTTACCCTGGTACCCACCCTTAAACTGTAAAGTTTCAGGCCCACCCTCCTGAGCAGGGTTTTGGGGGCATTGATAAACCTCCTTGTTTTCATCATTTGCTTGATCGTCCTCATTCCCTTGGGAAGAGGGGGTTTTGGGCTTTTTTTATATGGTCGCCCTAACCAGTGGACGTTTTGGTCACCCTTGTTTTGAAATAGTAGTCTGCCTTCTTTTCCAAAACTTGAGGAGAAACTGGACCTCAGTCTACCAGGTACTGATGTAATTTCTCTTGAGCACAATTACTTAACAAATGCTCTTTCATCAAAAGCCCCTCAAATCATGCACATTGTTACCTTCTGACCAGTCATCTGTTGTTTTTTACTGAAAAGTCTGCAAAATCTACCAAGGACTGAATCTGATCCTATACTCTTCAGTGGTGAATCCAAAGCCCTTTATCAGGGTACCATTCATGTGGTCATCAGACTCAGTATATGCCTCATTCAATGTCAGGAGTCTAGTTCTGAATCTACTAGAGATTAGTTCTCAAAGGCAGAGCCCCTAAACCTCTGGCTGGCCTTCCCTCCTTTACAGGCGCTCCCAAACACTGTGAACCATTTTGTGATGGCATCTCCTCCTCTGGATTTAGGGACAAACATCTTTGGAATTTTAGGGTCTGCGCTTTCCTCCCTATTTATAATTTTGCTGCCACCAAAAGTAGGAGCCTAAGCCAATCTCAATCCTTTCTTGTTCTAGGGACAGGAGTTTAGCTTCTAATGCTATCCTCTAGGCCAGTCTCTGTAGAACTACTTCGGAATGTATTTCTTTTGAGCCACTACTTGGAATGCTCCTAGAGGCATTGCTGTCTGAGGGGCCAGGGTTGGCATCAGAGTCAACATCACCTACTACTTACACACCATCTGCCTCCTCATCTGCAGGGGGTGTTATCCTCTCCCATGCCTCTAGCATGTTCTACTCTACAAGCAACTTTTGCAGATGGGCTTTTGTTGGTCTAGATCCCACAGGGAGGCTCCATGCTTTGCATAGGGCCTTAAGCCTTTCCATCTTAAGGTGTTTCTACAGCCCAAGTTCGAGCCCCTAGGAAATAGTTGATGCATCAATCATGGTTTTAAGCAAGTTTGGAACTTTATAGAAAAGTGACAAAAATGCTACAGTACTTTCTAAAGGCCTCTGTTACTAAAAATAATTTTAAAATTCTAAACAGTTTTGCAAAGGCCCTAACAGTTATTTTAAAACAATTTAGAAAATCAAAAATCTGAAAAAATGTTTTTATTTAAAGACAATTTTTGAATTCCTTCATGAAATCGCTGATCAATCATGGGGTAGAGTAAATGGGAAGTCCTCTATCCCACTGCTGCACCACCAATGTAGGAAGCTGGCTCTTTTTGTTATATATCAATGATCTGATATACCATGTAAAGAGTCGAGGCGTTCCCTTACTATTGGACGGGGCCAGCTATGCAATCCCAAAGTGCTCTACTAGGAGGTAATGTGGTTGATCAGCTTTAGGCTTAACACATAGGAGTGTAAGATATTTGCAAATACACACAATGATAAATAAATGACACCTTGACTAAAGAAGGAGATCCACACCAATTTATAAAAGTAGCAAGTATCTTTATATGTTTAGGCATCAGAGAAAAATCGTTCAGGTATATACATTTTCAAATAGAAATTCTTTTCACTCTAAAAAGAGGACTTGCTGCAATTTCAGAGTTCTGCAATGTTAACCTATGGAAGGAAAACAAGTTTGTAAAACAGGTGCAGTACTTCAACTTACAAGACCAATCTCCTAGAGTTAGGGTGAGTGGGGGGCAAGGTCCAAAGCAGTGCCAGCAGTACACCACCATTGGCATGAGGGCGGCTGGGTGCAGGGTGCAAATCAGTGTCGGGAGCCCGATAGGTTTTAATTGAAATTTGACACTGCGAAAAGTGAATGCAGGATCTGGATAGGAAGCCAGTTGGTCTGAACCACCAAGTGGGTTCAGGCCTTTCGATGAGGTGACAACATTGGTCCTTTTCTCAAAGGCCTAACAGCGCTGGGTGACCATAATGGACTCAAGCTCTGTAGGGCTGGGGAGCCTTGTAGCCACCGTTGGCCCACTTCAACTCAGGCCAGAGGTGATGGTGCTGTGATTGATTCAGGTGTCAGATTTTGGGGTTTCCAGAGGCCTCAAAGTCTCATCTTCGGCATTACTTTTGAACAGGTCTGCTTTTCTGAGGAGGTTCTGGTCTTTATTTAAGGCAGGCCTTCCTGCCAGGTTTTTGGAGGCGCATCAGCTGCAGGACGTGACGTCTTTGATGCAGAGGAGATGGTGAACAGCAGAAAAGTAATTTTCTCTGGTTCCAGCCCCCCGGTCATTAATGAAGTTAGGGGCATTAGGGGAATGTAGCATAGTAGCCAATGGGCTACTGAACCCTGGGGTCACTAAGCACCCTAAATTACCACTTCCTGTGGAAATGGGTATAACCCTGTCCCAGAATTCCTAGTTATGCCATCACAAAGATGGCTACCTCTGAAAAATCATGTCCACCTTGCAGGTAGACCACCTTAGGGGTGGACTAGCCTGGGGTGTCACATCTACCTGACTAGCTAATTGTCTCACCTGTCCAGGTGCCGAGTGGGCTCTGGACAGGGAGGTGGCTTCTTCTTTTGCGAGGGGAGCCAGATGTGCATTCCAAATGCAGCAACTTCCCTTGAAGCTCGCCAGTCCAAGGAGGCTAATTAGCAGGTCAACCTGTGGAAGGCGGTGTTACACCCTCCTCCCGGGCAGGCTTTTGTTCTGGGTCTTCTGAAAAAAAGGCTCACACCTTAGGAGGTCAGAACAGTGTTTCTGGTGGCAGGCTGGCAGAATCCAGTCAGCAAACACACCAGAGGGGAGTAGGTTTTCAGGCGGCACCCCGAAGGTGCCCTCTGAGTCCATGTATTGTTGCATCTCACACTGGCATCGGTGTGGGTTTATCAAGATGAGATGTTTGGTACAAAACATACCTAGTTTCAGTGAAGCCATCATGTAGCTGTGGAACTCAATTTCACCAGAGTCCAGTTCATGGTTTAAGATGGCTTCCCTTGTCACTTGCACTGGTAGAAATAGGGCTGACCAGCACTGTGGCATATCTGCTCATGCAGATATGCCCTCACTTATAATATTAAGCACCCTGCCTTAGGGCTGTCAGGTCTGCTGTATGGGGGACCATATGCAGTGACAGGTGATAGGGCACACAGGGATGTGTTCCATGGTGATGTTTAACTCTTGTCTGCTCCAAGACACGCAGCCTGCGATGGCAGTCATGCACGTGCTTGGTGAGGCATCCATTTGGGTGTGCAGCCCTTAGGGGCCTTCATTAGCACCTCAGGCCCTATGTAACAGTGTACCATTATACTACAAACTTACAGAGGGTCCTATAAGGCTTTGCCAATTGGGGGAAAAATGTACAGTGCTCCGGTACTGTGGATCTGATTGGCTGGAACCCAGTGCACTTTCAGTCGAAATAGCATCATGTACCAGGCAAAAAGTGGGGGAAACTATGTGAAAAAGGGGTACTTTCATACATTTCACAGCATTTATACAATTAAATAATATATTTTTCATACCCTTTATCTGAATACTACTGAAAATCAGTGGCTGTTCACAAACATCATATGTCTGCTGTTCTTCCTATTATTTGTGTAATTCAATCCTATTAATGCTTTCCAATTCCGAACTGCATCCATGACACAAAACGCCAATAACTCAAAATATAATGACTTCAGGAGAGCCTTTACTCCTATATGCTTTATATATGTAAAAAATGGGTTTCTAGTTTTTGTAACAAACATTTGAAAAAAAGTTAATTTCTGTAGAGAAAAATAATTCCTCTCTCTGGCAGCCCACTGAGTGTTTCTTGGAAGTCTCACTTTGAGCAGCACCCTCTGGGTCAGTTTGTTCTTTAGCTGCCAGCACCTGAGCTAGGAGGAGATGAGCCCCTTGAGCGGCTTCGGTGAAGCAGAGCAAAAATAAATTGTTAGAGGCAAAAAACGACAAACGACTTAAACAGTGTTATATAAACACAAAACCATGTTTTTCCAGACCACTATCGATGCACAATTGAAGTACATTTTCTATTTGCGTTGCTGAAATGGCGAGGGGAATGCAACATTTTTGAATTATTATGTAGCTATTGAGCTAGGTAATAATTTGTACTTAGTAGCATATGTCACTGCAGATCCAATTTGCTTGCAGTCAATGTGACCTACCGCTTCTGGAGAATGTTTCAGTCCAGGCACTTTTGCTTTGAGCTCTGATAAAGATGTCCTAGACGGAAAAACATCTCACAGCCAGTGGCATACCGTAAAATGATGGGTTGGAATGGGGCCCCTCTGAAGGACTTTGGGGGCACCTGAAGGGCTGAGGGCCCCCCTCGCCACAGGGACTGTGTTATGCCCCTGAACATCCTGTGACTCTGGGCCAATCACTTAAATTCCAGATGCCAGGATAATAAATGTGTCCCTGCGCATATGTAACTGTAATTTATTTAAATCATCCAGTACCTTTGGGTCGAGTTAGTGTTATAAAAAACTGCGCACAAAAAAACAGGTCATACATGTATCGGCCACCTCGGAGGAATCGATCGTTTTGTCGGCATGAAGTCCAAGTCACTAATTGAAGGTTGTTTTTTTGTCAATTTCTCAAAAATGCAATTTCTTGGTTTTTGTTGTTTTTCAAGCTTCAAGCACTATTAAAACGATAGTGTAGAAGAGAAAATTCAACTCAAGGATAGGCTGAGGTCCCCCTCAAGGTTATGAGGTTTGCCCCCACCACCCTCCTCACCGCGGGGCCTGCAGGGGTGTGTCCCTAACGTCTTGGACCACAGCATTATCTAATTAAGTAACTCCACTAGAATGAGGAAAACGGGCACCGACTGCTTTGTGCTGCTTTAAAAAGCAGTTCTATGTTTATTCATATGCATTCATTATGCAAGCAAATGTTTCCCCACAATCATTTCAAATGAAGCATACTACCCTAGCGAACTCCGCAGACCATTATGAATATTGTTGCTATGTAGGATTTGTATAGCGCAAAATCTGCCATTAGTTATTGAAGAATTATTCAAGTAGAGACGAGTGTGTCTCAGGTTTGCAGTTAGCATGTTAACAATGACAACATGGTAGTTTAGAGATGCAATGCTCAAAAGTGATATATTTAATTCTGGATAGACTTTCTTGCTGAATGTGTTGCTGTGAACTAGAAAAGATGATGTAATTTTGCAGCAAAACTGCTGTCTTTTTCATAATTCTTAAGCAACGTGCCAAGCTAGCAAAATGGGCTAAAAACCTTCATCTGCTTGAGCCAGAAGTAGCATAATTTTGGCTACATCCTTTTATTCTTCGCTAGCCTACATATGTATTTACATTTGGCCTTTAATACCAATGAGATGTGGTGCACCGAAGGTGTAAAAGTGCATCTATTGTGTGATTTGAGATATATGTGTGTGTGTATATGAAACGTTTTAATGATTCTCAGTTTGGATTCAGGAAGCATCATGGGACGGAAACGGCTCTGATATGGGCCACTGAATACATCAGGTGTTCTGTGGATGAAGGGCAGGGGATAGTGCTAATTCTCTTGGATCTGTCAGCAGCATTTGATACCATTTAACCTATTCTGCTGCAGGACAGACTCCGAAGTCTTGGTATCTCGCAGCAAGCACTAGCCCTCCTGTCCTCATTCCTAACAGGGAGATCCAAAAGAGTGAAACTACAATCTTTCTACTCAGATTCCTACGTTCTACCCTGTGGAGTTCAGCAGGAATCGTCTCTGAGCCCTACTCTGTTTTAATGTGTATGTGCCATTCCTAGCAACTGTGATATACTCATTTGGACTGGAGGTGGTGTCATATGCAGATGACACATAGATCATCATTCATTTCCCCAAAGGTCCTTGTTCAACGTCAGAAAATATTCTCGGTTGCATGACTAAAGTGGCAGAATGGATGTCTGCTAACTTTTTGAAACGCAATGGAGAGAACACTGAAGTGATGATATTTAGATCAGAGTCATCTAAGTGGAATAGTAACTGCTGGCCTCAATCCTTAGGTTGCTGTCCTGCCCCGAGCAAGAAGTCTAAGAACCTTGGAGTTCTGATGGATATTGAACTCAATTTTAATATCCAAATGAATCGTACCATTTCAAAATGCTCCTGGATCATAAGGATGTTAAAAAAAAATCCTCTTATCCCATGACCAGCTCAAATCCAGGTAGCACTGGCCTTGGTAATGTCCAGACTCGACAACTGCAATGCATTATACCCGGCTGCCAATAAGGATATGCAGCAGTATAAACTCCAAGTACTACAGAATGCACTAGCAAGACTCGTTCTGGACATTCCCAGGAAACAATCCACCAGGAAGGGACTAGGGGCCAGATGTAGGTAAATATATTTTACCGACTCATAAATACCGAATTTTACAGATTCGGTATTTATGAATCGGTAAAATATAAGGAGGGAGATGTAGGTAAATCCAGATGTGGATTTACCGAATCTGTAAAAGTCGGTATTTACCGATTCGGTAAATACCGACCGGTAATGCCCATTCATTCCTATGGGCTTTGAAGCCCATAGGAATGAATGGGCATTACCGATTCGGTATTTACCGAATCGGTAAATACCGAATTTCACAAGGGTGCAGGGGGTGTCACTTTGACACCCTCTAGCACCCCCAAAACAGGTTCGGGTGCCATGTGGCAGGCATACCTGCCCTAAGGGCAGGTCTGCGTGTCATATGGCACAGGTGTGCATGCACACATGTGCATGCACACCGGAATCGGTATTTTACCATCAAATTGAATTTGATGGTAAAATACCGATTCTGTAAGGCTTGTGGGACTCAGAAGAGTCCCACCTACATATCAATTTTACCGAATCGGTAAAAATACCGATTCGGTATTTTACAGAATCGGTAAATTTACCGATCGGTAAATTTACTGATTTTGTAAAATGACTGGCCCTACATCTCAAAATCCAATTACCGGTCGGTAACGGCCGAATTCGGCCGTTACCGACCGGTAATGGGCCACCTACATCTGGCCCCTAAATCCCTTCACTAGCTCCCTATTGAAAAACGTATTAGTTTCAAAGCACTTTGTATGGTTGACAAGTCAAATGCATTCTCCCTACCCATCAAGATTGAAGACTATGTTCATTTGGCATTTCCCTAACAGACCCTTGCGTACTTCGCTCCAAATGCATGTGGTCGTACCAAGAACCAAAAAGAGAAAGTGGGTAGACAGAGCATTCTCAGTGGCAGGGAGCAAGCTTAGGAACTCCCTCCCCCTTGACCTCAGGTCTATCCCTCTTCTGCTCCCTTTCAGAAAGGCTCTTAAGAACTGGCTTTTCTCGGTCTAGTATCTATCTGGATTTTCTTCTCCCTTTTCAACCTGTTTTTTGGACGGCTGGTCTCTAGCGCCTTGATGTCTTAGGGTGATAGTTGAGCTCTACAAATTACAAATCAAATCAAATTTTCTTTTAAGAAAGATCTGGATTGTTGAGATTCATTTTCTATAGGTTTAGATTGTAAGGTGTAGACTAAAGGAATTCATTATCTAGTGAAAGGCACATTGCTTTTCAGAGATAATGAGGAGGGAAGAACTAGCAAGGTCAAATGAGATTAATGAAGAACAAAGGAGTGTTACCAGTTGGTATTATAAGAGAAAGGAAGGAATACAAGGAAACATTGGAAGCAGAGCCTGCAATATGGGAGCAGTGTTCAATGCCCCAAGTTCTTTCTTGGGAACTGGAAAAGTACTATGATGCATATGAGGTCATATTTCTTGAATGTTCTTTGTGAATTTTAATTAGTGAACCCACCTTGGGGTTTAGTTTGATTCCCTTTAGACTTGGAGATGTACAGACCTCTCTTGTCATCTCTAATTGTTCGGTTTTATGCTATACATGACTACTTACCCATAGAACTTCTACAAAGGTTCTGATGCTGACAACATTTCTTGCTTTTTTTTATTTAATAGGGTTTCAGCTATCTTTAGTATATTGTAGGGTTTATTAGATGCTGCAAATCTTTTCCATGTGTGGAGAGAAGGATTGAAACCATTTGTCTAGTCATCAACTCCATTTCCTTATTTTTTGTATCACTGCCACTGAAATTCTTATATTTTCTTTGCAATTGAGGACCAGTAGTGTACTCCGCTTTGGTCGTCCTTTAATAATTTTCTACTTTTACAGTATATTTTTGAGATTGATTTATATTAGTCTGGCTTTGAGTTCATAGAAAACCTCTTAACTTCAAGTCACTGATTCAAACTTTTATTTTGTGGTCTTGATGATCACACTGTACTTTGAGATTTAAATTGTCGTTAATCCCTTTTCCTCTCAGGCTACTATTAAGGTCTATTGACCAGGGTTGCATTGGAAGGAATGGCCCGGAGCAGTCTCAGATGGTAGCATAACGAGGATGGTTAGTAACTGAAGTAGAGATGTTAGAAAATAGTTACTTTAGAGTAGTCCAGAACCAATCGCAGTCCCTAGTGCCCATGTTTCGAGTTGAAGAAATGGTGTTGGTAATGTTCCAGTGGTTCTAGAGCGAGCTGTAACAGTGGAGGAGTGAGTATTAATATGGCTGGGTATAAATGGTTTATGCTTAACTTGCAGTGTTTGTGGAAATTGTGTGGTATCTTTTTTGTTGGTTTTAGGACTATTTGCATTTTATCACTGTTAACCAGTGCTAAAATACATATGCTCTTTTTCTAAATTGAATTGGTAATTGGCTTCTCCATGACTGGCATATTAGAATTACTAATTAGTCCTTAGTAAACCGGACCAGGTGTGCCCAGGGTGTGTGAATCGCATGCTACTAGTTAGCCTGCAACACTGATTGTGCTACCCACATAAGTAGTCTTGCAAACAAATCTCAGGCCAGCCACTGCAGTGTCAATGACTGCAGTTTTAAACTGCCATTTCGAGTTGTCCAGTGCACCCATGTGCCAGGCCAAACCTTTCTTTTACTACATGTAAGCACACCTAAGGTAGGCCCAAGACAGCCCCATGTGCAAGGTGCAGTGTATTTAAAAGGTAGGACATGTACTGGCATGTTTTACTAGTCATAATAGTGAAATACTGCTAATTTCATTTTTTTACTATGGCAAGGCCCATCTCTCCCATAGGGTAACATGGGGATTGGCTTTTGTTAGACCTGTCAGCCCTAGGGTGGTCTTACCCCTTTTTTCCATTTTTGCCTAATTTTTTCCACCACCTTTTTGTTGGGCCTAGGAATCTGGGTGCCTTACCACTGCCAAACAGTGCTGAGATGCAGATGCTCTCGCCTTATAACATGGCTGCCACAGGCCCCTGCTACTGCGGAGTGGCCATTGAACATACACGCACTAGTAGTTAAGAGCAGGCTGGGACATACTGCTACTGTATCTTTGCCGTCTCACCTTTTTGTCCCACAGACAGACATGTAGAAGTAAGCATGGGCGTAAAATCCGCTCCGCTCGCGGATTTTTTGGATTTTCGGCAAATTCGCAATCCGCGAACTCTCGCGAATTTGTCGAAAATCCGTGAATCCGCTCGCGGCGGATTTTTTGCTTGGTTGCGGCGCGCGGCGTGGTGCACGGCGTTCACTTTCCGTCATTAAGCGTTTGCCGAGTTGTTTTTCTCGATCATATTTTTCTAGTGCCGCGCCATTTTAGATCTTGCTGCGTGATCCCGCGGGAGTTTGGCGCCCGCGAATACGTAATCGCGGCTTGCCACCTTGCACAGCACACCTCGCGAGAGTTCGCAATTGCGAACACGTAGTTGCGGCGGAAAGGAACAATCTCGCACTCGCGAAATAGAGATTTTGCAATTCTGCACAAGAAAATCACCAGCAAACAGGATAAACCTTCAGAAAATTATGATTTTTATCAGAATCACTCCTCAGGTTGACATTTGCATGGCCTTTTTTTTTGCAAGGAGTCCATTTTTTTGGGGGGGGGAGGAAGGAAGTGCCCCACAGTCTCCAACTTCCTGTTCCTGTCCAGCAGGCTCCTCCCAGTGCTTTGTCCATCTCCTGGTCACTTTCTTTTGGATCTGGAGCTGGAAGGATTACTTTTTGTGGGTGCTGCTGGATATTTGGATTTGAGGCCTTTTTGACTGTCTTTGGATCACTTTTGGATTAGAAATCAACTTTCACAAGTAAGTTTGTTTGGGGCATTACAGTTGCTGCAAGTACAATTTTGGAACTTTTTCAGAGCATTAAATAAATTATATTGTGGGTAGCCACAGTATCCAGTAGGACCAGGGTTGGTTAGGGGTGCATGATACAACTGTTTTGTTGAATTTAAACACCATTGAGGCCATGGATGGGCTGGGATTGTGCTGATTTTTGTCGTTTTTTTGGGCCTGCTGGTGTGGCCCTTTGCCCAGGGGTGGTGAGTGTTGCATGGGCCTAGTCTTTCTGTGGGGTGTCTTCTTGAATTTAAACATCATTGAGGCCATGGATGGGCTGGGATTGTGCTGATTGTATTGTTTTTTGTCGTTTTTTTGGGGCTGCTGGTGTGGCCTTTTGCCCAGGGGTGGTGGTGCATGGACTGAGTGTGCCTGTGGTGTGGTCTCACTCTCTTTAATGTAAACATCATGGATGGCATTGGATTGTGGTGATTTCTGGCTGGTTTTCTGTTTTTTGGGGGTGTACTGTTGATGTGGACTGGCCATGTGGGTGGTGGTGGTGGCCATCTTGAGTGCTGGCTGGTACAGGCAACATGTGCTTGGGGTGTAAGGGGCCATTTTGAAGAGAGGCAGTGTCTGAGGCCTGCACTTATTTTGCCTACTTTCATCCATTATGCCCAGGGGTAGTGAGTGTTGCATGGGCCTAGTGTTTCTGAGGGGTGTCTTCTTGAATTTAAACACCATTGAGGCCATGGATGGGCTGGGATTGTGCTGATTTTATTGTTTTTTGTCGTTTTTTTGGGGCTGCTGGTGGGGCCCTTTGCCCAGGGGTGGTGACTTGCATGGGCCTAGTCTTTCTGTGGGGTGTCCTCTTGAATTTAAACACCATTGAGGCCATGGATGGGCTGGGATTGTGCTGTTTTTTGTTGTTTTTGTCGTTTTTTTGGGGCTGCTGGTGTGGCCTTTTGCCCAGGGGTAGTGGTGCATGGACTGAGTGTGCCTGTAGTGTGGTCTCACTCTCTTTAATGTAAACATCCTGGATGGCATTGGATTGTGGTGATTTTTGGCTGTTTTTCTGTTTTTTTGGGGTGTACTGTTGATGTGGACTGGCTTGGGGTGTAAGGGGCCATTTTGAAGAGAGGCAGTGTCTGAGGCCTGCACTTATTTTGCCTACTTTTCATCCATTATGCCCAGGGGTAGTGAGTGTTGCATGGGCCTAGTCTTTCTGAGGGGTGTCTTCTTGAATTTAAACACCATTGAGGCCATGGATGGGCTGGGATTGTGCTGATTTTATTGTTTTTTGTCGTTTTTTTGGGGCTGCTGGTGGGGCCCTTTGCCCAGGGGTGGTGACTTGCATGGGCCTAGTCTTTCTGTGGGGTGTCCTCTTGAATTTAAACACCATTGAGGCCATGGATGGGCTGGGATTGTGCTGTTTTTTGTTGTTTTTGTCGTTTTTTTGGGGCTGCTGGTGTGGCCTTTTGCCCAGGGGTAGTGGTGCATGGACTGAGTGTGCCTGTAGTGTGGTCTCACTCTCTTTAATGTAAACATCCTGGATGGCATTGGATTGTGGTGATTTTTGGCTGTTTTTCTGTTTTTTTGGGGTGTACTGTTGATGTGGACTGGCTTGGGGTGTAAGGGGCCATTTTGAAGAGAGGCAGTGTCTGAGGCCTGCACTTATTTTGCCTACTTTTCATCCATTATTTCAGTAATCTTTATTTCGGCCAACGGCCATAAAAGACACACATATATACATTCATTACCTCATACATTTAGAACACAATACATGCGTGAAATCAATTAAAACAATAATTACAATAGTATGGTGTAAAATTAATTCTCACCAAATAAATCGAAGACATAGTTCATTCAGCTGGAAAATACAAATTTTTAGCAGCAAGGTTCATTATTTAAAATTTATCCATCTTCAAAGCACCTGTCCCATTTTCTTTCGGACAATAAAAACTGAGTAAAGAAACCTACTGATACTAAATACAATGAACTGTGCAGTATTTGTTTTTAGGATCCTGTATGCTATAGAACAGGATCTAGTTCCTAAAAGAGCACACATAGGTTTGAGCCATCTTTTCCGAGCTTTCAGATATGCTTTACATATGAACAACATATGGACCTCATTCTCCTTACATAAATCTGAGCACATAGGACATCTCTCACTTGTACTATTAGGACAATCCAATTTTTTGTTTGTCCAACGCTCAATGTTGGAATTCAGCATGAGGTTCCCATACCTGAACTTCAGGAAGAGAGTCTTGGCAAGGGGCGGCTCTATTTCATCCAAGAACGATTCAAAACATGGTTCGCTTTTGAAGGTTAAAAAATTTTTGGTTAGGGTGCCAATTCTACTATCATGAATATATCTATCATTCATGAAGCACCAGTATGCTCTTTTTACCGTATTTTTAGCAAGAGCTGGTAAATTCTCTGGGTTTTCCCAGAACGAACTCAACCCCAGATTGTCGAACCATTTTTTAACATGCCCGAACCACCGAAGGGAATTAAAAGAATCTAAATTCGATACTTCTTGAAGACCCTTTCTGTAATCTACCAGTTCCGGAGTGGACCAAATCCTTATCCAGAACATTAGCGGTCTTAAGATAGTTAGGTGGTCGGTTCGTTTGAAGTTCAAATCGAGATGGAGAGGTATTAGTGGTGTGCTGGTTGGGACCTTTACAATTGATCTCATGAATTTGTTATCGAGGCCTTGAAAACTCTCCCTGGCCCAAGGTCCCCATATCTCAGCCCCATATAAAGCTGCAGATTGAATTTTAAATTTAAAAAGTTCAAGTACGGGAGTTATACTTTTACTTGTACTAGCATTCAATCTACAGATTATAGGTTTTACATTATGGGCATATGACACCTTACTTTTTTCGATTTGAGCCTTCCATGTTAATTTAGAATTGAGTACTACCCCCAAATAAATAAAATTCTCCACAGTACCTAAAGTTTCCCCATTCAGGGTCAAGTTCCCTCTATCCGGTCTAATAGGGTTTAAAGCCATACATTTTGTTTTATCAACATTTATTTCTAGCCCTTTGGTCACACAGTAGCTGCTGAAGGAGTTTAAGAGTGCCTGGAGGCCCTTCTTGGTTTGGGATATTAAGATGGTATCATCCGCGAAGAGCAACGCAGGCACTCTCTCTCCATTCAGCTGTGGCGAATCGTTATTGCAAGCATTGAGATAATCAGGCACATCATTAACAAAAATAGAAAACAAAGTGGGGGCCAGGACGCATCCCTGTCGGACACCACGCTTAATCGGGATGTCACGCGTCAATTCACCTTTCGGACCCCATCTGATGTTTGCGTGATTTCTAGCGTGCAGTTCAATAATGTGGACCAATAGACTTGCTGGCAGACCGGCTGTGTTTAACGATTTCCATAGCAGTTTGCGAGGCACAAGGTCGAATGCCGCCCTCAAATCGATAAAGGCTACATACAGATGACCTTTCCGAATCTGGACATACTTCCAAAACAGGCAACAAAATCTAAAGACCTGGTCTATCGTACTGGTCTTGGACCTAAAACCTGCCTGAAATTTGGAAAGTATGGCCGATTCCTCCAACCAATCATTTATCCTAAATAGTAGGTGCTTGGCATAGAGTTTTTGCAGAATGTCCATTAAACTAATAGGTCTATAATTAGAGGGAACAGATCTTTTTCCCTTTTTAAAAATCGGGACAACTTCTGCTGCACGCCAACTATCAGGATAATTACAACTTATGGACAAAGCATTAAACAAACGATTGATATAGGGTGCCCAAACTTCAGGTACATGTTTATAGAGGTCACCCGATATTTTGTCTGGTCCGGGGGCTTTATTATTTTTTAGTTCATTGATTGCCCTGTATGTTTCCTCCAGAGTAAAATCGAGACACACAGGTAGTGGAAGTGGACATGGGGGCTCCTCCTCCTTATCATTATCATATGGTTTATACAGATTGGAAAAGTGCGTTACCCATGTCATTTCATCAATGAACGAGTCCCTCACAGGTCTACTGGCGTGTCCCCCATTTGCAACCAACCTCCAAAAGCCAACATTATCATTGTGTTTTGCAGCAAACAACATATCAGCCCAAATTGACTCTTCCCATGTTTTCTGTGATACCCTTTGGACTCGCTTGTACTCCTCCCTAGCGAGTCTAACATCATCCTGGGTTTTACTTCTAATCGCATATAAGAGCTTCCTCTTAGCCATTTTACAAGCATGGTCATACCAAAGTTTTCCATGGCATCCCACGCGTACATTTTGGTGATTCTTCCTCGGCAATTTGGACATATGGACTCTTAATTCATCAAAAAAAACATTGTGTAGCTCGACAAAGTGATCACAATTATCAGTAGATAAGGGTTGTCCTACTAAGGGTGAAAAGGTCTTATCAAACAATGAATAAACTGCAGCCAGGGTCTTACCCTCACTTAAAAGATGTGGCCATTTTAAAGCACGTCTGTTATTATTAATTATATGTGCCTGCTCACATTGGACATCAGCACCCACCTCACATGGGGCCGGACCATTGGTGTCTCTAATTATATGCGGATCAATAAAAAGTTCCAAGGGAAAGTGATCACTCTCTGCCCTCAATGATACTTTAAAATCAACCATAAAATGCCAAATACTTAAAGAAACAAAGATAAAATCTAATCTACTATTCGATTTCCCAAAGGTAGGTTGTTTTATAAGATCTGAGGGAAGGCGACCATTGCACGCTCTGAGGCCATGATCAACTGTTAGCCTCATTAGTTGAACCGCCAGAGTGCTACAAGGGACGTAGTTCAGGGTGTCAAGCTGGGGGATATTATATGCTTGATCTTCCTCATGAAAGACATCGGAAATCCCATAGATCGGTTCGAAATTGCAATTTAGATCGCCCCCTAATATTACTGGGATTTCACCCACCACCCTTTTCAGAAAGGTATCCAGGATTTCCAGGGTGGGCGAAACTTTGGAATACCCTATCGGTCTATTATAGACATTAATAACGTAGTATTCACCCCCATTAGTTGGTGCAATTTTTAAGGCCAGAATGTCTGGGGTTCCTGTATCTATAACATCAGCTCGTATGGCTAAAGTAATTTTAAGCCATATGAGCAATCCCCCACAGGGCCTTCCCCTATCGGACTGAGTGGCCTTGATACCAAAAGTTTTGTAACCCATCCTGTGCGGGATATCCAATGCCCAAGTTTCTTGCAATAGACAAAAATCGCTGGTGTCGACATAATCTGCCCATTCTGGGTCTTTCAGATTTTTGCCCACTCCAGCGATGTTCCATGACAAGAAAAACAAATGTGGGATTGGCTCGGTGCTAGGGGAGTCAGGTTCAACGTTAGGAACCAATGGTACCAATGGGGGGACAACACTATCTTGCTGTGGGTCATCTAACCTTGTTTCAGCGTCCATAATCGGTACCCTGGATAAGAAACTAGTCTTAGCAGCAGCGCGTTCCTCAGCATTATCAATATGTGCTAATGTCGGATTTGGATAGCTTTCCATATGTCCGTGATTATAGTCAGACATTACGAGGGGACTTAAAAGAGGCCCTGCCATCGAAGTTGCAGAGGTCATTAATTCTACATCAGGTGTTGCTTGCCTTGTAAGTCAGTCTACCTCCTCAAGGCTGCCAAACCTATTCTGGGTGGGTAGGCCATTCCAGCACATAGAAGGATCTTGGTAATTGGAGGGATAAGTCCTCCAAGGATGGCGCTGTACCAGTGACCAACCATCATACCGAGGTTTTTTGGGGGGTGGAGGGTAGAAAAAGGACAGAAGTCTAGGGATAACACAGGAACCTTCCCCATTGGGACAAGAGCAAATATAGCGTGCTGTATGTGGGTCCTCAAAGGTCACCACTACACAATCACCAACCACGGATTTCTTTGTAGGGCCCACCCAAGGAACACGTCGTACCATCAGCACTCTACTCTTCCTACCATTCGGAATTGCACGGTTCGCATTGAGCCAGTGCATTGTTTTGTTCTTGAGGGACCAATGGTTCTCGTGATGGCCATTTTCAAGCTCAGAAACACCCGTCAAAACAACCACGTAGTCATTTGCCTCTGGGGGGAGATAAATGTAACCCCCTCTAAAATTATTCTTTACAAATGTACCCTGGGAGTGCTGTTGGCGAAAGTCTGTGGGCCGTGGTTTAGAAGGAGGAACTACAGTAGGGTTTGTGGTGAGTATAGTAAAAGGACGGGAAGGGACAACAGGTTGAGGTGCAACAGTTTGATTCACACCCACTGTTCGTGGTTTCGGAACTGGACGTTCCGGTGGTGGTGTAGGTGTAGGAGAATAAGATACCTGTGGAATCGGATCCTCTACCCCAATGCCCTGATTTTCTAGACTTCTCAAGCCAAGAGTGGCCAAGGCTATAATGCTTTTCTCCATTTCCAGCAAACTGTTTTCGATGGAGGAGAGTCTAAGAGCAAGAGGGGAGAGTAATTTCTTAAGTGTTTCCCAAACTATGCCTATAAATTCCCCGTCCTTACCTTCCTTCTCTACCTGGCCCTCAACAGTTAGACCCCCCTCTTGAGGGGTAGTAGAGTTTTGGGTAGGTACTGACACCCCCTTGGCACCTTCTAAGTGTATCTGTTCCTTAGGAATAATCCCTTCAGTTGTTTTAGAAATTTGTATAGGGGGCAGTTTTGGTTTTTGTGCAACTCTTGCCCTTTTCCCGTAATAAACATACCGGGAGATCTTTTTCCTTTTTGGGAAGATACCCGATTTTAGATTAGATCTAGATGAATTAAAAATAACAGGGTCAGGAAAATTAGAGCTAATGACCTGCGTGTCAGCAAGAGATTTTACAGTTGCTGGAATAGAAAAGTTAAAAGAAACATTCTTCACAGGGGACAATATAGGTGGAGTCGTATCACCGGCATCATCAATTGACTCTACAACCTGCGGAACAAGCTGTAGAGTTGGAACCTGGTGAACCTCTGCCTGCAGGACTAGTGACTTAAGAGTGGCAGGTCGCTCCGGGGTAACAGCAGTAGCAATATGCCCCAGTGAAGATTTTTTCGAAGCAGTAATTACCTCTGATAATCTTCTAGCGGCTGCCAACTCAAGAGAAACACGAGTCTGTAATTTAAAAATTTCCTCATCAATGGCCAGGTTGGTGCGAGTAATAAAATCATCCATAGGGCCACTGATTGAAGTGTTTCCCTTACCAGTCTTGCTACGGGTTATCCTAACAGACATGTTTATAAACAGTAAAAACCTAATTAAAACCTTCTATAGATCATAAAAGTTCCTAACAGCACCAACCACAGTTTAACAGTTTCTCCAGATGGGCGAAAAAGGGTAGGCCAGTCCAGTCCTCGGCCGTCCTCGAACGGCCTCAAACGGCCCAGTCTTTGCCCTGTCTTCGCCCGGGCTGCGTCCCGCGCTGCGGGAGGCGGAAGATGTAATATAGGGGGCGTGGGGGGCGGGCCAGCAGGGAGAGCGGACCGGAAGCTCTCCGTCGGTCTAGCAGGGACTTCTGGGAAATGAAGTCCCTGCACGCTCGCAGCCCCGCTGACGCCTCGCGCCCACAGCCGCCTTACCGCCACACAAAGATGCTCAGCTGGTCCGGTGTCCGCAGCCTGTGAAGCGGCACCCGCGAAGCGGGTGCGGCGAAGAGTGGGCTTAAAACGCTGGTCAGGAAGTGAGGTGAGCTAGACTCCGCTGTGCTCTGCCTTGACGATTAAAATACTACCGCTGGTTCAGAAATAATGTCCCATGTGTTGGCGGTTGAGAACTCCTCTTAAGCACCTCGTGGGGGGGGCGGGGGGCGGGCCAGCAGGGAGAGCGGACCGGAAGCTCTCCGTCGGTCTAGCAGGGACTTCTGGGAAATGAAGTCCCTGCACGCTCGCAGCCCCGCTGACGCCTCGCGCCCACAGCCGCCTTACCGCCACACAAAGATGCTCAGCTGGTCCGGTGTCCGCAGCCTGTGAAGCGGCACCCGCGAAGCGGGTGCGGCGAAGAGTGGGCTTAAAACGCTGGTCAGGAAGTGAGGTGAGCTAGACTCCGCTGTGCTCTGCCTTGACGATTAAAATGCTACCGCTGGTTCAGAAATAATGTCCCATGTGTTGGCGGTTGAGAACTCCTCTTAAGCACCTCGTGGGGGGGGCGGGGGGCGGGCCAGCAGGGAGAGCGGACCGGAAGCTCTCCGTCGGTCTAGCAGGGACTTCTGGGAAATGAAGTCCCTGCACGCTCGCAGCCCCGCTGACGCCTCGCGCCCACAGCCGCCTTACCGCCACACAAAGATGCTCAGCTGGTCCGGTGTCCGCAGCCTGTGAAGCGGCACCCGCGAAGCGGGTGCGGCGAAGAGTGGGCTTAAAACGCTGGTCAGGAAGTGAGGTGAGCTAGACTCCGCTGTGCTCTGCCTTGACGATTAAAATGCTACCGCTGGTTCAGAAATAATGTCCCATTATGCCCAGGGGTAGTGAGTGTTGCATGGGCCTAGTCTTTCTGAGGGGTGTCTTCTTGAATTTAAACACCATTGAGGCCATGGATGGGCTGGGATTGTGCTGAATTTTGTGTTTTTGTCGTTTTTTTGGGGCTGCTGGTGGGGCGTTTTGCCCAGGGGTAGTGGTGCATGGACTGAGTGTGCATGTAGTGTGGTCTCACTCTCTTTAATGTAAACATCCTGGATGGCATTGGATTGTGGTGATTTTTGGCTGTTTTTCTGTTTTTTTGGGGTGTACTGTTGATGTGGACTGGCCATGTGGGTGGTGGTGGTGGCCATCTTGAGTGCTGGCTGGTACAGGCAACATGTGCTTGGGGTGTAAGGGGCCATTTTGAAGAGAGGCAGTGTCTGAGGCCTGCACTTATTTTGCCTACTTTTCATCCATTATGCCCAGGGGTAGTGAGTGTTGCATACTTGCATGGCCCTAGTCTTTCTGTGGTGTGTCTTCAATGTAAACATCATGGATGGCATGGGATTGTGCAGATTTTTCTGTGTTTTGTCGATTTTTTGGGGTGTATAACTGAACTGATGTTCCTCTGTCTTCCATTGCTTTTAGGTGCACAAGACTCAAGAGAACCACCAGTGCCATTAAGAAGTCCTGCAGCGGTGTGTGTGTGCAGCATAACGTCACGCGACGTCACGTCTGGACACAGACAACTCTGCAACTCGTGCAACTGCTGCCTGCTGTTCTGACCTGCTCTGAAGAAGATGGCCCCCAAAAAAGTTACCCGTAGCTCCTCTAGCAAGAAAGGTGCCAGTAAGGAGCAGAAGAAGCAAGTTACCAAGGAGACTGGTGTGCCGCCCGCCCCTTTTTTTGGGAGTAAAAAAAAAAGTATGCCTGCAGCAGCAGCGGGATCTGCTGGGGACCAAGCTGGCAGCAGCACCCCCGCTCCATTGGGCTCAGTGCCACCACCACCACCACGCCAACTTAAGTCCAAGCCCTTGAGTGCTGCAGAGGCAGCCAATCTACTTGTTCAATCACCATCGACCAGTGATGTTGGCTCATCGCAAGAAAGCAGCAGCAATGTCCCTCAATCAACACAGGTTGTTGTAGCTCATCTGACGAGTGTTGAACAACCACAGCCGCAACAACAATCACATGTGCAAGTACAAGCCCAAGTACATGTGGAAGGAGAGGCAGCGCAAGGAGATGTGCAAGCAGAGGTGCATGGAGGGTCACAAGTGCCCACAATAGTTGTTCCTCCCGAAGTAGGGGCACATCAGGAAATCGACAATCAAGGCGAGGTATCATTTGAGGAAGCCACTCCTCCTGATGATCATTCATTGTCTTCCACACCCCTAGCAAGGAAGAGATCAAGGGTGGTGTCTACATCTTCTTCAAGCACACCTCCTTCTGATGATATGGATCAAACTTGGGAACCAGCACCACTGCCGTCTGAGAGTGAGGCACACCATGATCTGACAAAGGTAGTTAAGCGTAAAAGGAAGCTCGTCCAAAGTCTCAGAGTTATGGAGTGTGATGAGGCTCAACAAGAAGTGGCGGATACTGCTGCTGATGAAGACTCTGACAACGACGACCCAGTCATCATAAAGGTCACTGCAGCCCCAGCGGGCATGCAGCAAACAGACATTTTGACCCTAGCCCGAAGAGATGCTGAGCGTGATGATGATGATGTTGTCGATGAGGAGGCAGTGGAAACACCACAATCATTGGAGTTAAGTAGTACACCAACTCGTCCCGCTTCCATATTTCTTTCTGGCAAGAAGGGACCTCCATCCACCTCGACCTTAATTAGTGGCGGTGAAAGTGCACAACGTACAAAAGTTGGGCAATCCAGATCCTCCACTTCATCTGGCATTAGCTTCATGACCACCACCACCAGTATCGCCGCCTCCTCCAGGCCCCACAGACACTTCAAGTCCCCAGTTTGGGACTTCTTTACTGTTTGTCAAAAAAATCCAAAGTTTGCCATTTGTACCCTTTGTAAGCTTGCAGTTAGTCGTAGTAAGTCAGGTACCAACTATGGTACCGGAGGCCAGAGAGGTCATCTTAGGAGACAGCACACTGTCCAATGGTTTGCGCACCTAGATGCGATCAAGGAAGCCCGAATTCAAGAAAACGTTGATGTTGCATCTGATGATGACGAGGAGGAAGAAGACGTGTCAAACACTTCCCTTACACCCAGTACCCCTGTCAGCAGCACACCCAATGTGAGGCACACTAAGAGTGTTGGAGCGAGTGAGACACCAACGCACAAAAGTTCACCAGCGAGCAAAATTGGGTCAACGAAGTCATTATCAGCCCGTAAATGCTTGGTCCAGGGCAACTTTAGAACCATGTTTTCTTCAGACGTGCCATATGAACGCAACCACCCACTGACGCGTCTGTATAACACTAAGCTGGCTAAAATGCTAGCTGTGGACCTTCTCCCTTTTTCTTTTGTAGAAGCGGTAGGTTTTCTAGAATTAGTGGCAACGCTCTGCCCGAAATGGAAGGTTCCTAGCCGGTTCTATTTTGCCAGAGTTGCGGTTCCAGCACTACATGAAGATGTGCTGGAGGCGATTGGGGCAGCTTTGCAGAAGAGTGCTGTTCACACAATACATCTGACAACAGACATGTGGACCAGTGGCGCAGGCGCTGATTACATGTGCATCACTGCACACTGGGTCTCTTTTTCAGGTGTTAAAGCAAAGCTAAACGCAGGTGTTGACCCGGACCAAGTTTTCAAAGCTGCTCGGAAACATGCAACACTAGCCATGTTTGGCTTGGAGAAAAGTCACACATCCGAAAACATTTTGGACGAGTTTAACAAAAAGGTCTCGAAAATGCTATCCCCAAAAAAACGCCAGATTGGTTATGTTTCCACGGATAATGGCGCCAATGTAGATAAGGCCATGTCGCTGGGTGGCTATTTCAGAGTGCCGTGTTTGGCGCACTGTATCAACCTGGTAGTTCAAAAATTCTTGAGTGATAGAGACAGTGCAGCGTTCGCGGTAATGGCCACCTGCCGCAAAATGTGCAACCATTTCAGCCATTCTTTTAAGGCCCGGAAGCATCTGAGGAGGCTGCTACTTGAACGTCGAATGCCAGTGAAAGCACTCATCCAGGAGGTGGCAACACGTTGGAACTCAACCTTCTACATGCTTGAGCGTCTGTATGAGCAGTATACGGTACTCGATCACTATTTCTTAACAGAGGGTACATCTCAGAAGGAGGACCTGCGGATGGCTGCGGCGCAATGGGACATAGTTAAAAGCCTGACAGACATGCTTCGTCCTTTTGAGTTCTTCACGCGTGCAGTCAGCCAGGAGGACTGTAATTTGGGAAAAGCTATCCCATTGTTGTGCATGCTGGAGCACCAACTGATGGCGGTGTCTTCTGAGTTTGAAAAAGATGTAAAAAAAAAAGACCCTTTTATTTTGTCTGAGAAATTATTAGAGCGCCTACGTGGTGATGAACGTCTTCAAAAGATCAAGTCAGAACAGCATTACATTTGTGCTACTATTTTGGATCCACGCTACAAAAAGGCGCTGGCAGGCGAAGCATTCTTTCCTTTTACTGATGAAGATGTTCAAAAGTACAAACATTGGCTAGCCTGGTCAGCCAAGAGGTTTGAAAAAGAACGGCAGGTTATTGAAGGAGAAGGCAGTACATCAGCATCAGCATCAGCAGGCCATCCCCAGTCACAAGAATCCACTTCTGCACCTGTGGCGGGGGCACAAGTGACCTCTCAGCCGTTAAAGACACCGGCAACTGGATCATCTGCACCACACACAACAGTAACAGTGGCTGCTGTAGAGGATTGGCTAAGTTTGCTTGGGTATGGTTCTCGAAAAAAAGTCACAGGCACAGCAAAAAGTAAGCAAAGTGGAGAAACCGTTGATGACCTTGAGTCGATGGTGCAGGACTATCTGAATGACTCAACAGAGGTCTTTCTTAATGATGAGCCATTGCAGTATTGGCATGGCAAAAAACAATTGTGGCCACAGCTCTCCAACCTGGCTATAAACTACTTGTCTTGCCCACTCGCAAGTGTGTCTTCTGAACGTGTTTTCAGTGCTGCTGGTGGCATTGTAACTCCCAAACGGAGCCGCCTCTCGCCCAAAAATGTGGAGAGGCTAACAATGATCAAGATGAATCAGCACCTCATACCACCAGATTACAAAGTACGAGAAAGGACACTGCATGAAGACGAGGAGGACGGCAACGTAGATGAGGGAATTTGTTCTCTGTTCGGTGACGCTGACCTCATCCTGCCTGAATTCGCAGAGTATGATGACGAACTCTTATTCTTATTCCCTGACACCGAGCCCTGAAAATGAGACAATGAATCAATAACTTTCTTTTTCGTCCTTATTCACTTTTATTCCTGTGTGTCTGTCTTTCTTTGTTTTGCACAGTTAATTTAATTCAAACTTTAATCACCTAACCACAAAAACAAGCCCATCAGCAGAACTGTCTTCACTTGTTTGCTTATTGATTTGAAGGTGCCGCAGTCTACATTCCTCAGGTTCACAAGTTCAGAAGAACATGCTCCTCTATCCTCCTCCTCCAGACTGCGATTTCCCTCAAAGCAGAGTGCTGGATTACGCCCAATGAAGAAAGACTCAGCACTTGTGGGGGTGTTCTACTTCTTTGCGGGTGAGTTGACGGCTTTGGGCCCATTGCTGTCAAGCTCTAATAATGGATAAAAGTGTTTTGGACCAAATATGAGGTGGAAATTTCTTGCCGTTTTTGCTGACTTGCTTGCCTTTGAGGTGCTCTTTGGCGGGGTTCCGGGTGTTTGTGGGTGAGTTTTGGGGTCTGGGAGCACTGCTGCGACAGTCTCATCTTGATTGCATTTTCTTTTCAGGAAATCTGTGGTGGAAAACAGGAGTTATGATGATTGGTGACCTAGCTGCACAGCGCGTTTGGACGGAAGGCCGAGAGATATTGTAAGTATGAGATTTAGCTTTTTTGCTGTTTGGGGGTGTTGTCGCGTGCTTTTTTTGCGGGTGGGTTGGCGGGTCTTGGCTGGGGCATTCCTGGGAAGGTCTAATACCGGATAGAAGTGTTTTGGACAAAAACCTTAAGGAAAAGCGTTTTTTTTGCTATTTCTTCTGACATCTTGCTCAATGTAGCGTTTTGGGGGGCTTCCTGCTGTTCGTGGGTGGGTTGCGGCCGTGGTCTCTGTCGAAGCACTGCTGCGACAGTCTAATCTTGATTGCATTTGCTTTTCAGGAAATCCGTGGTGGAAAACAGGAGTTATGATGATGACCTAGCTGCACAGCGCGTTTGGACCGAAGGCCGAGAGATATAGTAAGTATGAGATTTATCTTTTTCGCTGTTTGGGGGTGTTGTCGCGTGCTTTTTTGCGGGTGGGTTGGCGGGTCTTGGCTGGGGCATTCCTGGGAAGGTCTAATACCGGATAGAAGTGTTTTGGACAAAATCCTTAAGGAAAAGCGTTTTTCTTGCTATTTCTTCTGACATCTTGCTCAATGTAGCGTTTTGGGGGGCTTCCTGCTGTTCGTGGGTGGGTTGCGGCCGTGGTCTCTGTCGAAGCACTGCTGCGACAGTCTAATCTTGATTGCATTTGCTTTTCAGGAAATCCGTGGTGGAAAACAGGAGTTATGATGATGACCTAGCTGCACAGCGCGTTTGGACCGAAGGCCGAGAGATATAGTAAGTATGAGATTTATCTTTTTCGCTGTTTGGGGGTGTTGTCGCGTGCTTTTTTGCGGGTGGGTTGGCGGGTCTTGGCTGGGGCATTCCTGGGAAGGTCTAATACTGGATAGAAGTGTTTTGGACAAAATCCTTAAGGAAAAGCGTTTTTCTTGCTATTTCTTCTGACATCTTGCTCAATGTAGCGTTTTGGGGGGCTTCCTGCTGTTCGTGGGTGGGTTGCGGCCGTGGTCTCTGTCGAAGCACTGCTGCGACAGTCTAATCTTGATTGCATTTGCTTTTCAGGAAATCCGTGGTGGAAAACAGGAGTTATGATGATGACCTAGCTGCACAGCGCGTTTGGACCGAAGGCCGAGAGATATAGTAAGTATGAGATTTATCTTTTTCGCTGTTTGGGGGTGTTGTCGCGTGCTTTTTTGCCTGTGGGTTGGCGGGTCTTGGCTGGGGCATTCCTGGGAAGGTCTAATACCGGATAGAAGTGTTTTGGACAAAATCCTTAAGGAAAAGCGTTTTTCTTGCTATTTCTTCTGACATCTTGCTCAATGTAGCGTTTTGGGGGGCTTCCTGCTGTTCGTGGGTGGGTTGCGGCCGTGGTCTCTGTCGAAGCACTGCTGCGACAGTCTAATCTTGATTGCATTTGCTTTTCAGGAAATCCGTGGTGGAAAACAGGAGTTATGATGATGACCTAGCTGCACAGCGCGTTTGGACCGAAGGCCGAGAGATATAGTAAGTATGAGATTTATCTTTTTCGCTGTTTGGGGGTGTTGTCGCGTGCTTTTTTGCGGGTGGGTTGGCGGGTCTTGGCTGGGGCATTCCTGGGAAGGTCTAATAACGGATAGAAGTGTTTTGGACAAAATCCATAAGGAAACACCTTTTGGCACTTTTTGTAAGTTAGGGTTCGTTAGGGTTAGCCCTAGCAGCAGGATTGCATGTGTTTCGGGGTGTTCTATTGCAACGCAGTTCTGGGGTTTTAGAGCACTGTTGGAGCGATGCTGGCTATGGATACTTTTGCTTGCTTGCAAGTGGTTTGAATACAATCCACGGTCGGTAAGGGTGTATTTGGGCCTACTGTTACTTTCAAAGTACGTTTTGTCACCATTTTTCTGCTAGGCATCGTTTTTGGAGATCTGATTGGGGGTCTTCTACATTTTTGCGACTGGCTTTAGTAAGGGTCTTGGTGGGAGCATTGATGGGAAGGTCAAATTGTGTTCTAAAACACAGTTTACAGTACACCTACCTTGAGGGGAAAGATCCGCTATAATATTTTGGCAATACTTATTTATCCTTAAAAAGGTGACTCAGACAGAGCACGCAATTTCAAAAATATTGTACTGTCTATTAGGGAAATCAAAGTGTGACTTTTTGCACCACACAGTGTACATACCTTTTATTTATTTATCAGTGGTATTGTAATAGCACTTCCTGTTTTCCGTTCAATAATTACAGGCCGGGTTTCAGTCAACATCCGCCAGGCAGGCAGTGGACAGGGTGTCTTCTGTCAGTGGTCACCAACATTGATGGACGAAGCGTCAGTTGGAATGGAGGAGTGCCGCTAATAAGAGGAATTGTTTGCTGCATGCAACTTACTTACCAAATTCAACAGGACAACTCCAACAACATACAGAATACAGATACAGTATCCATTGTTTTCTTCTATGAGTGTGACTGCATGTGCTTAGCTTTAGTTTGTACCAAAAGATTTCTTTATCTTCAATTATTGTTTGTCCAGGCTGTGCATTTTTTTTCTTCTCTCCACAAAACCTACCCAAAAAGAAACCCCCATTCCCATCCATTTTCCAAACCCTAACCCTCTTCCCCCGGGCTGTGTTGTTTTGCTTGATGTCTGACTAAAATGACATCAATAATTCCACACACTTGCTGGGGAGGATAAGGTCATAGCAACAGGCTGGCGAAGGAATACGAGGATATCTTCTAGACTTACTCAGCTTCAGTACTATTTCTTCTAGTAGTAGGAGCCAATGTCAAATAAATTCAACGCAAGTACTAGTTATACTTGCAAGCAAATACTTTACCATTTGTTAGGCTACATTATGGCACTGTTCTAGTGTACTGTCACCTGCTATATTCTCGATCGTACCGTAACTGTTGTAATGCTACAGTAAGGACAAACCAGGAAACGTTTTCTTTTTTTCCATAGGCATGCAACTGCCACTGTGTCACACCACTAGTACCACCGCAATGAGGAAATTTCACCCGCCCAGGATTGCCAACGTTAATCCCCATTTCACGTGGAGCCAGCCCTGGGCCTAGCCCTAATTTCTAACACAAATTACAGGTAAGATAAGCGTTTGGTGGGAGGTAGTATAATGGAGTATTAGGACTAGACGAGAGATTGACGGTAGTACTACTAAAGTCCTACGACTGTTCAGGAAAACAAACTTACTGTTACACCCCCGTCCCCCACCCACCAGACTGAAAAGCAGTAAAAAACAGGTATGGTCAGATAAAGTTCAAAAAAGTATATTTATGTAGCCCTAACAAAATAATCTCCCTCAAGACCCTCCCTAACCCCAACGATTGTCTTTGAAAAGTCCCAAAAAGAACCCAACTCCCAAATCCCACCCCCCAAAAGTCTCTAAAAAAAGGGCAAGGGACACTCCACTACTGGAGGGTGCTGGTGAATTTTGCGGCCAGGGCATCATACTCCTTGCGGAGGGTGGCAAGGTCGAAGCGGAGGCCCTCCACCAAGTTCTTGTACCTAAGGACCTCCTGCTCCAGGTAGGACATTCGGACTCCTAGGCGGCGCTGGCGTGCCTTGCAGCTCCTGTGGGGGGCAGCTGGTCTTTCTGCTGCTTGGCGGTGGCGGTTGGCTTTCTTAGCCCGGCTCCGTACCGCTGGAGCACTGCGCATGCTGGCGGCCCGTGGGGTCACGGAGGAGGATGCAGCTGTCCCAGTCGAGGATGTTGTGGTGGTTGCACCGGTCGACTGCGTGTCCTCCTCCTCCTCCAGGGCCACCAGCCGCGATATTCGGCGACAGTGGCATCCAGCCTCCGTTGCCGGGCCATTCGAGCCTGCTCCCTCCGTGATGTCGATTTGGAAGGAGCAACTATATGAAGAAAGAAAGACATAGTCTGTAACCAATGCTCCTTAGCATTAATAACACAAAGTGATTGAGCCGAAAGTTGGGTCACAGTACAAGTAGCAAATTGAAAGCACAGTACATAACTATTGAGGACAGTATCTATGTAACCTCCCACTTCTGCATCCTTGCTCTAACATTAGTGGTAGTTTAATGAACAAATTCTATGACCACTATGGACTTCCATCACAGTCGACTATGACAGTACCCCAGTCTTATTCTTCTTCTTCTCTCTTGTTTAGGAAAATTGGTACGTTATCTTATGCAAGCCGGCAGAATGGCAGCACAGTGAACTTGCACCCGAGAAAAACAGTTGCACACCATGATGAGTGAGACACACTGGCGTTACTGTACCGGTCCAGTACATGCAGGTGGTGAAGCTATTACTTTTCTATTACGGGTGGCACTGAGAATACTCTGTTACAAGGGCTACTGCTTAATTAATTTACCTTTCACCCTACAGTGCAAATGAGTACTAGAAAAGGAAAATGAAGAAGCTAAATAATTTGATTATCTATCACTTCACATGGGACGTATTTGATGACATATGGGATGACTTTAGGTGCTTTGCTTAATATTGAGTGAACAGTGATACACCCACACATGAATGACGTACTACAACTAAACTAAAGTTATTAAGAGAGGTACGGAGTGTCCACCGTAATAACCGGATATATGCTGTGCTTGCAGTTGCAATACAAAGTACTGCTACTATTCATGGTAGTATTGGACACATTTACAATTTCTTTTCCTTGCCTTCCCTACACTGGAACGGACGTGCGGGTGCGGTGGTACATGCTCTTCAAGGTAACACTTAGTTCATCCAGCGACCATCTACTCTCTCTAGATACACATGTGCTATCTAAGAGTCAGAGAATACCATGCTCCAGGCATCCATTCATTCAAAGTATACGCACACATACAGTTTCTGTTTCACCCACCCAGGCTGCTGTCCTTCCACCCATCCTTGCTTCATCATTGACCCAGCCATGCACCATACCATATTCTTTCCTTCCCAGCCACCTCGGGGGCCAAGCAAACACATATCGTTCTTCTTTGCCAGCCATTATAAAATTTCGCGTCCCACTTACTTACACCCTTCTTTCGCTTTTCGTTCATCCCATCCATCACGTTCATCTAAGATCTTATTGGGATTTTTCTCACCAAAAACTTCACAGCTAAGTCGGAGTACATTTCGAGGAGGTTACTACCTGGTTGATTTGTAATACAC
Organism: Lissotriton helveticus; assembly: GCF_964261635.1. Classification (NCBI taxonomy): domain Eukaryota; kingdom Metazoa; phylum Chordata; class Amphibia; order Caudata; family Salamandridae; genus Lissotriton; species Lissotriton helveticus. The sequence continues at coordinate 1,300,139,650 of NC_136067.1, read as the reverse complement.
CTGTGCAGAAAGCACACTATGCAGTCTTCAATCTCAATAAGTAAGGAATATATAGCTTACCTGTTCCCGCCACCACCGTGGGAACCCCCACAGGACCGTCCGCCGGCTCTTGCACCACTTCCTCCCCAGAGTCCTCCGAGTCCTCGCCCAACACCGCCACCTCCGCGCTGGCCCCGCCACCAGATGTTCCACCTACTAAGTACATTTAAGAATGTTAGAATACACCACTCACTACTATATAATATTTGGTCTAGGAGTAATAAAGAAATGTTAAAAAAACAGAATACAATGTAATAATTTGTGACTGTCTACTCTAAAGTAAAAATGTCCCTTTTTCCAGGGAAGGCTGTTGTCTTGCTGCACTTTTATGCACAACTGATGAATGCTTGCTTTTTATTTTTAACACGCACCACTTTTTCTCCTAACAGACAGAAGCTTGACTTCTAAGAACACGAGTCCAGGATCAAGTTCAAACCAGGTGAGAGCTCTGCTCGACCACAAGAAATGTGTCCAATTAATTGTCAGCACTAAGCACTTTTCCGTTTTCAGTTAAATAGTTTTATGACAAAGTTGATTTTAATAAATGTGTTTACCTTTAATAAAGCTATTAAACTTAAATAGACTCTGTGGTTTTTGGTCCTCCAGACTAGAGTGGATGAGCTAAAGGTTTTGGAATTTTTGCAAGCATGAGTGCCTCTGACACTTCTTGACTGTGACTCCGTACTCTTGTCCTGCGTAGGATAATCTAAAGATCATTGGGGATCAATCATCGGTGACTTCGGGAGCTAAATGACTCTGCCACACTATCTAGTCAGTAAGGAGACAGTGCATAGAGCTATTGCTGAATAGAATGGGAGTACAATGGAATTGCCAAATGTCCAATCTTAGTTAGCTACACAGACAGACTAATAAGAATAATCTAGTAATACCACATGGAGTCATATTCGAGGCAGGATAAGAATTTATATCCAGTCTACAAGAAGATCAAAGACGATTTAGAAAAAATCGAATGAGGAACGCTAGGAAAAAATAGGTACTCTTTATTAAAATTTAAACTTACTGGGGCCAGCAAAGGAGCCCTCGCCTGCCCGATCCTGGCCTGCATCCTCCTGAACAGCACCCTCCTCCTCCTCCTGTGTCCGACTCCTCTTGCCCTTGGGGGGAGCTGATGTACAACATGAAAGAAAGAAAGACCAGAAAACATGGATGAGATTTGTCAACCAAATCAAACATTTCAAAAGAACAATAACAAAATATTTTGGAGAAATAGCAAATAGATAGACAACTATTCCACGGGATCTATCTCATGTGGTATACTACGTTATTCGTATTGCCTGATTTGCGGACCGTTGACTTAGAAAGTTCCTATGTAACTCAATAAACAGACTACTAAAGAGGTTTGCCTAGGCCTGGCAGGCAGCAGTCCGCAGCACGCGAAGTGACAGACAAAGTCCATCCTGCTTGCAGATCAGTGAATACTCAAACTATCAATCCACCGACCACCGCCACTATTTCTTCTTATAGCCATGTGTCTAAAGGAAGGACTGGACTTCAGTCTGTTGGGGCTGATTTAGAAGTCCCTTGCGGCTCATTTTCCTCCATTGTTGCGTGACTTTTGTGACGCAGCGGCAGAACAAAAGACTCGCCACGGTGTTGGTGCGGCGTATATATGCATCACGTTGTAAAGCCCTGCGCCATCAGGGGGCGTTCCGGCGCAAGGGAGGGCGTACCTGCGCAGGAACGAATCCTAAAAGTGGCTGAGGGAAATCTACAAGATGTCAATCAGTCACTTTTAGGACAATGATGCATGACTCAAACCCTGCGCGCTTGAAGCCGACGTACGGCTTGATGCAGCATTGGGGAGATAGGGTACCCCAGAGCATTGCTGGAGCTGCGCCATCGTTGGCACGCAACTCCAGCAATGCGCCGCCTTTACGGCACAGATGCATAAGGCTTCTGTGACGTTTTGGGCCAATGGGTGGTGGTGGCATGGCACACAATTACTGCCGCACCCCTGCTACTTTGCAGGGATGCGCCGGTAATTGAAAATATGACCCTTAGTGTCTAGCATTACGCAGTTCTTATCTTTACACTACACTCATACATAATTTCTCAGGCCAATGAAATGAACACAAAATACAAAACAAATAAGCATAGTAGCAAGCAAGGCTACTGAGAAGGAGAGCAGTGCACCTGAAATGCATAGAAGATTTTGAAATATAATTTACCTACAATGTAATCGGCAGCATTATTGCTCTTGGTAAAGAACAAAGATTTGCAAATGACAGAGCCGGATAAAACAGAGTAGTGATGAATAGCTACTACTACTCACCAAGCCCGGGGACCTCTACGCCGAGCGCGTCCAGCAAGTCCCGTTCCCGGTCCATGACATCTGTCCAGCGGTGGGTGGCCTGGTTATATGTGCGCCGGACCCCAGAGAGCTTAAACATGGCCCGGCACACCTTCTCCCACCGCTTCCGGCGCTCCCGGATGCCATAGCCGGTTGCGATCTTGCCGCCTCCCAGGATCGTCTTGGGGAGGCGGCGCTGGACGTGGAAGATGAGTGCGGCCACCTCCTCCGTGCTAAAGATCTCCCGTGGCACCACTTGCTCCCCCCTCAAACGCCCGCACAGGAGCCGGGCACGGGGTGCGGGACCCTTCCCCTTCTCAGGGTGCTTCCCGGCTCCCTTTACCATGGTCTGGGCAGAAATAAAGTTAAATGATAAAGAAGAAATAGAATAGTGAAGAAGAAAAGAAAAGAGTTTAAAAAAGTAGTTTAAAAGTAACTAAAAGCAGCAGAAAACACAAAAATATAGAGCTAGAAAAATAGAGGGATAGATAATAAGTAAAATAGATCAAATAAACTTCAAACAAGCAAAGGATGGCAGAGAATCAGAGAGGATACAGAAAGCATGCCCAGAACCATAGCAATGAATGAGAAACAAGATGGCCGCGCCCGTTCACGACCGCGTGGGTAAGTTCGCGCGAGATTTTCCTCGCGAGCACGCGCGAAATTGTACTAGCGAGCAGCACAGTTTGCGAGATTACACATAGCGGCCGGAAACGGAATTACGTCACGCAAACAAGATGGCCGCGCCCGTGTACGACCGCTAGGGTAACTTGGCAAACGTATAGCTACAAGCGCCTCGCGAACACGCACAAAATCACGCGAACATACACGTCGCAAAGAAAAATTTAGTGTATTCGCAAGCATTCGCGGCTTCCGAAATCGATCTCGCACGGATTCACGCCCCAAAAAACGCGCGAAATTGCAGAAAAAACGATTTTTGCTAAACTGAAAGCAATGAGCAGGTGCAAAAGTTCAAACTTAACATTAGTAACATTCACTCTAGTGCTTCCTGAGGGGCCCCTCCAGAGTTTGCAACAATTCTATGACCCTGCTATGACCCAAACAGCAGGCTCATAGAATAGCTACAAGTAGACCATAAAGGTCCTGTGAAAAAAAATTGCACTGCAACAGAAAGCAAATTACAGATAAGGAAGGAAGCAGGTGCCAGCCAGACTGGACTTTTCAAAATAACTGACACATTAATCAACCCCAAATTAATTCATGGCAGTTGAAGTAGGGGAGGTGTGCTTGCTTTTTTCAACCCCCATAAACTACAGTGATAAACAAACCTAATGGGTGGCAGTGAGGATGTACCAGAGGGTGGCATGGGTGTCCCAGAGGGTGGCAGTGGTGAAACAGAGGGTGCTGTGAACCTGTGATGATAAACCAGACGTAGAAACAACATAGTCGCGGCCGTTGCGAGCCGAAAAGTAAGTTCGCAATTGCGAAATTGTCCCAAAATCCACGCGAACGCTCGCCAACACAAAAAACGGGAAAATCCGCAAATCCGCGAGAGTTCGCGTATTGTCGTGGATTGCGAATCCGTAAATACGCAAATTCGCGTACGCGAGATCCGCTAAATCCGCCCATGAGTATGTAGAAGCTCCTGGAACCTTCCAGCCCAGGGAGGAGTTATGCTTAGCCGCCTTTCAGGAGGTTCACATGACTTAGGGGTATAAGAAGAAAGGAGGGAAACCTGACTAGTCAGTTGGGGCACCATTGGACCTGGGAGAACCTCTGCCGCAGTATAGGCGGTTGAGCCTAGGGGGGAACCTACACTACTGAGACTGACTGAGCTTAGGCCCTGCTGTACCCAAGATAGCTGAGGGACTCTGCCAGCCTGCTGACCTTGCCCAGTGAGGGGGAAACCCAGGAGACCAATTCCAGTGTGCTGCAAGGAACCATCCTGCCTTTTGGAGCTGACAACTCAACCCCTAGCCTTCCCCCAAGAACCTGCAACTAAGACCTGCTAACAACTAGCAGTGAGACTGAAGCGTTGGGGACCCTTTGTGAGCTGCTGCTACTGGGGGATCACCAGGTAAAGCGCTGTGCCCACCTAGAGCTACATGGAGGAACTGTGTTCTGTGAGCGAGCAGGCTGTGCCCTTCTACTGCTGCCTGCTGGCGGTGCTGCTGCGGGGTGACCCAAGGCCCTACTGGTACCCTCATTGCCAAGCGTTATTTACCCCCAGATCACCGCTGCAGCCCAGGTACATGCCATCCAGCGTTGTGTCCAAAGGAGCTCTATCTGCCGAGGACCGCCGCCGAGGCCCAGGTGCCGTGAAGTCCCAAAGCGATGCATGCATCCAGAACCTGCGTGTGCCCTCAACTGGAGCGCTACCTCGAACGCGCTTTGGGCCCAGAAATCACTGCCGCCGCCGAGGCGGCGCGTGAGAGGAATCCGTTGTGACTCAGAAATCACCGCCACGGCCCCTGAAGTGAAGGGAGGGCCACCGCGGGTGCTGCAGGCTGCGCTAGGCCGAGGGAGTGCCCAGGGAGCGTTGCGGAGCAACAATGGCACTGGCAGCGTCACAGGTCCCGTCCCTGGTGAGCCGCGCTCCCATTGGCCGGCGCTACTGCGCCCGAGACCTGTGCTCTCTTTGGCTACTGGGCGGGGGAAGCAACTGAAAGGCCGGAGCCCGTCTAGGCCTCAGCACGGGGGTTCCGAGGAGTGCAGGAGCCCCCCTACCTCTCCTGGCCGGTTCTGACATCACGTGGAGGCCCAGAGGGGGAGCGTGAGAGCCACCGGTACCCTGCAGAGCCTGTGCGGGGCCCCAAACACACGAAGCCTCAAGGTAACCCCCCCGGGGAGGGCGGAGACACCAGTGGGAATAGCGGGGCTGCCGAGGAGCCTCAACAGATTGGAGTGGCAGCACGTGACCGGCCCCCCACTCATAAAGAGACCGAGAACGAGCCGCAAAGGCCAGTTTAACCCCAGCCTAGAACATAAGTGAGGCCTCTCCCTTTCACCACAGAGGAAGTTACAGGGGAGTCTTGGGCCTGAAGGAATCTGTCAAGCACCCCCAGGTCTATAAAGTGTTGCATCTCAGGAATGTGTCCCTGATACAGCATTTATGCCTGAGAAATATACCCTGAATTAACCCTTGCATAGGGACCGTGCTGTTTAGAGTGTACCTGCATAGGGAATGTTGTGCATGTTGCCTAGATGACCCCCATGCATAGAAAATGTTACTGAAATGTTTTGATGTTATAGTCATGCTCCTGAAGTGTTACATTGATGACCATGCTTATAGGAAACGTTGCCTATGATGTCCCTGAATATCAGATTTGTTATCTTCATTGAATTGATGCCTAAGAGATGTTGACTACATTAGCCTAGTACCTAGGCAGTATTACCTGCCTGAACTAAAAGTAGATAAAGAGTCCTGGTATATAAAACAACCTAGTGTGGTGTCAATATATTGCGTGCGAGTTACTGTCTCAGGGTGAGTGTGTGCTGCACCACTGCTTTACACATTGCCTTCAGGTGCCTTCCTGCCGCGTGCCAAGCTACCGTGTCAGAATTGAGGACCCCAGTTCTAACACTGGTGTTCAGCGGCGGGATAAGGACTTGTGGTTATACAGCACCCTCCAGTGATTCAGTCTGCGCCGCAACGGGACACCTATTGTAATGCACGCCTAACAATTTGCCTTTCACTGCCTGATTGATTGCACAGGCTCCTGTGTTAAAGCTGTTGCCTACGTCCTAGTGTTCTTTCCTTAAATTGTGCCCCACCTATCAGTATGGAGTTCGAGCTGGCCAACCTAGAAATGTATACGATGGTGCAGCTGAGGGAGTTCTCTTAGGGGATGGGGGTGTCCGTCAAGCGAGGCGTCAAGAGAGAGGAGCTTAAGAAAGCCTTGAGGGCATGGGTAATGGCCCACCCAGAGGGGAGAGTGATTGAAGGACAGGGGGAGCCGGCGCTCCAGGAGAACTTGACCTACTGCACGCAGACCTCAGTGAGAATGTGTTGCCAGGAAGCCGTTCCAGGGCAGGCAGTACTGTGTCAGGGAGGAGTGCATCGGCGGAGGAGTACAAGGACAGGAGGGAGGAGAGACAATTGAGGCTAGAGCTTGCTAAAATGGAGAAAGAGCGAGAAGAGAAGAGGCTAGCTATGGAAGAGAGGAAGCTTGCACATGAGGTTAGCCTGAAGGAATTTGAGCTCCAAGCATTGCAGATGGGGGCGCAAGGCAACATGAATGGTGGCAGCGTACCCGCTGTGGCTCCACAAGATCCTAAGTTTTTACCTACCTAAGGAGGTGGTGGCCAGTTTTAGTGTAGGGGATGACATAGATAAGTGGTTGGCGGCGTATGAGGTGTCTTTGGTGGCCCATGGGGTGCCCGAGAGTTACTCAGGGGGTGGCCTGTATCTGTGCATACCTCCGGTAGTAAGGGACATGCTCTTGACCTTAGACAAAGGAGATCAGACAAATTACCCTGTCATGAAGGAGGCACTACTTAGAAAGCTTGGCCTCACTCCAGAGAAGTAACGCCAGAGGTTCCGCAACACCCATAAACTCCCCACACAGAACTGGGCGGACTTTTTTGATTATGCGCGTAAGGCGTTAGAGGGTTGGGTGCATGGCAGTGAAGTGAGTGACTATGAAGGGCTGAACAATCTTTTTTTAAGGGAGCACCTTCTTGATAAGTGTTTTCAAGAGCCGCGCCAAGGTACCGTGTTGGAATTGGTGACCCCAGTTCTAACACCTTTAAATGTCTATTAAGTGTAATTTACCATTGGGATCAGTTAGAGATTCGGAGTTTGGGTTCTCTGAACTCACAGTGTAAAAATACATTTTGGTGAAAGTGGTTTTTAAATTGAATGTTTGAAAATTCCACTTTTAGCAGGTGAGCATTTTCTTGCTATACCATTCTCTGCCTGTAGAATAGATGTCTGGGTTGACTGACAGTTGGACTTTTGTACATTCACTCTAGACAGTCACACAAGTGAGCTGAGGTGTGTATTGCATGTCCCTATCAGCCTTCTCCATGCTGATGGGCCTTGCTCAGGATACTTGTTGCGCTTTATAAATTCCCATTCCATTCCATTCCTGAGTTAGAGTGGTGGGAGGAGTTGTTGTTGACACCTGAATAGGGCAGTGTCTGTCCTCACATAAAGCTGTCTCCATCCCCCTGTAGTTTATCTGGAGCCATGTCAGGGGAAGGCAGGTCTTGTGTACTACAAAGACTTTCCTTTGAAGTTTGCCTACTTCAAATGAAGAAAGGGGTATAAGTATTGGACCTCTGACAACCCAAAATCAGAACACTTCTGGGCAGAGGGCATTCAGCCAGGAAGACAAGCTGGGTGCTGTAGAAGGGACTGTCCCTCTGCCTGTTGATTTGTTGTGCTGGCCTGCTGTTTGTTGATTCTGTCCTGAGAGTGAACGGACTGGACTTTGCTTTCTGTTACCTGCTTCCAAGGTACTCCAAGGGCTTTTGTGTGGTTGCCTCCTGTTAAGAAGTCTCAGGACCATCAATGACTCAGCCTCCAGTGCATGAGCTCTTCTACTGAGAGTCCCGACTCGCCAAATAGTTCCAAATCCAGTTCTTTGGCCCTTGGAAGTGAAATCTAGTGCTCTTAAGGAGAAAATCCATGCATAGACTCCCAGTGCTGTTTTCTTGAAGCATCGCTGCCCAAGATCAATGCATTGCCACTGCCTGTCATGATGCATGGTTCCCAATCAGCGCCTCAACCACGACTTTCACCAAAGGCCCCAGCTTGCCATCGCAGAAGATCAGAAAAATCGCTGGAGCATGAGTTTCGAGCATTATTTCATCGATGCCTGTGAGACCCGTTTCGGATGAAAAATCAATGCAGCACCTGTTTCACTGGTGTTGCATCGATGCAGCGCATCTGGATTTTTGACTGATTATCCATGGGTGCAGATTCTTCATTTAAACTACACTGCAGTAAGGAACTGAGGCCGCGTGTCCGGGAACTGACACATCACCTCCCCTGTCAGTAAGGAGCTGACACATCACCTCCCCTGCCAGTAAGGAATAAACACATCTCCTCACCTGCCAAGCAGTAAGGAACCAATGCATTACTTCCCCTGTCAGTAAGGAGCCGATGCCATACCTCACTTGCCAGTAAGGCACCAACACATCACTTCGTTTTTTCAGCGCCTCATCTCCCCTGCACCTTGAAGCATCTTTAATTATGATGTATCTAAGACACTTTGGGCCAGATGTAGGCAGGCAAATACCGGTCGGTAACGGCCGATTTCGGCCGTTACCGACCGGTATTTGGCTTTTGACATGTAGGTGGCTCGGAATTTACAGAATCGGTATATTTACTGATTCGGTAAATTTACCACTTCTGTAAATCCATATGTAGGTGGCACAGTTTGCAGTGCCACAGGCCCTTAGGAGTTCCTATTTTACCACCCAATCCTATTGGGTGGTAAAATACCGAATTCCAGTGTACATGCACTGTGCATGTACACCTATGCCATGTGACACACAGACATGCCCTTAGGGCATGTATGTGTGTCACATTGCACACAAGCCAGAATCTGGGGTGCAACAGGGTGTCAAAGTGACACCCTGTTCCCCTTGTAAATTCGGTAATTTTACCGAATCAGTATTTACCGATTCGGTAATTGCCATTGATTCCAATGGGTCTCAAGGCCCATAGGAATCAATAGCAATTACCGAATCTGTAAATACCGATTAGGTAATTACCGATTTTTACCGATTCGGTAATTGAATCGGTAAAAATGCCTAAATCCCGATTGCCAGTTCTTAAATACCGAAGCGGTATGATTCGGTATTTAAGAATCGGTAATCTGGGATTACCTACATCGGGCCCTTTGTGCTAAAACAAATGCATCCATTGCTTTCTATTGACTAAACTTACTTAACCTTTTTAAAGTTATATTTTGTCTTATGTATGTTAGATTGGTGTCATTTTGGTATTGTTTTACCCAGATAAATATTGGCTATCTTTCTAAACTGGTGTGGACTCCTTTGGTGGTGTTTTCACTGTGTTAATGTTCGTGTACAAACACTTTGCAAATTGCCTCTGGGATAAGCCTGACTGCTTGTGCCAAGCTACCAAGGGGCTGAGCAGAGGTTGTCTTAACTGTGTGACTCCCTTACCCTAACTGTAGTGAGGGTGCCTCCCTGGATAGGGTACAAGCCACTGCCACCTAGAGATCCCATTTCTAACAATAGTGCTTGTTGTGGAGCAGTAGTTATTGCGTCTGAAGTGGCCTAAGATCCTGGGATGTTATTGAAAAGTGTAGAAAACACTGTATTGTAATTGTCTGCTGCTGTTTTATGAGGTTTGTCATGAGACATCGCCGGCAGAACAATCAAGATCGGAACGTTGTGAGAAACCAGGACCATGCCCTTCGCACTTCTTTCCAGACCCGGGCTCTGAATAAAAGTATGTGGTAATTAGGTATAATTACAGTTGACACTAAGAACCTACCTGTGAGTCTCTAGTATATGAAAGGGCATTTAGGTCTAGAGGCCCAGTAGATTTTTTGCACTTAAGTGTGCACTACTGTGGCGCCTGTTGTGATTCTAAAACCAGCCTACAAGCAGCCCTCTCCTGATTGGTCAGCCTCGGCCACGCTGAGCCAAGCTGTCCAAATGAAATGTGAAATAGCCTGACTAGAGGCAAAGGACATCCTGTGGGAGGAGATCTGCAGCTGTAGAGCAAAAAGCAGGATGGGGGTGGAGTATCCTAACTGGTCTTCAAAGAGTGAATGACAGTTTAGGGCAGCACAGGCTCACCTCCACATCCTGCACCCCCACCCCACAGCCAGACAGGAGCCCCTGGAATTGTATTCCGAAAGGGGCTGGAAGGGAAGTGTTAGGGAACCTTATCCATGCCAGTGGGATGACTTACCCAGATCTTAACCTCCAGGAGAAAGTTTATCTATTGAGGATTTTGGAAGAATAGTGCTTTCTGGGCAAGAATATGTCAAAAGTTGTCATACTTCTGGGTGGCAACCTGTAACCCATTGGTTAGGGATGTCCCCAATGCTTATTGCCAGGCACAATGGATAAATATGGGAGAGCAGCATAGCAACTTAGTTACCTGCCTGTAATAATTAGAAAGAGAAGGACTGCCCTGCTGAACCCCTGGTTTGCACCCAATAGGAGAGCACTCATTAGGTCTGTAACTACTGCACATCTTGGGGTTCTCCAAAGAGGATTTTGATCGGCTTCAAAAGAATTAAGGAAATTACTCCCTGAATGCAGCAGGTACAAAAGAGCTAGAAGAGACCCTGCCTGAAACTCCAAGAAGAAGAATGACTGCCCTGCTGGAACCCTGGCCTGTACTCATAAGATTGCACTCTGGGTGACTGTACTTGCTGCACACTTGCAACTACAGCCGAAGGGCTTTGCTTTGCTTCAAAAATTGAAAGAGTGGACTCCCCGAAAGCAACAGATTAAAAGCGCTCCACCTGCATTATTTTCACCAAGAAGGCCCCATCTTGAGTCTGTCCAATGGCCTTTTAAGGATTTGGCATGGTGTATTGTGGGAAGCGTAGTGCTAAAATCCCAATGACCATCTCAGAGCTTCTAGACCCTTGGATTTGTGTGTTGAACACTTTTAACCCACAAAATGAACTTCAGGAAGAAGTTCCAGAGGTTTGAATATGTTTGGAGAATTTTTGTCAAAAAGTTCCATAAGGTGACCTACCATTGATAAGAGTCAAGTCGCCCTCATCGAACAGTGAACTGGCCTTAATTTCAGGTTCAACCCACTAAAAGCTCCGGAGCTCAAGACTTCCAGGATTTCACCAGGGCCTCGCACTAAGCTAAGCCTCTGTATTGACTTGAAAACCGGCCTAATGAGGAGCCTCGCTCAAAAGAAAAAAATAGGAAATAGTTTCTAAGCGTGTAGGTAAAATGTTGACGAAGGCCTCATCTTACTGTATCCAACCAGCGCTCAATCGTGTTCGGCCTCAAACTTTGACTTTGACCCGGTCAAGGACAAGCAGATGTCTTAAATTGGTGCTTTTTTTTATTGAATAATACAATGACATTTGGTGACAAATTAGCACAGTGCCTTTGTACAGTTGTGAAAATGTTGTTTCAGTAGACCAACACCCTCGTAACATTACCTACAGACGCCACTGCTTTGTGAATGCCAATATCCAAAATATTCTCAGTCCTGCGTGAAAGAATCATTACATGCATTCATAGTTTCCCTCTACTTTTGTTCCATGCCCTCCAAATCTTGGTTCACTTTTGTGGGCATCCTCTCCCTTCATATAGTACCCTCTCTGCCTGCATGCACGAATCCATGTCTGTCTCCCAGTCACAAAACTTAAGCCCAGTGACTCCCTTCTAGGTTCTTTCGACTGTGTTTGGGGTGTGTCAACTCGCTTGATCATAACTTTTGTTCGGGACGCAATCTGTCCCTGGTGGCCATTTTGAAGTTTCCACGCGCTGACATAGGTCAGCGCTCCAGTCGTTGCACGCCGCCTGTTCACTGCCTGTATTTAAGGGGCTTGGGCCGGTAGCGCAGCACTTGTAAGAGGCTCTGATTTATGTGTGTAAAACTGCCGCTAATTGAAGGGAAACTGGGAAAATATTGAATTATTTGCGGGAATCTCATCCACTCGCTGCTATATTTGTTTCTAGGAGAATTTTTAATCTTGAATTGTGTTAGGATTTTTTTTTAATTAAATACCTTTTAATCATATGGAGAGATTTTCTTGCTGCTAATCTTAGTTTTTACTGTGTTTGGGGTGTGTCAACTCGCTTGATCATAACTTTTGTTAGGGACACAAACCGTCCCTGGTGGCCATTTTGAACTTTCCACGCGCTGACAGAGGTCAGTTCTCCACTCATCGCACGCCGCCTGTTCATTGCCTGCATTTAAAAGCCATAGCTCGAACGCGCAGCGGACACGCGCAGCGGGCGCGCAAATGTCGAGACCGTCGAAAACCAACCGGGACCAGTGGCCATGAATCATGCCCAAACTGCTACCCCCCTCCTGCATGTAATACAATACTCTTCAGAACAACTGCTAAGTTTGCGCTGTAAGACTGGCACTGATTGTAATTTACTCTGCCACTTAGAGGTTAACACCTCATGCATATGTTGCAATTATCGTTTTAGCACTCATATTTCGAATATGTGTAATAGTTTCTCTATTGATGGTTCTAGTGACCAACAAAATCTTGGATACCCCTGAAGTAAAGATAAAATGTATAATTTTTGGAATATTAATTGTTGTTCCCTCCCTAAACATAAGGAGGATATTTTTAATTTGTTGAACAGCGAAGAACCTGATTCTATTTTTTTAACTGAAACATGGCTAAATGCTAGTTCAGGACCAGATGTGGTGACTGCCCTACCTGATACCATAGTTAGAAAAGATAGAATCTCTAGGAAAGGAAGAGGAAGTGCGAAAGAGGTTATTCATGTACATTTGAGGATTTTCCTCTTTTTGACTGTGAGGCTGCTCTTTTTAAACTCACCCTTACTCCTCAGTTTACCCTATCTGGGGTACTGATCTACCGACCCCAGGACCAGCTGGTTCTTGGCTATATTTAATCCCAGATTTGATAGCTCCTTGTCTACTTAAAATGGCTAATTTTACAATTTTGAGTGATTTTAATCTTCATTTCGAAAATAATGAATGTAGTAGTAGTAGTAGTAATTAGCTTTATTTCAATATAGTTCATATCATAAAAAGCAATACATGTACATAAAAAAACAGTAAAAGCCAGTGCATGAGTAATAAACATACAATTAATACAGCAAATTACATAAGAAGTTACATAAAAACAATCTAAGATACATATCAGACGAGGTACAAAAGCCTGTTGGATCTAATACGCCATGCCCAGCCTAAAAATTTCGCCAATCCACTTGCAAACAGGGGCCGAGGGTCCGTTTTTAAAATTCTTAAGGCCTCCTTATGGGATCTAGTCCCAAGTTCTCTGCAGAGTGGCTTCAGCCATCTGCGGCGAGGGACTGCGTAGGCCGGGCATTCGAACAATAGATGTGGAACTGACTCTATTCTGTTCAGGCAGCAAGGGCAAAAGGGAGTTGTCTGCGCCGGGACCTTCCAGCTGGCAGTGAGTTTCCCCACTGGAAGTAAGCCTACCCTGAATTTAAAATATAGAGCCCTGTCCCAGGTGATTAGAATAGTATCCAAATACGGCTCGCAGAAATGCACCTCCTTGACCAAAAGAAATTCCACCGTGGACCTGCACAAGTTGGCATTACTATTTCTGCCATCAATCACCCAACTCCAAAATAGCTTCTTCAGGATTGACTTGGGCGGGGCAGTTCTAGTAATCCAGGCATCTTCAAGGCCCAGGTCTATAAGAAGGCGCTTGACTTCCCTCAGCCAATGGACCTTAGCCCAGCCAGGCATTAGGAGGATCTCTTTTAAACCTTCTGCATAGCTGGACATTTCTGGGGCTCTCCAAATACGTGCCCACAAAAGGAGTGGGCACAACCTCGCCTGATCACTAATGGGGTGGGTGCCCATATCTAAAAGAAGAGGAAGAGTTGGTGTGCTGTGGGGAAGGCCCATTAGATCCTTATGAAATTTGCTTTCAGAGCGGGCCAACTGGTCCACGTTCTGTACACCCCAGAGTTCTGCCCCATAAAGAGCTGCACTGGCACCTCGTGCCCTGTAGATATCGAGAACTGGTGCAATGGGTTTGAGGGAAGAGGCACTTTGTTCCTTACGGAGGGCCCACACCACCCTCTTGTGGGTCAGCAGCATCTTTTGGTGATGGGATTTCCAACTCATAGAGTCGCAGAGACAAATGCCAAGGTAATCGAACTCCTTGACCCTCTCGAGTGGAACTGAATCTAGGGTAGGGGGTTTAACGGATTTCTTCGGGGGATTTAAAACCAGGAACTTAGTCTTCCCTGTGTTTATAACTAGTCCCCTTGAGTCACAGAAGGTCTTAAAGCTGGTTAGGAGGCTCTGCAGACCCGCTGGTGATTTGGAGATCAGGAGGGTATCATCTGCAAATAAGAGGGTAGGTATTCTCCTGCCAGCCAGGGATGGTGCATCTGCTGGATGTTGCAGCAAGTGCTCCACCACTCCGTTAACATACAATGAAAACAGAGTGGGGGCTAGCACACAACCCTAGCGGACACCTCTATTTACAGGTATTCGTGATGTTTTTTGTCCCTGATTACCCCACCTGATCTGTGCAAAGTTGTCGGCATGGAACTTTATCTGCATATTTAGTAAGTATGGGGGGATACCTAATGCATCGAGTACACTCCAGAGGTGGTTACGTTGGTCCAGGTCAAAGGCAGTCCTTAGATCTATAAATGCAAGGTACAGGCTGCCTTTGCCCAGTACAACCACTTTCCAGAAAAGCATCATTAACCGAAATGCTTGCTTGATCGTCCCCATACCAGTTCTAAAGCCAGCCTGAAAGTCTGAAAGAATATGGTTCTCCTCAACCCACTGCAAGACCCTTCCTAGAACTACTTTGCCTGCCACCTTCTGCGTGGAATCCAAGAGGCTTATAGGGCGGTAGTTAACAGGGTCATCCCAACTCCCTTTCTTAAAGATCGGGATGACCTCTGCGCCCTTCCATGAATCCGGGAGAGTCGCACCAGCCAAGCCAGCATTCATTAAGGAGGCAATAAGTCTCCCCCACTCGACTGGGTTAACACAGAGCAGGTCTCCCGGAAGGCCGTCAGGGCCCGCTGCTTTGTTGGGAACAAGGCACTTAATCGCCCCTTCTACTTCCTTGGGTGTGAATAGGAACTCCTCATTAAGCTCTGTACGAACTATGTGGTGCTGTTCCATCAGGGTAGCCTCGGAGCCAGCAACGATTGTATAAAGCTGGGAGAGGTGATCAAACCACACTCCCTCCGTTATATTGCATGTTATAAGAGAGTCCACAGGTTTGTCCCTAGTTCTTATTAGGTCCCAAAAACCCTTGGAGTTCTTCCTTGAGCTGGCCACCTTCAGATACCAAAACTGGTTCTCATGCTCAGCCCTTGCCTTAGATAAAGTCCTTCTGTAGTTACTCCTAGCGATACTAATCTGGCCCCCATCCTTTGCTTTCACCGCTTTGATTAGCTCGCTTTTGGCAACACGGCAGGCAGAGGAGAACCAGCCCACATTACCCGTAGGTCTACCTCTTGCATTGCCCCTTGTGCCTGGAGAACGAACCAAAAAACAGTTCGCCTAACTCGTTTATGGTTTCGGCAAACAAAATTGGAACCTCATACATGCTGACTCCAAGGGAGTCTAAGCGCAACGCAGTATTTGACATTATGGATTTTACACCCAGGATCTTTCCCTCGTTTGCAGCAATGGTATTCCATTTTAGGCGCCTGCCACAATTAGAGGGGCATACTTCATGCGTTGTTTTCCACACGTGTGGGGTTTGGGCTAAGGTCACACCCGTCCATAAAGAGGACAGGGACAAAAATAGAGGGTTGTGGTCACTGACAGTAGACTGTAAAACCACCATGTTTATCAGGTGAGCCCAAGACTATAGTTCAAAAGAATGAAGTCGATTCGCGAGGAGTGACCCACTCTATTAAACGTATGTGCTCCTGTGGAATCTGAGTTTGATCTACTGTTGGTTGCCCTGAGGCCATATTCCAAGCAGAGGGCATTAAGGTCAATGGCACTTTGTGTCCAGCTTCTGATAGGGGCTAGTGTAAGGGTGGGATACCTCTCCTAGCATCATCCTCCCTAGTTCCCAATATATCCTCCCTAGCCAGGGGTTCAAATGTGCAATTGAAGTCCCCGGCCAGTATGACAAGGGAGTCAGAACCACAAGAACTAAGACCCTCCTCAATGCCCATGAGGGACAGTGTGGAGGTCCCACCTCTTGTTCCTCTGACATAGATGTTAAAGAATTCGAGCTTCCTCCCCCCACATGGCCCTCTAACTGAGATTCTCTGTAGGTCAGGCGATTTGGAGGCTATAGGCCTGATGGAGAGACCCAGGGAGATACTCGCCCAAATTAGTAGGCCGCCGAAGGGGCGGCCCTTCCCTCCAGGCGATTGTAACGCAGGCACAAAGTAGGTGGTATAGCCCACCTTATGGCGTGGTTCCAAGTACCAGGTTTCCTGGAATAAGCAAATCCCGAAGGATTCAACAAATGAATTCCAATCGGGTATGTCAATATTCCGTGCAAGGCCTGCTATATTCCAACTAAGCACCTTCAGGGCTTCGCCACCAACTCCTCCCAGACCTAACGCATGATCACTCGCATGAGGGTCAGAAACAGTGCTAGGGGCCTCATCCGGATCAAAGATAGGGCTTCCCCCTGAGGGACCTCCGAGGGGGACCGGGCAAGCCCCCCCCCCCCATAATCAACAACGATAGCGGGTTGGGACTGCTGCCAGGAGATCCTTCATTTGGGGTGGCTACATCCGATAAAGGTGGCACCGAAAAAGTCAACACATCGTAGGGCAACCTACATATTTCGTGCACCTCCCTTTGAGAGAGATTACCCTTCACACCATGTTCAACTGGTACTACCAGGCCTATCTTATCGCTGGAGAGCTTGGGAACTGTATCAATATCTAGACAGTTGGAAGCTCCCCCCCCCTGTAATCAATTCCATACTAGCAGGTGGATTACTATTTTCATGGATACATGGAATTAACGTGGGCTTAGGGCAAAGTGTAGAAAATGTGCCATCAAAACAAGTTGAACAAGCTATCTTTGGGGTGAGTCAATCTACTTCTTCAAGGCAGCTAAATCTGTTATAGGTTGGTGCCCCATTCAACCAACTTGGATTGCCCTGCCAGCCGTCTCCAGTCCCACCCGAACATAATTTCTAGCCGATGCCCAATTCCCCCCGTAGTTAGAGCATATTCGCGGGGGATAAAAGAAAGTAAGTGGTCTAGCTTCAATGGGCGAGTTCCCCCCATAGTTGTTCCATGAGCATATATGGTGTACCGTGTTTGGGTCTTCAAATGAAACAATAATACAATCACCTGGAATAGATTTATGTGAAGTGCCTATCCATGGTACCCTTCGTACCATTAGAATTTTGCTTCTCAGATGATTGGGTAGCGGCCTGTTTACATCCAGCCAATGTGTTACCTTATTCCTCAGTGACCCAAAGTTTTCCTGATAGTGGTTGGCAACTTCCGGTACTCCTGTTAGCACCACTACGTACGGCCTTACATCTGGGGGAAGATCTATAAAAAACCCACGCTGTTTCTCACTAAATTTGACCCCCTGTAGATTAGGTTGGTGTGTCTTGATTCTTTAACCTTCAGGGCAGCAGTATCTTTCTGAGCTAATACAGATTGTGCAGGCAACTGTTTGGATACCTCCGTTACTGTGTTATTAACTTTGGTTTCGTAAGCCTTAGACCGGGGTTTAGGTATAGGTTTGATCAAAGGTATTGTGGATGAAATGACAGTGGGTGCTGGTGTGGTTTTATTTACACTGGGTGTGCTGTTAGATTTATTTTCCACTATACTAAGGGTTGCTAAGGTTAGAATGCTCTTTTCTGCCTCGAGCAGCTGATTTTCTATGCGTGATAATCTAACTTCCGGAGGGGTTAGGAGTTTTTTTAACGTTTCCCAAACAATTTTCAAAAATTCCACATCTCTTCCCTCTACCACACACACTGGTACCCCGTCATTTTCACCTTAATTACTAAGTCTTGCTCCCTTTCTGCTGCAACCAGGCTAGACTCATCGGCATTCAGACTGTTTAGTTCAGAAACTGGGGGTACATGAAGCTGTATACCACCTCCCCCTCCTGCAGTAGGCTTTCCACCCTTGAAATACTGGGCCTTTGCTAGTTTAGCCTTCTTCCTAGAGTAGGCAGATGTAGTGTTACACTTTCTTTTTTGAATAGCACCCTCTTTAATAACACACAAATTCCTCCCACACGCCCCCTTTCCCTTAGGAGTTATCTCTATGGGTGCCCCCCTTGCCGGATCCACCCCACCCACGGATGGACTTAGATTGATAGAAGAATGGGGTAACCCCAAATTAGGGACTGGCAAGGGGGAAGTTATGTCCAAGGTGTGATGGACATCCGCCTGCGTCATAATTGATACTGGGCCAGTCCGACGCTCGTGGGTTTTAACAGATGCAATTTGACCTAAAGATGATTTCTTAGCCATTGCCAACTTCTGGGACATTCTTCTAGCTGCATCTAGTTCCATAGAAACTCTCTGCTGCATTTTATTGATCTCTACATCTATTGCTGTATTAGTCCTGGTTATAAAGTCGTCGAGGGTCCCATTTAACTGCTTCCCTTTAGCTGCCCTGCTTCTGCTTTCACGCATGGACATTGTTCCTTGGTTCCCGCGAAGAACTAATAAGGTCAGGACGATGATAATATTACAGAGCTAAAAGCCAGTAGGGGTGGCCCGGTCCGGTCTCATTCGGTCTCTAACAGCCTCAAACGGCCCGCCCTTTGCCCGGGCTTAGCCCCGGGCTAGATTCCGCGCGTGTCCCGCGATGCGCGTTGGGAGTTTCAGTTAAGTACAAGATGGAGATAGGGGCGGAGCACGCCCGGGAAGAGGCACCAGCTGTGGGTGGAATGGAGAATGCTGGTCCTCGCAGTCCCGGGCGGCCGCTCGGTCTCCTTACAATCAGGAACTTTTCCCCCGTGCAGTCCCGGCCTCACAGCGCCCAATGTCAGCAACACAACAGGAGTTAAAAGTGTCTCCAGGCATGGTAGAACAGAATTCCAAGCGTCCAGCTACTGCTACGAGCGGCACCCGCAAAGCGGGGGCCGGGAGCAGTAATGAGGCGGTAGGTGGGGGCGGAGCACGCCCGGGAAGAGGCACGAGCTGTGGGTGGAATGGAGAATGCTGGTCCTCGCAGTCCCGGGCGGCCGCTCGGTCTCCTTACAATCAGGAACTTTTCCCCCATGCAGTCCCGGCCTCACAGCGCCCAATGTCAGCAACACAACAGGAGTTAAAAGTGTCTCCAGGCAGGGTGGAACAGAATTCCAAGCGTCCAGCAACTGCTACGAGCGGGGCATTTATTGCAGATTTCTCTGCAATGAATTTACTTCTCTGCAATATTGCCCTAACGCATATAGCTGGTCACTTATTGGACCCGATCTTCTCTAATTTGCCTCATATCAACTGTCCAACTGCTCTCCCTTTATGCTGGTCAGATCATTTCACTGTCAAGTTTCAATACACAATTTCATTTAACCCGGTCCTTCCGTTACCAGGTATACATGCTCAGTCTAGGAACTGGGGAAAATTGGGCATAGAAAAATGTAACCAAACATTGTTAAGCAATGCCCCCAGTTTTGACCCTATATCTCTTTCATCTTTGGATATTATTTACAATTGGATTTCTGCTGCAACTAATGTTTGTCTTCCACTCTCTGCGAAAAAATTGAATAATCATCGTCCCCCTGCTCCCTGGTTTACAGAGCAACTAAAAATTGAGAAAAGTAAGTGTAAGGTCATGGAAATACGTTGGAGAAAGAATTACTCCTCTGAAATCCAAATGCATATATAAAATTGCACTAAAAAAATATCAAGCCTTATGTAAAATAGCTCGAGCTGAGGATGTTTCTTCTACTATTTTGGGGGCTCAGAATTGCTCTCGTACTTTGTTCTCTATGGTTAAGAAGTTAGCAGGTTCAGGCACGCAGCCTAGCTCTCCTGTTTTAGACGAATTGCAATGCAATACTATTGATAACTTCTTTATAAACAAAGTAGAGCAAATATATCTGACATTAGAGGGAACCAGTGCAGTGACCCCTACTCAGTCCATCCCCTTTTTAAAACCCACTGTGGTTGCTGAACCTCCTACAATTCTAGAGAAGTGGGGCCTCTTAATATTAGCTCTTTGAAAAAACATTCGAGATAGTATTAAATCAGGCTCTCCCTGTGACCCTCTTCCGGCTTTTGTGCTCCTGCAATTTGTACAGCCATCTTTGAGAGTTGTTATGTAACTACTTAATGCCTCGCTTAGCGAGGCATTGATGCTGCCTCTTTGGAACCATGCTATGGTCCTGCCTTTGCTAAAAAAGGCAAATGCAGATCTTACCCAGCCCACAAATTTTAGGCTTATTTCTTTACTTCCTGTGTTTTATAAAGTTTTCGAAAAACACGTAAATTCACAATTGTCTATGCTTGTTGAATCCTCTAATTTTTTGCATTCTTCTCAGTTGGGCTTTAAGCAGGGTTTTCAACTGAGACAACCCTGCTTGGCGTTACCGAAATGTTACGCCAGCGCTTGGATGCAGGCAACACAGTGGCCCTTATATTGCTAGACCTAAGTGCCGCATTGCATACGGTTTCTCATACCATATTAATTAAGTCTTTACATTCTCTGGATATTTCTGGACCAGCACTTGGTTGGTTGTCCTCTTTTTTTATCTAAGCAGACATTCCAGGTTTTTTCTTCTAGGGCCTCCTCAAAGGTCTATTTCTCTCCGTATGGGGTGCCACAAGGATCTATTTTAAGTCCTCTTCTCTTCAACATCTATGTACAACCTTTGGCTGTGATTGCAGAAGAAGAGGGCTGTCGCTCTTTTCTTATGCCAATGATACTCAGATCATTTTTTCCTTATCGGCGGACAAGATATCTGGTCCTTCTACCCTGCAATTGGGCTTGCGTAATATTGCATCTTGAATGCAATCTAACTTGTTCAAGCTCAATGGGAAAAATACAGATCTTTGGGGCCCACAACATTTGCCCGATGAAATGGGGACTCTACCTTTGCCCTCTTCTCAGGTCCGCAATCTGGGTTTTCTCCTTGACAATAAATTGTCAATGAAACAACATGCAGTAAAAACTGAAGCCACCTGTTTTACCATTCTCAAATGGTTAAAGAAAATCATTTGGATGCTCCCTGCTGCTACCCAAAAGACTGTTGTCCAGGCACTTGTAACATCTCGCCTGGATTATGGAAACATCCTTTTTTTGGGTGCTAACAGGGATGTGCTGTGTAAGCTCCAGGTGGTGCAGAATTCTGCAGCAAGATTGCTTTGTAGAATTCCAAAAATGTCTTCTGCTTCTAATGCCTTGAGAGATTTGCATTAGCTCAGGGTGGAAAATCGAACAAAATTCAAAGCCCTAAGCTATATGTTTTAAATCAAGACTCTGCACCTAAACACCTGCAAAACTTGGTACGCCCCTACCAACCTTCTTGTTTGCTACGTTCCTCTCCTGAAGAAAAATTTGAGATTCCTAGGATCAAACTTGTGAGAATGGGTGGTTGCTCCTTCTCCTACCTTGGTCCAATTTTGTGGAACTCTCTTCCCTCTTTGATGCGCAAAGAAACATTGTATTCTAAATTTCATTGACAACTAAAAACTTGGCTGTTCAATCAATGATTTTTAATCAATGATTTTTACCTTTTCAGAGTCTCTTTCTAGGTTTACGCTGGGAAACCATAATATAACATATGCGGCACACATCTGATACTAAATCAGGGAATAGTTTGAAGGAAATTAGAGTAGGTGTTCTTTCTAAAGAGTAAAAGTGTCCCCTAGAAATTTGCCTTCCAAAAAAAAAATTCCAATGAACAAGACAGCAGCAGAGATAATGTTCACTTTCATTCATGGAGAAAAACGAATTGTGTGCCTAATTCCTACACTAGCAGAGAGTGTCTCATTCAACAAAGAATTGCTGCAATTGGAGACAAAAGAAAGTTTGTAACTGAAGGCCATAGACAACAAGGACCACCAGGACATCACAGCATGGGTAATTGAAAGATTACAAACAAAATGGATTCATAGGAAAAATCTGTTTAAACAACTGCTGGACTGGAGAAATGTTTCAATGTTTGCAAGCACTGTAGAGTAATTGTGCACCAAAACTTAAATGTAGAGGAAAGATTAGTTAGTGGTGCCATGGGTAAAATAATTGATTTCATTAGATTTTCCAAGATGAGTGAGGTAAACTAACTAGCAATTCAATTGGATCAGATTGATAGCACAACACAGATTGAAGGGCCATTGTTCATTTTTTGCTTGTGGAGGGCTTATACACGTGAAAGAAACAGTTCCCAGTTTCTCTAGCAAATGCTGTAAGTATTCACAAATGTCAAGGTTTAAGTGTAGATTCAGCATTGGATAATGTTGGAGAACAGTGTTTAAGGAAAGAATGTCATATGTACCCTTCCCCTGAGTTAGAACATTGACCTGTTTGTATTCTGTTGCATTTGGTAACAGCAAAGTAAGGGCTGATCTAAGGTGTGTTCAAGATTACAAATAAGTGCTTATGCTCCTTATTTAAGACAGAAACCCATTTGTAAAAAAACACACATCTGTTCAAAACAAAAACTTCCAATGGGTCATAGTGATGGTTTAGAAAGAAGTTCTTAAGAAAAGAACATTTGACAATGAGGGAGATATTCTTGGTTACCAGTTGTCAAACCGCTCTGATGTCAACTGCTATGCAAATATTGTTCTAAAGATACTCTTTCAATTACCTCACCTTATATAAGCAATTGAACAGAAACCACAGAAGAGATTGTGTTCTGCACTGTGTGCTTTGTTGCTATGTTTACATACAGATAGGACTACAACACTTTCTGATTTATACATTCGAGACTGTGTAGATAGGTAGTCAGACAAAATATTGAGTCAGTAATATCAACCGACACAATTATCGAGAAATATTGTGACCCAGAAATATCAAGAGCAAGAATATTGTGGACAAAAATATTGATTTTGAGGTACATAATTTCAATTTTTAAAATATTTATGTCATGAATATTGCTTGCAAAAATATATTTGTTTAATATATCGATTTTTTAATTAGTGTTATGTATCTTAGTATATATTTTGTGAGTATTGCATTCAATTCAATTTAATTTTGCCTATGTTTTTCTGTAGTGGGTTGAGGGTTTATAGGGGAATAGGGTGGGAAGTAAGTTAATTATAATAAGTTAATGATTATTTCTTATTTATTTAAATGTATTTAAATTATATTTACTAGTGTTAATGGTGCGCTTACGTTTTTTGGTGGTACATTTTATGTGCGGCTTTTGGGGTTTATATTAGTAAAAGTTGGGAAGTAAGTTATTTTTAATTAACTAATAAGTAGTGGTTAATTAATATAAATTAATTGATTAATAATTAATTATGGTAATTGTGTAATATTTTTAGGTGCAGATTTTGGATTTTGTGGGGTAAAGGGAGGGAAGTATTTTATGTTTAATTAATTACTAATTAATTATTAATTAGTATTAATTAATTAATTAAACATTTATTGTGGTAATTGTGTCATTGTTTTGTAGGTGTGGATTGTGGGGGTAATAGGGGTAAAGGGTGAGAAGTAATTTATTTATAATTAATTAATATTTAGTTGCTAATTAATAATAAATAATTAATTGATAATTATGTCAATTGTTTAATTACTATTTTTTGGGGGGTGGGTTCTGGGTTTCAAGAGGTAAAGGGTGGGGAACAAATTAATTTTACTTAATTTATAAATTTGATTGTTTAATACTATTAGTTATTTAATTAAAAAATCATTTTAATTGTGTATCTAATGTTTTTAAAGTTTAATTTTAGGTGCGGGTTGTGGGGATTATAGGGGTAAAGTGTGGAAAGCTAATTAATTTAATTAATTTAATGAATGTTAATTCGTTTTTTAATTAATAATATATGTTTAATTGATAATTAATTATGTTAATTGTGCAAATACATGTATTTTGTTTTGTGGTATTTATTAAAATAATAATATGAAATATTTTGTTTCTAACTTATTTTTAATTAAGTTGTAAAATATTTGTGTTATTTTAAATTAAATTGAAATCTTTTTTATGTTTTAAATATGTTTACATATATTTATGATAGTATTATGCAATTTAAGATGTTTTAAATTAAATGTTTAATTAAAATATTCATCATTCCAATCTTTATTTCGGCCATTTGGCCATAAAAGATAACAATACACATATACAATCACGATAAATCAGCACATTTACAATGTAAAACATTGGAATTACATATTATTAAAAATGCCTTAAAACTGTAAATCTTAAAATTAGGTGGAAACCAGCGTCTTTAAAATGCGGTTGCGGGTGTGCCAGACATTGGTAAAAAATTTTGCCAGTGCAAACACAGTTGGGCCTGAGACATCAGATTTTAAAATCCTATACATTGGGGCATATTCCCTGCAGCCCATGTTCCTAATCAATGGAAGAAGCCAGTATTTCCTCGCAACCCTGTAAGCTGGACAAAAAAGGGCCACGTGTAAATCAGTTTCCTCCGTGGCGTCACAGGCCGGACACTGCTTGGTGGAAGGAAGTGATGACCAGGAGCTGGTGAAAGACCGAAAGGGCAATGTGCCGTATCTCCACTGGAGAAACAGCTTTCTGGTAAGCACTGGGGAAATGGCGTCCAAAACCCCCTCAAACCTATATAGGTCCTTACTTTGTAAAAAAACAGAGGATAATGACCCTTCAGCCTGGCTGTCAAGGACCCTAGCTCGTTTTTGTTCATGGTATGCATTGGCCAGGGATCTTTTAGAAATATTTGGTGCAGCATTGGCAGGGTCTGTCCATAAATCAGAGAACCCCAATTCCATACAAGTATTTTGGATGTGTTTTATCCAGGGGATCCGAAGCGCTATTGGATGGGTCAATAGTTCCATCAATTCCGCCCTATAGTTTGCAAGATCGTTACTACTCCACAGCCTACGCCAGAAGGCTATGGGTCTCAAACCTATTTCTTCGGCTATTGGTCGTAGACCCAGATCAAGCCTCAAGGGGAGGAGCGGGGTGCTGGGTGGAAGTGCGGCTATCTGTCTGATGAAATTATTCTCCGTTAGTGACAGACTACGACAAGATATGTGTCCCCACAGTTCCGCCCCATACATGGTCGCTCCCCTAACCTGGGCCTTGTATATCTGGATGAGCGACCCCAGCGGTCGGTATGAGGAACCATTCATCATCCGGGCGATGCCCCCAGTAGTTTGTGTCAGTTTGAGGTTTGCCCTACTCTGATGGGATCCCCAGGACATGGTTTCATTAAGAGTCACACCGAGGTATTCGAATGTGGAGACTCTCTCGAGCCGCGCTGCTCCTAATAACGGGTTCGGCCGCAGTTTTTGGCTCGGATTCAAAACCATAAACTTGGTTTTGGCCGCATTAATTTCTAACCCCCTGTCAGAACAGAAGGCCACAAATGAATCGAGGATCCTCTGTATCCCCATAGGGGTTTTAGATAGCAGCAGGGTGTCATCTGCAAACATAATTGCAGGCACCCTGCTGCCATTCAATTTGGGGGCGTCGGTGTAGTCAGTGGCATTCAGGTGGGCGAATACCCCGTTGACGAAGAGGCAAAACAGGGTCGGTGCCAACACACAACCCTGTCTTACCCCTCGGCCAACGGGGAATCTTTCAGTGAGTTCCCCGGACCTCCCACACCTCACTCGAGCATAATTATTGTGGTGTAGCCTCTGCAAGATTAATAGGATGTCCGGGGGAACGCCCATCTCTGCCAGGACGCTCCAGAGTTTCCCTCTGGGTACCAGATCGAAGGCGGCCCGTAAGTCCACAAAAATTGTGTAGAGACTGCCGCCCTCGAATATTGCTGCCCTCCAGTAGATGATGTTCAATCTAAAAACCTGGTCCACTGTGGAAACTCCCTTCCTAAATCCCGCCTGGTAGGGACTAAGGACACCCACCTCTTCCGCCCAGTCCTGGAGCCGATTCAGCAAAACCCTGCCAAACAGTTTCTGCGCTACATCAATTAAACTGATGGGTCTGTAGTTGGCTGGGAGGAGAGGTGAACCCTTTTTGAAAATGGGCACCACCTCCGCCCCCAGCCAAGTACTAGGGATTTCCATGCCGCTAAGAACTCCATTGAAGAGAGCAGTAAGGTAGGGGGCCCAAACGATGGGCTCCTGCTTGAACAGGTCCCCGGGTAGGCCATCCAATCCCGGCGCCTTTCCCGAGGAGAGTCCTGCTATAGCAGCAGTGACCTCGCCCAGTGTTATTGGATCCCCTTCATAATCTGGCCAACCAACCTCGGTGTCAGTAATAGATTCTCCCGGCTCAGAGCTGTATAGGGACTGGAAATGTGCCTGCCACACCCCTGGAGCGATGTTTGGCTCAATTGCCGATTGGAGGTTTCCCGACCCCCCACTCACTATCCTCCAAAACAGGCGGTGGTCTTTAATCGCTAGGGCCTTAGTGAGTTCTTCCCACTGGTTTTCCTCCCATTCGGCTTTGGCGTGGGCAACGAGATTTTTATAGGCCCGTCTACTTTCTCTTAGGTTATCCCCCCCCTAGACCCTCCTTGATAGATCTAAGGAGTTCCCCTTTTGCCCTTCTGCATGCTGGGTTGTACCATGGGGATTTGCATTGCCGCCCCCTACTTGGTTTCCGTATATTACTGAAGAGGTTAGGGGCCGCTGCTTTAATGAGGTCCTCATGAGCCTTACATAATTTTGCCTGGGAGTCTTTGTTAATCACCTCGATCTCCAAACCCCCCACAATTTCCAAGATGGGAATTATCCCGTCGTAGAGCATGGGAAGTTTCTTCTTACTTGCAGCCAGATGCTCCCACCTGATTCTTCTCCTGCTATTTTCTAGGAGAAGCGCAGGTTTGCTCCCCTCCAAAGCGGTCATGGGAGTCTGGAGGCCAGGGTGAACAAGGTCGAGCTCAAGTGCATTATGGTCACTATCTACCCTTTCCCTTACCCTAAAGTCCCGAATGGTTGGCCACTTCACTATTTGGGCCAAGACATAATCCAAGCGGGACTCTCTTCCCACTCTATTGTAGGTGGTTCTACTGGGTATGTAGGATCTCATTCGCCCATTGCAGGCTCTGAGTCCGAACTTTAGTGTGAGGGCTGTGATTTGTAGTGCAAGTGGGGTCCATGCCTTCGGGGGGGGGAGCTTCAACCGTGGGCACTGCCCATCTAGCCTCTTCTTCCATTGAGAATCCCTCCAGAAGACCTGGCAATGGCTCAAAGTGAGAATTAAAATCCCCTCCCACCACATAGGGTAAGTCACTTGGTAGCTCAGATAGATAGTTCGTAAGTTCATCTATGGTCGGTGATTCCCTGACAATTCCCACAGGCCTGGAATAGATGTTGATTAAAACAAGTTTAACTTGATTTGGCCAGGATAGTAGGACCGCAAGAATATCATCAGAGCTGACTGGTAGCCGTGTTACCTCACAGTCTAGGTGAGATGCGACCCAAGTTGTGAGCCCGCCTGACGGGCGGCCTTTACCCTCCCACCTTGCTGGGATAAAAAACGACTGATAGCCTTGGTGCACATAGTCTTGCCTTGCCCAGGTTTCCTGAAACATACAAACATCTCCAGTCTCAATGTAGTTTGCCCAGTCGGGGTCGGCCAATTTGTTAGCCATTCCGGCAACATTCCACCAAATTAGTCTCAAATGTTCAGGGGTGTCGGTTGCCGTGCTAGAAAGGTGGGCAGAGACGTTTTCAAACAGTGGATCAGTTGATGGTTCAAGAGCATTGCCAGCAATGGGGGCGGATGGCTCAGGGAGTCTGGGGGAGCCATTATCCAGAGTCACAGAGTTGTAAGTAGGCAGTCAATCGACCCCTTCCAGACCATTCAGGCAGTTAAAGCGGTTGAAGTGGAAATAGGGCGTATCAGGTAATTGGAAATTTGGACGTCGGGCATGATCTTTGTGTCTGTGTCTACGTTCCACCCTTGTCCAATCTTCATGCGGTGGATCATAATGCATGCGAATTGGAGGAAAGAAAAAGGATACTGGCAGGGTCTGAATGGTAGAATCCAGTGAACGATTCACCCCTTCACAGATATGCAGAACAGTACCCGGGTCTTTGAAGGATACCAAAATACAATCCCCTATTATTGTTTTTCTCATCTTCCCTAACCAGGGGACCCTTCTGACCATAATAATCTCATTGTTAAACTGTGGTGGTAGGGGTCAATTCCAATTCAGCCATTTGATGACTTTTTTCTTCAGGGAATGGAAGTCTTCGTTTTCTCCTCTTTGTAATTGAGGGGCGCCTGCTAACACCACTGTTAGCCTGTTGGCTTCAGGGGGCAAGTCTGGTCTCCGTGGTCTTGGGGCGGGCCGAGCCGGAGAGGGAGAGGATGTGCTAGCAGCTTGGGGGAAGCCAAAGTTGGTCCCTGTCTGTGAGCTATGAGGGGCATGGTCTGTTGGTTGTAGAGGCATATTGGTTAAATTGTTACGCGGTGCGGGAACTTGAATAGCCATAAGTGGGAGCAAGGGGGGGGGCAGTGGGAGCACCCTGAAGAGGGACTTTGGTAGGACCTTGCGGGACTCCTGTTTTTGAAAGGTTACCTGTCGGAGGATTAGACCCCGCACTTTTGGATTGCTTGCTAACTAGGGTGTTCAAAGTAGTAAGAGATGCCTCTAGAATGGTAAGCCTGATCTCGACTTTTTTCAAGCTATCACTAATGGGCTGCAGGAGTGAACGAAGTAAGAATTCTATACTCCCTGAGGTTGTAAGAGAGGGGGCTATATTAGACGTGTTAGCTACTAAGTCACTGTTGGTAGTAACTATGTTGGAACTTGAATCCTTAGAGGGGATATCGATAGGCGCCATATCGTCATCCCTGCCATGGGAGGGTGCGGTTTTGTGTTTTTTACCAAAATCTAAATGGGATAGTTTGGATTTCCCCTGCCCCCCCCTTGTCTTCCTTCTACGTTTACTAGGTGGAGGCCCATGCAGCTCCACCACAACACTGTGCTTTGGCTTGCCTTTCTTATTTTTGTTCAGTGGTGGGGTTTGGGTAACCAGATCTACTGCCATATGGGATGACAAGGATGGGGTGATCTCTGTGATCTTTTCAGTCAGGATACCAGGGATGTTTGGGGTTTCCCGTAGTAGTAGAGGAAAGTCCTCTAAAGTTGGTAAATTTTGGCTATCAGTAGGGGTACCCTCCTCTTGGGAAATAGGATACGGGATTCTCTCGGTCAGAGGTCTGCTCTTCATAGATTCGATCGAGCGACGACGCTCCGCCCTACGCCTCTCCAAGGAGTTTTCTTTGCCCCCATCTCCTTTGGCGGGTTTGAAATAATTATCCAACGTCCCTGTGTTGCTTCCCCCCGCCCTTGAAGGGGTTTCGCTAGGTGCCGGTGAGGGCATCTCCATATTCAGTTCCTCAGTTCGGCTGGAGATGAGAAGAATCAAATGGAAGAGGGTTAGCCCAGCCCAGCCTCTTTCGGCCCCTGATGGCCACAGACGGTCCCGCCCTTGTCCCGGGCTTCTCCCGGCACGCTCCCGCTCGCTCCCGCTTAGCGGGAAGTGTGCTCGACTTTATACAGTGATGCAGGTAACCCTTTGGTGGGAGGACATGGGGGTGTGTCCAGCGGGGAGAGCAGCCCAGGTGTGTTCAATGGGCACGCAGGGGCTCCTGGAGACTGGAGTCCCTGCCTGCTCGCAGCCCCGCCGACGCTCTGCCCTGCCTGCTCCTCCTCCTTAGCACAGCAGCCCCACGCTGTCAGGCACCTCCACGGACACGGCGCTGCGGGACCCGCGAAGCGGGTCCGGCGAGGTTCGAAGCGGTGGCTGCGCTTCCAACACTTGCAGCTACAGCGGCCTCAGGAGCTAGGAATCCTCTTGGGTGGGGTCAGAGTCCGCAATCCGCTGTGTCCCACGATCCTGCAACCTGCTGACTCGGGGTAAGGTTTCCAAGGAGTGCTTCAATTGCCCAGTTTTTCCATCTATCAGGCGGGGGGCGTGTCCAGCGGGGAGAGCAGCCCAGGTGTGTTCAATGGGCGCGCAGGGGCTCCTGGAGACTGGAGTCCCTGCCTGCTCGCAGCCCCGCCGACGCTCTGCCCTGCCTGCTCCTCCTCCTTAGCACAGCAGCCCCACGCTGTCAGGCACCTCCACGGACACGGCGCTGCGGGACCCGCGAAGCGGGTCCGGCGAGGTTCGAAGCGGTGGCTGCGCTTCCAACACTTGCAGCTACAGCGGCCCCAGGAGCTAGGAATCCTCTTGGGTGGGGTCAGAGTCCGCAATCCGCTGTGTCCCACGATCCTGCAACCTGCTGACTCGGGGTAGGGTTTCCAAGGAGTGCTTCAATTGCCCAGTTTTTCCATCTATCAGGCGGGGGCGTGTCCAGCGGGGAGAGCAGCCCAGGTGTGTTCAATGGGCGCGCAGGGGCTCCTGGAGACTGGAGTCCCTGCCTGCTCACAGCCCCGCCGACGCTCTGCCCTGCCTGCTCCTCCTCCTTAGCACAGCAGCCCCACGCTGTCAGGCACCTCCACGGACACGGCGCTGCGGGACCCGCGAAGCGGGTCCGGCGAGGTTCGAAGCGGTGGCTGCGCTTCCAACACTTGCAGCTACAGTGGCCTCAGGAGCTAGGAATCCTCTTGGGTGGGGTCAGAGTCCGCAATCCGCTGTGTCCCACGATCCTGCAACCTGCTGACTCGGGGTAAGGTCAGTAATATTAAAATATTAGTTTATATTTTTTATATATGTATAATTATATATATATATTTATATATGTGTGTTTACACTTTTAAAAATGTATTGTATTTGTTAAAATATACATTTATTTATATATTTTCTATAAATGAACTTTAGTATCTAATTTAGGTGTATTTCATTATTTTAAATTATAGATATTTTAAAATCAATATTTTATACAACTATATGATTGTAAACAATATTTTTTCCAATTTTTTTGTACTTACATTTTTTAGTATAGGGAGTTGATGTTTTTGTATTCTATATTTTTCCCTCGATAATTTTTACATCTATATTTTTGTTGTTCATATTCTGTCAGTAAACCGTGTAGATATATGCAGTGGATTTGTACAATTTACTAGTCCTGGGCGCTAAACTCAACTCCGTCGCAGAGCTTGGGGAGTTTTCTGCTCTTCTCAGAGCCCACAGAGTACAGAAAACTCCACTCCACGCAAAGGGATGCACAGGAGTTATTAATGGCGATCTTTGGAGTATTAGAAGAAGAAATATGCATTGGTGAGTTATTTGGACTTACTTACTTATGGAACCTTGAGTGTGAAGATTGCTCCTTCACATTGAGTTCAGAAATAGATTTGGAGCGATTTCTTTTTTACCACTACCAAATTGCAAAACTGTGTCTTTTAACAGATTGCTCAGACAAGCTACACAAAACGATACCTGTCCAAATTGTTGATTAGATCTTATGTCAACGTTATGTCTACGAAGAATTAGGAAATATCTTATTTTAATGCTACAACGATGCAGAGCAGATGGAAGTAAAATGTAAGCAGAGATACCAAATGTCAAAGCAAGACAAAGATCTATTTCTGGAAGAAGATATACTATGGCTGAATAGGCTGAGTAATGACTCCTCCCCCCTCCAACATGGCGATCGGCAAACGACCGCAAAGCGTTTCCTGAGGAGCCCCGAGCCCGGAGTCTGGAGATTTTGCGTCGCGGCTTTTCTCTTTTGCCGATTATCGCAAAATTAGGCAAGGCCGGTTTAGGGAGTGAAGACTGAAGCCGTCGGAGCTTCAACCTTGAGGGTCTGCAGCCGAGGAGTTTTGCTGTGGACTCGCTTTCAACAACCGCGCACCCCCGCTTGGGAGGAGAAAGAGAAGGTGCTTTTTTCTGGCAGCCAAGAAGGACAGCGAGGGCTATATACATTGAGGTGAGGAGGGGGTGCACTAGTAACTACCAGGATAATTGTTACTGGTGCAGGAAAGGAAGAATAAACGTGAGTCCGTCTGTGAAAGGGGCAACTATGTTACTTCTAAGAGAAGATAAAAGAAAGAAAAGGGCGGGGTTTGCCAGGACTTTCTTCTGGGACTTGTAATACTAGGGGTCCAAGGGGAGCAGAGGAAGTAAAACAGAAGGATGGAAAGGAAGGAAGGAAAAAGGAGAAAAAAAACGGGAAAGTAACAAGCAAGGAGGAAGGAGGAGAGGGGAGGGGAGGGGAGGGGAAGAAGAGGAAAGGAAAGAAAAACTATGCGCTTTATGAGCTACTTTCGGTATTCCTGATCTGCCTACATGGAACTGCGTCGCTATATTCCTCATCGCCCCTTGCTGACTGTGGGGGTTCTACTGGTTGCTGGGGGATTCTTGCCTGCAGGGGACGCACCTTATCTGCCATCACCACCGAAATTGCCATGAGGGAAACGGCCAGCGTGTCTCGTGCTCCCTGGCCCCCTGCTGCTTTCAAGGCGAGGGAGTAAGACACCGACGTGCCGTGCCGCCGCCATCCCTGCCGTGAAGGAAACGGCATTGGCAGACTACACCCCCAGGGGCCATTGCAAGGGCGCACACCGAATACGTCATCAGTGGGCACCAGAGGCCCTCATAGGCGGCGCTGCTTCGTCGCAGCACCCGACACGTGTGGGCCCGCCCAGGCCCGTCCTTGCCCATCATCGACCAGAGTAGACTGAGCTGGGCCACCCCTCTAACTTTTGGAACCCCGGCATACTGCCATATCAGTTGGATCTAAAGGTACGGTGATCCCTCACTGCACTCTTTGTTGCTGCATGCACTAATATTTTTAGAAATGGCTCCACCAATTCCCCCCACCCGTGCGCAAGGGAAACGTGCATGCGCTGTGAAACGTTCTGTTCATAAAGCAAATCCCCCGTCACATCTGGTCCCTACAGCAATAGACTTAATGCTTTTAAAGGTGATTGGTGTGGTCACCACTGAAATTGAACTAACCGAAAGACGTCTTTCAATAACACCTGATTGTTTTCCATTGACTTCTCCTCCCCCTATTGACTCAATGTACCCATTTGAACTGAATGGGAGGACAAAAATGGATTCAGACTCAAATGACCACAATACCTCATTAACTACGGCCTCTAGATCAGAGGGCCAACCATCCACTGCCCGGCTGCCAAAAAAGAGAATCCTGGGTAGTAATCGGGGTCCTAAAGGGAGAAAATCTATGGGTGGGCTTGGCAGAGGTCCTGTTCAGTCAAAGAAAAATGGTAATCCCCTAGTTAATGCTAATAAAAACCCAGACGTTCTGACCTACCCTCCCTGGGCCAAAGCTTTAGTGGCAGACTTGCTGTCCCAGTGCAGAACGATGGTAAGAGAAGAGATTGCCCCCATTCTCTTGCACCTTCAAAATTTTCCAACCCATATAAATACCCCACAGATATTATTTAACAAAGAAGTTACTGCTAACCCAACTACTAGTAGATTTAATGCTGGGCCGTCTAGATTTCCGGACCCACTCCCGAGTTTGGTAACAGAGTCACCCAATGCTGCTAAAATGCCCCCAAAACAGGTTCCCTCTAGCTCTGAAGTTATTATTTTAACTGGTGATAGAGGGTTGCCATACTCTGGCCAAGGACCTGCACCTCTATCAGCTCCCCAAGGAGCCCAGGGGAATAATTCCAGATTGTTGAAACCGCTGTTGGCCCGACATACTCTTTCGGGAAAAAATCCAATGGGGGGTGAGTCTAGTGGTCCACCCTCTGCAGAGGAGAACGCGGGGGTGGAAGTTGTGTGATTCATCAATCCTTTCTCCCTACAATCAGTCTTCCCCCCGAGGATGTCCCTTACGTAATTATTTTGACAGGAATCCCAGGACTCAAGGAAGGCCTTAAAGAATCCCAGCTTGAACTCCCTAGTAAGATTATTTTCTGGCTGGTGAAAAATAAGCCGTTTACGTACGATAAGGCAGGCGAAATCTTGATGATAAGCAGGGTAGCGTGGTTGGGCCCTACTCCGAAGACTATTGCTGGAGACTGTGTGATCA
The DNA here is from genome assembly GCF_964261635.1 of Lissotriton helveticus. Taxonomy (NCBI): domain Eukaryota; kingdom Metazoa; phylum Chordata; class Amphibia; order Caudata; family Salamandridae; genus Lissotriton; species Lissotriton helveticus. Next base: position 1,300,105,730 of record NC_136067.1, on the reverse strand, counting down.
TTAACTTTAGGCACCCAGAAACCATCCAAAGATTAGTGGTGCTACCCCCTTGTGTTACCAATCACTCTGTGCCCATTAGAGCCCTTACCTTGGATTTTTTCTACCCAAGTCCAAGGAGGGCAGGTCTTCCCCGCCCCCTAGCTGACCGTGATAGATGGGCCAAGCCCTGTTGTTTTGTACCCAGCACTACATATCCAAATCCATTGCTCTATAGTATTCCAATATCCAATCGGTATGCCCCTTTGGAGGATGTCGATTGACTGTTAGGGCGGGATGATATAACAACAGCTAAATTCTCTATCAGGTCTTTGGAAAAATCCTTCAATCAGTGTTTGATCCCTACAAATCCAGGGCCAGATTTCAACTGTCAAAATAGGGTCACCCAACAAAAAACGAATACCTTAGAAGTTACGAAGCTTGGTAGTTCAGAGGGTTACCATTCGAAACCTTATGTTTGTCCCATTGTCCAAACTTTGGAGAAGGAAATCATTAATTGTGAACTCCACAAGAGTGATTGTCCCTCTGATGGCCTAGCCCTGGGTAATAGGAGCTTTATCGAAAATTGTGGTGGGTCCTCGACAGGTGATGCTAAAATCTCTATTCTGTCTTGGAATGTGGCGGGGCTTAACAATAAATTGGCCTGCCCTGATTGGGGTCTGTTTATAAATACGTTTAAAATTTGTCTTTTTCAGGAGACATGGGCCTGGGAAAATCTTTTCAGGCCGGGCTACTCATCTGTCAGTAATTTGGCGTCGATTGGCAAGAGGGGAAGACCGTTTGGGGGCCTGACTATTTCTATTGCCTCTCATTTGGGTTGTACAGTGACCCAATTAAACTCCCCTTCACCTGATCTCTTATGACTTTCCTTTAGGTCAAAACTATGTATAACCATTATCAATGTTTATTCTAGACCCACCAAGCTGGGCAAAGAATCTTTAACACTGAATTTCCTTGAAAACCTAATTTCTATGGTTAAGGGGGGGGAGTACCTTGATTGTAGCAGGAGATTTCAACTGCCAGTATGAGCCACTACCGGGTCTGATTGAACCTATTTCCAGTATTGAGGACTCGTTGTGGTCCATCCCTGAGTTGCAAATCTCTCCGATAAGGGCATGGTCACCTTTAGCCCTCCAACTGAAATCCATCACTTTGGCCCATTCTTTGAGAGCCTGTAATGGCCGGTCAAAATCTGATTTGGAGGGTAAGCATACTTTTAATCGTCCAAGGCAGTCCTCACGTATAGACTATATTCTGGTTGAGGCTAGCACCTGGTCTAAGGTCCTGGACTTTGTGGTTTTACCCCGCCACGACAGTGACCATAATGCCCTGGTTCTCAAATTAGGTTTCCCTGAGTTGAACTTGAACATCGGACCAAGTGAGGAAATACAGGAACCACAAACATTATCTAATGATAGGAGAAGGTTAAAATGGCCGACCGTAAAGGGTTCCCCTGAATTAATGAGATCACTTTACCAAACTGTCCTCCGAGCCCTTGACGACCTAAGTGGTACATTAGATCTGGGCAGGGCCTATCTGCAGAACAAATTTGTATTACGCACGCGGGCCTAGTGGCCTCCCTCTCCTCATTCCTCAACCCATCAATGGGAAAATCCAGGAGTAAGAAGAAGATCAACACCTGGTATGATTCTAACTGTAGGAAACCAAAGGGGGCTCTCTTGGCTGCAATTAAAGCCTCGAATCGACCACTAATTAAAATCAAGAGGGTTGAGTATCAGAATCTGCAGTCTGAGACCAAACAGATGTGGGAAAATACAAAATGGGATGATATAAAAAATGCTTTAGGCAGTAGGGACATGAGAAAATTTTGGTCCATAGTCCGTTCTGGTACCAAGGAAGAGCAAATTGTTTCTGCTCTTAATATTGCACCAGAGAGCTTGGTGGACCACTATCAAAACTTATATGCCGCCCCGGCTGAAGAAATCCTTCTAGTTGAACCTTCAGATCAGTTATCACCCCAAAACCTGCTCCCTATCAGGTATCGGGATCATTCCACCACCTATGAATCTTTAGAGTCCAAAATAAGTCTGAAGGAGATAGAGGTAGCTATAAACAGGCTCCCAGTAGGTAAGGCGCCTGGCCTTGATAAAATCCCCGGCGACCTTTACAAAGATCAAACTGGGATATGGGTCCCTTACCTCTATCAGCTATTTATTGCTATTTTACAGGGCGCCAAATTACCTGCCAAATGGGTTGGAGCCGAGATTATACCAGTCTTCAAAAAAGGTTCCCCTCTTCTTCCGCTCAATTATGGTCCGATCAGTCTGATTGATGTGAGCCAAAAATTATTCTCACGTATCATTCTTTATCGGCTTCAGAATTGGATGGAAGAACGGCAGATTCTCAGCCCCTTTCAGGTGAGTTTTAGGGAAAGAACGTCCACGATTGACCAGCTATTAAGGCCCCAACTACTTTACTGGAAGACCGTGAGAGTAGAGGGTGGCAGCCTCTACTTAATTTTCGTCGATCTCAAAACTGCCTTTGATCGGGTGCCCCGTAAAATCTTGTGGGATGTTTTGGAGGACATGGGGGTACCTATTGATCTCCTTAACAACAGTAGGAGACTCCATTTAGATAACTTTGCCCAAGTCAGGAGTGGTAAATGGGGCAGTCTTACATCTAAAATCCCAGTCAATAGAGGATTCAGACAAGGGTGCGTACTGGCACCTACTTTATTTTGTCTCTTCATTAATGCTTTGATTGCCCACCTTAAAGGTGTAAAAGACATTGACGCCCCAAAAATGAGAGGAGAACAGGTGGTGGCATTAATGTTTGCAGACGACACTCTTCTGTTGTCACAATCTCCCATGGGAATTCAACGTGCCCTGGATAGCTTTGCAAACTTTTGTCATATAAGGGGTTTGGAGATCAATACTCAGAAAACCAAATTCATGGTCTGCAATCCAACTAAGACCCGCTGTCCCAATGGCGTAGCTTTGGACTGGGTCACTGTTTTTGACTACCTGGGTATCACTCTTACGGACAAAATGGACTGGGCCCCTCAATTGGCAAAGGCTAAACTGAGACTAGTCCAGATTACGGGTGGTATTTTAAAATTACACAAGAGTCCTCTTCTAAGCCAGTAGAATTGATTATTGAAATCCATAAAGCCCAAGCCAGGGGAGCAATCCTATATGGAGATGAATTGTGGGGCCTTTGCCAGATAGGTGGTATTACTAAGACCGAAAACCAATTCCTAAGATCTTTGTTAGCCCTCCCATCTAGTACTCCCCTCACCCCGTTGAGAATGGACATGGGTATCATACCTTTAGAAGAGGAAGTTGCTTTACGCCCCATTGTTTACAATAATCCACATTTTGTAAAGCGCACAATCACCCGTAAGGGTCTCAAGGCACTGGGGGGCGTCGGGAAGATTAAGCAAGCTATTGCCCAGAGTCACATGATCCCCAGATTCCGGAGTCAGTCGCCCTAGACGCGGCGCCACACCTCTTCCAAACCTCATTGGCGCAGGTTGTGTGTGACCCCTGAACTATTTCATTTTAGAACAGCTTTGGAAGAGTTATTAATTCTTCCTGGGTCAGAGAGAATACCTTGGCCTGTTTTTATAAAAAAGGAATGTCTGAGATTAGACTTGCCTGAGCTCTGGTATAATCCTCTTGTAGTCTGCGCCCAGCTGTCTCATCTTGAATTGATCAAGTTGGACCGCAATAAAAGACTAAAGGCCATCCTTGGTAATTCTTCTCTGGGCCCACTTACAGTTCAGTTTCTTAATCTTAAAGATGCTTATATAGTGGAACCATTCTTAGATGAAATCTTCCCTTCTACAGCGAGGAAATATTATCTTCAATTTAGATATGGAACACTTCCGGTAAGGACCTTTGTGTCAGGAATGGTTCTATTACAGCTCGCTCTCTGCAGGTGTCCTCCACTACTATGTCATCACCCCCTTCCACAAACTGGACACAGCTTGTTGCTCGTCATCGTTTGTCCTGTGCAGGCATTTCCTGGTTGCCATAGATAGCGACTCAGTTAGCGTTCTAGCGTTCATTTAGAATGCAGGCTCTGTTTACTTGGAGCGCGAGCGTTTTCATAACGTCGCACTTCAACTGAAGAATTCCGGAGAGGCGAATGTCTTTCGCGCTCTCTCTCGTCATAGTTAGCTATTTGATATTCAAGTTACTCTAGTCAGGTTATTTAATTCAGTCCAGTACCCGGGTTTCAGTCTCGTTTCCCCAAAGCTCCGTCGGCTTCTTCTAAGCCGCTTCAGAGTTCATTTCAGAGCCGCATTTGTCCCCTTCTGTCAGACTCAGTGCGGTTTCCTTCAGCTTAACGCTTCCGCAATTCTTAAGTGTATTTGGCCATTAGTGAGGAATACCAATTTACCGTTCTGTGCAAGATGAGCGGAATACATCGTCTCCTGTCCTCGGCTTCTACTCAAGTTTGAACAGTTCGTTGTCAGTGGTGCGCTTCCCAAGCAGACTCCGCGCACCAGTCAAGCAGCAAGTATTCAGCTCTTCGCGCTACTGACATAGCAGCAAGATTTTGGTGAGCTCGAACCAAATTATTTCTTTTGAATTCTTGAACTGTTAGTTCTGCTCAGATACAATTTGTCAGTCAAGACTTTCTACAGTGAATTGACATTGTTGGTTTATAGTACTTCAGAGTGATTCCACGAAGGCAAATCTCTGCCAGCTTTTGACTAAAAACGTTCGCTACATGAACTATGAACTCAGGCAGTCTTTTGGATGTGTGTTGAATTGAGCAGCAAGACATCCGCTTATTCACTGAGTCAACAAGTAAATGAAAATATATATATATATATATTCTTGTGTACCATCAAATCTCACCTTCTCAGTGTCTTCATCAAACCATCAAAAAGACTTTGTTTCACAGCAGAAATAATAGAGACCTACTGGAGAGTAGCTAAAGCTCACACCTTAGCAGGTAAATAGAAAGGGGTCATTGAGAGATTAATTGAGGAATCAGTTTATGAGTGGACCAGAACTTAGTAATGTTGTTGTTATTTCTTGCAGAAAGAATCTTCACTAAATCCTAGAGAGGGAGAAGATTTATGTGTGAGCAGTCTCTCAGTTTGTCTTTCCCACTTCCCCTTTCCCTTACATCCCTGTAGCAAGAGAAATCAGGCACAGTGGTGATAGGGAATTGGGAGCTAGCATCACCTTCGGCTTGGCACTCCCACGGAACTCTGGAAACTACAGGTACCTTCTGACAGATTGAAGTGCCCGCAGTTGCTTTCCGCTCGGGTATCATGGCCGAAGGACTCGATTTAAAAGCCCTGGAGTCCATCCTGGAAGATTTACAAAAGCAGCTGGTAGAAACTAGGGCGGAGGTTAGAAAGTCAAATCAGGAGACTAATTTCCTTCGTCAGAAATTAAATGAACTCACAGTTAGCCCAAGTCTTGATTTTGGGGGTCAGAAGTCCCAAACTTTTAACCCTTCACCAGCCACCAGTGAGTTTTCTACCCAGGTAGTGCATGCGATGTCCCCCGCTATTCCTCTTGCTCCTCCAGAAAGATTTCAGGGTGATCCAAATAAGGCACAGGTTTTTGTCACTCAGTGTTCCTTACATTTTCTTTGTAAGCCAATAATTTTCAAGGAGGATCAATCCAAAGTGGCGTTCATGCTGTCGTACCTGAGTGGAGATGCCGCGTCTTGGTCATTGCCTTTGGTATCAACTAATGATCCAGTGCTATACAACTTTCAGGAGTTTAAGACAGAATTTTTACGAATTTTTGATCGGAGAGCAATCTCTCAAACCACAGACAATGAGCTTCTAGATTTAAAACAAGGGAATTGAGAGTTGGTGGCGTATTTAGCTCAGTACAATAAGCTTATAGTAGAAACAAATTGGCCAACTGAAAAAAGAGCAGCAATTTTTTACAGAGGTCTGCGAGATGAATTGAAGGATGGTCTCTCTCAGATTCCCAAGAGACCCACGGACGTTTCTGAACTGATCGACTTAGTTCTGCAAATTGATCAGAGACAATCAGAGAGACGACAGGAGCGGCGAAAGGAAGTTCGCTCAATTCCTCCAAGATTTGATCGTATGCGTTCAGAGAGTGTAAGATCAAAAGAAGAAGTCCCAGCAGAAGAACCCATGCAAATAGGTACAGTTCGTGGTCCTCTTAGTAAAGAGGAACGAGAAAAGAGAAGACTTGGTAAATTATGTATGTACTGTGGAGGTTCAGGGCATTTCGTCAAAGAGTGTCGACGTAGACCAAAGACAGCGTCATGCGTAAAAGACAAGCTCCACCAGTAGAAGGAGTTGCTCTGGTGGAAGCCGAATCTAAGTCAACTCCTTTAATTCAGTCCTTGTCAAACACCATGCAGTTATCAGCTCCTCATCTCATACTTTCTTGCCAGATATATTTTGGAAAAGATCAAAGTGCTAATGTAGCAATTATGATTGATTCAGGAGCAACAGGAAATTTTTGCGATATATTGTTTGCTAAAGGTTTGGGAATAAACTTTTTGAGGAAGGACAAACCAGAGCCAGTAAGAGCTGTCGACGGAACCCCGTTATCATCTGGTCCGATTGCGTTTGATACTGAGACAATCTCAGTGATCGGGCCGGGAGAACATTGCAGTTACCTTCGATTCAGTTTAATAGATGCTCCTCAATTCCAACTTATTTTGGGCTTGCCTTGGTTAACGGAGCATAATCCGAAGATAGATTGGTCTAGGAGAACTGTAGATTTGACTTCCGAATATTGTTTGGAACACTGTTTTCTTCCGCCTACCCAGAAGACAGAATCAAGTGAAACTTACTGTTTGGCAAATCAACCTCAGATGATTTGTTTGGTGGAACTCCCAGAAATTCCTGCACAGTATCAAGATTTGAAATCAGTTTTTGATGAGCAAGAGGCACAAAAACTTCCTCCACATCGGGAATATGATTGCACCATTGAATTGGAACCTGGAGCTTCATTGCCTTGTAGTCGTATTTATGCTCTATCGGAATCTGAAAATGTGTACTTAAAAGAATACCTTGACAAGAATTTGGCTAATGGATTCATAAGGCCTTCTCAGTCCCCTGTTTCTTCTCCTCTTTTTTTTATTCCGAAGAAGGACAAGAGCCTAAGGACTTGCATAGACTATAGGGCTTTGAATTTGGTTACCAGAAAGAACCGGTACCCGTTGCCACTCATCTCAGAACTTTTGGATCAAGTGAAGGAGGCTCAGGTCTACACCAAATTGGATCTGAGGGGTGCCTACCACTTGGTCCAAATGGCAGAAGGAGATGAATGGAAAACTGCCTTTCGAACACGTTATGGTCTTTTTGAGTATCAGGTTATGCCCTTTGGGTTGTGCAATGCTCCAGCGGCCTTTCAGCATTTTGTAAATGACATACTGCGAGAATTTTTGGATCGATTCGCCGTAGTTTATATTGATGATATTCTTATTTTTTCCAAAAACACTGAGGAGCATATTCAGCATGTTCGTATCATTTTGGAATGTCTTTTGAAGAATCAACTCTATGTGAAATTAGAGAAATGTGTATTTCACGCCACCAAAGTAGAATTTTTGGGGTTCATTCTTTCTCCCGAAGGAGTTTCCATGGATGAATCTAAACTTAAGGCAATTCGAGACTGGCCTGCTCCTTGCTCTGTAAAAGAAATTCAAAGTTTTTTGGGCTTTGCCAATTTCTATCGGCGATTCATTCAGAATTTTTCCGAGAAGGTGAGCCCCATCACTCGGTTGCTGAGGAAGAACGAAAAGTTTGTTTGGGGACCAGAGGCTGAGGACGCTTTTCAATTCCTCAAAGAATCCTTTGTCACAGCTCCCATCTTGCAACATCCAGATCCCTTTGAACCATTTTTTGTAGAGGCAGATGCTTCCAACCTAGCTATTGGGGGAGTGCTGTCCCAACGCCATCAGAAAACAGGACAACTTCATCCCGTTGCTTTTTATTCTCGAAAACTTTCCCCAGCAGAAATAAATTATGCCATCGCTGACAAGGAGTTGTTGGCAGTCAAGGTCGCATTTCTGGAGTGGCGTCATTACCTGCTAGGAGCCAAACATGTGGTAACAGTATTTACTGATCATAGGAATTTGCAATTCCTCAAGTCAGCACGAACTTTGACTCCGCGACAACTTAGGTGGTCATTATTCTTTGCTGATTATGATTTCGTTCTCACGTATAAACCTGGAGTAATCAATGGAAAAGCTGATGCACTCTCTCGATTGAATGTGGGAGAAAGTTCTGAGTTAAAGAAAGAAGAATTTCTCATTCCCACGGAAAAGATTGTGGCCGTCACTGCAGTGGATGAATTGGAAGAAAGAATCGTCTTGGAATTCAAAAAAAAAGATTACTCAAACTGGGAGAATGAAGGTCCTGATCGTTCTGTGGAAGACGGGAAACCTTATTTTCGAGAAAAGATGTTTGTCCCTGGAGAGAAACTTCAAGAGGAGACCATACGCAGATTCCATGATCAACCCCTGGCCGGACACAAAGGAGTCTTGAAGACTCTGGAGTTGATAAGGCGAAATTTTCTTTGGCCTGGTATGGAAGCTCAGGTTCGACAGTATGTAGCCACTTGTGAACAATGTTTGAAAGGGAAAAGTCTCAGACAGGCTCCACAGGGTCTTTTAATGCCTTTACCTGTACCTCCCTATCCTTGGCATACAGTATCCATGGACTTTATTGCTGAGTTACCATCAAGTCAAGGGAAGTCAGTTATTTGGGTGGTAGTAGACCAATTTTCTAAAATGAGTCATTTTGTTCCCCTCAAAAATCTTCCAAACGCCACAGAGTTAGCCTCCTTGTTTGTGCAGCACATAGTTAAATTGCATGGGATTCCGAAGATAGTTATTTCTGACAGAGGCCCCCAATTTGTGTCCCGATTTTGGAGATCCTTTTTAAGAGGTTTGGGGGTGGACTCTCGTTTGTCCACCGGTTATCATCCCGAGACTGATGGGCAAACAGAGAGAGTAAATCAAGATCTTGAGCAGTATTTGCGTTTATATCTGATGGATCAGGAGGGAGATTGGCCTTCATTGTTAGCTCCAGCAGAATTTGCTTACAATAATGCAATTCATTCAGCCACTGGATTTTCCCCTTTCTTCTTGAATTCAGGTAGACATCCCAACATGTTGGTGGGCCGAGTTGTGGGGGACGTCCCAGCAGCTGAGGAGATCATTCAAAAACTTCAGTTAGCATTTCAGTTGGCCACAGCAAATTTGGTTAAGGCAAAGGCAGCTTTTAAGAAACATGCTGATAAGGGTCGCAGAACAAATCCAGTTTTTCATTCTGGGGATCAAGTCTGGGTGTCCACGCGCCATATGCGGTTGCGGGGAAATCGAAAGTTTCAACCTAAGTTTGTGGGTCCTTATCCAGTAGACAGAATGATAAATCCAGTTAGTGTAAGACTTCAATTACCAAAAACTTTGAGAATCCATCCAACCTTTCATGTTTCTTTAATTAGAAAGAGTCCACCTAATCTTCGTAAGATCCTTTCACCAGTTCCAGTTCAGGTAGATTCAACTGAGGAATATGAAGTTAAGAGAATTCTGGATTCTAAGATCAGGAAGGGACAGCTTTTCTATTTAGTGGACTGGAAGGGTTTCGGTCCTGAAGAACAATCTTGGGAACCCAGTTCTAATGTTCACGCTGCTAGATTGGTGAGGGAGTTTCACAAGACTTTTCCACACAAACCTAGGATGGGGGCTTTGGTGGGGGGTACTGTCAGGAATGGTTCTATTACAGCTCGCTCTCTGCAGGTGTCCTCCACTACTATGTCATCACCCCCTTCCACAAACTGGACACAGCTTGTTGCTCGTCATCGTTTGTCCTGTGCAGGCATTTCCTGGTTGCCATAGATAGCGACTCAGTTAGCGTTCTAGCATTCATTTAGAATGCAGGCTCTGTTTACTTGGAGCGCGAGCGTTTTCATAACGTCGCACTTCAACTGAAGAATTCCGGAGAGGCGAATGTCTTTCGCGCTCTCTCTCGTCATAGTTAGCTATTTGATATTCAAGTTACTCTAGTCAGGTTATTTAATTCAGTCCAGTACCCGGGTTTCAGTCTCGTTTCCCCAAAGCTCCGTCGGCTTCTTCTAAGCCGCTTCAGAGTTCATTTCAGAGCCGCATTTGTCCCCTTCTGTCAGACTCAGTGCGGTTTCCTTCAGCTTAACGCTTCCGCAATTCTTAAGTGTATTTGGCCATTAGTGAGGAATACCAATTTACCGTTCTGGGCAAGATGAGCGGAATACATCGTCTCCTGTCCTCGGCTTCTACTCAAGTTTGAACAGTTCGTTGTCAGTGGTGCGCTTCCCAAGCAGACTCCGCGCACCAGTCAAGCAGCAAGTATTCAGCTCTTCGCGCTACTGACATAGCAGCAAGATTTTGGTGAGCTCGAACCAAATTATTTCTTTTGAATTCTTGACCTGTTAGTTCTGCTCAGATACAATTTGTCAGTCAAGACTTTCTACAGTGAATTGACATTGTTGGTTTATAGTACTTCAGAGTGATTCCACGAAGGCAAATCTCTGCCAGCTTTTGACTAAAAACGTTCGCTACATGAACTATGAACTCAGGCAGTCTTTTGGATGTGTGTTGAATTGAGCAGCAAGACATCCGCTTATTCACTGAGTCAACAAGTAAATGAAAATATATATATATATATATTCTTGTGTACCATCAAATCTCACCTTCTCAGTGTCTTCATCAAACCATCAAAAAGACTTTGTTTCACAGCAGAAATAATAGAGACCTACTGGAGAGTAGCTAAAGCTCACACCTTAGCAGGTAAATAGAAAGGGGTCATTGAGAGATTAATTGAGGAATCAGTTTATGAGTGGACCAGAACTTAGTAATGTTGTTGTTATTTCTTGCAGAAAGAATCTTCACTAAATCCTAGAGAGGGAGAAGATTTATGTGTGAGCAGTCTCTCAGTTTGTCTTTTCCACTTCCCCTTTCCCTTACATCCCTGTAGCAAGAGAAATCAGGCACAGTGGTGATAGGGAATTGGGAGCTAGCATCACCTTCGGCTTGGCACTCCCGCGGAACTCTGGAAACTACAGGTACCTTCTGACACTTTGCCAACAAATGGTCGACTACCAAAACGATAGAATGTCCAGCGTGCGGGGCAAATGAAGGATCTGAGGCCCATGTTTTCTTTTTTTGCCCGACTTACAAATCCATACAGCAACGTTGGCTTATCCAACTCTGTGAAAACTTGGGATTCAGACATTATAAAGAGGCCCTCAGAATACTTAAGAGTAATACTTCTACCCCAGTCGTATTCTCAGTTTCACGCTTTAGTGATGCCATGTGGTGAAGGAGAAGATCTTATCTGTAGAAGGAAATGATTTATGTACAGTACTTAACTCTTTTTAATGTTGTACAGTTTTTTTAATTTTTATATTTGTATTTATTATTAGTGCTCCTTGTACAGTGTTTTTAAGAAATGTTTAGGATGGTTACTATGTAACTTTTATGATCTTTTGATCGAAATAAAGATTAATTGACTGACTGACTATGGCTATTATATTTCACAAAGGACTTATTGCCACAAATGTCACTATACTCTCTATGTAAAAAGTAAAAGTGGATGGACAGAAGGTAACTTCAAATTCAAACAAAGGCTACCTTATACGCTCTCAAATTCTTGCCATTTGTTTCCGGAACTGAAGTTCTAAATAGAAAGTTCTAAAAGTTGAATAGTCTACTTGTAGAAGATTTTTTATAAGGGTTTATGACATCATGCGGCTTACCAAGGGTGATGTCTTTATAAGGCTTTCCATATGCTAGTGTGCTTTTTATGTCTAGAACTAGTCCTTTTGATAAAGGTCTCATTTACAGGATATATTTCTTTACATTAGTAGAAGAAGTACAGGTAAAATCATTGCTTAAAAGATTGTACGTTGTGAGCGCAATGCACAGTGTTGCCTAATTACAGTGACCTCGAGTGCAGTTTTTTCCTACATTTTTTAATATTGTTTTTTCCACACTGGTCAATAATGATTTATTCAATGATACATCATTTAGGGTGTATGAGTATAGAAACTAAGAACAGTAAAAAAGGAAAATTCTTATGTAAAATACTATTTCAGCATAAGAAATTAGTAGTAATGTGTGTGCTATTATGAAGTTATACATTATTGAAATGAAACTATATTGTGTAATTTTATAAATTGTAATAATAACTCATATTTGTGTTTTTTTGTTTTCATACAGAAGTATGCAATCATCTATTGGAGTAATGTATTTCACTAATTACTTTTTTATCACTGTTTCATAAAATTACATTCTCAGGATAGACACTTAGCTAGACACTAATACAGCCACTAACACAACCAGATAGAACCGGATACAGGCACAGGCACACCCACCTACACACTCAGGGCCTCATTTATGAGGTTTTGTTATAAGGCAGCGCAGCAGGCATTCCTGCTGCGCTTCTCTAGGGCAAAAGAAAAGGGAAGGCATGCGCCGAATCTATCAGATGCACCACCTTTGCACAATGGTGCAAGGGTGCCTGTGTTGCGGGGTTGATTATTTTTGTACAGGAAGGGAAACCTTTCTGTACAAAAATATTCACAAGAGGCTTTTTCCTCTTTCTATGTGTGCTGCAGAAGGCAGCACAAGGAAAAAGGAAAAACTAGGAGAAATAAAGACATTTCTCCTCTTTGTGCCTCCCTTACGCCTCCCCAGAGGAGATGTAAGCTTTTTGCGTTGCCTCAGATTTACGATTTCTTGTAAATCTGGGGCAGTATCAAACGGCCATGGATGTTGCTGGGAACGCCTCTTTAACGCAGAACACTGTGTTAATGAGACTAATATTTATCAGGCAGCTTAGGCCAAAGAAGTGGTTTAGTGCTGGCTGATAAATGTCACGCAGGCTTTGGTGCCACGGAACGTCACAAAAAGTGACGCTTCGGCGGCGCAAAATGCCCTAAAACAGCTGCTGATTCACCCAGCCAAACACTGATACAGTCTCTCAAATAGCCACTCACACACACAATACAGCCACTGACACACCCAGCCATACAATGATACAGTGTGGGATATAGCCAGGTACACATTTTTAGACACCGACACACCCAGCACACAATGATACAGCTAATGACACATACAACCACACTCCTATACAGAAACTGATACATTCATGCACACACCGATACTGCCACTGACACACTCAGCCATGCTCTTATACACACACTGATACACACAAGGCACAGACTCATATAGCCAATAGAACACCCTCTCACATCTGGATAGAACCACTGACACATTCAGACAAATATGGATACAGCCTCTGAAACACCCACGCACATACTGATACAGTCGCTGACACACCCAGCCACACATCAATACAAACACTAACACATCCAGGTATACATTGTTACAGACACTGCCAAATCCAGGCAAACACCTATATAGCCACTGACACAATCGGGTAAACACTGATAGAGCCACTAACACACCCAGGCACACACTCATATACCCAGTAACACACCCACTCACACATGATAGAGATACTTACACACCCAGCCACACACCAATACAGCTACTGGCACATCAAGTCAAACACTAACACTCACTCACACACCCAGTCACACATTGTTACAGACACAGACACACTCAGGCGTATTCTCATACAGCCACTGATGCAGCCAGGCAGACACCGATATAACAACTGGTATACCCAGCCACACTCTGATAAAGAAACTGACACACCAACGCACATACTTATAAATCCAATGACACACTTAGTCACATACTGATGCAGCCACTTACACATTAGGTCAAAGACCACCTGTACAGATTCTCAAACACCCATACACATATTAATACAGCCACTGATATACCCAGCCACACACTAATACAGAAACTAACACACCCAGAGATACATTGTTACGGACACTGACACACCTAGGCACACACCGATATAGCCAGTGACACACCAAGGCACACACCAAAACAGGCACCGAGACACCCAGGCATCTACTCATACTCATCTACTCATACTCCCAATAACAAACCACTCACACATCAATAGAGCCACTTACACAGCCAAGAACACACTGACACAGCCAATGACACGCCCAGCCACACTCCAATACAGAGATCGATACACTCATGCACACACCGATGCAACAACTGACACACCTAGGCACACACCGATACAAGCACACACATACCCAGTCTCACACTGATACAGCCACTGACACATTAAAAACACAGAGTTAGATCTTTGTTTGACCAGATGGTGGTTTAAAAAAACTGTTCTTTTGTAGATGGTATTTTTAGGTTTTTGCTATTATTTCTTTTCAACAAATAGTAAACAGGGTACTAAGTGTAAGGTAAAGGGAATGTAAAGAAGCAATTGTCTTCAGTGTTCAAAAAACATTAACTGGCAACTCAAAGCAAGAAAAACTAACAGCAATGCCTCTTCACTGTATGCAAGAATGCACCAACAGAAAACATTTTATATCGATAAGCATGTCGCATTTTGCACAGTGAAACAGTGAATAACCATCTCACTCAATTCTTAGCAGACAGCTGGTATTGTAATGACTGCAGCTGATGATGGTTCTCCCAAGGCTGCTGTAGAGGTGGACTGTCCTACTGCACCTGCTTTCTCCTACATCATTTGGTTGTAGACCTTTTGTTAATTGTTTTTAGGTGCTTCCACATGGTACTTATCCCATGTGAATACTTCTTTAGAGTCTCCCTGGATAACTGCTTGCCACAAATACTGCACTGCACTGCACATATTACCCCTGAAATTAATGTGAAATGCTGCCAGACACCACTTTGTTTTTTGTAGGTGGTGTATTTTCCTACCCATCCTCTGAATGGTCATCCTGGACAGAAGATGAAGCCTCAGCCATTCTATCACATTATTCACAAAAGGGTACAGAAAAAAGAGCACAAATGCTTTTGAATCCTCTTTCTACAGCACTGTAGAAATAACAGTCGTTGGGTGTGGTTTAACACGTACTTGAGTGGGGTCCCAATATGCCCAATATGCCCACTCAAAAGGCATGATTTGGGTATGCCATTGAGCGAAATTGCAAATCCAGTCCATAGATTCACTGAGTGCTTCATTACGATGTCGGGCAGAAAACCTCCGCCAGGCACGATTCGTAATCGGGACCGAACGACTTGCGGTCAATTGTTCCGACTGATAGATTGTGATGCAACTGAACACTGTCTGGTCGGAGTCCCACTGTTCCCTATGGGAGATCGTGTTCCATCCTACAACCATCCGTAACACTGGCTCCTATGGGGAACTGTAGTGTGTGCGGAATCCCCTGCCCGCCATTGTGCCTGCCACACAGTGCAGGGTTTTACAGGAGGGTGCCTATCGGCCACCTAGCAGAGGGCTCAGGAGAAGCTCACTGCATGAAAGCGGGCCCGCGATGGCCCAAGGTTGGCATCATTTGCATCACAGGAGGCAGTGTTCTGATAACTCACAATAAAGCAGAACAGGCAGTGTCAGCCGGACGCTGCATCTACCCACATGGGTTTTTACTTCAGACTTTCACTGATGCTTTAATTCAAACAGACTCACTTGAGATGACGAACCAGCACTACAAGAACCAGAAGGCTATCTTAGTGGCCATGCCCAACAAGGCGGTATCTTGGAAATAAAATGGTGCTGGTAAACGCTGTTTGGCACTTGCATCTCTTTTGCCATTGAGAAAGGGAATAGGATCCTGAAACGCGTTTGGCAGGTCTAATAAAGACGGATGCTCCAGTCCTGCTGCATGCCTGTTTGCATGTTCGTCATCCAGTACAAGAGAAGAATATACCTGTCGGCTGGCTCTCCCACAAGGGTTACTTATTTGGTTGGATATATATGTATATATATATTACCTGCTGGCAGTCGCCATAGAAAGAGCATTTTCTGTTTTGCTTATAACTTTTGCGGTGTTTGATGAATCTTCATAACATTTTCTAAACTAATTGTTTGTTCATATCAGTCTCTATATTAAAAGTGTGGGGGTGATTGGTCAAGGAGGGGCCGAGATAAATGGGGGGTCCCAAAACTTGTTTTCTCCATGTTAATTTCCATAGGAAACTTTAGACAAGGCTACAGGTCGAACGGGTGAACGGAATTACCCCAAATTTGGCAGGGAGAAGGGTCTTGGTCTAGAAAGCACACTTTTGTTTATTTGGTGTAAATCTGTTCAGTAGTTTTTGAGAAATATCTAAATTTACAGACATCGATATTTTGGAATTCTGCCATCTGATTGGCCGAGGTGTTACAAGCACGAGCTTGCTGCTTATTGGTTGTGAGCGCTGCGAGCGGTTGCAACTAGGAAGTGTTGGCCGCCATTTTGTGATTCCGTGAAAAAAGCGCAAACAAAGTAGGAAAGGAGGGTAGGAGCACTGTAAGCTCTCTGGGGGAGTGCGAAGTGAAGTAGTCACTCCTACCGGTCTGAAAGTGTAGTGTTGCTCAGAGTTACATGGTGGTGAGATGATATGCTGCTACACTCGGGTATGAACCCTAAACCGTGAGCTCATTGCTGTAAAGTGATGTGCTCTGGTCTTCGTAGCAAATGTGTATGTATTGCTAGAATGTAGGGCCGCATTGAGGGGAACCTTGGGGAGTTTATACACGGTGCTGGAGAACACAGTTGCCTTGCTGTCTGCTTCTGTTGGTGGGTGTTCAACGTGTCATGTTTTCTTGCAATAAATCTACTTATCGGATCCACTGCTGTCTGCCTCTTCACTACATATATTTAGCGACGAGCGGGAGAAGATAAAAAGAAGGCAGCACTCACCAATATTTCGAAGTTGTTTGCGTTTTGCTGAAGACCCGTTTTCTTCGTGTAGCTGTTTCTACTCATCCCAGGGTCGTCGGCTCATTGAAGTATGTCATCCTACCTCTGGTAGGATTTATATTTTTAGATTTTGCGCTTCCTCTGCCTCTTCACTACACTCTGGTCGCTGTACTACACATGTGTAAGTAGTGATAGTATGCGTTTATACTAACCAATGCATAGTGGTCTAGGGAGCGTGACCTCCTAGGCGCAGCTCATACAATGTCCCGAGGTGTGCATCCGTGGGACATTTATGTTTACTATTAGAGGGTGGGTGCATAGCTTCCACCCTGTGATAGCAAATTCTTCTTTGACTAGTTGAAACGAGGGGAGGAAGAACTCGTCTCGCTTTAGTAGAGCGGATCTGGATGGTAAAAATAGAGGAAAAAAGCGGGGTCTCACTCGTACTCCTAGTGGGTAATGTTCCGTGGCTAATCCTAATATTATATTGAGGGCTCTCTGTAGGACTGGAAATGGTAATGTCACATGTAAATTAGGCGCAGAAGGGCTCAGAGACGTTTTGCAGCCTAGGGGAACGCCGCCTTCTCGGGTATTGTTTACTAATTGTTCGGGGGCCTTCGAGGCCAATTGAAGTCCGGGGATCGCCACCCTCCGGGGCTTTACTTAAAAATTCAGGATGGGCCTCGCCAGTCCCTGAAGTCTTTGTGGCCCTAGGCAGTGCCTTATTGGTTTTGTAATCACACCGGCAGTACTGATGGTGTTATAGCGTTATACACTCATAGAACCCTTGCAGTTGTAGAATTACCCAGGCTTCATTTTGTAATAGTCTGTTGGTTTATATTTGGTAGGTGCACCGCAAAATTACAAATGTTTTCCTACATAACCTTCTATAAACAGAGGATTTTCACAATAAACTACAGACAAGTGTTGTCAGAAAAAGAAGACGTATGCACTAACTTATTTATTGGGAAAAAATAACCTTTATTAAGACAACACAAATAAATGGAAATGCAAGTTTATTAGAACAAATAACAGTATAACATGAAATACCTGGGTGGGACTCCTCCGGAAGCAGCGTACAAAACCTGAAAGACAAAAATGAAACATAAGTATTTGTGCCATGTGGAAGAGGAAAAGAAAAGTAGTCTGAATGAAAGGAAGACAGTGAGAGTGGGAGGGAGAGGGAGAGGGTGGAAGGGAGAAGGGGAGGGAGAGTCAAAAGAACAGAGGGAGGAGGAGACAGAGCGTCGGCCTACTGCACCCAGCCCTCAGTGTTTACGCCCCGTCACCCGTTTGTCTAGGACGCTGGGGTCCGCGATAAAGAGTGTGGTCCAGAAAGTCCTTAAAATGAAACATGTGAATGAGGCCATCGATTACATTATTAGCTACAGGAACATTGCTTGTCTGCACCTGTGCACCCAGGGTGCTGCACCCCAGCACCTTCCCCTGCACCTTGCTCAATTGTAGATCCTGCGCCCTGAGGATTTACTGCTCACCTGACACCATTGATGTGTCCAACGACGTGACGGTGGAGGCTCCGAGTCCAGACTTCTTTTGTAGGGTGGGAGAGCAGGTCTCCGGTCGGGGATGGTGTCTTGATACCACCATGGAAGGCGTCAGAATACCCAGGGCATCATGATGGGGTCAGCATCCGCTCCACCCATTTTCGGTCAATTAATTCAGTGTCTGAAAAGGGAGAAATAATTTAATGGTGGAAATGTCTGGAGGTAAATGAAGGTTTATTTCAAGCTAAATAGAAAACACCAGTTGAATGCATCCTTCGTTTTTTGAGTATGATCTACCAACTGTTCATGGTAATCGTGGTTCAAAGAGGAGTTGGAGTGCACGACAATACACAAGGTTAAATAATAATATGTTATACCAAGGTTCACATACAAAGGGACAGAGCACATGCTAGAAGCATAATGTGCACTTGTAATGCATTGGCAGAAGCCTGTGTGCATGTACACTCAGTAATGAGCTCACTACAGTGCCCTAAAAGCCAATGCCACATGTCTGTAGGGCAGTGCTGCCCGCTGGTTCAGGCCTACAGTACGGTCCAGCATGTCCTTAAAATGAGAAAGACATGTGACTGAATGAGGTCAGAGATCACATCATTACGCATGGCAATGTCGCTTTTTTGCACCTGCACACCCAGGCTGATGCAGCCCACCCCTCCCACAGCACTGTGCTCAACACGTGTCTGTAGGGCAGTGCTGCCCACTGCCTCAGGCCTACAGTACAGTCCAGCAGGTCTTTAAAATGAGACAGCGATGTGACTGAATGATGTCAGAGATCACATCATTACGCAGGACAACTTCAATTGTTCGCACCTGCGCACTCAGGCTGATGCAGCCCACCCCTCCCGAAGCACCGTGCTCAATTGGAGCCACTCTGCAACCAGGCCCCACTGCTCACCTGCTGTCATTGTTGTGTGCACAAACACTATGGGCAGCAGTGTTCACAATTCAGTTGCAGTATTGATTGCAGGATGGTGTACACCTCATGGATTCCTTTGGAAACACAGCGGGCAGTAGGGTTCACAATTTAGAACCAGTGTTTATTGCCAGATAGTGTACACCTCATGGATCCCTTTTTTTTATTGCGCATTGTGATAAGCGAGATGGATGCAGCCATATGACCTGAGGCAGTGTGAAAGAACTGGGACATGTGGCGTCATTGTTATCCTATTTATACATACACAAAGTGGGCTGGGCTTACGTATGCCAGGCCAGCATAGGGGTGTGAATAATCGTTCCAGGGATCTGGGCGTTTTTCAGTTGCTGCATGGCCAGGAAGTGTACTTATGTGTGTTTCTTTTGCAGTTTTGACATCGCAGAATGTGCAATTTACGTTAATGTAGCATGTATCGGGAGGGCGGCAACTATCACTAATGAGATGCTGTTTGAAAAGACTGAATGGCGAACATCACATGTCGTTGTCAAGGTTGTGGATATGCGCAGACATGCATGTCAATGGTGTGTGGTATTATTGAAAGTATTGCTATCGCGAAGCGTACACATGTGAATGTGCTTGGATGGGGGAGGATTAGCAGTGAGGCTACGTCATACACAGTGATAACGCTCATTACATTCAAGCAATGTATGTCAAACGTGAATCTGAAAGTCTCACATATAACACGCTACTATATTGGTAAAGCTTGCCAACAGAGCGTAGAGCAATACAAATCTACACATTACTGTTTACTGTTTGTCACATGTGATCTAGGATGTGCACTCTGCCCATGGCTGATGATACTTCTTGGAGCCACCAATACCCAGGCCAAAAGGCAGCACAATAATGCGCACACACACACACCAGGGGCATTGTGCAACACACATTTGTTTTTTGATGTAAAGTTTGAGATGCATGGCCATCACACGTGGAAGGCTAATGTACAAGTCATGAATATTGATCAAGATGATCGTTGCATGTTGTGTGTAGTATAAGATATGTGTATATAGCAAAAACTTTTCAAAAAAGCTATTTAGGGTGAAGAGGTGTCTCTCATCAGACGCTGTAGAGAGCATGACTAAAATGGGTGGGGTCATCCAACTGTTAAATGGTTAATGTTATGAAGCAATCAAATGCTTTTTTTTTAAGGTCACATGGTAATCGTGCACCGACGTGCAAGGAGGCCTCATCCGAAGCGATTTTGAGAAAATATATTTATCATAATATAAGTTTATTACAGTTAGAAATATACAAATGTTTAAAATATTTGAGATTATCGCTTTGTGTCATATACTGTTTAAAGGTATTTAGATATACTTTTGAGACAAAAAAAGGAGGAAATGGTGTACCCGGCGCGACCCCATGGGTCTGGGACATAACACAGGGCCTGTCGGCGTGCACTCGTCGCAGACGCAACGAGCAGCAGGCGCGACCCCATACGTACATGACTTAACATGTGGCTTGGTACTACGTACCCGTTGAATACCAAAGTAGCAGCTGGGGCGACTTTATGCGTATATGATGTTACGCGGGACGTGGTGTCACAAACCCGTCGGATACGAAATGTGCATCATTTACGAGTTTAGCAATATGGTGGAACGGATTCACGCGGTGATGGAACTCGAAACGCTACTGGTATGGGAGTGCAGTTTCCTAAAAAAAAAAGAGGTACATATTTTTAGGGGGAGATATAAAACATTACATCATTTTTTAAGTTAAAAAAAAGTAGAATAATAGAGTTCGAAAATATTTTTAAAAATAATAGAAAAAATATAGGTTTTATAAACATTAAAATATGAAATTATCATTTAAAAAACCTTTGAAATTCACTGAAAAAACCAAGGTTTTACAGATGTTATTGTTTGGAATTAGCATTTAAAAAACCTTAGAAATTCACTGAAAAACCATAGGCTTGAGGGACGTTATAGTTAGTTGGACATTTGACTCATATAACACCAGAGAAAGTCGCCAGTTATTGTTAGTTGAGCTAACTATAACTCGTGCGCCCGCGATGCACTGCTGATGTATTTGATGTATTTGAGCTTGTAAAGCGCACTGCTACCCGTCCGTAGGTTTCCTGGTGCTGTATAACTCTGGGGAACCCGTCCTGGCTTTCCCTGTGGGATGGTCCCTGCTGGGAGTCCCCAAGGTGGAGCCAGGCATCCCCAGAATTGTTGGGGCCGTTGTGGAGATTAGGCAAGCTAATGCCCAGAGTTGCCGAGTGGAACCCCTGATTAGAGTAAGCACCGAAGCGAGAATTATCGAGTCCGCTGACCCAAGTCCACGACCCTGCCGCGTCGGGAATTGAACCCTGGTCCCGGGCCGACTTCTGCTCCCGGGTCTGCCGCCTCTAACCAGTGAGCCACACTACTCCACAATGATCAATGAAATCATCGTTGTCTTCCCCAGCGCTTACTGCTCCCCTCATATCAACGCCAAAGGATGTTTCAAATAATTCCAAAATCCATTAGTAGGGCTGTAGATCTGCTTGAAAAAATCAATTCATGTCAGCCGTGTGATTGTCATATATTACATCATGATGACGTCATATATTACATCACTCATGACATGGTCAGTGAAATCACTGATGACATCACTGATGACATCTTAAATGACATCACTGATGCCATCACTGATGACATTATCCATGTGATAATCTGATCTACATATTGATGCTCTAATATAAACTTTGATTCGCCGACTCTAAAATACAGACTACTATTTTTGAAACCATACACACAACAATGCCAGATACTACATACCACCGACTATTTCCTAGGTCTATACACACATTCAGTGACTTATACATACAGTTACTCATCAATACATTACTATATTATCTAGCCATACACCTACACATACAGTCACACTCTACTACTCATCCATAGAGTTATTCACACACTTAGGGGCCGATTATGATGGAGGATTTTCCGCATCCTCCGGGCCGGCGAAAGTCACCGCCGGCCGGAGGATGCGGAAAATCCTCTGCGGACCCACCAAAGACCCACCGCCACATTAGGATGGCTGGTGTGTCCTGGTTTCCGTCCGCAGCTTTTCCGCCGTGGTTGGCTTACAACCGCGGCAGAAAAGCTCTAATATGGTGACGGTGTCTCTCAGACACCGTCAGCCATATTAGGATGGGCTGTGCAAAAACCCGCCGCGGAAAAGCATGTGTAACTTCCCTGCGGGGGCCCGTTGCGGGCCCCCTGTGTGAAGGGGGGGTGGGGGGTGCACATGGTATCTAAAGGTCGATGGAAGAATAAATGTGTAAATAAGTGTCTAAATGGATGGGTTTTTTTGTAAAAATTATTGTATAACTGACTTAAGTGTATCTTAGTGAATACATGTATTAGCGAGTAATGTTTAAATATGTAAATATCTGTATCAGTGTCTCACTTTGTGTATAAGTAGCTGCATGAGTTGATGACTAGCTACATGAGTGTCGATATGGGTTATTAGTTGTTTTTTAGAGTATCAGTATGAGTGTCTGTATGGTTTGGTGGGGGGTATTACTTACCACATAGATGCATGAATGGGTGACTCACTGTTTGTATGTGTTTTGACGACAGCATGTGTGCAGGACTGTATGGGCGGATGAGTGTGTATGGGTATGTTAGTGAGTGAATGACTGTCTCAATAGTATCTTTATGAGTAACTACATATGTTTTAAACTAGTACGTGTGAGTATTGATGTATATAAGTGAGTATATGTGAGAGCGAGAGATTGTAAGAGTTCATGTATAAATAAGTATGTGTTTCTATAAGTGATTGTTTAAGAGAGTAAGTATATGTACGATTCTGTAGAAGTAAGTGTAGAGGTGGGTGTATAGCTGTATATGCAATTAAATGGATGTTTGATAGTTTATTTGCATGTGTGAGTATGTGTGTGAGTAACTTTATAGATGAGTGTTGGTGTGTAATAAGATGTATAGATGTATGAGTACATATGATGAGTGAGTAGATGTATGAGTGTCTATATAGAACTGTTAGTGAATGACTGGATGTGTATGTAGATTTTGGAATTACTGAATAGGTTATTCTAACTGGAATTGGTATCTCCATTTTTTTGAAAATTTTAGTTTCTATTTTTGAATGTGTGTATCAAGGGTTATATTACGCTGAGAGGAGGTCTGCCACTTTTTCACAAGGATGATGTAATCAGTGATGTGATCAGTGATGTCATTTGAGATGTCATCAGTGATGTCATCAGTGATGTCACTGAGCATGTCATGAGTGATGTAGTATGTGACGTCATCAGCAGTGCATTGCGGGCGCGCGAGTTATAGTTAGCTAAACTAACTATAACGGGGGAATTTC
This sequence comes from Lissotriton helveticus, assembly GCF_964261635.1. Taxonomy (NCBI): domain Eukaryota; kingdom Metazoa; phylum Chordata; class Amphibia; order Caudata; family Salamandridae; genus Lissotriton; species Lissotriton helveticus. The sequence goes on along the minus strand of NC_136067.1, from coordinate 1,300,082,223 downwards.
TATGGTTTTGTATGAGTGAAATGTCCAGCTAACTATAACATATGTGAAACCTATGTTTTTTTCCGTGAATTTCTAAGGTTTTTTAAATGCTAATTCCTAACTATAACATGGCTGAAACCTATGGTTTTTTTCAGTGAATTTCAAAGGTTTTGTAAACGATAATTTTTAAAGGTATTTATTATTATATTTCTGCCTTTTTATACTAATTTCCTACATGTTTATTATAATTATTTATAGTTATTTTATTTTTTAAGTTATATTTCATATTCTTAATGTAAAATAATAACAAAACAAAAGTCTAAAATTTTTTTTAATAATTCTTTTTTTTTCTAATACATTAAAATCAAATTCTATATATTACCTTTTGCATTTTTGTATAATCGGATGGTACGCGTACGGTGATCGCACATACTTTATACAGGTAATCGTACACTGCGCGTACAAGTGCACACGTTACGAATACGTTTTGACGTTACGCGTCGCATCGACGCTTCCGTGTGACGTCATGTACGACGCCCTGTGCGCGTATGGCGCGAAAGTTTCTAATTGTTTAAAAACATATATTTATGTATTTAATGTACATATTAAGGAAAGACATTACCTGGGATAATCATGAAAATACTTTTTTAAACGTTTAATAACCGTATATTACTTTTGAAAGCAATTACGAAAAATGCAACTGTACGTCATACGTACTCGCATCGTAAACGCACAGTAAATGCACTGTAAGTGTATGCAAACCCATGTGAGCTTAAAAGGAAAGTTTTGATTTGTTCATAATACTTCATATTTAAACTGTTGAAAGACCCTTCCTATTTTCATCATTCTACTTCGACTTTCTCAAGAGAAGCATCTATTCTGTGGAGCTGTATTCCTTTAGAACCAAACTATAAAATGGCTGCTCTTTTTGAAACTTTATCAGGACATTCCTCTGAGGAAGAATTTGTTGCTGAGCAACTTCAGAAAAAGAGAAAAAAAGCTTTCATTTGGAAGTTTTTTTACATATGCTGAGGGACTGAAAAAAACCAATGCACCGAAAGTCACTTGCAAGATCTGCGAGGTTACTCTTTCCAGGGGTGATCCCACTAAAGAGTACTCTTTCAGTACAGCCAGCATGGTTTACCATGTCAAAAAGTTGCATCCAAATAACTATGCAAGGATGGCAACACAAACGTCGCAGGAAAATCCTCAACCTGCAGTTCCTACTACCTTAACTGCACCACCATCTCTTCCGAGCAGTCCGCATCCTATTATTGTGACACAGTTTGCAGATCTGAAATTTCATTGTAAATATTGCAACAAAATACTTTGTTACAATCAGCAGTCTATTGATATCATTGTGAAGAGGAAAGAGGAGCACCGTTGTCCAAAACATTAATTTTATTTTTAACTTTTTTGTTCCTGTTCCACACTTTTTTGTTTCTAGTTCCATTTTATTTTTAAACTTGTTGAAAAATAAAAAAAAATAGAAAACTAAAAAGACAAATAAAACAGTTCTTTTCAGAACTACCTTCACTGATCAAAGAAAGAACTATATTTCTATATTAGTCTGTAAAAGTTTGTCAAAATTAAAGTGTAGTTCATAAATAAATGAATGAATACATTAGTAGTGTATGGTGAATGTGAAACTACCAAGTGAGAGTGAAAGTGAGAGTGTCTGGCTGAACGTTTAGCAGCTACACTTTTAGAACAGTATATACATAAGCACATACTACTGAATGACTCACTAGAACATTGAACCAGTAGTGTGAGAGTGTTTGGTGAAAGTCTAATGATGCACACTAGGGAATAGAACCTATAAAAGACAAGTTTGCCGGTGCATAAAAAAAAAATACATATGTTGTCTATAAGGGTTTGAAACAGTCCATACCCTAAGGCCCACTTTGCACCATGAGTACTTGAGTAGTAGCTAAATGATTACAATTCTGGAAGCAGAGTGTCTCAAACCATTATTATTATATAATAATACATTTATTCTTGTAACATTTCATAAGTTAATGCAGCTTCTATTATAATTTCATCAGGTGTTTCATGTTCCTGGTTATCATTTTTAAAAGTCATCTGATGAATCTCAATCTCATCTAATGATTCCACAAAAGCATCATCCAAGGTTTCATCAAGAAAATCACACCTTATATCTCCAGCATTCATTTCTTCCACTTCAATAACGTTGCTCATAAAAGATATGTTCATCTCTTCTATGACAGTGTTAGCATTTTCAAAATCGTCTTCCATATTGTTTTCTTGATTTTCCATTGTAAATTTATTTTGCTGACCTCCTTACATAAACACTTTAATTTATCTTTTTTCCTAATACAGAACACAAAACTAGCTTTATCAACTAATTTGCCCTTTAAGAAATATTATATAAATACTATTCTCAACTCCTTTTTAACATTATATAATTATAATTATTTATATGAACGTTCAATTTTAAAATTTCTTAAATTTCCAAACCATTCACTCCTTATCACTATCTGAAAAAAAACAGGCTCTTATTATAAAATGCAGTACTAAAAAAAGTACAATATCTCTATTCACCTTACCTGGTCCAAACTAGTAGATGTGTTCTAGTGAAATGCAAAGTATACTGGAACACTCAGTATATTTATAATTTAAGTTTTTCAAATCTATATAAAAGATACAAACCATCTTTGTATCATTGACATGGATACATAACAGAAACTAACAAAGAACAAATATTTAATAACCTACCCTATTCTATTTCTATTCCTTATCTATAATTTAGTCTAATGCTACTAATTACCTACTCCTTGGTCTTTCGAACTAGCCTCTCCTCTAGTGTTTAACTGCAACCTTTGTGCTTTCTCTTCAGGAATATCTATGGAGCATTTGAAAATGGGTCTGAACTTGGGAACGTCTTAGGTGAAGTGCACACTCGTTAGGGAGCGAGCGCCTCACCAAGGATCCCCCACAGGTGTGTGGTAAATGACTAGACCACCACCGCATCTTTCTTTCCTCGAGGCGGCCATCTTAGAATTCCTCTGTTGCACTAAAGCACGCCAAGTCTGTTTCCTTGCGGATTCTTCATCTCTCCTGCGCCAGCTACGGTTTAGATAAGTCATTATCGTATCCACTGATTGATTAGGGGTTCTGACAGGTACACTCAGTATATCATTTTTTGAAATGTCTTTAAAAGATACAAACCATCTTAACACACTAATGTTCTCCAACCATTTTTTATTACTACAACTCCGTTGTAGCACATTCCATCAACCATTTTTAACAGTTACTTGTACTTACCTTAAGCATAATAAATAATAAAAAAATTATATATTGTAAAATTAACATCTGTGGAAGACACAAAAAAATAAAGTTACAATATATCTTGTATAATACAAAATAATTTGTAAAGTATTACATTAGCCTTTTTTGCTGTTCTCAGAATATATTGGATTTCACTAGAAACAGTGAGTTCAATAGTACTCATGAGATAAAAGCAGGCAAAAAAAGAGACAATCAAGAAGATTATCGTAAAAAAAACATTCAACATTCTCAATAACAATATAAAAAATAGAAATAAAACATATCTTAAATGTTTTTTCTAAGAGCAATTTCTTACATAAATATGACACATCTCGAACAATCATAAAATAACAAATCATTATGATTAATTTTCATACACTGAAAATTATGTTACTTACAAATATATACTGACAAAATATACAACAAAAACTCGTGATTGGTTTCACATACTTTACCGCACAGCCAAATATATTGCGTCAAATTGTTACTTTGGAAATTGTTCAATAGTAATCCTGAGCATCTGCTTCCCAGTGTTCTGATCCTAAACCACCGACATCATTTGCTCCGTCCCCGAGTGCTCATCCCTCTACCCGACGCTATTCAACATCTACATGGCCAACCTCACACAAGTAGCCCACCATCACAACCTCAACAACTTCTCCTATGCCAACAATACCCAGCTCATCCTCTTCCTCACCAAGAAGCCACATACCACCAAAAGCAACCTCCACGACCAATGAAGGATGTCACCAACTACATAAAGAGCAGCTCTCTAAACATGAACTCACACAAAAATAATTGCAACAGCTACAAAAGTTCTTCCTGATATTGAAACTTGACCAGCTATGAAAATGTTAATTAAAGTTTCCAATTTTCTTTCATCAGCTCTACAACGTTGCAGCATTAAAATTACATACTGTCCATATCTTTGTATAAACAATGGTGATGACATTTCTGATTTACATTGGCTACACTCCATGTTTTGACTTGCTCCTCTAATTGGATTGTTAAAAGACACTGATTCACAGTCAGGTAAAGTCAAATATATGAATCTTTCAGTGTCTATGTTAGTGCTACATGTACACAAACAATTTTGACAGTCATGTTGCCATTTATAAGAAAGGCCAAAAAGGTTTTCAATATCTATACCTTCATCTTCCAGTACACCAAGCATAAATATTAAAAATTCCTGACAATCTTGCTGAATATTCTGCGTAAATTGACTAGAAACAGAACATATGTCCAAAACATTTCAAATATCAGAAACACTTTGTATTTTACTTTTATCACTACTACATTTCTCATAAACAGAATACAACAATGAACAGAATCTTTCGTCTCGATTTTCAACAATTTGCTGTTGCAAACTTTCAAGAACAAAAACATCATTAACAACTAAATTAGCATAGCAGTTGACACCACAACTATTTTCAAACCGATAACCAACATTTTCTTCAACACTGTCCTTTTTCTTTTTGCTTGCAGGCGCAACTTCATCTTGGTTTTTTTCTTTCTCTACAGTTTCACTTAAGATATTCTCAAATATTCTTTCCCTACCTACCACACGTTTTTCAAATACTTGATATTGACCTAAATTGGGTGCATATTCTCTTCTTAACCTATTACACTCTTTCACACAATTTGCATCTGCACTAATCTTTGTCTCATCAAAATCAATCAAGTACAATCCACATAAAGTTCTGACTCGAGACAAAGCAACATATGCCATACCCTCTTTAAACACGGTACTTCCAATATTCACTAAAGCACTATCTACACTTAAACCTTGAGATTTATGAATGGTCACCGCATATGCCAAACAAATAGGAAACTGTTTTCTACGTACATACAAATCTTTTACAAGCAAAAACCGAGATGAACAATGACTAAATTGTTTTACTTCAGCAATTTCATCAAATTTGTTTTTCAAAAATTCAATCCCATCTCTATTTACATAATTAACAAAATCAACAATTTTACCCATTGCTCCATTTACTAGACCTTTTTCCACATTCAAATTACATCGTAAAATTACCCTACAGTTTACACATGCATACAAATTCTTTTCTAAACCAGCAGTTTTACTTATCGATTTCTCTAAAGAATCCAATTTCCTCTTCAACTTTTCAGTCAAAATAATAGTGATTCCTTCATGTTCTATTTTATCAATAGCTTCCAATTTCATAATTTCTTCATTTTCCAACTTTAACATTTCTTCATTGAATATAGAACATTCACGTAGTGTTGGCATTAAGCAGATTACAGATTCTCATGCATATTTTCTCTGGGACAACATTTTCATTTGGAAACGAATTGGAAAGTAATAGTGTCTGTAAAGCTTGTCTGCCATGTTCAGTCATTTTTCCAATTCTTATATCTTGAAGAATAGTTCCATAATCAGCATCATTTGCCTGTCGCATATTTGTAATAAGTTCCTTATGCTCAAAATATGACCAAATGTTTACATTTCCAATGCTCCCCAAAGACTTTCTGGTATCTTCATGCGCCAGTGTTTTAAACACTGGTTGTCCTTTTACAGGAAAAAGTTGTGGAAGATCTCCAAAAACTATGACGTGTTTTCCTCCGAATAATACGTCATACTCTGTTTTAAGAATTTTCTGCATTCTTAAATGCACAAAAGCAAGCATTATGCTTGATACCATGCTTACCTCATCAATAATGAGAAGTTTCATTTTCCTCAAGACTCTTGAAACTTCACAAGCTTCTCCAGATAGCTTGTGGTATTCTAATTTGTTTTCATGCTCTACTGGTAACATTAAAAAACGATGTAAAGTAATTCCTTTAATATTGTGGGCTGCTAATCCAGTTAGAGCAGTGACAACACAAGACAAATGCGACTCAGTTGTTTTCTGTAGAAAAGTTGTGATTATTTAATTTAAAAACTTTTGAATGTTCCAGCTCGTCCACTCACATACATTCGGATAGGTTCAAATGATGATCAAGAGCACTCTTTCTTCTCATGAAGTAATCCATGGTCAATCTGTTCTCTCACTTGCTCATATATTTCTTTCTGCTCAAGATTTAGTTGTTCTTCCAAGTTTCCTAAGTTTGTTGCATCTTCTTGAGCTTGATACATTGCTGTTTCCACCTCTTCCATAGCAGTTGCTGCTTCATTTTGAACAATTGGTTCTCCTAGTGGGTCCTGACTCAACGGAGCAGAAGTGTGACTCTCTTGAGAACTGTGTCTAGCAATCTCAGCTGCAATTGTAGCTTCTTGCTCCATTTCGACATTCAACATTTTCACATAATTAGCAAAAACAGGACATTCTATAGTATCTTTAGTTGCAGTGAAGGAATCTTTATAGCTCTCGAAATCTCCAAGTAATTCCAATTCTGAACGCCATGGCTTGAAAAGTTGCAAAAGAGCTAAATAGTAGAATTCCCTTTTGTCAGGTGTTTCACAACTCAGTTTACGGTGATTAATCAAATGTCCTTTTCTTTGTTTCACCAGCCATCCTTCAGAACCAATCATGGCATATATACCATTATTGATGTTTTCTGTAATAGTCCGTTTAAAAATATTTTTTTGCTGCATTTCATAGAGACAAATGTTCTCAAGATGATGACTTCTATTTGGATAATATGTATCCAACATATTTGTTTTCACAATATCTGTACTTTCTGGCTCTTTTTCAGCTAAATATTCAATTACTTGTACAGATTTAAGAACTTGGTTTCGTGTTCCAGCAAGACCTAGACTCACCCAAATGATTCTTCTAGATTTGGAGTATAGGCTTGCAGATGATAAGCGATACGAGTATTCATACGCTCCAATTTCTCAATGAGATAACATCTTCAAACTGTAAGTATATAATTTCTTACTTAGACTCTTCTCATGGGAAATCTCTTCCCACATTTCCTTCAATTCCGTCTTTTCTGATTTTGTTATGTACGATGTTACATATCGATCAACAGCAATGGAATTGTCTGCAACATATTGAATATCCATATTAGCATTCCACATAGACAAAATGACTGGGTTATAGTCATTTATGTATTTTGACTCTTCATTTCTTCTTAAGTTGTAGGTATTTTTTGGAGACTTTCTTGTGAAAGTATGTTGCAAAGATGACATAAAATTGTTCACTCTTCCTTTCGATATTACTGGACGTGGAAATCCAAAACGGAATTTGGTGTAGAATTTGTCCTTAGATTTGTACTTTCGACGACAGTATTTCCCACAATGATGGCTTTGGAATCGTAAGACTTGTTTTCTTAAGTCCTTATCTTGTGTACTTTTGGGTATATCACATGTAGCATATTCTTCAATAAAAGACAACACAGTATCATCTGAGTCTATTCCAAATTTGGGAGCATCTTTGATCCATATTAGCATGTGTATGTGAGGAGCACCTCTTGCTTGATACTCCTTTCTCCAAAAGAAGTCCAAAACCTCTCCAAGAGGAGGATTTTTTTTATTGGTCATAAAAGACATCATAGCTTCAAATCTATAATTGAAATACCTGCATACATTAACTGGGTCCAAAGAGCACAATTCTCCAGGTGTCTTGTATTCAATATTTAGTATATTTGGATTTGCCTCTCGAAGAAATTGAAGTAAATCATCCCAAGCATATTCAGCACAGCTTAGAATAAGGAACCATGTAGGAGTTCCTAAGTTCCTTAGCATACATTTCAGTTCTCCATGACGATGGTACCAGTACTCATTTGTACCACGCTGACACGCCATGAGATTAATTTGCTAAGATTCCAAAGCATTATCTTTCTGCAGTACTTTATCCATAAATTCCTTTGCCGAAACATTTTGCAGATGTACACCTGTTTTCAAAATATGGTTTACTGCATAAGAAAGTCCAGACAAATCACTCTCAAACAAAAGATGAAACAAATACGGAATTTATGACCTAATTCTTGCAAATGACCTGGACATCATCATCCTCACAGAGACATAGCTAAAGAGTTTCTCTGCTCCCATCCTGGTCCTACTGGCCCCCCCTAGTCATGATATATTTTGCAGGGATAGAACAGAGAAACCCGTAGGGGGGATTGCCTGCATCCATCGAAACACCATCACAGTTAAACAAGCAGACACCATCTCCCTATCCTTTTGTGAATATCTTTGCACCAATATCTTGGATGACAGGGGTATCATCTGCTAACTTCACATAATATACCACCCCCCAGGTGACAATCCGAAGTTCATCGATGAGCTAATGGAAGTCATTACAGTCAATGCCAACTCACAAGTGCCGCAGATCTTTCGTGTGATTTCAATCTCCATTGGAGCAATACAAGCGATCACGATGTAAGCGGCCTCAAATCCTTTCTGGCAGACCAGGAACTATCGCAATTCTGTGACAACCCAACCCATAACAAGGGGGAGACTTTAGACCTCATCATAGCTAAAAGATCATCATATCGCTAGAATCAATCTCCCCAGGTGACTGGACTGATCATTCCAGTATCCTCTTCTCCATCAACAGTGACGTAACTCCAAAACGAAACCAACCTACAAAAACTAAACAATGAAAAAGGAATATAAGGAATATCGATGCTACTGCCCTGATGTCCCAATGCAATTCCGCCCTGACACCATCAGCAGATATGGCCGACGTCCAAGATCTCACGGATTTCTACAACGCCACTATGCTTGAGATCCTGGATACCACAGCGCCCCTTCAAGAAAAAAATGTCTCCACCAAAATCTCAAAACCATGGTTCAATGAGAATCTTAACTCGGACCGACGCATATTAAGACTAGCTGAGCGAGCATGGAAAGCAACACCTTCCGCTGATCATCTACACCAACTTAGGGCACTGAGAAACACGTACAACAGAAAAATCACAAAAGCTAAAGCAGACTTCTTTAAAACTCAGCTGAAGCAAGCTATAAACTGTCCTAAAAAGCTATTTGAAATCGTAAAACAACAATCGTACAACTCTGCAAATGTAGTGGAGCTCAGCAACCCGGCTACCCCCAACTGCGACGAGCTGGCCAAATTCTTCCTAGAAAAGACTAGAACCATTGAAAACGACATTCAATCCAAGAAAGAACCACAACTATCTACTGACCAAGAAAAAACTTCTTTACTCCCAGATCAAGAACATTTTCTATCTGCCGACCGGAGTACCAAAGAACAATGCCAACTGGCACTCATTCTCGCCCATCACTGAACAAGTAATCTATAGCACCCTGCTAGCAATCAACCCTGCCAATCATTTCTCCGATCCCCTACCCCCATCTGTATTCAAAATGATAAAGTCTTCCATTCTACCTCTATGGGCAAACATTGTCAACGCCTCTCTTAGGCAAGGTTCCATGCCGGACTGTCTGAAAATAGGGCAGGTCACATCTATACTAAAGAAAGCCAACTCCCTCCCCACAGACCTCAACAACCATCGACCTATATCCAGCATCCCCACCCTGGCAAAGTTAATGGAAAAATGTGTACAAATTCAACTCTGCCACCACATCGAGAACTTCAACCTCCTAGATAATCACCAATCCGGTTTCCGTCAAGGTCACAGTACTGAATCAGCCATCACCCACATTATGATTGACATCTTAAAAATGCTGGATCACAATGAATCGTGCCTATTGATACTTCTTGACCTATCCTCCGCCTTCGACGCGGTTAAACGCGACAATCTACTGTCTTTACTGGAATGAAGATGGGCCCTTACAGTCCGGTGTTACAATGGTTTTCCTCCTTCCTAAGCAACAGAACCCAAAGAATCAAGTTGAAGCAATCATTCTCTCAACCTTCCTTGGTCACACTAGGAGTCCCTCAGGGATCAGCGTTATCACCTATCCTCTTTAATCTTCTCATGGAACCCCTTCCCAATGCACTTAGCTCTGCAAACATTCTATATCATCTATACGCGGACAACACTCAACTTTATTTGAAAATTTCTTTACCAGATGACTTCATCTACCTCAACGCCATTCTTCATAATACCCAAAGTTGGCTCAACGGCAACCACCTCATGCTTAATACAAAAAAAACTGAGTTCCTCCTCATCTCCCCTCCCAATCACGCACCCAAGCTAGACTCATGGCTGAAGCATCTTACTTCCTTTGACTGCGCCCCTCACATCATTGGCTCCACAAAATCCCTGGGAGTCACCATCGACAAACATTTAAATATGCAGGAACAAATCTACAATACTACCAAAGGAGCCAACTTTCAGCTGAGTATCTTAAGGAAACTTAAACCATTCCTCCCACAGTCTGATCTAAAAATGGCGGTCCAAGCACTAGTACTACCAAGACTGGACTACGGAAGCATCACTCTTTGCGGTCTTCCTATATGCAAACTAGCACCGCTCAGGGCATCACTTAATGCGGCGGCCAGGCTGGTCTACGGAATAAAAAGAAATAACCACATCACCCCGACCCTTAAGGCTCTGAACTGGCTACCTTACGAGTTGACGATACAACTAAAGATCGCCTGCATGACACATAAAGCCTTACACAGCAACACTCCCAGCTATTTAGCAAAAAAGCTAGAACGGTCGGGAGGTGGCAGACAACTGCGAAGCCCAAACTCACTTCTCCTAAAACCTCAATCCTTCCACAAAAAGAGAACTGGATGCAGAGCTTTCTCAGGTATCGCACCGAAGATCTGGAACAACCTCCCCCCAGATTTACGCAGAATCCCTTCCTTTACCACCTTCAAAAAGGAAGTGAAAATGTTTCTGATAAACAAATTGTTATCCCAAACCTTTAACTCCTAGAAGCCTACTTGCCTTTGCTTGTATTCAAACAGCAATATCTACCTCACCTGTATTTTATTATATGCGATTCCCGATTGTATGTACAACTTGTGATAATTATCTCCTGTAAAGCGCCATGACAACTCCATAGGCTTTATCAGCGCTTTGCCTCTGCTTTTAAACAAACAGCAATGTCTACCTCATTTGTATTGTAATATATGCGATTCACGATTGTACGTATAACTTGTGATAATCAGGTACTGTAAAGCTCTCTGATACCCCCGTGGGTCATGTCTGTGCTATATAAAACTTTATAAATAAATAAATAAATAAATAAATAAATAAATAAATACATTTTCGAACTCTTGGATCTTCTGCATATAATCTTGATGTCCGGTATTCAGATGCAGGAATCTGCACAGGTCGGTCATTGTATCGTCCTCCTTTTCCTGTGGGAAAGAATTGAGGGAAACAACGAGCTTCCAAGCTTTATTCCCATACACTAAAGGGACTTCCTTTTGCTTCTTGCATTTTGGAATATCTCTATAGTATTCCCCATCACTTCTTTAAAATGCAGTGGATGAACACTGTAATGTTCATAGATTTCTTCAGTTCTGGACACATCCACTTTTTCAATTTGTCCAGATGGAAAGTCACTATCTTCCTCTACAGATATTTCTTCTTCTCTCACATACACATTTCTGTAATATTGATTAATTGTTACCAGATACAACCTTGCCTTTTTCACTTTCCTAACATCCACTAATTCTTGCCAGATTTTCTTACTCTTAGCAGGAACGCCATTAACAAGAAATAATAAAGGTTCATCCTCTACATTTTCTACACCAGTTTCAATACTTTTCTTTAAATCTAGAGGCGAATAGACAACTCTTCCCTATAATCCTCTCTGTAAATCAGAAGGAGGCAATTTTCCTGTCTTAGGCTCCATACGAACAATAGCCTGAAATGGATGCACACATTGAATAAAAATGGACTCATAGGTATTTAAATCCATCAGTTCAGAAGGAATATTTACCAAATCAAGATTATTATGCACAGCTCTAGCAGGCATTTTGTTGTCGTCTAATTTGTTATAACAATATTTACAAATACGCTAATCAGAACCCAAATTAAAACAATTCCCTACCAACAAATAAGTTGCAAAATCCTTCCAATCATTATTATTTTCCTTTTCAATTTTTAAATACAGATCAACAGTCCTGGTCTAATTTTTATAATGAGTTTGTCGAAAACACACACAACAATAATTTGGACTTTCACTTGAAATCACCTTAAACTTTGTAATTTCTTGCACAAAAGTTTCTGTGCTGCAATGTTGTACATTCTCTTCTACATGTCCTTCTATCAATATCTCAATTTCTGCACTGTCTTCCTCAGGACCAAAATAACTAACCTGAATTTCATCACAAACGTTCTTTACACTTGATACAGATCCATGCAAAAGAGAACTGTTCAACTTTTTTAACAGTAGAGCTGGACTTTTTGCATAATACAATCTTCTGACTAATTTCCTCATTTCAAAATGATGTACTGCTAACATCCTGAAATGGTGAAAAACACTTCGACATACTTTGTTAGAAAGACAAGCCAGAGAATGACCTTGCAAACCAGTATTTTCTCTCAGTCTGCAAGGGTCTAGTCCTTGCATCATCTTAATCTTTTGTTTAACACTTTTCTTAGTATAGTTACATAAGAAATTGCGTAAAAAATCAATAGATTCTTGCCGCACACTGCAAATACTACTACAATTCCAAGTGTACACTGGAGCTTTAGGACGTCTCACTAAAACTTCATCAGCTAACATCTCTTCTGCATTTCTAGGAACAATTTTCTCTTTCTCAATAGCACAACCATTTCTAACCTCATAAGAACGGCCACTAGTGTCAACTGCATGCAAAATCTCATTACTCTGAAGATAACTTTCTTTATTAAAAAAAGGCTCAGAACTTGAACTATGTTTCCATTCACCCCAAAAAACTCACAAAAATGACTTCTGTTAATTACTCTTCTTCACTTACTTTTGGCCTTCATTAAATGGATTGGCTTATCTAGTGATGGAATTCTATTGATTACTAAAATAAACAATTTTGTTTTCAATTCGAAAGCTTTCTCTACTACATTTTCTATACCTTTCTTCTTCTTATAAATTGCTGTTTTTTTTTTACATCCCTTAATTTCTTTAATTAAATTTGAAACAACTCTATTATAAAACATTTTTTTCCTAATTTCCATAAATAGTTTTTTCCTCATTTTACTATACACCTTTTTTATGCAGTTGACTTTCCATGATTGTTCTCTTTATTATTCTTTTTCTTTTTCGTTGCAGACACAGTAATACCATTTTTCCCTTTGTGCACACTACTCTTAGACCCCCATTAGGATGGCAGGTGGGCTTTGCCCGCCCGCCACCCTTGCGGAAAACGGGACAGCCCGCCTTAAGGGCGGGGGTCCCGAGGTTAGCATTAGGATGCGCCCGCCACAGTGGCGGGCGCATCCCTCATTTCTAACATTGTGGCAGGCGGTGCTCACTGCACCGCCCGCCACAATGTCAGAAATGCATGCATGCATTTGCATACACGAAGCGGCAGGCACCGCGCGCTGCCTGCTGCTACGTGTATGCAAATGTTAGGGGGTACCACAGGTACCCCCAATGTGCACCCCCACCCCTCCTTCACTCTGGGGGCCTGCAGGGGGCCCCCAGAGTGAAGACCGCATGCCTTTCCGTGGTGGCATCGCCGCCACGGAAAGGCATCTGAATTGGCCCATCGTAATATGGCTGGCGGTGTCTATTATACACCGCCACCATATTAATCCTTTTCGCGGTGCCTGCCGCTAGGCGACCGGGGCGGAAAAGTGGCAGATGGACTTTCCGTCCGCCGCGGTCCGCCCGCCATACTAATATGGCGGGGGGAATTTACTTGCGGATGTCGGGCGGATTGCCACCGCCAGGCCGGCAGTGGCTACCGCCAGCCTGGCGGGGGCAATCTGCCCTACATCCTAATGTGCCCCTTAATCTTTATTATTTTCCTCAGAAAAGTGTTCCTTCTCTTACCAGGACTTTTTTTCTTTTTCTTAACACATGGTTCTTCAAGTAAATCTTGTGGATGACTCCTCTTCAAATAAACATCTTTCTTTCGTTGTTTCCTCTTTTGACATTTGGTAGGCATGATACAGTTTTTACAGTATTGATAGACAGAATCTATTTAAAAAAATATATATATAACATTAGAACAAGAAATATATGAAATATTCTATAATATTACTTATAAGAACAGAGGGAGGATTATGACGAGAAACGTGAAACTATGAAAATAAAAGTACTTACAACAAGAGAGGAAGAAGTATGAAACAAGGGAAAATATAACGAAAAAGGGGAGTATAAACAGATACTGTAATATAACGGGATAAAGGAGGTATGAATAAACTGGAAAGTATCAATAGGTAAGGGAGAGTATGAAGAGAAAGATGGAAATATGAGGAGAGAAGAAAGAGTATAAGAAGAAAAAAGAGAGTAAGAGGACAGAGGGGACACTATAAGAAGAGAGAGAAAGACTCTAAAGAAAAAAGAATATGAACAGATTCAGGAAGTATAAACAGAGAGGACAGAAAATAAAAAGAGAAAAGATATATGAAGAAAAAGAGGAAAATATGTACACAGGGCCCGATTCACAGAATGAACTTAAGACTAAATCCTAAACTTACTACTATTTGGTATTCACAGAATGCACTTACTACTTTCGGGATTCACAGAGTGAACTTACTACTTTCGGGATTCACAGAATAGATTTAAGACTACTAACTCTAAGTCCGAAATCGGGGAGTAAATTCTGGCCCGGAGGCGGAGCTTCCGGCTTGGGGCGGAACTTGCGGCCCGGAGGCGGAGCTTCCAGCCCGGAGGCGGAGCTTCCGGCTCGGAGGTGGGGATTTTTGCCATGCTGAAATCTCCAACTCTGGGCCGCAAGCTCCGACTCCGGGCCGGAAGCTCCGCCTCCGGGCCGGAAGCTCCGCCTCCGGGCTGGAAGCTCCGCCCCCAAGCCGGAAGCTCCGCCTCCGGGCCAGAATTTATTCCCCGATTTCGGACTTAGAGTTAGTAGTCTTAAATCTATTCTGTGAATACCGAAAGTAGTACGTTTATTCTGTGAATCCCGAAAGTAGTAAGTTCACTCTGTGAATCCCGAAAGTAGTAAGTGCATTCTGTGAATACCAAATAGTAGTAAGTTTAGGATTTAGTCTTAAGTTCATTCTGTGAATCGGGCCCCCAGAGAGGAGTATAGGACTAAAGGAAATATAAGAAAAACTCAGTAGTATGAGAAGACATGGAGAAGTAAGAGAACAGAGAGGAGAATATGGAAACAGGGGGGAGTATAAGAACAGGGGGGGAAATGAGGAGAGGAATATGACAATAAGAAAAGACGGCAATATTAATAGAGAGTGCAAAGTATAAGAAAAGAGAGGAGAAATGTGACTACAGAGAGAGTATTAGAACAAAAAGAAAAGTATGAGAAAACAATAGGGAGTACCTGCAAAGAACAGCAAGAATAAGAAGAGACAGAGAATCTAAGAACAGAAGAGTATATATGAAGAAATAGCAAAGAATGTAAAAAGACACAGAGACAAAAATGTGGAGAAAAGACAATTATAAAGGAAGACTGACCGTATAAGGAGAGAGGGAGTACTATGAGAACACAGTAAGAACTATGACAACAGTAGTGAATATAAAGACAAGAGAGAATATAGAGGAGGACAAATATGCAAAAAGAGTAGCAAGTATGAAAAAAAAGTATAAAAAGAGAGCAGAGTATAAGAAAAAGAAGATAGTATAATCAGAGAGGAAGGAGTAAGACGAGAGAGGAGGGATTATGACAAGAGAGTGTAGAAAATATGCAAAAAGGTGCGAATATAATTTCTTAATGTACATACATACACAGTGTGATATTACCCCAAAAAATTATAGGACCATGCATTTTACCAAAACACATTTACTACTGTAAAACATTTAAAAAGGAGCCAATATAGGGGCATATTATCAAGGACCGGTGTTAAAATTATCGCAATGTTATCGGCCGGAAACTGCTGATAAAACGGTGATAATGGGCTTGATAATACCCCCTTGTTAATTCCCATAGAAACCCATGTTTTGGTGTTAACATGGGCTTCTATAGGAAATAACAAAGGCGTATTATCAAGCCCATTATCGCTGTTTTATCGGCAGTTTCTGGCTGATAAAACGGCAATCATTTTAACACCGGTCCTTGATAATATGCCCCATAATTCCTTAATGTACACACATGCACAGTGTGATATTAGACAAAAAAATATGAGACCATGCATTTTACCATTTACTACTGAAAAACGTTTAAGTCACTATACATATTCCATGTATATAATTACTACATTTCAGTGAACAACACTGACTCATTTTCCAAATACATATGCAATTTACTACATTATTTCTACCACTATTACATAAAAAAACTAGCAGAATAAAACAACAAAGACGCTGACGGTGACAAGCCCCTGCAGCTCCACTCTTCTTTTTGCTTGAACCTAAGCCCCCACCCCAAATTTCTTCTAGCCCCCCCACCTCCGATATTTTTGACTGTGGTTGCGCCTCTGGCATCACGTACCCCTCTCCTGTTGTGTGTGTCTCTTCCATGTTTTACTGTCCTCTTTTCCCTTTCTCTTTCTTACTCTCTCACATCGTTTCTCTTTCTTTTTTAAAGTTTTGTACGCTGTTATGTCCACTCTGCTGTATACAACCTTATCTGAATTGAAATGATTAACTCTCTTGATTACAGTGAAGGCTTCTTCCACATGTAGAGCACCATCTTGCACTCACTCTCTGTGACATCATTTCTCCTTTTCTTTTAAACTTATAGAAAATGCTGTCTGCTTTGACGTGTAGAAGCCAAGGTGTCCTCAAGTTGTGAATTCCACTGGCCTCAGTGTTTATACAACGGTAAGCACAAAGGCCTAAATATACAATGCATTAGAAATAAGCCGGCATATTTACTATCCCATTGTGCCACTTTTGTGTCAGTAACGCAGTAGGCACTTCCATATAGACACCACTTGAACGCGGCACTATAACAGAACTGAAATGTACTAGGCGCACTTCACGCGTAAAACTGTAGTGTTACCTTCATTTGTGAAAGGAGAGAGTCGGTAGTGTGCAGCAGCTTCACTGTGTAAAATGTATAATTATCTCCGAGCAGTGACAGCAGATAGGTTACAACAGTCTGACAAACAGATCTACAAGCTTATTACGCCACTTTTCTGTCACTTTTAACATGGGAAAAGTGACACAAGCAGCTTCTAAATCTACGTCTGACTTTTCAAGAAAAAATGATGCTTTCATTGCAATGCATTAGAAATAATTCGGCATATTTACAATCCCGTTGTGCTACTTTTGTGTCAGTAACGCAGTAGGCACTTCCATATAGACACCACTTGAATGCGGCACTATAACAGAAGTAAAATGTACCAGGCACACTGCACATGTAAAATCGTAGTGTTACCTTGACTTATAATGCTTCAGCTCATTTACTCACATCTACATAATTCTAAACTCTAATTTTATTTTTTGTTTTGTAGATTACCAATCGTAGGTCTTTTGGAGTCAACTTCACAATTCGTTTATAGTATTGTTTTTTTAAAGTTATTTTTCTAGTTGTTTATTATATAGTTATCATTAAGTTTCGTTTACAGTTATTCATTCAATAAAAGTTAATAAAAAAACGACATACTACTTTTTGTTTGTGGGGCGGGGGTGACGGTCCACAATAAAAATAATATTTATAATATTGAAGTACTATAGTAAGATGTTCAAGACTAGCATTGAAAAGTACTGAGTTATATTTTCTCTGGATACACTACAACATGGTAAAGAAATCAAACTAATACGAAACAATGTGTACCACATTTACAAACCTCTTGCGACATTTTCCCATGCAAACCTACCCCCCTACAAAATTAAGTGTGTGGGCCTCAATGACGCCCTAAAAACCATGGAAACAATAACCCCACAAAGATTTCTATAATGTATGAGAGGGGCTGCGTGGCCTGGAGTCCACCACGCCCAGACCTGGTTTCTGCAGTGTCCTGGGGAGAAACAGCCATTACAACGTGGTCATAAGCACACGTGATCGTCACCACAAAACTATTAGCACGCATATGGCTTTACCACACATGCTTTTACAACTAGTATGCATTTACCACGCATGATAAATGCATAATCTTAATGATGTCTTTATGTTGACGACCACGCGTTGTAATGGCTGGGGCTTACGTCCCTCAAATTAGTGTTTAGGTATACGTGTGACCAAGTCTGATAAGATCGGAGGCCAAGGACAAACACAATGGTGTCTGTAGCAGGAAATCTCATTGATCACAGAGAAAATAAGCGGAGGGTAAAATGAATGTAACAGGTATAATACTAATAGAAAACTACTAAAATGTTGGTGGACGGAGTATGTAATCAAAGTTTGGCACCTCAACACTACATTTCAAATAAATATAGATACAATATGTTTATTAATATATTGCAAGAGTATAGAAGCGGATGACACACACAACCCGAGAAAAGAAAGCAGCAAATGTAATACCTGAAATGAGGAGAGGTTTGCTTGGCGAACTTGAAGAGAAAGAAAAAATACGTGCGCTTGGAAACAAGGCTGCACATGCATAGAGAGTACAACTGGTACACAAAAAAACCCGGAAAGTTTTACTTCCTATCATAGAAATATAGCTCTTTTTTTGACCAGTAAAGTTAGTTCTCAAAAATACATTTTTTCTTTTTTTTTTAGCCCCAATGCCCCCACGATCCCCGATGGCTCCCTGCGTCCTTCGACAGCCCACATTGCTTTAACACAGACAGCAGCTTACATGCTGCTCTCTCTGACGAAAAACAATCTTTTTTTTTACTTGAAAGAGAGAGCAGATTAACTTGCTCTCTTTTTCAAATAAGAAAGCGGTTTTCTATGGTAAAGTGGGAGCGGCGACGGTACCGCCCTACCATAGCAAACAGCAGTGTCCCGGAAGTACGCACCCCGAGACCCTGCAAGAGCCGGCCCTGGGAGATGGTGGACCCCAGGACCATCAAGCGTTCCAGTAAGGGGGCCGCGCGACCCCCCAAAAACATTTTAAAAAAACAGGGAGTCCACGTACCCGGGACTGGAAGGTCATTTTACATATTACTGCCCCAGGAAGGTGGCGGTCCCCGCGACATGTACGGGGAGAGAGAGAGGGAGAGCTGAAAACATACTTTTGAAAAACAAATATTTTAAAAAAAAGCCTCGTCGGGGTGCCGGTCGCCGAGACTGAGGGGAGGACGACCGTAACCCCCCTGCATACTTCAAAATAAAACCACAGAGGGGTGCCGTTGCCCGGTGCTCGGGGCACCTTACAAGCCCCCCCATTATGAAAAAAGTTGCCCCCGGAATTTGCCCCCCGAGACCTAATGAATAAAACAAGTAAATAAATAAATAAAATAGTAACTTGATGATCGGCTGTAGAATTTGTTTGGTATATACCTGGTAAAGCGCTTAGAGACCCCGGGGTGATTACGCGCTATATAAATCAAATAAATAAATAAATAAAAATACAACGGACTTCTAGTTTTTTTTCCCCTTTTCCACCGCGTACGAGTACCATACGCATACGTCGCGATTTTTTATTTTAAAAAAAATAAAAATTGAGCCTAAAAATCCATGTACGACCCCCTGAGCAAACCTAGAGGGTCAGGATGTTTCTACCCTGCCCCCTTTCCTTATTTCTCAACTTTGTTTTACTGTTTTCTGGACACTCGGTTCTAGCGACGAACAAGATGGCTGTCAACACTTCCTGGTTTGGAGTGTTGACAGACAGTCGACAGCCAATCAGCATGCAGCTCGTGCTCGTAATTGTATGGATTTCCATACGCGTTCCGTACTTTGTCTCTAGATATCGCTATGATTTTACTTGTCATTTTCTCAGAAACCACTGAACGGATTTACACAAATTAACAAAAAGCACAATCTCTACCTCTCTACCAAATTTGGAGCAATTCCGTTTAGCCGTTCGGGCTGTAGCCCTGGCTAAAGGTCCCTATGGAAAATTGCATGGGGAAAACACATTTTGGGACCCCCCTTTTTTCTCAGCCCCTACTTGACGAATCACCCCTAAACTTTCAGGGAAGAAGCGGAACTGAGCAGGCCATTTTCTTGGAGACATTTGTGAAGATTCGTTCACCGGCGCCAAAGTTATTCCACATAGAATGTTGTGGATTTCCTATGGAAAGTAGGTCCTAACTATAACTACCTACTGGAGACCACCAGTAGGTAATGTATGTATGTATATATAAAGTTATAGTTAGAACCTAGTTTCCATAGGAAAAGCATTTTTTGATTTGCTAATAACTTTGGTGTCATTTGATGAATCTTCCTGCAATTCTCCCAAAAGAAGTCGATCCAGGTCAGCTCCTATCCTGAAAGTTTGGGGGTGCCTCGTAAAGCGGGGGCTGAGAAAAAAGGGGGGTCCCAAAACACATTTTCTGCATGTCAATTTCCATAGGAACTTTTGCAACAAGGTACAGCCCGAACTGCTTAACGAAATTACCTTAAATTTGGCAAAAAGGTAGAACTTGGTTCAGAGCGCGAACTTTATTTAAATGGTGTAAATCTGTTTAGTAGTTTTTGAGGAATTCAAAAAATAAGAGTCAAAAAATCAATTTCCCATAGGAAACTTTGTGCAAGGCTACAGCCAAAACTACTGAACGGAATTACCCCACATTTGGCAGAAAGGTAGTGCTTGGATCAGAAAGCAAACTTGTTTTAAATAGTGTAAATCCATTCAGTAGTTTCTGAGAAATTAGAAAAATAAAAGTTTCGATATCTTGACGGAGCCTATGTTCCGTGCGCGAGCTTCACTGTGATTGTCTGCTAGTACTCCAAACCAGGAAGTGTTGGCAGCCATCTTGTGGCTCGGTAGCAGTGAGTCACCCAAAAACAGAGAAACAAAGGTATAAAACAAGAGAAGGGGGCAGGGTAGAAACACCCTGACCCCCTAGGCCTGCTCAAGGGGTCCCAGAAGGACTCCCAGGGCCCAAATTGCATTAAAAAAAAAATTGGTGCAATCGGTGCAGGAGTTGCGGGTTCCCGCGTTTTATTTTAATGAGGCCCCTGGGTGGGCTAGGGTAGTTGTTAAAAAAATAATAGCGGGGGCCCGCTGGAGCCCCTGTAGTCCCGGGGCTTCACTTATTTTTGGAGGGACGTTCTGTAGGTTGTGGAAAGTCCCGGGGTATTTGTTACAAAAATAATAGCGGGGTCTTACTGGGGCCCCGCAGTCCCGGTGCTTCACTTATGTTGGGAGGGAGGTTCAGTAGGCTGTAGAAATTATATCGGGGAAACAACAATGTGTCGTACTTCTGTCTTCCTTCAATGTAATGTGGAATAATGTTTCCTTATTATGCTGTGTTCACTGTTATCACGGATAGAGTCACTTTGTTACAGGAAATGTATTAATATGTGGTAGGGAGTGTTCTCTATCCTGGCGGCATTGCTTAAAAAATAATAGCGGGGTCTCGCTGGAGCCTCCGCAGCCCCTGGGCTTCACTCATGTTGGGAGGGGGGTGCAGTAGGCTGTGGAAATTATATCGGGAAAACAACAGTGTGCCATATTGCAGCCTTTCTTTAATATAATGTGGAATAATGTTTATTTATTATGCAGTGTTGACTTTTGTTACAGATAGAGTCCCTTTGTTACAGGAAATGTATTAATATGTGGGAGGGCGTGTTCTTTATGTGTGCGCAGGACAAAATTACTGTTTAATTGGCTGGGGTGTTCCAACAACAAGCTTAATGTTCATTGGGTGCGAACCATCGAAAGTAGAAGTGTTTCACGCCATTCACTTCTCCTCTGCAGAGTAGCAAGGACATCTAATTGGCTCACATGTTGTAAGGAGGACCTTCCTGAGCTTAATGTTGATTAGTTGCAAACTGTTGAAAGTAGAAGTATTGCTAGGTATTCCCTTCTCCTCCACAGAGTAGAAGGGACATCTGGTTGTCTGACGTGTTCTAAGGAGGAGCTTCCATAGCTTCATGTTGGTTGCGAACTATTGAAAGTAGAAGTGTTGCCAGCCATTCACTTCCTTTCCGCGGAGTAGGAGAGACATCTGATTGGCTGACGTGTTCTAAGGAGGAGCTTCCAGAGCTTAATGTTGATTGGTTGCAAACTATAGAAAGTAGAAGTGTTGGCAGCCATTCACTTCCGCTCCGTGGAGAAGGAGGGACATCTGATTGGCTGAAGTGTTCCAAGGAGAACTTTTCCAAGCTTAATGTTGATTGGTTGTAAACCATTGAAAGTAGAAGTGTTGTCAGCGATTCTTTCCCTCTCCGCGGAGTATTAGGGACTCTTCATTGGATAAATTGTACCAAGCGGGTCCCTCCGGAGCTTAAAGTAAGAGGTTTTGGCAGCCATGCCCTTCTCCTCTGTGGAACAACATGGACATTTTATTGGTTAAAGTGTTCCGAGCACAAGTTTGCTCCTTATTGGGTGGGAACGGTTCACTGTTGTCAGCCATTTTGTGACGCACTTCCAAAGGAGTACGGGAAAACAAAGTAGTAGAGGGGAGGGTAGGAACACTATTAACTCTGTACAGTGGTCACAAGTGGGTGGACAGGGATTGTGAAGGTAAATATTGTTTTTTATATATTTTAAGGGCGATTCATATAATTGCTGTGGGGTGTACAAATCACGGCGGAAAAATAACAGAGTGTCTTGGGGTCTTCTTTTTATCAAGTTTGCGGGTTGGATACTTCCCAGGAGCACTATTTACTTATAATGTGGTTTTTATTTTTCTGACAGAGAGGTGTGGTTGTGCAGCAAAAATTTCAGTCTAGGTTTAAAGCAGTTTTTATTTAGCAATTATAAATAAACTTTCTTTAGAAACTGATGCTGTATATATCAAAGGGGTGACAAATAAAAATGAAATTTCATAAAATATCAGTTAAGCGTGGCGACACCCTCCTTTTTTCTGCTATAGTTTGTAAAAGTGTTGCCCCATATTCTTGATAATATAAAAAGGCATAAGTTACTGTAAGAGCAGAAAAGAAGTGCTACAACAAACACTCCTGCGCTACATTATCTGAGGTCAGAAGAACAAGTAAAAAACAGTTAAGCACAAATGACTTCATATTAGATAGAAATCTATGCATTATCATTTTTCAAGTTTGTATTTTGTAGAATGAGGGAATGTTCTGTTGCAGTGCTTAGAGGTCGCACACTGTTCCGCTAAGAAATCACATACTCATTTAAGAATATATAGGATAGTACTATTATAATATACAGTACTGGTCCTATATACATCTTTAAGGAGAACGTGAATAGGAACTGCAACTGAGAAGAATAGAAATTAAAAATAACATTCAGAAATGTGGGGTTTACCAAATATTTAAAGTAACAAAGTAAGTATGAAAGCTATATTTTTTTATAATGCAATTTTGTAAAATATGCTCAATGAAAAAATATCTGATCAAGTATGTTATAATGTTTCGTAAGCTGTATTACAGATGGCGCCAACAAATCTCCAATTCCTCTTCTGTAACAATAGGACAATCTATTACAACATTATGAATGATACCATTGTTACACAAAAAAGAAAAGGAAAAATAAAGTTGTCCATAGAACAGAATATCCATAACGAAATACTTTCTAGCGGTAATCATTTTCTGAGCTTTTTTACTACGGGACGTCGAAAAGTATTATATTCGTGGGGACAGGTCATAAACTCCTCTGAGATCATTATACTGTGAAAATTAGAATATATATATATTCACAGTATATGATCAAAAGGGGGGAACAGACTAAAAGCCAGAAGCTGGTGATGTTGCTTATATATCTCTACTCTTTGTGCCGATGGGTCATGAACTCCTCTGAGATCACAATGACTGTTAATATTATAATATACATATTGACAGTATATGATCCCCAGGGGAAAACAAACTAACAATTGGAAGGTGGTGACATTAATTGTAAATGCCAATGGGTCACCAACACCTCTGAGGTCAAGTACAATGTCAAAATTATAATATGCAAAGTCACAGCACAGTATATGAGCTCAAGGGAGCCAGAAAATGAGCAATGTTTGCTGTAATCTGTCTGTTTCTGAAAACAAGCTGATGACGTTATAGAAAAAAGGCAAAAACCTGCAATAACACTTTTTTCTACATATAAATGTTTAAATATTGACAAATAGCTACATTTTATAAATATCTACTATGCCATAACTAAACAACGTACAACTCCGGAAAATGTTTTGTTGACGCCTAACAAGAATACGACACTAGAAAATGGAACCTGCATCACAGAATGGACACAGAGAAATAACTCGCGAAAATGAAACTAATCGCACAACGGGTGTGATTTATATAGTTTTTGGTTATCGAGTAGTCTATGGAAGGAAGATGCGGCTCCGCCCATTTAGATGCCAAGTTTTACAGTTCACACGTGCTCATGTTTTAACTGTTTAACTTGTGCACGTGTTGGGAAAACCTACAAACTGTAATGGTTTCGATTTCCATCGTAACACGTATAAGGTCCTTAATATCTACATACGTTGGAGAGTTTAAAAAGTGTTACCCGGTAAACTGTGCCATTTGCATTCTCATGATTATAAACATCTAAATAGAAGACATAAAAAAATATCATTCACAACAGAAGAAAAAAAAAATTGCTAACATTTGTAATCACTATGCTGTCAAATTAAAAAGATACCAGCATTTGTAAAGCGTAAAGCTACCCTCAGAAAGGTGTGCCGGCGCTCGGGGGCATTGGGAAGATTCAGCAAGATGTTACCCACAGTGAGATAGTGGTGGGCTAAGATGCTGCTGGAGTCTGGAATCGAACTTTGACCGCTGTTGTTCGAAGTCTAGTATTATAGGTGCTGCGTCTTACTTTTACTCCACCTATATGTTAATTACTGCTAATTAAGTTGGAAAAACGGTTAAATTATAAGTAGGGCTCCTTGTTTTCTGTGTTTACTGATTTTTACAGATAAATACAGACAGAAAAGTATTTCTTTTCCTCTCTGTATTTATTTTAAAATGTGGATAAAAACAAAAATTGGGTTATTTTTTGAGCAATTCTAAATGCTGTCAATGATGAGTACCAAGCCAATAGGTCTGTCGTTCTAAAAGTAAAAGGGTTAAAACAATAAAAGAATTTTAGTAAAGAGCCTTATTGAGCAAAATATAGGCTCGTATAAGAAAAAATGCACATTTTAATATCAAGGTTGTGTATAGTTTATCATCTAAGAGTGTTTCTATGACTGAAAAAGGTCAGTACTTCAGGCATCAGTGCATATTTATCAGACAAATAAATGTGGAAATAAACTTATTTCAGACTTATTTTTTCACAAAACCCAAAATATATATGGGTAAATACAGACGGAAATGCCCAAAAAATAAATACTATATAACCAGGAGCCATAATTATTAAAGACTACTGTTAAGTTAGTTTTCACTATATTAAGTATACACGTGTTTTTAAAATTTACTTAAAAAACATTATAGGTTATAGGGATATTATAGTTAGAAATTAGCATTTAAAAAACCTTTGAAACTCACTGAAAAAACCATAGGTGTCCGGCCCGTTATAGTTCCAAATTAGCATTAAAAAACCTTAGAAATTCACTGAAAAAACCATAGGATTCAGGGGTGTTATAGTTAGCTGGACATTTCATTCGGAAAAAAACATAGAAATTCCACCGTTATAGTTAGTTCAGCTAACTATAACTCGCGCCCCCGCATGCACTGCTCATGAAGTCACATATTACATCGTTCATGGCATGGTCAGTGACATCACTGATGACATCACTGATGACATCTCAAATGACATCACTGACATCACTGATGACATAATCTGTGTGATAATCTGATGCACCTCCTCACACCCTAATATAACCTTTGAAACACCCATTCTAAATTTACAGTTTACCATTTTTGAAACCATAGACACACCAATACCAGTTACTACATACCCACTCACTGATTCCTAGGTCTACACGCACATCCACCCATTCACCCATACAACCACTCATACATGCAGTCACTCATCATTACAACACTATCATATTCAGTCATACACCTATTCAGACAGTCACATACCACCACTCATCCATGGAGTTACTCACAGACCTATATAGTCATGTAAAGAATTAATCACACTTCCATTTACTCACCTATACAGTTATACACACACCACTTCACTAATTCATACAGATAGTAGTGCATACTTACTCTCTTATATAATCAGTGATACAAGTACACACTCATTCATACAGACACTCTCGTAATCACTCACTGTCACATATAGTTATTTATTACACCATTACTCAAAAACTGCCTTTTACATATGTAGCTACTTACATGTACCACTGAGATCTCCATTTACTCAGACCCACCCATACACACACCCACCCAGTCATAGAGCTGTTTCCACATGCCCTCTTGAACCCATACACCCAGTGAATCAACTAGTCACACATCTAAGCACAGAGTCACACACCGCCACCCCACCCACACACACACTCAGGCAATGCTACAAATACTCAGGCAAACAATCAATAACTCATATAAACTGTCATATAACTACTGACTAGCCCATGTACTAGCTTACACAACAACAGACACACTAATACAGACATTCACACAGTTTAGTCACTAATGCATGCATTCAGTAGGACACGTTTAATGAGTGACTTATACAATCAGTCACACACCTCGTAAATCCTTCATCCAAACACTTATACACCTACTGATTCTTCAATACACCTCTGGCATATATATAAAACATATTTAAACTTTACAGAAACACACAGTCACTGGATGATGTCATCAGTGATGCCATCAGTGATGTCATTTGAGATGTCATCAGTGATGTCACTGACCATGCCATGAATGATGTAATATGTGACGTCATCAGCAAAGCATTGCGGGGGCGCGAGTTATAGCTCAACTAACTATGACAGGGGAATTTCTACCGTTTTGTATGAGTGAAATGTCCAACTAACTACAACGTCCCTCAAACCTATGTTTTTCTTAGTGAATTTCTAAGGTTTTTTAAATTCTAATTCCTAACTATAAGGTCTGTAAAACCTATGGTTTTTTCAGTGAATTTCGAAGGTTTTTTAAATGTTTTCATATTTTAATATTTATAAAACCTATATTTTTTCTAATTATTTTTTAATATTTTGCAGCTATATTATCCTTTTTTTTTACTTAAAAATTATGTATATTATATATCTACCCCCAAAAAATAAGTATATAATTTTTTCTTTTTTTTAGAGAAAACTAAAGTCCCTACCGGTATGAGCATGCGAATCCTATCCACCATATTGAAATAATGGACATTTGGAATCCAACATATTCGTGACAGAGCGTCCTGCGTAACAACATATACGGACGAAGTCGCGCCACCTACTAGTTTGGTATGCGATGGATATGCAGTATCAAGCTGCTCATTACGTCATGTACGTATGGAACCGTGCCCGCTGCTCGTTACGTATGCAATGAGTGCACACTGCCAGGCCCTGTCTTACAACATAGATGTATGGTGTTGCACCGGGTACGCCATTCCCTCATTTTTTTTATGTCTCAAAATGATATGTAAATAACTTTAAAGTGTATATGACAGCAAGCGATGCGATACTCTAAAATATTTCAAACATTTATATATCGCTATCTGTAATAAACATATTATAGTAAATATATTGTTTCAAAATTGCATCGGGTGCGGTCTCCTTCCGCACTGAGTGCACGATTACCATGTGACCTTAAAAAAAAGCTTTTGATTAGTTCATGACATTTCCCATTGTAGCAGTTGAAGGACGCCACCCATTTCAGTCATTCTCTCTACAGCATTTCATGAGACACATCTCTTCTGCTTAAGAGCTTTTTTGAAACTTTTTGCTATGTACATTTATCTTGCACTACACACAACATTCAACGACCATCTTCATCAATATTCATCGTCTGTAAAGTAGCCTTCCACCTATGATAGCCATACACCTAAAAGTTACATAACCAAAGTTTTCCCCACTACCAGAGGTAACATATTTACATACACTGCCCACAGCACAATGTAATGTAATACGGCCCAGGGGCAGTATCATGCATAGATAATGAACAACCGGACACAGATAGATAGTGGAAGTGGGTATGAGCACGTGCGCTCAACACCTTTTTATAACCAGAGTCACATATCCAGTGACGTCTGTGGTGGATGCGTGTGGAGTCAGTGTAAACCAGCCCTCAGGGAATAGTTGCTACTATCATCAACTACAACAGTAATCATTGGATCACACACAGACATTCAATAATAAAAGAATCATTAGTTTGTGCTGCAGCGAGGTAGGGATGGTAGATGTGAAATAACACAGAAAAATATTTTATCGTAAAAGAAACACAACTTGTGGTATACTAAGACACAATTAATAGATATGTAATAATCCACAAAAAGATTGTATCATAAAGGGTCCATCAGTTCTAGTGCACTCAGATAGCCACATCAAAATCATTCAGCATGTCAAAACCCAGCGATGATGTGTGCTGTAGACGGGCGGGCCGTACTAGGAGTAATATCTGTTGCCATCAACACAACATCATCTGCAATAGCAACTCAATCTAAATTGTGAACACTGGTGTCTACAGTGTAGGCCAGAGAGAGCAGTCAGCAAGGGCCCACAGCTATGTAAGGTGGAATTCAGCTACATAGTTTGCCATAAACTCTGGAGCCTGTAATAATACGTATGCACGGTGTAGACAGAGCGCACTGGAGCAATGTCTTTTCCTAAAGAACTGCGTCATCTACAAAACCAACTCAATCTGAATTGTGAACACTGCTATCTGCAGTGTTAATTGTAGACAGTACTCACACAGACATTCATGAATACTTTCTCTCACTTCCTCTTCACAAAAGACAACAACATAAATTGCAGAAAATTCTGCAATAAAACAAAATAATTCAAATACCATTTCTGCTGTCTACAGTGTAGACTATTCAGTGTTCCTTAGCACTTGCATATTAAATTTGGTCATTGTAGTAAACCTATAAGTCATTCAAAAAAAATTATTCAAGCAAGTATACTAAAAACATAATATGTATATTCCAATAGACGATGTAGTTACTTGACTTCTGGATTCTGTAATTAAACAATCAGCACTCGATCTGAATTGTGAACACTTCAGACTCACTATTCATTAATGCTTGACAGCCATGTACCGTTCAATTCGAAAGCATAGACTTGGTTGTAGCAGGTCAAAGGGGGAAATAAAAACAAACTTGAACTTCTGACATCCTCAATCATAGAATCAAGACCCCGTTTCACTGTTCAAACCTGTTGTACCATGGTGTACTGCACCAACTAATGTCAACAAAGCACAATAATCATGTGCAGCAGTTAGCTACACATGCACAGAGTCTGATGCACCTCAATGGAGGGAGTTCTATCAAAACCAAGCAGCAAGTAATATCAGACATCTTCCATTGTGAAATCAAGACACAATTCCACTGTTGGTACCTAGAGTTGCTTGCACCTGGTTGAAGGGAGTACCTTCATCTCCACTCTCACATGAAGTTCTAACATCCTCCATTGTGGGATCAGATACCGTTCCACTGTTGGGACCTAGAGTCTGATGCACCTCATAGGAGGAGGTACTGTAGTGTAGTTCCTATATTCCTAATAGGCTCTGCGCTTTGGAATAATATATTCTATAGATATGTTGTAGGACTTAGGTCAGTAGGTCTCTATCAAATATACTAAACCTAATTGTGAGTGCCAGCTAGCTCAGAGGTCACTAGAAACTTTCTCGAATTCACAAGAAGCGATTAGTTTCTGACAACCACATAAACATGATATAAACAATAAGAGAGAGTGAAGGGATTTTATCCACCGAAGTGGACGGAATAATACTCCTGGTCCCCTGGGTTAGGTATCTAAATTAACAAAAATGAGGAGTACCACCAGAAAAAGGTGCTCAAAGAGCGATTCCGGCGGGATGATTCACTATCATAGAGAAGAAAAGTCCTTCTTTGGTTATTAATAACCCCTCACTCACCGACCTGGTCGGTGACATGCTTCATCATCGGGGCCACCTTGATGGCCGAGTGCCATCAAGGTGTGCTTCAACACCTGAACTACAGTGGAGCTGGTATGTGAGTGATGAATGTGAAAAAGAAGTAAGTGAGTTAAAAATTGTCCTGGTATGACTTATTTGAAAAAACTTTATTCTTAAGACTACTGGACAATAATAAAATGTAAGTGTCGATACAGTTATAGGTATAATTATGACCAAATGTATCTGGAGAATGTGTGGTGGGTCTACATGTTTCAAACCGTAATAGGAATTACCGGTTTTTCTTCAGGACCAGATCAAAGAAATGGGTGGTCAGGGTACACTAACACCCTGCCGTGCCAGCATTTCCTTGTGCCTAGGTAACAAAATTCGTGGTACCAGGCAAAACAAAATAAATAAAGGAATAACCCGGTGGTGGTTATCCTGAAAAAGACCTGTGGAGAGAAAAATAATAATCACAAAAAACTCGTTACAAGCTTGCAACGTAGTGAAGTGACGGAGTCTCCTGTCATCGTGTCTCATGAATCGTCCCATACTGAGATTATATGGTTTGAATTATAGTGCATTATTTCAGGGGTGCACAGTGCAGCTCAAAGAATGTCGTAATTGATTATTGGCGCAAAAACCTCAATGTCTACCTCACACACCTATCAATTGTAGTGTGCTTGGTGGTAGTGATCTTAACATTCTTTAGTCATTCACCGCATCCCAAAACTATCGGTGCATGGCTATGCAACACTCACGTCATTCTAGGTGAGGGGCATAGAAATGTGATAACTGTCTCTTGATTCAACATAAGACAATACCAGACAAAACACAACATCGAACACAAAGTAAAGGGGGGGCTTACTCCTAATGAAGAGTCATAGGGCAGCACGGGATGAGGGAGGGGAGGCCTGGGATTGAAACATATTCTGTAAGGTAAGGCATAAAAGTTGTTAAAATATAATGCCGATTGCCCGATTAGGAGAAATAGGGGCACTCGAAAAACCGAGTCACGAGGCATAAGGATTCATGTCGCCTCGGTGTACGGAGGGTCTCTACTTACAGTTTCGCAGGTCTAATCAGGTAGTGTACCTATGAGGTCCCTCCACGCGCCCGTGATCGGGGTGAAAGCGGGACCAGAGATAAGGCGCCCGCCATCGCGGATGTTGGGGGCGTGGCCAGCCTAGCGTGATGACGTCACGCCGTATACTACGTAAGCCTCGCGGGTTACCATAGTTACGTCGCCCGCATTCTGATGTTTACAATAAAATCGGGGAGAGCCGTGGTATGCGTCCATGATTTTGAACAGAAATTCATCCTCAATGACACTAACCCATTTCGCGAAAACCTGATCTTTTGGAAGCGTTATATCGACGATGTCCTAGCAATTTGGCAGGGACCCACCGAACAATTGGATATGTTTGTCTCCTGGATTAACACCTGTGATGGCAATTTGAGATTCACAAACTGCTATGATAAGGAGAAAATTGTGTTCCTGGATGTGGTGATTAGCAAGGAAAATAACCGACTGGAGACCCGTACTCATTATAAACCAACTGCTAAAAATAACCTTTTAAGGTTTGAGAGCTTTCACCCTCGTCCACTCAGGGAAAATCTACCATACGGACAGTTCCTCACATTGAGAAGGAACTGCAGTAAACTATCTGAATATAAGGAACAAGCCACTGACCTATCAGAGAAATTGCAGAATCGCGGATATCCTAACAAGATCATAAAGAAGTGCCAGAAGAGGGCTAGGAACCAACCTAGAGAGGTACTCCTGGAAGAAAGAACAAGAGTTAACAACTCTATACCATTGACTTGCGTAACCACATACAGCGCAATATCCAACCAGGTGACTAGGAGTATAAATAAACACTGGGCGATCATAAATTCTGGAAATCTACACTGGGAGAAACCCCTTTTTTCCTTCAAAAAGTCACACAGTTTGAAGGACACCTTGGTAAAAACAAGACCCAAAATAAAGACGGTCCCAATCACTCAATCTATTACTGAGATTTGGGGTCTTCCCAATGTGACTGGTCACTATCGATGCGGCAATTGCTGTGTATGCCACCTTACGAGGAATACGAAGACACTAAACCTGGAAGAAGGCAAAGAATGGAGGCAAATTGCACACACAAATTGCAATAGCTGCAATGTTGTCTATTTGATTGAATGTACCTGTAAAAAACAATACATTGGAATGACCACCCGGAAGATCAAGCAACGAATTTGCGAACACCGCAGCACCATTCGCTGCAAAAAAAGTGCAACACGACTAACTGCCCACTTTCTGGAGAAAAATCACACGCCAAACGACATGATATGGACTATCATCGAACAATTACCTACTGGGCCAAACCTACAGAAACGTCTTTATGAAAAAGAACAAAGATGGGTGTACAGATTGTCCACATCAATATCAATGGTCTCAACGATAATATGCAATGGGCCAATGTCCTGTAATACACTCCATCCATAGATTTTTAAAACATGCCTTTAGTACTCCAGGCATTTCAGGGCGTTTAACTCCCAGTTTTTTCCATACAGTAGCCCATGCCCTTTCCTTGTATGACATGTCCTTGCTATACTTTAATTCATGCCACATTTTCTAAACGCATGATAAGCCTATTCCTTTATGTCTGTGCCTCTTAAATGAAGCTCCTTTTGGAATAGTAGGCATCTCTCTAATAGTATTTCGTTGAGCTTTCCCCTTGTACATAACAAGCCGACTTAACGCATACCACGGCTCTCCCCGATTTTATTGTAAACATCAGAATGCGGGCGACGTAACTATGGTAACCCGCGAGGCTTCCGTAGTATACGGCGTGACGTCATCACGCTAGGCTGGCCACGCCCCCAACATCCGCGATGGCGGGCGCCTTATCTCTGGTCCCGCTTTTACCCCGATCACGGGCGCGTGGAGGGACCTCATAGGTACTCTACCTGATTAGACCTGCGAAACTGTAAGTAGAGACCCTCCGTACACCGAGGCGACATGAATCCTTATGCCTCGTGACTCGGTTTTTCGAGTGCCCCTATTTCTCCTAATCGGGCAATCGGCATTATATTTTAACAACTTTTATGCCTTACCTTACAGAATATGTTTCAATCCCAGGCCTCCCCTCCCTCATCCCGTGCTGCCCTATGACTCTTCATTAGGAGTAAGCCCCCCCTTTACTTTGTGTTCGATGTTGTGTTTTGTCTGGTATTGTCTTATGTTGAATCAAGAGACAGTTATCACATTTCTATGCCCCTCACCTAGAATGACGTGAGTGTTGCATAGCCACGCACCGATAGTTTTGGGATGCGTGCGAATGACTAAAGAATGTTAAGATCACTACCACCAAGCACACTACAATTGATAGGTGTTTGAGGTAGACATTGAGGTTTTTGCGCCAATAATCAATTACGACATTCTTTGAGCTGCACTGTGCACCCCTGAAATAATGCACTATAATTCAAACCATATAATCTCAGTATGGGATGATTCATGAGACACGATGACAGGAGACTCCGTCACTTCACTACGTTGCAGGCTTGTAACGAGTTTTTTGTGATTATTATTTTTCTCTCCACAGGTCTTTTTCAGGATAACCACCACCGGGTTATTCCTTTATTTATTTTGTTTTGCCTGGTACCACGAATTTTGTTACCTAGGCACAAGGAAATGCCGGCACGGCAGGGTGTTAGTGTACCCTGACCACCCATTTCTTTGATCTGGTCCTGAAGAAAAACCGGTAATTCCTATTACGGTTTGAAACATGTAGACCCATCACACATTCTCCAGATACATTTGGTCATAATTATACCTATAACTGTATCGACACTTACATTTTATTATTGTCCAGTAGTCTTAAGAATAAAGTTTTTTCAAATAAGTCATACCAGGACAATTTTTAACTCACTTACTTCTTTTTCACATTCATCACTCACATACCAGCTCCACTGTAGTTCAGGTGTTGAAGCACACCTTGATGGCACTCGGCCATCAAGGTGGCCCGATGATGAAGCATGTCACCGACCAGGTCGGTGAGTGAGGGGTTATTAATAACCAAAGAAGGACTTTTCTTCTCTATGATAGTGAATCATCCCGCCGGAATCGCTCTTTGAGCACCTTTTTCTGGTGGTACTCCTCATTTTTGTTAATTTAGAACCACATAAACATGACAACTTTGTTTCCCTAGGACTGGAATAACTATCTTCAGAGTTGTGGAAACAATAGATAAGTATTTCACTCAGTCAATCGTGCATGCTTCGTTTCTACAGAGTTTGCAGAGAAATAGTGAGTTGAAAGTTTTCAATAAAAGGTGTATTGAACAGTATTCTTTCTCATGGAAAAGAGGTGAACTGCTACAATCGTTAGACAGAATGCAAAGTATAATGCGTACAGCGAGAATAGTTTTATAAAATAATACAGTAATAGCATTGTATGGTTTCTAAGCCATATAAAAATACATACATAAATAACACAGGCTAAAATACTCAACTGGTGCTTCTAAAATAAGCCTACCCCAATTAACCTAACCTAGGTCTAGTACGAGGGAAGAAGTAAGTATGGTCTTTAGCATAGGTTTAGTTTTTGCCAATAATCTACCAAAGGTTTCTCTAGGTTCTAATCAGCTCCATACCTTAGAATAAAGGAGGTCCGGTATCTCTGTCTCTGGACTTGATTTCCCAACTCTCCGCAAGGGGAGTCAGAAGCACTGGAGCTGGATTTCTCACCAAAGGAGGGCAGCTTTCTGATCAGTGCGTCAACTGGAGAGTCGGCTTCCTTCGGCACATGCTGTAGTGAGCTGAGTCGGGCAAGTAGGTCGTCAAACTGCTCCGAACCACCGTGCTTTGCTATAGCAAGTGAAGGTATATTTATACATTGAAGGTGTTTAGGAATGCCAGTATTGACATAAAGTCGGGCATATGAACATCATGAATGAACCCCTAAGGAATAGATGTTCATGCATAATAAATGAGTTCTTGGAGAAATTAATATCAAAGCAAGGGGAAGTCCTAAAGGCTTAAGAGTCTGGTTTTCCAGGAACTCATTGTGACATAGATGAACGGATGTAAATAGCCATGCCTGTATTTGGGCTGTATGGACTATGCCTAAATAAGCACTGGATTTCTATGCCTATATAAGGGCACTGTGAATTGTACCTATATAAGGGCATGAATCGGGATAATCCATTCGGAATCTAAAACGTCATACAACACCCACTCCACTTTCTTATGTATGACATTACTAAGTTCTAAACACGTTAAACATACCTAAACACGATGTGTTAAAACCCATCCAAAGCACATAAAAATGAAATGGTATTGGTTGTACACAAAAGCGCATTGGTGCTGTATGCATTGAAAGCAATGTTTCATTATAAGCATAAAGTTGACATTTGTAAATGCTGTCTGAATGAATCACAAAAATACATTTATGAAATGGCTCGTAAATAGAGAATAAAAAGGTGCCGAAACAATTTCATGTCATTTTACATATAACTGTTGGTATGAGGACAAGGTCAAATATTGTCTCTGGAAGTTTTTCAAAGAATTCTAGTTCTCTATGAATAGTTCTACTTTAAGCAGATTACTTTGTGCCAAAAAATGAAAAATACAAATTTGGAAAAATGAATAATCATAGAAAAAAGGAGTTCTAAAGTTAGAACTTTGTTTTGAAAAAATGAAGATCGAATTCAAAGTCTCTCAGAACACTGTGTGCCATTTCAAAAGTCAGTGTTATTGTTTGGAGAAAACATCAAATCCTCTAAGTCTGTAAACAATTTGTCTACCATTGTAGGTGAAAGTTGGATTACCTCGTTAAGAAGATCAACCGCAAGTAGATGTGAAGCATTGCCGTCAGCATTGGTCGCATTAGCAATGTTCGAAGCGGATGATACCTGTGTGCCTGTTTCCTCTCGTACCTCACCGTCAGCAATTTGCTTCTGTGAGATCTCAATGAATGCCGTCATCAAAATTGATAGCCGCTGGGGACAACACAGTGCATGGGCTGTTACTGGTTCAAGCAAAGTATCAACATCCATTGGCCTGACTGATGGGAGTGCCAGACATGTGTCTAGCACGCATTCTTCTCTGCAGAGCAGGTAGCGTAGAACAGGTAACATAACATGCAATCTCGGCATATTGGTCTGAATGACAGAAACCATGTGGTATTTCATTCTCTTAACCGCATGCGTGCGGGCGGAATTCCGCTCGTACGCGGAGTTTTGAGAAACCGCATTTTACGTGACGAGCTGGGCTCGTCATCAGCGTAGCAGGAGGCTACCTCATGACGAGCCCAGCTCGTCATCAGCGTGGAAGGGGTTAAACAAGTTAATCCCAAATTTTGAACGATGCGCTCATGACACTTCATCAGCAGTAGAGTTGTCTCCATGGTGAACTGGGTGTCGTTTGTGGATTGACTTGCCATATCGCAGCAGTAGGAGTAAAAATAGTATCCCTGCAGCGAGTCCCAAAATGAGAGGTAATCCACCAAACACAGAGTGCACAAAGTTTGGAAATATGCCTAGGACTGCTTCAAAGGGTGCTAACAGTCCAGAAAATACTGTCTTAAATACATGTACAATACCAATCGTATCAGACATGTTTAAGATACGACTTAACATTTCCGAGAAATGTATAGGGGAATTTGTAGTTAAGAGGGCATGTATCTCTGCAGAAGTCTTGCGACTTACAGATCATAGATTTCTTTGGCCAAGGTCAGTGGCACAGTTTTCTGTAAAAGAATGGCTTTCATTCTGCTTAAAGTATCAATTAGTATAGAAGAGATGTTCAGTGAAGGCAATAACGGCGACTCCCGGTCTGTCTTGATTTCTGGAAACAATACTTGCATACAGGAAGTGACCCTGGCTAACCCAGTTACTAGATAGGGTAAACCTGGCAACAAGACACAGCAGCTGTGATCATTCAACATAATGTAACTTCCATTTGAAAGTTATCCAAAAGGTAGATCAATCACCGCAGCCGGAGAACCTTGGATAAGTTGTTAGAGGAACCATCGCAGGCTCCATACAGGCTTATACCCTGACAAAGGAGGGAACCGCTTAGTGCGTTTTACAGTTTTTCCTGCTTAGAAACACTTTATGACCCCCACTCCAACATCTGTAAGTGTAAGGTAATTCCCAGGATGTCTTGATGTATTCTTTACCCAACCTTTCATATGTGCCTGCTGGTATGTTTTTAGGCAATATTGAAAATGGAAATTTGTAACAGGCAGAGTGATTGTTCCATGTATAATCCATTCTCTGGCTGCCTTTTCAGCGACAGTAAATGGCAATCTTTACAGTATTTCAGCACCATATAGTTGTGTCCCCTCTGTGCCAGTTTGACATGTTTATCAGTGAGATTGAATTTTGAAAACAGTGACGTAGTATTGATTAAACGCCAAGGCACATAGCCTGAACGTAGGTTTTGTAACGTCCAGCCCAATAGCATGATAAAACATAATTGCGACTGACTATGTTGCAACATGACCAAGTCCTGTTCCATGATGTCTGTGGCAGAGGATACTATGCTGTCCAAGAATATATCCTGGACGATAGAGTTGTTAACAAATTGTCAACTACAAAGAGAGATTTCTCTAAGTTAATGCAATCAATTTCTTGTATTCTTTCTGCAGTCTCTGCTTGTGTAATCTTCTATGCTTCATTATAAGCAGCATTGATACCGGCATATATAAAATGTTTATGACGCGGTTTTCTTGGTCCTAGCAAGAATTTCCTAGGATCAGCGCCATCTTTAAGTAAAGATAAGTGTTATTTTACATCCTTGAGTGTAAATCTATGTAACGATTCAAGGCACAGTTTCCCTACACTGTATGTTGTTACTATTCCTGGATGCTGTCTCTGAAAATATCTTGGTTCTGGTCTAGTGAATGTGAACCCCCGTGTTTTATTCAGGAATCTATCATGTCAGTTATTTGTGTCTGTGGGCCAGATTAACCATTTTTTCCAATCTGGATCTGTTCTGTTGTGATACAAAATAGTATGTACGTCGACCTCCCCCTCTGAAGTGTTATCACTAGCAGGTGTAGGTGTAGGTATGGACGGATTGTTTAGGTCTTTTATCTTTGCTAACCCAAGACAAGATGTCTGTTGGACAGTGTCATTCAAAAACATAATTTGCTCTGGGATGATGCAGGCTCTAAAGAAAGCTTCTATCGCCTGCACTTGCAAATCTTTTGTGCCACAGACAGTTTTTGTCTCAATGTTGTATTTCCAAAAGTCAAAACCTAGTGAAGATAGCTAAGCATAAAAGGCTGCAGAATAAATTTGCTTGGTATTTGTCAACATACTTTCATTCCTGTCTTATTAACATTTTTAAAGAAAAATGATTCTGGATTGGAAATATTAAAACCTGAAAAGTATGGACATTTTCCCAAAAATGTTTTTGAGCTAACCTTTGGAGGCGTATGACAATGTTCCCATTGGTTATACATCAATACATTTCTAGGGTTTGCAGATTTGTGTAAGAAATGATGACCATAGTGATTATAATAATATATTTGTTCATAATCTGACAAACCTTCTAAGTATTCATGATTTGTAAATACAGCAGACATTTCTAAGTCTGACATCATATTATTAACAGTCTCGAAGTCCCAATCATCAGAAAAGGTACTAGATGAAACAAAGTCATTCAAGGAAATCTTGAACTGGTGTGGAATCTTCAAGAGCTCTACAGGGCCAAAAATGTAATAATCAGTTCTGTCCCAAGCAATACCCCCTGGTATAGGAACGGCTGTGATGTTCACTGATGAGGAGTCTCTTTGTTCACGATGACTGAGATGATTTGTGTGGCTTGAGTAGTAAGTTGATGTTTTTACTTGCTGTGTCCTTTTTAACATATCTTCCATTTATCAGCATTCCCAAAGTTATGACTAGAGTCAACCAAAGTAGAAGAAAAAGCACATCCAACACAATCCAAAGTTCAATCCTTGGTGAAATAGAGAGGTCTTTTCCAAGTGATGAAAAAGGTCTGTTGCTTGTTCTTTCAAAGTTCTTTTTACTGGTGTAATTTCAGGTTCACTGGGATCCTCAGAAAACATATCAGAGTTAATGAAATAGCCAGAGGTAGTTCGGTCAATTGTTGGGATTGCATGAGGATTCGTTGAAATAGCTGGAACCACTTGATCACTTGATACATTTGTGTAGTCTGAAGCTACTTCGTTGTAGACAGGTGTTTCTTGACAAACTGTTATTTGGGTCTCAAGAGGTACAAGTTCCATAGCTTCATTTTACACTGCAGATTCTTCAAAGGTGATGAGTTTCTCAGTTTGAACCTCTTGGATAGTAGCCAGAGCTGGGCGTCTGCTACATTGGCGGAGTCCACTTGGCCTACTCCTTATGATCGGCCACATGATGTGGTTTGACCAGGTCGATGGACACAAACCTGTTCTCCTTTTTACCTGCAAGGGGTGGCAGTAGTATTGTTGTTGATCCGTAGATTGCTAGTACTGGTTGTCTGTAAGAAGGCCCAAATTCCTTCTTTCCGCGATCTTCTCTCTGACTAGATCCCCAAGCTTAGGAATCCAGACAGGCCTTGCTGGGACGGTCGGTTTCTCTTCAGTGGTGGTTGGCTTCAGGAACACGTTACTTTGTTTCATTCCTATTTCATTTAAGTGCTGCAAAACAGCCAAACGATCTTTGATATCAAAGGGTTTTTGGTCTACCACTGAAGTCTAACAATCGAGGTCCACTACTATCATTCTGGTCCCAAAAAGGACTACATATGGCGTGATACCCCCTAGAGAACTTTTTGGCAGATTGTTAATACTATGTTGGACACTTATTAGATGTTTAACCCACCCGTCACCCGAGCCTAATATCCTAGCTGTTATAGATTGCTTTATGTCCCGTTTTTTTCTCTCCACTACCGAATTTCCCTCAGGATGGAATGGACTAGAGTACCACAATGCAACGCCCAATTTGGCCATAGCCTATTTGTAAGCTTGAGAGCTAAACGCAGGACTCTGGTCAGAATGTAGTGTGCCGGCTGCGTATGTGCCAATAAAGATTCGCAAATCTTTTATAAAAGTTCGAGCGTCAGCCGAGCGCTGAGACCACATCCAAATGAATCTTGAACACGAATCCACTGCGACCATGATATATTTATAGTTACCATCCCTCTGTAAGGGACCGCAGTGATCCAGGTAAATGCAAGCTAATGGTTTATCTGAAATTAACAGGGGCATCTGCGCAGGACGTTTCACAGTAGAGACTTTCATCTTTTGGCATATTTCACATTCCAAAACATAGTTTCTGGTCAGTGTCCTCATGCGCGGCCACCAGTATCTCTGTTTTAATAATGACACTGTAGTGGAAACTAGAAAAACAACAAGAGATGCCTGGTCCAGTGGACACACCTGCATGAGCAGAGGCGAGCCCCTCATGTGCTGCTAAGATTAGTCCTAATCTATGTTGCATGTTTGGAATTACCCTATCCCCACTCCAGGGATTCGAGCAAACGGAACACTGTTGGCATCAGTTATATACAAGTATTTGAGTTGAAACCCTTTCGATTATGTTTTACCACTGTCTTTGCTTGAAGCATTGACAGCTAGCATTATTTCGCTGTCTATTTTCGTTTTTGAACGAGTAATTGCAGCTACGGAAGCTGTTTGCACAGCTGCCTTCGCGGCTTCATCAGCCAATGAATTCCCTGCAACGTGAACGCCATCATGTTGATGACTCAGCGTATGTATCATATGAGTGTTTTGTAGTCACTGTCGTAACTGAACAACTTGTTCCCAAAGCAGTTTATGCTTGATTGCGCCACCTTTTGCATCTTTGTAACCATTTTGAATCCAGCTCTGCAGGTATTCATTGTAAGATTGAACAGAATAATACGAATCGCACACTATGAGTGTGGGGAGTTCGAAGTCCGTATTCTCAAGCGCTATCTTGAATGCTTGTAGTTCAGCTCGCTGAGCTGTACAATCTCCCAGAGATTGTGTTTTAGTGACCATTGGTCTGAATTTGATATCACGCCAACAACCTTTAGCGATCGCGCACGCCGCACTATAGGCTTGTTTACCTCCTGTAGCGGGTTGAGCTGAGCCGTCAGTATAAATTATACATTCATACTGATCTAGAATCAGAATTTCAGTGGGCAGAGGGCATTATTGTACGTATTGTAGAAATGCTTGTGTTTTTACATATGGATCAAAAACGTATTCAACATCTGTTGCAGCAAGATAATTAACCCATTGTATCCATCTCGAATGTAAAGCTTTTGCATTTGGAATACTCGCTTTTGTTACTGCCTCTAAGGCAGGTACAGGTGTAACAACCATAATTTGTGCGCCAGTGCTCTCTCTTTTACTACTGCAGTTTGAACCGCCGTCAGAATTTTTTCTTTTGAAGTGAATTTTATTTATGCTTGTGTGTACAAATGTGATTTGTAAGCTATTGGTACTTTTTTACCTTCATTAAAAGTTACGTACGTGAATCTGCATTGCCCTGGAATGATTCGGATCACTAAGTTGCATACGTTTACTCGTGTTTGCAAATGTTTTGTTGCTAACATGTCTGTTTGCAATAAACGCAAAATGTATGTGTATTTTTGTGTCCAAGTTACTGTTTTGAAATCAGGTTTGATTTATTCGTAGAGAGGTTTAACCCTTTCTGCGTAGTTTAGAATGAATGTTCTTCCGAATTTCAGGAGACCTAGAATCGACTGTAAGTTTTTCAGTGTTTTTGGAGGTTAGAGCAGCGCACATTTCTCTAGAAAGTTTGCTTCCAGGCTTTTGCCTTCACTTGAAAGTCTATATCCTAGAAAAAGGATGTTTAAATGGGTAATTCTAGATTTTTTGAAATTTAATTTGTACCCTTCAGAAGCAAACCCAATATAATTGTATTCACCCTATTCAAGTGCCTATCCAAGTCATCATCTGTCAGATAGATGTCATCGACATATGACAAGGCTTCGTCATCATACGTTTGTAGTAACTCTGTTCCTCTCGCTGAAACTAACCCCGGACTATTCTTGAATCCCTGAGGGAGACGACAGAAGTGACGCTGTGTCCCCATAATTGAGAAAGCGGTCAAATACCTACTTTCTGGTGCAATGTTTTGACAGGAAAAATGTTTACAAATATATAATGTGGTTATATACTTTTTACGCACAATGTTATTCATTAATGCTGGACTGTGTGCATTTTGACCTGCAAAAGTTTTTCAACAAGAGTTTAGATGTCTGTAATCCAATACTAGACGATACGTATTGTCTGGTTTGAAGGCAGGAAACAAAGGATTGTTCATTGACGAGGTGCATGTTTCAATCAGCCCTTGG
Source organism: Lissotriton helveticus (assembly GCF_964261635.1). Classification (NCBI taxonomy): domain Eukaryota; kingdom Metazoa; phylum Chordata; class Amphibia; order Caudata; family Salamandridae; genus Lissotriton; species Lissotriton helveticus. The sequence continues at coordinate 1,300,039,837 of NC_136067.1, read as the reverse complement.
TATTCAAGTTGATCTAATATCTCCCTGACCTGTGTTTTCACTTCTTGCTTAACTGGGTACCGCCTTTGTGCAGTTGGTTGATTTTTCAACTGGATTTTATAGTGAGGAGAATCCTCAGCCCATCCTACATGAAGTTTATATAATGCAGGAGCCTGGGCTACTGTCCATTTCCTGGCATAGGTATGTTTTTAATGAATTGGAATATGGTTGGAGAAGGCTGGCATAATGATGTCTTTGTCATGTGGGTACTCACTGACAAATTCTGGTGCCAGTCTCGTTCAGCTAGAGGAATGTCATAACCCTTAGAAAGTCACTACCAAAAGAGTACTCTTATCTTTCTTGGTATGTCTCCCTCCATCTGGAGTGTTACTTCATATTACTTATGTGGAGAACTAACCCTGCTATCTGCAGTTTCAACTTGAATAAATTCATTCAAGTCCACTGTCTCCAGGTGATCCTTCAAGTTCTTGCGAGCTATGGTGACTTCTGCTGCGCTGTCCAACATTGTCTGAACCCATTCCCCGTTATTGAATTGTGTTCTCAAGATCCTCGGCATGTCTGATTTTTAGACCTGCTACTTTGATTTTGGTGAATTGAGGTTTCTTGTTTTTCTGAAAGTGCTGATCATCTATGGACTTCACGCGTTCTTCCTTGTTTTCTGACTGTCCTCTTCTTTCGGATTTCTGTGACGAAGTCTGAAAGGTACAAGAGAAATGTGGGTCAGTATCTTGATATCTATCAGGTTTTCTCAAATTATCACTATTCCTGAGGTTATAGCTCCTTTCAGAGGGCTCCTTTTGAGGAGATCTACCTCAGGATTGAGAACGCTTCTCTTTAGAAGTTTGTTTGCTATTTTCCCACTTCTTTTTAGAAGGAGTAGGAGTGTTTTTAGTAAAGACCTTTAACTGCGTCATTGTACTAATCTTTGTATATTATTAAGTAATTGTTCATCCAACATTGATTCACTGTCTGGGTCAGGTCCATAGTTAGCTAAAGTCAGCCATGTTGCTCCTGTTCTACATAGTGGACCTAGCCTGGTAATGTGATTTATATGTTTTAGGGCGCCTTTAAACCAGAGCGCATGCTCCTGGTAAGTAAGTGGAATTTCAATATCCTCTAAAGGAATGTATCCCGTTGGTGGTTCATCTTCTTTGTAGAAGTTAAACACATTTGTTACTGGATTTGCTTCAGGGAAGACTATCCAAGAATAGAATACCTCGGTCTTGTGATATTCATGTGCCTATATCACAAAAACTGCCCTAACACCTCTCGATGTTAGGCCATTTTTTATAAGTTTTATAGTGATGGCTCTCCTTAAATTTAGAGGAATGATTATAGCATCATTGTCGGTTTCTTGTAAACCTGTTATGTTAAAAGCTGCTAGATTAGATGCAGCTCCACCGTTCTTGGTGTTGCTATCCGGCATTGTGTTGATTGAACGTTTGCAGAGCAAGTTTCAAGGAAACAAAGAAAAGGTGCACTATGTTTTGGAACACTGAATGCTTCAACGTTGAACAAACCAAAAAGCTAATACATAGGATTTTTTGTCCTACTCAGCTATGGCGGATATTATCCTTTTACCCACTCCAGACGTCTATTGGAGTATTACGGAAAAAGGGGTCTCTGAGAAAAGCACGACTGAGTTACTTTAGCATCTAGCGTTAAATTAGTGCCTTACCAAATGTTGGGCACCATGTAATGTAGTTCATATATTCCCAATAGACTCTTTGCATTGGAATAATATATCCTATAGATGTGACGTAGGACTTAGGTCAGCAGGTCTCTATCGAATATACTAAGCTTAATTGTGAGTGCGAGCTAGCTCAGAGGTCACTAAAAACGTTCTCGAATTCACAAGAAGGGATTTGTTTCTGACAACCGCATAAACATGACAACTTTGTTTCCCTAGGACTGGAATACCTATCTTCAGAGTCGTGGAAACAATAGATAAGTATTTCACTCAGTCAGACGTGCATGCTTTGTTTCTATAGAGTTTGCAGAGAAATAGTGAGATGGGCGTTTTCAATAAAAGGTTTATTGAACAGTCTTCTTTCTCACGCAAGAGAGGTGAACTACTAAAATCGTTAGACAGAATGCAAAGTATAATGCGTACAGCGAGAATAGTATTATAAAATAATACTGTAATAGCATTGTATGGTTTCTAAGCCATATAAAAATACATACATAAATAACAAAGGCTAAAATACTCAACGGGTGCTATAACCTAGGTCTAGTACGAGGGAAGAAGTACGTTAGAGAATCAAGTTTTAATATCTAAATTCCTAACCTAGCATTTTTGCAGAATGAGGGTCCCTGTGAGCTAAAACCTGGAAATGTGCTAAATTGACCAGTTTTCACCATACACAGTCAGTAAGTGACAACCCACCCATTCCTTGAACCCACTGCATACAGGCCTAAGTCAACGGCCACCGCCTCAGGTTACCATATTTGATAATAAAGTCTGCTAGGCCCCGATGTTCTTGAAAATGCATTTCTTTTCATGCACAACACGGTGATGCAGCTAAGGCTACCACAAAACGACAGAAACTTTCCACAGTTAGAAGTACAGGCGCATCACACCCACACACGGGGTTCAGCTGGTACATCCTTGACATTTCACAAGTATTGTTTGCTTCATTTTTTTAGTATGAAACTTCCAAGCTTGCTCGAATGAAATCGCAACAGCACCTTGCGATGGTAACTCCTGCCTTTTAAGTTCAGGTCTCATATGTATTTTTAGAGATATCTACGCTACAATTATTCTTTGTTTATATTTTGCGGTCGAGAATGGTCAACCACCCGCCCAAACACCTGACACACTGGACTGCCACTTCGGTGTTCTCAGGACTTTTAGCAATACCACTGTAGGCGTGCGGTCAAACACCTGCACCACTACCTACGTCAATGTTGTCTGACCATCGTGCTCTGAACAGGTATAATAGATCCAGCACACAGCTTAGGGATCAGAACTCCCCTGCAAGTGCTTGGCCCATGCGTGGGTTCTCCAGCCGGCTGTTTATCTGATTTGGGACTTCAAAGCCTATTTTTCAGGTGGTACATCCCAATCTAGATATTTTTTTGCCTTTTTTTTAATCTCTTTAGTTACTCTCAGAATTTTTCATCCACACCCAATCCATTGCACTTAAGGTCTTGTTGCATGGCTAGTTCTCTCTAGTAAGGCTTGCCTCTAGGCACTAGAATTTTTATAAAATGTGTTCTGTATTTTTTAATTCTCTAACTGATTTCAATTGTGCCTTTGAAAAGATCTTTACCCCCGCCTACCTTTTAGGCCCTTGCGCATTATAAAAGTGTCCTTATGTTTCAGTGCTGATGGATTGAAGTCAGCCTTTCAAATGATTCTTGTTCCACTTACTGGCTTAATAAATGCATTTTCTGGTGTGATTTTGACTTAACAAATAAAATGCCACTTCAACGTTATTTTTGTCGTCTCTCATAACTGTCTTCCTTGTTCTCAGTGAAGAGGTACCTTGGTGGCATAACTGTCTTCCTTTTTCTCAGTGAAGAGGTACTTTGGTGGCTTGTGACCACACGAGAAGGGCAATTATTTCCCTTTATCAGGTGGTGACCACGGATCCGTCCTGCCAAGACTGTTCTTGCCTGCGGTGGATCTGGAGTACCTCAACAGATTGTCCCAGAGAGTCCTGTCTCCTCGGCTGACCACGGGGTAAGCCAAGGATATTTTTGTTTTTCCTTGAATTGCCCTTGGTGTCTGATTGTGAGGCGGGGTCTCTCTGGCTGGCTCCTGACCCGCTGTAGCAGTCTGTCTGGCCAGGATTAGCACCCTCTCTCTATCTCTTTGTGTGGTCACAATTTTCACCTTTTGTTTCAGATAAGTAGTGTAGGTTTCTCTTGCACACGTCTTGTGGGTACAGGCTTTTATGTGGGTTTGATGATGTTCTTGGTTTGACAATGTTCTCAATTCAGGGTTGTTCCTGGTTCAGCTAATGTCTCAGGTTAAAATCCTGAGGACTTGTGTTGGCATAATAAAGTGTTCTCGGTTTTACTTCAAGTGACATTGCATTCTCTTGGTCATAGGGTCATAGGGGTTTCAGTCCTCTAGTGTGGGTTTACGGATGCTGTGGGGGTTCACGTCCCCTACTCTATTGATTATTTGCAGGTTTCTACTCCCCTACTGTATTGATTAAGTGTGGGGTTCAAGTCCCCTACTGTATTGATTGTGTGCGGGGTTCAAGTCCCCTACTGTATTGATAAGGTGCCTCTTCAATGTATTAATATTGCATTTTGCTCTTGCTCAACATGTTTTCCACTTCGCTTCATGATATCTGTACGTTATTTTTCTTCCACTGAGGTTCCACCTTGTGGTCTCCGTCTCTGGCCTGTGCTTTCTTTCACAGCAATTCCTCTTGTCTTTATCTCCTCTCGTAATAACATCTTTCTGCACGGATTGGGTGTAACTATTTTTTTCCTTCATTAAAGTCTTCATTCTCTCTCACCGTCTGTTTTTTTCACTGCGTTCTTCGCAGTCCCCAAAAGAGGAAGTCACTTGTGGTCATTGCAGATTCCACCCTCCTTTTTACCCCACTCATCCAGTGCGGCAAACCAAGCTGCGCTGTCTCACAGACTGCAGACTAAATCCAACACCCCCCACCTTCCCCGGTTTTTCACTCTCAAGTTCTTTCATGGTACACCACCGTTTCTAGTGAGATTTTAATATCTAATATCTACACTACAATTATTCTTTGTTTATATTTTGCTGTCAAGTATGGCCGATCATCCGCCCAAACACCTGACACACTGGACTGCCACTTCGGTGTTCTCAGGACTTTTAGCAATACCACTGTAGGTGTGCGGTCAAACACCTGCACCACTACCTACGTCAATGTGGTCTGACCATCTTGTCCTGAACAGGTATAATAGTCCCAGCACACGGCTTAGGGATCAGAACTCTCCTGCAAGTGCTTGGCACAAGCGTGGGTTCTCTGGCCTGCCGTTTATCTGATTTGGGACTTCAAAGCCTATTTCTCAGGTGGTACATCCCAATCTAGATATCTTCTTGCCTTTTTTTTTTAAATCTCTTGAGTTACTCTCAGAATTTTTCATCCACACCCAATCCATTGCATTTAAGGTCTTGTTGCATGGCTAGTTCTCCCTAGTAAGGCTTGCCTCTAGGCACTAGAATTTTATAAAATGTGTACTGTATTTTTTAATTCTCTAACTGATTTCAATTGTGCCTTTTAAAAGATCTTTACTCCAGCCTTCCTTCTAGTCCCTTGCGCATTATAAAAGTGTACTTATGTTTCAGCGCTGATGGATTGAAGTCAGCCTTTCAAATGATTCTTGTTCCACTTAATGGCTTAGTAAATGCATTTTCTGGTGTGATTATGACTTAACGAATAAAATGCCACTTCAACGTTATTTTCGTCGTCTCTCATAACTGTCTTCCTTGTTCTCAGTGAAGAGGTACTTCGGTGGCTTGTGACCACGGTGACCACACGAGAAGGGCAATTATTTCCCTTTATCAAGTAAATATGGTCTTTAGCATAGGTTTAGTTTTTGCCAAGAATCTACCAAAGGTGTCTGTAGCTTCTAATCAGCTCCATACCTTAGAATGAAGAAGGTCTGGTATCTGTGTCTCTGGACTCGATTTCCCAATAACCCGCAAGGGGAGTCAGAAACACTGGAGCTGGATTTCTCATCAGAGGAGGGCAGCTTCCTGATCAGTGCGTCAGCTGGAGGGTCGGCTTCCATCAGCACTTGCAGTAGCGAGCTGCATTGGGCAAGTAGGTCGTCAAACTCCTCCGAACCACCGTGCTATGCCATAGCAATTGAAGGTATATTTATACCTTGAAGGTGTTTAGGAATGCCAGTATTGACGTAAAGTTGGGCATATAAACGTCATGAATGAACCCCTAAGGAATAGATGTTCATTGTTAAACTAACTGAGTTCTTGGAGAAATCAATATTCAAGCAAGGGGAAGTCCCTAACGGCTTAAGCTGGTTCTCCAGGAAATTGTTGTGACGTTTGGTGAACGGATGGAAGAAGCCATGCCTGTATTTGGGTTGCATGGGCTATGCCTAAATAAGGATTTGATTTCTATGCCTATATAAGGGCAATGTGAATTGTACCTATATAAGGGCATGAATCGGGAAAATCCATTCAGAATCTAAAACGCCATACAACAGTACCACAAATCATCACAAACTGTAACTACTGACATCCTCCATCATAGAATAAAGATCCTGTTTCACTGTTCGAACCTGCTGTACTGCGGTGTAGTCCACCAACTGCCGTCAACCAAGGCCATTAATCATGTGCAGCAGTTACCTACGGAAGCACAACGTTTGATGCACCTCAACAGAAGGACCTCTGTGAAAATTCAACTGCACGTTATATCGGACATCGTCCATTGTGGGATCAAGACACCGTTCCACTGTTGGTACCTAGAGTTGATTGCACCTGGTCAAAGGGAGTACCTTCATCTCCCCTCTCAGATACAGTTCTAACATCATCCATTGTGGGATCAACACATCGTTCCACTGTTGGTACCTACAGTTTGATGCACCTCATCGGAGGGGGTACACAGAAATCATCACAAACTTTAGCTTCTGACATCCTCAATCACAGAATCAGGACCCCGTTTCACTGTTCAGACCTGCTATACCACAGTCTATTCCTGCGACAGCAGTCAAGAAAGCCCAATAATCATGTGCAGCAGTTAACTACAGAAGCACAAAGTGTGATGCACCTCAACAGAGACAGTTCTTTAAAAACAAAGCAAAAGGTTGTATCAAATATCGTCAATTCTAGGATCAAGACACTGTTCCACTGTTGGGACCTAGAGTTGGTTGCACCTGGTCAAAGGAAGTACCTTCATCTCCACTCTCAGACGCAGTTCTAACATCCTCCATTGTGGGATCAAGACACCATTCCACTGTTGGGACCTACAGTTTGTTGCGCCTGATCAGAGGGGGTACACAAAAATCATCACACACTTTAACTTCTGACATCCTTAATCATAGAATCAAGCCCCGTTTCACTGTTTGGACCTGCTGTACAGCGGTGGACTCCACCGACTGGTGTCAACCAAGCACAATAATCATGTGCAACAGTTAGCTACACAAGCACAGTGTCTGATGCACTTCAACGGAGGGAGTTCTATGAAAACCAAGCAACAAGTAATATTGGACATCTTCCATTGTGGCATCAAGACACCGTTCCACTGTTGGGACCTAGAGTAGGTTGCACCTAGTCAAAGAAGTACCTTCATCTCCACTCTCAGATGCAGTTCTATCATCATACATTGTGGGATCACGACACCGTTCCACTGTTGGGACCTACAGTTGGTTGCACCTGGTCAGAGGGGTACACAGAAATTGTCACAGACTTTAACTTTTGACATCCTCAATCATAGAATCAAGACCCTGTTGCACTGTTCGGACCTGCTCTACCGCAGTGTAGTCCAGCGACTACAGACAACTAAGACCAATAATCATGTGCAACAGGTAGCTATGCAAGCACAGAGTCTGATGCACTTCAACGGAGGGAGTTCTATGAAAACCAAGCAATAAGTAATATTGGACATTTTCTGTTCTGGGATCAAGACACTGTTCCACTGTTGGGACTTAGAGCTGGTTGCACCTGGTGGAAGGTGGTACACAGAAATAATTACACACTTTATATTCTGACATCCTCAATCATAGAATCCCGTTTCACTGTTCGTACCTGCTGTACCGCGGTGTACTCTCACTGACTGGTGTCAACCAAGCACAATTATCATGTGCAACAGTTAGCTACGCAGTAGAAAAAGGGGTGGTGATGGACGGAGCATCTGAACCAATCAAACACTCACAACCAGTCAACAGATCTGCGTTTAATCCATCACCGTTCTTTAGCCCACTCTGCCACCCCAGTTCAGACATGGCCATATGCAAATCAGTCTGACCCTGTGCCTCATGGGAACAGTCCAGCCCGAACTGCCAAGTCATGCCTTCCCTGGACCGGATTCAAGCTTCCTGGGACAGGTTTCTGGCATTACAGCCGTCTTCAGCCAGGCTTGCTTGAATCCAGTGGCAAAGTGAGCAAGGGACTCAGGTCTGAGCATACCCTGCCAACTTATGGCGAACAAAGCGGTACAAAAAGGGGTGGTGATGGATGGAGCATCTGAACCGATCAGACACTCACACCCAGTCAACAGATCAAGGTTAGATCCATCACCGTTCTTTAGCCCACTCTATCACCCCAGTTCAGACATGGCCATATGCAAATCAGTCTGACCCTGTGCCTCATGGGAACAGTCCAGTCCGAACTGCCAAGCCATATCTTCCCTGGACCAGAAACAAGCTTCCTAGGACCGGTTTCTGGCATTTCAGCCGTCATCAGCCAGGTTTGCTTGAATCCAGTGGCAAAGTGAGCAAGGGACTCATGTCTGAGCATACCCTGCCAACTTATGGCGACCAAAGCCGTACAAAAGGGGGTGGTGATGGACGGAACATCTGAACTAATCAGACACAAGCCCAGTCAACAGATCAAGGTTAGATCCATCACCGTTCTTTAGCCCACTCTGCCACCCCAGTTCAGACATGGCCATATGCAAATCGGTCTGACCCTGTGCCTCATGGGAGCAGTCCAGCCCGAACTGCCAAGCCATATCTTCCCTGGACCGGAAACAAGCTTCCTAGGACCGGTTTCTGGCATTTCAGCCGTCATCAGCCAGGCTTGCTTGAATCCAGTGGCAAAGTGAGCAAGGGACTCACGTCTGAGCATACCCTGCCAACTTATGGCGAACAAAGCGGTACAAAAGGGGGTGGTGATGGAAGGAGCGTCTGAACCAATCAGACACTCACACCCAGTCAACAGATCAAGGTTAGATCCATCACCATTCTTTAGCACACACAAAATGTACCATTATTAGCATTATTGCAATTTTATCTACAACTTCCCAAACATAACTCTGCAACCCGGGCTTTAAGTAGGGGGAGGTCTGTGGGGTTTGAGCACCAGCACTTCATTTTTGGGGGCTTCGAAACAGGTCTTTATGAGGGTCCATTTTCGATCCTCACAAACCTCATCCATTTTTTTTTTATTGCACTGCAGTGAGACTGTGAGAGCATGCACATTACTCACTACTTAGAAGTGCAGGCATCATGCCAGGTGACTCGCATTGTACGAGAAGGGAAATCCTTTAAAAAGACACATCTTCTCTCAGAATTTCCCTTCTCTTTTTGCAACGCAGGAGCAACATCATCGTGGGGTAAGTAGCAAACATACCACCAGGCGCGCATCGCCCATTGCCCCGGACCCTCTCAGCCAGCTTCCAGGGCGCGCACACACAGCCGCACCCGAGTACTTCACAGGTCTTCATAAGATCATTTTTTGGTAAATAAGACTCTGTTCTTTTTCACCCCTTTATACAGCCCCTACATTCCCACTCTGCCTTTTGCTGAAATAATTAAGCTCCCCCGAAATTGCGCCTCTGGAAATGACCACAAGCAGGCAACTCCTGCACGAATCTGCTCTGACCTTACACAGGGGGCATCCAACTGCAACCTGCGCCATAGGGCTCCTGGTGCGTCTGGTGGGCTGCAGGATCTGAGGACCTCTGCCATGTAGGCCATCCCCTGCTGCACCCCGTGCTCTAGCATGGTCGGTCTTCCACTGCCTCTGCAGCCTAATCCCAGACACCATCATGGGGGAGGTGATTTCAGGGCCAGGTGTAGACCCAGTGAGGACCGGTTACACTCCACAACCAGCACCACCCCCCAGCTCAACAGGGACAGCTCATCAACAAGGTCCATTCCACCGGTGTGGTCGGGTTCCTCCCTCGACCAGGATCAGGCTGGGCTCTGTCTCCTTTCAGGGCAATCTGGCATCAAGTTGTCACGCCTGCCAATTTGCATGACATGTAACAAGATGGCTGTGTCGCTGTGCACAGGAGCGAGGGGTCAGGCAGTAGTTAAAAGCCTGTCTTACTTGCAGTCCGACGCTTCGCGCTCTAGTGTTCGTGCACCCTTGCGTCGCGTCACTTCCGCTCACAGCCCATTCCGGTGTGTGTTCCTGTTTCTCGTATGTTCCGCGTCGGAGCTCCTCGTTCTCCCGGAGAACCCCGGCTCTTCTGGTTTCCAAAATCCTCTTGAGCTTTCCAGTGGGTAACTAGGAAGGGTCCGTTTTTCTTTCTGTTAATTACCTTGACCCGACATCGCTAGCGAGACTCCACTCAGCGTATATAGAGTGGTGCTAGCATTTTCATGCTTATTGTTTCCTCGGCACTCACAGAGTTCTCTCATTTACTTCACTTACCTGACTCCCGCTTGTTACTCCCGGTTCCGCCCGTCAGCCACACTTGGTTCCCGTTGGCCGGCCGGACTTGGGCAGAGCAGGCGTGGAGTCCGTTGTGGGGCATTGTGGGACTCGTAGTTTTCCAGAGATATCCTACCGTTATTTCCCCCCTCCAAACTTCTATTATTTCGCGACATCTACGGACCAGTCTACAGTGTATCGAAATTGGCAGGGGTTGGAGCTGAGGAGGCACAGAAGATCTGGTACAGGCGCCTGGCGCTATTTCTGAGTTTTGCTTTATAGTTATTGTTCACTTATGATTACAAGGGATCCTCTTTGTTATACAGGATCATCCTCAGCTCACCACCTCTTTTAAACCTCAACCATCTCTTAGATTCATACACATCCCTTAGGGTAAGTCCTGTAGTGGTAGACAGTTTTTCTTTAGTTAGGTACATGTCTCTGTGTGATTTTTTCTCTTCTCTCACTTAGAGTTATACATAAGCAACGACCTCTGAGAGAGTAGCTGTGGCATTTAACCAAGGACGTATAGTGTACATGAGAAGAATCTTGTTTATTATTTCTAGGTAAAGTAATTGGGAGCCTAGGAACTATGATATAGAATTGGTGGGGTTTTGTCCTTACGTTGTGCATTGTTCATTGTCCTTTTTATCATTACAGTGCCAGTTTCCGACTTACAAGAGACTCCCGGTCCAAGGTGTCTTCTTCCCTCCTTCCCTTGTTTTGTTCCCTCCTTTCCCTCCTTTCACCTCCACGGACTATGGTCTAGTAGACGTGTTGGTGGGGAGGGGGAGAGGTTGAGCTTATCATCAGCTCCTGTCACTCCTGTGGAAATCGCTTGTGGATCCTTACACAAGGGCCGCCACTAGTTCCAGCACCACTGGGCTGGCCCACGGTCACAGGTGGCTCCGCAAGAAGTAGCCCAAGGCTACCTCACGCAAACAGGCCCAGCATAGGCTATTGGTTACAGCGCAGCAATGCCGGTAGAGAGGGCCACCGCAGCCCAATATCTAGTTCCTGTGCCTCTGCCACAATTTTCCAAGCAGGATTACATGCTGAGTTGCAGGATAATGAAGGATTTTGATGCAGGAGGGCCAGTAGCTCGGGGCTTACTTCCTGTCGGCCATGTTGCCTTCCCATTTCCCCTTAACATTCACCCTTAAATTCATATTTCTTGTGTGACTCAACTCTTTTCTTTGACTCTCCAGACACAATATTCACTGACTTCCCACCTAAACAACTTGAATCTTTCTCTTTTCTCAACTTACTGACACATTTGAACATGTGCTTGACTCTTTTCAACACCGCATTGAATTCTTTCCTTTACCTTTATTTCTTTATTTCGACACTGAATTGTCATAAAAGATCACAACAATAAAACAGTTTATATGATACAATAAAAATATTTTTTAAAAAGAGAAAAGCAAGCAATATAATTCCATTTCATATCAACATGCTCATCAATTGTCCCTCGTACTCTACTAGTTCTAGTTACAACCCCTGTAGGATTCAATTGTGTACCTTCTATGTTCTTATTTATGGGTTGACCACAAATGCCCTTCTGATATTCCACATCGCTGCTATGAACTTTGTAACAGCGAAAACCACAACCAGAGAGAGGTCAGTCTTTAAAATTCTGTATGTCTGTAGGCAACGGCTTAACCCCAGATTTTAACAGATTGGGATAATCCATCTCCGTCTCGGGTTTGAGTAGGCAGGGCAAAAAAAGACAACATGGACCTCATTCTCTAAAAGTTCAGTGCACCCTGGGCAGTTCTTTGGCAATAGTGCGGACCAGTCAGACGTGAGGGATCTGATAGGTAGCGAGCCATGCCGCCATTGAAAAAAGAGCTTCCTCGAAGCAACAAGGCTAATATTATCCAATACTCGCTCTAGAGAGTATGAGTCCTTAATTGAACGGAAGCTGGCTGTAAGAGTGACCAATTTGGTGCTAGTTGATAACTGGGCCATGCGGTTTTCCCGGAACAGCTGTACCAGTTGATTTAGTGAGATACCGGCACAGGTATGTTCCGGGTCTGACCACAATGACGCAAGTCCAAGTTTCTCGAGATCCATCCTAACATAATTTAACCATGGAAGCCTTCCTGCATCAGGCAAGCCCAATACCTCAATTAGTTATTGCCTGTATTCAGATAACTCTGGGGTTACCCAGAGTCTCCTCCAAAAGGTTAGAGGTCTGAGGGCCAGTTCCTCCTCAATAGGTCTAATGCCAAGGTCCAATCTTAGCGGCACTAGTGGGGTACTCACTGGCAAGGCTGTCAGTTGCCTTAAGAATCTATTCTCCGCAGCAGTGAGAGCTGAGCCAGTCTTGTAACCCCACAACTTGGCCCCATAGGACACCGCCCCACGTACCCACAGTTTGTAGATTTCTAGTGGGGGACCAATCGGTTTATATGATGACCTAGTTAACAGTTTCAGTATGCCCCCCGTTATCTGTGTCATTTTAAGTTGCGATTTCAGTTCATGTTGGGCCCAGGTGAAAGATTAGTTTAGGGTAAGCCCTAGGTAGGCAAAAGTCGAACCCTTTCTAGTCTAACACCATCTATCGTGGGGTTTGGGCGTTTTGTTGAGGGGGGATTAAAAATCATATATTTGGTTTTTAAGGTGTTAATTTCCAAACCCCGCTCTTTACAGAAAGAAACAAACCCGTCCAAGACACGTTGAATACCCATAGGGGTTTTAGAAAGGAGTAGAGTGTCATCCGCAAACATGATTGCTGCAATTCTGGACCCTGCGAGCTTTGGGGCATCACTGTCCTGAACCGCGTCCAGATGTGCGATTACCTCATTGACATAGAGGCAAAACAGGGTAGGTGCCAAGACACACCCCTGCCTTACCCCCTGTCAACGGGGAATCATGCTGTCAGTGAACCAGAGTTGCCACACCTGAACTGTGCAAAGTTCTGGGCGTGGAGTCGTATTATCATGTTCAGGAGTGGGGGTGAAATTCCAAGCTCCCGGAGTACAGTCCACAGCTTCAGGCGCGGGACGAGATCAAATGCTGCGCTTAGATCTACAAAGATGGTGTACAGTGACCCACCCCCGATCTTGACAGTTTTCCAATAAAGCATGAAAAAACGGAAGATCTGGTCCGCAGTGGAAACCTTTTTCCTAAACCCAGCCTGGAAGGGACTTAAGATGGAATACTCCTCGATCCAGTCTAAAAGACGATTTAAGATCAGACGTGCAAAAAGTTTTTGAGGCACATCGATCAGACTGATCGGCCTGTAATTGGCTGGGAGCAGAGGTGAACCCTTCTTAAAGATAGGGACAATCTCTGCCCCCAGCCAGGTACTCGGGACCTCCATGCTCCCCCAGATAGCATTAAAAATGGCCATCAGATAGGGAGCCCATACCACCGGTGCGTGCTTTAGAAGGTCACCTGGTATCTTATCCAGGCCCGGAGCTTTACTTAAGGGAAGGCTAAGAATAGCAGTCTCCACCTCCCCTACAGTAAACTCGTACTCTGGTGATCCACTCTGGATATTAGGAGCTGGGGTAAATGAGTTTGGTGGGCCCACATGGGAATCCGCCCGGTAAAAAGTTCGAAAGTGCTCTTCCCACACCTCGGTGGCTACATTAGGGGCCACAGCCTCAATTTGTTCTGTTGACCCGGTGTTAACAATTTGCCAGAATTGCCGGTCAATTCTTCCGGCGAGACTCGATGTTAAATTGGCCCAGTGATCCACCTCCCATTCTGCTTTAGCGTGGCGGATTAGATTCCTGTAGATAGCCCTTTTTTCTTTAATCATAGCACTATTGTGGTTTAATTTCAGTGCTTTGATGAGCTCTGATTTCGCCCTTCTGCATACTGGATTAAACCGGGTGTGTTTTTTAACAGTTTTTTTCCCATTTCCAACAAGGTTCAGGATCTCGGCTACGCTTTTGGTCAAAACCTGGTGAGCAACACCGAGTTTGGCAAAAGCTGAATCAGAAATGAGCTCCGGGGTCAAGGCAATAACAATTTCCAGTGCTGAAGCTACTTCTACGTAAATATTAGCCACTAACTCAGGACGAGTTACTGCCCTATCCCATCTGATTCTATGTCTGTTACTGGAGAGGAGTGCCCGTTTATCAGATTCTCTCCATCCCTTTGGGCTGTCTTTAGAGCGACCAGGGCAAAGGAAATCTAGGATCAGAGGGTTGTGGTCACTTTCGGCCCTGGGTACCACCTTAAAGTCAATGACTTTATGCCATGCACAGGCTTCAAAGAATATATAATCCAATCGGGCCTCTTGGCCAGGTTTGTTAAAGGTGTATTTTGCTGGTATATCCGTGCCAGCACGGCCATTACATGCCCTAATTGAATGGTTTAAAGTTAAGGCTAGAATTTGGACTGCCAGTGGTGCCCAAGCTTTAGGCGGAAGACCCACAACCGGGGGGGATTTCCCAGTGGTTATCCTCTTCTAAAACAGCGCCATCCATAAGATCACTCAGTGGCTCAAAGTGGGAGTTAAGGTCACCCCTATCACCAGAGTGGCCCCCTGGGGGATTCTGGTTAGAAAGATAGAAAGTTCCTCGATGGTTTTAGACTCTGCTGTGGGTCTAACAGATCTGGAGTAAACATTCACCAGAACCAGTTTGGAGGCGTCAGGCCAGGCCAGAAGGATGCTCTGTACATCCTCCGATGCTGTCTCCAGAGTCCTGGCGCTGCACCCCAGATGAGTTTTCACCCAAATTGTCAGCCCTCCGGAGGGCCTTCCCCTTCCCCCCCCCCCACTTTGCAGGTATGGAGAAGGAAGCAAATCACCTCTCGCCCAAGTTTCCTGAAAGAAACAAACATCACTTGAGTCAATAAAGGTGCCCCACTCTGGACAGGCCAGTTTGTTATGAAGCCCTGCAATGTTCCATGATATGATTTTTATAGATAGTTTCCCAGCCATAGCCTTGGTAGATGACGTAGTGGGGTCCCTCTCCCCATTTATCAAAAGCACCGGGTTGTTCGTACCGGCCCCCCTTTCTAGAGATACAGAGACCAGCCCGCCCAGTTCCGCCTGCGGTTCCCCCTGAGGAATGTTCAACCCATTCCTGTCTCCCCGGGTGGACTGGGAGTTTTGTTGACTTACTGGGCCGGCTCGTCTATCTAGACTTGTTCCCGTACTGAGTCAGTCCATCTGGTCCAGAGAACTGAACCTGTTGACATGGAAGTAGTTAGGGTACATGGGTGTAGAGAAATGATTGGACCTATGCCCTCCGGTCAAACTCCTAGCGCCCACCCTTGTCCACCCCTCTTCCCCCCAACTTGGAACTGGATTACTTGGTGGTGGATAAAAGAAGGACAGTGGGCGGGCCTGAATTGTGGTACCAGCTGTGTCGCCCACCCAGTTGCAAATGTATGCGACTATACCTGGGTGCCTAAAATTAACCAGGACGCAATCCCCCTGTATATGTTTGCTTAATGGACCCACCCATGGAACCCTTCTGACCATAACAATTTGAGTTACCTGTTGTGGTGGGGCCGGTCTGTGAATATTCAGCCAGCTGGCCACCTTATTTTTTAGGGATGAGAATGATTCGGGGGTAGAGCCGCTAAGCTCAGGGACACCAGTTAGTACAACTACCAGTGGGGCTGCTTCCGGGGGCAGGTTAACTACCTTACTCCACCTTACACGGCCACTGTCTGCTTTGGGTCGCTCAGCCTCCGCGCGACCCAGACCTATAGAGCTAGGGAAGTTCGCGCTAGGCGCGCCCGGGGGCACCTGAGTTATCACAGGATTTGCTGCTGGGGGCGCGTTTAAGGTGGAATCAGACACAGGGGCTAGAACTAGCCCTCCCCCACCAGCATCCTGGCCCTGCTGTGCAGTTGGAACTTGTTTAAGCTGGTGCATTATCTCCCCAGTGGCCAGTTCGATAGTTAGGAGTCTACTCTCGATGGAATTTAATCTGTCCACTAGAGGGTTAAGCAAGGAATTCAGAATGGAGCACAGTCCAGGGATCAGATTATCTGTCCCTGCCTGCGCCTTATCCCCAAATATAAATGCAGTGGCCTGGGTTGGCTCCAAATCATGGGGGAATACATTAGTATCAGCAGTGGTTAAGGGGTGGACTTCCCTACTTCCGGCTGGGGACAACGTGTAATTTGGTTCGGGACCCTTGTCGAGTTTCGCCTTTTCTCCACCCCTCACCTGGGAGCCTCGTTTCCTCTTGGGGACGGCCCCTTCCCTCACTCCCTTTAACTGACTACATGTAGATGACAGCCCACTCTCTGATGTCCCCGTGTTGGTAGTAGCTACAGATGGTGGTAAAATTATCACTTCAGGGGAGATTGGTAAAGGTGCCCTAGCAGCTCCTGGGGTATTACCAAGATCGTGTAAGACAGCCGTAATAGTTTGCTCAATACTGTCCAAAAGGGGCGTGGGAGAACCCCCCCTTTCAGGTGTTTTAGCACTAGCTATTAGACCTAGGGAAGATCTCCTGAGACTGTCAATGCCTTGTGACAAACGAGTCTCAACCACGGCAATCTCTTTTGAAAGAACCGAGTTCGCTCTAGACAAAAAACTGTCCAATGTACCAGCAATCAAAGTACTTGAAGCAGTGGTCTTGCTCCTTGTCTCTCGACCCACCATGATTTGTGGACTGGCCAGTCCTCGTTTACGAATGGAAGGTAAAGACGAATTCCTACTTCAAATCCTGAAAATCAGGGCCAAGAGGGATGGCCCGGTCCGGTCCTGCACGGTCTCTAACGGGCTACAACGGGCCCGCCCATGGCCCGGGCTTCGCCCATCGCCCGCCCGCGCGCGTCCCGCGTGCGCGGTTGTGGGTGGAGCTAAGTAAGAGAAGGCGGGGCGGGAAGAGGCACCAGCTGCGGCGAGTGGCAGGCCGCTCAGAATGCTGGGCCTCGCAGTCCTGCACCCGTCCTCTCTCTCCACAAACAGGTCCCAAATACTCCAGATGAGTTCAAAGCTCCAGGGAAGCACAGGGCAGGTTCCTCCTCAAAGACCACGGCTAACGAGCGGCTCCCGCGGAGCGGGGGCCGCGAGCCGTAGTATGCTGCACGAGTAGGTTGCACAAGTAAGCTGCACAAACTGGTCCCGGATACTCCAGGTGAGTTTGAAGTCCCACGTAAACACAGGGTAGGATCCTCCTCAGAGTCCACGGCTAGCGAGCGGCACCCTGGCAGAGAGTGTCTCATGTGGATACTGGCCGATGAATTGTGGTCTGATAACCACTCAACTGCTTGCACACTGTAAAGCCACTGTCTCAGTCATGAAGCCGTGATGAGGATCTGGAGCGAAAGAGACACAGGTGTTTGGAAGGTTAAAACAGAAGAGACAGTTCTTTCCACATTTTGTGATTGTTGCATTTCAAAACAAACTGGTCACAACTCTATTCATCCATTGCATTTCCTTTTTTTTTTTTTATTTTTTTTATTTATTTCCAGTTGGTATAAAACAATAATACATGCTAAGCGGAGAAAAACAAATATTACAAATTGTAATTAGTAAACTTGGTTTAGCATACATCTTACATTAAATTAAAGTTAGAGTTTGTTTTTACATAAGAACAAAGTATGAAATCCATTGCCCAAAAATATTTTACCGCCTAGATCCAATATAATCCAGATGTTAGTAGACGGACAGAAAGATTAATATAAGCCGACAGAATGTACAGTGAAAAATAAATTCTATTCTAACAGTAATTTTCCCTTTCTCGAAGCCTAATAATTCCTTTGATTGCATTCATTCCAGATCCCCCCAAATGTTCTCAAATTTCTTTAATGAGCGTATACCTCTTAATTCAGCTACAGTCTTCTCCATTGTTTTAATTTCTGTAACTAAATGCCACCATTCTACAGCATTTGGTGCGTTGTTATTAATCCAGGCCCTTGCCAGGATTAATCTAGCACATGCAATTAATATCGCTGCCAATAGTGGACGTGGTGGTCTTAATATATGTATACCAAGTAGCACCATAGGTGCCGTTATAGAGGAGTTTAGGATATTTTTTGTGTTTAGGATTTTTCCCACCTCCTCCCAATATTTCCAGAGCATTGGACATGAGAACAGCATATGCGCTAGATCCGCCGCGTAGGCCGCACATTTCGGGCACTTGGTCTTATCACCTTGGATGTTGCTGCTGGACCATTTCGAGATCTTTTCTGGCGTATAATAGAGTAGATAGGTAGTTCTGTATTGTTGAAGTCTAAGACTGGACGATCAAACAGAATTGTGTATATTAGTGTAAGATTCGACTATTTGTTTCCCTGTAATACTTGTTCCAAGTTTCAGGTTCCATTTATTGGCAAATGATTCTCTATCGTCAGAGCTAAAGCTTATAAAACATTTGTAAGCCAAACTATCAATTGCCTTCTCATTCCTAGAGTTTACGCAGTCCCATATGCCCCCGCTAGATACACTATTGATTTTGTTTTTACGAACCAAGAAGTCGTGTATTTGTAAGTATTTAAATTCATCCATTGCATTTCCAATTGTATATGTTAAAGTCAAATTCCGTAAACTTTTAATCTATTGCTTGACAGATTCATTATCTCCTTATGCTCTCAAACCAAAATAATCCCTTTCCATTATGGTACTTAGTTGGGGCAGAAAGTGTAAGTTCAATTTTCTAATGCATGCCTCATCATCATTTAAATTCCTCATTTCCTCCTGACTTAAGTGTGGCAGGTTCTTTGAAGCGTCCTGATGTTTAGCCTTTAAAAAATTAAGCAACAGAGAATATTTTCTTTCAAAACTTAAGGCTGAATTTAGATCTTGGGGGATAGGAGAGGCAAGATGGCTGCCGTGTGGAAGGCTGTGTGAGCAGCTTGCTCCCTGGCTCCAGGCGTCCGGGAGAAAGGGGGAGAGCATCGATCCATTTTTCATGAGGAAAATTCTTAGACTGGTAGCGCTTCTGAGATATATGGCGTGAGTGGCTTTGCACGGCTGCATTTGGCATCTGGCTGTATTCAATTACTCACCTGGCTGTATCGGCGTTTCTCCCGTTGCTGGACATTTTAAGACGGAGGCCGCCTGAGGCGTCGCCTGTTTCCGGCTGTTAACCGGGTTGCTTCTGTGGTGTGGAGAAAGGCGGCGGCGGGCGAAAGTATTGCGGAGATTTTCTTGGGAGCTGTCAATATTTCTGACGCGTTAAACGTGATACGCGATACAAAGTATCCCTCGAAAAGAACATACGAATGTTGCTGAATTTCTATGAGCTTAGACGGCGGTCCCCGCTGTGGCGTGCTACACTCTGCCTATTTTGGGCGCAGAGCGGTGTCCTTCCTGGTAGAGGCGGAGGCGGAGGCGGTACACGGAAGGGGAAAAAAAAGACACCGTTGCCTTCGTCCGTCAGCACCCGCAGTAACAAGAAAACCGACGGGGGCCGAACGGAGAGAAACGCGGACCCGGGCGTCGAGGGATCTGTTATGGCGGAGTCTTCAGAGGCGGTAAGCTCAACCCCTGCTAATCCCATAACTAAACAGGGTAAGAACTCTGGTAGACCCCCTACGAAGCATAATGAGGCCGCGAGTGTTAAGGACGCTATGCTGCAGACTCTGCCTGCTTTGTTCGAGAAGCGAGCAGCCAGAAAAAAAATATTAACCGATGAAATTGGGCAAAGTATGGATGCGACGATAATGCAATCTGATCAACTGACTTTCACAGCGGAAACTGATAATAATCCGTTAAACATTTCTCCAAACTTGTCGCTGGCTAATCCCCTAAAGAAGGGTATTATGGGAGATGTAGTTTTTGGTGTTGCTGGTATCACCCGTTCTTGCTCGCTACCCACGCTATTGGTACCTGTATCTGCAGAAAACGAGCAACAGAAGACAGTTGTAGACTCTGTATTGCATACTAATTTGGAAGCCTCGGAGAAGTTTTTTTCCCTGTCAGAAATATCCTCGGATGATGCAACAGGAGCTCATAAAGATTGGGCTGAGATAAGTTGTGAGAGCCTATCTTCAGATGTTGAATTTAGTGGGAGCCCTGAGGGTAACACAGCTACTACCATTAAAAAAAAACTTTGGAAAAAACGGTCACTTCGTGTGGGGAGTAAGGAAGCTGATGCTAATCCACATAAAGGGGGGAATACACCGTCTTCCATTCTGTCTTCTAATATTGTACCTGTCTCTGCCACTGAGGTCACGGACACTGCGGGAACTACATCTGACCCTGTCCCTGGTTCGGTCGCTATACATGACAATGGTGAAGGTCCTGAGGAGATAACCTTGAAGATGATTTACGATACTATGATGAGCCACAGGGCTGAAAGTAAGGCTGAAAATCTACGCACACAGGTGGCCTGTGCCAAGGTCAAAAATTCAGTTCGTCGTGCCATCAAGATGTGCTCCGAGACCACCGACAGAGTTGTCGAAGCAGAGACCAGAATAGCAGTTCTGGAGGAAGAAAGTATGGCACAGAGACAGGAAGTTGGTGATTTTATGGCCTTAAAAGAGGATTTGTCCGATAAGATTGCTAACTTGGAGAATCAGGCCCGTAGAAGCAATCTACGCTTTTTGGGAATTCCCGAAAACAAAGAAGGATCTGACCCTCGGCGGTTTATTGTCAATCTATTGAAGGATGCCTTTCCCGAAATGGCAGAATGGGACTGGGCTCGAGAAGTACAACGTGCGCACAGGTTCCCCTTCACTGTGCGGAGTCCACGTCAAGGTCAAGCAAATTATCCTAGGGCCATTCTGGTCTCATTTAATAATTTTCTTGCTCGTGAGGCTATTTTTGTGTCAGCGAGACCAGATAAGAAAGCGGATGGACTTGGCTGCCAGTTTTTTGTAAGACCAGATTATTGTCAGGCTACAGTGGCACAACGGTGGAGGTTGAGACAACTGATTCCTGATTTTCAAAAAAAAGAAGTTGCCGTTTTTCTTCAAGGCCCAGCGAAGCTAAAAACAGTGTTCAAAGGCACAGTTAAATACTTTATTTCAGAGATCAAAGCCAAAGAATATTTGAACTCTATCTGAATTATAATTAGATATGGTATATAAGGACTAAAAGGGCTGTCAGTTCAAGTAATTTTGTTGCAATTGTGTTTTTTTTCTTGTTTCTTCTCTTCTTCTCTTTTTCTTCAAAATAGGAATATTCATTCTCCCTCTTTCTCTTCTTTATTCTTTTAATTTTCTAAATTTTCCTCTAAATTTCTTCTCTTCATCTAACTGGTTTCTCTTCTCCTTTTCTCTCTTGGACGCTATGGCCCAGGGACACGGCACCCATATGTTCTAGGAACTGATAGTTCCTATGCCTCCTATAATGGGGAGGGTGGGGGGAGGGGTTCTGGGTAAACGGGTGGGGGTGGGAAAGGGTAAGGGTTGGTGGTGGGGGTGTAAGGCAGAGGTATTCGTTGCAAGGATGTTCATTTGGTATCTTAGTTGGTATTTAAGTTGTAGCTGCGAGGACTGTATATTGCTGAGGTTTGCTATTCTTTTTTTTTCATCATCTCAATATGGAGGAAAAGAAGATAAAAGTGAAAATATGTACTATTAATATTAATGGTCTTAATGACTTTAAAAAGATTGGAATGTTTCGCTCTATAATTCAGACATTGTCTATCGATTTATTATGTATACAAGAAACTCATATTGCATGGGACAAACGCTCACTTTTGGATAAGTTGGGTTTGGAGGTGTTACTTGTCTCTAAGCAGATGGGTATAAAAAGAGGCATTGCTATTTGTATGCGAAAGGGAGTTGCGAAGTGTTCGAAAACTCTAGCTGATAAATGGGGTAGATGGGGACTCGCCGAGCTAATTATTGGTGGTTCTAAATTTTCTTTATGTTGTATGTATGGGCCGAACCTAGATGATGCGGAAGTTTTTAATACTATTAACACAGAATTAGCTATTTGGGCGCAACCTATTATAATATGTGGGGACTTAAACATTCATCTGCCAGCCGACTGGAATATCAAATCAGGAAGAAGGTATATCGGTCATAAACCCAGAACTTATAATGCCCTTCGGGAGCTGGTTGTGAATAACGGATTAACGGATGTATGGCATAAAAGGTATTCTAAAGATCCTGGATATACCTTTTACTCCTATCCACATCGTAAGTTTGCCCGATTAGACTATTTTTTCACGTCTTTGCAGTTTTTGGAGACAATTAGTCTTGAAATTCTTCCCCAAGTCATCTCAGACCATAATCCTATAATTGCTGAGATTGAGGTTTCTACAGAATCTAAGAATTCAAGTAGATCTTGGTCATTTCAGAGAAACCTTTTATTAGATGAGGATTACTTACAATTTATGGCGACTATTATTAATGACTATTTTTTAATAAATAACGATTCAGCCTCCCCCCCAGTGGTGTGGGATGCATTTAAATCAATCATACGCGGAGAGACAATTAGCTTTGCAAACTTCAAGAGAAAAAAAACACAAACAGAATTTAGAGAGAGATTAAATAAAATCAGGTTAGCTGAGATGGACCTAGCGATGGCTTGTAAAAATAATGTTGGTATAGAAGAGTCGCAGCTACGCTTAGTAATTGAACGTTCTGGCCTACGGACTCATATTGCTGATAAAGTAGCATCAGATTTCAAGCTTTTTAAAACCGAACGTTATGAATATAGTGAGCGTACCGGTAAAATATTAGCACAGCGTTTACGTCAGAAATCCTCTATTAATGAAATCAAGGGCGTCAATGATTTGAACGGTCACTATTATGAATCTAGGGGAGGAATTTTAGAGTCATTTTTGGGGTTCTATAAAACATTGTATAATGACTTTCACAATGAAGTAGATAAGACTTTGAATCCCGTTGATTATCTTTGCGGTACTAATCAATTAGTATTGGGATGTGAAGAGACTAACGCATTTGGACGTCCAATAAGTTGGGAAGAGATTGAGCAAACCATTCTGAGTCTTGCTGCAGGTAAAGCTATGGGATTTGATCAGATACCTCTCGAATTCTATCGCACATATAGACATATGTTGAAACCAGAATTGGTAAAGATTTTTAATTCTGCATTTCAAGGGAAGCCACCTGATTCCTGGTCCACCGCTATTATAGTAGTGTTTTTGAAGAAACATAAGGATCCGAAAGAATTAGGTTCATATCGACCTATATCTCTTATTACGGCAGATAGTAAGATCTATTCAAAAATTCTTGCAAACAGGCTCAACCAGGTGATGTCTAGTCTAGTGTCTAATATTCAACATGGTTTCATCAGAGGTAGAGATACTACTGACCATGTTAGACGTGTTATTACACTTTTAGATTGGGCACAGGCAAAGGAATCCCCAGTCGGGGTGATCTTACTTGATGCTGAGAAAGCGTTCGATAGAGTGGACTGGGGATTCCTTTGGACTGTGTTAGAAGGGAAGGGATTTCCTATACAATTTATTCAGGCGGTACGGTCATTGTATTCTGGTCCCAAGGGCATTATAAGACTGGGCACTGACTATTCAAGACCCTTTCCAATTACGAGAGGGACGAGACAAGGGTGCCCCTGCTCCCCGCTTTTATTTGCATTATATTTAGAACCCTATTTAAGTAGACTTATTTTGGAACCAAATATTCCACCAGTTCATCTTTTTGGAGTAGACCATAAAGTTTTAGCGTACGCGGATGACGTCGCAATTGTCACCTCAGACGTCTCCTCTGCGTTACCTACAATAGTTAATTTGGCTAATGAGTTCGGAAAGGTCTCCGGCTATAAGTTAAACATTACCAAGACCCAGATTATTCATTCAGAAACGGGTAAACCCATCGACATCCCACTTAATACTACTGGCTCTTATCTTGGTGTTATTCTATCATCCAAGGTTGAGGATATTGTTGCATTAAATTTAGACCCCTTGCTTATATCCTCTAATAGATTGCTAGAAAGATTTAATAATCTACATCTGTCATTATATGGTCGAACTAACGTTATCAAAATGATGATCTTCCCAAAATTTTTGTATTTCTTTCGTACAATCCCCCTATTTTTTTCAATGTTTCTTTTCAATAGAATTGATAGAATGGTGTCTAGGTTTTTATGGGGATACCATCGTGCCAGAAGATCTCTAAAATGGTGCACTCTCCCACTAGATTGTGCCGGCTTAGGGCTTCCGAATTTTAAAATGTATTACTGGGCTATTGCTCTGAAAACCTTTCGGGTTTTGCTTTTTCATGATGGTGTATTAGATCCAGCTATGTCACCTTCTATCTTTGAAATGCTCCTCGGTACTGATGCACGGCAATGTTTGGTGAAAATCATTGAACCTAGCTATTATAAAAAAACAAAGTTCAAGGTAGTCCATGCGGCATGTTTAATTTGGAGGCAAATGAATAAAATTTTAGGTTTAGTCCCAAAACTGAACTACTATACACCTTTGCTCGATAATAAGTTATTACCAGTAATTTTTCAAGATATGGTAATTCATCGGTGGTATATGAAACAGATTCATTCACTCGGTCAACTGTACCAAAATGGGTCCCTTTTGTCCTTCTCTAAACTACAAGAGATTTTTGGTTTATCTAGGAATGATTTTTTTAAATATCTACAGATTCGTAGCTTCCTGGAAAAAAAAAATGTTTTATTTACTGATACTATGGAAACTATTGATATTCTGGAAAGCTCTAGGAAGAACAGTCGTATTGGCACTATTTATCAGTTAATGAATAACAGGATTCAGAATGACTTGGATCATCATACCCGGAAATGGGAGAGGAAGCTCTGTATTGAAGGGATTGACCTGGTAAAAGTATTTGAGATGAGCAATAAGACACTTATCAATAGCTCTCTTAAAAGCCAACATTTTATGTCCACCCTAGATCTTTATTATACACCTGCAAAACTGGTAAAATGGAAAGCGGTAAAAGGTATCAATTGCAGTCGTTGTGGTACTTTAGCAGCCGACTCAATCCATATGTTCCATAGTTGTTCTAAACTTGTTGTATATATTGAGAAGATCGAAAAGTTTTTGTCTAATTTGTTACATGTTCGGATTACGTTGCATCCTACTATTATTATTTTTGGTGTGTATTTTCCTCCTCAGGATTTAACAATAGATCAAGAATATTTTCTGTTTATCGGAATGTCTATTTTTCGAGCTTGTATCACTTCTAGATGGTTGGATGTAGATCCTCCAACGTTTGAGTTATGGTTGGGAAAGCTGCTAAATGTTTATAGAATGGATAAAGCAGTTTATAAACTGAAAGGACTCAAAAAGAAGATTTTTGGTCGGAAGTTATGGCTACCAATTGATAATTGGATTTGAATCGCATTATGGTTATTTCTTTTCTGTAAAGAACTCTGTTTGATTTTGTATTTCTTTTTTTGGTCATGCCCTTGTATGTATTACCTCTGCCAGAAAATAATAAAATATAACAAAAAAAAAAAAAAAAAACTTAAGGCTGAATTTAGATCTTGGGGGATAGGTTACTTTGTCATAACGGTGACGGAAATCCCGTCTGCCGAAATATAAATCCCATAAATTAAATGCCTCTCAAAGTTTTCTTCTCATAAACAACTGTACCTTGGTTATCGAATTTTGACAGTACTCCACTGACAAATTATGTAGGGCAGAAAGCTGTTAAACTGAGGCCTAGTTTCATCAAACGTGTAAGCAGGAGAAAGGGAGGGGTCTTAAATGGTAGAAAATAGGTCAATGGGGAGTAGGGTAGTTGCTTTCAGAACCGGGAAATGGACCAGTAGACAAATGAATTGGGTCGGTGAGTTGATGTAGGGAAGCTGGAAGATGCCTTCAGAGGTTTGAAATGGGCGTGCACAAGCACAGAAGCAATTAGAAGAATTTCGGGATAGAGGGCAACAGGATTATGGAATAGGTTTGTAGACAGAGATAAGTGATTTTCAGAATAGAAAATAGAGAAATCTGTGTAAAGTAGAGTGTGTGGACATTGGAAAATGGTGACCATGTGTAGAGGGGTCCATGCTGCATTAGAAAGGAAATTGGATGTGTGTGTATGGGAGCTACAAAATATTGTGGGGCCAGTATATTGTACAAAAAATATTCAGTACAAAAATATTGTGAAGGTAAGTTTATGTAGGTAAGCATAAGTTTACTACACTTACCTCCACATCTATATACCTTGACAATATATATATCACAGTGTGGTGGTAGCCTCTCTGTAGCTTTAGTTAGGATTCCAACAAATAAGAAATCTACATATTTTTGATTGCTTGTAACTTTGCAGCTAATTTACAAATCTCCCAAAAATGTTCCATACCTACGTCATTTTTCTACACTGGCCTACAATGCAAAGCTCGATGGAGCTTTGTCAACAGGACTCAAAGAAAAAAGGGGGATCTCAAACCACTTTTTGGCCCTAATGCTTTTTTCATAGACTTTGTACTCACAAGTAGCGGCCATATAGCTGAACAGATTTCTATGAAATTTAGCAGGATTGTACATAATGATGTGCAGATGATCCTTTCTTTAATAACTTTATTCAGAAGTATAAAAACATCCATAAAAGCATCACGCAGAAGAAACATCATTTTTACAGTTCATAGCATTAAATACAGTTTAAAAAACAAACTAAAATTGTTAGATCATATGAGTGCCAGACCTCAAAAAACATAGACTTACGTGCATGTCCTGTCCAAATATCTCTGCAGGCCCACTATATAAACCACTCTTCTCGTTGATTACACGCTAAGAAGAAAATATTAAAACCAGTCTATACCAATCAATATTAGAGAAATATAAGATCTGTTATAATTTTCACTGAGTATTAATGATTCAAAAATGAATATATAACTATTGATGAAGAAAAGAAATAACGTGGTAAAGTGCATTCAAATTTTTATAAATAAATTAATCAATTACATCTTGCCTTCAAGATAAGGGAACAAAGAGGCACAAATTCACATAGCGCTACTGGGCTATGCTTGGGCAGGACCACAGCGAGGAAAGGGGGACAATAACGTTTCGGGTCCGCCATGCCCTCCATCTCATCTGATTCACGGGTTCATAGATCTAGTTTGTTTATAAGGTGCAAAAATGCGATGTATTTCATATTCAGTACCAATTTCCCTTGGCAACATTGTCACAGTACCAAGATCCATAAAAGAACTGCACCTCCTATGCCCTCGTCTGAACAAGTGCTACTGAGATCTTCTTCCCGACATAAAAGACTGCCCATCTAAAGGATGACAGATGACAGCAGATCTCTAAGGTAGACAGCGATTGCAAAAATAAATATGCAGGATGGCATTGTGCAAAACTGAGTGGCATGATTATCAGTGGTATATAGTGTTTCCTGCATTGATTATAACATTTACAAAAAAGAACCACATGCATAGTGTTTTGGGGCACCGCATTGTCACAGGGGCTGTTGGCAAGGTGTGTAGACCAGACATTCATTTTTGGGAAGCTAGTTAATTGATGAAATGTGTCCACTCTTAAGTGGGTTAATACAAATCTATGCCTTCCATTTTGTACTAATTTAAGGTAAAGTTGAATGTTAAAAGTGGCTAAAATAAATTTATTTTTTAGAACACTAGGTTTTGCAACTTTAGTTAGCAATCTAAGTTTTTCCAAGTGTATTATTTCTTCCTTTTTCAGGATGTTTCTGTTGGAACTGGCCCTTTTTGCAGGGTTATCCCCAAACGTTTTGCTTCTTCCTCCCTTATTTTTCCTGACCCGTGGCTGTTGGCAATAGGACTCTGCGCACTTTACCACTGCTGATCAGTGCTAAAGTGCATATGCTCTCTGTGTAAATTGTTATTGTGATTGGATATACATGATTGGCATATTTGTATCACCATGAAGTCCCTAGTGCACTGGGTGTGCCAGGGCTGGTGATGACAAATCCTACTAGTGGGCCTACAGCACTGATTGTGCCACCCACATGAGTAGCCCTAAAAGGGTGTCTCAGGCCTGCCACCGCAGTGCCTGCATGCAGTCTGTGAACTGCCATGTCCTCCTGGTCAATGTCCCCACTGACCAGGCCTAACCCTTCCCTTTTTGTGCACATTGGTCACCCCTATGGAAGGCCCAAGGTACCCCTCTGGGCAGGGTGCAGTGTACGTGAAAGGTAGAGCATGTACTGGTGCAGGTGACATGCTCTGGTAGTGAATGGCAGCCATTTTCGTTTTTCACTATTGTAAGGCGATCTTGCTCCATAGATTAACATGGGGGATGCTGGCTACAATGGCTACCAGCATTTCTTCTCATAGGAACAAGATAGGACATAAGAGTCTAGTATCCCTGAACTCAGAATTTAATAACACATATTTTAGGAAAGGTTGTTTTTAAAACCTGTGTTTGAGAACAGCACTTTTAGAAAGTTGCTGTTCTCTTGTCTGCCCTTCTGTGTGCCTTGGCCTGTTTGTGTATTGACTGTCTGGTTTGAGAGTGACAGGGGCTGGGGATTCCCCAGGAGGCTGGCTGAGTCAGCCCTAGGCTGAATGACTGCATTTGCAACTTGAGTGGTGGGAGGAGATAGCACCTGGGCCTGAATAGGGCTGTGCCTGCCTTCCACAAAGCTGGCTCCACCTCCTGCTGGGCAGCTGACGACCCTGCCCCTCACTCTGAAAGGAAAGGAGAAGCCAGGAAAACAAAGTGCTCAAGGAACACCCAGAACTGGTTCAGACCGGGCTCAGGGCCCACTTGCACAAAGAGAACAAAGACTATTAGGGGTATAAGTACAGGACCCCTGACAACAGAAAATTAGATCATCCTGGAATCAAGAAGGAACCTCTGCCAAGGAGAAAGCTGAAACTGAAGAAGGAAGATTGTCCAGCTGTTGCTCTGCTGGATTGCCCTGCTGTTGCTTTGCTGCCAAGGAGAGGGGAAGGACTTTGCTTTGTGCTGTGTCCCCTTGCTTGAAGGAATCTCCAAGAGCCTGAAAAGAGCTGGCTCCCTGTTCTGAAGTCCCAGGAACAAAAGGACTTCACCCCCACCTTCCCCTGAGCTCTACTGAGAGAGTTCTGTCCTTCCTGCTTGACCCATGTGTGGTGCCTCTGGAAGTTGTACCTGTGTTGGATAGCTGGAAACTAAGCTTTAGAGACTTTGCTAAAGAAAAGTTATCGCATCGCTCGCTGCGGAGCGCATCCCCGACTGTTCGAGAAGATTCCCACCGCTACGAAGGTCAAGATCATCGCAGCGCCTGTTGCCGCTGTCAGAGCCGTCACATCCTTCGTTTACGGGACGCACCCGATCGGTGCGGGAAGTCCAATATCGCTGCGAGTGTCGTCGCAGGGTGAGATCGCCGCACCGCCTGCTTGCGGACTGCATCACGTCGCCGCGAGAGTCATCGCTGAAGCCAACGCATCGAGGAGCTGCGAGAGAGAAGATCACCGCTGGTCCGCGCATCGTCACCCCAGAGATCGCCGCACCTCCAAAGATCGTCGCATCTTGCCTTTGCGAGAACAAACTTCCTACGGAACCTACGCACCGGAATCCATACAAGTGGCCTTCCTCCCCATACAGACCGGATTTGTCGCAACACGCCCGCTGCTGCAGCGGGGCTGTCGCAAACGCCTCCCCAGGGTCTCAGGAGCAACGCATCGCTTGTTTTCCACCGCACCAGCTTCTGCTTTTGGAACTTTGTCGCAACTTAAGGTACTGTAAGATAAACGTGACGCAACTGTGAACTTTTCACGTAACTGTGGATTATTTGATCGCAACCTAAAGAATTTTATTGCAACCTAAAGAATTTTATCGCAACCTTAAGAACTCTTTTGAAACCATATTCTTGAACTGTGTATGTTGGATTTTTGTCGTTTTGGTCTTGTGTAGTTTAGATTAAATACCTTTATTTTTCTAAACTGTTGTGGAGTCAGTTTGTGGTGTTTTCACTGTGTTACTGTGAGTGTTGGTACAAATACTTTACACATTGCCTTCTGATTAGCCTTGATTGCTCGTGCCAAGCTACCTAGAGGGTGAGCAGGGGTTATCTCAGAGGGTTTCCTCCTTACCCTGACTAGAAGCAAGGGTCCCTATTGGGACAGTGGTACCTACCTCTGCCAACTAGAGACCCCCATTTCTAACATTGTTGGTCAGCGGTGGGGATTTGAACTTGTATTTGTACTAGACCCACAGTGACTGGTGTACATCACTAGTGAGTGCAGACCACTACTCAACCACATTCTGTTTGTTTTTCCTGGTGTCCTCCTGGAAGTATTTTTTGGGGGATACTGAGACTCTGGCTAGTGTTGCACCTGTGAAGTCCTGCCAAAATGGAAGTCAACTTTTTCCACCTGTACATCTACACAGTGGAGGAGATAAAAGCCTTTTGCAAAGAGAAGGAGCTGCCCATGGAGAGAGGTTCCACAAGGGGGGATCTTGAGGCATGCCTGTATTTCCATGAGGTCAGAATTTGGAAGCAACACTAACAAATGATTCTGAGGAGGAGGACTTCTCTGACTTTGAGGGAGAGAAAGATGAGTGGCTCCTTGCTGCTGTGCGAAGGTGCAGAGAATTAGACCGGGAAAGCAAGGAGGGTGAGATCCAGTGGGCCTTAGCCCAGAAAGAAGAAAAACGTGTAGCTCAAGAAGTGAGCTTTGCTGAGTTGGAGGTGGAGTCCAGCTCAGATGGTGGCAGCATGATTATGATATCTAGTGCTGAGAGAAAGGTACAAACACCCAGAGATGTGGCGCCTGACTTGAGGGAAGGGGTCGACATACACCAGGGGGTTCAGGTTTATGATGTAGTTCCAGTGAAGTGCAGTGTCCCTGAAGTAGATTGGGGGACTGGCACAGGGGACCATATTCATAATGGTGGGAGGGACACTCTACTGACTCTAGAAGAGAGGTACAGGGAGAGGGGTTCCCCCATGGTAGAAACCTTGGTGTGTGTGAGTGGAGACCAGCGAGAAGAGTGTGGGATGTGTGACAGAGACAGTCAGATACTGTCTTGCCAGTCTCAGGAGAGTGGTGTGGGGTAATTGTGTGAGGCACTGGAGGGTGAGGCAAAGAGTAGCTTGGTTAACAACTGTTGGGGGCTGTGTGATTCATTTGTTGGAGAGCATATTTTAAGTCCCTGTTTTCCAGAGCTATGCCAACACCCGGTGGAGTGCGAGTCCTCTGATTCCAGGGGGCTTGCGTTGGAGACAGACCTCTTGGTGGATTCCGGAGAGTCTGAGGAGGCATTGGGGAGTGATCCCAAAAGGAATGGCTCAGATATCTTCCAGACCTGTGAGGTGGAAGAGGTTCAGTGTAGCCCGGTTAGGTCCCAGTGTAGTGTGAGGGGTGTAGGGGCTCATGTCCGGTCTCAGTGGAGAAGGAGTGAGTATGGGACAGTGTTTCTCAAGGTGCCTGAAACCCAATGTTAATGATGAAAATGTGAGATACATATTCTTAATGAGATTTATGACAGTGAAGACAAAGGATTATTTAGGTAACATAGTTGTACAGTGCAAACATTAGTGATAATAAAATGTTATGCTTGTGCAAGCATTCATCATGACAATGGACACCCCCAAAAAAAATAGTTTTGACATTTTTTTTGTGTGTCAATACAGATGTATTTATTTTAACTTGATAAGTGGAAGAAGATAAACACATATGCATTTCACCCTAAAAAATATAAATTACTTACATTTGCATATTGACAAAAAATGCAGTACACAAGGGGAAATGTGACAATAATATACATGTAAGATGTTTTAAGCTTAGAACTAACATCTATTTTACATTTATTGGAAAACAAACATTTTGCCTTGTCTAGTGCAATTTCTTAATTATATTAAATCTGATCTAATTCGCATTGCGTGTACTGCATATGTTTATGATTTGATAGTTTACTAAAATGAATTAAAGCCCACCTGTATTGTCACCTATTTTTTGATTGATGTAAATTTTGACTTACATGTCTATTATCGTGAAGTCAGCTTGCATCACATTAAAAAATATATAATCCTAGTATACAGGTGTGTTTCTTTTACTTTC
Organism: Lissotriton helveticus; assembly: GCF_964261635.1. Classification (NCBI taxonomy): domain Eukaryota; kingdom Metazoa; phylum Chordata; class Amphibia; order Caudata; family Salamandridae; genus Lissotriton; species Lissotriton helveticus. The sequence continues at coordinate 1,300,007,741 of NC_136067.1, read as the reverse complement.
TTAAATTACCACACTACACAAATGTGCATTACACATTCATATAATAATGCTTGTAAGTGTAATTAGAAAATGCATGAGTCCAGAGCTAATATTGACGGATAATTCAAAAGGAAACAACTAAAAAAGTCTACCTTCAATTCCAGTTACGACGGGGATTGACTAGCTTTGTGATCAAGTAGCAGTAGATATGGCAGGGCTTGGGCGATCAGGTCCATGATGGAAAAAGAAGTCTGGAACCAGAAAAAGGTACTATTCTACCTTTTATCCCTGTCAATCTGGGGAGGATTCCCTGTCACAGTTGTGTCGGTGGGAAGGCATTTTGTGATTGGCCTGCTGGACAAACTGGCTCTACTCCCTCCGACAGCCGCTTTTGCCTATGGTGTCATTGACGCAGGTAAAAAGATCTGACTGAGTCAGAGGTACTCTGACGGTCTTTCATCAATTAACCCGCCAGCATCTAAATAGAGCAGGCGGACCGTTTAGAAGGCGGACGGAGAATCTGATGGACAAAAAATGAAGGGAGCAAGTCTACCAGGATCTAAATCAGGCTCTCTGTCTAATGTTCTAAAAAACCATCAAGGTGTCCAAGAGCCCCAAATTGCCCATCACCTCTCGCAGTGCCACGGTCATCTCCACAGCTTTATGTCAAGCTTTTGAGACAATCTATATGCCTCCCCGTCTCATACCGAATTGAAGTATCCTGCCCTCAGAAGCAGACCATCGAGGTCCAAACCAAGCACTTCCTCAATCTTGAAGAAGAACTGGGGAGTTGTCCACATTGGGTACATGTAAATTAACAAAAAATATTGCCTACCGATCCAGTTGACCCTGTAATACGACATGCCTTCCTTTCATGCACGTGCCCACATAGATGGGAGTTAAGGGAGTCCCCCGGGCTACCCATACTAACAACCCCCTAGCATGGATCGAATAGGAGGTGTGATATACCTGTGCTTTCCATTTCTTTATTACCTTTTCAACCTCTGTGTCATTGAAATGTGTCTCCTGGAGACAGGCAATATTCACTTTGTGACGCTTCAAGAAGGAGAACACCCAGTGGGCCGGATTCACCCAGGGCCTCCACACTTGTGGCAGAGGCCCCACAGTTGTTATGGAGTCTCAGCACTTAGGGCGGAATCTCTGCTGTGAGAATTCTCATTGCAGAGATTCCAGTTCGAGTGCAGAGACTCCTCCAGAACTGCATTGCCTCTGCCACGAGTGTGAAGACCCTTTGTTGATCAGGACCAATAACATTTGATGTATATAACCAACCCCTGGAAATTCCAGGTAAATATCTTGTAGTTACCACTCATGAGTGCAAAACATCAATGCTGGGTGAGCTTCCTTGCACTCAATTTGAAGACAATGCTGTGATAAGAAACTGAATTAACAACTCAAAAACAATCAAACATGTATCCCTCATCCCTAGACAGACATAGTGTAACCATCATCCTATGTAAGTCCACCATAACATGTGCCAGGAAAACATGTTATCCTTGACCAATCCAACAGGGACAGGAACCCCAACTCTTTGCCACCAATCTGGTACCATCTAGTCCATGAACCACTAAAAAATCCATAATATAAGGGGAACGAGAAAAGAGTCTGCACTATATAATTGAATAAGGTGAGGAGTTTCACAAGGAGATTGGGACAGCTCTAGCAGGGTAATTCAGGTATAGGTTGATGGTCTTTGGATAAATTATGGATTGTGTTTATGTTTATGTTTTTTGGTCAGCTCTCCACTGAGGGATTATAAGGTTGTTTTCGATTGTGCATTGACACGGTTATATTGGAGGATTACAAGGAACTTATTCAGAGTGTGTTATAGGTAAATATAGACAACTGAGTTATGAGACCCTTTTTGGAACTTAGAGGGAGGATTGTGATATAGAGGGGCGACATGAGGAGAGTATAACTAGGGGCCAGCAAAACAGAACTTGAGGAATAAGCTTGTATTTTGAGAATCTACTTATTGTCATTTATAGATTCAACAAATCTGAATTTTGGGTCGCCTTCTGAATGATTCTATCAGGACAGGATTTTCTGTGCAATATAAGGTCGGATGAAATAAAAGTTGTTCAAGGTGAGCCATCATATGATGTCAAGTGATGTCGTTGCCGCCTAAAAAACGAAGCTCCATGTAATGTTTTTAAAAAATTGTCATAAACCTTGCACGGTGTTCAGAATGTTCAATAGGTAGTGGTAATCTGTTGTGATTCAACATGAATGATATTTTGTTAATCAGGAATGATGTATTATATATACAGTCTGCTTAACGGTAGTAGATAAGTTAGATAGTCTAATTTGTATTAGATCATTTATGCACTTTGTTTGATGAAAAGAGTGATTTTTCTGTTTTGTACTTTTTTCACAGCCCTGATGACGTCCCGGCTCGGGACGAAACGCGTCGGCTGTTGAATACATTGTGATCTTTCGTGACTTTTCAAAAGAAATAAATTGAATATTCAAAGACAGAAGAAGCTCTGGAATAATCGTTATTTTGATTTTTGAACAATTATATGAAAAGTGTGTGTTATTAGTACGCTCCTTCCTAAAGTTTGGTTCATGCATTATAATTACAGAGGCAGGGCGGAGCCTCTGAGGGTGGTTGAGCGTAACATTATTAATATTTTGTGAATTGCTCTCTAGTGGCCCATCAGTAGACCCTCAATCGCCAAGTTCTGAGTAGTACACTAAAAAATCCATACTCATGACAAGTAGACAGGATTTATCCCTCACCAATCACTTATCTGGACAAAACACCACAAACAACCTGGACCTTTTTCATTCCTGCAAAATATTATTATGAAAAGGAACATATTGTGCCTTTAACAGGCACTGCATCAAGTTGGCAACCTTGTAACTGAGATGCTGCTATGCAACCGCTCCACATGCGGTCCAGTCAGTCAAAGAGTGGAGTCCTTAATAAAGCACTACACATGGGAGCATTACACTTCAGTGAGATTAGTCTCCAGCACCAGATTGACAAGGGTGGATTGATTTTTCTAAAGTTTGCACAGTCACACCCAACGCAGTTAACTGCGAGGCTCCCATCTCAGACACCTGCATGGTTCCACCATCCTGTATTGTACCCTTTGTGAGACTGAGCCACTCCCACCAGGCTGATCACTTCTGAAACAACTGCTTCAGGCAACACAGCCCAGTGGCATCCCAGAGCAGCTTAGGGCACCCAGACCCTGGGCTGGAACCCTCTCCCACACCTGCAACCAGTTCCAAACCTCCTTCAGATGCCCAAAAATGTGCAGCTTCCCATTAGACAGGACGTTGAATTTGGAATGACAAAGTAACATATACTTCAGGTTCGTAGCTTGCAACTCCTGCTTCACTTCGAGGAATGATTTACACTATTCTTGGACCCTCCTATTATAGTCCCATTATATCGCAGTAGCGTGGTTATCATATTTTGGAATTTCTGTTCTCTAGCATTCCAGAGAATACAATCCCTGTCTCTGTAATTCACGATTTTGGCTGTAAAGTCCCAGGGAGTGTGGTCTCGGAGGCAGTACCAATGCACTGTGCCCTCTTCAATCACAAACATGTTAGAAAAGTCCCTATGGCCTCAACTGCTGTTGCACCCATTGCTCCATAAATCTTTCAGCTGAGGCACCCTCCATACACTCCAGAAGCCCAACAAACACACGTTACTGTGACAGGAGTGGTCCTCAGCATCATCCACTTTGGCCTGCAGATACCTGGTAACAGTAGTCAACATGGCCATTTGCTGCTTGAGGGCTGAAACCTCACCCTGAAGAGTTTTGATAATTGCCCTCTGCATTCATCACTTTCTCAGCCACCCTGATTGATACAAATTAACATAAAAAGACACTCTCTCAATCTTCTGCTGCAGTGCTACACGAGATCCATAAACACCCGCCACGCTCCAGGGAAATGGTAACCAAGTCTGCCCCCATCAGACAAGCAGCTAGGACAGCTGTCGGGGAGCAGTGTACTGCGTAATGGTATTAGTGGACTGAGCACTTGGATGTTTTTCTTGGCCCATCATTATTCAAACAGGAACCCCCCAACCTCTCCTGTTTCAGCAGGCTACCTATCACCAGCAGACAGGTGGTGCAGAATGAGTTCAGACCAGGTGTCATAATCTCCCACGTAGACCCAAGGAACACACTTCCACAGTATTGAGATTTCAGAGTGGAGCCTTACCAAGAACAGTCCATGGAGATGTGCGCTTTAAGAACCATAGTACCCCGTGGAGACCCCCGAGAAACCTGCACCCATTATTAGGACAATCGAGGAATCCCAACCCCCAATACCTGCCACTTAGGCATTATCCTACACTCCACACACCAAGGAGGATCACATCAGGGCACAAACCACCCAGCCATGCAGGAAAGCTTTGAAATATTCTGTCTGATCACAGCTTCTCCCACTCCAGGCTCACCTCAACTTAAGCCAGCATTCAGTTCCAGTGCCAATTATGTCCCAGGTGTGACAAATGCTGAGGGTAGTGACACAGTTTTGCTGCCGCACCCTAGCTCCAGATGAGGCCCAGGGACAGCAGAATTCACCTAGTGCCATCATACAACTCCACCTCTCAGGATACAGGAACTTGTGATATGGGTCAGCGAGGCCTGAACAGAGATCAGGCTCCAAACAGGAGAGCCCCAACGTCTCAAACTGATTTCGGAGTCAATTTTTGTATGTTTCACAGGCCACAATAGGTTGCTGTAGGTAATATACTCATAGCGCAGAGTTCCCCAGGAGCGCCTTCCTGCACAAAATATTCCAGAGAGGCGTTTTCCTCTTTCCATGTGTGCAGCAGAATGCAGCACATATGGAAAGAGAAAAAAACTAGGAGAAATAAGGATATGTATCTTACTGTACGCCTACTCTGGGGAAGTGTAAGGTTTTATTTATTTATTTATTTATTTATTATAGAGTTTTGTATAGCGCGAACAAGACCCGTGGGTATCAGAGCGCTTAACATCGAGGTAGGTTACACATTGACAGTCCAATATCAATTCTAAAAACAAACAGATATAAGGTAAAAGGCGCTATGGCTATAAGGGGTGCCTAAATAAATATATTCCAAACACATGTGCAATTAGTAATAAAAGGTGAGAAAGGCCTAGTTCATAACACGGTCCATATCAGTAGATAAGGTGGGCCTTGCGAGACCCCAATTGCATGAGGACAAGGGGTTGAGATTGCTTGGTTAACCCGGACTCGTTGAGTTCTGTTGCTTAGGAATGGATTAAACCATCTCAGCACACTACATCACATTACATCGAGGTAGGTTACATATTGCCAGTCAGATATCAGTTCTAACAACCAACAGATATAAGGTAGAAGAAGCTGTGGCTATAAGGGATGCCTAAATAAATATATTCCAAACACATGTGCAATTAGTAATAAAGGTGAGAAAGGCCTAGCTTATAACACAATCCATATCAATAGATAAGGTGAGGTAGAGGTTATATAGTTTGGCTATGAAAACAGCAATTGGTTCACACAGGACTGTGGTATCGATCAGGATACAGCCGAGGCTTGTGAGTGGAGTCAGTCTCTTGATAATGTTAGTATTCATATACTTTGCCCCAGGTTTACATTATTAAGTAAATCTGGGGCAGCGTCAAAATCCATGGGAGCCGCATGGGAAAACCCATTGCAATGCCCAAATCCACAGCAACACCTATGGAATGCCTAGGCACAGCAGCGACTTGCGCTGCATTCGCTTAACTCCATATCTATGAGGCCACACAAAGCCACGTAAAGTGGGTTTGCGTCGCATCATAAATATGATTGAGAAGTTTCGCCACCGTAGCTTCAAAAAATGGGATGCTCCTGCTGCGCAAGCCTCTCATAAACAAGCCCCTTAGAACCAAGTCTGCATCACAAATGTAACACAAACCTAAGTAAAGACATTGTAAATCTGGTCCTATATGTTTTTAATGGTGTACATGTTCCTGTATTGGACATCGTGCAGTCAGAGTTCACCTGGCTTGACGCAATGTTAATAGTTAATTCTGATGTTGCCCTTTTTGCTAATTTTTATATTTCTGGTTGGAAAATTCTTTTACTCACCCTTTTAAGATTGAGTGGCTAAAATGAAGATAGATATTATGGGGCTGACAGGGCGAAAGAAACAGCGTCGAAATATGTTCTTTCCCCCCCGCATTGCATTTGTGCTTTTAGCTGTTCGAGCTTGTCATTGCTAATAGCCCTCTGCTCCCAGGTGCCTCTTTGTGCACCGTATTTTCATTCTGCGTATTCTCTTAGCTTGAGTTCTATAAAAATAACTACAAGAAAAAAGCTCGGTTCCAGTTTTTCTTATCTCTGCTCGCAAGGACATCGTTTATCTGGAGCCCACACAGCCCGCATGCTGCTGATGGCTGTCAGCGCCGTGTGCGTCCTGGTTATCATGCAGGTTGTTTCCTGTCATGTCGCTGTCTCGTTCTGATACGAATAGTTTTTGAATTAGCCCTTTTGACGGGGAACAGTGGGATGGAAGTATTCGACACAGAATCCCAGAGGAAATCCTTACAAAGCATTTGAGCTAGACTAAAATCACGCTGAAGTCTGCTGCATGTATGCAATATGGGTATTCCAACTTTGATAGGCACATTGTTTTCAGTGCTATTGTGGTAATAAGTTATTACTTTGTTACTAATGGCTAGCCTCTGATAGAGCTCCATTAGATTGAAATACTGGATTTTGACTCCAGAAAATCACTGATATTTTAATGGTAGGTCACAGAATTTGACTCCAGGCTGCTCTGGCTATACCCCCAATGAGCCACTGATAAAAAGCAAGGAGCACAGTTCCAAGAGGGGAGGCAAGGAAGGCACAGAGAGTGGTGGGGATAAGTGTAATGTATGTTTTGTTATGTATGGTTCCCCCAGTACTCTTTGGTCTCTGTGTAGCAATTGAAAGCACCAAGGGCAAGTATAAAGACACATATTAAAATGTATTATCACTGAAACAAAATATTTAAAAAAACAAATGCATAAACTTACGTAAATTGATTTAAAATATGCATTATTGGCCTGGAACTGGTTAAAGCAAATATTGTAGCTTATTAACTCATTAAGTAAATGTGTAGAACATATTTAGATGAAGGTAAATATATTAGTTTGAATTATAAATAATAATTTAGCAACCAATAGTTTTGTAAAATCACCCACCTTGCTAATATTTTTCTTGATAGTGAATGTGTATTGCATTTTGTTAAAAGGAATGTATTTGAATAAAGTGAATACTTTTTATTTTTAATTATTGTTATTAAAGGCTGCTTTAGACATTAGTGAACAGGGTACTCTGTCACAAACATGGCAGAGCACATTGTCCACCAAACTATAAGCTCCCTTGCTCCATTCAGAGTCATGTTGCCAATGGCTGTGTACCCGCTGTCTCCACCTGTGAAAACCATACACTGAGGGCCCAATGGAGATGGGGACATCTGTGTAAGTATAGCAGACTTGCCTCCCTGTTTCAGTGGTGGCTGGTGACATTTGAAAGTAGTGAGGCGTAAAATTAATGTCGTATTGCACCGCTTCAAGCGAGTGAGCTAGAACAACCTACGGAGGTTCGGGGGGTTCCCTTCCCTCCCCCCCCCCCCCCCGAGAAAATTTTGAAAAGAGAGTGGACAAATGGTGCATTTTCAAGCAAATTTGAGAAAGCACATCTCTCTCGCCAGTCTATACTGTCCATTTGTCTATCCTCCCAAACTCTCTCAGTTGCCTCTTTCTAGTCTGTCTTTCTATCAAAGGTGTCTTTCTCTCTTCTGTCGCCCACGGTCACTCGGAGCTGTCTCTCACTAGCCTGTTATGTTCTCGGCCCAGATCCGCCCCTGGCGTAAGGGGCGTGCAGTTTGGAAGTCATGTGACCGCCTATAATAAAGAAAGGCTCCGCACGCACGTACGCTAGTATGAGACGGGCGCACGGAGAGCCAACAAGTTATTTCCCATGTCTGACTCCTTTATTCCTAGGGCCACGTGTTAGGCCTAGTGTCGATTAGCTAAGTTGGTCCTACACAGTACGAGGACACAACAATTGGCGACGAGGGTGGCTGCTGAATCCTCGCTGGGTGAAGGTACTTGCCTCCTGCCCTGTGTGGCGGCCGCGAGCCTGTTCCTCGGCTCGTGGTGCTCGTGCCGTGCGGCGTACCCCACCCCCGCGCAGACCGCCGGGAGGAGCGGCCTGGTGCATGGACATCGAGTAAGTGACTCCGACCCTACTGCCGCACAGCTCACATCTGCACGGTGCCCCGTTTCAGCTCACGCATTGGGTGGTTGTGCGAAGTGCCTGATCCGGCGCGACTGGGAGGATGGCGACGATTCCGCCCATTGAACCTTTTGTGGTGGAGGGTGCGCCCTCGGCGCTCGCTCCCAAATGGAAGGAGTGGGTGGATAGACTCCTAGTATTCTTCGAAGCTACGAAGACGCACAAGGAACAGAAACGGGCCATGGTGTTACATCTCGGCGGCAAGGACATCCATTCCATTGCTCGGACCCTCCCGGAGGCGACCCCCAGAACTCATCACACGCTGATTAATGCCCTCAATGCCCATTTTGAGCCCATGGCCAATCAAGACTATGAACGATTTGTGTTCAGACAAGCGCGCCAGTTGCCCGAGGAGTCGCTGGACACATATCACACCAGGCTCAAAAGGTTGGCGCTCACGTGTGGGTTTCAAGATACCACCGAGGAAATTCGGGGACAAATTATACAGGGATGTGCGTCGGCCAAACTGAGGGAACGGATTCTAGAGGAGTCTGGCAAGCCGCTGATGGACATCCTAACTCTTGGCCGCACGAAAGAACTCTCCAAAGCTAGGGCTGCGCACATGGAAGCTGCTTTGCAGGCATCGGTCAAAGTGGAACCGGTTAACAAAATACAGACGCACACGCCCACCAAGTGGCCCAAGAGACCGCCCACTCAGGGTGGAGCGTCGGGACAGTCATGTGGTTATTGTGGAGGTCCGCGACACCAGATGGCAGAATGCCCAGCACGGGGCAAGCGGTGCTCGGGATGTGGCAGGCAGAATCACTTTGAGAAGGTGTGCCGGTCGAAGAAATTCCGTAAACCACGCCCCGCTGTGCAGGCCATAATGGAGGGGGAACAGAGTCACAGTGATATGGATGACGATGAGGAGGAGGAACGGTCGGTGCACAAGGTACACATGATCGGTACCGCTGCCCGCCGTACCAGGCCACTGCCTCAATGCGCCATACAGGTAGCGGACCAAGATCTAATAGCAGTGGTGGATACGGGCGCGTCCATAAACCTCATGAGTGTCTCCCTCTACAGGACCATGACCACGCCTCCGGCGCTGCGTCCCACCCCCATCACCATCTTCGCGTATGGGCAAGACACCCCTCTCGAGATTCGAGGGAAATTCAAAGCGGTGATCCGCCATGGAACAAGACAATCAAAACCAATGTTTTCGTGTCAGAAGAAGGCCAAGGCATGCTGCTGAGTTGCAGAGCGGCTGAAGACCTGGGTGTGGTGACATTTGCATTTGGGGTTCATGAGGAATCTGTTCAACATCTCCTCATGGAATACCCGGATCTCTTTGAGGGCATTGGCAAATTCAAAGGCTGAGAAATTCATCTGCACATAGATCCAACGGTACAGCCGGTGGCTCTGCGACACCGCCGCATTGCGTTCCATCTACGGCCGTTGGTGGAAGAGGAACTCCACAAACTGGAAGCGGCGGGCATAATCGAAAAGGTTTCGGGTCCCACCCCATGGGTCTCGCCCATCGTGGTCACCCGGAAACCGAAGCAACCCGGAGCGGTCAGGATCTGCGTGGACATGCGCCTCCCGAATGCTGCCATAAGACGGGAGCGCCACATCACGCCCACCATAGATGACCTCATCGGAGAGATGGCAGGTGCCCGGTGGTTCTCCAAGCTGGACTTGCGATCAGGGTATCACCAGTTGGTGTTGGATATGGAGTCGCGCAACATCACTACTTTCTCCACCCACATCGGCGTTCGACGATACACTCGCCTTAGTTTCGGAATTTCCAGCGCAGCGGAGGTATTCCAGAATGTCATCCAGGAGCTGATCGCTGGCATACCGGGAGTGATAAATGTCAGTGATGACATAATGATACATGCCCGCACCATCCCGGAGCACAATCAAAGGCTGGCCCAAGTATTTCGTAGACTCAAAGACGCAGGACTGACGCTCCACCGAGAAAAGTGTGAATTCCTGCGGGACCGGATAGGGTTTTTTGGATACGTCTTCTCGGCTGAGGGTGTAAACCCGGATCCGGATAAAGTGAAAGACATTAAAGGTGCGCCACCCCCGCAGACCGTCACTGAAGTCCGGAGCTTCCTGGGCATGGTCAACTATTGTGGCCGGTTCATCAGAGACTTGGCTAATCTCACGCTCCCCTTGCGGGACCTCACCAAAGACTCCACTCCCTGGTACTGGGGACCTGAGCAAGAAAAAGCTTTCCGAGACATCAAAGAGTCTCTGTCCAACAACACCACTCTCGCCTTCTTTGACCCTCGCAACTTCACGCTCATTGCTGTGGATGCGGGGCCTGCTGGAATGGGAGCGGTTCTCATGCAAAGGAAGAGAGACGACATCGATTGGACGCCCGTTGCTTTTGCGAGCAGATCTCTCACGGACACGGAACAAAGGTACTCGCAGATTGAGAAAGAAGCAATCGCCATTCATTGGGGGTGCCGACACTTTCACCTCTACATCTATGGCAAACCATTCACTGTGGTGACCGATCACAAGCCCTTGCTGTCTTTGTTTGCGGGAACCTCATCTAAACCCCCGCCTCGCATAGAGAAGTGGCTGCTTCAACTGCAGGAGTACAACTGTACAGTCGAGTATCAGCCCGGAGCTAAGAACCCGGCAGACTATCTGTCCCGTCATCCCAGACCAGCCACGGCCGAGGAGATGGAGGAAGCTGAAGAAACAGAGGCCTATGTCAGGTGGGTGGTGGCGCGATCTTGCCCTCGTCCCATCTCTCTCAGTGACATTGTGAGTGCCACAGCACAGGACGCCTGCCTTCAGAGGGCCAAAGAACTGGTTCACACGACTAACTGGAATCGAGCCAAGGAGGGGTGGAAGGTGCTCACGTCTGAAGCCCAGAAAATAATGGAAAGCCTGTATCATGTCCGGGAGGAGCTCAATGAGGATGAGGCCGGATGCCTGCTACGGGGGCATCGCTTGGTAATACCTTCAGCCCTCACTGATCAAGTAATACAGTTGGCGCATGTAGGTCACCAAGGGATAGTCAAAACCAAGGCACGCTTACGGACAAAGGTGTGGTTTCCCCTGATGGATGACATGGTGGAACAGGTGGTAAGGACATGTGCTGCGTGTCAGGTGACTGGGGAAGCTCCTCGTGAAGCCCCGATTGCCGTGGAACCTCGTCCCCAACAGCCATGGGAGAAGGTCAGCATGGACTTTGGCAGTCTTCCGGATGGAAAGTACACGCTGGTCATGATTGATGACCATTCCAAGTATCCGGAAGTAGAAATAATAGCCAGCACCAGTGCCGAGTGTGTAATTCCGAAAGTAGAGAAGATTATTGCCACACATGGGGCTATGTGTGAAATCCGCACAGACAATGGACCTCCATTTCAAGGACAGGAATTGGCCACCTATCTATCATCGCTGGGCATTCGGCATCGACGCATCACTCCCCGATGGCCACAAGCTAATGGGGAAGCGGAACGTTTCATGAGGACTCTCAATAAAGTGATTCGCATTGCTCATGATAAAGGGCAGTCCGTGGAAATGGCCATTTTCACTTTCCTCCGCAGCTACCGACAAACTCCACACTCAACCACAGGGATAGCTCCGGCGCATCTCTTGATGGGACGGATTATACCTGATTCCATTCCTCACCATCCCCAATGGGCCCCAGCACCCGCGAATGAAGAAACAATTGCCCGCAAACGAAAGACTGCTTTTGCTAAAATTAGTCAAAAGAGAAGAGCCCTGGTAACACAATTCAGCAGAGGAGATGTGGTACTTCTCCGTAACAGAGTGACCAGTGGAAAATTCCGTTTGAACTATGAAAGAAGACCTTGGCGGGTGGTTGGTGTGAAAGGAACCCGTGTCACTGTGGTCCGAGGAAGAGAGACTGTAACCAGGAATGTATCGCACTTTAAACATTTTCATCGGGGTTTGAGAGCGTCGGATTCACCAACTCTGATAACAGAAACCGAAACTGCACAGGACGTGCCAGGAAGGGAGCCGACGCCTAGTCTCGAGGTCACCCAGAGTAACACTCCGAGGGCAGTGATCAAGGAGACGGAAGGCAGAGCGGAGGCCCAGGAGGGGGTGTCAGATCCGGAGGAGCCCGACATGGAGGCGCCTGAGACCAGCTCCGCCCCAGAGATAGACTGTTCAAGCCAGAGGGGCGTGGATCAAAGGCTGAGACGAAACCCGACGCCTTCCTGTCGACTACGCGACTACCTCACGTAAGACTGTTCTATGTATCAGTGTGGAGTACAATGTCCAGTGATGTGTCATACCCGTTGTTAGTGGTTTTGGAAAGTGAATTCGAAGTCTATGAAAATTAGTACAATAGACTATCTGTCGAGACTGCAGGGTTTGCAGCTGTCTTTGAATTTAGTTTTGAGTTTTTCTTGTTTTAGGAGGAATGTTATGTTCTCGGCCCAGATCCGCCCCTGGCGTAAGGGGCGTGCAGTTTGGAAGTCATGTGACCGCCTATAATAAAGAAAGGCTTCGCACGCACGTACGCTAGTATGAGACGGGCGCACGGAGAGCCAACAAGTTATTTCCCATGTCTGACTCCTTTATTCCTAGGGCCACGTGTTAGGCCTAGTGTCGATTAGCTAAGTTGGTCCTACACAGTACGAGGACACAACATAGCCTGCAATTTTAGTAACCCTATCTCACTGGCCGCCTTTAGTTCTCACCATCTTACTTGTTTTCTCCTTTTATTTTCCTGTCTCCTTCCTGCATGTCTCTTTTGCTACCCGTTCACCTCTTTTATGCATATCTCTATCACAACTGTCTTCTGTCTCTCCAAGCTCGGTATTCTCTTTCTCATACACATGCTCACATGCACCTTATCACATTTCTTTGTAGTGCATTCTTTCTCTCTTCCATTCTTTCAGCTTTCCATGGTGCTCTCTTTCTCGTGCCTCTTCTATGAAGAAAGTCTCATCATGAGACCTAATTAGTTTAACGGAGGCCAGGAGGTGACGTGTAAATTAACCAGGGAGAGGAGGGGTCGGCTCTGACTTACAGCCCTGCAGGCTCGGCTTTGATAAACTCTGAAAAGGTCAGACAACACTGCCACAACATGCGTTGCATCACCAGCTGCTCAGAGAAGCGGAGCTGCGTCGCCTGAGCTGTAAATGCCGCTTTAACTCGTCTTAAGGGCCTCCCTGAACCCACATCCACATATCCTTTTATTTTCTGCACCCCATTTCACCAAGTGTTTTATTTATTTTGAGGACCTAAGGGTGGGAGAAGGGGATAAATAAATGCACGTGAAGTGGGAGCGGCTCGCTTCCCTGCTGGAATCGGGATTTGCACATGCTATGCTGTTTAACCCCTTCGGTGCTGATGACGGCTCCCGGTCGTCATCAGTTAGGTGGGCGTGTGCTGATGAAGGCCGGGAGCCGTCATGACCACACCCGTAGGCGCAGAATTCCGGCCGCTGCCAGGGGGTTAATGACCACCCTCTGCTCCAAGCTGAGCAACAATATAATTTGGTTAAGGCTCTGCCTGCTAGTTACACCACAACAAACTACGTGAATGTAGTTGAATACAATCCGTAGTTCTCACTGTTCAGTCACCCACAAGTGAATTACCACAAGCCTGTAAACCGGAATCACAAATGTAGATTGCGAAAGTCTTCTAAACAGGATTCGACGGGCTCTCTTTGCTGCACTTCTGAACAAAATGACTCTCTGCCTTTTAAACCTGCATTTTGATCAAAAATATACCAATTTTGCAATTTCTGTATTTCCCTTTTTTATGTATTCTCCATGGTTGATTATTTTGATATCATGAATCAGTTAAACAATGCTTTGATGACCACCATCTGTGATTTCCTCTGTTTTAAAACAAATACGATAAAAATAGACTTTTCCATGACCCCTAACGATTTGCATAATCTTTAGATAAGGTGAAAGAGCTCTGCTTAAAAAAAATACAAAGAAAAAACAGAGCGCACAAAGATCACACCATGGCAGTCACTGATTCATATGACGTGACGGCAGGAGAAAAAAGCATCAGCAAAGCAAACAGGTCCTGGGTATTAAAGACCGAACTACTGGGTTTGTCAATGTGGTTGCACTGCCATTAATTAGGTAATGCCAAAGTGTCTGCCTGTGCACCAGGAGGTATGTATGAGCATGCACGCCCGGTCTTTGGAAACAACAAGTCGACGTTTTGGGCGTAGTGACGCCTCCAAGAAGCTATAGGGGCAGATTTATGATAACTGGCGCATCCCCAGGGATGCACCAGTTATTTTGCGCAGCAGCTCCGCCACCCATGGTGCGCCGCATTTACAATGGGTGGGCATTTACGGCGCACCATGGGGCAAAAACGGCACATCTGTGCCGTGAAGGTGGCGCATTGCTGGAGTTGCGTCGCAAGCGCAACGCAGCTCCAGCAAGGCTCGGGGGTGCCCTATCTGTCCACTGCTGCGTCAAGCCTTACGCCTGCTTCAAGCAGGCGCAGGGTTTTGACGCAGCATTGGCCTGAAAGTGACTGAGTGAAATCTTATAGCTTTCACTCAGCCACTTTTGCGAGGCGCACCTGCCCCGGAACGCCCACCCTGCGCCGGAACGCCCACATGTGGCGCAGGGCTTTACAACTTGACCCATCTGCCTAGATGCGTCACCTTGTAAATGGGGCGTAGGGATGCGCCACGTTTACGCCGCAGTTGCGTGACGGAAACGTGGCGCATGACCAACATAAATCTGCCCCTATGTGTTTGGCGTGTCGTAAAAGAAAGACCCTTTTTGTGGGGGGACGATGGTCCGAACCTTTGAGGAATTAAGCTCCTCTCGGGCAGGGGTGGCCACCGGCATGCTCGAGGGTGGGAGGGGGGTCATGGGTGGGGAATTATTACCCGCCCCGCAGGCAAGAGAAAGCTGTGTTATGTGAAAGAAAGCCATTAAATGTCCTGTATGTATTTTGCACATACTGACGTGCGCACAGACACACACCTCTCCTCGGAAAATAAATGTAAGTGGATCTGCAAGTGTGTTGTGTAGCATTAAAACAAATCAAGACGGAAATACGCAAATTATATGAATCTATAAATTGCGCAACAGCGATGATAATGTCCACTGCGGCGGCCGGTATGCTCGAGGGAGTAGGGGAGATTGCGGGGGTGAAATATTATAAAACAATTAAAATAAAATGTACCGGGGTACCGCACCACCTCCACTCCTGGCCGGTCACGGGTCTGCTTGTTCCTGCTGCAGGAAGCTTCCCTTCCTGACGCAACGCAAGCCAATCACAGCTCTGGTAGGTGCAGCAGGAGAGCGCCCCAGCCAGGACGTTTCTCTGCATAGAGAACAAGGGAGAGTGGGCGGTCCCGCTCGAGGGCAGGGGGAGTAGCTTACCCACTGTTGTGAGTACTGACTGTTTGTTTGGCTCCAGGGCCGACCAAACAGTCAGTATCCACAACAGTGGGCAAGCTACTCCCCCCTGCCCTCGAGCAGGAACGTCCACCTGTCCGCCCCCAGCCAGGCACAGAGGCACTTCTGCTTTCTTGCAATATGAGAAGGCAGAAACATAAATGGTAGTTTTTACCGTTTATGTTTGTTTCTGCCTTCTCGCACTGCGAGATCGCAGTGGGGCGATGCCCCCAACGCCTCAATGGGGGAGCCACCGCTGCCCTATTTAAAATTGATGGTCTGATGTATTTATTTCTGTTCAGGAATATCAGGAAAGCCTGATGGTCCCAGAAAAATGTAAAGTGATACCCTGATCATAGGAAAAATATCCCAGGGTGTCAGCGCCATTTTGTTTTTCAAAAACAAACAAACTCTCATTTTAGAAGTTTGTTATTGAAAAACAAAATAGTTTGCTGAGCGACTGCATGAAAAATGGCAGCATCTCAGCAAGTTTTCAGTGCCTTAAGATGAGCCTGTCTGTTGGCAGCTCTTCCGATATCATTGAGATCGCCTCACGACTAAGGGAGATCTTTAAATATGGTGGGCATGGCCTGGGTGATGGAAGCATTGACTTAACTCTAAATCTAAAATAATGAATCACAGATATATGTCATAACTGATGCAATATGTGAGGTCATAAGCAGTGCATGGTGGGGTGCAATTTGTAGTTAGTTCACTGAACCATCACTAGCGAATTTCAGTTTTAATGTTTGTTTTTTAAGCATTCATTTTTAACCCTTTCCAGTACCTAACTATAATGTCATTTTTACCCTTTTTTCTGTTTTAATGAAAGGGAAGATCATATTACTATACCTAACTATTACATCTCTTTAACGTTTGTATTTGTCAGTGAACTGCTTGATTTATTTTATCATATTGAGACAAACCCAGATTAGCCAGCCCTCCATAGTCATCTTGCTGCACCTGCCCTTGTCCGTCCTTTTGCCTGGATGTCCCTGTGCTTACCTCCTGACATCCGTGTTCAGCTTGCTATCGCTACCTATGCCAGCCCGCCATGAATAGTCAACTTGCTGCCCTGGGCTCCCCCCTCAGTCAAGCCCTTCATTCTCCATCTAGATGCCCCTGTCCATCCTCACATGATCACTCTTCTTAGCTTGCTGCCCTGCCCATCTGTGGTCAACTTGCTGCAACTGCCACACCTTCCCTCCCTTCCCCATGTGAGTGCTGCTGACCATTCTCCCCCTTCCTCCGTGGGCCGTTGTGCTGCCCCTGCCCATTGCCACCTGCCTGTATGGTCAGCTTGCTGCCCATTTCTCTCCCACCTCTTTCTTGACCTTTGTGGTCAGCTTGCTGCCCATGCCGTTGCCGGCCTACCCTATGTGGTAAGCATGCTGGTCCTGCCTCCAACCCCTCACACCTACCCTGCCTGCCAGTCTGCTCTCTGCCCTATCCCCCATGCGCTTCATTCTTTGTGTTTGTACCCCTGTGCCCGGCCTCCTGTCCACATGATCCATAGTGCTGCTACTGCCCCTTCCACCTGCTTTTCGTCATTTAAGAGTGATAATCATAATTTCAATAACAAAGAACGCCCTCACTTTGGTAATTTATGAAGGAATAGCCTTAGGTTTTACAGCTTCGATTCCATTAAGATGGATTCAGGGATGACACACTTTTGTCATAAATATAAAGATCGGTGCTATAAGTCTTTATTAGAGCGCTGTGGGAAGCTGAAGTAGCTGAAGAAGCGTAAGTAATGCACTGAGGCGTTAACTGAGAGTAGACAAAAAAAACAAGTAAAAACTGAACACTTACCACCTTTATGGATTTGTCTAAGCCGTCACTTTAAATACCTATGCTGCTATGTAACAAAATCTGAAATATAAAGTACAGGTGTATATCTCTGCATGTTTTGCACTTGGCACTTTAAATGTCCTAATTGTATTATGTAAGCATGTTGGAGACCTATGCACCCCTGCGGTATTGGAATTATGCACTGATAAAAAGTATTGGCTGGGGAAGAGGGGATGCGCTTGGGATAAAAAGAGGAGGAGGGGGAAGAGAAAAAAAGATTCCCGTCTCTCTCTCTTATAAAAATATCTTTTTCGTTTTTTAAAGACAGTCTGCTGGCTGTATTGGAAGTACCTTTCAGCCCGCATGTCAGAATGTTTCATGCAATATTTTACTGACTTGGATGAGAAAGACATTTAAGAACTCATAGAAAATGTATTCTCATTCATCCAGGCTCTCTCCATGATGCAACATCTATCAAAGTACACTTAGTCGAGAGGTCAAAACAAAAAGCAAAACTTCAGAGTGCCACTCATCGTTTAAAGGTACTGTTGGAAGATGCTAGCCAACCCTGTACCAATTTATTGAAATACTATAAAAAGAACAAAGCTACCAATCCTTAGACACAGACCTGCCTTTGCAAAAAATCTAAAACTCAAAGTCTGAAAACAAAAATATATGAACAAAATTCTATCTAACAAAGTTCAGCTCTAAACTTTAAAAACCGACATTTCACTACCAAATCATCACAAAACAAAACATTACTACTATACGTAGAAGTTTAAATAACAACAACTATTCTAAACTTCTCATCTTGTACATGTTTTTTAATTTCATGCTCGGATAATTAATTTTTTAACTAAAGCTAAATGACCCAGCATGCAAAAAAAACACATGTACTACAATGTAGCACAAAACAGGAAATCTAAGTTAGTGCTAATACAATAAAAAACAAAACACTCTACATGAAAAAAGTGATATATATCTGTAAGTTATCTCGGAAACAACATAATTAATGAAACATACCCAACAATTTTGTAATATTGTCTTTACTAAACTCATTAGTTCAAAATGTTATAAAGTATCATATAAAACGTACATTATACAAGCATTTTAATAACACTATCTTGAGCATAAACAATTGTACATATTAAAAGCTGAAGATGCCATTAAAAAGACACTCAATGTGTAGGTAAAACCTGGTCTTAAACTGACGCAACAAAAGAAATACTTTGTTACTCTTCTGTTTTCTTGTTTCTATGTGTGTTGCTTTGTGCAGCACACATGGAAAGAGCAAATCACCATTAGTGATTGTTCATGTACAGGTAAGTGTCCCTCCCTGGACATAAATAATCATTTGATAATGACGAGTTGCAACTTCTATATTTGCTGATTTCTGCAGCACACATAGTTGTTACATATCGCCATAAGTGATTGTTTATGTGCAGGAAGAGACACCTTCCTGCACATGAAAATGAATTCCCTGCAACGCTGGCACCCTTGCACTATGGTACAAGGGTCCCTGCGTTGCGCTAGGCAGCTAAATTTAGCACTGGCGTAGGGGAAACACTGGGAAGCACTGTTTTATTTTAAATACAGCGTATCCCTGTGTTTTCAAAATGTCAGAGCATGATGTTACCAATTGTCGTGTAACACAGCATTCCACCATTCTTTTTAAATATGCCCCTGTAAGTAAAAAACAGTTGGGTACAGAAAAGCAACCAAAAAAGGGAAACAGATGCAAATCTCTAATGAACACTGTTCATGGATACACTTCTAAACCTATTAATAAGATAACACATTCCTATCCCCAAAATATTTGAAACCAAACAATTCATTACATACACAATACAAAATCTCCTTACATAGCACAATATACATATGAAGGACTTGCTACTCACCCCATAAGCAACAAAGGAGCACTAAAACACATACTACAATGCATAATTAACACTTTAAATTCACTACACTTAAACAACTGTAAAATACACAGGCCCAACCTTTTACTTAGATATAACTAAAATATATATTTTTCTTACATGATCAAATGAACCATGATTCTGCATGCACGGCTCTTGATGTTTGCTTGAAAAAGTGAAAAAATACTTTACACTAAACTTTTGGCCTGATTTAGAGTTTGATGCATGGGGCACTCCAACACTAATATGGCAGATAACCCATCCACCATTTTACAAGTGCATTATACACTATGACACTTGCAAAACAGTGAACAGATTATCAGCAACATTTGTGATGGAGTATTTCATCTGCAAAACTCTAGTGCTTATTCTTGAAAGGAATAGAGGGGAAATACAAATGAAAAGGGGACTATAAATACATGGCAGTCAGTGTTAATATATATATTTTCGTTAAACCAAAAATAGTATAAAAACTGTTTATAGTATGGCCCGGATGTCGTCATCCCTTTCTCGCTCTTTAAACAAGAATACTCAATGCAAGAGACGGAACGGCTGCGCTACATGCAGGCCCGCCATTGGGCCCTACACCCACAAGTGCGAGAAACGGCGGACAGGAAACTCCTCCCCTATGAACAGTGGCTTACATCCTGCACTTCGGACACCAAGTTGATATCTGACCTTTACAAATTCTTGCAACCACCAACCGCACACCTTTATAACCCAGGCAGGGAACGCTGGGAACGGGAACTGGGTAGGACATTAAGCTGTAAGGAATGGGATCAAATCTCATACAGAGCTCGACACTCAGCATACCACACAGGGCTCACGGAAACGCTTACTAAGGTATCTACCTACTGGTATTATACCCCAGAACGGATACAAGAGATGGACCGCAGCAGTTCCAACACTTGTTGGCGGGAATGTGGGCACACAGGCACGTTATCACACATCTTATGGGACTGCCCGCTTTTACACTCCTACTGGAAACAGGTGCTGGATGACATTGACACTCACTTTCAGATTGAACTACCTCGCTTCCCTGCCTATGTCTTACTGGGGCTTCCAAACCGCCGAATGTATCCCCTGCGCTCACGTAGGGGACGGCAGATCGCTATCGCCCTGGGCTCAGCAGTGCAGAATATCCTTACACATTGGCGCACTACTACAATCCCCTCCCTCACAGGGTGGTTGCATAGACTGTGGCACGTACTGGGAATGGAGAAGTTGTCCCTTACCCTCGCTGGAGATATAGACCAGTTTGATGAACTTTGGCAGCCGTTCCACTCTTTGTTAGCCACTGAATTTAGAGAAATTACCTGCCCGAAATATCTCCGTCTCCTACGGCTTACTACACCTAATGGGGAGAACGCCTGAACGGATCCCACGTAGGTGGGCCCTCATTGATGGGGAAACGGTACAAAGGAGTGGAATTCACCTGGGCACTGGACGGAGGGAGGAGGGATGGGAAGGCACGGGGAAAGGGAGGTTTGGGAGGATTTTTTTTTTTCGAGGGAGTTGTTTTCCCTTTTGCAGCACTGTCTATGCCAGCTTCGTATTATGGATTGGACTACTTTTGGACTGTCATCAGGAGGGCCTCTGCGCCGTACACGGGCCTCTGTCCTTTGCAATTCCATTTCATCTATGCAATGTATGTTTTGGTTTTTTATGCTGCACCAATAAAAATGATTTAAACCTAAAAACTGTAGATAATTATGCACTCATTTCATAAAAAAATATATATATATATATATTTAAAAAGTACTAAACCATTTATTTAAGGATTTTTTAATTAAAGTTGTCTTAAGAACAAAATGTATGTGCTTCATCTTCTATGTGCATTCTTTCATATAAAGTGAAGAAGCACCATTTGTATTATAGCTAAATACATACTGCTATAAAAGTTCAACTTTTATTACCTCTTATATATTATACATTTCTTGAAGTTTTATTTTGACTATTCTAACTCCAGTCCCAAAAAACTTTGGAAAAGTACAAATAATGTGGGATGAGGTGAAACCTTCTTTTTTAACCCCAATCTCTTACAATGTGAAAACTCAATCTAGACAAAATGGAGAAAGAGAATATATTTGGCATTAGATTTACTTTTCAAACTTCAATCAAACAAACATTAGGAAAAGTGCACTTGAGATCAAATTTCCCATTCCACCTCCAACCTCACAAACATTTAAGGAAATTCCATATATTGGGAGGGTCAGATTTACTATTCTGAATCCAATCCCACAAACATTTGGGAAGGTTGCATATAATTGGTGCTATCCCACAACATTGGGGGGACAAGCATTTATTAGAAGGATGGGACAGATCTGTTAGTGTAACTCCAATTTAACAAACACTGGAAAATGCATACATGGGTGTGTGTCAGATTTATTCTTGTAACTTCAGTCTAAGAAAGGATGGGGAGCAAGTATATATTAGAGCTGGGTTAGGTTTATAATTCCTAATGAAATCCAGCACATACAAATGAAGGTAAATATATTGTGTGAAATAAGGATTCAAATTTACGGTTTAATAACTAGTCCACAAGCATTGGCATGAGTGAAAATATTGGTGGGAACTAATTTAGGGCCTTATTACAAGTTTGGCCCCTCCCCTGGTGCCCCCCTGCATGCACCCCCATGCACAGAGGGAACAGCCAGCCTTTAGGGCCCCCTTAGTTTCCTCACCCCATCCATTTTTATGGTGGGCTCACCAAAGGTTACAGGTACATTATGGTTAGGCTCAGATTACACACACAAAAAACAATAAAATTCAGCTATTATAGTTACCTGAGCTAACTATAACTTATGTCCCTGCAATGCACTGGTTATAACCTCACATGTTACATCACTCATGACAAAGTTGACATCACTCATGACATCAATGATGATATCACCTACGACATCATCCAGTGAGTGTAAGGGTTTTGTAAAAGTTTCTGAACCGTAAACATATATACTAAGCCCCTTCATAAGTTAAATTACTATTCTTGTGATACTATTGATGAGTGACATTATTTCTAACATATTTTATCTGATCTATAATGCTGTTTTTAAAGTGGGTGTACTACTTATCAGTAAACTAGCCTCTACACTGACACATGCCCCCTGCTGACGAATTTGTACCATAGTGCTTTACGACAGTCAAGGCTCTTCATTGAGACATCACTCCACAGTAATGGCTGAATATAGTTATGTTTAATTGCATACTGAACAGTTTCCTTAGACCTCGCTCCTTTGTGATGAATGCCTGTATTAGCACATTGCAATACATTTGTTTGCTCACTGAGATCTTTCTCTAGGGTGGTGGCTCGGTTTAGTAAATATTCACAACAGACTCTCCTTTCTGCTCACACATTTTTCCAGGCTCATGAATAATTTCACTAGTGGCCTGTCTGCTAAGACCTCTCTACTGGTTGTATGTTGTAGTGGTTTGTGTAAATCTGACATTTGCACTAATATCTCTTTCCAAGTTCACAAATGATGTTGTTGTGGTTTGTAATAAACTAGCCTATACAGTTAGACGTCTTCATTTGGTCAATAGTGTTTAGAGTAGTGGATCAGAAACAACAGGATTATCCACTGAGGACTGTCTCTTACATGGCAAGTGAGTGCTGTAGTTGATAAAGTTAAAGTGAGCTCAGTGCTGTATGTTTCTCACCTGTGTCCTATTTATGCTTTTAATTAATGGTATTTTATGAAGTATATTAAAATGAACTTTGTGGGATGATATCATCAGTGATGTCATTTGAGATGTCATCAGTGATATCATCAGGGATGTCACTGACCATGTCATGAGTGATGTAAAATGCAATATCATTAGCAGTACATTGAAGGCGTTTAAGTTAAAGTTAGCTCAGGTAAACTATAACTGCTGAATTTCTATGGTTTTGTGTTTATAAATCTGAGCCAAACAATAATGTTCCTGTCGGATCACTGAAAGAATATCGACTACCAAAATATCGACTACCCAAAATATCGAGGAAAAAATATCTACAGCAAAAATATCGAGTTTGTATGTACAAACAGGTAAGTACAAAAATATCGAGTACAAAATATCGTTAAAAAAAATATAGTTGTAAAAAATATCGTATTTACTAAAAACAGTGTTAAATTAAATTAATATTAAAAATTAATTACTAAAATATACTTAAAATTACTTAAATTAACTTATAATAATTAAATAATTAATGAAAGTTAAATAAATATTTTTTATTTCATATTTATTAAACATATATATATAGTAATAAAATATAATAAAATAATACCCAAAAACTGAAAACTGACCCTGAACCCTAAAAATACCCGTTTACCCAAAAACTGAAAACTGACCCTGAACCCTAAAAATACCCCTTTACCCAAAAACTGAAAACTGACCCTGAACCCTAAAAATACCCCTTTACCCAAAAACTGAAAACTGACCCTGAACCCTAAAAATACCCCTTTACCCAAAAACTGAAAACTGACCCTGAACCCTAAAAATACCCCTTTGCCCAAAAACTGAAAACTGACCCTGAACCCTAAAAATACCCCTTTACCCAAAAACCCAAAACTGACCCTGAACCCTAAAAATACCCCTTTACCCAAAACCCAAAACTGACCCTGAACCCTAAAAATAAAAACGATATTACTTCACTTACCTTAAAAACGATATTACTTCACTTACCTTAAAAACGATATTTTGGCTGTCGATATTCTGTCCTGTCGATATTTTCTCCAAACGATATTTTGGCGTCGATATTATGTCCAAACGATATTTTGGAGTCGATATTATGTCTGTGCACCGTTCCTGTAATCTTCATTTTTTTCACTGATTTTAGAAGATCATTTTTAAGTCTATTTCCTAACAATAATGTCTCTGTAACCTTTGTTTTTTTCAGTGAATTTCTATGTTGTTAGAATATAACATCCTATTAACCTTTATTTTTTTTGTACATTTCATCGATTTTTGTAAATATATATTGTAGTATATTTTCACATATATGTTCAATTTAGTAATATATATTTTCACAAGTTTATAAACACATTTTATGCACACATTTAAAAAGGAAAGGAAAGAGACGCTCTACGTGTGCATATATGGACATGGCCGATCGGACCAACTATAATCACCAGGAAAGCAGGAAGAGAGGTGGAAGCAGTTCAGGACAGAGCTTTAGGCTCCCCTTGAGAGGAGGAAAAACCAAGCCGGTCACGGATGCGGTTTGCCTACTGCGGATGCGGCTTCCCTCCAGCAGCAAAAAAACACGCTACAAGGAAGAAGCACCAGCCAAAACAAAATATCGAAGGATTCAAACCTCGCTCTTTTAATCACTCCATGCCTTCTTCATCTCCAGATAGAGTGCTGTATAAACCTTCATGAGCTAGAAGAAACAAGATGGATCTAGTAAATAGCACACACAAGGGCAGGATGCCCTCTGTTGTCGAGACAGCCAAGACAGGAGCTGATTCCTTTAAACCACGTACAGATCTGCTAACAGAAGGTCAAGAAAATACGCTCCAGAAACCAGGAAAATCCACATATCCTCTATTCACCTTGGGAGGGCACAAGGAAGTGCACAAAGCAATCTTTTTGAGCCAGCTAATATGCATCCGATGATCAATAGTGAAGTCCCCTGTCTATGGCGATAGAAGTTGCTCCAGTTTACAACAAAGTACAAACGATATCAACGGAAATTGAGGAAGAAGCAACATAAGTGCCGGATCACAGTATATCATCCACAACTATTGATGACGCCCACGAGAAACAGACCTGCAGCCGTGAGGTGAGCGGCTAGACTTTGGCAGGACTACGTTGCTCAGCAGCACCCGGGGCCCCCGTGACATTGCTTCCCGTGCCCGAGGGGGTGCGATAAAACTGGCGGCAGGCTCCCACAGCACAGGAAGCCTGCAAGAAACAGACCCGCAGCCGTGAGGTGAATGGCTAGACTTTGGCAGGACTACGTTGCATCGCTTCCCGCGCCCGAGGGGGTGCGAAAAAACCGGCACCGGGCTCCCACAAAGCCCAGGCCAAGGGCGGGCCCATCTGCACCCGTCCGCGACTGAACACGACTGGGCTGGGCTACCACTGAAAAAGTGTGAGACGCAAACCAAAGGTGAAATATGGGTAAGCCGAGTCATCGTTTTGCTTGCTTTACCATTTTGACTGGATTACATAGTACTATAATGGGGGAAAGAAAACTGTCACCTAGTGAGAAGAAAATACCCACTAAGTGTGCACCTATCACTAACTACCTGAAAAATGCCATGGGACTGATTAATAGTGAGATCGTGCATGTAGAGGAACAACTGGCAGCTGCTAAAATTTCACTGGACTGTGCCTTGAAGGTCCCTGCACCAGAAGAGACGCCAGATTCATCTGCTCACATAAATAAAGAAAGAGAAAAGGCGGACGAGGTCACCGAGGTTGAACAACCACAACCTATTCCACTAACAAAAAGGACCCAACATGCCACTTGGCCAATTCCTGTATCCTTACAACTCCATTGGAAATGACGGTCCTGTCGAACAACTCCAATCTGCCATCTCCCCCAGCTAAAAAAGCTAAACAACATTGTATAGGGGAAAACAGCACCATAGGGAAACAGTTAGCCAAGGGCAAAGCCAAAACAAAGCAAAAAAAGGAAAGGAGCAACATGGAGGCGTCAAAAGCAGATCCCGACACTACAATTAACGCCCAAAGACCCCAAGATTACGAAACACTATTCAGAAAGCTACATAGCAAACTAGACACTATTGAACAACATTTAATGACCGAAATCTAGTCAGTTCAAAAGGATGTGACCTCTTTAAGAGACTTGATCACCAAAAAATAGCCCCCCACATTATGAATAAATACAACAGAATGCATAATCTGAAGACTGGTCCAAAAGAAAGAGCAGGCACACCAAAACGTATGAGGGCCAGCGACAACAACGAAATCGAGTCTATCCCTGATTTACCTATTAGGTGTTGCCGAATTGACCAGGCCACTCAGGATTTAAGGACTAACAAAGATATAACGCCACCATCTTTAGGGGCTGTAAAATCTAACCTGGAGGGTAAAACAATTAAGGCCAGACAACGAGGGGCTAATGCAGAGGAGCCGTTACATTTACATCTTCCCCCACAAGCTACCCCTTATGTTATAGTCTTGAACAATGTGCCCATATTACAATCAGACCAGAACAAATCATATGAGACACTGAAAAAACGAGTGGTACACTGGATACCGGGGAAGGTTAACTTTGGTATAAATGTATTACATAAAAATGTCATAATGCTGAGAAGGGTGAACTGGATGGGTAGTTCTAGCAAAATATATATAACGGTGATTGCATTGTGGTGAATTTTCGAAATAGAGATCTTGTAGGGAACTTGTTGGAAGTCCCTGCCAATAAAACATCTGAGTCTGAGCTAAATTATAAGGAACATATAACAGCTACACCATTAGGTTTCTTTTATAGACCTAGACACAGTACAGCAAATCCAACGCCCACATACAACCAACATTTGTCGGTCCCATTGTTCAATAAATATATGCCTTTATGTTGATGCAGTGAAATTAATTGAATGTTGGGGGTGACAGCAGTCTCACCAACTGAGAAATTTGAACTTATGGTATCTGCTAAGGAGACGGATGTTGACCTTAATCTATCAGATGGGAAGGGATATATGGTCGTTGGGTCCCTGCTCACAAGTGTAACCAGTCGCAGGCGGAACTAAACAAACACACCTTGAAGGAGGACAAAGGCGAGTTACAGGCAAAGGTGAATGTTAAGGACTACCCACCCATCTGTGCTTCGTTGGAAATTGGGTATAGTACTCAGTTAGATACAGGTCCACTATTAAAACAAACGTACGATTCCCTCTGTATTTGGACATGGAATATTGCAGGGATTAAACACAAAATTGACGTTGTAGAATGGGTAAAAACGTTGGAGGGTGGTTCCTTGATTTTAATACAGGAAACATGGCCTACTGAGCCCTTTTTCATTGATGGTTTTAAAACTGTTTGTACAAATGCAACTGCGTCAAGAATGGGGAGATCTAAGGGTGGTTTAGTGGCATTAATTTTTTTATTTTTCTATTGAGGGAAACAGTCCATAATTGTTATTAATTTTTACAATAAAACTTTTGATAAAAATAGATATAGAGTTATTAAGTTATTGGAAGAGGATCTGGATCTCTTTTTAGTGGATGTTGGAAGTGACTACATAGGGGTCGATTCCGATTCGGGAAAAAAACCATCCATACGATTTGTATCCGGAACCCTCTCCGTACGAATCGTACCTGTCCGTCCGAGACGCGAAGTATGATCCGTATTCCGTGAATCCGTCCGAATCGTCGCGATCCGTACGTATTGCAAGGCTGAAACCGTGAACCGTACGACTCGTACACATACCGTACAACTCGTACACATGCCGTACGACCCGACGAGTACGATCCGGACCGGGGTATGAGGACGCGATTCGTACGGTCCACGTCAGGTAAGGGCGAGTCGTACGGAAAAGCACACAAACACATACACACCGTACGGTCCGTACCCCCCATAATCGCAGGGGTACGCACCGTACCCCTGCGATCATGGGGTGTACGAGCCGTACCCCCATTGTACGATCGGTGTACGAGCCGTACCCCCATTGTACGATAGGTGTACGAGCCGTACCCCATGTACGATCGGTGTACGAGCCGTACCCCCACCGTACAATGGGGGTACGGCTCGTACACCGATCGTACATGGGGTACGGCTCGTACACCGATCGTACAATGGGGGTACGGCTCGTACACAGATCGTACAATGGGGGTACGGCTCGTACACCAATCGTACATGGGGTACGGCTCGTACACCGATCGTACAATGGGGGTACGGCTCGTACACAGATCGTACAATGGGGGTACAGCTCGTACACCGATCGTACATGGGGTACGGCTCGTACACCGATCGTACAATGGGGGTACGGCTCGTACACAGATCGTACAATGGGGGTACGGCTCGTACACCGATCGTACATGGGGTACGGCTCGTACACCGATCGTACAATGGGGGTACGGCTCGTACACAGATCGTACAATGGGGGTACAGCTCGTACACCGATCGTACATGGGGTACGGCTCGTACACCGATCGTACAATGGGGGTACGGCTCGTACACCGAGGCGCGAACTCTGCTTTTACGGCTGTTTTCAGCTCCCGTAGAAAAAGGGTCGTACGGTGCGTACCCGACACGTATCGTACTTGCTGGGTCGTAAAAACCAGCTGCGAACTGCACAAATGTCGCGTACAACGGGTTCCGAGGGAGAATCGTACGGAGATTAGAGTCGTACGGTGTCTTGTACGACTCGTACGGAGTACAGCTCCTGGTACGAATCGTACTTTGTCGTACGTACGGGACGTTTACAGGTACGATTCGTACGGAGAAAAAACGCTCCGTACGACGATTCGGAGCGCTTTTTACCGGATCGGAATCGACCCCATAGTAATTGTGAGACATGTAATATCGAAGCAGGAGCACCGTGTGGATTTTGTGACAGTTTCGGTGACCGAATCCCTCATTTTCCCCACAACCCTTATGGGGAGGCAATTAATAATGTTGTTTACAAATACAATTTAACCGTTTTGGCCCCTATCCCCCCCGACGGAGGAAATAACTTACAAACATTTATGGGAGTAAGGTCATTGTCTAACATTGATCATTTTATAGTTTCGGCAAATAGTTGAGATCTGGTGGAAAAACTCTTGATCTACAAGAGTCTTTAAAGCGACCATCATCCCTTAATCCTGACCCTGAAGATTATTCTGACAAGTCAAGAAAGAGGCAAGACCATCCACCTGAACATTAGGACTCAGGGTAATAATGGTTCCACAATACGGTGGACAGGTGTTGATCCTACCCTTTTTATGAATAAACTCACAGGACGTAAACAGCGAGAAATAGCAATTTGTTCTGACAGTACTTCATCAAATCTGGTTGTTATAGATGCATTTTGCAGAATTACCACCAAAATAGCAAACAACCTGACCACTAAGAGGAAAAAAAAACGTTGGGACCCTAACCCTAGATGGTTCAATAAGGCTTGCTCCAGGTTAAATAAGGTCCTAAAAAAGGTTTGAAGTTAAGACCAAGAGACAGTGCGAGGATAATAGCATTAAGGAAAAGCTGTAATAAGGCCCTGAAAGATAGGAAACAAGATATTCGAGAGGAGGCCTGGAATACATTACTACAGGCTGCAGATACATAGGACTCAGTCTTGTTTTGGAAAACTATCGAACATCCATTTTTTAGGGAAAACACTGCAGTAAAAATAGACACTGTAGTTCCTCCAGGAGAATGGATATCCTTCTTCAAGAGCATTTTTAACCCTGATTCTGTTAAAATAACAAATAGTAGCAAAGTTAACTACATTTAGTGGAACCAGTAACATCATCCCCCATGACGCCAAATGAAATAATATTCGCTCTACAAAAAAGCATAAATTGTAAAGCTGCAGACCAAGATGGGGTCCCTATTGGTATTTGCAAACAGAACACGCATTCCTGGATCCCAATTTTATTAAATTTTTGTAATGCTATATTAGGTGGAGTGCTGCCAGCATCCTGGGTAGAAAGCGTACTTGTGCCCATATTTAAAAAAGGGGACCGAGGGAAGGCAAACAGTTACCGTCCCATATCCTTTCTCTATTCCACATCCAAATTGATGGGGAGGATAATGCTGGAAAGATTAGAAAACTGGGCCAATGACAATAACATTCTGTTGAATGCCCAGTACGGATTCAGGAAGGACAATGGGATGGTTGAACAGTGCATCAACCTCAATTTATTAATAGGGAAGTACACCCTAGCCAAGGAAGGGGTTTTGACCCTCTGCTTTGTTAACTTAACCAGCGCCTTCGATCTTGTCAACATGCCTAACTATTATGGGAAACATTGAAGGGGCTAAGTGACCCTATCGATATAATCTCATACCTGGCCCAGATTTATAACTCCCTAACTTCTAGAGTCCGGTTTGGTACAACGGGGGAATGCACCACGGATTTCAGAGTCACATGTTGAATCCGGCAAGGATGCGTCCTAGCACACCTACTATTTACTTTATATGTTAACAATGTAGACTCTTTCTTGCAAAACCTACCTGTACATGCACCAAAAGTAGGTGCCCGCCCAACCCCTGTCCTTCTATACACAGACGATCCGGTCCTGTAATCAAGGACTGCAAATGGACTGGAACGTATAATAGATAATTTTGCTCTGTTCATGTCTGAAAAAGACCTTCAGAATAATTTGAAAAAAAACCTTTGTCTTGACATGCAGGAGCTCTAAATTGAAGAACAGAAAACATCATGTGGGAAGGTAAGTTATAAATAGAGTCTTAACCTTTCCATATTTGGGTCTGATTTTTAACAGAGATGGTACATGGAATTCTCACATCGACCTCTGCAAGCTGAAATTTTTAAGATCCACTGAAGGTATTTTAAGGTTCTCAGCCAAAATCCGAAATAAACCCATACGGGAAGTTCTTACCTTGTATCATAACAAGTGTGTCACAGCTGTTTGCTATGGGCTGCATTATGGGGGAGAGCTAATATTGCTCCTCTACAAATCAATGAAAATACATTTCTAAAAAGATTGCTGGCGGTCCCTGGTTCAACAGCTAATTATATAACACACAAAGAACTATCCGTTTCCTTCCTAACAGACCTAATTAATCTGTCCGATATCACACTTTGGCAAAGGATATGGGCCAAAGAAGAGACAAAATTCACACAGGACCTAATCATAGATTGTCTATCTCTTGACCACTGCAGCAAAATTCCTTGGCTTGAGTACATACATACTCTCCGGGCCCGCTGCAGGGTGAAGACTATTTATTTAAAAGTAACGAAAGGAGCTAGAGAGGCTGAAGCTAGACAAAAACACAGTGTTAACCTTTACAGTGAAATTCCATCTGTAAGATGTACTCAACCATATCTCATACAGGTGCAGAATACACAACACAGGTTTTACCTGACCAGGCTTAGGTTTGGTACCCTTCATTACCTAATAGCATTCCCCAAAAAGGAAAAGTGGTGCCATAAACTTCTGCCCTGTCCGTGTGAAGAAAGGTCCACCCAATCTACATTGCATTTTTTACTCTTACTGTAGATTCTAGATGGATATAGGTTCTATATGGATATTCGGAGATCAATTCTAAAACCTTTGTTTTTAACTAAGAGACTTTTTTACTATAAACAGGCTTTTAACCTTCTATGTAGTTTGGAAAATCAGAAAATTAGCAATGCAGTTATTCTGTACATACAACAGGTAATAAGGAGAAGGAAGGCATATGCTTTCTTGGACGTTTTGTTGTACGAACAATTAGATGATGGCTCGTAGTTCGAGTCATTTACAAATGTATTTGCACTTTATGTATGTGAATGAACTGCCGGCTGTACCCACCTGATTGCACATTATTAAATTTTTGGCTAGATTGCTTCTTTGCACACAATATTGTACTGTAATCTGACATTTTGCAATTCAATGTAACGTTGATGTCATTCCCGACCTATATTTGGATGTTTTAAAATTGTAATTTCAAATGTTTCTTTTAATAGTATGCTTTTATGGTGAAAATACTTACACCGAATAAAGCTGATTTGATTTGACTATTGAGACAACGTTAAGTCAGATATTATGCGAGCTCCGCAAAATGAATATCTCCCAAGAAGCGGTACATCAAAAAACTATTGATCAATTGGGCCAGCTCAACGAGAACTTTCACCAACTTTCGACACACGCCTGACACAGATTGAACAGAAGATGTCTGCCCTAGAAACAGCCAGAAATGGTCATGGAAGCAATGTAACTAGACTACAATCAGAGCTTGAAGATCTTCACACTGGATGATGTTGAAAATCATGCTTGACGCACTAGCTTAAGATTTATTGTCATACCCGAAGATCAGGAAGCACGCAAGTCACAGATTCAATTATAAAAAATCTGGTACAAAAAATAGTTCTACCGCAAAAAGCAAAAGACATTGGTGGGTCTCTGAGTGGATGAATCAGTGACTGCATGAGTGTGTAAGTAGGTGAATTAGTGGTAATATAGATATATAACTAGGTGTCCAAGTGGCTATATGAGTGTGTCAATGGATATGTGAGTGATTTCCTGGGTCTCTGGGTGAGTGCCTGTATAGGTCTTTAATTGGGTGTCTGAGTGGGTCTCTGAGTGGATATATCAGTGACCGTATGAGTGTGTGAGAGGGTATGTGAGTGTCTGTATGGGTGTGTGAGTGATTTACTTGATCTCTGAGTGTGCAAGTAGCTGTATGAGTGTATGATTATATGATGGGTAGGTGTATGAGTGGGTGTATCAGTGGCTATGTGGGTCTCTGAGTAGTGTGTAAGTGGCTGTATGAGTGTGTGAGTGGGTGGGTCAGTGGTTTTGCTGCATGGGTGTATGGGTGAGTATGTAAGTGGCTTTATGTGTCTGTTAGTGGGTGTGTGAGTGGGTGCATAAGTAGCTGTATGGCTTTGAACTTGGCTGTGTGAGTGGATATATGAGTACCTGTGTAGATCTGTGAGTGGTTCTCTGGGTCTGTGAGTTGATATGTGAATGACTGTATGGCTATATATGGTTATATGTGAGTGACTGTATGGGTGTGAGCATGTATATGGATGTGTGAGTAGGTCTGTGAGTGGATATGTGGGTATGTGAGAGAGTGCGTGAGTGGGTCTGTGAGTTGGTGTATTTTTTTGTAATTAGGGTCTGCAACTAAGGATCTATCACAGAGTCATTTGAGGGGGACATTCAGAGCACCACAGTGACTATGCAGATCTTTGCATGCACAAAAATATTTTTTCACACAATTGCTTGCCCATGCAAGGTTCCAAACAAACCCCTCCTGTGGGGTCAGGATACCTATATCCTGACCCCTCATATTCTATTTCTACTTTACTCCCTTGGGACCCGTGCCCCAATCCACAAAATGGCAGCCGCATCTTTACTCGCAGGTTGTGGCCAGCCAATCATGACATTGCAGTTGGCGCATGGATCCCGCTGTGGAAAAGTAAATTCTGCCATGTTCTGTGTCCCTACGTGTCATCCATCATATGTTATGTGTGCATGATTAAATATGCATATGCATTCCCTATGTTCGATTCAAGACGCAATTATAGTTGTGTCCACCTCTAGTATGTCAGTTTCCAGTCCTCGTGAATACTACGAATATCAGGTCTATGTAAAGTTACGTTGCCACGTCTCTCAGTGTGCACGTTATTTCATTGTAAAGTCCCCGTTTCTAGGCCTCAAAAGGGCCTGGACACCAGATTCAGCTCCTGTCTCCTGAAGCCTCGCTGAGGAGCGATACAGCCCCCACCTGTATCCTCGACCCTTCACTTACTTCCTGCCTCGCAGTGCCCGGTTCAGCCTGGCTCTGCCTCTGAGTCTGCCAAGAGTATGTTATAGTTTCAGTTATCAGTTCAGTCCTCCTTCTCTGCATTCCTAAGCTACTGAACTGCATCAATAGTTTCCGTCATTGTCTAGCCTTTCCGGCTCCATGTAAGAGAAATACTGTATTTAATGGTCATTTCGTATTCTTCATCACGCACTACATGTAGAATAATGCATGCTCCAGTCTTAGAGTCTGTTAGCCTTTCCCCTCCTGACTTCTAGTTTATATCAACATGTTCTCTAAACATCAGATACTAGATACTGCTTAGGTACATGTCGCCCTGACTCTCCAGACTTCAGTCTCTGCTCCTAGCACAGAGTTCATAGCCCCCAGCTTCTCCTAGTGATACGTCATTGCCAGTTTGCGCGCACCATCAGGTTAGAGGTCCCGGCTCCTCAGGTAGCCCCCTCCATGGTTTCCGCCCCATTCATGACATATTCTGTTACGTTTGCATCACATGTCTATGTATACGCCCTGTTACACCTCTTTTCACCCTTATCTTTCGCGACTGCTACGCGTCACGCCTTTTGCTCCACCCACTGCTACGCCTATTGCAATGTAATGCTATGTGTTTGCGTTATGTATATATGCTCATGCACTGTTATTAAAAGGTTACTTCCCCTTGTCCCGATCCTGACCCCGGCAGCGCTGCTGGGCCCTGCCATCCTATTCCTATGCAGGTTGTCCTGTTCCTGTCCTTTATGCTGTAATAAACCTGCGAAACTCCTACTACCTCGAATCTTGACTCTTATTTATTGAGCTATCTGTTATTCATTTATACATTCAAAAATAGGGTATTATTTATTTATTTACCACATAATGGCGCCCGAACAGGGACTTGCCCTTTCCCCACGCGCCGGTGAAGCCACGCCGGCCCCCTGACCCTCTGCAGCCGTGACGGAACCATACCGTGCACGTGCAGATATTTCTGCTTCAAGTATCCCTCAGGCCCACGGAGGAGACGGAGGAGGCGGTCCAGCAACCAGACGAGGCGGTGGAGGAATGCGGCGAGTCCCGACCAGAGCCCAAGCCAAGAGTTCAAGGTCCGAGGTATCCGGAGGTCCACCCGTAACTTAAGTCCGAAGTTCGTTGTCCGTCGTCGAAGCAGTCCAGTCCAGTCCGAGGCTTTCCGTTCTTGCTGCCCGGTGAGTACCATTACTGGGGTAGTATCTAGACAGGGTCAATCTAATTGACTCTGGTCCGTGGGTTGGTGGTACACAGACCCACAAACGAAGTGTCCACTTCGGTGGATGCGGGTCCTGACGTGTCTCTTTATGAGACCGGTAAGTTTCGTACTGTTTCAGCAGTGCATCTAGTTTCTGTTCCAGTCAGTTCTGTTCTCGAGAAAATTCATATAAAGTCATATATTCTGTGTTCCGTATTCCAGGTAGTATTCTGTTCGAACTGTTATTTCTAAATGTTTTTCATGTATTTTAATGTCGTGGTATGAATGGGGAATAAGTATCGTGTTCATTGTGTATTGTATTGTGTCCAGATTATAGTTCAGTCATGCCGCTGTTTTCAAAATTACGTCAGTTAAAAACTAGAAAAGGTTTGTTAGAGGAAGCAGTTCCTGTCCCGCCTAGGGACAGTCCAGGTCATTTTATGTATCAGAAGCATGGCATAAGTGCCATATTATATCTAGATTTATGGGTAGATTATACCAAACAGTTAGAAGAAAAGTATAGATGGCCCGTATCGGGTACATGGGATGCCGAGTGCATCATGCGAGTAGAAGAGGCATTATGGAAAAAGAAAGCCAGACAGTCACAGAAAGATGCCATCGAGTTATGGCGCAAAGAAGCTCATAAAAGAACCGAAAAAGAAATCAGAAAGTCAGAATTAAGTAGAGAATCCTCGGAACGAGCACAAAAAAAAGAACTAATCGAGATAGGTGAACAAGTCAAAGCCGAACAGTCAGACAGACAGAGGAATGCCCTCATTAAGGGTATGTATCCTCTCCTTGCCGAGGGCTTGCCAAAAGCGACCCCGGAGGCATCCAGTAATTTTCCGCCACCACTAGTTCCGATCAAGTTACGTCACAAACCAACCGCAGCTGATATTTTCATCTCGTCCTATTTGGACGACACAGTCCCAGAATATGCAAATCCTGTTCCCGCTCCACCAGTCCCTGTAAATCAGGCACTTCCCGTTCCTCCAGACACCGGGGCACCCTTTGCAGCACCTGCTACGGTCCCCCCGGTCCAGCCCGCCATACAAGTCCAGCCCGCATTCCAATTTCCCACCCTGCCAGGACGAAAAGCATCAGTTGATGATTCTAGTCTAGGGGCCGCAGGAGGAGGTCCTCCTCGAACCCCGCCGCCACATAAGCGTTTAACGGCAGCCGAATTACATATGCAAGCGTCACAACGTACGCCCAGACTGTCTGTTGCAGAAATAAGAAAATCCCTTGCCGAATGCTGCTATGACCCAGTCCCAGGCGAAGATGATATGGTTTTATATTCATTACGCGTAAGAAATGTGGCCGAGTATCTAGTCACCCTACCAGATATGAAGGAAGATCTAGACAGAATATATAGTTTCATCCGTACAGGGGAAGATCCAGAAAGTATTAGTGATGTCATGTCCCAAAGGAAAGCTGAGACCCAGCTCATGATATTAAAGTTTCTGATTAATTGTCTAATAAGAGAACAAGATTACCCGTCCAAAAATCAGGCCGAAATGAAAGCCCTGATGAAGTGGAGTAATAGTATAGCCGAGGGTAAGCACAAGACTATCGGTGCTATGGAGAGTATGTCCAAGAAAATCCGTAAAGAAATAATAAAGTTACACGAACAACGTAAAGCAGCACAAGTAAACGAGAAAGAAAGTAACTCTGATACTGAAGAGTTAGACGACGAGAATTCCGCCAGAATAGCGTATGTAGGAAAACCTAGATTTCCAGATCGCCATTTACGTCTAGAACCCAAGTCTACGTTCCATCATCCAGTACCAGACCAAGGTTCTCTAGAACAAGTATTTCAAGCTACCGATCACATTCTGAAATCACGAATCGGTTACAGTGAGTTAAGTACTATGCATGAACAAGAACTAGCCCGATCAGCAGTCCGATGGATTACTGATTCTACCACTTTTCCAGACGAAATAGTGGCACAAATGTTTCTGAAAATGCCCCCAGCCGAGCAACGACTGGTGGGTATGTATATGATTCAGCACCTCATTACTCTGTATGAGGGTCAACATTCTGATCCAGGTCCGTTACATGATATCCTGAACGAGTTACTCCAGTATAGATGGAGAGGTCTAGGTACCGATTTAATTAGTGTCATTCTAGAACAGCGCCACAAATATAGAACGTTTCTGAACCCGCATTTTGTTCATGTCTCACCCCCAGAAAGTAAACCATTTTACATAGACAGACAGAATCCGTTACGAGAAGTCCACCCAGTTAGAGGAACGGGTGGCGAAATGCAGCGAGTGTTTGTATACACTCCGATCACAAAGATGGAACTTCTGGAGATGAAGAAATTAATTCCCTGTCATGATAAAGATCCAGCAGGGTTCCATAGAGAATTAAAAGACATGCTCCGTATGGGAGAATACACGTATCCAGATATAATTAAAATGTTAAAGGTTCTGTTGCCCGCAGGGGTGTATGAAAAGCTCAAGGAAAAAGAATGGGAGGTGGGAGAGAAAAAGATCGATTGGGCAGTCCTAGAAGCTGAAGATAAGATACGAGTACCAGGTACCGGTCTTGGAGCGAAATGTAAAGAATTACCAGAATTATTAATACAAGTTTTACCTAGATTATTGACAACTAGAAAAGAAGACTGGGATGCAATCTCAGCCTGTAAACAGAAACAAGACGAAGATATTAGTGATTTTTATTCCAGATTTGAGAAATGTTTTAGCATCAACAGTGGCCTCAAGACAAGTAGTGAGTCATACCCTCACCTTTTTGTTACTAAATTAGTCGAGAATTCAAGTTCACCAATTAAAAATCGAGTTCTGAAAGTCGAAAGTACCTGGCAAGCTAATACCCCGTCCCAGATGTTGCAGATGCTCCAATACCACCAGAATAGAATCAGAGAAGAGCAAGAACATGAAAGAAAACGTATGAAAGACACGAAAATGAAAGTACTAGTTGCACAATCTGTTCCTCAAGACAGTCAGAAGAGGGGTCCGAATCAAGCCAGTCATCCTGCAGCTCCCGTTAAAGGGAATTGCAATTATTGTAACCAGCCAGGTCATTTTATAAACGAGTGTGCAGTTCTGAAACACAACATAGCTACTGGTAAGACTAAAGAAAGACCACGTCCGCCTAGACAAGAACAAGTTTCACAGACTCCTCAGTTACAGAATGCACCACAGACAGTTACAGCACCGCAGCCTATCGCTGCAACACAGCATGTCACACAGCAGATGTACCAGTATGCACAGTCTGAGTATCCAGAGTACCAACAGTATTCATGAAACAGCCTAGAGAGGGAGGTAGGCTTGCCTCTCATCGAGATACCTGTAGATCAAGAAGGTCCCTATGTTCATAGTCAAGTATTAGGGAAAGACAGAAAGTTTTTGATTGATACAGGGGCAAGTAGGACCACAATTAGTCACGCCGAAGTTCCAGGGGCTCCGCTCTCAGGCTCAATAAATGTTTCCCTTGGATTTTCAGGAAAACCTATCGTAAATGAGATCTCAAAGCCAGTTACTCTAGAAGTAGGTCCATTGTCCCGCACTACTGATCTGTTACTTACTAAGTCATGTCCAGAAAACCTATTAGGCATTAAAACACTGAAAGAGTTAGGTGCAGTTATATGCTGTTCCCCAGAGGGAATACGATTGTTCCTACGTGACTTTAAGGGTCACTATGTATTACGAGATTTTGATTCCAGATTGTCTAATGTTCCGCAGCATCTATGGGCGCAAGGTCCAACTGATGTTGGTTATATGCAAATCACACCCTATCGTGTGACTCTCAAGCCAGGTGTAGTGTTACCACGAATCAGACAGTACAGATTGCCACCTGAGGCTGTAGCAGCCTTATCCAAAATTATTGACGAGCTTATTGCTCAAGGAGTGGTTGTAGAAACTGACTCCAATGTATGTAATTCTCCGATCATTCCAGTCATGAAACGTACTGATCCAAATGCACCCCCAGTATATCAATTAGTGATTGACCTACGAGAGCTTAATAAGTGTATTATTCCTCAGTACCCAGTTGTCCCAGACATCTCTTCCCTATTAACAGCCATTGATTCCGAAGCCACGTTCTTTACTGTAATCGACCTCAAGAACGCGTTTTTTAGTGTTCCCATTCATCCAGACAGCCAGTTCCTTTTCGGATTTTGTTTAAATGGAAGGAGCTATAAATTCACACGAGCTCCTCAAGGTTTCACAGAAAGTCCTAGTATTTACAGTCAAGCACTTAAGAGACAACTAGACAACATTCACATGCCAACTGACACTGCCCTGCTCCAGTATGTCGATGATCTACTGATCACAGCCCGTTCTGAACGTGCTTGCGAGCAAGCATCCCTTACAGTCTTGTATTTCCTAGCCGAGATGGGGCACAAGGTGTCCCCTTCTAAGCTTCAATTCTGTGTCCAGCAAGTGGTATACTTAGGACACTTACTGTCCAAGAGGGGTAGGCAGTTGACACCAGACCGTATCCAGTTAATAGCGAGTCTTCCTCAGCCCAAGACCCAGAAGGAGGTACGTGCTTTTATCGGCCTTACTTCTTATTGCAGACAATGGATTCCTCAGTATGCATTTCTAGCCAAACCACTGATACAGTTAACGACACAGGAGGCAGCCGTATCGACTGTTCTCCCTTGGACATCTGAACATACACTTAGTTTCAATGAGTTAAAGAAAGCTTTATGCCAAGCTCCAGTTCTAGCGACACCGAACTACAGTAAGCCTTTTACACTTTTCGTTACTGAACGCGAAGGTACAGCATTATCTGTTCTCACACAAGATCAAGCAGGACAATACAAGCCCTGTGCTTATTTTTCGAGCACATTAGATCCTGTAGCCCAGGCTCTGCCTGCGTGCCTCAAGTCAGTTGCAGCCACAGCACTAGCTATCAGGCAAAGTGATTCCATAGTCTTAGGACATTTCCTGACAGTACAGGTTCCACACTCTGTGGAGGTTCTTTTGAACCGAACACAAACTCAGCACTTGACAATTGCACGTTTAACAGGTTATGAATTGACATTATTCCAGCCACACATAGAAATCAGACGCTGCAACATCCTTAATCCTGCTACACTGTTACCATCAGTTAATTCAAATCCAGCCACACATGATTGCGTGGAAGTAGTTAACATTACGACAAAGCCAAGACAAGATCTGACAGATACTCCGTTACCAGATCCCGACCTGACACTTTATGTGGATGGTTCATGCATGAGAACTAGTACAGGAGAACTAGTCGCCGCGTATGCAGTGACTACTGACACTGAAGTTATTGAGACACACCGTATTGACACCCTGTCCGCTCAAGCAGCAGAGCTAGTTGCTCTGACACAAGCCTGCATACACGCCAAGAACTTGAAAGTTAATGTCTACACGGATTCACGTTACGCATTTGGAGTCGTACACGACTTCGGAGTGCTCTGGCAGGAGAGAGGTTTCATGACTTCTCATGGAACCAAGATTCAGCATGGTCTCCTTATTCAAGCTCTGTTAGATGCCATACACTTACCGACATCTATCGCTATCATGAAATGCAAAGCACATACGAAAGTTACTGACGTTATTTCCCAAGGTAATGATCTAGCAGATCGCACAGCCAAGCTTACAGCACAGACTCTAGACATTCCAGTTAACATGACACACACTCCAGATCCGATTACATGCATGACAGTTAAGGACCCTACACAAGATGTCATAGATATCCAGTTACATGCTACTCCCGAAGAAATCAAGAAATGGTCCGAACAAGGAGGGGTCCAGACAGATCAAGGATGGTTAACGAAGGGTAGAGCCACATGGTTTCTCCCCGACTCTATGGTTCAAGTCATTATTAATACCGCACATAGTCCAGCACATTTAGGAGAAAAAGCTATGTTAGACAGTATCCAGAATATTTGGTTCAACAAACATTTACGAGCTGCAGCCAAGCAGAAAGTCCGTACCTGTATGATATGTTGTCAGTTTAATCCAGGTAAAAGTGTCCCGGTGGAACAAGGTGGATTCCAGCCCCCTGACCACCCTTTTGAAGTCCTCCAGATGGATTATATTCAGATGGAGCGATGTCGAGGTTTCAAGTATGTCCTTGTAGTTGTATGCGCTTTGTCCAGGTGGACAGAAGCATATCCAGTCCCAGATTACACAGCCGCGACCACTGCCAAGCAGTTGGTTCGTGAGTTCTTCCCCCGTTATGGACTCCCTAGAGTCGTATATTCTGACAATGGCCAGCCATTCTCATCTGAGTTGATGAAGCATGTTTCCCTGTTGTTAGGGTACCAGTGGAAGTTTCATTGTGTACGCCATCCTGAAGCAGCCGGTCTCGTAGAGAGACATAATCAGACTCTGAAAATCCGTATCGCCAAAGTATGCAAAGAAAAAGGTGTGGACTGGCTAGTAGCTCTACCAGTTGCTTTATTTTATATGCGCATGGTCGCACATTCCAGATCAGGTCTGTCCCCGTATGAGGTCGTATTCGGCCGCCCCCCAAATATGTGGGGTACTCCTAGACCCCGAAGTATTACCGATGTTTCAAGTAATATGCTGACAGATTACCTAGCTTCCTTGATGTCTGCCCTCAACTCATGTCGTTCACAGGTTGCCGCCGCATTTCCAGACAATACCGAGGTGGCACCGCATGAAATCGTTCCAGGATCCATGGTGTTGGTGAGGAATTTTGACAGATCAAGTCCGCTGGAGCCTCGCTGGAAGGAGCCCCGACAGGTCCTCCTCACCACCCGTACAGCCGTGAAGTTGGAAGGTCGCAAAGGCTGGGTGCACCTTTCTCATATAAAAAAGTTTTATGGACTGAAACCCGTCTTAAAGAACATTTCCCAGGATTTGAAGGATTGCCAAAGCACCATTTTTAAGGACTGTCCCGCAAAAGACAATGTTACTACACCCCCCCTGTTAGAGAAAACTCCGCAACAGGAGTATAAGTTAAAACTCCGGTCTAGTAAAATAAGTCAGTCAGTTTGATTGTCTAAGTCCTCCCCTAGGTGAAACGGTTAGACTGTTTCTGACATGTATAAAATAGACCCCCATAGTGAGAGAGTCAGTCAAAACTCAATCCGATGTATCGTTTTTCTAAGTTTCATATTATTTCTCAGCATTATGATTTCCTGCACCAGTTATGCATTTTACCTGTATCTTCCAGTTCCTCATGTAAATATGTCTTCTAATGCTACAGTAGAGCACATGTTTAGTGACCTACCTCCTCATGAACTCTCTTACCGCCTCGCTATGCGAAATAATTCCTTTATCCGCATGTTACATTACTCACACCAGACCAGCAATGCCACTAATTGTTGGGTGTGTGGTCGACTCCCCCCTTTCCAGACACCGAAGGGAGTTCTGCCACTTTTTCCTTATCCATTTTCACATAATGGTTCGTGTGGAGCATGGTCCACGTTAACGTCATCCTCAACAGATATGTCTTTTCTTAACAGTACATGTTTCCCAGACAAGCAAGGTCTCCCCCACAGAACAGGTTTAGATCTAGAAAATGAAGTGTATAATTTAGGTAACTATTCTTCGAATTTCATGGTCCTGAATGTTCAGTCTGATACTACTCCAGACTTACCTGCTATTTCAGTATTACCAGTTAAAGGCGAATTATGTGTCCGAAATAATGGTTC
Organism: Lissotriton helveticus; assembly: GCF_964261635.1. Taxonomy (NCBI): domain Eukaryota; kingdom Metazoa; phylum Chordata; class Amphibia; order Caudata; family Salamandridae; genus Lissotriton; species Lissotriton helveticus. The sequence goes on along the minus strand of NC_136067.1, from coordinate 1,299,965,252 downwards.
TGTACATGTAGGACATAGTGATTGTACTACTATTGTCAAGTATAGTGACAGTGGGAAATCTATTTTCAAAGCTTCACGTCATTCTTATTTTATTTGTGGTCAAACTGCATATGTTCGTCTGCCCCTCGATTGGGAGGGAACCTGTTACATTGCCTTCCTACTGCCACCTGTTTTCCTAGCCCCATCTGATTATCACAGAAACACACATCTAGTACACATTAGACATAGAAGGGAGTCCCCAATTGTCGATTATACTGAAACTGCTCTAGAACAATATACAGATTTCAATAGAGGTTTCTTCTTCTTTATAGGACCTATCCAGAATAGTAAACTGATCCGTAGGTTAACCAGAACCCTCGAAGCTGTAGTAAATGAGACTGCCTCTGCTCTAGGTAACTTAACCGAAGAGCAATCTGCTATGAGATTTGTCGTTTTACAGAATCGTCTCGTCCTTGACGTCATACTGGCCGATAGGGGCGGGGCCTGTAGAGTCATCGGATCTAGTTGCTGCATTTTCATTCCAAATAACGCGCCGTCTGTTTATTCAGCTATAACCAGACTCCATAAAATTGCCCATCTGATACACCAAGATCCAGGCACCTGGACATGGTCCGGTTGGTTCTGGAATATAATTTCCGCATGGGGATGGAAAATATTGTCCTTCCTAGGTATTGCAGTAGCGATCATATTCAGCTGCTGCCTCTGTATACAATGTGGCCCTGCGATTTGCGGCATTTGTGCTACCTCTTGTATTCCTAATCCCAAGCCCCGTTCTAAATCCCGTTCCAGGATAATTCGAGACGAGCAAATGATACTGTATGAAATGATAGATGGTATCATGAATATTGATGTTTCCTGATGGAAACGTAGTGACAAGGAGGGAATGTGGAAAAGTAAATTCTGCCATGTTCTGTGTCCCTACGTGTCATCCATCATATGTTATGTGTGCATGATTAAATATGCATATGCATTCCCTATGTTCGATTCAAGACGCAATTATAGTTGTGTCCACCTCTAGTATGTCAGTTTCCAGTCCTCGTGAATACTACGAATATCAGGCCTATGTAAAGTTACGTTGCCACGTCTCTCAGTGTGCACGTTATTTCATTGTAAAGTCCCCGTTTCTAGGCCTCAAAAGGGCCTGGACACCAGATTCAGCTCCTGTCTCCTGAAGCCTCGCTGAGGAGCGATACAGCCCCCACCTGTATCCTCGACCCTTCACTTACTTCCTGCCTCGCAGTGCCCGGTTCAGCCTGGCTCTGCCTCTGAGTCTGCCAAGAGTATGTTATAGTTTCAGTTATCAGTTCAGTCCTCCTTCTCTGCATTCCTAAGCTACTGAACTGCATCAATAGTTTCCGTCATTGTCTAGCCTTTCCGGCTCCATGTAAGAGAAATACTGTATTTAATGGTCATTTCGTATTCTTCATCACGCACTACATGTAGAATAATGCATGCTCCAGTCTTAGAGTCTGTTAGCCTTTCCCCTCCTGACTTCTAGTTTATATCAACATGTTCTCTAAACATCAGATACTAGATACTGCTTAGGTACATGTCGCCCTGACTCTCCAGACTTCAGTCTCTGCTCCTAGCACAGAGTTCATAGCCCCCAGCTTCTCCTAGTGATACGTCATTGCCAGTTTGCGCGCACCATCAGGTTAGAGGTCCCGGCTCCTCAGGTAGCCCCCTCCATGGTTTCCGCCCCATTCATGACATATTCTGTTACGTTTGCATCACATGTCTATGTATACGCCCTGTTACACCTCTTTTCACCCTTATCTTTCGCGACTGCTACGCGTCACGCCTTTTGCTCCACCCACTGCTACGCCTATTGCAATGTAATGCTATGTGTTTGCGTTATGTATATATGCTCATGCACTGTTATTAAAAGGTTACTTCCCCTTGTCCCGATCCTGACCCCGGCAGCGCTGCTGGGCCCTGCCATCCTATTCCTATGCAGGTTGTCCTGTTCCTGTCCTTTATGCTGTAATAAACCTGCGAAACTCCTACTACCTCGAATCTTGACTCTTATTTATTGAGCTATCTGTTATTCATTTATACATTCAAAAATAGGGTATTATTTATTTATTTACCACACCGCAATCCACTGCTGTGGATCGGCTTCTCTAGTTATACATAAATCTTTTTCCTATATTAACTACAAAACTACTGAACAGATTTATACCAAATTACAAAACTCACTCTTTCTGGACCAAGATCTAGCTTTCTGCCAAATTTGATGTGAAATTGACTCACTTGCCAGTCCCTAACCTTCCCTTTTCTTACATCTAGGTAACAGCAAAGGTAGGCCCAAGTTAGCCCCATGGGCAGGGTGCAGTAGACGTGAAAGGTAGTAAACATGCAGTGGTGTGTTTTACATCTCCTGATAGTGAAATACTGTGCATTTTGTTTTTCACTATTCGAAGGCTGTCTCTCCTATAGGTTATCGTTGAAGCTCCCTTTTAATATCTTACAAGTGTAACTCTCAATTGGGAATTGATAGAGATTTGAAGTTTAGGTTACCAGAACTGTGGATTTCAAAATACATCTTTCAGTAAAGGTGGTTTTTAAATTGTGAGTTTCAAAATGCCACTTTTCAAAAGTGTTAAAGGAACAAGAGGTTTGGCCCTAGGTGACTGGATGGGGCCGTATTAAACTAAGAGTAAGAAGTGTCCTAGCCATCACCTTTCAAATGCTGCTACAATAATCATTAATTTAACATACTGTGAACCAACAATTCCATTGATATTGGCTTCAGGCAAATATTTATTTGCTGCTCATTTCTATGTACTTTACTCCACAGTTGAATCATGGGTCAGAGAAGTTAGATACATTTTAGTCGAGAACAAATTACACTTATTTATGCCACAAATCAAACAAAAACCTACAAACTTTGTCATGAAGTAGTGTAATGTAAAAAATAATACATAAACAAGTGATGCAAAACAACAAATTATACACACAATATGTCACCAGTCTTAATCCACTAGCAAAGCAGCTAATTGGATATCCTTTAACATCCACATTGTGTAACTGAGTTAAGTAGCTACTATCATGGGGAACAGAATAATCAAACTCAGTAGTGAGAAAATTTAAAAAAAAAAATTTCCATTGGGCAGGAAAATTTAGAATCAAATAGAACATTGAAACAAAAATAAACCTTTTTGAACTTTAAAGCAATATCACTACTGGGTTTGATTGTTTTGTTCCCCATTTTGATGTTTGCAAGGGATTCTGGGTAACAGACCTGGTGTGGGTATACAGACATAATATCGACCACAAAAATATCGAAGTAGCTAAATATCGAGTTTAAAATATCGAGTAGACAGAATATAGATAAGACAGAATATAGACTACAAAAATATCGAATAGAATGACAATAATATCGAATCAAAAATATAGAATGGACAGAATATCGAATGGACAGAATATAGACAACAAAAATATCGAGGGACAGTATATAGACAACAAATATATCGAATTTTAGGTAAGTAAGTAAGTAAATTTATGTTATTTAATTTTTGCGTAATATAATTCTGGAGCGGGTTGTGGATTTATAGGGGAATAGGGTGGGAAGTAATTCAATTATAATTAATTAAATATTTTAATTTATTGGTATTTATTTACAATTAATTGTTAATTAATTTTTAATTGGCAATTAATTAAAATATAATTGGTAATTCATTTTTATTAATTGATAATTATGTTAATTTTATTCATTTATTTTCTGGAGCGGGTTGTGGGTTTATAGGGGAATATGGTGGGAAGTAATTGAATTATAATTAATTAAATATTTTAATTTTTTTATTGGTATTTATTTGAAAATAATTGTTAATTAATTTTTAATTGGTAATTAATCAAATTATAATTGGTAATTACATTTTTTTAATTGATTAATTGATAATTATGTTAATTTTATTTATTTATTTTCTGGAGTGGGTTTATAGGGGAATAGGGCTGGAAGTAATTTAATTATAATTAATTAAATATGTTAAATTATTTATTGCTTCTTATTTACAATTAATTGTTATTTAATTTTTTAATTGGTATTTAATTAATATATAATTGGTAATTAATTTTTATTAATTGATTAATTGATAATTCTGTTAATTTTATTTATTTAATTTTTGTAGTGGGTTGTGGGTTTATAGGGGAATTGGGTGTGAAGTCATTTAATTGGAATTAATAAAAAATTAAATATATAAATTGGTATTTATTTTGAAATAATTGTTAATTATTTTTATTTTTTTAAATAATTTATTGTTATTGGTAAATATTTTGTACTAATAGGTAATTATTTTTTTAATAATTACATTAATTTTAATATTTTTAATTTAATAATTATAATAATATTTTAAATTGGGAATTCATTTTAAAAAATGTGGAATTGGTAATATTATTTAATTTATTTTTATTTATATATGAAGTATTTACATTCCCTACTGTTGCTCTATTTGGAGTGGGAATAGTAATTTTTACCTTCCTGCTATCCAACGCTTTTCCCTACTGTTGCACCCACTGGAGTGGGAATAGTGTTTTTTTCCCCTACGCTATCCAACGCTTACCCTACTGTTGCACTCTCTGGAGTGGGAATAGTAATTTTTACTCCTACGCTATCTAACGCTTTCCCTACTGTTGTACTCTCTGGAGTTGGAATAGTAATTTTCACCTTCCTGCTATCCAACGCTTTCCCTACTGTTGCACTCACTGGAGTGGGAATAGTAATTTTTTCCCCTACGCTATCCAACGCTTACCCTACTGTTGCACTCTATGGAGTGGGAATAGTAATTTTTAATCCTACGCTATCTAACGCTTTCCCTACTGTTGTACTTTCTTGAGTGGGAATAGTAATTTTCACCCCTACGCTATCCAACGCTTTCCCTACTGTTGCACTCACTGGAGTGGGATTAGTATTTTTTACCTGTACGCTATCCAACGCTTACCTTACTGTTGCACTCTCTGCAGTGGGAATAGTAATTTTTACCCCTACGCTATCCAACGCTTTCCCTACTGTTGCACTCACTGGAGTGGGAATAGTAATTTTTACCTTCCTGCTATCCAACGCTTTCCCTACTGTTGCACTCAATGGAGTGGGAATAGTAATTTTTTCCCCTACGCTATCCAACGCTTACCCTACTGTTGCACTCTATGGAGTGGGAATAGTAATTTTTACTCCTACGCTATCTAACGCTTTCCTTACTGTTGTACTTTCTTGAGTGGGAATAGTAATTTTCACCCCTACGCTATCCAACGCTTTCCCTACTGTTGCACTCACTGGAGTGGGATTAGTATTTTTTACCTGTACGCTATCCAACGCTTACCTTACTGTTGCACTCTCTGGAGTGGGAATAGTAATTTTTACCCCTACGCTATCCAACGCTTTCCCTACTGTTGCACTCACTGGAGTGGGAATAGTAATTTTTACCTTCCTGCTATCCAACGCTTTCCCTACTGTTGCACTCACTGGAGTGGAAATCATAATTTTTTCCCCTACGCTATCCAACGCTTACCCTACTGTTGCCCTCTCTGGAGTGGGAATAGTAATTTTTACTCCTACGCTATCTAACGCTTTCCCTACAGTTGTACTCTCTGGAGTGGGAATAGTAATTTTCACCCCTACACTATCCAACGCTTTCCCTACTGTTGCACTCACTGGAGTGGGATTAGTATTTTTTACCTGTACGCTATCCAACGCTTACCTTACTGTTGCACTCTCTGGAGTGGGAATAGTAATTTTTACCCCTTCGCTATCCAACGCTTTCCCTACTGTTGCACTCACTGGAGTGGGAATAGTAATTTTTACCTCTACGCTAGCCAACGCTTACCCTACTGTTGCATTGTCTGGAGTGGGAATAGTAAGTTTTACCTCTACGCTATCCAACGCTTACCCTACTGTTGCACTCTCTGGAGTGGGAATAGTAATTTTTACTCCAACGCTATCGTACGCTTTCCCTACTGTTGCACTCACTGGAGTGGGCATAGTAATTTTTACTCCTACGCTATCCAACGCTTTCCCTACTGTTGCACTCTCTGGAGTGGGAATAGTAAATTTAACCCTCTCGCTATCGTATGGTAAATATATTGTATATTTTTTATTAATACTATGTTTATATATATATATATATATATATATATATATATATATGTATTTAAAAAAAATACTTTTTATTTATATTAATTATTTATTTATTTTAATGTTAATAAAGTATTTTAAGTATGTTTAAGTTAGTTATATTTATTATTTCATTAATTTAAAATTACTTTTAACTATTTAAAAAATTCGATATTTTGACTATCTATATTTTTTACTCGATATTTTTGTAGGTCTATATTTTTGCCATCGATATTCTTTCAGTGATCCCTGGTGAGAGCCAGACAAGTCACCCCATTCTGGATTCCCCTGGGTGTCTAGTTTTGAAAATTGTATAGTTTTGCTAGGTTTCCCTAGGTGCCGGCAGAGCTAGGGTTCAAAATCTACAGCTAGGCACTTTGCAAAATAGTTTCATTTTTCACTGTAAAATGTGGTGTGTCCATGTTCCATTTTGGGCCATTTCCTGTTGCGGGCACTATGCCTACCCACACAAGTGAATTACCATTTTTTTTTTTTAGAAGACTTTAGGGAATGCGGGGTATGTGGAATTTTGTGCATTCACACAGATTCCAGAACTTTCCACCACAGAAATGTGAGAAGTGTTTTTTGGACACATTTTTAGGTTTGCAAGGATTCTGTGTAACAGAACCTGGTGAGAGCCAGTCAAGTCACCCCATCCTGGATTCCCCTGGGTGTCTAGTTTCAAAAAATTTATAGGTTTTCTAGGTTTCCCAAGGTGCCTGCAGAGCTAGCATTCAAGATCTACAGCTAGGCACTTTACAAAAAAGGGTCAGTTTTCACTATAAAAATAAGGTGAGTCCATGTTGTGTTTTGAGCCATTTCCGGTTGCGGGCACTAGGCCTACCCACACAAGTGAGGTACCATTTTTATCGGGAGACTTAGGATAACACAGAATTGTAGAGCAACTGTTATTACCTATTGACTTTCGATGCATTTCTGCCTTCCAAATGAAAGACAATGTGTAAAAAAGAAGTCATTTTAAAAAATGACATATTTTTCATACTAGTATGAGTACTCACAATTTCGGAAATGTGCAAATATCTACAGTTTCGAAAATCTATGTTTTGTTTCAATATTAGAAATACATTTGTGTCTTTCATACCGATTTTTCCATGTATATATTTTCCCAACTTACTTGCCGTATAAACGGTACATAATAAAAAACAATTGCAAGATGCTGCTCAGTTATTACCTCTGGGTTCGTCGGGTTCTTGGTGAACCAAGTCCTATATATCTCCACAACCAGAAAGGTCCACCTGATGTAACGGTTTATTGCTTTCAAATAGCTGTCATAATTAGAAGAAGTTACAGGTGAAAACGTTGACACAAATGGCTGTTTTTTTCAACTAATTTTAAATTGTTCCTATATTTGACGGTTAGTTTCTATAAAGAAACCTTGAAGGATCTACACAAATGACCCCTTACTACATTCAGAATTGTGTCTAGTTTTCTAAAATGTATAGCTTTCGAGGATCCATTATTGCCTTCATACCCATTTCTACCTTTAACTGGAAAGAGGTTGAAAGCATAAAAAATAGAAACACTGTGTAAAAAATGTTGGTTTTCTGACAAAAGTCTGCTTTCCCCTGAAAAGCTTGGAAGATGGTGATTTCAGCACCACAACCTCTTTTTTTATACCATTTGCAGGGCAAAAACAGACCCTTTCATATGTAGCTCTTTTTTCCCATTATTCCCCCCAAAAATAAAATGTACCTGTATTTTGGCTAATTTGTGGGTCCTCTCCAGGGGAATCCACAAACCCTGGGTACCTTAGAATCCCCATGATGTTGGAAAAAAAAGGACGCACATTTGGCTTGGATACCTTATGTGATCAAAAAGTTACAGGGGCCTAAGCGCGAACTACCCCAAATAGCCAAAAAAAGCTTAGCACGGGGGAGGCCTAGCAGCGAAGGGGTCCAATTGGCCATGTCACCAAAATCCCTGCCTACAAACTAACGTGATTTTGCATTGTCTATATATGTAGCTGTCATGTGTTCTCTCAGAAAAGGCAACTTACACTTCTGTGAAGCAGCCCTTGGCTTCGAAGATAACTTGCCTGTTTATTGAGTGTCAGCAGTGTCTGTAGCAGCAAAGGTGTTCCCTGTGTCATTGTGATGGAAAGTGCCACATGTGGGCAATCAATGGCACCTTATACCCCAAGTAAGTGGAAAATGGCAATACTTGCCTTTGCCCCCTGTTATGCATGGTAATGAACTGGTGCTCCTAGCTGGTGATGCATCAGAGTACCTGTTGTAAGTACTGTTATTGGCCTGCATCAGATTTCCCCAGGGTTCCCACTGACCCTCTGGACGACTCAGTGGTCAGAAGTGGAGGGCAGCCAGTATGGGGACTTCTACAAGTATCACCTGAGGTAAGAAGTGGTTTCTGTCAATGACTGCTTCCCTTTCCCTAGACGTGCGTAAAAATGGCAATATGCCTCCAAATCACAAAAGGAGGGGTAAGGAAACAAAAATATTCACCAATGTGGTGAAAAAAATGTTTTAGATCTGTGTGCTGCTTTTTTATGTGGGCAGGCTCTGTGTGATTGGTTCTTCTAATAATTAGTTCCACTTCTTGATGAGTCGGGTGAAGATCTCAGAGAACTATCCAGTCACTTGGGTTTTGAAGAGAGTGAATTACAATTGATGTCTTTGCTAAGTTGGAATGTAGATGGATTAAATAGTAAAAATAAAAGGAACTTAGTACAAGAAGAAATTAAAATGTACAATCCTAATTTTGTACTTATTTCAGAAACTCACATTAAATATCAGGATAGAAAGCTGCTCTCTCAGATAGGATATCAATTGGTTGTAAGCTCCACGCTAAATGAGACCATTATAGGGGTAGCTATTTTAAAACAAAGAGGAACTAGATTTGATACTATCAAAACTGCTTCAGATGCTCGGGGCAGGTGGGCAATAGCACAGATGCAAGGTGATAACAAAAAATTTGTTTTATGTGTAGTATATGGACCGAACATTGATGATCCCAAAACATTCGAAGAATTGAGTTTAGAGCTACTTGAATGGGAGGGAGAAAGTATAATTGCTGGGGACTTTAATTGTGTTATTGATTATAAAGTAGACTCTACAGGGCAAAGCAACTCTAAAAGAATGTATAAAGTTCGATCAGCAATTGTAGAACTAGCAAGATTAAACAATCTGAGAGATCTATGGCGGTCTAAACATCCCCTGATAGCAGGCTATACCTATTATTCTGCGCCACATAGATCTTGCTCTAGAATAGACATGATATGGGCATCGGACCAAATAGTAGACAATTGCGAAATTGAAATTTGCCCAAAAATCACTTCAGACCATAATCCCCTGCTACTCGAATTTGTAATAAAAGATCAAAAAAAAGAACCACGAAATTTCACATTCCCAAGATACTTACTGGCTGATGCAAGATTCATAGCACTATTAAATAAACATATACAAGAGTTTATTTTGCTAAATATTAATTCTGCTAGTATTAACATCGTATGGGATACTTGTAAATGTAGCATTAGGGGGTTTGCTCAACAATATATAATAGTCAAAAGCAGAGAGTCGTAGAGCTAACAAGAGAATTATTTCTACTATATTAGATACTGAACTACAACTTGCTGACGCAACACGACATTCAAAAAAGGATATTGAGGAGATCAGACTAAAACTAGCTGATTTACAAGCAGGACTAAAAAAAACTCTAAGAGAAAGATATAGTGCTAAAATACACAAATATAAGTTTGCTCAATACGAAGGCGGTGATCGTATAGGCAAAGTACTTGCTTATAAAGCTGCGGATAAAAAAGCCAAAACTAAAATTAAGGCAATAATAGGAGCAGATTTAGACACTTATGAACAAGCTGATCAAATATTGAACCAATTTGTTAAATATTATCAAAAACTTTATACCCCCGAAACTACACCTTCAAAAACCACAATATTACAATACCTCAATAAACATTTAACAACACATAGGGTGCCAAATATAGAAGTCCTCCAACAATTAAATTCAAAAATAACTTTAGCTGAAATAAAACGTGCAATTGATAATTTACCATTAGGGAAGGCGGTTGGAGAAGATTGTCTGCCTTTGGAAATATATAAATCTTGTGCCCAAGAACTACTACCATTATTAGAAAATGTGATAAACTCAATCCTTCTATCCAAACATGCACCAGCATCCTAGAAAATTGCTAAAATAATTTTTTTTCTCAAAAAGGGGAAACCTGAAAAAGAGTGTGGATCTTACCGCCCAATTTCTTTGCTCAATTCAGATGCCAAAATTTTCTCTAAAATCCTCGCCAACCGCTTCGCCCTTATTATGCCAGATATGGTTAATTTACAACAGCATGACTTTGTAACGGGTAGAGACACCACCACTCATGTAAATACGTCTATCACAGCCTTTGATGTGGCGGAAACAACTCACACCCCACTCGGTATGATTATGTTAGATGCGGAAAAGGCATTTGACCAAGTGGGGTGGGAATACTTGTGGGAAGTATTAAAGAAAATGGGAATATCTGGTTCTTATTTGGAATGGGCAAGCTCTCTATATTATGAACCACTGGCCAAGATAAGCTACGGAGGCAAAGACTCAGTTTGTTTTAAGATAGGAAGAGGAACAAGGCAAGGGTGCCCCCTTTCCCCATTACTTTTTGCTCTTTCTCTTGAACCCTTTCTAAATGCATTAAATGATCAGGCTAATATTATCCCAGTCAATCATGGGGGCAAATCCCTCAAATTAACTGCCTTTGCTGATGATATCGCAATATACACAACGGACATAAATAAAGCTATGCCCATCACCACCCCCTTTTTGTAATTATTTTGGCCACCATGAGTGTGGAAGGGTATGCTCAGACATGAGTCCCTTGCTCATTGCACCATCAGGATTCAAGCAAGCCAGGCCGAAGACGGCTGTAATGCCAGAAACCGGCCCCCGGAAGCTTGTTTCCTTTCCAGTGAAGAATTGGCTTGGTAGTTTGGTCTGCCCTGTTCCCATGATGCACTGGGCCAGGGACAGACTAATTTGCATATAGCCAGGTTCTGAACTGGGATGGTGCAGTGAGCTAAAAACGGTGATGGATCAAGCCCTGATCTGTTGACTGGGTAGGAGTGTTCTGATTAACTCAGATACTCTGTCCATCACCACCCCCTTTTTGTAATTATTTTGGCCACCATGAGTGTGGAAGGGTATGCTCAGACATGAGTCCCTTGCTCATTGCACCATCAGGATTCAAGCAAGCCAGGCCGAAGACGGCTGTAATGCCAGAAACCGGTCCCCGGAAGCTTGTTTCCTTTCCAGTGAAGAATTGGCTTGGTAGTTTGGTCTGCCCTGTTCCCATGATGCACTGGGCCAGGGACAGACTAATTTGCATATAGCCAGGTTCTGAACTGGGATGGTGCAGTGAGCTAAAAAACGGTGATGGATCAAGCCCTGATCTGTTGACTGGGTAGGAGTGTTCTGATTAACTCAGATACTCTGTCCATCACCACCCCCTTTTTGTAATTATTTTGGCCACCATGAGTGTGGAAGGGTATGCTCAGACATGAGTCCCTTGCTCATTGCACCATCAGGATTCAAGCAAGCCAGGCCGAAGACGGCTGTAATGCCAGAAACCGGCCCCCGGAAGCTTGTTTCCTTTCCAGTGAAGAATTGGCTTGGTAGTTTGGTCTGCCCTGTTCCCATGATGCACTGGGCCAGGGACAGACTAATTTGCATATAGCCAGGTTCTGAACTGGGATGGTGCAGTGAGCTAAAAAACGGTGATGGATCAAGCCCTGATCTGTTGACTGGGTAGGAGTGTTCTGATTAACTCAGATACTCTGTCCATCACCACCCCCTTTTTGTAATTATTTTGGCCACCATGAGTGTGGAAGGGTATGCTCAGACATGAGTCCCTTGCTCATTGCACCATCAGGATTCAAGCAAGCCAGGCCGAAGACGGCTGTAATGCCAGAAACCGGTCCCCGGAAGCTTGTTTCCTTTCCAGTGAAGAATTGGCTTGGTAGTTTGGTCTGCCCTGTTCCCATGATGCACTGGGCCAGGGACAGACTAATTTGCATATAGCCAGGTTCTGAACTGGGATGGTGCAGTGAGCTAAAAACGGTGATGGATCAAGCCCTGATCTGTTGACTGGGTAGGAGTGTTCTGATTAACTCAGATACTCTGTCCATCACCACCCCCTTTTTGTAATTATTTTGGCCACCATGAGTGTGGAAGGGTATGCTCAGACATGAGTCCCTTGCTCATTGCACCATCAGGATTCAAGCAAGCCAGGCCGAAGACGGCTGTAATGCCAGAAACCGGTCCCCGGAAGCTTGTTTCCTTTCCAGTGAAGAATTGGCTTGGTAGTTTGGTCTGCCCTGTTCCCATGATGCACTGGGCCAGGGACAGACTAATTTGCATATAGCCAGGTTCTGAACTGGGATGGTGCAGTGAGCTAAAAAACGGTGATGGATCAAGCCCTGATCTGTTGACTGGGTAGGAGTGTTCTGATTAACTCAGATACTCTGTCCATCACCACCCCCTTTTTGTAATTATTTTGGCCACCATGAGTGTGGAAGGGTATGCTCAGACATGAGTCCCTTGCTCATTGCACCATCAGGATTCAAGCAAGCCAGGCCGAAGACGGCTGTAATGCCAGAAACCGGTCCCCGGAAGCTTGTTTCCTTTCCAGTGAAGAATTGGCTTGGTAGTTTGGTCTGCCCTGTTCCCATGATGCACTGGGCCAGGGACAGACTAATTTGCATATAGCCAGGTTCTGAACTGGGATGGTGCAGTGAGCTAAAAAACGGTGATGGATCAAGCCCTGATCTGTTGACTGGGTAGGAGTGTTCTGATTAACTCAGATACTCTGTCCATCACCACCCCCTTTTTGTAATTATTTTGGCCACCATGAGTGTGGAAGGGTATGCTCAGACATGAGTCCCTTGCTCATTGCACCATCAGGATTCAAGCAAGCCAGGCCGAAGACGGCTGTAATGCCAGAAACCGGTCCCCGGAAGCTTGTTTCCTTTCCAGTGAAGAATTGGCTTGGTAGTTTGGTCTGCCCTGTTCCCATGATGCACTGGGCCAGGGACAGACTAATTTGCATATAGCCAGGTTCTGAACTGGGATGGTGCAGTGAGCTAAAAAACGGTGATGGATCAAGCCCTGATCTGTTGACTGGGTAGGAGTGTTCTGATTAACTCAGATACTCTGTCCATCACCACCCCCTTTTTGTAATTATTTTGGCCACCATGAGTGTGGAAGGGTATGCTCAGACATGAGTCCCTTGCTCATTGCACCATCAGGATTCAAGCAAGCCAGGCCGAAGACGGCTGTAATGCCAGAAACCGGTCCCCGGAAGCTTGTTTCCTTTCCAGTGAAGAATTGGCTTGGTAGTTTGGTCTGCCCTGTTCCCATGATGCACTGGGCCAGGGACAGACTAATTTGCATATAGCCAGGTTCTGAACTGGGATGGTGCAGTGAGCTAAAAAACGGTGATGGATCAAGCCCTGATCTGTTGACTGGGTAGGAGTGTTCTGATTAACTCAGATACTCTGTCCATCACCACCCCCTTTTTGTAATTATTTTGGCCACCATGAGTGTGGAAGGGTATGCTCAGACATGAGTCCCTTGCTCATTGCACCATCAGGATTCAAGCAAGCCAGGCCGAAGACGGCTGTAATGCCAGAAACCGGCCCCCGGAAGCTTGTTTCCTTTCCAGTGAAGAATTGGCTTGGTAGTTTGGTCTGCCCTGTTCCCATGATGCACTGGGCCAGGGACAGACTAATTTGCATATAGCCAGGTTCTGAACTGGGATGGTGCAGTGAGCTAAAAAACGGTGATGGATCAAGCCCTGATCTGTTGACTGGGTAGGAGTGTTCTGATTAACTCAGATACTCTGTCCATCACCACCCCCTTTTTGTAATTATTTTGGCCACCATGAGTGTGGAAGGGTATGCTCAGACATGAGTCCCTTGCTCATTGCACCATCAGGATTCAAGCAAGCCAGGCCGAAGACGGCTGTAATGCCAGAAACCGGTCCCCGGAAGCTTGTTTCCTTTCCAGTGAAGAATTGGCTTGGTAGTTTGGTCTGCCCTGTTCCCATGATGCACTGGGCCAGGGACAGACTAATTTGCATATAGCCAGGTTCTGAACTGGGATGGTGCAGTGAGCTAAAAACGGTGATGGATCAAGCCCTGATCTGTTGACTGGGTAGGAGTGTTCTGATTAACTCAGATACTCTGTCCATCACCACCCCCTTTTTGTAATTATTTTGGCCACCATGAGTGTGGAAGGGTATGCTCAGACATGAGTCCCTTGCTCATTGCACCATCAGGATTCAAGCAAGCCAGGCCGAAGACGGCTGTAATGCCAGAAACCGGTCCCCGGAAGCTTGTTTCCTTTCCAGTGAAGAATTGGCTTGGTAGTTTGGTCTGCCCTGTTCCCATGATGCACTGGGCCAGGGACAGACTAATTTGCATATAGCCAGGTTCTGAACTGGGATGGTGCAGTGAGCTAAAAAACGGTGATGGATCAAGCCCTGATCTGTTGACTGGGTAGGAGTGTTCTGATTAACTCAGATACTCTGTCCATCACCACCCCCTTTTTGTAATTATTTTGGCCACCATGAGTGTGGAAGGGTATGCTCAGACATGAGTCCCTTGCTCATTGCACCATCAGGATTCAAGCAAGCCAGGCCGAAGACGGCTGTAATGCCAGAAACCGGTCCCCGGAAGCTTGTTTCCTTTCCAGTGAAGAATTGGCTTGGTAGTTTGGTCTGCCCTGTTCCCATGATGCACTGGGCCAGGGACAGACTAATTTGCATATAGCCAGGTTCTGAACTGGGATGGTGCAGTGAGCTAAAAAACGGTGATGGATCAAGCCCTGATCTGTTGACTGGGTAGGAGTGTTCTGATTAACTCAGATACTCTGTCCATCACCACCCCCTTTTTGTAATTATTTTGGCCACCATGAGTGTGGAAGGGTATGCTCAGACATGAGTCCCTTGCTCATTGCACCATCAGGATTCAAGCAAGCCAGGCCGAAGACGGCTGTAATGCCAGAAACCGGTCCCCGGAAGCTTGTTTCCTTTCCAGTGAAGAATTGGCTTGGTAGTTTGGTCTGCCCTGTTCCCATGATGCACTGGGCCAGGGACAGACTAATTTGCATATAGCCAGGTTCTGAACTGGGATGGTGCAGTGAGCTAAAAAACGGTGATGGATCAAGCCCTGATCTGTTGACTGGGTAGGAGTGTTCTGATTAACTCAGATACTCTGTCCATCACCACCCCCTTTTTGTAATTATTTTGGCCACCATGAGTGTGGAAGGGTATGCTCAGACATGAGTCCCTTGCTCATTGCACCATCAGGATTCAAGCAAGCCAGGCCGAAGACGGCTGTAATGCCAGAAACCGGTCCCCGGAAGCTTGTTTCCTTTCCAGTGAAGAATTGGCTTGGTAGTTTGGTCTGCCCTGTTCCCATGATGCACTGGGCCAGGGACAGACTAATTTGCATATAGCCAGGTTCTGAACTGGGATGGTGCAGTGAGCTAAAAAACGGTGATGGATCAAGCCCTGATCTGTTGACTGGGTAGGAGTGTTCTGATTAACTCAGATACTCTGTCCATCACCACCCCCTTTTTGTAATTATTTTGGCCACCATGAGTGTGGAAGGGTATGCTCAGACATGAGTCCCTTGCTCATTGCACCATCAGGATTCAAGCAAGCCAGGCCGAAGACGGCTGTAATGCCAGAAACCGGTCCCCGGAAGCTTGTTTCCTTTCCAGTGAAGAATTGGCTTGGTAGTTTGGTCTGCCCTGTTCCCATGATGCACTGGGCCAGGGACAGACTAATTTGCATATAGCCAGGTTCTGAACTGGGATGGTGCAGTGAGCTAAAAAACGGTGATGGATCAAGCCCTGATCTGTTGACTGGGTAGGAGTGTTCTGATTAACTCAGATACTCTGTCCATCACCACCCCCTTTTTGTAATTATTTTGGCCACCATGAGTGTGGAAGGGTATGCTCAGACATGAGTCCCTTGCTCATTGCACCATCAGGATTCAAGCAAGCCAGGCCGAAGACGGCTGTAATGCCAGAAACCGGTCCCCGGAAGCTTGTTTCCTTTCCAGTGAAGAATTGGCTTGGTAGTTTGGTCTGCCCTGTTCCCATGATGCACTGGGCCAGGGACAGACTAATTTGCATATAGCCAGGTTCTGAACTGGGATGGTGCAGTGAGCTAAAAAACGGTGATGGATCAAGCCCTGATCTGTTGACTGGGTAGGAGTGTTCTGATTAACTCAGATACTCTGTCCATCACCACCCCCTTTTTGTAATTATTTTGGCCACCATGAGTGTGGAAGGGTATGCTCAGACATGAGTCCCTTGCTCATTGCACCATCAGGATTCAAGCAAGCCAGGCCGAAGACGGCTGTAATGCCAGAAACCGGTCCCCGGAAGCTTGTTTCCTTTCCAGTGAAGAATTGGCTTGGTAGTTTGGTCTGCCCTGTTCCCATGATGCACTGGGCCAGGGACAGACTAATTTGCATATAGCCAGGTTCTGAACTGGGATGGTGCAGTGAGCTAAAAAACGGTGATGGATCAAGCCCTGATCTGTTGACTGGGTAGGAGTGTTCTGATTAACTCAGATACTCTGTCCATCACCACCCCCTTTTTGTAATTATTTTGGCCACCATGAGTGTGGAAGGGTATGCTCAGACATGAGTCCCTTGCTCATTGCACCATCAGGATTCAAGCAAGCCAGGCCGAAGACGGCTGTAATGCCAGAAACCGGTCCCCGGAAGCTTGTTTCCTTTCCAGTGAAGAATTGGCTTGGTAGTTTGGTCTGCCCTGTTCCCATGATGCACTGGGCCAAGGACAGACTAATTTGCATATAGCCAGGTTCTGAACTGGGATGGTGCAGTGAGCTAAAAAACGGTGATGGATCAAGCCCTGATCTGTTGACTGGGTAGGAGTGTTCTGATTAACTCAGATACTCTGTCCATCACCACCCCCTTTTTGTAATTATTTTGGCCACCATGAGTGTGGAAGGGTATGCTCAGACATGAGTCCCTTGCTCATTGCACCATCAGGATTCAAGCAAGCCAGGCCGAAGACGGCTGTAATGCCAGAAACCGGTCCCCGGAAGCTTGTTTCCTTTCCAGTGAAGAATTGGCTTGGTAGTTTGGTCTGCCCTGTTCCCATGATGCACTGGGCCAGGGACAGACTAATTTGCATATAGCCAGGTTCTGAACTGGGATGGTGCAGTGAGCTAAAAAACGGTGATGGATCAAGCCCTGATCTGTTGACTGGGTAGGAGTGTTCTGATTAACTCAGATACTCTGTCCATCACCACCCCCTTTTTGTAATTATTTTGGCCACCATGAGTGTGGAAGGGTATGCTCAGACATGAGTCCCTTGCTCATTGCACCATCAGGATTCAAGCAAGCCAGGCCGAAGACGGCTGTAATGCCAGAAACCGGTCCCCGGAAGCTTGTTTCCTTTCCAGTGAAGAATTGGCTTGGTAGTTTGGTCTGCCCTGTTCCCATGATGCACTGGGCCAGGGACAGACTAATTTGCATATAGCCAGGTTCTGAACTGGGATGGTGCAGTGAGCTAAAAAACGGTGATGGATCAAGCCCTGATCTGTTGACTGGGTAGGAGTGTTCTGATTAACTCAGATACTCTGTCCATCACCACCCCCTTTTTGTAATTAGAGATCATCAATGAAGCGGAAAATTATGGAAAAGTATCAGGGTATAAACTCAATGTGAGCAAAACACAAATTATTGTCAACTATACCCCTGATGAACCTATTTATGATATCTGCCAAACTGCTATATATTTAGGAATCAAACTAGCTGCTAATGTGGGAAAAATTACCTACTGGCGGTCGCCAGTAGGTATATATAGTTAGGATTTTTTCTCTATGGGTTTTTTGAAAATTCTATGTCTAATAACTTTGGCGTTTGTGGACGGAATTGGCTGAAATTTTCAGGAAAATGGCACATTTTGTTTCTGAGCAGCCCCTGAAAATTTTGGGGGGGTTCGTCAAGGGGGGGCCGAGAAAAAAGGGGGGTCCCAAAACACGTTTTTCCCATGTTAATTTCCATAGGGCGGTTGGCCTCACTTTTAGCCCGAACGGCTGAATGGATTTGCACGAAACTTGGCAAAATTGTAGGGACTGGTAGCCCGATGTGCCTTTTGTAGGTCTCAATATATGTGCTGCAGTGGATTTTGAGAAATTAACGTTTAAAAAAAGATATATATCTGTAACAGCGGACTGGGCAGCGGCCCAGGACGCGGACTTTTCGCGCAACGGAGCTTTGTGAAGCGAAACTGATTGGTTCTCCGGCGTCTGTCAACATTCCAAATAGTCCGTAGCGGCCGCCATCTTGTCTCTCGGTAGGATCGAGAGACAAGAGGAGGCGAAAGCGAAGGGGCAAATGACCATAAGGGGGAATAGTAGATCCTCGCTGACCCCCTAGGTTTGATGTGGAGGTTTTAAAAGGGCCCCGCGGGGCAACAAAAAAAAAATAATAATAATAATCGAACGGCTGAATGGATTTGCACGAAACTTGGTAAAATATTAGGGACTGGTAGCCCGATGTGCCTTTGCTAGGTCTCAATATATGTGCTCCAGTGGATTTTGAGAAATTAACGTTCAAAAAAAGATATATATCTGTAACAGCGCTCCGCTTCGCGTACTTTTCGCGTTACGGAGCTTTGCGAAGCTGATTGGTTCTCTGGCGTCTGTCAACATTCCAAACAGTCCGTAGCGGCCGCCATCTTGTCTCTCGGTAGGATTGAGAGACAAGAGGAGGCCAAAGCGAAGGGGGAAATGACCATAAGGGGGCATAGTAGATCCTTCCTGACCTCTTAGGTTTGATGTACCATTTTGCCAAGTTTGGTGTAATTCCGTTCAGCCATTCAGGCTGTAGACGTATGTAAATGTCATATGGAAAATTGCATGGGGAAAACACATTTGAAAGTGTTGAAATTTAGAACCAATTAAAATGTTACTTTGGTTTTGTATTTGTGTGTGATGAAAGTTAATTGGTTATGTATATATGTCAAATGAGAGGAAACCACAGCCATTTTGTGATACTACTGTCTGAGGTACATTTGTGAGGAATTTTTGGTGGTGAATTTCTGGTGTTTGATTTACACAGTACTAACACTTTTCCTACTTTTGAAAAGGTGAGTTGTTAATTTGTAAGGGGAACTATGTTGTACACTTGAAGATAATTTGAAAAATGTTTTCTGTTATTTATTTGCAGTCCTTCTGTTATACTAAATACTTGATAAAGTTAGTTTTATATTATGTATTACTAAAAACGATAAATGAAAGTGATTATTTTTTTCTGCAATTTACAGCAAGCAATTTCAAAATAAAATGGCTCACAATGAAGAGACCGTGGCAATTTCTTTTGAATTGTCCACTACATTGATTGAAATTGAGAGCACCAATAATGAAACATTGTCACAAGGAGGACATGACTTGTATGATTCCATTAGATTGATTGAAATGGACAGCACCAAGAATGAAATATTGTCACAAGGAGATGACTTGAATGATTCCACTACGTTGATTGAAATTGAGAGCAGCAATAATGAAATATTGTCACAAGGAGGAGATGACTTGTATGATTCCATTAGATTGATTGAAATGGACAGCACCAATAATGAAATATTGTCACAAGGAGGAGATGACTTGAATGATTCCACTACATTGATTGAAATTGAGAGCACCAATAATGAAATATTGTCACGAGGAGATGACTTGAATGATTCCACTACATTGATTGAAATTGACAGCACCAATAATGAAATATTGTCAGAAGGAGGAGATGACTTGAATGATTTTTTTGATCAATCTCTTGATGGCGAATTTATCGAGTGTTTGGAGACGATAGAGTTACAAGAATCATTATTGCAGACTTTTCATGAGGACATTGCTGATGAGGACATGTTACTAGTTCTTTCAAATTTAGAAAATTCTGAAGAATAAATTTATATTTAGAAATCAAAAATTGTTTGAGACATTATTCATTTTTATTTTTAATTTATGAGGTTGTAGCGAAGTGATTGTAGTATAAAATGAGACTTATAGTATAGAGTGCAACATTTTTATGTTACATGGTAAGTTTACTCATATTTACTTCCCTTCTGCCACTATATTATCTCCAATGTGTATTTGACATCTCTTCTTCATCTCCGGCCTCCTTTCTCTCACTGTGTGTCTCCGATGCATCTTATCGGTGCTATTTTGTGTAATTACAGAAGAGAGTAAAATAAAATAGTTCGGAACGTGAAAAGGGGGCAAAGTAGAGTACTCCTCACCCCCTAGGCCTTTTTAGGCGGTCCCAAAAGGATCAGTTTCTGCTTTCCTGAGAGATTATGGTATGAGTTCCATATACCACAATAACTTGCATTACAACATGCAAGATATCTATCTCCTATTACCAACTTTTGGAGATATTCGCGCTAAGCGCGAATATCTCCAAAAAGTAACACCTGCCCTGAGCAGTTCTTAGCCATGTTATCCAATGGGAGGTGGATAACATGGCTAAGAGCATTAGCTCGGTAATGTATGAATATCGCTGAGTTTTTAGCGATATTCATGCATTGCGGCCGTTTATTATCGCATTTGTGATAAACCTTGATAATAGCAAGGTTTATCTTTGATAATTTCTGACGATGCTTAGCGGTAAAAAATTCGTTGGTAAGCATCGTTAGCGATAAATATCGCTTAACTTTGGTAATATGCCCCAACGTCTGTTAACGTTCGATTCGAAGGAAATGAGGAAGTGTTGAAAAACATTGTCTGCGCCATCTTGCCTTTTTTGAAATGCCACACTTTTGTCGTGCACGGCAGCCATTTTAGATGTCTTGACCAGACCCACTCTCTGCACGCTGTCGATTCGTAGCATGGCTCCTCACCCTCGCAAGCATCTTCCCCAGGCACTGGTCACCCCCGCTCTCTGTCTTATGCATGGGCAATAAACCTCCCCCCATCTGCGCTGCTCTTCCCTGAGAATCACACTCTGTGCCCGCCCGACACCTCCCTTTCGCCCTATTCACTACCGCACCCTCTGACACTCCTCTTCCTCTGTGTCCGATTGTCCAGGCTATCAGCTAGCCCTGCAGATGTTGTTTATGGCCTCAGCTGTACAGAATCACCCCTCTTCAAAGGAGTTATAGTAGATCAAGGCCCACACCCGATGAGATCCGTCACACCACACGTGTTCCTACTATCTGAAAACTATCCTGTATTGTGATTGGGGAGGGGATCGAGCCTGAAGCGGAAGATTCCAGGAATGACTCTTTGTACATCAAAGTTTTTACAATTATGTCTCACATTAAAAATATATAGCACTCCAACAAAGTAGTAGGAATATAAAACTTTAATAACATATAAATATATACAACAAAACAAAAACAGTAAAAACATTTAAACAACGAAGAGACCGTGGCAATTTCTTTTGAATTATCCAATAGATTTATTGAAATTGACAGCACCAATAATGAAATATTCTTGTCAGTAGCGGTCTGTTGTGCGAATAGTTCCAAGGCAGCAGAACGCGCTGAAATCTAGATGGCACTAAAGTGATGTCTAGCAAGTTGCCGCCCAGCACATAACGGCGTGGGGCGCCGCGGGGGTGAGTGAGTCCAGTAGGCACCACAGCTATTCTTACCGGCATTGCAGAATTACTGCTGGGGACAATGCCTGTGCTGTAGCAGGGTCACAGCAGAAACAAAAAGGATTCTGTTGAAGATGTTGTTGGTTTTCAATTTGAAAACAGTTCTGGTGTCAACTGCTATGCTAATGTAGTGGTTAATGTTTTGTTTTCTCTAGAAAATGTAAAAGAGGGGGAGGCAGTCCAAAGTTCCGTTAAAAGGGCAAAGGAAAGGATCGGTGGTTTGAACTATCAGTCAAAAAGGGGAGGGGGTGCAACAATTTTTCCTACCGGGTCACACTGTGCTTTTACCGGAAGTGAGGTCTGCAGGATTCTAGTAATTCAAAGTGAGGCTGGCGCCGACGTCCCGCGAATACAGTTTCGTCACTCCACGGGTGATCATGGCAGTCATTCCCCATCGGGGGTCGGAGACTCCCGCGGCTCCTCTAGAATCTTCAAGGTCGTGGAGGACTACGGTGGTGGAGTCAACCAGTGACCGGGCCATTTCTTTATGCTGGGCCCGCTCTTGCCAGGTCGACCACCATTTTGAGAGTTCGGTAGCTACTGGCGATCGCGGGGTCAAATGAGCGGACGGGCTCCACCCTGCCGGGCGAGACGTTGCAGCATGGCCACAGTGGAAGAACTCTTTTCCGGGCGCCTGGAGCGCTGAGGGTGCAGCTGGGAAGCCTCCACTGGGGAGGCGGGAGAGGCCTGTTCGCACCGTCTCTCCCTCCCAGTGCACCCCACGGCGTCTCGCTTGATATTTGTTATGGCCGGACCAGGCGATGAGGACGAGGGGGGGGGGTCGGAGGCATGTGCAAGACATCCCCCCCCAGGGTTGTTGCAGCAATTATACAAGAAAGAAGAAGTGTCCCGTCCGTCTTCGGGCCGGGCTTCCGGTAGATGTCGGCCGGACGCCCCTGGCTCTGGCCCCATGAACGGGTTTCTTGGTTTATCGGCTGCAGCCGGATCCCGTCGGCCTCGGCCCCCCGACCGTTGGTGGCCGGACCGGAAGAGCATGTGGCGGGACTACCTGCAACTCTCAAGGGCCACCGCGGCCGGACTGGGAGAGAGAGGGGAGGGTCGAGGAGACATTCCCCCCCCCCTGCAACTGTTCAGCGTTGTAAAGGCAATCCCCTGGCCGGGTCCCGCTGGTCTCGGCCTCTCCTCCGGCTACACCCTACGTTAGGATCTCCTGGCCGAGGCGTGGCAGCAGGACCTGCCTTATATGGGCTGCTCCCGGCTGGGCGTAGCCGGAACCCTGCTCCACCTTGGAAGTTTCCAGAGTGGGGGCGGATGTTCTACTGACTTGCATTTTCCCTAGTCTATCGATTTTTTTGGCGTGGCAGGCGGTGGGACAGCGAGGGGTGATTTGGTTTCTCTTACTGTTTTTCTGGTCTCTCACCAATGGCATATTTTAACGTTTTCTTGTTTCTAGGACATTAACAGGTTTTATCATTACGTTATGTTATCGTTTCTTTGTTCGTTGTTTAATAAAAGTTCATGTTCATCAGTGGCCTACTGATTTTTGTTTTCCTATTCTTTTCTTTCCAGGTTGTTTCATGCTAAAGTTTCTGTTAACAGGATACAGTGATCACTTCGTTATTATTGCATATGTCCTTTTCACTAGGGGTGCTCTCTGGTCGGGCCAGATGACGTATGTCTAGTAAATGGTCCGGGTGAAACAGGTGCATCAATCAGTGGGGAGTAGATAGGCATGACAGATTACAACGGGGGAGAAAGGTCCGCATTACGTACCCTTTCACTACTTGCAAAGATTTTCCTACGTTTATTTGCAAACAGGGAATACCTCCAAAAAGAACTAATTCCCAAACAGTCAATGTTCGGACAATCAATCAATCAATGAGGAATGAAATAGGTACGACGTGTTAAAGGCTTGCGTTACCTACCCTTCACTATCTGCAAAGGGAGAGAGAATATTCCTATTCTTCCTCGTTTGCAGGCAGAGAAGATCCTTAAGAGAACCAACTTCGAACAATTCAATGCTCGATTCAAACAATCAACAAGGGGTACTGTGAACACAAATGAACGCCGCTTATGTACATACGCATTGCTATTTTCAACAGGTTGTTCCTAATGTTTCTATTTTAGCGAGGTCAAAAAGAGATCCCATTAGTGGCCTACTGATTTTGCTCGATTCCTTTTGTTTTTTTACACGGTTTTTCGCTATCTGCAAAGACTAAACAGAGTATTGCGACTCTGTGCTTGTTTGTAAATAGAGAATGAACCAAAGAGAACAATCAATCAAATGGAGAGAGAAGCAGGCACGACGGATTACAAAGGGGGCAAAGGGCTGCGTTAACTACCCTTCACTATCTGCAAAGAGAGAGTACTCCTAATAGAAATGAGGGGTGGGGGGCAGCATTCAAAGCAGATCAGTGTGCATAAACACGAAAATGTTTTTACTTACCACGTACTTGACATTCGACAGCTTATGATATTTGCTATTAAAAAACCATTGAAATTCACTGAAAAAACCATAGGTTATAGACCATATATAGTTAGGAATTAGCATTTACAAAACCTTGAAAATTCACTGAAAAAAACATAGGTTATAGACCATATATAGTTAGGAATTAGCATTTACAAAACCTTGAAAATTCACTGAAAAAACCATAGGTTAGAGACCATATATAGTTAGCTGGACATTTTATTGACATAAAACCAATGAAATTCCATATATAGTTAGTTGCACTAACTATATATCGCGCACCCGCAATCCACTGCTGATGATGTCACATATTACATCATTCATGACATGGTCAGTGACATCACTGATGACATCACTGATGACATCTCAAATGACATCACTGATGACATCACTGATGACATCTCATTTGACATCAATGACCACATCACTGATGATATCATTCATGTGACAATACAATGCATCTCCTCACATTTTAATATAACCTCTGTTTCACCCAGTGTTAAAAAGAGTATAATTTTTTAAACCATTGACACACCAATACTAGTTACTACATACGCACTCACTGATTGCTACGTCTACACACACCTTCACTCATTCACCCATACAATCATTCATACATACAATCACTCATCTTTACAACACTATCATATGCACTCATACACCTATACAGACACTCACAGTCTGCCACTCATCCATGGAGTTACTTACACACCTAGTCAGTCCTGTAAAGAATCAATGAGACTTCCATTTTCTTGTCTATACAGTTAAACATAGAGCACCTTACATTTTCAAACATGTACTAACACATACTTAGTTTCTTATACAATCATTGATACAAGTACAGATTGATCTGCACAGAGTCACACACCTCCCAGCTAGCCACACACACACTCAGTCTCCCATACAAATACTTGGGCAATCAATCAATAACCCATATAGTTACTCATATAGCTACTGATCAACACATGCAGCAGTTTACAGAACAACAGACATAATGATGCACAAATTAAGACAGTTTAGTCACTAACCCATGCACTCAGTGAGACACATTTAATCACTCACTCATACATTCAGTCATGCACCTACTAAATCCTTCGTCCAGACACTTATACATCCACTAATTCTTCAATATGTAAGACATATTTTAACTTTACAGACTTATACAGTCACTGGATGTAGTCATCAGTGATGTCATTTGAGATGTCATCAGTGATGTCATCAGTGATGTCATTTGAGATGTCATCAGTGATGTCATCAGTGATGTCACTGACCATGTCATGAATGATGTAATATGTGACATCATCAGCAGTGGATTGCGGGTGCGCGATATATAGTTAGTGCAACTAACTATATATGGAATTTCATTGGTTTTATGTCAATAAAATGTCCAGCTAACTATATATGGTCTCTAACCTATGTTTTTTTCAGTGAATTTTCAAGGTTTTGTAAATGCTAATTCCTAACTATATATGGTCTATAACCTATGGTTTTTTCAGTGAATATTAGAAATGAACTATGAAGCTTTTCTAAAGGAAACTACCATAAGTCTTAAAATATGGCATAAATTATCTCTTAGTTTATTAGGACGACTTAATTTGATTAAAATGAAAATATTACCTAAATTACTTTACTTATTTAGGGCTATACCACTTCAACCGAATAAACTTTTCTTTAAAAAACTAGATGGTATATGTAGCAGCTTTCTATGGGGGTACAAAAAAGCACGAAGGGCCATTAAATTTTTGAAATTGCCAACATCTAAAGGGGGACTTGTTTTTCCGGATTTTAATCTGTATTTCTTAGCCACTTTCTTTTGTCGAATAAGGAGCTTAATAAAAATGAAACTCCTTTATTTTTTCACCAATATATGTTAGGTTCTGAATGTAAACAATTCCTACTTCGCGTACATGACCCGAACTACTTTAAACGGGTCAAATTCAAGACTGCCAAGCACATCATAAAAATTTGGGATAAAATTTTGCTCAGTGACAAGAGCTCATTTTTTAATGCCGAACTTAGACTCTGGAACAATCCTGGTCTCCCTGATATCTTTTCGGATCGGACAGGAAATCGTTGGGTTAGACATGGAATAATCACATTGGGGGATCTCTATGGATCAAATGGTATGTTAGATTTTGAGAACCTGAAAATAACAAATGGCATAACTAATGATATGCACTTTAAATATAGACAAATAAGAGATTTCTTTTATTGCAAAATGAAAATAACGGAAGTTACTCAATCAGATATACTAGAGTGTATATATTCTGATAAAATTAAATCACTAATAAAACTGGGTTATCAATACTTAATTAAGGGCAAAAGCGATAATACGATTAAAATTGCATCAAAATGGACTGGTAGACTTAATCTGGACATAAATCCTACACAGATTGCATATGCACTATCTCATTTAAACAATATAGTACACTCTTCCAATCTCAGATTGCAATCTTATAGAACAATTACAGAACTTTATTATACACCACAAAGAATCTCTACCTGGACACAGGGGAACTCTACAACAGATAAAACTAAATGTTTAAAATGTAATCTATATGCTGCCGGAATTGAACATATGCTATTTTCCTGCCCCGCATTATCCATATATTGGAACGGAATAATGGAAATTTTAAGAATTAAAGAGACAGCAACTCCGGCACTCTCTGCACACTTAGTTTTACTAGATATTCAAGAACTCAATTGTCTCAATAAAGATCTCATAACCATACTGTTTGCATGTGCAAGATTAGTTATAGCTAGGACATGGATATCTAAGGACCCTCCAAACGTTGCAGAATGGTGCGCTTTGGTTAGCGAAATAAGAACCATGGAACTTACATTAGCTAAACATAGAGGCCCAAAAGCCTTTATTAAAAAAGAAAGGATTTGGAAACAATTTTTTGAATTATAAAAGTGGGAATTTCCATCTATAGTAGACTATTTACTTTTTCTGAGAATTTTTCCTTTTTTTTCATTCCATTTTCTCTTATCCTATCTGTTGACCTTCTTGAATACTTTAAAATTTAATACAAAGCTAATACTATGTCAGTTTATTGTTACATGATTTATATATTTGTTTTATCATGTTTTATGTCTTATCTTGCAATAATAAAAATTTAATAAAACAAAACAAACAATTGATGTCTTTGTACAGCTTCATGCAAACAATAACTATATTTGCATTTGATATATTTTTTGATACATTATTAAATCCTTTTTAGTCAATTAAACTAAGGGGATAATTACAATGGCAGACAGAAAAGACATTCAGCCACGGAGCTTGCGGGAAAAAAAATGCCTGATTGTTCCATGGTGAAACCGGCGGTTACATTACGATGCAATGAGTGTAAAATCCGACCACGGTGGTCGGACTCCACAAAACTCAATCCGCCATATCCCGAAAACCAGAAAATCCAACCACGGCGGACGGAAATGCTGCGGAAAGTACTAAAAAGGCAGATCCTCACGCGAAACGACTGTAAGTGAAATTATGATAAGATGGCGGAGCAGGAGGAACGATCATTGTTTTCTGAACGTTGCGGTCACGTGAAAAGATGAATGGCAGAGCAGGCAGAACGATCATTGCGGCCTAGCAAAAAAAAAAGAATGGCGGTCAAATGCAACCACACAAAAAGCCCTCCAAGGGAGCCCGATGGTATTGAAAACTAAACAAATTCCAGGTCAATATGGAGAACACACCTGGCAGGAATACCTCATTTTGACACACCCACATAGCTGAGTATAAAACAACCCCTTCCCTGATCATCATCCTTTGCACAACTCCAGCAGTGAAGGGCCAAACACCACAGCTGAAAGGAGAGGCAAATCATCACACATCACACCATCACAACCACCCACGCCAACACTACCAACACACACCTCACACAACTCCACCACCACCTTACCACCTGCATTTGTCATTTATTTTCACACCACCCACCATGGCAATTAGAGTAGAACCACATTTGTTTTGAAGCATGGTCCAACAGATACCACTAGTATGAAAAAATCAAATCTGGGAAAGGATAGTCAACAAAGTCAATGAATTAGGGACCATCCAGCGCACACTGTGTGACATCAAGAAGAGGTGGCATCGCCTAAAGACCAGGGTAAAATACCCTGCCAACAGGAACATAGAGGCGTGTCAGAGGACTGTCTTTGGACCTCCATTCCATCACTAACATGCACTAAATCGGAGGAGAAGGTGCTTGCCATACTGAATCCAGAGAGTCTCACCGGGATAGCTAGGGAAGTGGAAGCTGGTAAGTACCAACAAATGTATCCCATCACACTGCCATGTACTGTCTTGCACAACTATAAAGCCACAACTTCTACACCCAAATGCACTTATGTACAACATACTCTTCCCAACACATGTCTCACATATCTATTATTTCCTTCCTCAGAATCGCTTCAAATGTAGGTAGCAATATTTCCATGGGGGTATGTATACAGGCAGCCAGCACTACAACTCCCACCAGGCACCCTTGACTCACAGCTGAGCAGGATGGAACAATCACCTCACCCAAGAGCCAGGTGTAACCTATTCCCTTCCTCTGCTCCTCTTCACAGGAAGGTAGCCTTCTCAACATGGAGGGGGTGTGTGGACAGGAGGCCAGGAGTACAACTCTCATCAGGTACCCTTGACTCACAGCTGAGCAGGATGGAATACCCCCCCAACCAAGAACCATGTGGCATCCATTTCATTGCTCTCCTACACCTTACAGATAGGTGTCCTACTCATGCTCACTCACATCACCGCTAAGCAATATGGAACACTCCCCCCTACCCAGAGCCAAGTGGCAGCCATTTCATTGCTCTCCTCCACCTTACAGGTAGGTAGCCTTCTCATGCTCACTTGCATCATCCCTAAACCGGATGGAACACTCCCCCCATCTAGAAACATGTGGCAGCCATTCCATTGCTCTCCTTCACCTTACAGGTAGGTACCCTTCTCATGCTGACTTTCATCACCCCTGAGCAGGATGGGACACTCACCCCACCCAAGAGCCATGTGCAACTTATACCCTTCCTCTGCTCCACTTCACAGGGAGGTAGCAGTCTCAACATGGAGGGATGTGCGTGTGTACAGGCAGCCAACACTACAACTCCCACCAGGCACTCTTGACTCACAGCTGAGCAGGATGGAACACTCCCCCACCCAGAACCATGTGGCAGCCATTCATTACTCTCCTCCTTACAGGTAGGTAGCCTTCTCATGCTCACTTGCAGCACCCCGAGATGGATGGAACACTAACCTCACCCTGTAGCATTTTACAGCCATCTCCCTCCACTGTGCCAGCTAACAGGTAGGTAGTCAGCACCTGCACCCTGTCATCCTTCCCAAAATGCATGGAGACATATGACAACCACATCCCTCACCTGTTAGCCAACTCTGTACAGATCGAAATGTTACATCTGGTGCGCACATAGCCAAGCACATGTAAATGTCACAGCAATTACACTTTGAATAACAAAGTCACATGAGAAATATAATCAGGGCCTAATAATGCAAAGCACACAATGCAATGTGTAATTCCTATAG
Organism: Lissotriton helveticus; assembly: GCF_964261635.1. NCBI lineage: Eukaryota > Metazoa > Chordata > Amphibia > Caudata > Salamandridae > Lissotriton > Lissotriton helveticus. The sequence goes on along the minus strand of NC_136067.1, from coordinate 1,299,935,484 downwards.
TTTGAGAGCCTAAAGGCTCATATGAACACAACACATGCAATGTCAATCTGTCAAAAAAACATGATTTAAAACCAATATTAACTAATGAAATTATGAAGATTTGGCATAGCTGAAAGAGATTATCAGAAAAGTCTACAATATTCAAGCACAAAACAAAGTGGATGTGCACTAAGTTGGTAGATGATGGCATGTCCTTGTAAACACACTATCTGTACATGTCAAATGGTTGTTTTTTACATGTCGCTATAATAACAAGTAATGTATGTACCTCTACATTATGTCATGATGCTGATAATCTACTATCAATACCTAGTGATTGAAATGTAAAATGTTTGGCGTATCAACTGAAACATCTAAAACTGTGTCTCCAAGGTTGTGGAGTGTTCTTACCTGACAATCTAAACTCTGTTCAACAGGAGATTCACAAGCAATAGCTGGCATAAACACCACCAACAAGGAGAGGCAGTCTCCCCTCACCCCCGGAACATGAACTCTCTGATGCTGACTCTCTACGTTTCTCGGATAAGGAGCAACAGCCTGGCCCCTCAGGACTCCCTGGGCACATTCTGTCTCAGGGCCTCTTTGGCTCCACCACCGCAGCAACTATCAACACACCAGCAACAATCGCTACGTTGACCCCTGCTACAACGACCTGTGCCGCAGTCACCTCCATCATCACCATGGCTGCCTGCAACACTGTCCTTGGCTCAGTGGTTACCAGTATCACCACACAAGCTGAGGATGCCGGGGACAGTGTGCAGATGTGTCAACAGCCAATGCCACAGGTCTGAGTCAGCAGGGCAGATGGGCAAATGGGAGGGCAACTGTGTACAATCACATGAGGACACTGAGACAGAAGCCCTGGCCACCATTGCAAGAGTCCTTGGTGCATACAAACAGAACCAGGGACAGATGGGCCAGGTTGTAGAAGAACTGTGTGAGCTCCGCCTGCTGCAGAGGTCCATGGGCACATGATTGGGACAACTTATGGATCTCACGCGCAGGTTGTGGGTGTTCTAAGGGACATACATGCTGCTCAAATGACGGCTCAACCCCCCTCCAGTGGCCAGCATGCGGAAACTCCAACCACAACAGCTGTGGCCACAGAGATGGGTTTGCTGCAGGACAATGACCCCTCAGACACCTCTGAGCCTGCAGCAGAGGCCCCCCTGCCAAACACAAGAGGGGGCATCCGAGATATACCACAACCACAGGAGGATCACGTGGCAAAGCACCAACAAAAGCCAAGTCACTGAGCCAGCCATGATGGCACATGTGTTGCTCTGAACATTGACTTTGTTGAATATCCAATCCCACATTGCCATGTTGATGGCAGGAGTTTGTTGAATTGTCTAATTCCATTATTGTGGAGACTACTCTATTTGTCTCTTTACCATCACTGACAACTCATACACTCACTATGCAAAAATTACCTTTCATTCACTTTAAATTTAACACAATCTAATAGAAAATAAACACTACTTACACACGTATTGCTTTGTGTCAGTTCCATGTTTATCACAGTATGTACATGGCATCTCTGATTCCCATGTACCACAAGCTCTAATTGTGACGAGACATTGATGGGACGGAGAAACTTAGAAAGACACAAGAGGATGACATTGACTTGTCATATGATGGCATTACAGCAACAACACACCCTTGTCAACACTGTACAAGATTTGTCACACAGAACAATGATGAACACCATCAACCTAGACATGAGGCAAGTGGAAACCAATACAGTGTGCCACACACATCAGCACTTACTAGTGAGCCAACAACAGCCAGCATCCAAATACATCATCTATGCTTCGCCACTAACAGCAAAGCCAACAGACATTGTCATAGTTGCTCAATGGTAACACACTCAAGGGAAGTAGTTGGTGATGAGCTGTTGATGCAGGTCAACACTGTCATCATTACTGGGCATGTGCAAATTTGCAGGGGGGGCATCTGCTGCTCATCATCGTCCAGAATAAGGGGAATCGCTTTGAGAAATGCCAGATTGTGGAGCATGCAGCATGCAACTATGATCTGACATACCTTTTTGGGGAGAGTAGAGTAGTGGACCACCTCTCTTGTCCAGACACCGAAATCTAGCCTTCAGAAGTCTAAAAGCACGCTCCACTACACAACGTGTCCTCCCATGGGCATCATTGTAGTGGACTTCCCCCCGGGTCCTTGGATTCCTCAGTGGGTTCAGCAACCAAAGCCGGTGGGTTACGCAGAGTCACCTAGTTGTGAGAAATACAGACCAAGTTTGTAATAGAAATAGTTGAGGAGTACAGCCAGTCACACATACAGCACACTACTTGACACAGCTTACTCACCAACAAGCCACGCACGCTCTGAATGCAGATTTTCCATCATTTATGGGATGATGCTGTTAAGCAGTATGTAGGAGTCATGTGCAGAGCCCAGAAATTTGGAACATACATGGGAGATAATCATATCCACTTGGCATACCACTTTCACATTAATTGATTGATTAATTTGCATTTGATATATTTGTTAATACATTATTAAATCCTTTTTGATCAATTAAACTAAGGGGGTCATTACAATGGCAGACAGAAAAATTGTGGCATGTTCCAAGGCAAAACTGGCGGTCACATTACGATGCAATGAGTGTAAAATCCAACCACTGTGGTCGGATTCCACAAAACTCCATCCGCCATGTCCAGAAAACCAGAAAATCCGACCAAAGCAGACGGAAATGCTGCAGAAAGTACTAAAAAGGCAGATCCTCATGCAGAATGACCGCAAGTGAAATTATGATAAGATGGCGGAGCAGGTAGAACGATCATTGTTTTCTGACCATTGTGGTCACGTGAAAAGATGAATGGCAGAGCAGGCGGAACGATCATTGCGTTCCAACCACTGCGACCTCACCAAAAAAAGAATGGTGGTCAAATGCAACCACACAAAAAGGCCTCCAAGTGAGCCTCTTCTTTCTGCTGCCCTCAAACACATTTGACACACCCCAATGATACACCCCCATGGTATTGAAAACCAAACAAATCCCAGGTCAATATGTAGAACACACCTGGCAGGAATACCTCATTTTGACACACACACATAGCTGAGTATAAAACCAACACCTTCTCTGACCATCATCCTTTGCACACTCCAGCAGCGAAGGGCCAAACACCACAGAAAGGAGAGGCACAACATCACACATCACACCATAACGACCACCCACACCAACACTACCAACACACACCTCACACATCTCCATCACCACCTTCCCACCTGCACTTGTCACTTATTTGCACATCACACACCATGGCAACTAGAGTAGAACCACATTTGTTTGCAAGCATGGTCAAACAGACACCACTAGTATGAAAAAATCTAATCTGGGAAAGGATAGTCAACAAAGGCAATGCAGTAGGGACCACCCTGGGCACACTGTGTGACATCAAGTAGAGGTGGCATCACCTAAAGACCAGGGTGAAATACCCTGCCAACAGGAACCATGAGACTTGTCAGAGGTCTCGCGATGGCCCTCCCATTCCACCACTAACATGCACTAAATGGGAGGAGAAGGTGCTTGCCATAATGCATCCAGAGAGTCTCACCGGGATAGCTAGGGAAGTGAAAGCTGGTATGTACCAACAAATGTATCCAATCACACTGCCATGTACTATCTTGCACAACTATAAAGCCACACTTTCTGCACCTAAATGCACGTATGTACAACATACTCTTCCCAACACATGTCTCACATATCTAGCATTTCCTTCCTCAGATTCACTTCAAATGTAGGGAGCAATATTTCCATGGGGGTATGTATACAGGCAGCCAGCACTACAACTCCCACCAGGCACCCTTAACTACAGCTGAGCAGGATGGAACACTCACCTCACCCAAGAGCCATGTGTAACCTATTCCCTTCCTCTGCTCCACTTCACAGGGAGGTAGCCTTCTCAACATGGAGGGGGTGTGTGGACAGACAGCCAGCCCCACAACTCCCATCAGGCACCCTTGACTCACAGCTGAGCAGGATGGAACTCTCCCCCCAAACCATGTGGCAGCAATTTCATTGCTATGCTTTACCTCACAGTTAGATTGCCTTCTCATGCTCACTTGCATCACCCCTGAGCAGGATGGAACACCCCCCACCCAGAGCCATTTGGCAGCCATTTCATTTCTCTCCTTCACCTTATAAGTAGGTAGACTTCTCATGCTCCCTTGCATCACCCCTGAGCAGGATGTCACACTCACCCCACCCAAGAGCCAAGTGTAACCCATTCCCTTCCTCTTCTCCACTTTGCAGGGAGGTAGCCTTCTCAACAGGGAGGTGTGTGTGTGTGTACAGGCAGCCAGCTCTACAACTCCCACCAGGCACCCTTGACTCACAGCTGAGCAGGATGGAACACTCCCACCACCCAGAACCATGTGGCATCAATGTCATTGATCTCCTTCACCTTACAGGTAGGTATCCTACTCATGCTCACTCGCATCACCGCTGAGCAGGAAGGTACACTCCCCCTACGCAGAACCATGTGGCAGCCATTTCATTGTTCTCCTCCACCTTACAGGTAGGTAGCCTTCTCATGCTAACTTGTATCATCCCTGAGCAGGATGGAACACTCCCCCCATCCAGAACCATGTGGCAGCCATTCCATTGCTCTCCTTCACCTTACAGGTAGGTAGCCTTCTCATGCTCACTTCATCACCCCTGAGAAGGATGGAACACTCACCTCACCCAAACCATGTGGCAGCCTTCTCCCTCCCTACACTGTGCCACATAACAGTTAGGTAGTCAGCACCTGCACCCTGTCATCCTTCCCAAAATGCATGGAGACATATCACCACCACATCCCTCACCTGTTAGCCAACTCTGTACAGATCGAAATGTCACATAGTGCGCACACAGCCAAGCACATGTAAATGTCACAGCAATTACACTTTGAATAACAAAGTCACATGAGAAATATAATCAGGGGCCCATTCATGCAAAGCACACAATGCAATGTGTAATTCCTATTGTTTGAGTGCATAAAGGCTCACATGAACAAAACACATGCAATGTCAATCTGTCCAAAAAAAACAACATGATTTAAAATCAATATTAACTAATTATATCAAGAAGAATTGGCATAGCTGAAACATATTCTCAGAAAAGTCTACAATATCCAAGCATAAAACAAAGTGGATGTGCACAAAGTTGGTAGATGATGGCATGTCCTTGTGAACACACTATCTGTACATGTCAAATGGTTGTTTTTTACATGTCACAATATTAAGTAATGTATGTACCTCAACATAATGTCATGATGCTGATAATCTTCTACCAATACCAGGTGATTGAAATTTAAAATGTTTGGCGCAACAACTGAAACATCCAGAACCGTGTTACTAAGGTTGTGGAGTGTACTTACCTGACAATCTATCCTCTGTTCAACAGGAGATTCACAAGCCATAGCTGGCATAAACACCCCCAACAGCAGAGCCAGTCTTCCCTTCCCACCGGAACGTGAACTCTCTGATGCTGACTCTACGTTTCTCGGAGGAGGAACATCAACTTGGCCCCTCAGGACTGCCTGAGTTCATTCTTTCTCAGGACCTCATTGGCTCCACTACCACCACAACTATCAACACACCAGCAACAACCGCTACACTGACCCCTGCTACAATGACCTGTGCCGCAGCCACCTCCACCATCACAACGGCTGCCTGCAACAATGTCCCTGGCTCAGTGGTTACCAGTATCAATACACAAGCCGAGGATGCCGGGGACAGTGTGCAGGTGCATCAACAGCCAATGCCACAGGTCTGTGTCAGAAGGGCAGGTGGGAGAGCAACTGTGGACAATTACATGAGGACACTGAGACAGAAGCCCTGGCCACTGTTGCAAGAGTCCTTGGTTCATACAAGCAAAACCAGGAACAGATGGGCCAGGTTGTAGAAGAACTGTGTGATCCCCGCCTGCTGCAGAGGCCCATGGACACAGGATTGGGACAACTTGTGGATCTCATGGGCTAGCTTGTGGGTGTTCTGGGGGACATACATGCTGCTCAAATGACGGTTCAACCCCCCCGCCCAGTGGCTAGCCTGCTGAAACTCCCACCACCACAGCTGTGGCCACAGAGATGGGTGAGCTGCAAGACAATGACTCCTCAGACACCTCTGAGCCTGCAGCAGAGGCCCCCCTGCCAAACGCAAGAGAGGGCATCCAAGAAACACCATGAGAGGATCACGTGGCAAAGCACCAACAAAAGTCAAGTTGCTGAGCCAGCCATGAGGGCACATGTGTTGCACTGAACATTGACTTTGTTGATTATCCAATCCCACATTGCCATGTTGATGGCAGGAGTTTGTTGGACTGTGTAATTCCATTATTGTGGGGACTACTCTATTTGTCTCTTTTACCATCACTGATAACTCATACACTCGCTATGCACAAATTACCTTTCATTCACATGGATGAAATTTGACATGTGAGTGAGTACATACCAATGCATTTAATCATGTGTACTGACATGACATGTGTGGGCATACTTGAGTTAAATTTCACACTCTCAATCCACTTTACAACCAGGTGAAATAATTTTGTGTAAATGTATGGTGATATGTGATGCAATTTGCAAAGTGATAATGCTATTGCACAATGTGTTTACAGGTGCAGTAGGTGTGCCCCGCCACTGCGGTAACAGGCATTGGTCACAATTGAAAGAATCATGATTGCGGTAGAGACCACCTGGCCCCCGCAGTGTGGCACCGCCTATGCGAATGTCTTTGCATCCAATGGGAACCACCATTGTGGCAATGCAATACATTTTTGAAAGTCGGAGTAGGCTTGCTCCACCATTGCGGACACAGGGATTGGCCACAATTGAAAGATGCAGGATTGCAGTAGAGACAACCTGGCTCCCACGGTGTGACACCGCCTATGCGAATGTCATTGCAGCCAATGGGAACTGCCATTGTGGTAGTGCAATCAATTTTTTAAACTCAGAGTTGGTGTGCTCCACCATTGCGGTCACAGGGATTGGCCACAATTGAAAGATGCAGGATTGCTGTAGAGACCACCTGGCTCCCGCGCTGTGACACCGCCTATGCTAATGTCATTGCAGCCAATAGGAACCACCATTGCGTTAGTGCAATACATTTTTGAAACTCATGGTAGGCGTGCTCCGCCACTGCGGTCACAGGCATTGGCCACAATTGAAGGATGCAGGATTGAGATAAAGACCACCCAGCCCCCGCGGTGTGACATCACCTATGCGAATGTCATTGCATTCAATGGGAACCTCCTTCACGGTAGTGCAATACATTTTTGAATCTCGAGGTAGGCGTGCTGCGCCGTTGCAGTCACCGGGATTGGCCACAACTGAAAGATGCAGGATTGCGGTAGAGACCACCTGGCCCAAACGATGTGACAACGCCAATGCAAATGTCATTGCAGCCAATGGGAACCGCCATTGCCGTAATGCAATACATGTTTTAAACTCGCTGTAGGCGTGCTCCGCCCCTGATGTCACAGACATTGGTCACAATTGAAAGATGCAAACCAGGCAGACCAATTGCATCAGCAGTGGTACACTGAAACAACCCTAGGGGCCTATAAATGTCTGTGAGACAGCCACACCTGTCACTTGCATTCATAACCACCAACTGCTGCTGTACCTCTACTCTGGACCCAGTCATGGCTCTTACAGAGAACATCAAGGCCCGTCCCTTCACCATAGAGGAGCTGAAGGTCCTGGTAGACGAGGTCCTTGGCCAGTAGGGGCGGCAATATGGTTCTCCAGAGGCACTGGTAAGTAAGTGTATGAGTAAAAGTTTGAGAGTGCTCAGCATGCTCACATGATGTTACTGTACACTGTGTCTGTGATTGCAAGCCAATGTTTATGCATTCAGATTTTGCCAACAGCATGGTCCATGCATGAACTTGAACTTTATGCACTTGAGTATGTGGGGTGGATAGCAACATAGATATTGGTGCAGCTATATTGAGCCAACAATCACACATGTTGTTCTGAGATTGGGTAATGTCAATTGGTGAGACGCTGTCTAGAATGATGACTTCACCTCAATGGGGTGTATAGCCTTGTTCCCACAGATCCCTGACTGCATGCAATGATGTAAACGGACATACTGTGGTTTAGCAGTGATACAGTTACACTGCTGATTTGAGAAACTCAAACTCTGAACACACATTCCCTGTGCCATGTAATGTCATAGTTCATTAAGTGTTCATATGCTAATTTGTGACATTTCAAATGTTTATTGGCCAGAGGTTACTGAATAATGTGTGTACTGCTTTGAAATTGACCCTATGGAGATGTGGCCATTCAGCACAGGAGTACAAGGCCTGGATCTATCACTATTTGTGGTATATCACCTCTGACACAACTGCTAAATGTACAATGGTCATGACATCCTTCTTTTGATTCCATAATGTGTATAGTCTTGCATGTGTATGCATTGATTCACCATTCTCATTCTACATGTTTGTGATTTTTGTAATGGACCACGTTTTTCCTCAGTGAAAAGCCCTCAGGCCTGCCCAGTAAATGCACAATGTTTCAAGGACCCAGCACTAAAAGGACTTAGAAAAACATATGTGTTGTCCACCATTCTAATTTTAAGGAAGATCTCATAGGCCTGAAGAGTGCACAAGACAGGCCTACACCTTGTGACAAGAGTTCGAAAATGTAAGATCAGGTACCTTATTGTGACCTCCTTGACATGTGTATCTATGTAATGGTCACGGACATTAAGGGGTGTGTAGTATAAGACAAAGGGAGTCTGACCACTACACATCTATTACAGTGTATGGTATGTCATGCTCACTCACATACTGCATCACAGCTGACGCCCATTTTCACATTGCTTCCTGTACTGGCACTCTGCATATGTATGAGATGGGCATGTAGTGTGCCCATCATCATAGATGTATAAATTGTAAGGATATGGCTTGATCCAAATGTACTATGTGACATGGTGTATGGGCTCTGCTCTCCATTGATGTATCTGTGTGCTGAGTGTTTCCATGCTCCTGTACTGTCACACAGTGGTACACAATACAGTGTAACAAAAATTCCTCTTCTTGTCTCCCATGCCTACAGCTCAAGGTCAATGAGCGTAAGGCCATATGGAGGGCCATTGCCCGCAAGGTGCAGCCCCTGGGGGTCTCAAACCAACGCCATATACTATGCCACAAGAGGTGGGATGACATCTGCCGACTCAGCAAAAATGTTGCAGAAATGACGCTGGGCCTAGTCCCTTGAAGTGGCAGGTTGGCGAGCAGGAGCATGATACCACTAATGGCCCGCATCCTGGCAGTGACACAGCCAGAGCTGAATGGATGCTTGAGGGCCCAATAGCAGCAAGTTGAGGGTGAATAAGGTGCTAAGTGTGACGTTGCACATAAGTGACTGCATGAGTCCCAGCCCAGAGCAAGTGCGGATCTCTGTGATGTCTCTAGTGTGGTGCAATGGCTTCTAAGTAGCCTCAGTGTTGAGTGCAGAGGTTCTGTATGTGTACAACATTTTGTTTCTCATGTGGAAAAATCCATGAACGTTGTCATAGCAAGTCATCTTGACATGTTTTCATTTCACATTTTGTCTGGACTGAGAATGTTGTCTGAACTGAGACCTTCCTACACAAGAAAATTCATTGTGTGAAGTTTGTAGCCCAGTACACTTGTCAGGCTTGTGTATGCTGTGTGGCTACCACAATAGTGTGCTCATATGATGATGTGTAAGTGGCTAGAGACATGCACATATGTGGACTCAGGGAGCAGTGAGTTTGTAGAGGTCACACCTGTCCCATCAATCAATCAATCAATCAAAACATTTATAGAGCGCGCTACTCAGCTGTGAGGGTCTCAAGGCGCTGAAAGGGGGGGGGGTGCTACTACTACTCGAACAGCCAGGTCTTGAGGTGTTTCCTGAAGGAGAGATGGTCATGGGTCATTCGTAGGTGTGCAGGGAGGGAGTTCCATGTTATGGCCGCCAGGTAGGAGAACGATCTTCCTCTGGCGGTGGTTCTACGGATCCATGGGATGGTGGCGAGGATGAGTCGTGTGGATGCGTTCTGTATGCATTGTAGTCGTTTCTGAAGTTTGGCGGTGGTTGCGTATAGGGCGTTTCCGTAGTCCAGTCGGCTGGTGACGAGGGCGCGGGTGACCGTCTTTCTGGTTTCGGTGGGGATCCATCGGAAGATCTTTCGGAGCATGCGCAGGGTGTTGAAGCATGATGGCGAGACGGTGTTGACTTGCTTGGTCATCGTGAGGGAGGAGGACAGGATGAATCCCAGGTTGCGTGCGTGGTCCGAGGGTATCGGCGCGGAGCCCAGTGCTGAGGGCCACCAGGAGTCGTCCCAGGCGGAAGGGGATTGTCCGAGGTTGAGGACCTCCGTCTTGTCTGAGTTCAGCTTCAGGCGGCTGAGCTTCATCCATTCTGCGTCATCTTTCATCCCTTCCTGTAGGTTGGTTTTGGTGGTGGCTGGGTCTTTGGTGAGGGAGAGTATCAGCTGGGTGTCGTTGGCGTAGGAGATGTTGTTGTTGTTGTGTTTGCGTGCGATGGCAGCGAGGGGGCTCATGTAGATATTGAAGAGGGTTGGGCTGAGCGAGGATCCTTGGGGTACGCCGCAGATGATTTCGGTGGCTTCTGAGCGGATGGGAGGGAGGCGGACTGTCTGGGTTCTGTTGGAGAGGAATGAGGTGATCCAGTCCAGGGCCCATGGGTTGTGTTTTTCACAATGATACAGATGACAGCATCACTGCAAAATGTATTAGCCTAATATCAGCAGCATGGCATCCCATGATGTAATTTCCTGCCACAGTGACAGCAAGTGCACACTTGTGCTGACGGGGTAGATGGTGATGATTGCAGTGATGCATTGGCTGATTTGCATTTGACAATTGTGCGCATGGGAACATAATTGGGATGGTTAGACTCTGGAATTTAAATGCAATGGAGCTGAACCTGGCTATTGTGAGATTGTTTTGGCACTAGGGTTTAACATGGATGGATGTGATTAGTGGGTATGGCAAACTGTATGTTGTACTGTAATTTGATAAGTAAAAAGAGGCAAATATTACTCAGAGTGTCAGTCCTCAGTGTGTGTGCCTTGTGGAGGGGTGTCCATGTGCGTCAGTGCATGGTGAAGTTGTGGCTACTGCTTTAATCAGTGAGTGAATTATTGGCACATTGATGTGTCATTGATGTCATCAGTCAGCACAACGTAGGGATGTCATATGCCAGACCCAAGGTATTGTCACACTTTAACTGTCCGAAAGGAGGCCACCCACGGCTTCATCTTCAGAAGGCACTATCATGCCTTGGACTAATGAAGGCATGTCAGGCAACTGGAAGGATGTTGGTATGTGACATGTCTCAACACATGAAAGCATTGCATTACATTGCCCTTACCAAGCTATTGTGCACTGTCTATGTGACTACATTGGTACATGGGGCTTATTTGCACTTCATCTCCAAAAAAGATGTGTTCATATGACATATTCAGCAGTATGAGTCTCTGAGACACCAACTGGCATTCAACAGCAGCGAGCATCGTGTTTGTGTGCATTTAGAGATGTGTGCTGTGCACTTCAAATAATTTGATATATCTACAAAGTTGACACCAATGTACAACTGTGGTGGTGCTTCAGTGCCAAACATAGTGGATTTAAGGAGGTAATATCACTTGCAAATGGATAAGTTTTACTTTGTATCTGTTATGTCCAGTGAAATATACTTCAAGTGTGACTGACACAAAATATTTTGGCGTGTAGCTATCTTACCTACTTGTACGTAGGTGTGCCTACAGACAATTGTATGTGATGTTGAAATGTAGATACATGCCTAGCAATTTGGCTGTGTCAACGTAACATGGAGCATGACATGTTTCCATACACCAGCTGATGATTGCACATATTTGGAAAATGCTGACAGTACATGGAGCAGTAACAGGTGAGGGTTTCAGTCAAAGGATTTGCATAGAATGTTTGTGAGTATGCCACTTTACTGAACCTATGTTACAGTCTCCTGCAGCATCTACTGAGGGCAGGGAAGGAGAGGGGCCCTACACCATTGGGTAAGTTACTGGCACAACTAGTACACAGGAGTTCAGTGACACTGAGGGTAATAGCGCCCTGGAGGGGGACAGGAGTGTCCTGGAGGATTCCTGCCCAGAAATATCAACCTCCACCTCTTCCCATTACAGCGGTGACTCCTCAGTGTTGGCGGGCACAGGAAGTTCAAGACCTGCATCTTCTTCAGCTACACCTTGTCCTGTTTCCACCCTCCTGGATGCTCCCCAAAGTGCTCTCAGTGCCCGTAGCCCTAAGAAGGGTAGATTCTCCTTCCCTAGGCACCGCTGCCCCTGCCTCTGTCGCCCCTTCTGCCCTCAGTGTGGAGGCCATAGACATTTTGTGGCAGCTGTGTGTGGGTCAGACTGCGCTCCTGAATGCCCTTTAGGATCATGGCAACATGTTGTCACAGGTTGTTGCATTCATGGAGGGCATTCATTCGGACGTGGGTGGCCGACACCAAACTGTCCAGTCATTGTCCTCCACAGTGACGGCAGCCATTTAGCAGTCCCAAGCTGCCAGTCCAGCTCCTGTCCCTTCCGCATTCACACTACCAGTGCCCCCACCTGACCAGAGCTCACACACCCCAGAGCACTCAGGCACCCAGTCATCCACACGCAGCACACAACAACAGCACTCAAAGCGAACAAGACACCATACACCATCAACACAGGACACAAATAGCACACATTTCCACACCACAAAAAGCCCTTCACAGGACACCCAAAAAACATGCATCCACATTGCATACCTCAGATTCCTCAACCTCCAATGGCACTCCCATCCCCACACCTGACCCGAAACCCACACAAACACTTGCCCTGTCTGCAGTGAATCTGGTGCCTGCCACTACTGTCCCAAAACACCTTCAGAAGGCTGTTTTGCCCAAAACGTCTACTCCCATCGACATCCCTGTGAAGCATGGACAAGACAGCAAAGTGGGGAGTGTACCTCCACCACAGGTGAGGCAGGGGAAAAGGCAACCCCCACCCCAGCGTACCACCCGGTCCGGCAGATTCCCACGGAAGGTCCTCCACCACCATCTGCTACAGTTTTGGGGAAGAGGGATGCTGTTGGGGCCACCTCACTTCTCACTTGAGGCAGGACACTTTGGGGATATCGGATCCCCAAAAAATTGAGGCTCAGTCCTCCTCATTCACCATTAGCCACTGAGCCTCCACACAGCATGTCTCCACCTCCCCGTGCCACAACTCCAACTGGTCCAACCATCCCTGAAGCTCCCACATCCATGGATCCCTCTACAGCAGCCAGTTCTCATCCTCCAAGGTCCTCCAACAAGCCCAGACAATCAGCCCCCTCCCAGTTCAACTTCCACACAATTTTGAAGCCAAGTCCCCCTTCCCAACCCATTCCTCCTTGAGTGGTGCCTGGACTGCCCATTTTAGGGCCCCTATCCTGGGGTGATTTCCATGGCAATGGACTGCATTACATATTTTTTGCACAAGTTTCCATGCACACATGTGCGGACTTTAAATTGGACTGGCTGTTGGCCTTAATGTTTTGCACTTCTGATGCTGATCCAGAGTTTATGTAATAAAAATGTTATATATGTTGTGAGCTTTGTCGCTGGCCTTGCTAATGATGTAGTGCAATGTATGTGTAAATGTTCATCTGTTACATGCTCTGTATGCCACATACATATTGGCATCTACTTGAGTTTCTTTTGCAGAGGTTGCCAGAGGTTATAGCAAATTTTGTGCTTCTTGAGTCTGAGGCTTGTGGGTGAAATGATGGTTGTCTGTGATGATCCACTCTTATCCTAATCATTCTATTGGCAGGTCTCCAATTTTGTACACATCATATTTAGATGCTGTACCACAACAGAAAATTCTATTCATGTGGTGACTTGAGGGGTGGAAAGGGTCCTTCATATCTGTGGAATCTATCTTGATGTGTACACACCAGTGTAGATGTGCAGTCGTCTTGTGTAGGTCTGAGTTCATAGTCACAAGGGTACATTTGAATGTGTGCACTTGAGTACTCTTTCAGTGTAATTGTCCTGTCATTAGCTGAAGTATTAATGTGTATGTGCTCTCGAGTATGACCCTTACACTTATGATCCAGTTGATGAGTGCCTGTTGGTTTACTTGATCAGACACCTGCTGTAGGTTTTGGACACAAGAATGAGTTTTTCCCCAAGCAATGTGCAGTGTAATGGTGTGACCTTGCAGTCCAGGGTACACCTACTTGTCATTCACATAACTTGTGAGTATGAAGAGTATGTCACTGCAATGTCTGTGTTGTGAGTTTGGGGATCAGTCATGGATCTTGCTTACCTTTGTTCGCACTGTGCTGACTGGCTCAGGAAAACAAACATTATATGTGACTTTTCACTTACATTTATGTCACTTTATACTTTATGTACTCCACTATGTGGTATTCAGAGTCATACCAGGCCAATGAAGAACCCTTGATGCCTACACATTGTAACTTCTCTATGTGTTTTTTCTCTGTACACTCCTCACCTGTACAATACTAATGTATACACCACATCAGTGTAATATGTTCCACTCCATGCCTTGACAGTGTTTGGCCTTCCCTACCACTCCATGGTGTAACACTATACTGTGAGAGGATAATCTGTGTCCAGAACCATTATGCCCCTCAGCACTGTTTCACAATTTGTTATGTGTTATTTTAATGTACTTGATTGCAGTCATGGTTGATCATGTACAGAACTCATGAGTTTCCAGCACAGTCCTCTAGCCAGGTTCTATGCGTATGTGTTAGCCTCAGTCGTACAGCATTAGTTAATAGCTAAAGTGTGTATTTGTTTCCTGAGGTACTGCTACTTATCCTGAGTGTGAAGTGATCTGGGTGATGTGATGATTTGTGATGTTAAATTTCATGGTGGTGTAATCAGATATGTGTGATACTGGTTTTAGTAGTGTTCACACACTGCTTACTGTGCATGCACTGCTGTCAGTGGATGTTGCATTGTCCTCGCCAGGTGTGAGTCACCCTGATTTCCATCTGAGATTGCTATGTGATGTGTTTGGATGTGCATATGTTATGAATTTGTTGTTGAGGGATGCAGTGTTTGTCCTGTGTTGGCTCTTTCGTCTGACAGGACCATGTGTGTGTAATGTCTTTTTTAGCATGACATTGTGTGTGAGGAGTTTGTGTATTTGAATGCATTCAGATGTGTGTTGAATTTGTACTGTGCATTATTTGTGTGCATGTCACATGTGGCAATGTGGATTCTTGTTTGTTTGCTTGTTTTGTTTGAACTGTTGCGCCCTGGCCTCCTATACTTGTCAGGATTGTGCGAGTGAATGCTTGTGCTACACATTTACACCATGCTCACTTTGTAACCGGTGGAGTGTCTATGTCTGTGTTTGCAGATTTGTCTGGTTGCACACAGTTTGTGTTTATATTTGACATTTGTACAGTATTTCTGGATTATTTTGGATGATGCTGTCTGTGCAGTTGGCTAGAGGAAAAATATTATCTATTCCAGTGTTGTTTAGGGTCACATTGCCTATCCACTCTTTTGATGCACATGTCCATGAGGGGTATGTGCAAAGGTCATAGTTGAGCTTGACAGTCAGGGAATGTCACTGTGAGGCATGAGGGTTGTCCTGGTGGCATACATGTCAAGATAGTTGATGAAGATGAGGGGCAGGTCACTTTATGGCTTATAACAGTTCATCTGATTCAGGTCCAATGCATTACTTGTATTGCTGTATCACAGGAATACTGCACAGATGTTACTTTCATAACATTTTGATCTCAGTGCCAATTATGTATTATTTGATGTCCTAAATGTAGTGTCATATGTGGTACCTCTTGAATGGCATGTACATATGGTACCAGTCATTTCTCCATGTTTTTCCTGCACTGTGCCCTCCACGTTATAATAGTTTACTTGTTATCATACAGTGCTGCTGACTTATGATTTGTGTATGAGGCAGAGTTAAAGTGTGTGAGCTGTATCTAGGACTTAACATGCAGACTAAACATTACCAATGTTGTTAATGTGCACAGTGACTCTTCATTTCTTCAATTGCTCACTCTAATTCACATGAGTGGAAGCCAGGTGTGAGGAAGAGTAGGGCTGTCCTGAGTCTCAGGTGTGGTTTACTTCTATCAAGATGGACTCTTTCTGACACTTTGGCATTCATTCAATACTTTATAGTTGATATAGATGGTGTTATATTTTTTGAGGCAGAGTTATGGTGTGTAGGTGTTCTGTGAGTTGGCAGTGTTGTCAGTGTTGTTGATGTCCAGGACATACTCACATGGTGTCATTTATTGCAGCAGTACACAAGTGAGTCAAATGCACACTGTTGCTTACTTTGAGTCAGACATTTTGTACTGTGTTGTATGGTATGGGCTGTCAATATGTGGTATGGTCTTCCATTGCATGTGATGAACCTACCAATGTCAGCTAGGGGGGTGTGCTGATCCGTGATTATGCGGCTGTCGTGTCTCAAATATTATGTCATCAACCTTGTTAGCCTACTGTGAAACACACATACACACCCTGCTTTCTCTACCCTCCTCTGTTCCACATTGTATGTGGACTGACCCTTATTTGGCTGCAATGATGATTATTGTCATTTTGAAGGGACTCTTGCCTCATCCCCCACTCATGTTCCTATACAATTGCTGATGATCCTAATGAGATGTTACTATAGGCAGTGTCCCTGCACATGACTTCTTACTGCAGATATGTTGTGCAAAGTGGTGCTTCTTTTATGATACATGTGGTGTGGATATTGTGTTGATGGTCTTGCTTGCCTGGGACAATGTGCTGGACTCCTACTACATTGTGGGCAGGTTTCACATGACCGGCACAACTAGGTTAGTTGTAATAATTTCTATGGAGATGGGTACCCTCTATGCTGACGTGACAATTTACTTACGTGCAAGACATGTAATTAGACAATGGTCTATGTTCCTGTCTCCACCAGGATCTATATTGTAGACAAGACACATATTTCACCAAGACAGATGTGTGTTATTGTTGTTGTACAGCTGTTATATGCGGAGATATGTTTTTGACATACCTGCGCTGTTGACTACGACAGGGTCTATCCGCTGGTAGTGGATCAGGTACAGCAGTTGTGCTTTCGCCATGTCCGAATAGCTAGTTTCTCTGCTGAATTCTGATGGGCTGGTTGGTGCGTCGTGATCTGTCCGGCAGCCGGAATGTCATTCCGCATGGCAGTCTTTCTCTATTGGCTTCCTCCGGCACTGTTGCAGAACGGAAAATCTGACGGGTCCGGAAACTCTGTGACAGGCGGAAAAAGGACTGTCTTTGCCCATTGTAATATGGCGGTAGCGAGGACCGCTACAGGAGTGACTAAATAGACGTTTTCTACCACCGCCAGCACCGCTGAGGTGCCTACGACCGCCATCGTAATCAGCCCCTAAGTTTGGTATTTGTTTCTATTTGTTCCCTTACGTGTTAATAGTGTTATTACCTGCCTTCACTGATTTCTGTGAGAATGTGTTACAGTACTAGTGATTAACCATGTTAGGCAATTGACTTGCTCCAAGGCATGTCTTAAACAGATTTGAGCCAATATTTTTTTTGTAGTAGATGTTATTGTAACATTTGTGAACAGCAATTTTCTTACTTATATGTGTGTGCTTTTCTATTTGTATGTCCTTCCCTAAACACCCCCTTACAATTCAGTAAACCCCTTCCTTTTTGTGGTAATTTTATAGGATTTTTCACCATTTTCCAACCGCTTCTCCTTGTCCTTCTTGTTTTCACTATAAAGCAGATACCTCCATGCACGACCATCCTTGAACTTCTGGCAGAAATCTTCATACACTACTAGAGTACTACCATACCCATAATTCACTTTTGGGACTAATCACCAATATCCTTACCTCCGCTATTGTGCCCCACTTTATTTCGGCAATCATGATATTTTGACTGTGATATTGTGACCAATCAATATATTGGAGTGAGTATCCAGGTACCACACCTGCTATGGATGAGGAACAGCAAGGGAGAATTGGACAGAGTAATGATAAACACATGAACAATGGTTGAGCCAGTTGCACCTCAAGAGTGGGAAGAGACAGACAGTTGATGACATTCCACCACTTATATTGGAGGGTGATGTTCATCGCAGGTCAAAAACGTCAAAAGGCTAATTCTTGCAGCCTGTATGCAAATAGTGCAGTCTAAAAGTAAAGCAATGCAACCTATTATTGGAGTGAGTGTAGGTGTGATAGGATTAAAGGGACGCTCAACATCCTGTGATTCTGGGCAAATCACTTAATCTCTGCATGCTTGTTGGACTTGGCCCTTTTTGCATGGTAATCCCTAAACTTTTTGTCTTTCTTCTAGCCTTTTTTCTGACATGGTGTTGGTGGTTATAGGCTTTGGGCAGTTTTGCACTGCTGTTCAGTGTAAAGTGTGAGCTCTCTGTGTTAAATGTGCTAAGATTGGTCTACACCTGTTTGGCCTATTTAATTTACCTGTCAGTCCCTTGTAAAGTGATATCTCAGATACCCAGGGCTGGTAAATTAAATGCTACTGGTGGGCTTGCAGTGCTGATTGCGCCACCCACCAAGTAGCATTTCAAACCTATCTCAAGCCTCCGCTATTGCAGGGCCTGTGCGCGCAGTGTTACTGCTGCTGTGGTGTGGTACCTAAAGTATGTGCCATGTCCCTAACCCCCCCTTTTACTGTATGTCAGTCATCCCTAAGGTAGGCCCCAGCTAGCCCTATGGGCAGGGTGCATTGTAGGTAAAAGATAGGACATGTACCTTAAGTGTGCGACTTGTCCTGGTAGTGACAAACAGCCATTTTGGTTTCTCAATACTGTGGGGCTGCCCTCCCATAGGAATGCATTGGGGACTCCCTGATAAGTGTTTCAATGGTAATTCCTGATATGAGAGGCGCAGCATGGTCAAGTTTGGTATATTTGGAGTAGTGATAATAAGTGCTACGCAATGGTGTGCGCAGATTTGTTATAACTATTTTAGAAATGGCACTTTTTAGAAGTTGGCATTTCTGTGTGCTATGTGTCTGCCTACCTGAAGTGAATTGCATGTCTGACTTGTGAGTGACAGGGCTGGGAGGTGTGTGTGGCTCCAGGAGGGGCAGGGTGAGTCAGCACTAGGCTGAATGGGGCATCTCCTTTGGGAGTAGTGGGAGGAGTAATCCCCTGACCCTGAATAGGTCTGTGCCCAGCCTGGACAATGCTGGTTCCGCCCCTAGTGGTGTGTCTGATCACTGAGCCCCCACCGGACAAAGAGGAAGAGAAGCTTGAAAAACAAAGTGCTCCGATTCCCCCCTGAACCAATTGCATCTGTTTCCCCCATGCCCTGTACTGCAGACAAAGGAATGCCTAATATAAATATAGGGGCTGTGACCCCATGAAGAAGTTCTGTTCTGTGCTGGTGATTGTTCCTGAACCTGCTGGGGCGTGCTGCTGCTGGGGCCCAGAAGGAACCACCACAAGGGCTTGCCTCTCTGGGACCAGCATTCCCCCTTTATCTCTAAGGAATTTTTGGGGCATCTTGCACCCTGTGAGCTCTTTATTTTAGTTTTCTCAAAGAAAAGGAGCACAAGGGCTCCGCAGCGCTGAGCTGCGATCTTTCTTGAGGGAATCCCGATGTGGGGATTCCACCTAATGGAGGGGAGAGAAGCGGGAGCCCACTCACATTTTGCCTGCTTAGCGGGAGCCCACCCCACTTTATGATTGTTTTAAATGGTGGGTGCCCACCCCGCATTATGGTGCCTTTTTGGCGGGTGCCCACCCCACATATGTGCTTTATGTATGGCGGGTGCCCACCATGCTCTCTGTTCACAAAGGTAATCACAACCGCGGCCCGGGGAAGAGGAGCGCCGAAGGAGGAAGTCAGACAACCTTGCCTGGATGTGGGCGGGTCCTTCCGTAGAGACAGGAAGTCACCTTAGGCAGCAGCGGGGCTTCCTTGAGCTGGTTGGGGCCCTGGGTGAATAGAACAGAAGGTGGCGTGGTGAGCAGGGCTCCCGTGATCCTGAGAGAGCCCCGTTTGCTGCAGAGTCCTCAAGGAGCGTGGGCTCCCCAGACACTGCCGAGCCTGCAAAGGAGACGGAGAATGAGGCCCCCACATGACTGTTGTTGATGCCTACAGTGCAACCCCCTTTATTTTTGAGCCACACAAGAGAGCAGCGACCAAGAGCCCGGTGAGTGGGGCACCCTACCAGCTTTGTTGGTGCCAGAGTTGCTCCAAGGGTGCCAAGGTGAAAGGGGGCACTTTGATTGATAGAGTCCCTATGCGGGGGATGCACAGGGTACTTTATTGCCAGGGAGGAATTTCTTCTTGGGACCATCTTTGCAGGAGTCCCCAAATAGGGCTTCCCAGACACAAAGACTACCAGTTCCTTGTGGGGCCCGTTGGTAGGTCTCATTTGTTGAAGGGAGCATTTCCAAAATCTGTTACCCCGAGTGGGAACAGAAGGGCATGTCGGTCCTAGGGCTAATTTGTACACAGCTGCCCTGCTTGACAGTGGGCAGCTGCAATGTGTTGGGCCTATTTGTTTTATAGAGTCCCAGTTGGACTCTCAGGGCACAGTCGGTGCCCATGCCTAATTTTCCTCATCACAGCTGCACGGCAATTAGCGTCAGCTACAACGTTTAGGCTGACATTTCTTTGGGGGCATTTTTAGTGAGACAGGAGTGAGGTAGACTGCTCTGCTGGACTGATCCTATGAGGCACAGAGTCAGACTGATTTGCATATGGCCATGTCTGAACTGGGGTGGCAGAGTGGGCTAAAGAACGGGGATGGATAAAAACCCAGATCTGTTGACTGGGTGTGAGTGTTTGATTGGTTCAGATGCTCCGTCCATCACCACCCCCTTTTGTACTGCTTGACAGTGGGCAGCTGCAATGTGTTGGGCCTATTTGTTTTATAGAGTCCCAGTTGGACTCTCTGGGCACAGTCGGTGCCCATGCCTAATTTTCCTCATCACAGCTGCACGGCAATTAGCGGCAGCTGCAACGTTTAGGCTGACATTTCTTTGGGTGTATTTTTAGTGAGACAGGGGTGAGGTAGACTGCTCTGCCCCAGCGCAATTGCACACTTGCGAACTCTGCTGCATTGGCAGAAGCCCTAACATTTGGGACATAGGGCATTTGAGCCCTCTAAGAAGGCCAGTTGGCCTGGGGGTCATTGTGGTTACCTGTGTGTTGGTAGGGCGCAAGGCCCTAAGGTAATGCCCGCAGAGGGGGCATCATGTGGTTAGGCTTATATGATGCTTGCATAATATGCTTTATGCCTAATGTGATTTATGCCTAATGTGATTGCGTAATGTGATTTATGCTTGTGGTGCCTATGACATAATGTGTTTATGTTTAGGATGTTTATGCATAATGTGTTTATGCTGGTGAGGCCTAATGCGTAATGTGTTATTGCTAATGAGGTTTAGGCCTAATGTGATTTATTGCCTAATGTCATGTTATGATATTTCAGGATGGGGTCTAATGTGACTGTGATAATGCTTAGGTCATTATTGTACCAGTAGTGACTGGTGGTGGTTTAGATTTACTTACAATTTGATGGTTCTGACCATGGCCATATTGGCCTGGTCCTGTATATAATCCCATTTAAATAGTTACCTGGTGCCAGTTGGCACAGTGTACATGTGTGATTATGATTCTAATGTGTTTATGATAATACAAAGGCTATTTTATATATAACCTTGTGTCGAGTTTCTTTTGTGGTGTGCCTAGTGTGTTGCTTCTGTATGAGTGTGTTGTGCAAATGCTTTACACATTGCCTCTGAGATAAGCCTGATTGTCGTGCCAAGCTACCAAGGGGGTGAGCAGGGGTTATCTTCAGCGTGAAACTCCCTGGCCCTGACTAGAGTGGTGGTTTCTGCATGGCTTAGGTGCAAGCCCTAGCCAACCAGAAATCGCTAAGAAAAACAAGCATTTGCAATGCAATCGGTCTTGCCTTTGGGACCTTGTATGTATTTAGCTATGCAGCACATTAGCCTGGGTGCTGAAACATCTACTGTTCTTTAACATGCAGGGAAAGAAAGCACCAGACTGTGACACGCCAGGTATGGGAACACATGGGAAGAACTATTGCCTTTCAGCAGGAAATGGTATATTCCAAAGCTCTGTTTTTAAAATATAATCAGGAACTATGGTGGTCATATTACTGAAAATAAAAGATTTGAAAAAAATATATTGTCTACGGGTGCTCATGGAAGACAATTTCTATGGACTGTAATCTACAGAATGCTAAGTGATTCTGGTATTTTAATGACCTTTTCTGGTCATTTTCTATCAAGAAATTTAAATAGAGGCAGTTGCCAGACAAATCAAAAAGTACAAAGTCCCTCAGCCGAAAGCACGTCTGATGTTTTACTGACCTCTACTGGTCATTTTCTATCAAGACAGTTAAATAGAGAACAGAAGATGAGTCCCTAAGCAGAAGCAGACAAGTCCTAGGGCTGATCTCCAGAGCCCACAAAGTACATACACATATAAGTACTTACTAAAGTATATACAAGGGGTCTTGAATGCTCGACCTAATGATTGTGTCCGTCTGTAACGCAACTGTTGCTCATGTAAAGAGCTCTGACACCTTTCGGTCTAGTTGGCGTTATATAAAACTCCCCAATAAATACCAATGAGAGGCAGAGCGCTGGCTGCTACATTACTCAAATTATGTGAGCACTGCCACTAACATGAAGGCTGTGTAATAATTATCAGCGCAAAAACAACAGTTGATGGACAGAATGCAGAACAATGTCATACATTCACCCCAGTACAGAGATCTAGGCCTAAATCCATCGTTTCTTTGCACTCCACACCACCCCAGTTCAGACATGGACATATGCAAATCAGCCTTGACCCTGTGCCTCATGGGAACAGTCCAGCCCGAACTACCAAGCCATGTCTTTCCGAGACCGGAATCAAGCATCCTAGGACCGGTTTCTGGCTATCAGCCGTCTTCAGGCAGGATAGCTTGACTCCAGTGGTGTGGAGAGCATGGGACTCACGTCTGAGCATACCCATACCACTCGGGGTGACAAACACAAAAACAACAGTTGATGGACAGAATGCAGAACAATGTCATACATTCACCCCAGTACAGAGATCTGGGCCTAAATCCATCGTTTTTTTGCACTCTACACCACTCCAGTTCAGACATGGCCATATGCAAATCAGCCTTGACCCTGTGCCTCATGGAAACAGTCCAGCCCGAACTGCCAAGCCATGTCTTTCCTGGACTGGAATCAAACATCCTAGGACCGGTTTCTGGCTATCAGCCGTCTTCAGCCAGGATAGCTTGACTCCAGTGGTGTGGAGAGCATTGGACTCACGTCTGAGCATACCCATCCCACTCGGGGTGACAAATGCCAAAAAAACAGTTGATGGACAGAATGCAGAACAATGTCATACATTCACCCCAGTACCGAGATCTGGGCTTAAATCGATTGTTTTTTTGCACTCCACACCACCCTAGTTCAGACATGGCCATATGCAAATCAGCCTTGACCCTGTGTCTCATGGGAACAGTCCAACCAGAACTGCCAAGCCATGTCTTTCCTGGACCGGAATCAAGCATCCTAGGACCGGTTTCTGGCTATCAGTCATCTTCACCCAGGATAGCTTGACTCCAGTGGTGTGGAGAGCATGGGACTCACGTCTGAGCATACCCATCCCACTCGGGGTGACAAATGCAAAAACAACAGTTGATGGACAGAATGCAGAACAATGTCATACATTCACCCCAGTACAGAGATTTGGGCCTAAATCCATCGTTTGTTTGCACTCCACACCACCCCAGTTCAGACATGGCCATATGCAAATCAGCCTTGACCCTGTGCCTCATGGGAACAGTCCAGTCCGAACTGCCAAGCCATGTCTTTCCTGGACCGGAATCAAGCATCCTAGGACCGGTTTCTGGCTATCAGCCGTCTTCAGCCATGATAGCTTGACTCCAGTGGTGTGGAGAGCATGGGACTAACGTCTGAGCATACCCATTCCACTCGGGGTTACAAATGCAAAAACAACAGTTGATGGACAGAATGCAGAACAATGTCATACATTCACCCCAGTACAGAGATCTGGGCCTAAATCCATCGTTTTTTTGCACTCCACACCACCCCAGTTCAGACTTGGCCATATGCAAATCAGCCTTGACCCTGTGCCTCATGGTAACAGTCCAGCCCGATCTGCCAATCCATGTCTTTCCTGGACCGGAATCAAGCATCCAAAGACCGGTTTCTGGCTATCAGCCGTCTTCAGCCAGGATAGCTTGACTCCAGTGGTGTGGAGAGCGTGGGACTCACGTCTGAGCATACCCATCCCACTCGGGGTGACAAATGCAAAAACAACAGTTGATGGACAGAATACAGAACAGTGTCGTACATTCACCCCAGTACAGAGATCTGGGCCTAAATCCATCGTTTTTTTGCACTCCACACCACCCCGTTTCAGACATGGCCATATGCAAATCAGCCTTGACCCTGTGCCTCATGGGAACAGTCCAGCCCGAACTGCGAAGCCATGTCTTTCCTGGACCGGAATCAAGCATCCTAGGACCGGTTTCTGGCTATCAGCTGTCTTCAGCCATGATAGATTGACTCCAGTGGTGTGGAGAGCATGTGACTCACGTCTGAGCATACCCATCCCACTCGGGGTGGACAAATGCAAAAACAACAGTTGATGGACAGAATGCAGAACAATGTAATACATTCACCCCAGTACAGAGATCTGGGCCTAAATCCATCATTTTTTTGCACCCCACACCACCCCAGTTCAGACTTGGCCATATGCAAATCAGCCTTGACCCTGTGCCTCATGGGAACAGTCCAGCCCGAACTGCCAATCCATGTCTTTCCTGGACCGGAATCAAGCATCCTAGGACCGGTTTCTGGTTATCAGCCGTCTTCAGCCAGGATAGCTTGACTCCAGTGGCGTAGTGAGCAAGGGACCCACGTCTGGGCATACCCTTCCCACATAGGGTGAACAGCAAAACAAACAAGATGATGGACGGAATGTTGCACAATGGCAATACATTCACCCCCAGTCACAGGTCTTGGTTTAATCCATTGTTATTTTGCTCACCAAGCCACCCCAGTTCAGACATGGCCATATGCAAATCAGCCTTGACCCTGTGCCTCATGGGAACAGTCCAGCCAGAACTGCCAAGCCGTGTCTTTCCTGGACCGGAATCAAGCATCCTAGGAACGGTTTCTGGCTATCAGCCGTCTTCAGCCAGGATAGCTTGACTCCAGTGGTGTGGAGAGCATAGGACTCACGTCTGAGCATACCCATCCCATTTGGGGTGACAAATGCAAAAACAACAGTTGATGGACAGAATGCAGAACAATGTCATACATTCACCCCAGTACAGAGATCTAGGCCTAATTCCATCGTTTTTTTGCACTCCACACCACCCCAGTTCAGACATGGTCATATGGAAATCAGCCTTGACCCTGTGCCTCATGGGAACAGGCCAGGCCGAACTGCCAAACCATGTCTTTCCTGGACCGGAATCATGCATCCTAGGACCGGTTTCTGGCTATCAGCCATCTTCAGCCAGGATAGCTTGACTCCAGTGGTGTGGAGAGCATGGGACTCAAGTCTGAGCATACCCATTCCAATCGGGGTGACAAATGCAAAAACAACAGTTGATGGACAGAATGCAGAACAATGTCATACATTCACCCCAGTACAGAGATCTGGGTCTAAATCCATCGTTTTTTTGCACTCCACACCACCCCAGTTCAGACTTGGCCATATGCAAATCAGCCTTGACCCTGTGCCTCATGGGAACAGTCCAGCCCAAACTGCCAATCCATGTCTTTCCTGGACCGGAATCAAGCCTCCAAAGACCGGTTTCTGGCTATCAGCCGTCTTCAGGCAGGATAGCTTGACTCCAGTGGTGTGGAGAGCATGGGACTCACATCTGAGCATACCCACCCCACTCGGGGTGACAAATGCAAAAACAACAGTTGATGGACAGAATGCAGAACAATGTCGTACATTCACCCCAGTACAGAGATCTGGGCCTAAATCCATCGTTTGTTTGCACTCCACACCACCCCAGTTCAGACATGGCCATATGCAAATCAGCCTTGACCCTGTGCCTCATGGGAACAGTCCAGCCCGAACTGCGAAGCCATGTCGTTCCTGGACCGGAATCAAGCATCCTAGGACCGGTTTCTGGCTATCAGCCGTCTTCAGCCATGATAGCTTGACTCCAGTGGTGTGGAGAGCATGGGACTCACGTCTGAGCATACCCATCCCACTCGGGGTGACAAATGCAAAAACAACAGTTGATGGACAGAATGCAGAACAATGTCATACATTCACCCCAGTACAGAGATCTGGGCCTAAAGCCATCGTTTTTTTTGCACCCCACACCACCCCAGTTCAGACTTGGCCATATGCAAATCAGCCTTGACCCTGTGCCTCTTGGGAACAGTCCAGCCCGAACAGCCAATCCATGTCTTTCCTGGACCGGAATAAAGCATCCTAGGACCGGTTTCTGGCTATCAGCCGTCTTCAGCCAGGATAGCTTGACTCCAGTGGCGTAGTGAGCAAGGGACCCACGTCTGGGCATACCCTTCCCACAAAAGGTGAACAGCAAAACAAACAAGATGAGGGACGGAATGTTGCACAATGGCAATACATTCACCCCCGTCACAGATCTAAGTTTAATCCATTGTTATTTTGCTCACAAGCCACCCCAGTTCACACATGGCCATATGCAAATCAGCCTTGACCCTGTGCCTCATGGGAACAGTCCAGCCCGAACTGCCAAGCCGTGTCTTTCCTGGACCGGAATCAAGCATCCTAGGACCGGTTTCTGGCTATCAGCCATCTTCAGCCAGGATAGCTTGACTCCAGTGGTGTGTAGAGCATGGGACTCACGTCTGAGCATACCCATCCCACTCGGGGTGACAAATGCAAAAACAACAGTTGATGGACAGAAAGCAGAGCAATGTCATACATTCACCCCAGTACAGAGATCTGGGCCTAAATCCATTGTTTTTTTGCACTCCACACCACCCTAGTTCAGACATGGCCATATGCAAATCAGCCTTGACCCTGTGCCTCATGGGAACAGTCCAACCCGAACTGCCAAGCCATGTCTTTCCTGGACCGGAATCAAGCATCCTAGGACCGGTTTCTGGCTATCAGTCATCTTCACCCAGGATAGCTTGACTCCAGTGGTGTGGAGAGCATGGGACTCACGTCTGAGCATACCCATCCCACTCGGGGTGACAAATGCAAAAACAACAGTTGATGGACAGAATGCAGAACAGTGTCATACATTTACCCCAGTACAGAGATCTGGGCCTAAATCCATCGTTTGTTTGCACTCCACACCACCCCAGTTCAGACATGGCCATATGCAAATCAGCCTTGACCCTGTGCCTCATGGGAACAGTCCAGTCCGAACTGCCAAGCCATGTCTTTCCTGGACCGGAATCAAGCATCCTAGGACCGGTTTCTGGCTATCAGCCGTCTTCAGCCATGATAGCTTGACTCGAGTGGTGTGGAGAGCATGGGACTAACGTCTGAGCATACCCATTCCACTCGGGGTTACAAATGCAAAAACAACAGTTGATGGACAGAATGCAGAACAATGTCATACATTCACACCAGTACAGAGATCTGGGCCTAAATCCATCGTTTTTTTGCACTCCACACCACCCCAGTTCAGACTTGGCCATATGCAAATCAGCCTTGACCCTGTGCCTCATGGTAACAGTCCAGCCCGATCTGCCAATCCATGTCTTTCCTGGACCGGAATCAAGCATCCAAAGACCGGTTTCTGGCTATCAGCCGTCTTCAGCCAGGATAGCTTGACTCCAGTGGTGTGGAGAGCGTGGTACTCACGTCTGAGCATACCCATCCCACTCGGGGTGAGAAATGCAAAAACAACAGTTGATGGACAGAATGCAGAACAGTGTCGTACATTCACCCCAGTACAGAGATCTGGGCCTAAATCCATCGTTTTTTTGCACTCCACACCACCCCGTTTCAGACATGGCCATATGCAAATCAGCCTTGACCCTGTGCCTCATGGGAACAGTCCAGCCCGAACTGCGAAGCCATGTCTTTCCTGGACCGGAATCAAGCATCCTAGGACCGGTTTCTGGCTATCAGCCGTCTTCAGCCATGATAGATTGACTCCAGTGGTGTAGAGAGCATGTGACTCACGTCTGAGCATACCCATCCCACTCGGGGTGACAAATGCAAAAACAACAGTTGATGGACAGAATGCAGAACAATGTCATACATTCACCCCAGTACAGAGATCTGGGCCTAAATCCATCATTTTTTTGCACCCCACACCACCCCAGTTCAGACTTGGCCATATGCAAACCAGCCTTGCCCTGTGCCTCATGGGAACAGTCCAGCCCAAACTGCCAATCCATGTCTTTCCTGGACCGGAATCAAGCCTCCAAAGACCGGTTTCTGGCTATCAGCCGTCTTCAGCCAGGATAGCTTGACTCCAGTGGCGTAGTGAGCAAGGGACCCACGTCTGGGCATACCCTTCCCACATAGGGTGAACAGCAAAACAAACAAGATGATGGACGGAATGTTGCACAATGGCAATACATTCACCCCCAGTCACAGGTCTAGGTTTAATCCATTGTTATTTTGCTCACCAAGCCACCCCAGTTCAGACATGGCCATATGCAAATCAGCCTTGACCCTGTGCCTCATGGGAACAGTCCAGCCAGAACTGCCAAGCCGTGTCTTTCCTGGACCGGAATCAAGCATCCTAGGAACGGTTTCTGGCTATCAGCCGTCTTCAGCCAGGATAGCTTGACTCCAGTGGTGTGGAGAGCATAGGACTCACGTCTGAGCATACCCATCCCTTTTGGGGTGACAAATGCAAAAACAACAGTTGATGGACAGAATGCAGAACAATGTCATACATTCACCCCAGTACAGAGATCTAGGCCTAATTCCATCGTTTTTTTGCACTCCACACCACCCCAGTTCAGACATGGTCATATGGAAATCAGCCTTGACCCTGTGCCTCATGGGAACAGGCCAGGCCGAACTGCCAAACCATGTCTTTCCTGGACCGGAATCAAGCATCCTAGGACCGGTTTCTGGCTATCAGCCGTCTTCAGCCAGGATAGCTTGACTCCAGTGGTGTGGAGAGCATGGGACTCAAGTCTGAGCATACCCATTCCAATCGGGGTGACAAATACAAAAACAACAGTTGATGGACAGAATGCAGAACAATGTCATACATTCACCCCAGTACAGAGATCTGGGTCTAAATCCATCGTTTTTTTGCACTCCACACCACCCCAGTTCAGACTTGGCCATATGCAAATCAGCCTTGACCCTGTGCCTCATGGGAACAGTCCAGCCCAAACTGCCAATCCATGTCTTTCCTGGACCGGAATAAAGCCTCCAAAGACCGGTTTCTGCCTATCAGCCGTCTTCAGCCAGGATAGCTTGACTCCAGTGGTGTGGAGAGCATGGGACTCACGTCTGAGCATACCCATCCCACTCGGGGTGACAAATGCAAAAACAACAGTTGATGGACAGAATGCAGAACAATGTCGTACATTCACCCCAGTACAGAGATCTGGGCCTAAATCCATCGTTTGTTTGCACTCCACACCACCCCAGTTCAGACATGGCCATATGCAAATCAGCCTTGACCCTGTGCCTCATGGGAACAGTCCAGTCCGAACTGCCAAGCCATGTCTTTCCTGGACCGGAATCAAGCATCCTAGGACCGGTTTCTGGCTATCAGCCGTCTTCAGCCATGATAGCTTGACTCCAGTGGTGTGGAGAGCATGGGACTAACGTCTGAGCATACCCATTCCACTCGGGGTTACAAATGCAAAAACAACAGTTGATGGACAGAATGCAGAACAATGTCATACATTCACCCCAGTACAGACATCTGGGCCTAAATCCATCGTTTTTTTCCACTCCACACCACCCCAGTTCAGACTTGGCCATATGCAAATCAGCCTTGACCCTGTGCCTCATGGTAACAGTCCAGCCCGATCTGCCAATCCATGTCTTTCCTGGACCGGAATCAAGCACCCAAAGACCGGTTTCTGGCTATCAGCCGTCTTCAGCCAGGATAGCTTGACTCCAGTGGTGTGGAGAGCGTGGGACTCACGTCTGAGCATACCCATCCCACTCGGGGTGACAAATGCAAAAACAACAGTTGATGGACAGAATACAGAACAGTGTCGTACATTCACCCCAGTACAGAGATCTGGGCCTAAATCCATCGTTTTTTTGCACTCCACACCACCCCGTTTCAGACATGGCCATATGCAAATCAGCCTTGACCCTGTGCCTCATGGGAACAGTCCAGCCCGAACTGTGAAGCCATGTCTTTCCTGGACCGGAATCAAGCATCCTAGGACCGGTTTCTGGCTATCAGCCGTCTTCAGCCATGATAGATTGACTCCAGTGGTGTGGAGAGCATGTGACTCACGTCTGAGCATACCCAGCCCACTCGGGGTGACAAATGCAAAAACAACAGTTGATGGACAAAATGCAGAACAATGTCATACATTCACCCCAGTACAGAGATCTGGGCCTAAATCCATCATTTTTTTGCACCCCACACCACCCCAGTTCAGACTTGGCCATATGCAAATCAGCCTTGACCCTGTGCCTCATGGGAACAGTCCAGCCCGAACTGCCAATCCATGTCTTTCCTGGACCGGAATCAAGCATCCTAGGACCGGTTTCTGGTTATCAGCCGTCTTCAGCCAGGATAGCTTGACTCCAGTGGCGTAGTGAGCAAGGGACCCACGTCTGGGCATACCCTTCCCACATAGGGTGAACAGCAAAACAAACAAGATGATGGACGGAATGTTGCACAATGGCAATACATTCACCCCCAGTCACAGGTCTAGATTTAATCCATTGTTTTTTTGCTCACCAAGCCACCCCAGTTCAGACATGGTCATATGGAAATCAGCCTTGACCCTGTGCCTCATGGGAACAGGCCAGGCCGAACTGCCAAACCATGTCTTTCCTGGACCGGAATCAAGCATCCTAGGACCGGTTTCTGGCTATCAGCCGTCTTCAGCCAGGATAGCTTGACTCCAGTGGTGTGGAGAGCATGGGACTCAAGTCTGAGCATACCCATTCCAATCGGGGTGACAAATGCAAAAACAACAGTTGATGGACAGAATGCAGAACAATGTCATACATTCACCCCAGTACAGAGATCTGGGTCTAAATCCATCGTTTTTTTGCACTCCACACCACCCCAGTTCAGACTTGGCCATATGCAAATCAGCCTTGACCCTGTGCCTCATGGGAACAGTCCAGCCCAAACTGCCAATCCATGTCTTTCCTGGACCGGAATCAAGCCTCCAAAGACCGGTTTCTGGCTATCAGCCGTCTTCAGCCAGGATAGCTTGACTCCAGTGGTGTGGAGAGCATGGGACTCACATCTGAGCATACCCATCCCACTCGGGGTGACAAATGCAAAAACAACAGTTGATGGACAGAATGCAGAACAATGTCGTACATTCACCCCAGTACAGAGATCTGGGCCTAAATCCATCGTTTGTTTGCACTCCACACCACCCCAGTTCAGACATGGCCATATGCAAATCAGCCTTGACCCTGTGCCTCATGGGAACAGTCCAGCCCGAACTGCGAAGCCATGTCTTTCCTGGACCGGAATCAAGCATCCTAGGACCGGTTTCTGGCTATCAGCCGTCTTCAGCCATGATAGCTTGACTCCAGTGGTGTGGAGAGCATGGGACTCACGTCTGAGCATACCCATCCCACTCGGGGTGACAAATGCAAAAACAACAGTTGATGGACAGAATGCAGAACAATGTCATACATTCACCCCAGTACAGAGATCTGGGCCTAAAGCCATCGTTTTTTTTGCACCCCACACCACCCCAGTTCAGACTTGGCCATATGCAAATCAGCCTTGACCCTGTGCCTCATGGGAACAGTCCAGCCCGAACAGCCAATCCATGTCTTTCCTGGACCGGAATAAAGCATCCTAGGACCGGTTTCTGGCTATCAGCCGTCTTCAGCCAGGATAGCTTGACTCCAGTGGCGTAGTGAGCAAGGGACCCACGTCTGGGCATACCCTTCCCACAAAAGGTGAACAGCAAAACAAACAAGATGAGGGACGGAATGTTGCACAATGGCAATACATTCACCCCCGTCAAAGAACTAAGTTTAATCCATTGTTATTTTGCTCACAAGCCACCCCAGTTCAGACATGGCCATATGCAAATCAGCCTTGACCCTGTGCCTCATGGGAACAGTCTAGCCCGAACTGCCAAGCCGTGTCTTTCCTGGACCGGAATCAAGCATCCTAGGACCGGTTTCTGGCTATCAGCCATCTTCAGCCAGGATAGCTTGACTCCAGTGGTGTGTAGAGCATGGGACTCACGTCTGAGCATACCCATCCCACTCGGGGTGACAAATGCAAAAACAACAGTTGATGGACAGAAAGCAGAGCAATGTCATACATTCACCCCAGTACAGAGATCTGGGCCTAAATCCATTGTTTTTTTGCACTCCACACCACCCTAGTTCAGACATGGCCATATGCAAATCAGCCTTGACCCTGTGCCTCATGGGAACAGTCCAACCCGAACTGCCAAGCCATGTCTTTCCTGGACCGGAATCAAGCATCCTAGGACCGGTTTCTGGCTATCAGTCATCTTCACCCAGGATAGCTTGACTCCAGTGGTGTGGAGAGCATGGGACTCACGTCTGAGCATACCCATTCCACTCGGGGTTACAAATGCAAAAACAACAGTTGATGGACAGAATGCAGAACAATGTCATACATTCACCCCAGTACAGAGATCTGGGCCTAAATCCATCGTTTTTTTGCACTCCACACCACCCCAGTACAGACTTGGCCATATGCAAATCAGCCTTGACCCTGTGCCTCATGGTAACAGTCCAGCCCGATCTGCCAATCCATGTCTTTCCTGGACCGGAATCAAGCATCCAAAGACCGGTTTCTGGCTATCAGCCGTCTTCAGCCAGGATAGCTTGACTCCAGTGGTGTGGAGAGCGTGGGACTCACGTCAGAGCATACCCATCCCACTCGGGGTGAGAAATGCAAAAACAACAGTTGATGGACAGAATGCAGAACAGTGTCGTACATTCACCCCAGTACAGAGATCTGGGCCTAAATCCATCGTTTTTTTGCACTCCACACCACCCCGTTTCAGACATGGCCATATGCAAATCAGCCTTTACCCTGTGCCTCATGGGAACAGTCCAGCCCGAACTGCGAAGCCATGTCTTTCCTGGACCGGAATCAAGCATCCTAGGACCGGTTTCTGGCTATCAGCCGTCTTCAGCCATGATAGATTGACTCCAGTGGTGTAGAGAGCATGTGACTCACGTCTGAGCATACCCAACCCACTCGGGGTGACAAATGCAAAAACAACAGTTGATGGACAGAATGCAGAACAATGTCATACATTCACCCCAGTACAGAGATCTGGGCCTAAATCCATCATTTTTTTGCACCCCACACCACCCCAGTTCAGACTTGGCCATATGCAAACCAGCCTTGACCCTGTGCCTCATGGGAACAGTCCAGCCCAAACTGCCAATCCATGTCTTTCCTGGACCGGAATCAAGCCTCCAAAGACCGGTTTCTGGCTATCAGCTGTCTTCAGCCAGGATAGCTTGACTCCAGTGGCGTAGTGAGCAAGGGACCCACGTCTGGGCATACCCTTCCCACATAGGGTGAACAGCAAAACAAACAAGATGATGGACGGAATGTTGCACAATGGCAATACATTCACCCCCAGTCACAGGTCTAGGTTTAATCCATTGTTATTTTGCTCACCAAGCCACCCCAGTTCAGACATGGCCATATGCAAATCAGCCTTGACCCTGTGCCTCATGGGAACAGTCCAGCCAGAACTGCCAAGCCGTGTCTATCCTGGACCGGAATCAAGCATCCTAGGAACGGTTTCTGGCTATCAGCCGTCTTCAGCCATGATAGCTTGACTCCAGTGGTGTGGAGAGCATAGGACTCACGTCTGAGCATACCCATCCCATTTGGGGTGACAAATGCAAAAACAACAGTTGATGGACAGAATGCAGAACAATGTCATACATTCACCCCAGTACAGAGATCTAGGCCTAATTCCATCGTTTTTTTGCACTCCACACCACCCCAGTTCAGACATGGTCATATGGAAATCAGCCTTGACCCTGTGCCTCATAGGAACAGGCCAGGCCGAACTGCCAAACCATGTCTTTCCTGGACCGGAATCAAGCATCCTAGGACCGGTTTCTGGCTATCAGCCGTCTTCAGCCAGGATAGCTTGACTCCAGTGGTGTGGAGAGCATGGGACTCAAGTCTGAGCATACCCATTCCAATCGGGGTGACAAATGCAAAAACAACAGTTGATGGACAGAATGCAGAACAATGTCATACATTCACCCCAGTACAGAGATCTGGGTCTAAATCCATCGTTTTTTTGCACTCCACACCACCCCAGTTCAGACTTGGCCATATGCAAATCAGCCTTGACCCTGTGCCTCATGGGAACAGTCCGCCCAAACTGCCAATCCATGTCTTTCCTGGACCGGAATCAAGCCTCCAAAGACCGGTTTCTGGCTATCAGCCGTCTTCAGCCAGGATAGCTTGACTCCAGTGGTGTGGAGAGCATGGGACTCACGTCTGAGCATACCCATCCCACTCGGGGTGACAAATGCAAAAACAACAGTTGATGGACAGAATGCAGAACAATGTCGTACATTCACCCCAGTACATAGATCTGGGCCTAAATCCATCTTTTTTTTGCACTCTACACCACCCCAGTTCAGACATGGCCATATGCAAATCAGCCTTGACCCTGTGCCTCATGGGAACAGTCCAGCCCGAACTGCGAAGCCATGTCTTTCCTGGACCGGAATCAAGCATCCTAGGACCGGTTTCTGGCTATCAGCCGTCTTCAGCCATGATAGCTTGACTCCAGTGGTGTGGAGAGCATGGGACTCACGTCTGACCATACCCATCCCACTCGGGGTGACAAATGCAAAAACAACAGTTGATGGACAGAATGCAGAACAATGTCATACATTCACCCCAGTACAGAGATCTGGGCCTAAAGCCATTGTTTTTTTTGCACCCCACACCACCCCAGTTCAGACTTGGCCATATGCAAATCAGCCTTGACCCTGTGCCTCATGGGAACAGTCCAGCCCGAACAGCCAATCCATGTCTTTCCTGGACCGGAATAAAGCATCCTAGGACCGGATTCTGGCTATCAGCCGTCTTCAGCCAGGATAGCTTGACTCCAGTGGCGTAGTGAGCAAGGGACCCACGTCTGGGCATACCCTTCCCACAAAAGGTGAACAGCAAAACAAACAAGATGAGGGACGGAATGTTGCACAATGGCAATACATTCACCCCCGTCACAGATCAAAGTTTAATCCATTGTTATTTTGCTCACAAGCCACCCCAGTTCAGACATGGCCATATGCAAATCAGCCTTGACCCTGTGCCTCATGGGAACAGTCCAGCCCGAACTGCCAAGCCGTGTCTTTCCTGGACCGGAATCAAGCATCCTAGGACCGGTTTCTGGCTATCAGCCGTCTTCAGCCAGGATAGCTTGACTCCAGTGGTGTGGAGAGCATGGGACTCACGTCTGAGCATACCCATCCCACTCAGGGTGACAAATGCAAAAACAACAGTTGATGGACAGAATGCAGAACAATGTCAAACATTCACCCCAGTACAGAGATCTGAGCCTAAATCCATCGTTTTTTTGCACTCCACACCACCCCAGTTCAGACTTGGCCATATGCAAATCAGCCTTGACCCAGTGCCTCATGGGAACAGTCCAGCCCGAACTTCCAAGCCATGTCTTTCCTGGACCAGAATCAAGCATCCTAGGACCGGTTTCTGGCTATCAGCCGTCTTCAGCCAGGATAGCTTGACTCCAGTGGCGTAGTGAGCAAGGGACCCACGTCTGGGCATACCCTTCCCACATAGGGTGAACAGCAAAACAAACAAGATGATGGACGGAATGTTGCACAATGGCAATACATTCACCCCCAGTCACAGGTCTAGGTTTAATCCATTGTTATTTTGCTCACCAAGCCACCCCAGTTCAGACATGGCCATATGCAAATCAGCCTTGACCCTGTGCCTCATGGGAACAGTCCAGCCAGAACTGCCAAGCCGTGTCTTTCCTGGACCGGAATCAAGCATCCTAGGAACGGTTTCTGGCTATCAGCCGTCTTCAGCCAGGATAGCTTGACTCCAGTGGTGTGGAGAGCATAGGACTCACGTCTGAGCATACCCATCCCATTTGGGGTGACAAATGCAAAAACAACAGTTGATGGACAGAATGCAGAACAATGTCATACATTCACCCCAGTACAGAGATCTAGGCCTAATTCCATCGTTTTTTTGCACTCCACACCACCCCAGTTCAGACATGGTCATATGGAAATCAGCCTTGACCCTGTGCCTCATGGGAACAGGCCAGCCCGAACTGCCAAACCATGTCTTTCCTGGACCGGAATCAAGCATCCTAGGACCGGTTTCTGGCTATCAGCCGTCTTCAGCCAGGATAGCTTGACTCCAGTGGTGTGGAGAGCATGGGACTCAAGTCTGAGCATACCCATTCCAATCGGGGTGACAAATGCAAAAACAACAGTTGATGGACAGAATGCAGAACAATGTCATAGATTCACCCCAGTACAGAGATCTGGGCCTAAATCCATCGTTTTTTTGCACTCCACACCACCCCAGTTCAGACTTGGCCATATGCAAATCACCCTTGACCCTGTGCCTCATGGGAACAGTCCAGCCCAAACTGCCAATCCATGTCTTTCCTGGACCGGAATCAAGCATCCAAAGACCGGTTTCTGGCTATCAGCCGTCTTCAGACAGGATAGCTTGACTCCAGTGGTGTGGAGAGCATAGGACTCACGTCTGAGCATACCCATCCCATTTGGGGTGACAAATGCAAAAACAACAGTTGATGGACAGAATGCAGAACAATGTCATACATTCACCCCAGTACAGAGATCTAGGCCTAATTCCATCGTTTTTTTGCACTCCACACCACCCCAGTTCAGACATGGTCATATGGAAATCAGCCTTGACCCTGTGCCTCATGGGAATAGGCCAGCCCGAACTGCCAAACCATGTCTTTCCTGGACCGGAATCAAGCATCCTAGGACCGGTTTCTGGCTATCAGCCGTCTTCAGCCAGGATAGCTTGACTCCAGTGGTGTGGAGAGCATGGGACTCAAGTCTGAGCATACCCATTCCAATCGGGGTGACAAATGCAAAAACAACAGTTGATGGACAGAATGCAGAACAATGTCATAGATTCACCCCAGTACAGAGATCTGGGCCTAAATCCGTCGTTTTTTTGCACTCCACACCACCCCAGTTCAGACTTGGCCATATGCAAATCACCCTTGACCCTGTGCCTCATGGGAACAGTCCAGCCCAAACTGCCAATCCATGTCTTTCCTGGACCGGAATCAAGCATCCAAAGACCGGTTTCTGGCTATCAGCCGTCTTCAGCCAGGATAGCTTGACTCCAGTGGTGTGGAGAACATGGGACTCACGTCTGAGCATACCCATCCCACTCGGGGTGACAAATGCAAAAACAACAGTTGATGGACAGAATGCAGAACAATGTCGTACATTCACCCCAGTACAGAGATCTGGGCCTAAATCCATCGTTTGTTTGCACTCCACACCACCCCAGTTCAGACATGGCCATATGCAAATCAGCCTTGACCCTGTGCCTCATGAGAACAGTCCAGCCCGAACTACCAAACCATGTCTTTTCTTGACTGGAAACAAGCATCCTAGGACCAGTTTATGGCTGTCAGCCGTCTTCAGCCAGGATAGCTTGACTCCAGTGGTGGGAGAGCATGGGACTCACCTCTGAGCATACCCATCCCACTCGGGGTGACGAATGTAAAAACAACAGTTGATGGACAGAATGCAGAACAATGTCAAATAGTTCGGGCTGGACTGTTCCCATGAGGCACAGGGTCAAAGCTGATTTGCATATGGCCATGTCTGAACTGGGGTGGTGTGGAGTGAAAAAAAACAATGGATTTAGGCCCAGATCTCGGTATTGGGGTGAATGTATGACATTGTTCTGCATTCTGTCCATCAACTGTTGTTTTTGCATTTGTCACCCCGAGTGGGATGGGTATGCTCAGACGTGAGTCCCATGCTCTCCACACCACTGGAGTCAAGCTATCCTGGCTGAAGACGGCTGATAGCCATAAACCGGTCCTAGGATGCTTGATTCCGGTCCAGGAAAGACATGGCTTGGCAGTTAGGGCTGGACTGTTCCCATGAGGCACAGGGTCACGGCTGATTTGCATATGGCCATGTCTGAACTGGGGTGGTTTGGAGTGCAAAAAAACGATGGATTTAGGCCCAGATCTCTGTACTGGGGTGAATGTATGACATTGCTCTGCTTTCTGTCCATCAACTGTTGTTTTTGCATTTGTCACCCCGAGTGGGATGGGTATGCTCAGACGTGAGTCCCATGCTCTACACACCACTGGAGTCAAGCTATCCTGGCTGAAGATGGCTGATAGCCAGAAACCGGTCCTAGGATGCTTGATTCCGGTCCAGGAAAGACATGGCTTTGCAGTTCAGGCTGGACTGTTCCCATGAGGCACAGGGTCAAGGCTGATTTGCATATGGCCATGTCTAAACTGGGGTGGTGTGGAGTGCATAAAAACGATGGATTTAGGCCCAGATCTCTGTACTGGGGTGAATGTATGACACTGTTCTGCATTCTGTCCATCAAATGTTGTTTTTGCATTTGTCACCCCGAGTGGGATGGGTATGCTCAGACGTGAGTCCCATGCGCTCCACACCACGGGAGTCAAGCTATCCTGGCTGAAGACGGCTGATAGCCAGAAACCAGTCCTAGGATGCTTGATTCCGGTCCAGGAAAGACATGGCTTGGCAGTTCAGGCTGGACTGTTCCCATGAGGCACAGGGTCAAGGCTGATTTGCATATGGCCATGTCTGACCTGGGGTGGTGTGGAGTGCAAAAAACGATGGATTTAGGCCCAGATCTCTGTACTGGGGTGAATGTATGACATTGTTCTGCATTCTGTCCATCAACTGTTGTTTTTGCATATGTCACCCCGAATGGGATGGGTATGCTCAGACGTGAGTCCCATGCTCTCCACACCACTGGAGTCAAGCTATCCTGGCTGAAGACGGCTGATAGCCAGAAACCGGTCCTAGGATGCTTTATTCCGGTCCAGGAAAGACATGGCTTGGCAGTTCGGGCTGGACTGTTCCCATGAGGCACAAGGTCAAGGCTGATTTGCATATGGCCATGTCTGAACTGGGGTGGTGTGGAGTGCAAAAAAAGATGGAATTAGGCCCAGATCTCTTTACTGGGGTGAATTTATGACATTTTTCTCCATTCTGTCCATCAACTGTTGTTTTTGCATTTGTCACCCCGAGTGGGATGGGTATGCTCAGACGTGAGTCCCATGCTCTCCACACCACTGGAGGCAAGCTATCCTGTGTGAAGACGGCTGATAGCCATAAACCGGTCCTAGGATGCTCGATTCCGGTCCAGGAAAGACATGGTTTGGCAGTTCGGGCTGGACTGTTCCCATGAGGCACAGGGTCACGGTTGATTTGCGTGTGACCATGTCTGAACTGGGGTGGTGTGGAGTGCAAAAAAACGATGGATTTAGGCCCAGATCTCTGTACTGGGGTGAATGTATGACATTGTTCTGCATTCTGTCCATCAACTGTTGTTTTTGCCTTTGTCACTCCGAGTGGGATGGGTATGCTCAGACGTGAGTCCCATGCTCTCCACACCACTCGAGGCAAGCTATCCTGTGTGAAGACGGCTGATAACCATAAACCGGTCCTAGGATGCTTGATTCCGGTCCAGGAAAGACATGGTTTGGCAGTTCGGGCTGGACTGTTCCATGAGGCACAGGGTCAAGGCTGATTTGCATATGACCATGTCTGAACTGGGGTGGTGTGGAGTGCAAAAAAAACGATGGATT
This sequence comes from Lissotriton helveticus, assembly GCF_964261635.1. Taxonomy (NCBI): domain Eukaryota; kingdom Metazoa; phylum Chordata; class Amphibia; order Caudata; family Salamandridae; genus Lissotriton; species Lissotriton helveticus. The sequence goes on along the minus strand of NC_136067.1, from coordinate 1,299,895,431 downwards.
TAGGCCCAGATCTCTGTACTGGGGTGAATGTATGACATTGCTCTGCATTCTGTCCATTAACTGTTGTTTTTGCGCATGTAATAATCATCAGCACCACATGTGTGGGGAACAGTTTCACCCACCAGACTGTAGCCTATGCGTACCTTCCTTAATACAAGTTTGAAAGGCTGATCGTCACATTTGTTATTTTGGAGATTGTCTGACGCTGTGCTGCCGTCATCCATCAACTCTTTGTTATATCCATGAATAAAGATGAAATGAGAGAATCCGTGATGACAGTCATCAGTGACCTGCGGTAATAATGAAAATGTATAACAAAAGGCATAAAATGGGGTTTCATTACATACCCTTTTTCTCACTAAATTCAAATTGTCAGTCGTATTCTACATTAATAATTTATTTGTGGATCTGAAAGCCTAGGTCGGAAATCAACAGGCAAATTCCACATAATTATAAGTTTTAATTGTTTTGAAGTTTTTCAAATGTTACACTTTTTCGGACATTCAGGTGAATATTTGCTTGGTCCTGAAAAGAATACTTTGCAGTAGCTTCTCTGCCGCAATGGAAAACATTGGTGTGGGAAGGACAAGCATGCGTGTGGTTAAATCTTTCATGGAGCATGAGTATGAATACTGGTGGGAAAATGTTAAATAAAGGAAGGGTGTTTGGAAGTGACCTTGTTCGTCCCAGCAATAATGTATTTTTTTGTTGTCTTTATGCAATAAGAATAAAATAGACAAGTGCAGGGTGAGGCAAGAATTACATGAATAATATTCTATCTTAAAATGTGACTCCGTTCACCAGCAACTATCAGAATTCCAAAATTATACCTCCCTGACATCTGAAGGTTAGCAAAAGGATTTTAGAAACTCTCGAAGTCCATTTTGCTGTTAAACCTGCACTTAAAATTCATGGAAATAGGTTGTAACCTTTAATAAACTCCTGGGATGACTGAAAAGAGAAAAAGTAAAAAATAAACGTCCCAGATCACCCTTAATATAAATGGTGTGCTTGAATATGACTTTTTACATACTCTGACTTAATTTACAGAATTTCACATGAGCTTTGCTTTTTATAACTCAAAGAAAAAAACACCGATGCACGCGCTGAACCTCCCTCGGCACAGAAAGACACATAATGTTAAAAGCGAAATGACAACTGACAGCATTAATGTTCCTACTAGAGGCCCGCCAACAAACCCCAAAGAAGCATGCTAACACCTCCGTATAAAAGGGTGCTGGAATGTTTTTTATAAAGCTTCAGTACCTGCATTGCGTACTTCCCCTTGAACACAGAAAGTGTAACACTAGCACATGCCATGGAAATACCGGATAGACAATTTGTTCTATCTTAGGAGGAAAAGAAGCAGCCATCATCACGTCTTCATCTGAAGAACATTGTCATTTCTGGAGTTGCGCTCTCAATGTCATTCTGCATAGTGGAGGTTTCTGCCAGATGTGAAAAAAAATTTGGGGGACAAATTTCAGGTCAGAAAAATACATTGTGCTCTAATACGTTTGTAACACTCATATGCTCACATTAGGGTAATGGTGGGTCACACACATGCTCATGCTGATAGAAATATTGTATATATAATTATCAATAATGTGTTTGAATACAATATTATACTTTAAATAATCTCTGTGTATTTTCACTAAATTCTCTCGACAATTTTCTTGGGTACAGGGCGCATATTATCAAGAAACGGCGTAAAAATTATCGCCGCTTCAGCAGCAGGAAACTGCCGCTAAAGCGGCAATAATGGGCTTGATAATATGCCCTTGTGAATTCCCATTTTCTGGTGTGAACATGGGCTTCTATTGGAATTCTCATGGGCACCCCTCGCCGCAATGCCACAAAGGCAGGTTGTGCCTTCAATGCACAACGTGACAGGCACCGCACAGTGCCTGCCACGTTGTTCATTGAAATGCAGGGGGGTACCATAGGTACCACTCATGTGCACCCCCCACCCCTCAGAGTCCTGGGGGCCCGCAAAAGGCCCCCGCAAGCAGACTTTGCATGCCTTTCCGTGGCAGCAACGCCGCCACGGAAGGGCATGTTCCTGCCCACATTGTAATATGGCTGGCTGTGTCTAACATACACCGCCACCATATTGAACCCTTTTCCGCCGGTCGACTTATCGTCCGGGTGGAAAAGCAGTGGACTTCTTTCCGTCTGCCGCGGACCCCCCAGCCATTGTAATATGGTGAGGGGTCTTTGCTGCAAGGATGGCGGGTGGAACGCTCCCGCCGGGCCGGCGGTGACAATCGCAGCCCATCTGGGGCGATCTGCCCGCCATCCTAATGGGGCCCTAGGTGTTTTAAAATCTTGCTAATAAAAAACGAGTTTCTATTGTTGCCACATAATTTTTTTCTGGACAAGGTACAATTCGTTCAACAATTTTAGATCTGAGACTCAGATGGAGCCAGGAGTTTCATACAATTGTCTTTAAGGAAACGGAACCACCATTTATAATTCTACTTTGGGAATTGGATCTCTTTCCTTTGCCCAACCCTCAGTTAAGTATTGAGGGATTTCTTTAAAAAATGCTTATCTTTCGCGTGGATGTCTTGGTGTTTCTTGTGTACACCGTGAGATTTCTTTTCCATGGGCTCCCCTCCCAATAGACCATGTGCCAGGGATGAAGTGGAGGACTGTGTACTTATGGAGTGCACAATCTTCCGAAAACATATACTCAATGGAAACCATTCTGGTGCCACCGTCCAGTCTTTTTTTTGCAACGTCCAGTCTTTTTTTGGCAAGATAATTAACATCATTAATGAAACATGCCTATGGGTTGGTTAGTGACAGCAATCTCTGAGGCAGATTTACAAGCCCCTTGCTCCACTTTTGAGTCACTTTTCCCATGTTAAAAGTGTCGCAAAAGTGGCGCAAGGGGCTTGTAAATCTGCCCCTCTGTGTTTGCCAGCCCATACAAGAAAGAGATCTCTGGACTACGCATTGCCTTCCTTAGCACCCAAGTTATTGAGATTGAGTGACCATGAAAAATGTCATAGGTGTAAGTTCATAGCATTTCAGGTGAGCATTATGTGGTCATAAGAAGCATGCTCATGCCCTCTCTTATCGGCCTTTGGCAGACATGTGAGATTTCTTCTTCTTCTTTATGGCCTCTTGGAAGTATTCCACCTATGAACTCGGCCATCAAACTTGATAGCTCAGCTTTTACAGTCACAGTCATTGCTACAATGATTCTAATTTGTCTCATAAGTGCATTAGAAATACTCAAGGCCAGGCTGAAAACCGAATCCAGACTTGGCAAAACATCCCATGTCAATTCCAAACTGCACAACGAAAGAGGGTGATCAGCAAAGTAGCCTGCCACTCTCCGATGGGTATGTGGTGAACACAACTTACTGAGAACATTTTGGAAAAGTATGGGTGCGGAAGTAGATATTATAGGACAACGTCCAAAATTATGTGGTACCAGAATACTGTAGTAAACTACTGATGATCAAAGTAACATCAAGGTAACTATATATAGGTAAATATATGTTTGTTATGTCTCCACAATGTGTGTCCCTTGGCGATATATATGTAATCAAGACATATAGATTTGGAGTTGAGATTAGTAGATCTTTACTTGCCTATGTATGCTTATCTTCTCGATATTATGTCATTTGTGAATTTGTGCTACAGTGTTATAGTAGCAGAATGTTACAAACTTGATAATCTGACATACAACCATATCAAATGTTTTTGAGAAAATGCCATTTTATTTACAGAGATTTATGAGTAGCAATTAATATAATATTTGCAATACATCGAGGTCTTCCCTGACAATGTATATGACTAATGAGAAATTGGGCCCTTGGTATAAAAAAGCTGGCCGCAAACCAAGAAGTAATTCGAACCACAGAAGATGCGCTGTGAACCACTGAATGCATTCCAATAGAGAATCTCATGTTAATGGCATTTTCATTCTTTGTAAATTGTTTACCATTATACAATGCCCATCATTGTTTGTGTACCAGTGAAGTGTTCATAAAAATACCATGTTGCTAATAATGTGTCTCTAAAATATGCCTGTCTAACAATGTTGTTGCTTAACTTTACTACTCAAAATACTGACCTGTGAGCCTTGACTACTAATGGTTAAAAAACCCAACCTTCTCATTTTCGTAAGAGAAGGCTGTCTGTGCAAAAGAGAAGCTTAGTGGGCCAGAGCTGCTGTTTAGGATGCTAGGACTACGGCAGCTTATATCTTACCGTCAGACTCAGGAACTCTCTCTCTCCCGCTAGAACTAAAATATTAAACCCAACTGCAGACTTTTAGGAAGGCATTAAAAAACTGGCTTTTTGACCTCTAACTAAGCTGGCGCCTCGACACCCTTGGGCATTAGTCGTGCTATTCAAATGTTTCTTTCACTTCTTTCAATCCATTTCATTACCAAGGCTCAGGCTTTACACATTACTGTACCCCACTAGGTTTAAGGTTCTCCCATCATGCCAGTCTTCACTATAACCCAGGATCAAAGGCAACGACTCTACATACCACATGTATGTAAAGCAATACTGTCAGAAAAAGAAAATCCCTGTTAAGGGTAGCAGACAAGGATTGCTGTGGCAGAAACACAGGGGGGGTTTATTCAAAGTGTGACCTCTATCAGCTATGTCACCAAACATCAATATCAAACTCTATCGGGTATGCAGTACACTATGACTAAACCAATAACTAATGATGATGCAGGAATTTATAAAAATACGAAAATTTATTCATATAGGCCTCCCACTTGGGTTACAATCTAAAACATAATTCATACATTTTAAAATAACATTCAGGATAGCAACACATATAAAAATATACACTCAAAACAAGTTATATTAAAAAAGGTCTTAACAAAAGGTCGACGCGGCGTTTCGGTGTCACTTTATCTTGGCACCTTCATCAGGACATTTAAGACTTTTGACTTTGTATCTATGAATAAATAACAATCTTTTAGTGTACTGTTATAATACATTTAAATCAAATCACTTAGACATATAACCACTGTGCACAATTTACAAACACTCTATTGACCACTCCCCTGGTTTCCAGAAACTGTTTTACTGTTTTTCCTCAAAACAACATATTTGTACTCCTAACTATGGTGTACATAGACTGAGTATCTACCAATCGGTATCTCTTTGTTAATGCAGCTCCTATATATATACCTGATTATTACGGTTGAGGAAGCTTTTCAATTGCTGTCCGTTTAGCGTAATTTCTCTAGAAATGCTCTCGGTTTTCTATAGGTCCGGTTTTGTAATGCGCACCATTTAACTCTAAAGAAAACATAAACAGATCCATGTTGGCCTATGTATTATCTCTATTCAACAAACTCAACATTGCACACCCAGCCTCTCGTGTTAGTTACCTTAAGTGATGGAGTTTGTTATTTGTCAATTTGCACGGAGAAACCACCGTTGGGGATCAATGTAGATAGTTTCAAAAAGCTGTGGTGATCTAAATATGCATGAAAAGGGGAATCATATTAAATCTAGAATTAGACTTTTCCCTGATTTATCCACTTCTTGGACCTACAGATCTCATCTTACTACATCAGATTCTACATTTTACTCACCAGCTCACTTGTGAATGTCCTTTGTCTATTTGATGTATAATGTAGATAGGACAGAATTCTCCTGTTGTCCTGGTTTAGGCTCAACATTCAGTTCTTAGAGGTCTGTGAATTTAAATGAAGGACACTAATTAACTGGCTACTGATGTCTATTTTGTTCTAATTAGTCACTCATTGCTCACTCTTTTATACTTCAACATAATTTGGTGTATATTTAGAGTGGTAGTATTCAAATCCCAATTTCTCTTGTAGGCAAGTGCTATCAGAGTTGCTGATAGACTACATATTCTACACTGTTTTGTAGGGTTGCAGTTTACTCAAAAGCCCATCCCATAGTGCCTGTTCTAGCCTTCAGTCCTCACACACATGCCCCTCATATCACATACCTTAATTCCTCAGTTCGGCCTCCCTGTTTCTCCGTGCTTCATCCTCCTTGTCATTTCGAAGTGGAATGAACAGAAAACGGGGCCGCGTTTTTATGCTGGCTCTGACTAACGTGACCCGGAAGTTAATGATTCTCCATGATCCGAAAGTCGTCAAAGGCCATAATAATAATCGATAATACTATATTATATACTACATATATCTCTCGAGGATTATATCGTCTAATCCATAACCTCTGTTAAGCATTATCGCCGTTTTGGTGTTACTGATGTAGCCCAAGGTCCCCAGGACCCGGAAGTTGTTGACGCTGCCCATCATTCATTCTAACCAATGCCCGAGTGATTGTAACGGGATAATGGATAAAGAGGGCCGAATGGTTGGCGGTATCTAATTGTTAGGAACTATTTATACGTTCCTTATAACATTTGTCCTATTTCTTACAAATTCATTGCGTTTTATGTACGCGGCGGCCATCTTGGATTGGGGCGCTATCGTCCATAGTTATATTGACCCTCTCTCCCCATTACATACTCGTAATTTCCTTATTATCCTATGTGTACTCTTTTATAAAGATGCGTGTTTCTTGCATAGATATTGAATGGGAACACATGTATAAACATCAAGACCTTACACAATGGATCGAGAGTGCTGCATTAATTATTAAACACATTCTTTCCACAGCGTAACTAATATCTTCACTCTGTGCACGTTTTGTTATATGGTGGTTCAAATCGTTATATATACATTTTCCTCAGTAACAGTTAGGATCGTTATACATTTTTTACTACTACGATATCACAACCAAAGCATATTACGTATCAGGGTAATTCTATCTGTTACACATAGTCATGATCACCTGGCTGTCTGTATGGGATTAAATCGGCAACTGCCCAAACATCAATTAACATGCTCTATGTTAAAAACCACAACTGAACATAAACAACGTTCTTAATCTATTTATGATGATACAGATCTTCTGGTTATCTTCACATGTGTCACATCAAAAAACGCTGATTTTGATAGTACAGTTCTATGATTCAGCTCTTAGTTTGGTCATCCTAATCTGAGGGCACTGCATATAAGGAGGGTGAAAAGGAGACCACACCTCACAAAAATAATCGTTCCCACTCCTCCCTATTGTTCAGCCCAGTTCTAAAGGTATTGAAAAGGGACATGTAAAACTGCTCCCTCTTCTTTCTTTTTGCATTATCATTACCTCCTCTGATGCTGTGGGTGATGCATTCCACGCCACCCCATTTCAAATCCTCTATTTTGTGATTATGAGTGATCCAGTGGTCTACTAAGGGCGCTGTCAGCTTTTTGGTTCTAATGGCAGATTTGTGCTCCGTAATCCTAGTTTTAATTTCGCGTGCTGTCTCACCTATATAAGCTTTATCGCACGGGCATTTAATTATATAGATCAAATTTTTTGTTCTACAATTAATGAAGTTTTTGATCCTATGCGTGACTCCAATCACTGCATAGGCAAAGCAATACTGTCATCGCAGACATCACATTGTAAAGTGATGTGAAACATCACTGCTGCTCTAGAATGCACATTGCTTGATAAGTACAGAACATTTCTATCCACATTACTTCAGTGTCATTCTGTTGCAGGGTGGATGTTTTATATGATATGGCTGGGAGGACTTATTATATATTACCAACAAAATAGACAGAGAGGGAACTCTGATTCACTCCTAGCAGCACTAGCTCATCCTGTTAGTGTGGCGCAGAGCAGTCAGATGTACTCAGAGGAACATGTGTTAAGCATTTCATAGTATCAATAAGTAAAGTGATACAAATCGAGAGAAACATTGACACCAATTTATAAAAATAGATTGTGTTTTTATATAAATATTAGGCACCAAAATGAACTTGATACGTTACCTTGGAACTATAGATTTTCAAAGTATTAAACTATAAATGCAATGAAAGTTGTCAAACATTTCCTATTAAAGTCAATGGGAGAAAACTCACTAAGCAAAATGATAGTTGCAGGGTGAGTTCAAATAAACCCTTTCGTGGCTAAGGTTCTGCGGGGCCCTAGACCAAGACTCAACCATTGCTACTTCATTACCATCCTTAGGGAGACCGGGTGCCGAGTTACTTGGCTGTCCTTAATGTTGACGGGATCCAGGGGAGGTGTCGAAAATGCAGAACTTTGCAAAACCACACTTGGGTGATGAGTAACACTCTACCCTCAGACAGTAGATACTTTTGGGGTCACAAGACCCAGGTGCAACAGCTGGAATTCTTCTACCTTACCCAGTGGATCTGGGTGCAGAGGTAGCTGGCAGCTGTGAATCACCAGGGCAGGTTGCACCAAAGATGTTTTACCACACACTTGACAACTTCAACCTCAGGATGCAGGGACAAAGCAGAGGGGTCATTCCTGACATCGGTCACTGTTGCTTTGAGGTGATATGAGGCTGGGGGGGTTGTTCAAGGGGTCAACCACCTGAGTGGCGATCACCAAGTCTTGGCTGCAACAAATGTAGTTTACAATTACTTAAGTGGCTGGGGGCAACAGGAGTGAAGTAGCGGCTTGAAACTTTGTGAAAGCTTGGCTACCACTCTGGTTTTGCAGGACACCACTTCTCTTTTGGCTCACTCTCGACAGGCAAATTGGTTGCAATTTTTGTCACACAGCATGTCAATATTCCTGAAGCTTGAAGAGGACTGGTCCCACCAATCCAACAATCCAAGGGAATCTGTTTTTGTTTCAGGCATCAACTGGAGTTCCGCTTGCTGGGAGCAACAAGCTTTTGCCACGGACACAAGTCAAACACACATTTCAAGTATATGGTCTCTTCAGGGCACTTAAGTGTCCTATCTTCACTCTGCCTCAGAGTCCTGTTGTCTGTGACGGCATTTTCTTTGTTACTCTTCATTGGATTCAAAGGCAGAACTGAGGTTCTGGAGCCAGGGTAGCCCCTTAAATCCTAGTTTATGGGGCGTTAATGGTGCAAGAGACAGCGGCTAATGGGCTACTGGTCCCTGCAGCTAACTCGCCCCTGGGGTGACAACATCCTGTGGGTGTGCATCACTTTTCTACCCAGACTCCACTAATTTAGGGTCTCCCAACATGGAAGAATCCTTCCTTGGCTGTAAAGACCTCTTAGCACAACCAAAAGGTGTGGCTAGCCTTTTGGAGGTGTACGCCTCTTGACTGCCTAATGTTCCCACTTGTCAGGCTGGACAGCGCAGGAAGAGCTTTGTTCTTGAGTGGGGGATAAGTAATTACACATCAAGGGCACTGACAGCCTTTGAGGCTTCTGCCTTGATGACAGTAAATGTGTAGCCTGTGGAGGTGGCCTGGTCAGGACTGGGTGCGGCTTGCAGATCACATGGTGTGCCCCACTTGCTGACGGCTTATTCACGGAGCACCTTATGTCCTCTTAAAGGGGCTCCGGATCAAAGGACATAGAAGGTAACCAAAGAGATAGTATTTAAATTACGTAGTTCAGATTTGGGGCAATCTTGCTGGCCACCTGCAGTAGTAACTGTAGCAATTGTTCTTTAATCATTGGTTATTTCTCTTCCTCTTTCCCCCTGCCTCCGCCCCTGGGTAATGGAGAACCAGATTAATGTGAGGGGTGAAAGGAACAAGGGAAGGAGATTGGAAAGATAGTTAATTGCAAGGCCAACCTCTGCTCGCTTGCCCTCTGCCTTTGGAAGCAGCTATGTTGCTGTTTATGGGGGTTTTTCTGTGGCGTATTTACAGGAAGGGCATGAGGAAGAAGCGGAGGAGTGGATTGGCACTGTAGTATCAATGAGGTCTTGATTGACTTGTGCCTCAACCTCTGTTTGTTCTCAATAGGAGCTTGTTGTTGTGATATTTGCCTCCCTGTTGCAATCCTTAGAGTAATTAGCCTCACATACTGAGGTCAGGTCGCACAAGGGGGCCAATGCAATTTTTTTTCAAGATCAACTACAAAAAAGTCACAAAGCTACACTGACAATTCAAACCCCTTCCCTATAGGAAACCTCGCAGGTAAATGATATGGACCTTGAGGAACTGTCTGCCGGATATGGGCCATCATCGAGTTCGGGGGGTGCGTTAACTGCTGTGGGTCAAGTCCACAACCAAACGCCAGACAAGGGGGGGGCGGTGTGACCCACTTCTCTCAGCCAAGCATAATGGACTAATTTAAACAGAAAGACAATGCCTAACATGAAGACTAATGTGAAGTCAAAGTGCCTGTATCTATACCTGCAATTAAAAAAATGTGTCTATCTATAGTCCAGGCCATTTAGGACGTAATGAGAGAAAGTGGAAAACAGTTTGCTGCTTTTACATCTTTAACATTAAATGCACCTGCGGCAACAAATACCCCATATGAAGGGGGGACTCCCATGTAGTAGTAGCTGAAGCTCAAGTCCATAATGATCCTAAAGCCGGTCAGGTAAACATGCTGTCTAACCAAACTAAGTTGCAGCCCAAAATGAACTGTGCACTCCAGGCGGAATATAATCCTTGGGACATATCCAAGTGTAATAAACTCTCAAATGATTGCAATGCTTTTGCTTTCTGCCTGGGTAAACTTCAAGCTAACCAAAGCTCCTTCATATCTCGGTCGTCTAAGTCTGGAGCCGAGAGTGTATGTGAGAGTCTAGGAACTATTATACTAGAGTTACCGAACAATAGTAGTGCTCTAAATCCATTCTGGGTTATGTGATGGGGAACAGGTCCCAGATGTTCATCCAACTTTAGTGCCTTTAAAGAAACCCATAAATAGTGAACATGGTTTAAAGAATATTGCTCAAGTAGATAATTCGGTGAACTCTGCAGACCTCTCGTTCCTAGATAAATATGATATTTCCACTATATCTGATGAGCATTCTGCTATACATAAAAGTGCAGATAATAACGGAGTGTGGCAAAATGTGTTAAATACACTGAATGCAATAACAACTGCATTAAATTTACATTCAAATAAGCTTGATATACAGATGAAACTTCTAAATACTTTAGCAGGTTATGTGGCAGGCATTGATACAAAATTACAAAACGTGTCAAATTTGGTGGTTAAGGCTCAGACTGAGGTCAACAATCAATTAATCAGATGCACATGTTCACACATTTTAGATAAGGTATCCTACCTACTGACAATAGTAGGATCACTTGTTGATGAAGTTAAAGAAACAGTTGGAAACTCGTATCCGGAACGATCCCCTGTTTGTCATAACAACTTGGGAGTCATTGTACCTAGTGTGAGCATGAAGCAGCAACAACCCAGGGAGATGTGATCCTTGATAATACTAGGGCACCAGAGGAGTCAGTTGGGGAGCCAGAGGTCTGACTGGGCTTACCCACCTGAATCAATTAATGTCATGATCTTCAGAGAAATGAGTAAACCGAGACAATCCAGGTTGTTAATTCCTTATGTTCGCGCTCAGGAGATAGATTCAGTGATGTTCCCCCACTATCTAAAAGGGAAAGATAAAGGTTGTGGAAGGCTTGGAATAAGGCTAAGTAGTCAGCTGTTCCTATAGCCTCAGCAGTAAAATCCATGGGCTGTTATCCTATTTTTAATCAAGCTAATCAGAAATGCCAAGTCAAGGACTGCTCCCAAAAAGCTATGGAATCTCCTTCTGACTTATTGAAGCATCTGAACCCTGAATTTGGGAGTGAGGTCCAGCATCTGTGAATGGTAGTCAAAAAGAAGTCCTTGCTGCTACCGGTATAATGATGCCTTATACACTCTGATTTCATAAAGGAGATGTGATTAGGTATGACAGCAAGCCCCAGATTTTGGGTGAGTGTAAACCGACCCTGGGATATGCAGGTAGAGAAAAAAATTGTCATCCTCAACTGAAGATTAAATTGCAAGTATATAAAGGGACTATGTTCCCCTCCCAAAATCAAGTAGTCAACATACTCCACAGGTGAAGTCCAGCTGGCGTCTAACGCCCCTAAAAGAATCTAAAAATATCAATTTAGCTAAAGATAGCAAACCAGGCCTATTAAGATATCAAGGCACTAAGCAGGATAGTAATACCCTTAACAGGAGAAAATTAGGACTGCATCCCCTATATGATTCCCGGAGTACTCATGACAATCTTAATCGCAGTTTAATTTTGAAAATAATCTCAACCATTCCTCTTTATTGAATAGAACCACTAATCTGTTGTCTGTGCAGTTCAAACAAATACAACCTAACTCTTTTTGTGAGTCCATTGTAACAACTTGGATCACCAATGAAATTGTGACTAAAATCTTAGATTCAAGTGTGTCTTTTATGGAATGTGGTATTAAGCTTGAGATTTGGACCCCTTTAACCCCCCCCCATTTTAGAGGTATTAGCCTCTAAGGTGGAAAAAGAAAGAATAAAGGTGGAAAGTACTCTGTTAATTCCAGTACTTAGAGGTGCTGCAGGTCCAGCAGATAAACAATCTTGAGTACAGGGCTGCTGATTACTAATACTCAAACAGGAGGTCGTATCTGCAAATGGTTACCTAAAAATAACATGTGAGTGGTTGATTGGTCTTGGCTTCCAGCTACTCTTGCAAATGTGCATCAAGGAGATGAAAATTGAATGTTATTAGCTTCAGATGATAAAGATGTGCAATTAAGACTATGTTTAAGGAACGTGCATGGGCTGACCCATCTACTGTCTGACCCAGATACAATTGTATTCTGAAATTCTTTTACAATTTTATTATTCCAAGAAACATGGAGAGAACAAGCAACACCCCTATTTGGGTTTAATGAGTATAATTTCCCGGCAGTGCGCACTAATAAATCAGGCCGTGCAAAGTGTGGGCTCTTGTGCTGAATTGTGGCTGACCTAAATTTAGTAGTAGGAGTGGTAGATTTTGATTTGGACTGGTTACAATGCCTTGTGTTACATAACAAAGAATTTAGTCTAATTATTGTTAATGTATATCTAAGTGCCAGGAAAAACAAGACTACGCAGTCGTATGTCTTGCGGGATATCCTAAGTACATTAATAATCCAGCACCCAGAAGCGGGTTTTATAGTCTCTGATGATTTTAATCTGCATTTGATTTCCTTTCATTCCGTAAATGGCAAGACTAACAAAATTGCAAAAGAGTGTTGTGACATAATGTTCCAGGCTGGGTTTAATTTGTTAAAAGACACAATCTAGGCTCATTCCATCGTTTAAATATCCTAAACACAGATCAATAATTGACTATACGTTTATTTCAGAAAACGTAAGATCAAAATTGTCTGAATATACAGTAACCCCCGACTCGAAAGTGATCATAATCCTCAGATAGTAACATTGAATTCTTTAGTGAAGTGCAACCCTATATTTAACAAGCTTCCCAACTTGATCCACTCTTTATATAACCCGAAGAGGTTAGTTTGGCATATGGACAAACAAGAGGAAATAATACGAGCTGCTAAAACATTAATAAAGGATGGTCATCAGTGTGAGTTGGGGGCTTTCAACATGATAATAAATGGAACTATATAACATCATCCTTGGTGGAAAATTTGCAGTTCAAGAGCATGTGAAATCAAATAATCTATTAAGATCTTCAAACAAATGGTTCACTTCTAAGCTATTTAAGCTACAAAATCAATAATAGAGCTGTGCAGGGGACTTACTCCCACAGATTCCACCAATCCTATTCTGTCTATAAGGATAATATGACGTCACTAGGAAAAGTTTATAAACAAGACGCTTGGAAGGCTAAAACTAACTATCAAAGAGGGCTTTCGAACAGCTTATTATCTGCGTCCAAACAAAACAATGCAAAAAGGGTTTGGGCAGTAATCAACAAGCTCGAAAGGGGAGGCAGCAGGGCATTCTGTGTAAACGTATCGGAAACCGGTTGAGTACATTTTATTACTAATCTGTGTGGCACGGTGGATCAAGCTATAAATCAACCAGTTATGTGTTTCAGTTATGGAAAGAATAGTACACCAAATACTGATATGGAGAGTGGTATGTACCAGGGCATTAATAATAATGTGAAATTTGGTGATACCAGCTTTGATTTGAGGATTAACCAAGAATGCATAAGTTGTGATGAAATAACTACTCTTCTAGGTGGTCTTCATACAAACGGTGCTCCCGGTCCTAACGGATAGCCTAATGCCTTGTTCCGTGCCAATACTGACATGTGGGCCAAAATTTTAACCAAAATGTTTAACTAAGTATTGACACTGGAAACTGTGTCGGCATCATGGCAAGGTAGTGTACTGTAGCCTATTTATAAAAGGGGTCCGGTCGATAATCTTGCCAACTATCAGTTAATTTTTTAATTGATGTTGATGCTAAGGTTTTTGCCTTAAGTTTGCTGAAAAAATTGAAAAATGGGCAACGCAGCAAGGCATAATTCCACTCAATCAAACTGGTTTTCGGGAGGGCCAATCTACCACTACAAATCTTTTGGCACTCACTTTACTTGTGGAGCGGGCTGTCTTAAAAAAACGAGATGTATACATTGCATGTATAGACTTAAAGGCACCTTTTGTTTCAGTGCCTCAAAATTTAATATGGAAAAAACTGTTTGGTTGGGAGATTCCAGGGAAACTGTTAAAGGCTAAAATTCTTTTGTATACGGATACCTGGGTTCAAGTCAGGCTGGGTGATGGTAGCTTTTTATTAAACACAATTAGAACATATAATAGCTTAAAGCAAGGTTGTGTTTTTGCTCCTTGCCTTTTTAACTTATTCTTCTCAGATCTTTTGCAGCACTTGGACTCTGTTAACTCCCATTCTCCATGGGTGGGTGAGGTGCAAATTAGCTATCTTCAATATGCTGATGATGCTATCCTTCTGAGCCAAACCCCTATTGGCCTGCAAAGACTCATAAATGCTTTTGATTATTATATACAAATAAATATCCTAGAACTGAATGTCAAAACTTCTAAAATTATAAACATTGGACAAACAAAACCGAATTTTAATTCATGGAGGGCTAGAGCTGGGCCAATTGAAGATGTTAAAACATACAGCTATTTAGGGGTGGAGTTTGACAATAGAGTCTCTTTTAAGTACCATTTTTAAGATCTGAGGGCAAAAACTGTGACTTTAATGAACACTTTCAAATGTTTGCAAAAAACATTGAATTGCCAATCCCATGAACATATTCTTAAAGTCATGAAAGCAAAGCTACAGCCAACCCTTTCATATGGCTTACCCATTACCAGAGGGAAAGATTTATTAGAAGTCAAGCCTTATAAAGCAACTTTTGGGATTCCCAGGTCAGTGAGTCAAGATGAAATAAGACTGGAGTTTGGTCTCCAAAACAGTGTTTGGTCTCACAAGGAGCTTTTCAGAAATGTATGTGCTCTATGTTTTTCACTGCCCCTTCTTCCCTAGCGAACAACTACTGGCTAAAAATAACAAATTCTGCCTGTGCTGCTAATTGGAGAGCCCATATTTCAACTTGCCTAAAGAATATTGGCCTGCAAATTGGGCTTCACAAATTGAAAATGCCCAATTATGAATTAATCCTAAAAAAATAAATTAAAGCTGAATCCCTTAAGAAAGATAAAAATGTGTTTGCCGCAAAAAGCCCAGGCCCTTATTATTTTCTTATCGGGCGCGTCGATTCCATTGCTATGCCAATTGAGAACATTTTTAGTTGCTGCTGAAAAATGTTTGCTATTGACAGTTTAAGATCTATTATAATAAGATCCCTTGGCCTCAAGAGAAATCATGAATGTATTTGTATCCTGCCTATTTGCACTGAACAGTCTTTTGTAGAATTTAGTGTTCATGCTTCTAGGGTAATAATTAGAACTGTAATAACTGTAGGTATCCTGTTATAGTAACAATGGAAGTACTGTTTACTGCATGTTTTCACTTTAATATGCAAAGATCTGGCCTATAACTGATAGATTTTATAATTTTTCGTATGATGCCTGATAAATGTCATCAGCTCTATTGCATAATTATTAATGTATTTACAAATTGTTAATAATATTTGTGGTACAGTTAGAAAAAAAAAGCTTGCAATCAATTTTATTATTGCCCGGGTTCGATAGTTGTTAATGTTTTTATATATTGTCCGATTATAGAGATGTTTTAATTGCAATGACTTTTGTTAATTAAGCAATCAAGATATTATTATTATTATTATTATTATTATTATTATTATTATTATTATTAAATGTAAGTAGGGAAAATTAGAAATGGATGACAGTGTTTTCATGTTTAAATTTTTTGCCCCAGTAGCAGATTGCAAAGCTCTACTGTCAGTCAAACAGGTCTGGTGGCAGCAATGTGTAGTATTTGTTGATTGTTCAAAACCATATGCTAACCACAAACATCAATAAAGCTGCAGCTCATAATGATTTTACATTTTGTCTGACCATGTTTCAATTTGTGAGGTAAAGGTAAGGTAAGTACTTTATTATTTGATTATAAAAACCTTTGCAATAAAAAATACAATTTAGGAGGTAAAATAAACTGAATGAAAATTGGGTAATAGGGAAATCTATGCATTTCTGAAATATGTCTAGGAATTTAAGTTTAGGAAAAGTGGTTAGTCATTTGACTCTGAATTTGGGGTTACCTATAATAACATTTCTTTCAGATGGCATTTCGAAACATGTTTTTTCTTGCACACTGAGTTACATTTGGATGCCAAAACTGGAGAGAATATCAACAGATGATTAACAAATGTTCTAACATGCTGTGTTTCAACTCTTCAAGTCTATTCTTGATAAAAACGGTACCCCACTTATGTTAGTGGGTCTACCACTCATGACAGCAAAGGCCCCTAAATGTACTATGGAGACATTACAATTTGGGGGGGGGTCCAGTTTTTCTTGGGATGATGTGTAGCTGCAGTATTTGGGCCCAGGGTTGGCCAGCATGTAGAGAATCCTAGAAATCCCAGACATTTCTGAAAATTAGACACCAGGCGGAGTCCAGGCAGGTTTGACTTATGAGAATCCCATTACTTTTTTATTCTCAGTGTACCCTGCACACATTAAACTTTGGCTAAAATACCAGATTTTTTTCAGATTTGGGAGCGAGAACATTTTTTACTGTGCGTGGATTGACAAAATCCTAACCCTGCAATCGCATTTTCCTCCCAATAAAAATGGTAGCCACTTGTGTGGGTTGCACTATGACTGGAAAAATGAAAGCTCCCAAAATGCAAACGGATTCATCAATGTGAGAAATTGGGTTTTTGATTAAGGGGTGTGAAGACCTTTCTCAATCATCAACGACAATCCTTGTAGGGTTGAACCACAAAAGTCACTAAATTAACCTATGCTTAACCATTTGGCAGCTTGGCAAAAAAGCAGTTGAGCTTAGCTTAGAGGCAATGTGGGGTGCCATGGCTGAGCTACTGAACATGGCAGCCGCAACTTAGCAGAGTTCCAGAGTCTGCTTGCTTTATACTGTAGTCACCTAGCCAGAGAGAACCAGCTGAATCCCCTCAAACAGCTACGATTGCCATCAGTTGTCCTACTTGCAGCTGTGTACTACCCATTCTCCCTGCTTATTCTAAGGGCAGCTCAAGACCCTGGGTGGTGAGCTACACAATGCAGCCTGGTAGCCAGCCGCAACTCGACAGCAGGCTTGGGTATGCCGAGGTTACTAGGCGGGCAGCTCTGATGACTGTTCTCGTCCCCCCTTTGGTGGCCCAGCGGCACCAGTGAGGGCTTCCCACAAGCACCTCGGACCAGCCTGCCTGTGGACATTCTCCATCATCTGGGGGCCACACCAGAACAGGGCATTGTTGCAGGGGGAGAAGCCCACAGAGACCCAACCTTCACACCTCGAGACTTGGAGACACAACGAGGGGTCCCGCACAAAACGCCTTAACACAGTCCTCTACTGTGACACTTCCACCATCCCATTACATCTCCTGAGCCGACCCATTGCTGCCGGGGTCACGGTCCGGGCAGACCCTGCATCTGCCCGACTGGGAGGTTTGACAGCAGGGGTTGGAAAGCTGATTGGGTTATCTAGGTGTAGTCCCCAACTTCACTCCTCCTATCGACCTGCAGATCCTCACCAGACTGCAGGTAGCAGCTTCTTCTCCCCCTTATGCTGCACGAATGCCACACTTGATGAGAACACGGGGGATCCTGCTGAAACCTTGTAACACATTCACCCTTCTTTATCCTCCTCATGTCCCAGGGGCAGCTGTGACTACGTTATCGCTCTCCTTGCCACCATTTTGTTTGCTGCCTCACGGGATTATCAGACAAGTGGTGTCTTGGTCTGCTTGGTCCACAGTGTCATGTCCCCTGGAGTCAGATGGGACTAGCAAATCACTAAGGGCCATCTTTATGTCACCTTGCTGCACTGCCCTGCATCACACGGAAAGGGCAGGAATGCATTTTATTTATTCAGTAAGGTGCATTCCTGCCCTTTCTCCTTGTGCTGGTGCTGCTTTTGGCTGCCTAGCACCAATGCAGGCGCCCTTGCACCATGGTGCAAGGGTAAATGGGTTGTAGGTACGATTGTTTTTGTGCAGGAAGGGGCACCTTCATGCACAAAAACAATCCTGAGAGGCTTTCTCCTCTTTCTATGTGTGCCAGAAAGAGGAAAAAACAAGGAGAAATAAAGACATTTCTCCTCTTTACGCCTCACCTGAGGAGGCGTATCTTTTTGTTGCATTTCCAGTTTTACCTGGTTTGATCAATCTGGGAATACATCAAAAACCATGGGAGTTATGTGTGAAGGTTCACCCAGCGCCCATGGAATGCCTTCCTTGAGCATAGTAATACAATGCAGCAATTTGCACTGTGTTGCTTTACTTCATATTTTTGAAGCCAGTGTAGCTTCAAAAATATGACTTTAAATTTGCATCACTTTTGCACCACTTTGTATGGTGCAAGTACCTCGCAAACAGGATCGTAAATATGGTCCTAAGTCCATTGCATGTTGACCCAGCCTCTGGGGGGTCCTATGGGGTTTATTACATCCATCCCATCAGAAGTTGCAGAATCTTTGTCTGCAACAGTGAGTCACTGATCTCCTGCTATCTATAATCACCTCCCACCTGATGCCCCCTTTCACTACTCGTGCCCCTGCGGTACTCCTGACCATCTAAGTGGGGTGATGCGGGTCGGGGTCTGGGGTACCATCAAATATAGACTTTGCTTTATCGCTGGAGATATTTACCATTTTAGTCATTCACTTTTTGGTGGACATCACCTTACATTGGCCGAACGCAAGGTATGTGGAAGCAGCCCCAGTAATTATTAGCCAGCATATGACTAGAGAAGACCACAGCAAACATTCCCTCATCCAATCCTTTAAATGCCCCTTCGCCACAACTGGTGGAATTAGATTCCGTGCTGACACTATTACAGACTCTCGAGTAGCACTGGAGGCCATAGTTGATGTTTTATCCATTGACTTTACTCCAGGAGAATCAAACAAAACTGACCAAGAAAGTGGCATTGAATACAGCGACCAATGATGTCCTTACTCCTTGCACCGAGGATCTCTTTCGATGGACTCAACATTGATGGAATGCCTTAAGATTTTAGAGAATACACTTGAAGACACATAGGGAAGGTCTGTCCGCAATAATATTCAAATCATAGGCCTTCTGGAGAGAGTAGAGGGAACGAGCCCTCCTGGCTCCCTGGAGGACTGGCTGCAGCAGCTTGTAACCCAGGATCCTTGTCTTCATGTTTTGTGGTGGAGAAGGAGCACAGGGTCTCAGGCCACCATCAGGAGCAACCATGAATCAATCTTCCAGGCCGTCTTCTCAACTTCAAATAGTGAGAATTAATACTTACTGAAGCCTGGAAGAAAGATCAAATATGATTGGATAATGAAAAAGTTTTATTTTTCCCAGACTATCATTCCTCTGTCCAACGTAAACCCCCTCCTTTCAGCAAGATAAAAAGAGTCTATGCTCCCTGTGATGCACATACGCACTACTCTTTTCTGGTAAGCTGGGGGTCACCATCAACCAGTGATCCCATTTCTTCATGGACCTGGAATCAGCATGAGACTTGCTGGAGGCCCAGGAGGACCCTCTCCTCTCCATCTCATTGCCTTGGAATCCTAACATCAGCGATATCTCTGGGACAGTTCAAAGGCAACCTCCCCAGAGCCAATGCCGTAAAGGCCCAACTCCTTCTCAAAACTTAGGGAAAGCAAAGGCATGCAAATGAAGTGCTAGCAACCCCCTGCCTATCCTGTTCATCCAGTGACAATGCTTCCATGGGGGCTCTCAACGTGGGGGCGCTGGATGCCCCAGTGATTATTATAGCACTAACAGCAGATGATCTAATCTAGCTCCTTTCCTTCATGGAATTTCAGTGCCTTTACTATTGCCATGTATTTCTCCCCATGGGGTCAATCTTTGTACTCTGCTGGCCCACAGACACTGACTTTCAGCAACTTGACAACACTCGACTTCCTATTTCTATGCTTCATGGCTCCGTACTGTGAAATGCTCATTGACATGAGACCTAATCTTCTCTCTGCGCTTTTATTTGCTTATTAAGTGGGCCCACTAAATACTTGATTGGCAGACTTTGCCCTCTCTAAAATGCCCCGCCGCTTAGCTCTAGCTGAGAAACTTTCCATTGTGAGGTTCTTTGTTGGGTCTTGGCTCTTGGTTTTAGATGGGGTATTGTTTTGTTGGGTGTTCCATTTCCACAAATGCTCCACATATTTAGAGCATCAGATATACCCTGTTAACGGTATTGACTCATCCAGCCATGCTACAGTTGGCTTAGAAATCACCATGTAGCTTCAGGAATCCATCACATATATCATTTGTTAATCAATATAAATTATTGATGTGGGTTGTCATGCTGATGAATTCATCTCACAAAAGTCACAAAATGTGTTCCTCCTTGCTCAGATGGCAATGCATAGAGCTCCTTTAAAAGAAACCTATTTAATGGCCCCTGGGACCACAATAATTTGCAATACGAGGCCAAGTCTTCAGAACTAGCTTCTCTGCCTATGCCAAAGTGGTGGTGCTCTGTGGTCGTTTTTGATGTTGAAGCCACCAAGATAGATGTGGACGGTCACTATGTGTTACTACGGGGTTGACTGGATGGCTCCTCTTGGCCTAGCCCAGTTTTTGGGTGACTTTTTATGATTGTTTGCTTGACTGGGCAGTTATCCCCTGGATGTTTAGAGGAGAATTTAACTGTGTGTTAGATATGTCTCTAGATCAATCCATGCCTCTGACTCCTACAATCCTCAGCTATCCTAGAAAGATTACTCCTAATCTACCCAAGTTCACCGCAGCTACTCCAGAATAAATTGGCTGATAGGCACCCCTGAGATCCACCTAACAGTGGCAACTACTGCCTATCTGGTGAGGTTGCTATCCCTCTACTGTTTATATTGACAGACAAGGAAGTTCAGCACTTGGTAACATCTAGCATATTGACTGGTTTTGGGTGGTGGAGTACGGCACTGCACCACTGGGTCCCGGGCCGGCGGAGATATTCCGTATGGATGTATTGCCCGGTATGTTTACATCGTGGAGTTTCGGACACGCAGCCTATGGGGAAGTTGGCTGTTGACATCCCTACAGACACTGTTTCCTACGCTCCAAAGCTTGGAAGAAAGAATTTTTTAATATTTGGAGTCACTTTGTAGCAGGACTTTTCTGTCTCAGCTACCTCATTGTAGGCCTGGTCACAGGGCTCTGTGGTATATATTAACGCCGGCTGCAAGGCTTGTGTGCAGTTCGCAGACAGTCAAGGTAGAATTTGGACTGGATAGGAGCCAGCAGTAGATCTCAGATTCACTGTGGGGGGTTCATCTCATTAGGGCCCAGGCCAGGATGCCTGCCAGGGTTGGCTTAAGGTGGGGGGCAATCAGGAGTGGATACCTCTCATGCCTCCCCAAAAGTAGAAAAAAGTACTTACCCCATCAAGCCGGGGGATAGCAGTATGAGTATAGCAGGTCATCTGAGGAGAAATGTGTCTTATGCCCTCCCATTCCTGCCCCAAACAATCAGGTCAGGATGAAGATTTCCCTGACATAACTACTTTGGAAGTAATCCCAACAGAGCGGGCAAAGATGGATGCCTCTTTGATCGTTCCAGCTGGGCTTGGGAGGGACAGTTCATGTCCCCGTTCCCAACAGGCAATGGACTTGTTACTGATGCTAGGGCCTTCCCTAATGGTGGTTATTGGGACTATGCAATTGGGTAATGGCACAGGGCATATCATTATGCTGGTAAAGCATTTCCTCCATCTGGCCCAACAAGAGAGGCATCTGGCAGGAAGGAACCTATTCCTATCTCTTTTTCCTCATCCCAACTGGATTCGCCAGAGGTGTCTGTGGTTCCTGGGAACTCTCCTGACTCTGAAGTAGGATATCCTGGGATTCATTTGATCCCACTGCCACAATCTGTTCTACTGCCTCCCCTATCATTCTAGCTATTGTGCCTGGGTAGTCAGGAGCCAGCTGCTACTGGTGGGGATGTTCAAGAGGCATTCTTTTCCTTTTCAGATTTCTCTGATAGTGACTGGGATGATGGGCTCAATCAGGGGACTCAATCAGTTTTGGCCTCTAATGCTTGTAGTAGTGGCTATCTCGCACTTACAAGCAAAATATCTCCATGCTTAGATTTGTTATCCCAATGTAAGAACAGGTGGGGAGGCCATCCAACTGACCTATCAGAGGATATTTTGTCTGTGGCATTCAATCAATGTATAATTCCTCAATGGAGGTTGAAGATGAGCTATTAAGGGATCCTAAAGGGACTGAGCTGACACCAACGAATTGCACCTCCCTGGGGATCCTATCTCCAGCTATATCATCTGCCTCTTTCAATCAGGCCGGGGGGACTGGATCCCTTGCCTCTCTCTTGATCCTCACCTTTAATGTTGGTTCAGTATTCTCCCAAGTAGGTGGCTATTTACCATCTTCTGAAACAGAGAGTCGACTATCGCAAGGACTCACTGGCTCTGATGGCTGCTCATCTTAAGACCCAAGTGGTCCTCTGCAAGTAGTCACAAAAAAAAAGGACACTTTTCAGTTGCGGTTTGGAGCACTGGCAGCCTCTCAGTTAAGTCTACAAAAGGAAGTTGAAGTCAATAGTTCTGGAATTACTCAGCATGAACAGCAGCTCACCAGTCTGTCATCTAGAGTGGAAAATTTGTAGAACAGGTCACATTAGAATAGTTTGAAGATCCTCGGGGTCCTGAAAGGGACAGAAGCTGATGATCCTCGAGGCATTGCCTTCCCTCTGTTCTGAGAGGTCTTTCCCTGGTGACTAGGACATGGATTATATGATCCTGTGTGCACACCATTTTCCATTTCGACCTCCCCCCCAGCAAATCTTGTCGATACCCAGGGCTAAAATGATCTACATTGGGAATTTAATTCTTCAGTAGGAGATCTACTGGACAGCAACTCCTAAGCTGTGATTCATGCAAGTGGCTTTAAATTTTTCGTACATTCAGATTTCTGCCACCAGATGGTGGGAAGACGTTGGCAGCTCCGGGACCGAACTCCAGCACCCCTGAAGCTAGGTTACTCAATTTCTCTTTTGGAGCCTGCAACTCACAAGGATGGCAAGATATATTAATGTTTTGATGCTTTAGAAGTTCAGGAGCTGCTAACTTAGTGGCAACACGCTGGTTCATGGTTGTTTTCGAATGACTTTTCGGTTGGTTCTCGGCTAATTAACTGGTTTGCCTTTCATAAGTATAGAAATGACCTCTGTAATCAGGGCTGGGTGACTGATGGTGTTGGTGTTTGGGGGGAGGATCCGGCCTTGTTAGATCTAATGATGGGTAGGGGTTCTTTGAGGGATACAAGAAATATGTGGAAGGTCAGGTATATTGTCGTTTGTTTCTTTCTTCTTTTTTCCTCCTTTTCTTTCATCTTTTTTTATTGTCTTAGTGATTGATGATAGCTTTCCTCCCCTCTCTCTTGCTTGTTTTAGAGAGTACATCAATTTTGGGCCACAGTAAATTTGTGTAAGAGTTGGAGTGGTGGAGGACAGGCTGTCTCCCAATCTTAGGAAGGGGCTACAAAGAAATTCTACCTATGGAAGTGGCAATGGCCCTTGGCCTCATAGGGCATAGTTTTGGGTGGTGGGTTGGCTCACCCGTATGGGAGCCATGGGAGCAGGTGGGGTGGGGATGGGCACAGGGCGATTTAGGACTGGGATAGTTATTTTCTAACACAGAGTATTGGGGATGGTATTTCTGGCAATGTGATCTTGGGCAATCTTGTTGGTGGCAAAAGGAATTTGTATATTTTCATTTGGCAGTATATTTTGAGTTGTTGTGCATGAATGGATGTTTGAGGGAGAATGAGCTTGCAGAGGATGAGGTTTTATGATAATAACTGGTAATGGCAGCGGTCCTGGACAGCAGCTTCATGTCATATTATGGAATATAAATGGTGTTAAATCACCACATAAATGCAAGTTGATAAGGGAATAACTGAAGTGGCTGAAGCAGCAACTTCTTTGTCCCCAAGAGATGAATCTTTTCTTGGTTGAGGGTCTATTGTTAAAAGACATTGGTTATCAGACCCTTTCCACCTTTTATTTTAATTTTGCCCACAAGGACATCGCACTTTTAGCAGTAGACAGATTTGGGGGAGGCGGTGGCTTGTAGCAACAATTCAGAAGCATTGGACTTGCATTAGTATCTGGATGGTATATGGGCCAAATACCGGATGACCCGAAAGTACTGGATTTCCTTCTGACTAATTTGCATATTTTGGTTCCACCTTAAATCATCTGTGGGGACTTCAATGTAGATCTGGCATCCCAGTCTGCATTTTCTGAAGATTTGGTCCACCGGGGAAAGTACTGTATAAGGGGTGCTTCGTACCAGCTCATTTCTTCATATGCTCTTGTAGACATTTGTCACAATAGGCGCCTTAATGAAATGGGATGTACATTTTATTCTGCCGCTCATAAGGCCATGTCAAAGTTAGCTATGTTTCCTGTTAGTAATAGTCTGGTATTCTGTTAAAACATTGCACTGAACCTGTGGATTTTATCTGATCATAATTCTCTGTATTGTTTTGTTCAACTTGGGCGGCAGACTCAGGTACTAGGGCCTCGGAGCTGAACATTTGAGAGTAGATTACTATTAGAAGAGGCTTATGTCTGCTCTATGAATGTTCATCAAAGGGAGTTTCTTGAAATCAACAAGGGGTCAACATCACCTCTTGTGGTCTGGGGTGCTCTTAAAGCCGCATACCGTGGACACACTCTTCATTTTGTCAACCCATCTGCAGAGGGTGATATTGAAGGAGTAAATTGTTTCGAGGCGGATCCTCAGCTCTTTGGAATCTGGTTGAGGTTACAGCATTATTCTGAAAGACTGGCCTCGGGCCAACCAGCTCTTGGGCCTGTCTATAACCCTTAGAAATTCTCCGAAGTGCAGGTGGATGCAGGGCACACCACTCTCCTTATCCTACTCGACCTTACCGCCGCATTCCACAACCTGTCTCCCTTGAGAATGGTGGAGCGTCTGAAGGAGATAGGGGTTGGGGGCCGGGCCCTTGACCTGCTTGCCTCATTTCTTAGGCAGCGGTCTCAAACCGTTAGAATGGGCAATTTTTACTTGAGTCCTCCCCCCCTTGTCTGTGGGGTGCCCCAGGGCTCTTCTTTGAGCCCCACCCTTTTCAAATATCTACGTGGCCCCACTGGCAAGGGTGGTGAAATCTTTCGGACTGGAGGTGTTGTCTTATGCGGACGACAACCAAATCATGGTATCTATTACTCAAAAGGTCAGGGACTATGCGAAAAAGTTTAAAGACTGTATGACAGAGGTCTCCTCATGGATGGTTCAAAATTATCTTAAATTAAATTGCGAGAAGACGGAATTCTTGATTTTTGGGGACAACTCTGACATCTGGTCGAGTGAGTGGTGGCCCAATTTGATGGGCACCTTTCCCACTCCTGTATCCTACGGGAAGAATCTAGGAGTGGTAGTCGATGACGGCCTTTCCATGACTCGTCAGGTCTCCAGAACAGTGGCCACCTGCTTTGGACTCATTCGAGTCATAAGAAAAATTTCCCAGTTTCTGTCACTGGAAGCGCGGAAAAAGGTGGTTGTGGCCTTAATATTGGCCAGGTTGGACTACTGTAAGGCCGTTTATCTGGGAATAAACAAGGGTCAGCTGCGCCACCTTCAGCTGGTGCAAAACGCTGTGGCAAGGCTGGTGCTGAATCTTCCTAAGCGTCATTCGGCCTCATCTTCGCTCTGTTCATTGCACTGGCTCCCGGTGGACTGTAGAGTGTTGTTTAAAATCTTATGCCTTAACCACAATGCATAGTATGATCACGGCCCGGTGGGCATACAAAATATCTTCCATAGGTACGCTCCATCCAGAAACCTCCGGTCAGCTAATAAATATCTGCTTGTGATTCCCAGATTTAAAAAGTTGAGATGGGGTGGCAGAGCTTTTTCGTTTGCGGCTGCCAAGGCGTGGAATTCTCTCCCCGTTTCCCTCACGCGCCAACAAGTTCATTCAATCTTTCGTAAAATCCTTAAGACCTGGTTATTTCCCGTGAGACGGGTTTGAGCACGAATGCTGGCTTTATTTGTAGGCTTGTCTGTTCACAGCGCCTTGATGCCCTTGGGCTAAGTCCGCGCATAATAAATTGCCCATTCATTCATTCATTCTAAAAAAATTGATATGGGGATGGGCAGCTAAAAATGTAAGGGACCGGCAGATGAAGTACTTTGAAAATAGTGAATAGATGGGGCGAATTCTTTCTTTTAGTGTTCGTGATTAGGCTAGCTCTAATACTATTCATCAGATTAGGAACGAGAACATGGATTTAATCACAGATTCAATAGAAATTCAGTATGTCTTCCGCCTGTTTTATCAGAACCTTTATAGTGAGAACTGTTTTCCTCCATAGAAGACATTTCTCGATTTATCAGGTCATATTATGATCCTAAGGTGACTCTCACTAAGTGTTCCATCTTAGAGACACTGATTACTCTGCTAGAGGTTGAGAATTCTATTGGCTCTCTTGCCCAGAAGAAGGGCTCTAGTCCTGACCAAATGCCATTCGAATTTTATGCCATTTTGTCGCAGACACTGTCCCACGTTTTTACGAATTTGTTTAATTTTCTTGATTTGACTGATCAGGTCCCTGAGAATTAGAGGGAGAGCAATATTGTTATTTTTTCAAAAAAGGGAAAAGAACCTTAACTCTGCAGATCATACTGGCTAATCTCTTTCATTAATGCCGATTCCATAATCTACACGTGTGTTCTTGCCAACCGCTCGCCGTCTATCCTCTCGGAATTGGTGGACCCTAACCAACACGGCTTCATCCCTAGTTGAGATACAACATCACATGTTAATGCTGCAATTATGACTCTAGAGGAGGATTCCTCTGATGGGGGCTTGGTCAGTATGATCCCTGGCTCTTCCTTTGGGTAATTCTTTAATACATTGGTTTAGGCACAGTTTTTGTGTCTAGAGCAGGGCCTATCTTAGGGCAAGGATCCACTGTGCAGGCTCATTGTCAGTCCCTATTTCTATTCTTCTGGGCACTCAGCAGTGGTGTCCTCTCTTCTCTCATTTATTGGCGTTATATATAGAACCGGTTATTAAGTCCCTGAAATAGTCAATGGAGATACAGCTATTTCGACTACATCATTCTGAAGTCAACATTTTGGCTTACACAGATGACTTACCTGTTTTTACACCTGCTCTGATTTGAGGTTTTCGCGCAATTGTGGCAGCAGCTCAATCATTCCTAGAGGTTGCTGGGTATAATTAAGTTCAGATAGAACTCAGATCTTATCTAATGTAGCTCTTCCTGGTCAGGATGCAAGATTGGTGCAGCCTCTGGTGTATCTTGGGTTACCTTTACTATTAATATTGCAGAAGTCCCAGAGAATAATTATTGGCAACTGTATTAACATTCAGTGGAGGTTTTCCCTAAATAAGATTATCTCCATTTGGGCGTAATTGGTCACTGTAACCATATCAAGGTGATTATCCTGTCTCAGTATCTTTATCTATTTCATTGCATTCCACTTTTTCTTCCAGTGGCTTTCTTCACTAAAGTAGAGGATCGTTGGAAGAAGTTTATTTGGTCCTATTGAAAGCCTTGCTGTAGAATTCAATTTTGATAAAAGTCTGAGGAGGATGGAGAGGTTTCTCTCCCAGTGTTGATGTTTTGCTATCTGGCGTCATTCTTCTTACAGCTTCTGTGTGTATTAAGATTGGATGTGTGGCATCAGGAGTGTATGTTTTCTGAATTTCTTCTGTTAGAGAAATCAGTCATCCTGGGTGTTGGTATTGTGGACACAGTATACCTCAAGAGAACTCGCTCAAGCTACAATTCTGATTTACCTGATTGTATTTATGACAGCTTTGGGGAGACTTGGGGTAAGTTCAATCTTCTGAATTTAGGTAAATTATTTGATGGGAATGTTCTATACATTCAGGAATATACAGAAACAATTTTCTCTTCCCCATACAGTTTTTTAAGATATCCTCAATTGCAGCACTTAGGGAAGAAGATCTGAACTGTGATGATCCAGGTTTGGACCTTATAGGGAATGCTCCCCTGAAAAGGAATATTGTACTAGTTTATTCTGTAATATATCAGTCATTTATGATCATTGGGAGGATCCTTTTCAGCATTGGGCAAATAAATGGACCCACTTGCTTACAGAAGTAACGGTTGCCGATCTGTGGCAGAGTAATGTCTTGTCTCTTTTGGCCTTGAACGTCTCAGGTATTAAGCAATATCATCTTAAATGTATTAATGATACTTCCACACCAACTATTAATATGAAGTTGCAGCAGAAGGACAGCTGTTTTCGCTGTGGAATTTTGGGAGCTAATGCTGTACATTTATTTATTTTATAGTTTTATAGAATGCAAACCATACCCGTGAGAGTATCAGAGCGCTTTATAGGATTAAGGGTGGTATACAAAGCGTTAGGAAGGGGGGACCAATTGGTTAAAATAGGTGGATACATTTTATAAGAAAAAAACACACAGTCTAAGGTCCCGGCTACATATGGGATAACAATTAAAACAGGTAGATACATTATAAGAGAAGACACGCAGTCTCAACTCTTGGGTGGGTTGCCAAGGAGTGCAGGAATAGGTATCATCAGTAAAAGCCGTGGCTAATGCCGAGGTGGAGGGTGAAACATGTCGCTGAGGTGATTGTAATGTAATCGTTAGGCGAGGTATTTCCTTTTTACAGTGTGCCATGGACGGAAGTCTTCTGATGGCGGGTGGGAGAGAGTTCCAAATTCTTGGAGCGGCCTCAGAGAAGGTCCGATTGTGGGTTTTTTCTTCCAGAAGCATGCTGGTTAAAGCAAAAGGTCTTTGGCAGGTCGGGAGTTTCTGGCTCCTCTGGATATCACACGTTTTTGGGTGAGAAATACAGGGGATTTGGAGTAAAGAACTTTGTGAGTAATGTAGGCCAGGTTAAGTTGGATTCTGGCCTCTAGGGGAAGCCAGTTCAGAACTTTGAGGTGGAGAGAGTTGTGGTAGAATTTCTTTGAGTCAGTTAGGTTTATATTGCCACACATGTTCAGGCTGCAGTCAAGGGTTATTCCAAGGGATTTTGCAAAGTTAACAATGGTAGGAGGGAAGTTTAGTGCGATGGTGTTGATCTGTTCCTGGATGTCTGGATTGGTTTTGGGTGGGGAGATTAGAAGAAAATCAGTTTTATTTGTGTTAAGTTTAAGCTGGTTGGCGGTGAGCCAATGGACTGTCAGCTTCATGCTTTTGCATCCTGTTCCAAGCTGCAGCTGTTTTGGGAGTTGTGAGGATGAATAATCACGAAGATAGAACAGTTAAATTATATGTATTCTTCTTGGACAGCATGTAAGTAGAAGTAACGGGCCCAGGGATACAGCATCAACTGACACAGAAAGAATGCCCAACATTCCAAATCCTAGCAAGAACATAATATGAGGACACTGACTTATAAACATTCTATACCATAGATAATTGAATAGAAGGAAAGAGGAAAATATACATGTTCATATCTAAACATTAACATATCACATATCTCCACCTTAAACAAAAATAAGATAAAAAGAAAAAAGAAAAAGAGAAGAAAAAAATCAATCAAGTAATTTCTTTGGCAATCTTGTTGTTCTATAACTGCGTCGCAACCCAACTTCAGGGGAAACCTGCAAATTAGAAAAATTGTTAGGTAGAAAAACTTTGTTAGGATGAAACACTTTGGCAAGACGAGAAACATGCCAGAGTATTTTAGTAAACTCTTTCAAAACTTGCAAAACTACCATGAGACTTATTGTGTCCATTTGCAGGTATGGATAACCGAGACAGCTATTAGTAAATATTTAGCTGTTCTGGATGTAAGTAGTGGCCACAGACATTAGGCAATACACAGGAAGTACCCGTTCGATTCACTACACAACCATGATGCTAGTAGAATATCCTATATAAAAAATGAAGTGCTAATCTGAAGAGCATTGTGAAATTACACGTGCAGGGTTAAATTCCCTAAAGTTGGTTGGTCGCTGCGACCCTGCCTTTTCATGTGCTCCACGGCATCTTGAGTAAGCACCATTCTAATGGGGGTACTGATTCCCTCTTCTGTCTTGTTGCCTAAGAGACTATCTCTCAACATGCAATGATTTTGTTAGGAAGTTCACATATTTACTACAATTTCTTCTAACTCTGTGATATTCTCCCTTTGGAATGTTGGAAATAGTAGTATGTGGATGACAACTAGTGACATGTAGAATTGAATTTGCTGAAGTGGTTTTCTAGTGTACTTTACTATGAAGTTGATTATTTTCTATAAATATTGTTTACTCCCAAAACTCTATTTCCTGTTTTGAGATAGTAGGTGTTATTCCCCATTCATTGGAAGAAACGTTTTTTATTTCATTGGTGATTCCAGCCATATGAGTAAAATGTCATCAAAACATCTGCCCCCAAAAATGATATTTTTGCTGAGATCTTCAAAATTCTTATTCCAAAGCCAGTGCTTCTTAACTTCATCCATGAGGAGGTAGACATATGGTGGAGCAAACTGAGCTCCCACCACAGACCCTTGCTCTTGCAGCTATATATTGCCATTAAAGATGAAAAAGCCATTGGTTAAGCAGAACTCCAGCATTTCAGTGATCATCAAAATCCTTTCCAAAATATGCACCAATTTCATGGGCAATGCTTTTTTACCTGCTTCCAAACAATCTTGATGTTTGATAACTGTGTATATGCTAACATAGTCTATAGTGGACAATATGTCATCTGGTTGTCAGACTATATTTCCCAACTTCTTAAGAATATCCTTTTTGTCTTGAATATAAGAGGGTGGATTTTTTATCAATGGTTGTAGCTCCCTATCTATGAATTCTCCAAGGCGGGATATTTTCAAATCACTTAGAAGAATGGGCTAAACAGGAAATCATCACCCTTTCTGAATTCTTTTGTTATGGCGAACTATCGTTTGACGTACTCCAGGTGGATTCCCAGCCACTTTTTCACTTACACTGAACTCATACAGGTGCAGAGACCTAACAAAGACAGTTAGACAGGGATTTTACATGTTAGGGGATAGTATACACCTTATTCACTGGTCGTACCAAGCTCATTTCTAAAATTAGGAGCCAGCCACAACTTCCCTGCACGTGAAATAGGAGCGAGATATAGATCCCCCCATGACACATTCATATGTATGGTCATGCAGGCTGCTGATGGCTTATTGGGCAAGAATCATTGCCATGGCCGGGAAAACATGCGGGCCGGCTAACTAGCGAGCTGCGGGTGCTTCTAGTAGTGTGCAGCGTGTTTATTATTTCAGCGGAGTGTAAGCAGCAATGTAACGCAGCAGAAAAAGGAGCAGTTGTAGAGGATTGATAAGCAACCTCATAGATTCCCGGAGTGAATCGAAAAGGCAGGTTTTTACCTGGTTGTAGGCTTCAGGCGAATCGGCGACAGGGGCGTCCGACGACAAATGCAGCCCTGTGAGGCTGTAGGAGGAGTAAGCGGTTTCAGCAGAGCTTCCGTGGTGGAGAGAGGCTTCGGGATTAGGCAGGGGACGCCGAGCCGTTACAAGGATTCCTCTACGGGGTTGGACGAGAAGGAGGAAGCCAGATGAACACCGGTGAGGAAAAGGCTGCAATTAATTTGGAAAAATATATTTCACCAGTAAAACAGGTTTCACCGGTGGAAAGCTTGAAGGGACGGGCTCCTTTGGTGCCAAGTATTTAGCTAGTTTCTGCTGAGGAGGAAGGGGGGGCTAGAAGGGGGATTTCTATGTACACATTGAGAAGCACGTTAAAAGGGGGAGCAAAGGTGCTTACTGAAATAGACAATTAACCTTATCAAGCTAAAGAGTCCCAGAACAATAAAAGGGAAGTGAAGGAGGTGAAGGTTAGGGGCAGACGTTCTGTTAGAAATAGAGCGCACAATAAATTGGCTATAGCGGGCTCTTTAGAACGTAAGATTAAGGTAACACCATCTCTCGGGTCTTATTTTAAAGCGATCCCTAAGTCTCTGGTGTTGAGGGAGAATTCTGGGATAAATGTACCCCATCAAAGTAAAGCAATACAGCAGCAGGGTAACCTGCCAAAGTCAGTGGAGTGTGTAGAAAGGGTGTTGGATATAGATCTGACAGATTGGTCGACACATTTAAGCCCAAAACGTTTCTTGATACTATCTGAATATATGAGTGAAGATTCAGGATCTGTCCCAGATGGGGTCAGTGTATGCACTGTGGGAGCTGGTTCAGACCCAGAAGCCATATTAATGTTAGCAGATGGCGGAGGAGTGGAAACGCCAAAAGACCCACACAACGAGATGTTTGCAGGGTTGAAACAGGGGGAACAGGTAGCGTCTGGTGATTCCTCTATAATCTCGATGCTTACAAACCTCAATCTTGAGATGGAGAAAAGATTTAAAATTTCAGAATCAAATCATCAGGGCATAGGGGCCATTTGTGAGGGGCTGGAGAGGAAAATAGAATATTTACATAGTCTGACCAGGGCTTTAGAAGTGGAAGTAAGATACCTCAGGGAAGAGATGATGGTTAATAGAACTGAGATTGAAGAGTCCAAGGTCAGTGAAAGGGTGCAGGAGGAAAGAGTAGAAGGATTAGAAAACTACAAAAGAAGAAATAATGTAAAAAACCTGAAACTCCCAGAAGGTAAAGAAGGAGGAGATGTTAAAAGTTTGGTGGTGCATTTGTTGAAGAGCGAGTTGCAACTGGATGAGTCAGAGGAGGAGATCGCTAGGGACATTCAGAGAATTCACCTGGACCCCCTTAGGCTGAATTCGAATAGGACTAGACCAAGGAGAATTTTGGTGAATTTTCTCACACATACCTTGAAATAAAAGAGTTTAGCAAAGGCCCTGAAAAAGAAAGTTTTGGTGGTGGATGGAGTACAGATTGAGTTCAGATTGGATTTGTCAACTGCTACTTCCAATAGGCAATGAGAGTTAGGTAAAAGGATTGAGCCATTAAGGAAGTTTGGTGCTTCAGTGCAACTGAAATTCCCAGCTTTATTGAAAGTAATGTTGAATAACAAGATGCACTCCTTTTGTTTTGTAGACGAGGTAGATACATTTCTAGAACAATAACAGTCTGGGATCTTATGAAGGATGAATGATGTTTTCACTTAGGTTGGGAATAATGTAATTTCAGTCATTATTGAGTCAGCATTGATGTTACTAGTGATTTTAGGAGATGTATTAGTTACGCACTAGAGTGTTTTAGGTATAGCACGGCACGCGAAGGGCTCGCTCATAGGGCTTAGCCATGGGCAGTTGGTTAGGGTTTTCCAGGGAAGGGGGTGGGGTTACGGTCTTCTAGGGAGGGGGAGGGTTTGGTGGGTGGAAAATGCAGAAAATTGCCTCATTTGTTTTGTTGCTACTGCTGTGGTTGGTGTGAGTTTCTTTTCAAAGGTGAGTGAGGTTAGAATAAATGAGCTGAAAGTTCTCTCATGGAATGTAAATGGTCTTCGTTTGAAGAGGAGGAGAGATCTGATAATGGAATATTTGAAAAATTCCACGGCGCAAATTATTATTTTACAGGAGACACATTTGACTGAGGAAGAGAGTAAGTGGATTTTTTTTGCAGCACAGAGATGGGTTACTCATGCAGTTTGTACAGAACAAACAGCAGTTACTAAAGGAGTTGCATTATAGATTAAGACAGGTTTGAATATTACAATAGAAGGCAAGGTTTCAAGTGCTACAGGGTGGTGGCTTATAGTTAAGTTAAGGGTATCGGGATAGGGTTTTCGTTTTAGTACGCTAATATGGTCCAAACCAGGATGATGTAGGCCCATTAGATGAATTAGCCAAGGAGCTTTTGAGTTCTTTGGGTCAGATTGTAATGGTAGAGGATTTTAATACTGTTTTGGATCATAAATTCGACGGACCTGAGAACAGTAGAGCCGTAGTGAATCCTAATATGTCGAATTGAGTCAGATTGCTCATGAAACAGTGGGGTTTATATGATGTATGGAGGCATAAGTTTGGTTCGCAGTTAGGTTACACATTCTATAATAAAAAGTATACACATGAGTCACGTATAGATTATATACTGTTAGATCAAAGAGTGAAGGACACAGTTGATAGAACTGAAGACCGTAAGACGCGAACTGCATCATTAATGCAGCTGGTATCTTGCTATGTTGAGGATTTTTTTAAAAACAAAATGTTGGAAACAGTTTACTGATTTCTTTTATCTCTGGGATTTACTTACTTTTTTACCTGCTCTGGTCCGCACACTCGCACCTAAAATTTAAATATTTCACTCGCTGTTTTAGCGAGAAGCCTGTGCTGTCATAAATCCCTGGTTGGCGTCTTGAGTGAGGAGCTTGCTCTGCGGCGCCATTTTGGGTCAAGCGCTAGTGCTGAGCCATGCATCGGCGCTCGTAGGCCTATTTAAACTGCCAAATGCAAGCCCGCAGCTTGATAGAACTGAAGACCGTAGGACGCAAACTGTTTCATTAATGCAGCTGATATCTTGCTATGTTGAGGCTTTTTTTAAAAACAAAATGTTGGGAACAGTTTACTGATTTCTTTTAATGCTGGGATTTACTTACTTTTTTAACTGCCCTGGTCCGCACACTCACACCTAAAATTGAAATATTTTACTCGCTGTTTTAGCGAGAAGCCCGTGCTGTCATAAATTCCCGGTTGCCATCTTGAATGAGGAGCTTGCTCTGCCGCGCCATTTGGGGTCACACGCTAGTGCTGAGCCACGCATCGGCGCTCTTAGGCCTATTTACACTGCCAAATGCAAGCACGCAGCTTGTTAGAACTGAAGACCATAGGACGCGAACTGCATCATTAATGCGGCTGGTATCTTGCTATGTGTAGTGTGAGAGATCTACACTGGTTGCCTATTAAAGAGAGAATCCATTTTAAGTCCCTATGTATTGTGTACAAAGCGGCACATGGCGAGGGCCGTATTCCACTACGGGAGATATTCCCTGATACAATCCGAAAAGGCAGCTCCGCTCTTCTAATGTAAACTTGGTAAAGACCATTGGCTTTAAGAGAGTCAGGATGGACGGCAGAGTCTTTTCCGTGGCCGCTGCACAACTCTGGAATGACCTTCCCCAGACCATTAGACAGGCTAACTCGTTAACATGTTTTAGAAAGCTTGTGAAAACCTGGCTATTCCCTAGGGGGAATATCTAGTTCCTCTGCTGCCATTGTGGATTTGTTCAATTGTCGTACCATCTGAAGTTCAAGCTCCAGGATACCCGTAGGGTGACAGCTTTGGGCTATATAAATGTTTGATACAATACAATAGAAATACAATACAGTTTTGTAGATAGAACATATTGGGGTGCATTTATCCGATCACTCAACTATTTTTCTTCCGCTTGCAGTAGCAGAAGAGACGTTGGGTAATGTTTGGAGGTTGGACCGTACGATTTTACTAGTAGAGGAGGTTTTGGAGGCCTTAAGAGAAGAGACAATAGAATTTTTTGAAAGAAATCAGGGTTCAGCTAAGATTGGTATGGTTTGGGACGCCTATAAGGCATTTTTGAGAGGCAGGCTAGGATGCTTGGTAATGAAGAAAAGGCGAATATACTACAGCAGAGTGTCTTGGAAGAGAATATTCGGGAGTTGGAGGCAGGTTTAGTTAAAGCTGGAAGCAAAGAGGCAAGTGAAAAAGAGATGGAGCAATTATTAATTTTAAAAGCCAACTTATCTGGAGTTTTGAGAGACAGAGTAAAGGAAAGGTGGGAAACTAGCTAGCTGACTCATTTTGAATATAGCAAACTACTAGCCTGGAAAGTAAAAAGCCAACAGGTTCGAAATTTGATTAAGGAAATAATAAGTGAGGATTTGGGCATGTTGCTTAGTGATAGTAAGGGAATTGCTGCAGCATTCCACAGTCATTTTGAGAGGGTTTACAAGGGAGACTTGGTGGTTAAAGAACAGGCTGTGTGGAGCTAGTTGGAAAATATGGATCCTCTTACCGATGACTTAAAAGATATCCTAAATAAAGAGATATCGAATGAAGAGGTGGAGGAGGCTATCAGGGGAGGCAAAAAGGATAAGGCCCCAGGGCCCGATGGCCTTGCAGTTGAGGTGTATAGGACCTGGGTTGGGGTTCTGGCACCTATATTGAGGCAGTTTTTTAATGAGAAATTTTTGTCAGAAGCCTCTCTGCCCCCATCATGGAAAGAGGCAAATATTTCCTTGACCCCTAAGCCAGGGAAGTCATTAAAAAAGGTAGATTTGTATTGGCCAATTTCCTTACTGAATGCGGATTATACGTTTTTTGCTAACATTATAGCAGGAAGGCTGAATAGTGTCATGGCATATCTGGTTCATGAGGATCAGAAAGGTTTTATTAGGGGTAGAACATTGAAAGAACTGACACACTCTCTTATTGGTTCTATAGACATGGCCACGTCTTTTGATCTCCCCATGGCTGTTGTAGCCTTAGATGCAGCCAAGGCGTTTGATCGTGTTAATTGGGCATATTTACAGACGGTGTTGAGATATCTAAATTTAGGTTTGAATGTTTGTAAAACGTTAACAGCTATATATTCAGCTCCAAAGGCCAGGGTACTAGTAAATGAAGTGTAGACCCAGCCAGTTCAAATCACGTGAGGTACCAGACAAGGATGCCCTCTGTCTCCACTCTTGTTTGATCTATATATCGAGCCATTGGCACATAGAATAAGGAGTACAGCGGGCATTGTGCCTTTTGAGTTTCAAGGCTGGAGCAGAAAGATAGGTTTATATGCAGATACCATTATATTTTATACACCAGATTTACACCAAACTATGATGAGCTTAATAAACTTAACTAGTGAGTTTGGTAGCATTTCGGGTAATAAGATCAATAAGGGAAAAACAGAGGTCATATGGAATATGAGTACTGAAGGTATAGCTTGCAAAAAGAGATGAGATATCTAGGAGTTAAGATGACACACAATATACCTGACCTCACAAAAGAACATTTTAACTAACCCTGGGCGAAGAACTACGCTCCGTTCGCGGAGCTTGCGGAGTTTCGGCAACTCCGCGTTCTACGGAGAACGCGAAGTTGTCGATTACTCCGCGATCCGGTGCGTAGCGTAGTTCTCGCGCGCTGAATAACATTATCGCGTGTGCGGCAATGGCTTACCTTGGCCCGTCGCGACCGCCTGGGTAGGTTCGCGTGATATTTGACGCGATCACGCACTTTTGTAGTGCGAACGAGAAGATGAGTTCCTGAACATGTCTTACACAACGCGAACACGTTACTTGTGACCCGGAACAGGAAATAAGGGAACGCAAGCGGGCGGGACAAACCTCTTGGGTAACTTAGCGCGCTAGCTATCTCGAGCATGCAGGCAGCGCCCCGAACACGCGCACCGCGCTCCCGAAGACGAAAAACGGCGCGCGAACGAGTCTAGCAAGCAACTACGCATGTCCGCGGAGCTACGCGTAGGTCGCGGAGTGCAAGTGCGTCTTCGCGTAGCTCCGCGGAGTGCGGCTCCGCGAACTACGCCCAGGGTTAATTTTAACACGCTTAGAAAGGAGATCAGTGCTAGCTTACGGGGTTGGATGCATTTGCCTCTTACGTTGTTTGGCCGAGTAAACTTGAGAAAAATTATGATCCTGCCGAAATTAACTTTATTATTTGAAACAATTCCTTTAAGTTTTAGGAAGGAGTGGTTTGTAAGGCTGCAGAGTGAAATCAGTTCCTTTATTTGGATGTCAAAAGAACCATGTCTGTCATGGAAGAAGCTAAGGAGGAAGTTAGTGAAGGGGGTTTAGCTCTGCCTGACTTGCTCTTTTATTCATGGGCATTTATGATAAAAAATAGTAGGATGTTATTTGGTACACCTGTAGGCACTGAAATAGGGAGAATGTATAGGGAGATGTTGAAGAAGCAGAGAAATGCAGAAAGTGGGTTTTCGTTTAAGTTTGCTGATCCAAAATATTTCAAAAAGGTTAGATTGAAGGTTTTAAAGGACTTAGCAGAAACATTGTATGTAATTAGGAAGGCTTTAAAAATTTCATATTTTAGTCAGCTGGCTCCAATTTGAGATGCACCAGGGTCCCCACTTTGGACAAAAGACTTACTTGCCTGTCCCTTAAAAGAAAGGGGTTTAGTGAGTTGGAAGCAGCTATTTCTGGAAGGGCAGTTAATATCATGGG
Source organism: Lissotriton helveticus (assembly GCF_964261635.1). Classification (NCBI taxonomy): domain Eukaryota; kingdom Metazoa; phylum Chordata; class Amphibia; order Caudata; family Salamandridae; genus Lissotriton; species Lissotriton helveticus. Next base: position 1,299,856,958 of record NC_136067.1, on the reverse strand, counting down.
GGCAGTGTGAAGAGGAGTGGGGACCTAGTTTTTCCAGATTTAAATACCTCCAGATTCATAGCTGGTACGTGGCATCTGGAGATTTGATAGGTACTTCTAATGAATTGGAGGAGAAGCTTCTTTCTAACTGTACTTTTAAGAAAGAAATTGCATTATGGTACTGGTTAATACTCGAGATGGAGGATGATCCATTCATGCTACCAGAGAACCTGTGGCGAACCTGCTTGCCGGGGATCGCGACAGAAGACCAATGGCAAGTAACAATGTCTATGCTTATAAAACAGTGAAACCAGCCAATTTAAGGAAGAACCACTTTTTTTAACATGCACAGGGCCTACTGGACTCCTTTAAGACTTTCAAAATTTGGATCAGGAGGAGTGTTTTTTTGTCCTAAATGTGGAAGCCCAAATGAAGATGATTTGCACATGTTTCTGCAATTTCCGTAGATTCAGACCTTCTGGGAGGCCGTGAGTAACTGTCTATCAAGGGTTCTAAGTTTACAGTTAAAGGTAAGCCTGAGATGGTTATATGTGTAAGACTGGAGTCGCATGGTAAGGACATGAGCGATAAAGCAAAGCTTAGATTTTATGCAGTATTGTTGGCTTGAAGAGAGATATGCAAACTCTGGGTCTCCCCTGTCAGCCCTACTGAGGGTGGTTGGTTACAATCAATTAAATTTGCAGCTAAGATGGATATTTCGGATCAGACTAAAAAGAGATATCATTTTTGGAAGCCTTTTTAACACATAATGGTTAAGGGCTGGGTGTGCAAGTATTAAAAAGTCCAATGATTAAGCCTTCATCTGCTTCGGCTGGCGAGAATCTTCTGTGTTTATTCCCGCAGTCTAGGGAAAAGGTATGATTGTGTGGCTGGGGGAGGAGGTCCTCAGGGGTAAAAGAAAGTGTGCAGATATTAAAGCTTCACATCTATCCTCCTGTATCCAGTAAATGAAGTCGAAAGCCCAAGGCAGTATCGTAACTAGAAGGGTGGCAAGAAGGCAAATGAGGACAAAAAAAATTGAAAGATTTTGTGATTCGCAGTTTCAGATTCGCAAAACGGGATGTATATAAAAAATCACTAATGTTTTGCGATTTCTTAAACATCGCAAAAAAATCTCAGAATATTGATTTGCGGTTTTAGAAAGGGAGAATCAACTAACACAAATTTGATTTTATTGACATTATTGGGTGATAGAGCAAAATATAGGAAACAAAAGTTGTATATTTGTTTCATTGATTTAAAAGCCGCCTTTGATTCTGTGCCATGAAATATATTATGGTCAAAGTTAAACAATTGGGGCATATCTAACACTTTATTAAAGATGATCAAACTATTATACTCTAATACATGGGTACAGATTAAAGTCCGTGACGGGAAGACACACAACTCGTCACCATGAGACCAATATTGGCTTGAAACAGGGCTGTGTCTTGGCACCTTGCTTTTTTAATCTTTTGTCTGATCTCCTAGCTCATTTTAAACATGTTAATGCCCACTCCGCTGCTATTTTGGGCAGAGAGATTAAATATCTACAACCATTTTATTAAGCCAATCTGTTATAGGATTAAAAAGATTAATAGATTCTTTTAACCAATATGTTACTCAAAATGGTCTTAAAATAAATACAAAAAAGACAAAAATAATGACCGTGGGAAAAAGTAAATTAGGATTAAAAGAATGGAATATCAATGGTTTGGTCATTGAATGTGTAAAATCGTACAAATACTTGGGAATCACATTTGATGATAGTATGTCATTTAGGCAGCACTTTAATAACCTTGAAGCTAAGGGAACATCACTATCATTTGCTTTTAGAAAATTGAGCGATAAGCTATTATGCCCAAATAATGAGCACCTTCTGAAGGTTATGAAAGCAAAGTTAATTTCATCCTTGTATTATGGTTCCATTATTTTTCGCGGCAAAGACGCAAAAATTCTTGATGACATTGAAATAAGGACATACAAATCAGTTTTTAGGATTCCTAGATATATTAGCCGTGCCAATATAAGACTTGAATTTGGTCTTAAAAAACAAATATTGCCCGACAATCTACATTTTTAAAGACCTTATTGTCATTGTCATGTGCTGAAGAGGGTTCTCTTGCAAATCAGTGCTGGCATGAGATGATGAGAAGTGAATATACGATGAGTTGGCAAACATATTTAAATGAGTGTCTACATAATTTTGATTGTCCAAATTTAGGAGATGAAATCAGGAGTAAAGTGGTTTATTAAAAAAATCAATCAACCAATCAGCTATCTTATTGTCAACTATAATAGATAAAGATGAACTAAGGAAAAAAAAACACCTATGGTCAATTGCTAACTCCTTTGGTAAACTGATTCCCCAACCTTATTTGTTGTTTCATTTAAAACCCTTAATTAAGAATAATTTTATGTTACTACGGTTTGGGAAATATCCAACTAAAGATGGAATACAAAAATGGGAAAACAAGTGGCCCTCAAACTAAAATGTAGGTTATGTGGTTCTTGTGAGGAAACCTTAGTGCATATAGTAACTTTAAGCCCAAAACTGTTAGAAGAGCGGAAGTCTATTTTTTATGAATTGGGAGTAAGAGCTTGTAGAAATGCCATAATTTTATGTTTAAGTGGAGCCACCACCCGCCTTATTTCCAGATTTGTTAAGTTTATCTTTATGGCTGAAAAGAAACTTTGTAATATAGGCAATTTAAGTGAATATATTTATGCTACGAAAGTTATTTAAAAAGCTGCAATGATTTTCTTGGGTTATGCATTGTCTTTAAACCACAGTTGTTAGGGTTTGATAGCCTAAGTGCGGTTTTTATATTGTTATTAAGTGTTTTTAGGGATAGTGTGGGCATTCAGAAGTCTGGCCAAAGTCCATTAATACAAATGCACTTTATTGCTAATGCCGTTTATAACGCAATTATACTATGGTTGGTTGTTTTTCATGTACCTTTTATTCTAAAGTTTATTTGGTATATTGACAACTTTAGCTGCTAGCACAAGGCACTTTAGTTTCTGCTGCTAAAAGGTTATTAGTTCAATTGCACTTTATTGTCAAATCTGTTTTAAATGTTATCCTTTTGTGCCTTCTGTATTTGTGTATGTCTTATTGTTTTAAAGTATTGTATATTGTTAATTATAGCTGCTGGCACAATGCACTTTATTTTTTGCAAACGGATTATTTGCAGTCATACAAACTATGGGGTTGATTAGGATCGCGGACGGACTTGAGTTCGTCCGCGACCCCAGAGGAGGAGGGAACGTCTGCATGGGCTGCGGCGTTCCCTCCGTGCAGATTAGGATGTGACCGCCAGGGTGGCAGTCACATCCTCTATCTTTAACATTGCGGCGGGTGCAGCTTCATGCTGCACCCGCCGCAATGTTAATAATGCATGCACCGCATTTGCGTGCACAAAGCGGCAGGTACCGCGTGGTGCCCGCTGCTTTGTGCACGCAAATGCAGGGGGGTACCATAGGTACCCCCCATGTGACCCCCCCTTCAGCAAGGGGACCCGCAACGGGCCCCCGAAGTGAATGTCCGTATGCTTTTCCACGGCAGAAAAGCCGCCGTGGAAAAGCATATGATTTCCTCCATCCTAATATGGCTGGCGGTGTCTGATAGACACCCCCAGCCATGTCAGAGCTTTTCCGCCGCGGTCGGATGGCGACCGCGGCGGAAAAGCTGCGGACGGATTTCAAGACCCACCGCCATCCTAATATGGTGGTGGGTCTTTTGAGGCCCCGCAGCGGTTCTCCCGCATCCTCCGGGCCGGCGGTGGCTTCTGCCGGCCCGGAGGATGGGGGAAAACCGCTATCATAATCGGCCCCTATGTTGGGGCATAGCTGTAGATTTTGGCTTGGATATAAATGTACACTGTATCTGCATATTTTTAATCTAATTTTGTTTTGGACATGTATTTTGCTGATTGTAATGATTTTAAGTAATCAACAAATACAATATTTACTACTACTGATTTGCGATTCCTTAATTGCGAAATTCGCAAATTAAGAAATCGCAAAATTGGGAATCTGCTATGCAGGTGCAGCTTGATGACATCACAACCAGGAAGTAGGAGTGATTAGCTGCACCTGTTTGCCTGAGCTACAGTTAGGGGCAGCTTGGAGTGTGTGTGGAGGCTGCACAGCACATCAAGAACCCCAATGGAGTCTCAGAGGCCACAGGAGGGCAAGGAGGGTGAGAAGAGGAAAAGGAAACATACATTCTCAGAGAAAGAGCAGGAGGTGTTGATAGAAGAGATGGTCTGCAGCCATGAGCTCCTCTTTGGGGAGAAAGCTCTGAAAGTTCCAGAAGCAAGAAAAAGGAAGATTTGCCTGCAAATACAGGAGAAGTTAATGCTGTGGGTGTGACCCATCATACCATCGAAGAACTTCGCAAGAGGTGGTACGATATGCGCCAAAGGTCTAAGGAGAGGGAGGCAGCCAGACTAAAGTTGTCACAGAAGACCGGGGGAGGAACATCCACAGCAGTACAGCCAACACCCCATGAAGAGCTTGTGGAGTCCACTCTCCTTCCTGAGAGTGTAAGTGGTTGGCTGACATTGACAGCTCCGACCCTGCATCCAGCAGTCAAGGTAAGATGCATGGCAAATTATTTTTGCACACCTCCCCATAGCATGCACACTGTCTAGAATGCCTAAAATAGACACAACACATGTCACTCCGATCCACTCCTTACAACACACACAGCAATGCATCATAGGAGTTGTAGTTGGATGTAGGATGGTGTGTCAATGACACATAGGAAATCATGTTTAAAATGTGTGTTACAGATAAGGGAAAAAGGCAGTGTCTGAAGTAAGTCAACGTAAAAGTTTTAAACTTTATTGAGTCCAAAATGTAGAAAAAACACAAACTTATGTGTCCCCCTTTACCTCCACAGCACAATCCAGGGCACTTGAGGACAGTGCAGATGGAGAAGATATACCAATTACTTTGGAGCACACCGATGATTGGGATTCTAGTGATGACTCACATCAGACAACCATTATGCACAGGAAACGCACATGTGTGCCCCCACTGGCTCCATTGGAGGATGACTTAGAAGCCACAGGGGCGGCAAGTGAGGACAGAGTGGCAAGGCAGGGAGTGTCTGACATTCATGGACATGAAAGACCACAAATCAGTGTGGCAGCAATTGAGGCACGGAGGTCAAGGCCCAGGAGCAGCACTGGCACCGAAGAGGAACACACTGTTTTTGCAGGACTTGAGCACAACATGCTTGAAGTACAGTGCCTGCAACAAAAATCATTACGTTCCATTAACAGGCAGCTGAGCACCCTTAACATAAATCAGCGGTACATGGGGGAGGGCATCATGGCCATAGCAGGTGCCATATGTGACCTATGTGACACTCTAAAACAGAATGAAATTGCCAGGGACAGGGCTGCCCAATGTGCCAACACATGGCTGCACAATTACACAAAGGCAGTAAACCACCTCTGCACCACCAACAGCAACTTCACCCGTCGCAGCATTACAATGCAGCTGCAAATGACACACTGCTGCCAGGACATTGTGAGAGGGCTGGAACAGGTCACAAACGCAGTGGAACAAATGCAAGCCGCCAACTCTGATGGCAGCACACTCATGGTCTCTGGGGAGAGCGAAGAGACCTCCAGTAGAAGTAGCAACACTCCTACATTGCCTGATGCACAACAACGCAGTGGCAGACAAGGTGCAGCACCTAGGCACACAATGGAGGGCACTCAGGCTGGGCCCTGACCAGCACCAATCCGTCACCGGAGAAGGTGAACTATACATTTACACATTTGTGGCAAGGGGTGAAGCAACCCACCAAAACAGATTGTGCACATTCTTGTGCAGTATCTTTACTATGTACATAACATGTGCTGGGTACAGCAAAAATTAATGTTTGTTAAGTGTGAGTAAACACATCACATTTGTAAAAATTCATTTTGGCTCATCAGCTTCATTTCTTACCTAAAAGTAGTTTTGTGTGATCTCAGCCCGTCTCTGACATCCGGCAGCAGCCCCGACTCCTGCTGCTACCCTGCCAGGGGGAGGTGGGCAATCGTCATCCGATGTGTCTGTGTCGCTAAAATCAATTGTGGTGCCTTTCCTCATAGCCACATTATGGAGCATTGCGCAGCTTGCCACGATTTTACAGCATGTCTCGGCTGTATTGCAGTGCCCCTCAACTTTTATGTAGGCATCTGAATCTGCTCATTAGTATTCCAAAGGTACGCTCTATGACGCTGCACGTAGATCTGTATGCCCTGTTGAACCTCCTCTCCCTTGCATTTGCTGGATCCAGATACGGGGTCAGGATGAAGTCTCGCACTGCATAGGCACTATCACCTGCAGGGATACAAATAACAGGTAAGTCAATGTCCCCCACCAAGAGATGTAGTAAATGGATGTATGTGTCTCTCCAAACTCTCCAGCACTCAGACGTCTGAGTATCCCACTATGACTATGTCTAAATATGAAAGAATTGTGTGTGCTGCCAGGGTATTTTGGTACAATGTCGTTGATAATGTACTTATCATTGCACACAATCTGTACATTCAGGGAAGTATAGCATTTGCAGTTCCTGTACACATATTCAGTTGCTGTTGGGGGTGTGAGGGCCACATGGGTCCCATCAATGCAGCCAATGACATGGGGGAAACGTGTAATTTGTTAAAAGTCAAGTTTGGTTTGCTGTAATGCCTGTTGGGTGCTGGGGAAGTACATATGATGTGATAGCCTCTATTGCATTGCATCCAGAAAGGCATGGAAAAAGTGAGATAGGGCACTCTGTGACACCCCGCCAACCTCTGCTATGACTCCTTGAAAACTCCCTTGAGGCCAGGACGTGCAGTGAGCACAAGACCTGCACATGGGTGGGAATTGTTTGTGTCCTGTGTGTTGGGTGTTCCAAAACGGGTTTCACCTCCTCAAACAGGTCCAAGATGGTCTGAGGGTGCAGACTGTACTTCTCATGAATGTCCTCTTCAGTCTGCTGGAACAGCGTGATGCGCATTGTTAAGGAAAGAAAGGGACCCCTATCTAACATATAGCTAAAAATAGGGAAAAATTGACCATTTAAGAAAAGTTTTAGCTGGATATGTATTTCGAAGTTCTGTCTATTTTTTGTTATGTTATGCTATAGTGAAAACGACAAAAACCATGAAGGTATTACCCTATTAGATAAAAATGGGTATACACAAGTATAGATATCAAAACATATATTTTTTATTTATAATTATTATTGTTTTGTATATATTTTTTCACACATTATGATTTATATTTATAATTCAGATACAGTCAAAATTGTTTGGCCAATATACATGATAGACGAAAAGATGATGGAGGCAGTGCGGCAGGTGTCAAACGTTTTGTTTAACCCCTTCGACGCTCATGACGAGCCCAGCTCGTCATGGAGTTTCCATTGATTTCAATGGAAATTACATGGGAAGCCATAAATCACCTTAGCATCCAAGTGGTTAAGGCTAAAAGTTTCACTAACTCATCATTGGGACCTGATTGTGTACCGGTTCTATTATCAAAATTAACAGTTGATCCAACCATGGATAGGAAGCTATCATCGTTAAAGCCGAATGTCTTCATATTGGCCATATTCTATTCTGAACGAGAGAGCAGAATGCAATTGTTTTCCCCTCCCCCAAGAGGTATCTTATAATCACAATCCAAATACTAGAGGCACACACGTTATATGCAAAGAAAACCTATATGTATATGAACCATTCTATATAAAACATCAATTATGCATGTGGAAATTAGGCGACACTCTGACAGAACACACAATAAATTATAAAAAGACCATACTCTAATAGTACATAATTATAGTCCCTTCATAGACAGGCTATGAGATATATATTGTTAAGGAAAGCAAGGGACCCTATCTAACATCTAGCTAAAAATAATGAAAAATTGACCATTTAGGAAAAGTTTTAGCTAGATATGTATTTCGAAGTTCTGTCTATTTTTTGTTATGTTATGTTACAGTGAAAAAGACAAAAACCATGAAGGTATCACCCTATTAGATAAAAATGGGTATACACAAGTATAGATATCAAAACATATATTTTTTATTTATAATTATTCTTGTTTTGTATATATTTTTTTACACATTATGATTCATATTTATCATTCAGATACAGTCAAAATTGTATGTCCAATATACATGATAGACGAAAAGATGATGGAGGCAGTGCGGCAGGTGTCAAACTTTTTCTTTAAGGCTAAAAGTTTCACTAACTCATCATTGGGACCTGATTGTGTACCGGTTCTATTATCAAAATTAACAGTTGATTCAACCATGGATAGGAAGTCATCATCGGTAAAGCCGAATGTCTTCCAATTGGCCATATTCTATTCTGAACGAGAGAGCAGAATGCAATTGTTTTCCCCTCCCCCAAGAGGTATCTTATAATCACAATCCAAATACTAGAGGCACACACGTTATATGCAAAGAAAACCTATATGAATATGAACCATTCTATATAAAACATCAATTATGCATGTGGAAATTAGGCGACACTCTGACAGAACACACAATAAATTATAAAAAGACCGTACTCTAATAGTACACAATTATAGTCCCCTCATAGACAGGCTATGAGATATATATTGTTAAGGAAAGCAAGGGACCCCTATCTAACATCTAGCTAAAAATAGGGAAAAATTGACCATTTAAGAAAAGTTTTCGCTAGATATGTATTTCGAAGTTCTATCTATTTTTTGTTAAGTTATGTTACAGTGAAAAAGACAAAAACCATGAAGGTATCACACTTTTTAGCGTACCTTGCTGCCTGACGGAGGAGCGTTTTGCACAAGCTGCCCAGTGGACCTGCTTTCACCCCCACGACTCGCCGGACCCGCTTCGCGGGTCCCGCAGCGCGTCGTCGCTTGGCTAAGGACTGCCCAGAGGAGCTAAGGAGGAACGCGGGGGTAGGTAAGAGAACCAGCGGGGCTGCGAGCTAAGCAGGGGACTCCAGCGACCAGGAGCCCCTGCGCGCCCAACTAGCAACACCTGGGCTGCTCTCCCCGCTGGCCACGCCCCCCCGCCAACGGAGTCAAAAGCTGCTGCTGCCCCTGTGCTCGTGGGACACTTTTTAGCGTACCTTGCTGCCTGACGGAGGAGCGTTTTGCACAAGCTGCCCAGTGGACCTGCTTTCACCCCCACGACTCGCCGGACCCGCTTCGCGGGTCCCGCAGCGCGTCGTCGCTTGGCTAAGGACTGCCCAGAGGAGCTAAGGAGGAACGCGGGGGTAGGTAAGAGAACCAGCGGGGCTGCGAGCTAAGCAGGGGACTCCAGCGACCAGGAGCCCCTGCGCGCCCAACTAGCAACACCTGGGCTGCTCTCCCCGCTGGCCACGCCCCCCCCGCCTATCACATAGCTGCAGCCTCTTAAGGAGTGCAGGATCACCGCTTCGCGGGAGCGAGCGGGAGAAGCCCGGGACAAGGGCGGGACCATCTTAGGCCATCAGGGGCCAGAAGAGGCCGGGCCGGGCCACATCTCTTGGCTCCGGAAAGTGGACACGAAACTAACGGGAAAATGGCTTCAGGTACCCGTTCTAGCAAGATTAAGAAACCTGCGGGAGACGTTGTCACAGGTACTATGGACCAATTTATAACCCGAGCAGTTTCATTAGTAGAAAAGGAGATAACCCTAGCTGAACAAAGATTATCATGGGATTCAGTGGGTACGCCCGACAAGCGTTCATCTTTAGGTGCTATTGCCCTGGCTCCTAGCCCCGTGCATGCTACTCCAACCTCATTGGTGATCATTGATTCCTCATTCATTGATGAGAGATTAAGTCGAATTAGGGCAAGTTTAGAAAGGGTGACCACTACCGCACCAAGCATAGTTCTTGACCCCACACTTCATATTTCATCTGCCACCACTGACCTTTCGCTGGGGGAACAATCTTTGGATTCCAACTCCGTAACCCTCATAGCCCCTAGTCCACCTAAATTGCCTAGCGAGGCTAGTGAGGCCCCAAACACACCATCTTTAGTTGTACACACTGTAGCTAGCACTCCCAGAGTAGTGGTTCAGCAAAATACACTTGTAGGGAAGGCAGTTTTAGGACCATTCCAACAAAAAAAGAGAAAGCGCCTTGTAAGCCCCAGCAGGGGGGGCTCCCAAAAACCACGCAGGAAAGCTATGAGGCACACCATGCCTAAAGGGGGTATCGGTACATATCAAGTCCCACAGCAAAAATCAATAACGAGCTTTATCAGAGCTTCCGCTGTGGAGGACACTCCTGGCCCGTTGGCCTCACTAGATACCAGCATTCTTCCTCAGGTTGAGCGCTTATTTAAGTCTGTGGTGCTGCCCCTTGTTGAAAAGATTGATAGCCTCACACGTAAACTAGCTACATTTGAACAGTCAATGCTGGACAACTTTTATGCTGTGAAATCCTTAGTTAAATTTCACGCCAAGGCCCAGGTTGAAGAAAATGGAGGGTTAACAAGTGGTGCTGTCTCTATAGCTCCCCCTGTTTCTAGGGCCCATCCAGAGTCTTTACCTTGTCAAAAGACGCCTATTCCAGTTACGGTTTCTCAATCCCAGCATTCTAAGAGTGGAACCTTACATGGACAACCAACTCTAAACCCTGTGCCTAGTTTGGCCCGTGCAAGGAACAAATCTAGCACCCAAGCCCCTAAGGCTCTTAAGGTCAACCCTGTTTCAAACACCAAGTCCTTAGTCCCAACTGCCACGGCAGCAGGAAATATATCGACCACAACAAAGGGTGATACAACACCATCCCCTCCCACTCCTGCTAATAAGGTTGTATCCAACCCTCCAGCAAAAATTGTAGTAAAATCCCCTGTTAAGGATAGGGCAAAAAGGCAAACCCCTAATGCTAGCCTCCCCCCTGGTTGTAAGCCCTATGTGGTGATTTTAACGGGGGTTCCTGAGCTTGAAGAAGGTTCTAGTGAGCTATATTCTGACCTTAAACATAAAACGCTCTCCTGGCTCAAAGCAAATAGACCCCTCCCAGGGCACATTGATGGTAGAATAGCTTTTGTCCGACGTGTGGGTTGGATTGGTAATAGACGTAAAAACCTAATGGGGGACTGCGTGCTGATTAATTTTAATGATCCTAGAGCAGCAGGCATGATTTGCAGTCAGCAGTCGCAGCATAATTTCTGCGACATCCAAACCAGGGATTTGGGGTACTTCTATCACCCCCCTCCCCTAATGGGGTATAAGAAATTCTCGCAAGATGGGGGTAGAGGCGGATGGCTCCCACATAACCCAACCCTGGATGCCAGAGCAAGGGCGTGGACACCCACCCAAGCAGCCCCATTCCAGGGTTGGGGTTGGTGACTTGGTGATATAGTAGCATCTAACACCCCCCTGCTTAGGGTTAATACACCACACATAGCCGAGCGGGTAAACTTGTTTAATGTTTCTGTACCCCAACCCTCGCTCAACCCAATTATGCCTTCCTTCTCAGGCGATTGGTCTGAGACTATTGAGTTAGTGGATGGAGCACAATCTCTGACTATACAGGGTAGGGTAGAAGGTTGTGTGGAATCTTTGCATCATTCAATCTTGAAAGTTATTAGCTGGAATGTGGCAGGCCTAAATAACAAATTGGATACCCCGGACTGGGTGGCGCTTATTGAGCCCCACTCAGTCTGTGCATTTCAAGAGACGTGGTGCGTGGAACCAAGGCACAGAGTGGGTTATGCCACTTTTTTTGTCCCGGCAGGCATCCCAGCATCGGGAAGAGGTCGCCCTTATGGAGGTCTCTTAATTTGGGTAAATATTTCCTTAGGATGGAGAGTATATCATCATCCCCAAAAATCCCCAGATTTGATGCGCTTGACTATAACATGCCCAGGGAAAGCCGAAAAACTGGAGATTATTAATATCTATACACGTGGGGCCTCTGGGAGAGCATTGTCACCAACTCTTTCTGCTTTAGAGATAGCTCTAGGTGAGTGCAGTGGAGACTCGTTAGTTATGGTCATGGGAGACTTCAATTGCACTTTTGAGCCTCTGTTGCCAGATGAATCTCTGGATTTGTATGATGAAGACTCAAGGAGAGGCGTCCCGTCATTAGACCTTCCAATAATAAATAGATGGACGCCCAGAATTATCCAGCTAAACTCCCTTACACTTGAGTATGGCCTGAGAGCAGCCAATGGGAGAACACGCTCAGACCTAGCAGGGGAACATACATACAATAGGGTTGGGCACTCATCCAGGATAGATTACATCCTTCTAAATTTCTCTTTTTGGGCCCACATGATGGACATGATAGTTTTACCCTCCCTGGACAGTGACCATAATGCACTTTCTCTATCCCTAACACGCTGGTGGCGGGAGAGTCATTTAGTCAGTGGAGACCGTGATGCACCTGAGCCAATGCCTTTGGGAGGGGTGGTCCCCTCAAACTGCCTAAGACGACTAAAGTGGGACAAAGTGGCAATCGATGAAGAAAAACTTTCCTGCATTCGTGCTGTTGTCTCTGCGGCCTGTGCAATTTTGGAAAATGAGCCTGTCAGTCCAAACCATATTACAGCAATGTTTAGTGAGGTTTCGACGTCAATTGGGGGCCTATTTAAAGCTAAGATAAAAAGGGGAATTAACAACCCTGATAAGCGGCATGGGAATTTTGGCTGGTACTCAAAAGAGTGTCGTGCTAGAAAGAAAGCACTAATATTGGCTGTAAAAAGTGGAGATGCTACCCTAATAGCCACCGAACGCAAGAGTTACAAAGCAGAGCTAAAGTTGGCAAGGAGAGACTGGGAAGACGCATTTTGGCAGGAACTTCGTGTTGCCAGTGGTGGAAAAAATGCAAGAGGCTTTTGGGACCTAATACGCAAGAAAAACAGACCCCTAGACACTGTCATCACTTGTAACATAACTGAGGATCGATGGTATTTACATTTTTCAAAATTGTATACAGCTCCTGTAGCAGAGGTAATGGACTTCGCTCTACCTCAGATCTCTCGAGGTGATGGGAGTTTCGAGGAAAGCCTGTTTACTAGGAAAGAAACAGAAGGTGCAATAAAATCTCTTGTTCCGCGCAAAGCGGCTGGTCCCGATGGCCTTCCTGGTGACCTGCTTCGTATAGACTTGGGCAATTGGAGTATGTTAATTGCATCAGTTTTAAATGCTGCTATGGCGGGTGCACCCCTGCCCGCCTCATGGATGGCTGCGGAGGTGGTCCCTCTGCATAAGAAAGGCTCAAGAGAAGACCCAGCGAACTACAGGCCGATTAGCCTGATCGATTGTTCGCAGAAAGTAGCAGGCAAGGTCCTTTTAGCCAGAGTCCAGCAGTGGGCAGAGGAAAACAAGATTCTTTCAGATTTCCAGGCTGGGTTCCGAGCTGGCACGGGAACAATTGAACAAACATTAAGGCTACTTATGATTTATTGGAAGGTGGTCGTGATTGGGAAGGGTACCCTATATCTGGCCTTCATCGACCTCCGCACAGCCTTCGATTTGGTCCCTAGAAATAATTTATGGAAGGTTTTGTGTGACCTTGGCATGCCATCTTACCTGCTTCACCTGATTATGAGGTTCCACGAAAAAAACTATGCCCAAATTCGCTGGGGGCCGAACGGTGAAAAGACCTCAAGAATAGATGTGAACAGAGGTGTAAGACAGGGGTGCGTACTTGCACCAACACTCTTCTCGCTCTACGTGAATGGGGTGGTGGACTGTCTGACCAGGATACCAGCTGATGCACCCCGTCTGGCAGGTCGCTTAATTCCTACCCTGCTTTTTGCGGACAATACTTTACTTTTGTCAAAATCCCCGATGGGACTTCAGCAGCTTCTCTTTGGTTTTGATGCCTTTTGCAAGCAAAGAGGACTCTGTATTAACACAGACAAAACAAAGTATCTTATCTTGAATCCCCCGCAAAAACTTGGCCCCCCACCAACATTGGGGTCTGTTGCACTGGAAAGGACCAAGACGTTTGATTACTTGGGTATCCGGCTGGTGGACTCGATGAAATGGGACCATCATTTGATCAAAATGTTGCTAAGTTTGAAAAGAGTAACTGGGGCTCTGTTGAAAGAGCAAAGAGCAGCCTCTACGAAACCCATAGCAGCAGTAATGGATATTTACTCGGCCAGAGGAGTAAGTGCCGCTCTTTATGGGGCGGAACTCTGGGGAACGTCAAACATGAAAGATCTTACTCGAGCTGAGAACACCTTCTTGAGAAGTTTGATGTCCCTCGGTCCCTCTGTCCCTATCCTGCCGTTGCAATTAGACATGGGCTGTCGGGCGATTGAGGACCAAGCCAAGTTACGCCCTTTGCTTTTGTGGACCCGCATCTGGAGAGTCCCTGAGCTGTCAAGTTATGCGGATGGCCTGCGTGAGATCATTAAATCCACTGGCTGGACAAAAATAAAATGGTTAAGGGACATCAAAGCATTACTTGCCAATCTGGGCCTAGAAGAAGCATGGCATCAACAGACGGCTCCGCCCAAACTAATGTTAAAACAACTCTATTGGAAATGGGTGGCAAATAAAAGAAACTCTTCTGTAACGATTTGTAAATCGTCTAGAAATTTTATGGAGTTTAAAGATGTCCCCCTCAGAGAACTGTATTTGGACATTATTTCAGCCCCATGGGAAAGATCCTTGTATTTCAAATTTAGAATAGGTCTTCTTCCCTTAATGGAACTCACAAGCCATTGGAAAATTCCCTACCAGACTGCCCCGTGGTGCCCTTTCTGCCCACAGCGTTATGAATCTGTCCCTCATTTTTTATTCGAGTGTCCTGTCTATAAAGTTCCACGGACAAAATGGCTAAAACCCATGTGCCTTACACTGGGAACAAGACATTGTAATATGGCACTAAGGATACTACTTTCAGACACTCGTTCATTTTATGCATGCGCCACCTCGAAGTATCTTGGGTGGGCATGGCGGATTCGGTCAAAAAGACTTAGACAAATAGTTTAATCATGTTTTTATTTGCTGATTTCTATCATGCAAGGAGTCTTTTTTATATGTCTTATTCTTATTGTTTAAAATGAATTTTAATTGTATGTACGCTTTTTAAGATATTTTTTATGTCGAAATAAAGCCTTTTTTGACTTGACTTGACTTGACTTGATGAAGGTATCACCCTATTAGATAAAAATGGGTATACACAAGTATAGATATCAAAACATATATTTTTTATTTATACATTTTCTTGTTTTGTATATATATATTTTTTTTTTACACATTATGATTTATATTTATCATTCAGATACAGTCAAAAATGTTTGTCCAATATACATGATAGACGAAAAGATGATGGAGGCAGTGCGGTAGGTGTCAAACTTTTTGTTTAAGGCTAAAAGTTTCACTAACTCATCATTGGGACCTGATTGTGTACCGGTTCTATTATCAAAATTAACAGTTGATCCAACCATGGATAGGAAGCCATCATCGGTAAAGCCGAATGTCTTCAAATTGGCCATATTCTATTCTGAACGAGAGAGCAGAATGCAATTGTTTTCCCCTCCCCCAAGAGGTGTCTTATAATCACAATCCAAATACTAGAGGCACACACGCTATATGCAAAGAAAACCTATATGTATATGAACCATTCTATATAAAACATCAATTATGCATGTGGAAATTAGGCGACACTCTGACAGAACACACATAAATTATAAAAACACCGTACTCTAATAGTACATAATTATAATCCCCTCATAGAAAGGCTATGAGATATATATTGTTAAGGAAAGCAAGGGACCCCTATCTAACATCTAGCTAAAAATAGGGCAAAATTGACCATTTAAGAAAAGTTTTAGCTAGATATGTATTTCGAAGTTCTGTCTATTTTTCGTTATGTTATGTTACGGTGAAACAGACAAAAACCATGAAGGTATCACCCTATTAGATAAAAATGGGTATACACAAGTATAGATATCAAAACATATATTTTTTATTTATAATTATTCTTGTTTTGTAGATTTTTTTTACACATTATGATTTATATTTATCATTCAGATACAGTCAAAATTGTATGTCTAATATATATATGATAGACGAAAAGATGATGGAGGCAGTGCCCATGTGTCAAACTTTTTCTTTAAGGCTAAAAGTCTCACTAACTCATCATTGGGACCTGATTGTGTACCGGTTCTATTATCAAAATTAACAGTTGATCCAACCATGGATAGGAAGTCATCATCGGTAAAGCCGAATATCTTCAAATTGGCCATATTCTATTCTGAACGAGAGAGCAGAATGCAATTGTTTTCCCCTCCCCAAGAGGTATCTTATAATCACAATCCAAATACTAGAGGCGCACACGTTATATGCAAAGAAAACCTATATGTATATGAACCATTCTATATAAAACATCAGTTATCTCATAGCCTGTCTATGAGGGGACTATAATTATGTACTATTAGAGTACGGTCTTTTTATAATTTATTGTGTATTCTGTCAGATTACAGACCCTCTGTATGTTTAGTTCAGCTTTGCTAAGGCCTTATAAGTGAATTAAATGTGCCAATTATGTGTATGCCAATTTTGTCATGTTTAAAGGAGTGAGCACAAGAGCTTTAGCACCGGTTAGTTATGGTATAGTGCCTGAATTACATATCAGGTGCACTCTTCCCGTCCACACCACGATGCACCCCCAACTAGGTATACCCGGCTTAGCCTGGGACAGTGCACTCAATTGCAAAAAAGCATTATGCTCAGCTGAGACACAAACTCTTAAGTTTGTGTCTGTGCTGGTGAGAGCACATTAGTGAAAGATACAGCAGCAGGTTCAAACCGTATCTTTGCCATTCACCGGAGACAGACCAGCCTCTATTTGAATATAGGGATGCATTGGGGTCCCTTGGTATCCCCATATTCCCTCCCAAGCTGCATCTTCTAGGGGCACACTGACTCTATGTGACGCACAGTCAGTGCACCACCTAACAGGTTTTCTTGCCTCTGTGCCTATGTCTGTGATGCAGCGCAGGCAGAAAGGCAAAGTGTTCTCTCATTCGCATAGTGCCATGTCCTCATGCAAATAAGGAAATTAGGAGGGGAGGCACAGGCATTTGGGACCCATTCTATAATACGAAGTCCCAGGGAAGTAAGGAGCAGGTAGCAAACCACTGTCACACCCCCAGGCACTTCCTGTAATACAGCCCATCGTGTCAAGTGTGCTTTCTGCTCTTATTGGGGGGGCTGAGATTGAGGTTGAATCCTCCATTCTGCCCACAGGGAACAGAAAGACTATTTGGTTTATGGGTGTGGTGAATTCAACTTAATGCAAAGAGAGACCACACCACCCCCGTTTTTTTTTAAACAAGTCCTTGTCTCAAGTGGACCTTCTGCCTCCCTGAGAAGGGTGGATTGGGGTAAATCCCCAGTATGGTCCACAGGGAACAGAAACACTGGACATCCTAGATTGTAGTATGGCTGAATGACACGACAGGAAAGCACTCATCCCATTTTATTTAAGAGCAAAACAATTCCTGACTTTTAGTGTGCTTCCTCCTGCTTGGGGATGGCAGATGAGGGGTAAATCCCTCAATCTGTCCTGCTGGGAATTCAAAAAGACTGAAAGTGTGCAGCCCCATTGCAGAATGTGCGGATTCCACCCGTTTCAATATTGTTTATTAAATACCTGGAGTCTAATGTGTTTACTACACCTCTCTGGAGTGCAGATTGTTGATCCCCCAATCTGTCCCAAAGTAGGGCAGGAAGACTGTTTGGGCTTGTTCAGGTCTGGAAGCTTACCTATAAACCAGGTCGGTCTTAAGATGTCTATTGTGCAAGCAACTGTTTACAGAAACTACAAATTCACGACACAAAAGAATATCTGGTGGGTAAGTAGCCACTTTCTAGAAAGAATAAGCCAAAAAAGTAAAGAAAACTCCTTGCTGGACAAAGTCATCAAATGATTGAAGAAAACCAGGAATCCAGAATCCAATAGAGCAATTCTTCAGGAATACAGAGACATGATCAGCATCTGGAAGAAGTGAGGAAACAAGAAATTGAACACAGCTTTGTTGCTATTTACCTTTTAACCAAACTGAAGCCTTTATTTAGTAAAATAAAAGGAAAAGGAAATGACAGGAAACACAAATGATTGCCAAAATCAGAAAGGAACGAAGTAAGAAACAGCCACAATGCGAAAAGGAAAAAACAGAGACTAAAAACGTGAAGTGGACTAGCTTCAGAGAAGCTTTAAAAGGGAGCTGCAAACTTGATATTTTGGAGCTGAAAGACTAAGGAGCAGCACCTAGACACCAAAAAGCATAAGAAAAGGCAAACCTAGTGGAGTGAAACTTGCAGCTGTGTGCTTCATGTAGTGTATTCTGAGCTCTGGAAACTGAGGGACCACACAAGGTACCACGGTTCTCGGGCATGCAGGTGGCAGAAACGTTGCAATCACAAAAGTATGGCCCCTTCTTGATGCCACTGGCATGTCAGGACAGGCCAGAAAAAATTATGGACCAATCCAGAGGCATGAACAGAAGAGGCAGACACCTAAGACTACTCACAAGCAAAATAGACTTTCCAGTGAATAATAACCCGACATCTTAAGATTTGGGAATCAGATATCTCGCTAACTTTGTATTCGGATTCCCCATCTAATATAACAGGCAGAGGAGGAGAAATCCAACGCTAAGCTTCAAGTACAAAAGGCTTCAGCTGATAGACATGAAAGGTGGGGGAAATCTTCCAAGTAATAGGAAGTGAAGCCTAAAAGCAATGGGACTGGTTTGTTTTGCTATTATAAAGGAGAAACAAAATTGGGGCTGAAACTGGAATCACAACTTTGTAGAGGGCTAGAACTTGGAAGACAGCCAGCGCCTTTCTCCCACCTTAGTGTGTGGATCTGCTCGGAATTTATTAGTTTTAGTTTACATAGCACGTTTGGATTTTTGTAAATTCTGGACTACCATCTTTCTTTCAGAGTCAAGTTTCTCTAGTCAGTCAGGTGCCGCAGGCACAAGAGGAGTGGGCACTCTAGAAGATGCAAAGGAATGAGGAGGATGGAAACCCTGGATACAATAAAATGCAAACACCTTGATAGAAGTATAAGCTGAGTTGATGTATGCAAATTATCCTAAGGGTGAAGATTCTGCCCTGTCTTATTTTGAGTGGCATTTCACAAACAACTCAGATACTATTTGATACTGTGGTTTACTTTCTCAGTTTGTTCATTAGATTGTAGATTGCAGTTGATAACCTGAGGGCAGAGTTTGATGGATACCAAGGATAGATAGAGCAAATTAAGTAACAGAACCCAGAAATGTATTGCCAGTCTCTATCAGAGATTATGGTGTCAGGGACTCTATGCAGGCAGACAATATTAGTTAGACATGTCTTTGTCATCATGCTGGCAGATGGAAGAATCCCAAAAAAGAAAAAATGAGCCTTTTTAGAGGGTTTCTAGAGGGAGCTTGTTTTGCATAAAACAACTTTTGAACAATGACTGACTTTTATGAAGGCAACATAATGAGTACAACCATTATGCCACTTCACACCACCTGATTTTCAGCTGCTGAAATACTATCAGAACTGCTGTTTTTTTTAATGTTCCTCAGTTAGTTCTACCCTTTCCTTACAGAGTACACTCTACATTAGTTTGTTCTTTGACATTTAAATTAGAAAATTGTTCATGATTCTCTCTTACCTTGAAATTAGAGCAGTGCTTATCTCGATTTGCTCTCTCAATCACTATTTGCCTTGTGCTAGACCTTATTTGGTTCTGGCTATTTATTAATGTTGCCATGTCATCGAGGAAGCTCATTAAGTGTCAGGGCTTGGCAAAGTAACATTTTTCATTTTGAGTACCTCAAGTAGCAGAATACCAATGTCTTTAACCATCAGCATTCCACCTTATAGGGCTACACTTTTCAGATGTATTTTTCTTGTTAATTAATTTTTGGAGAGTTTCGAGAGTTGCTTGCTTTACGTAATCAAACATTTGAGTGATGTTTGCTTTTATTAATGCATATTAGAAGTAGTAGTAGTATTAAATCTTTATTCGGTTAAAAATAACCATAAAAGCATACACATATGTACAATAGAACAGTTGTTAAGATCCATTCCGGCTTGCTTTCACACAATTGTGCAAACCTTAGATCCATCAACTTGTTTGGTGTTTCGCACAACATTAAATGTACCTGTGTCTATTAAAAATGTCCCAGAGTCTCGCTAATGTATCACCTCATTATGTAATATTGCCACATTTTGGAATAATATACTCTTGATAAAGAATGTAAATAAAATCTGATTCCATTGAGCGACAATCCATTTTTGTATAGCAGCAATTTTTATAACAAGACTTGAATCATTAGCTATAGAGCTTGCAAATTACAAGAAGGAGTTTAGGATATTCCTAGGGTACCTTTTCTGTGGTATTAACAACCTGTACATATAATAATGCTACTGTCTGCGTAGTTCATCTGAATTTTATATTTTTAACACATTTATGTGTGTTACCCCGAAAACGGTCCTAGGATGCTTGTTTCCGGGCCATGGAAGACTTTGCTTCACAGTTTGGGCTGGACTATTCTCATGAGGAACAGGGGTAAGACTGATGTACATTTGACTGGGTCTGAACTGGGGTGGCGAAGTGAGCTAAAGAACGATGATGGATTCAACACAGATCTGTGACGTGGGGTGGGTGTCTGAAAAGTTTCAGCGCTCTGTCCATCATCTCCTTGTGTTTGCTTTCTCGTAAGTTACATTCAGGTCTCCTGTCAGATCTGAATGACTGATACCACCCTCAACCCGCTCCATAAAATGATCGAAGACTAATAGAGTGGGTAAGTCTTGATTCTGGGAGGTAAACTATTGTAAATGTTGATCAGAAGAATAGCCTGTTTCCCTTTGTTCATTTTAAGTCTTAGAGCTAGCAAGTCAATTGAATTTGTGTTGAGTTTTTCGATAGAACAAATCAAGTATGTTTTGTCCCTAATGGTAAGATCTCCAGACAGGCGTCCTGCTGGGGATGGAGTGGCTTCTATACTAAAATGTAAGAAGCCCACTCTATAGACAGTAGCAGTGGGCCACATTTTCTGTTGAAAGCAGATGTCAAAAATATCAAAAAACAAAACTCCTTCCTCACTAATGATTTTGGACTTCAGGCCTGCTAAGTTCTATACTATCTACTGACTATTAGTATACTCTAAGGTTCTTTGCTGTGGAGCTAATAGGGATGGCCTACCTTCGCTGCCAGTTGCAGTTGTTTTAATGTGTAGTTCGGCACCTTCAGGGACACAAAAGAAAGAGTGTGCCCCCCAAAACCCACCATGCCAGATTTTTCAATTCGGGGTGGCAATCCCACCTTCTGGCATATCCTCCTATCACCAGATTCTTCACCAGAGTTTGTTTTTCAGAGTCCCCTTGAGCAGTTTCATCTTTATTATTCGTGGAACTATTTGACCTATTGCTTTGCATATTCCTTCTTGCAGGTAGGTTGAACCTAAACTGAATCTTGGATCCATTTGGAGGTGAAGTACGTTGGTCCAGATTCACCAATCCAGCTCCAAAATTGATGTTAGCAAACTCAAGTGTAATACATTCATGTTCATCATCAAAGAGGCAACATTTTGCAGCTAAGATGTCAGATCTTATTATCGATCGGCAGTATATAACCCGCCTGATTCAGTGTATAACTTAGGGTCTCACTGATTTCTCTTGCTCTGGATGATATTTGAGGCACATTTATCATGTGTATTCTCTTGCTACTCTCTTCCTGGTGGCTCCTGGTTCCCGTGTGAGTGGTTTTACTTATGATGATAACGTCCTCCCCCAAGAGCTGGCTGTTCGCATGAATATTTTTTAGTTCCCACCCACCTCGCTCGTCCTGTAAATATAGTGTTGACGTGTCTTTTACACAGTGGGACCTTAAACCAAGAATTATTGGAACATTTAACATATACGTATCTGGGTAGATGTTTGGGGAAACGCTGAGGAAAGTCCTCCAATTTCTTAGCCATTTGTGAGCACTAATTGAAGATGGTGATATCGGTTCCTTGTACTTACTAATTCCCGCCCCATGTACAGACTGTTGCAGTTTATAATTCCCAACTCTGAGGTGGCATCATGTTGTACCCTCATAGCTTCCAGCAATCACTTGCCTTGACCCTTTTAAGTGATGGTTGTAGTACACAAATTTTGCCACCAAGTGTTTACATTTTTACTCTTATTTGTGAAACTCCATTGACTTAATTGTTTAATGATATCCTTAAGATGGCTTATTTCACTCGGGCAGGTACAACTGCTGTTTACTTTGCTACCCTCGACCTCAGCCATGTTTCTCAATGGAGTAAGACCCCACTTATCACCAATTACGTTCCTTAAGTTTAATAATGGGCTAAAATGGGTTGAGCACACACTTTCAGGCACTATTATTGTCCGGATGTCCCACTAGCATTGACATTTGCTACTACATTACTTTGTGTTGCAAAATCAGTATAAGAAGTCCTATCACCCATGCCCTCTATTAGTACAAGTGCCAGGACCTCACAGCTTGGCGAACTAGTTGATGTTGACAAGGGGTTCTTAGTCTTAGGTGGTTCGAGGGATTTCCTCAGGCAGTTTCCGACACGTCTCAGTATGTTTAGATGAGTTCCTTATGCTAAGTAATGTCTCCACCTCTTCTATGAGGTTGTCAATGTCATTAACCACACAGGTTTTTGGCTGCATTAAGGACAGATATTTTTCTCCATCTTAGCTACCCCTTGGATCCTCCCTCTTGCTTTCCTTTTACCCATCTATTTAAAAAAGCTGCTTACCCATGAGTATGCATACCACAATAGGACCAACTCAGCTTGTAAATTGATCAAATGTGGTAAGAGCAGAAAAGCAGTAAATGTTAATAGTATTGCCCTGCCCTGCTTCTTCCTGTCTTAGACGGACCTCATTTTCTCTTGTCTTTAACCCCTTGTGTGTGGAGGATGGCTCGAAGCTGTCCACGCATACATACAGTGGGCATGTGCATAGGACGGCTCCAAGCCATGGTGGAAGCACTGGCATTCCCCCAATGGGCCACCCCACTTGAGGCCCCCACCAGGGATGGCAGCGGAAGTGCTTTGGCTGAAACCCTGACCCCCCCCCATGGCATCTAATTACATTAGTCCACGTGCAAGCGTGCTGACATCATTAGAAGCTGCCAGGGACATGCTAGAAGCCATTAGCTTCCAGCATGCCCAGGGAGAGGATGTATTTTTAGTAAGTCCTTCCCCTAGGGCGCTGTTTTATGGGCTCTATAGTCACAGGGAAAAAGAAACAAGATTTTCCTTTACCCCTGTGTCTGTATGTACGGGATTCCTGCTCCCTAGATCGTGGGAGGGTTGCAATCATGGAGCAGGAATCCAGCCTGCTGGACCACCAGGGATTTTTTAATCTTTTGTTTGGGGAGCGATCCTTTAGGCAAGGGTTGCTTCCCTTGGGCATAGTATAATCCATGTTGTGGCCTTTCAAGGTGTTAGTTCAGCCTTTTTTTGTCCGAACCCCCCGGGCGTCAATACCCACTAGATGCCAGGTATTGTTTTTAGGTCAATTACAGTGAGTAACCCCCTTAGGCAAGGGATGCTCTCCTTAGGCACAGTATCAACCCTGTTCTGGCCCCCCTGGGGGCTAGTTCAGCTGTATTTGTATTGGCTGATCTTCCCCCGGGGGGGGACAAAACCCACTTTATAGCACAGATTATTTATTTCAATTGCGGGGAGCGACCCCTTAGGTAATGGTTTCTCCCCTGGGCCATATTTATTATCTTTGTTTTACTAGTTTGGCATTTTCTTCAGCCTGTCTTACCCCCATGGGGCGGGGTCAAAATTCACTAGATGCCAGGGATAGTTTATTTTATCAATTGTGGGGAGCAACACCTTGGGCAAGTGTTGTTACCTGTTAGTGGGAAATAAAATTGGTATGCTTGTGGCCGTTTTCTGTCCACCCCCAGGGGCAGGTTGGAAATATTTCTAGTCTGATCTGCCCTCAATGGGGGTAGAAAACCACAAGACACCAGGGAGAGTTTCAGTGTGTCTAAAGTGGAGTTCAGAGATGGTCTTCGTGTACTGGCATTTGGCTGGTGGTGTGTGTAGACTGGTGCTTGCCTGGTGGTGTGTGTGGTGTGTGTGGACTGGCAGTTGTCTGGCAGTCTGCATGGACTGGCACTTCGCTAGTGATGTTCATAGACTGGTGCTTGGCTGGTGGTAAGCGTGGAATGGCACTTTCCTGGTGGTGTGCGTGGATTGGTGGTGTGTGGACTAGCACTTGGCTGGATGGGTGTGTGGACTTGCGTTTGGCTGATAGTGTGTTTGAACTGGGGATTTTGCTGTTGGTGTGTCGACTGGCCTCTGGCTGATGGTGTGTTTTGACTGGCATCTGGTTGGCGATGTGCGTGGCCGGCATTTTAATGGTGATGGGCTGACTTCATAGTATTTTATAATGTTAACCGTTTTATGTCGTCATCATTTGCATTATTGTTCATAATGTTTTATTTCTCCTTTTTATTCTTGTCCAAACTGTTGATTTTCTGTGCTACGACTCCTTCATGTGGTTTCAGCACTGGTAGATCTGCACTTTCTGTAGTTGCATGTGTTTGGTAGGAATACGTGTGTTCTACTGTTTACTCCAAATGAGTATCATTGCTCTCCATGAATGTTTTTTTTGTAACTGGTGTAATAATAGCAGCATATTTAGCTTCTATTCTATTGTGTGTGAAATTCTCCTTGGATTTGTGCACAATGTGTATTGTGCTGTCTAGTGTGTTGCTTTCTTTTGTTTTTAGTTTCTAGAGGAATATCGTTGGTGCTTGCTGTGTCTGTGCAGAGTAGGAGCAGCTGATAATGAGTCCAGCTGTCTCTGGCAAGTGAGTGGTATCATATTTGAGTATATAGGTTTTCACTTGCTTTGCATTAATTGACATTTTCTTCCAGATTACTATCTGCCAGTAAATTTACTTTTTGTTTGATAAAGCCACATATAGTGTATTACTTATTTTGCACAGTATCGTTAATTGTTGATTTTTTGTCATGTTACTTGTATTAGTGAGGATTATGGATAACTGTAGGATAACAGTTCAGAAGGTTGTTGGTATGCTTTTCAAATCTTTCTCTGACCATGATTTTGAGACTCACACTGCATCTGAGGCAGAGGGTGAGGTCCAAGAATATGGTAGTACATTTTCTGCCCAAGAGGACTCATCGGATGACAAAGGCCCTCTCAGTGCAGAGGAAGTGCCTCATTTAGAGGTGGACACATGTGACGGTAGTGCAGCAAGAGGCATCTAGATTGCAGCCTGAGGCTGAAAGCCTTCCCATTGGAAGTGCTCATCTCTGGGTTGCCCCAAACATGGTGCATCTGGTGTTGACTATCTTTATTGGTGTTGCAGGTTGTAGGGTATATACTAAAAACTTTTTCCCTAAAGATTTCTTTCCGTAGTTTATGGATGATTTATTTTTGGATGAGATTGTTGAATACATTGATTTGTAGGCTGAACAGTATTTGAGGGACAACAGGGACAGACTTAAGCCCAGCTTTAGAGTCAGCCAGTGGACTCCCACAAATCTGGTTGAGCTGAAGAAGTTCTGGGGTTTAACTTTTTTGATGGGATGGATAAGGAAGCCGTTGCTTGCTTCATCTTGGTCTTCTAGTCCTTGTGGCAGCTGCTATATTTCCTTCAACCATGAGCCATGATCGATATTTGCTTCTGCTTCATTAGGTAGATAATACCTCAGCATAGCCCTGATTGAGACCATCTCTTCAAGATGCGGCCTGTCCTTGATCATTTTGTAGACGCTTTTTAGAGATCTATGTTCCAGGGAAAGAAATAGTCTTTTGTTGTGTTCAAGGGCCATTTTGTTTTTAGGCAGTACATGCCTAGGAAGAGGGCATATTATGGAATTAAGATTGATATGCTCTCTGAAAACAGTACTGGACATATCCATATTTTCAGGGTGTATACTGGTAGGAATTATTATTATTATTTGTAGATTTGGTATTGGGCACAACTCACTCCTGGAGGTGTATCCTAGTGCTGCGCTGCTCAAAAGAGTATAACGCATTTTAAAACTGCCAAGTCTTCACACCCTTCTTAAAGGAGGTGAACACTGAGCAAGAGCAAAGACAAAGAGGGAGTCTATTCAAGTGATAAGGGGCTGTGTAATAGAAATATCTACCCCCATAGCTTATGGTACAGATGTGTGTGATCACCAGAGGGGCCTTAGCTGAAGATCTTAGACACCTAAGCAACATGTAGGGATACAGTTGAGTGAACAGATAGGCTGGATGAGACTTGTGGAGTGGCTTATGTGACAGACAAAACATAGTTTGAAAATGACATGCTTTTTAATCAGCAGCCTGTGAAGCTTCCTGGGAATCAGGGAGGAGGATGAGTGAGAAGGAAGATTGCATATTAACTGTGCAACTGTAACGATTTGCATAGCACGGTCTTCACCGATACTGTGCAAACTGTCAATATCTAAAAACCCACCCCTTTCCCGTGCACCCAGCACTGCCTGGTGTAAACAATATGAATAATGAGGTCTGTTTTATTGTTAGTAGATCTGACTATAAGGGTTTATGTATATTTCATATGCACTGTTGTGTGATTCAGATTCAACATTAAGTAATCATATCTTTGATATAGTATTTGTGGATGGTCCTTTGTTGCTCCATTAGATATATAGTTTTCTCTTTTGTTTTAAACTGCTCAAGAAATGCACATAGAAAACGCTACGGACAAAACAGAATTGGAAGGTGCACTCAGTAAAGACAAGACGCTTAATTTCTGTGCTCGCTGTAAAAATGCCGGAAACCGGTCCTCGGAAGCTTGTTTCCGGTCCAGGGAAGGCATGGCTTGGCAGTTCGGGCTGGACTGTTCCCATGAGGCACAGGGTCAGACTGATTTGCATATGGCCATGTCTGAACTGGGGTGGCAGAGTGGGCTACAGAACGGTGATGGATTAAACCCAGATCTGTTGACTGGGTGTGAGTGTTTGATTGGTTCAGATGCTCTGTCCATCACCACCCCCTTATGTACCGCTTTGTTCGCCATAAGTTGGCAGGGTATACTCAGACGTGAGTCCCTTGCTCACTTAGCCACTGGATTCAAGCAAGCCGGGCTGAAGACGGCTGAAATGCCAGAAACCGGTCCTCGGAAGCTTGTTTCCGGTCCAGGGAAGGCATGGCTTGGCTGTTCGGGCTGGACTGTTCCCATGAGGCACAGGGTCAGACTGATGTGCATATGGCCATGTGTGAACTGGGGTGGCAGAGTGGGCTAAAGAACGGTGATGGATTAAACCCAGATCTGTTGACTGGGTGTGAGTGTTTGATTGGTTCAGATGCTCCATCCATCCCCACCCCTTATTGTACCGCTTTGTTCACCATAAGTTGGCAGGGTATGCACAGACGTGAGTCCCTTGCTCACTTTGCCACTGGAATCAAGCAAGCCGGGCTGAAGACAGCTGAAATGCCAGAAACCGGTCCACGGAAGCTTGTTTCCGGTCCAGGGAAGGCATGGCTTGGCAGTTCGGGCTGGACTGTTCCCATGAGGCACAGGGTCAGACTGATTTGCATATGGCCATGTCTGAACTGGGGTGGCAGAGTGGGCTAAAGAACGGTGATGGATTAAACCCAGATCTGTTGACTGGGTGTGAGCGTTTGATTGGTTCAGATGCTCCGTCCATCACCACCCCCTTTTGTACCGCTTTGTTCACCATAAGTTGGCAGGGTATGCTCAGACGTGAGTCCCTTGCTCGCTTTGCCACTGGATTCAAGCAAGCCAGGCTGAAGACGGCTGAAATGGCAGAAACCGGTCCTCTGAAGCTTGTTTCCGGTCCAGAGTAGGCATGGCTTGGCAGTTTGGGCTGGACTGTTCCCATGAGGCACAGGGTCAGACTGATTTGCATATGGCCATGTCTGAACTGGGGTGGCAGAGTGGGCTACAGAACGGTGATGGATTAAACCCAGATCTGTTGACTGGGTGTGAGTGTTTGATTGGTTCAGATGCTCCGTCCATCACCACCCCTTATTGTACCGCTTTGTTCACCATAAGTTGGCAGGGTATGCAAAGACGTGAGTCCCTTGCTCACTTTGCCACTGGAATCAAGCAAGCCGGGCTGAAGACAGCTGAAATGCCAGAAACCGGTCCTTGGAAGCTTGTTTCCGGTCCAGGGAAGGCATGGCTTGGCAGTTCGGGCTGGACTGTTCCCATGAGGCACAGGGTCAGACTGATTTGCATATGGCCATGTCTGAACTGGGGTGGCAGAGTGGGCTAAAGAACGGTGATGGATTAAACCCAGATCTGTTGACTGGGTGTGAGCGTTTGATTGGTTCAGATGCTCCGTCCATCACCACCCCCTTTTGTACCGCTTTGTTCACCATAAGTTGGCAGGGTATGCTCAGACGTGAGTCCCTTGCTCGCTTTGCCACTGGATTCAAGCAAGCCAGGCTGAAGACGGCTGAAATGGCAGAAACCGGTCCTCTGAAGCTTGTTTCCGGTCCAGAGTAGGCATGGCTTGGCAGTTTGGGCTGGACTGTTCCCATGAGGCACAGGGTCAGACTGATTTGCATATGGCCATGTCTGAACTGGGGTGGCAGAGTGGGCTACAGAACGGTGATGGATTAAACCCAGATCTGTTGACTGGGTGTGAGTGTTTGATTGGTTCAGATGCTCCGTCCATCACCACCCCCTTATGTACCGCTTTGTTCGCCATAAGTTGGCAGGGTATACTCAGACGTGAGTCCCTTGCTCACTTAGCCACTGGATTCAAGCAAGCCGGGCTGAAGACGGCTGAAATGCCAGAAACCGGTCCTCATAAGCTTGTTTCCGGTCCAGGGAAGGCATGGCTTGGCAATTCGGGCTGGACTGTTCCCATGAGGCACAGGGTCAGACTGATGTGCATATGGCCATGTCTGAACTGGGGTGGCAGAGTGGGCTAAAGAACCGTTATGGATTAAACCCAGATCTGTTGACTGGGTGTGAGTGTTTGATTGGTTCAGATGCTCCATCCATCACCACACCCTTTTGCACCTCTTTGTTCACCATAAGTTGGCAGGGTATGCACAGACGTGAGTCCCTTGCTCACTTTGCCACTGGAATCAAGCAAGCAGGGCTGAAGACAGCTGAAATGCCAGAAGCCGGTCCTCGGAAGCTTGTTTCCGGTCCAGGGAAGGCATGGCTTGGCAGTTCGGGCTGGACTGTTCCCATGAGGCACAGGGTCAGACTGATTTGCATATGGCCATGTCTGAACTGGGGTGGCAGAGTGAGCTAAAGAACGATGATGGATTACACCCAGATCTGTTGACTGGGTGTGAGTGTTTGATTGGTTCAGATGCTCCGTCCATCACCACCCCCTTTTGTTCCGCTTTGTTCGCCATAAGTTGGCAGGGTATGCTCAGACGTGAGTCCCTTGCTCACTTTGCCACTGGATTCAAGCAAGCTAGGCTGAAGACAGCTGAAAAGCCAGAAGCCGGTCCTTGGAAGCTTGTTTCCGGTCCAGGGAAGGCATGGCGTGGCAGTTCGGGCTGGACTGTTCCCATGAGGCACAGGGTCAGACTGATTTGCATAAGGGCATGTCTGAACTGGGGTGGCAGAGTGGGCTAAAGAACGGTGATGGATTAAACCCAGATCTGTTGACTGGGTGTGAGTGTTTGATTGGTTCAGATGCTCCGTCCATCACCACCCCCTTATGTACCGCTTTGTTCACCATAAGTTGGCTGGGTATACTCAGACGTGAGTCCCTTGCTCACTTAGCCACTGGATTCAAGCAAGCCGGGCTGAAGACGGCTGAAATGCCAGAAACTGGTCCTCAGAAGCTTGTTTCCTGTCCAGGGAAGGCATGGCTTGGCAGTTCGGGCTGGACTGTTCCCATGAGGCACAGGGTCAGACTGATGTGCATATGGCCATGTCTGAACTGGGGTGGCAGAGTGGGCTAAAGAACGGTGATGGATTAAACCCAGATCTGTTGACTGGGTGTAAGTGTTTGATTGGTTCAGATGCTCCGTCCATCACCACCCCCTTTTGTACCGCTTTGTTCGCCATAAGTTGGCAGGGTATGCTCAGACGTAAGTCCCTTGCTCACTTTGCCACTGGATTCAAGCAAGCAGGGCTGAAGCCGGCTGAAATGCCAGAGACCGGTCCTCAGAAGCTTGTTTCCGGTCCAGGGAAGGCATGGCTTGGCAGTTCGGGCTGGACTGTTCCCATGAGGCACAGGGTCAGACTGATTTGCATATGGCCATGTCTGAACTGGGGTGGCAGAGTGGGCTAAAGAACAGTGATGGATTAAACCCAGATCTGTTGACTAGTTGTGAGTGTTTGATTGGTTCAGATGCTCCGTCCATCACCACCCCCTTTTGTACCGCTGTAAAAGCTGGCACAGAAAATAGGATGCACTGCAAATGGTGTTCACACCATACGTGAACAACGTACCGGCCATCTTGGGTGTGGTCTTGCTATTTAAGACCACACCCGCTTTCCAGAAGGTGCTCAGCCTTCTTGCTGCCTTCGTGTAAGGCCCTGCATCAAGGTTTTCTTACCTGAAAAGGCAACAAAGTTCCGGTTTTCTTCAATCTTCTTCCACAGAGACCACAGTTCTTGCTAAGGAAAGGACAAAAGAAAGTTAAGTACAATGATTTCTCAATAGGAGCCCATGGCAAGACAGAGTTATCTCTATTGTTATTTGAAGGATCATTTTTGGACACTTTTTTTCAAGAAGGAAAAAAGAACAAACAGAAGAGCATCTTTTGAATTCTTTTGGAAAATTAAGACTTTTGAAGCATTTTGACTTTTAGAAATTTGAAGCATTTACATATAATTTTGTATAGTCTGTGCTTTTGGGATATTTCTCTATACAAATTTCATTTTAGAAAGGAAGAACAATTCTGAGTGAAGATTTGAAGATTCTAAAAAAGTAAGCTTAAGGTTGGATGTTTATTGAAGAGAAGTGTTGTCTTTGAATATTGTAAAAAGAACTTATATTTTAATGTCTGTATTTTTTCCCCAATAAGATGATGTCACTTCTGAAGAAACACTTTAACTAGATACATCCTTCTACACTTTCCCACGTATAAAACAGAGCAGCAAAAAGACATACTAGGACGTTCCTCACACCAGCTCCAGATCTAAGGTAGGAAGATGCATACAAGGGGGAATTAGGTAGAAGATAGTAAAGTCTAATTTACAGAGTGTAGACCAAGTACTTACATGACGCTTACCCTGTTGCCTCGCAGGTCGACAACAAGAGCCAACCCAACGTCAAGTATCCGGCCCTCCTCCCTTATCCCTATTTTTTTAACTTAAGTGGCTCATTAAATCACTGGTTACTGAATAGAGGACTGGGAAGTTGGCCCAATGTCTCTCTGCGAACCACACTACGCACAAGATAAGGTAAGAGTACATTGTTACTTGACAGCAACGGTGTTCTGGACCACCTGCAGTTTGGAAAGCAAGGACTTGTTTACTAAAGCCAAGGCGGCTGGTGATAAGGTCCTGTACAAGAGTGTTCCTGGCAATTTCTGGAAGCCCCGGAATAGCTTTTTTTAAGAGCCTCATGGTGGCAAAACAGAGGCCACAGGTGGCATTAACTAGGTCTTACATAGAAAGAGACTGGTCTAGCTTCACTCCAAGATTTTTCACTACCTGCTTAGGAGAGGGAGCAGGGCCAAGCTCTTAAGCCCACCATACAGCTCCTGCAATTTGCAAATTTCCCTTTCACCTCGTCTGGGTCAGGGCCAAATGAGATAAGAAGTTGAGTGTCATCAGCATACGACACAATCTCCACACCACAAGCTCTCGCAAGATGAGCTAATAGGGCTACATAAATGCAGCTCTCCCTTGTTCATATGCATCAGTCAAGGCTTAAAAAAGTCCAAGCAGATTTGTTGCATTCAACTGGCAAGGAAGTTCTTGAGCCAGTAAAGCACCCTGCCAAGCAGCCCAGCCCCTTGAAGCCTGGGGATTAGGATAGAATGGAAGACTGTGTCAAACACTGCTGACTAATCCAACTGTACCAACATGCCCCGGGTTCCAACGTCTATGGAGAGCCTGATGTTATCAGCCACAGCCAGCAGCGCTGGCTCATTGCTGTGGAGCTCTCTTAATCTGATTGTGAGGAATAAAAGATGTGATTTTCTTCAAGAAAAGCTGAAAGTTGTATATTAAGAAACCTTTCTACAGCTTTTGCCAGTGAAGGTAACAGCAAAATTTGTCAGTGGTGGGAAAGAACATGTGAATTTGCGATTGGTTTTTTAAGTACTGGAGATACTAAAGCACACTTCCATTCCATAAGCACTTTAGCTGTCGTCCATGAGAGATTGTATAAATCCTTGATTGCAGACACCAGGCATTTTGCTAAACTGGCAGTTGTCCTAGGAGGGCACGGGCCTTGAGGTGAACCAGACTTGACATAGGAAGGCCTTTTACACACCTGGTCTTTTGAGCAAAGTTCGAAGTCCCTCAAACTGCATGTGGCTGTAGGATGTAGGTGATTCAGGTCAAACTCCTTATCAAGACAATCAGGAGTGACTGAAAATTCTTGTAAATGTTCTTTATTTTATTTTAAAAGAAGTCCCAAAGTTCGTTACACAGTTCTTGGGATGCCACAATAGTAGATGCACAGGCACGGGGTTTCACAAAGCTTCTTAATGCTTTGAATAACTCTTTAGTAGAATTGCCTGCCTTCCAGATAGTGGAGGGTAGATATGCCTCTTTTGATGCCCTAATCAGATTATGGTAAACTCCAGTCCTGGTCCTATAATCTATTTTATCCTTAGTGGATTTTGTGCCTGCCATCTACATTCAAGGCATCGGCAAACTGATTTCTCTTGGAGCAAAGTGTCGGTATACCATGGAGCTGGACTTCTAGTAGAAATGAATGAGGACAGCCAAAGAGGTGCTATATGATCGAAGGAGGATATTAAGTAGTCATTGTAAATAGACAGTACTATATCCACATCTTGATATGTTGAAAGCGAAGGGGCATTAAAAGCCACTATAGAGACGGCTAGTGTAACTATTTTCCAGTGGCGTCAAGGTCTATTGACCACTTTCCTAGATTTCCTGTCAACATTGTTATGCGAAATGGAGGACTTGATCAGATAGTGATCTGATCAAGTAACAGGAAGCAGAGAATCAAGTTACTTACTCAACATTCGTAAAAATGAGATCCAATATATGTCCTGCCCTATGTGTAGGGCCTGACACCAGCTGGTTAAGCCTTAGGGATTCCATTTCAGCTAATATTTGAGTCACAACTAGATCATCAGTGTTTTCTACTTGATAGTTGAAGTCACCAAATGCTAGGATCTTCTCCGAGGTCTAAACATAAGGTGTAATATTTTCAATTAGTGTCTGCATAAAATCCTTCTTAGGGCCTAGAGGGCGCTACAATAATGCCCCTTTCCAGGCTTCTGTTGCAGATAACACTAACTTGAAAATGCATATCTCTAGCCACCCGGTGCATAAGGTGTCAATTAGCTCTACTTTGAGGGAATCGCAAAAGGTGATGGTGATAACTCCCCCCGGAGCAGTGTGTCCTGTCAGATCTAACCAGTGAGTAATACTCAGGTATGGCTAGTGAAATTAGGGAAAAGCAGCATTACAGACACAGGTTTCTGTAAAGAAAAAAAACTCAGTTTTGGATGTAGAGACAGATGTGATATTACAGCATCCACCAACTATTTTCTTAGAGATGTCCTTGTGAATAAAAGGGCCATGGTCATAATACTGGGTGAGGGTAATTCTAGGCAAACTGGAGGGCACAGATGATAAAAACAGACTATTCTCCATTTCTGGCACACCTTAGAGGACAGAGAAGGAGGATCTACATTCCCTGCAAGAAACAGGGCTCTCAAAGGAAGGAAAGCTCTTGCTGCAGCTCAGAGTGGAATCCCAAAGTTTGGCGCTAGCCAGCCTGAATATGCTTTAGTTTGTTAGAAGAATAATTCCTCGCCATATTGGTAGCACTCATAGCACAAATAATGGATCTGAAGTAAAAAGACGGACAGGGGTCCTGGCATCTGGTGTCGTCCAGGCACGGACAGACTATCCTTAGCCATGTCTATGGCGCACTGGCAGCACGTCTGCTGTGCATCAGTGCACTGCTGCTGCTTTTAAGCCTCTTTGTGCACGTGAACCCTTAAGACTAGACGCCAACCTGTCCAAAATTATGTTTGTCTAATGCCACATAGTAATTCAGGACTGCCCTGCACACCAACTCTCTAAACAGCAAACAGCACAACAGCAGCGGTGGAGCAGAAAGTGGTGAAGGGGAAGAACATTTTTAAAAATCCAATGCAGTAAGTAGGTGATTATGTTAAAATAGTGTACTAGCACAGGATGCCACAATCTAAAACAGTGTAACGTAGGCGAGGGTTCACAGCTTCCCTTTCCTGCTTATAATATATAGCAGGAGCCACACAATTTGTATTGAGACAATGTAGAAATAAAAAAAAGGCAATTTCAAAAGAAATACCCTCTCCAGCCGCACTGCGCATCCGCGCCCTGCAGCTGTTTTTAAGTGTCTATGTTGGAGTGAACCCTTAAGACTAGACCGCCGACCTGCCCAAGAATGCAGCTGTGTATTAGCACATAGAAAATGAGGACTCTATTATTGACCCCCCTGGTTGTCCATCCACTTTTGAAGTCAGTGAGAAGATTGTATGAGAAATTAGTAGAGGACTTTTTTAACAAAGGGCAGAAGTTACACATCGACGATAACTTCTACACTGGTGTGCAATTGTTCAAGGAATTGTTAGAAGTGGACCCTGTTGCATGTGGCACAAGCCGCTATAACTGTACAGGTTAACCTAGAGAGCTTATTTGTAAAAATTACTTTTGGTGGGACAGTGTAGTGTCTTGCATAGTGTTGAACTTCTAGTTTTGAAATTTCCAGACAGGAGAGATGTCTACGTGCTGACTACCATTCATGATGAAAGTACTTCACCTGTGAATGTCTGGGGTTAGGTTGCTGAAATGCGCCAACCTATATGCATTTTAGACTACAATAAACTAATGGGTGGTGTAAATAGAGTACATCAGAGGTTGGAGCCTTACAGTGGTGTTTGCAAGTCATGCATTTGGTATGGGAAGTTGGTTGTCCATCTGTGTAATTTTGCAACCTTCAGTACTTTTGCTGTATTCAAGGATTGTTCTCGAGATTCAAAGATGACTTTTCTTCAGTTTCAGCAGGCGGTGATAGGCAACCTTGTAATAGTGGAGCAGGTACATGTTCCTAGAGTTGGAGTGGGGGAGAAAGTGGACAGAATGAGGATCACAACTTTCCTGATTACATTCCTCCCATGACCAAAAAAGACGTTCCCTGTAGGAGATGTAGAGTCTGTACCTGAAGAGGCATGTAGAAGGAGAGTCATGTGTACTGGCCTGAGGATTCTTCTAACCATGGGCTTTGTGTGCCCATATTGTTTATGTTTTACCAAACGCAACAGAATTTTTGGGAGCAACTGTGAGATTAATACTGAAGTGGCTGGTCTGCATCATTTTATGTATTTATTTTGTTTCACGATTGGCAGTACTTTGATGTATTTTAGTTAGACCTCTTGTGTTTGAGGTCACAGTTGTTTTTTAATCTCCTATACATTGGTTTGTAGTTTTTTTTAATTATAAAAAAAATCATTGGTAGTGTGTGTGGACTGGCGCTTGGCTGGCAGTGTGTTTGGACTGAGGCTTGGCAGGCAGTGTGGATGGATGGTGTTTTGCTGGTGGTGTGCATTGATGGTGCTTGGCTGGCTGTGTACATGGACTGGTGCTTGGCCACTGGTGTGCAGGGATTGGTGCTTGGCTGGTAGTGTGAGTGAACTAGCCCTTGGCTGGGAGTATGCATGGACTGGTGCTTGGCTGCTGGTGTGCTTGGGCTGGTGCATGGCTGATGGTGAGTGTAGCTGGCATTTGGCTGGCGATGTATTTGTATGACTTGCTACTGGCCACTTCAAACACATTGCCAGCCAAACACAAGTCCACACATTCCGTCAGCCCCCAGTTTGATTGCTGTGTCAGTCATATTGGCATATGAAAGTGATGGGCCCTTGAATGGAGTTGTCTATTGATGTGAGTGTTGTAATGTGCAGGGCCAATGGCTGGCTGTGTGAATGGTTTTGTGTGTGTCCCACATGAAACGTGTGTGAGCACCCTGTAAAGCAATTGGTGCCTTGTTGCTGTTTAACAGCGCGCAAGCTGTGAGTCACAGGTTCTGTTTTTTTAACTTTCAAATATTAACAGTGTATTTTATTTTTGTGATATCTTTGTTAATAAAATTTACATTTTGAAACTCTTCACTCACCCTCATGCCAAATCCAACAAGTATGTGTGTATACTTACAGAATAGATTGTTGTACAGTAATATTTGTCTTTTCTGTCTTTCTCTGCCATTGTCTGTAGGGATAATCTACCAACTCCAGATGTTTACATAAATTAGACACCCTCAGGAGTACAGGGTGGTATGCCTCTCATGATCCCATCAAGTTTTCTTTCCCATAATACCCTACAAATTGAAAATATGAACAAAATCACACATCTTCCAGGTGTTTCTTTGTCATATTCTTCCAGAATCAGAAGGAGTCCACTAATTTACTATCACCCAGCAGCCCCAAGGTCTCCCCATTAAAATGCTACCACAATTGTGTGGGTGGACCAAGTGTCCATGACAGGAAAGGGCTCAAAACATATTGTGGAGACATCAAAATGATCTATCACAAAATTACTTGGCTTTGCAAGGGGGGCTCGGCGGCCATTTAGGGAAACCTACCAAACCAGGACATTTCTTAAAAGTAGACCTGCATGGGATTTCAGGGAGGTATGGCTTGCATGGATCCTCCAACATTTCTTACCCAGAATCCCCTCCAAACTGCAAATGTAGTTAGAAAATCACATGTTCCTCACATTTCTGTATTTGGAATTTGGGAAATCAGCAGGCTGCCATGAATTTGCAACCACCCAGCGTTCCCTTAGGTCTCCTGACAAAAATGCTACCTCACTTGTGTGGGTGGGCCAAGTGCCTGCAACAGGAAAGGGTCCAAAATGTATTGTGAAGACATCAAAATGATCTATCACACAACAACCTGTATTTGCAAGCGGGGCACCAGCGTTTTTGGTCCTGAGCTCGGTGATCATCTAGGGAAACCTACCAAACTAAGACTTTTCTGAACACTAGGCACCACGGGAAGTCCAGAGAAGGTGTGACTTGCATGGATACTCAAACATTTTCTTACCCAGAATCCCCTACACACCTTAAATTTAGCTAAAAAGTCAAATGTTCCTCACATGTCTATATGGAAAAGTCACGGGATCAGCAGGCCGCCACAAATGTCCTACCACCCAGTTTTCCCACAGGTCACCAATAAAAAAGCTACCTGACTTTTGCGGGGGGCCATGTGCCTGCGGCAAGAAAGGGCCCAAAAATGAATTGTGGACACATCAAAATTATCTATCACAAAATGACATGGTTTTGCAAGGAGAGCACCTAAATGTTTTGCCCCAGCTCGGCTGCCATCTAGTGAAACCCACCAAACCCAGGCATTTCTGAACATTGGATACCCAGTGGAGTCCAGGGAGGTTTGGTTGGTGTGGATCTCCCAAAGTTTTTTCAGGCAGAATGCCCGGCAAACTTCAAATTTACCTAAAAAGACACATTTTCCTCACATTTCTGTGTGGTAAAGTCATGGGATCAGCCTATGGCACAAATTTCCTCCCACCCGTTCCCTCAGGTCTTCTGATAAAAGTCCTACCTGACTTTTGTGGGTGGGCCAAGTGCCCGTGTCTTGGAAGGGCACAAAACGTATTGTGGACACAAAATTATCTATCACAAAACGAATAGTTTTTACAAGGGGAGCACCTTCGTTTTTGATCCTGGGCTTGGCAGTCATCTAGGGAAACCTACCAAAATCAGAAAGTTATGAAATCTAGACAGCCAGGGGAGGTTAGGGAGGTGTGGCTTTTATCGATACACTATCATTTTCTTACCCAGAATCCCCTGCAAACCGGAAATGTACCTAAAAAGCAAACTGTCCTAACTTTTTGTGTGGGGAAGTTGTGGAATCACTGAGCATGGGCTAATTTCCTACCATCCAACCCCCCTACCCAGGTCTCCCGATTAAAATCCTACCTCACTTGTGTGGGTGGATCAAGTGCCTGAGACAGGAAAGGGCCCAAAATGTATAGTGGACACATCAAAAGTATCTATCACAAAATTACCTGTTTTTGCAAGGAAGGCATCTGCATTTTTTGTCCCAGGCACGCTGGCCATTTAGGAAAACTTACCCAACCCAGACATTTCTGACAACTAGACACCCGGAGGAATACAGAGAGGTGTGGTATGCATGGATCTCCCAACATTTTCTTACCCATATTCCCTTGCAACATTCAAAGTTAGCTTAAAAGTTACATTTTGCTCACATTTCTCTGTGGGAAAATGATGGGCTCACCGTGCCAGCATAAATTTCATAACACCCAGCGTTCCCCTCAGTCTCCTGTTAAAAAAAAATACCACACTTGTTTCACACTCATTTCCACCACTAACTGGAAGGATGTTGTAAGCACAAAAAATAGGAAGATGGCACTATCTCCCGGTAAAAGGCCAAAACTGTGTTGAAGAACATGTTTTTTCTGATTAATGTCTGCCTGTTCCTGAATGCTGGGAAGATGGTAATTTTAGCACTGCTGACACCTTTTTCCCATGTTTCCTAAAAAAAACTATTTAGCTGTATTTTGGCTAATTTGTCAGTCCTCTCCAGGGGAATCCACAAACATTGTGTACCTTTAGAAACCCCAGGATGTTGGAAAAAATTACACAAATTGGGCATTGATAGATTATTAGAACAGAAAGTTATGGATGCCTAACCGTGAACCAATAGCCCAAAAACAGGCTTGGCATGGAGTGGGGGGGGGGGTGTCTAGCAGTTAAGGGGTTACATTTGAGCAGTACATATAACAATTTGCTCTTTGAATCTTTATTTACCTTGTGCTAGACTGTATTTGGTTTTGGCTATTAATTAAGATAGGGCTCAGTTCCCATTGGATATGCTTATTCATGTTTGTTTCAATTTTAGTTTGTTAAATCGAATTGACTACCCATTCGCCTTTTTGCCATTTCTAATGATTTCTAAATTTTAAATAAACCTTCTTGGTTTGTACTTTAACATTGTCCTGTGTTTGATTTCAGTGTGAATGGCTGAAGCAAGTACCGGGCGTTTCCCCGGTGGGGGCTGGGTTTTGGGCCTCTGGGGGCCGATTTGTTACTGGGGTCCTGCAATATCAGCCTCCGGTAACAAAATCGTCCAAAACCCGCCTTTGCAAACATGTCAGCCGCACCCCCTTGGCTGCCCCAGGGGAGGCGGCCGAACACTTTCGCCAGGGATGGTTTCTGTTCCCAGTCTGACCCTGTGTGGGTTTTCTGGGTTTTCTTGTAATTTTATGCCTAGGACTCTTATCCTTTGGAACTCACACTAACCCTGATCCGTCCAATACGTCCAATTTAATGCACAGGTATACATACAGAATAGTCTTTAATGAACACCTCAGGACACCCATACTCAACCATCCTATGATGATTTGTCGACCATGAAACTATTTGCAGAACCTGGCCTTTCAGAAATTCTACAGAAATTCTGCTTTTCACATTGCACGATTTGGTTGACTTGTGCTCTTACCATGCACTGTGTACACCAGTGTGTGCCTGCCACTTCCTCTCACTAATTAACTCACTGGCAACAGAGAGAGGACTTTTCAGCATACTGAACTAAACAAAAATCAGTTTAACAGCCTGTCATTTTTAGGTCGAGGGCCTAAAGGCTGCGCTTGCGCAGTCTGGGGTCGGAGATTTAATGTCTCTTAGTGTGCTGTTTAACCCGCCTCCCTGCCCCGTCTCTCCTCCATTGGTTGGCTTCCTAAACGGAGGCCAGCCATTGGAGGAGAGATGCATCACTCCAATTTAGCCCCGTCTTTTTCGGATTCGGGGGCGTAAGTTTTGCTTTTCTTTAGCTCGTGACGTCGTCCGTCACTCAGGACAGCAAAACACGCCCCCGAATCTGAAAAATTTCGGAAGCTTGAGGCCGCGATTTTGCTGCTGGTAAGGTTGAGGTAGGCTGCTCTCGCTTTCCTCGTTCCCGCCGTCTTTTTTCCCGCCCCCTCTCGCTGCCCGTGTCTTTGTTCCCCTCCCGCTGATGAGATCGTCTCGCTTGCCTCCCCGCCGTGTCTTTTTCCCGCCCCCCACCCGGCACTCAATAGAGCTCTTGAACACGACGCCACACCTGGACAGCAGCGACACTCAAAGCTCCACCGCCTTTGCTTTACACACAGTAAGTTTACAATGTTTACTTGTGATCTCAGCGAAGGCTTCACCCTGCTGCAGCATTTGAGGGTCAGGGGGGACTGGGGGCCGTGTTGTTTTTATTAATAATGTATCAGCTTAGGGGCCCCCTCTCAGCACCCCCCCCACCCCGGCCCTTGAGCTTACATCGCGCTAGTGTGCCAGCCACACTGCCCGGCCAGACCTCTGCCACCCAGGCCCCCTCCGGAGCCATCCCTGGCCCCATCACCCGGCACTCCTTCTTGTCACCCCCAGGTCCCCCCCCGGGCCCTGCCCCGTCACCCGGCACTCCTTCTTGTCACCCCCAGGCCCCCCGGGCCCTGCCCCGTCACCCGGAACTCATTCTTGTTACCCCCAGGCCCCCCCGGGCCCTGCCCCATCCCCCGGCGCTCCTTCTTGTCACCCCCTGACCCCACCGGGCGCTGCCCTATCCCCCGACGCTCCACAGTTTTAGGGTCAGAGTCCTTTGCTGCAAAGGCTCTTACGCTGCACCCTGTTTGAACTTGGATGTAGGAAGTTCGGAAGAGTACTGAAGACCAAATTGTT
This sequence comes from Lissotriton helveticus, assembly GCF_964261635.1. Taxonomy (NCBI): domain Eukaryota; kingdom Metazoa; phylum Chordata; class Amphibia; order Caudata; family Salamandridae; genus Lissotriton; species Lissotriton helveticus. The sequence goes on along the minus strand of NC_136067.1, from coordinate 1,299,816,167 downwards.
CTGCTCTGTGTAGGAATCATCAATCGTAAACTAATTGACGTATTTTTTTTCCCCGCCACCTGCTCATTCTCCAATTCTCCTATGTGTTTGACCCTTAGTACTCTGAAATACGACCTTGGAAGCCGGAGTGCCATACTAAAGTACATATTATAAAATAAACCAAATAAATATTATACAAGGGTTTATGTTCTGGTTTTCGAAACTTGTGTAGTCAATCCAGGTGAAGAAGAGTTGCACTTGAAGACTGAGTTGTTGAAATTCTTTCACATGTTGGAGGCTCCTCATACGAACTTTGGACATGTTCCTTTGGTCAGCACCAGCCCATAGGCAGCCTAGGAACGGTATGGGCCAGTAGGACCAGATAAGAGGTGTGTTCGATCACGCCCTATCCCCTCAATGTTTCTTAAGATGGGTTCTGTGAGTAAAGGAAGTGATTGCTTTGGGAATAGTTATATTATGTATTTTCTGTATCACTTACAATCTGTGTTTTTATAGTGAATTTCCTGATTTTACTTCAAGCGGAATTGTTGCTGTTTGTGGTAATTTAGATTAAATGTGTAAGTATGTTTTCAGGAATTTGAAGCCATAAATTACTACTTAAGTGGTAAAAAGAAGATAATCCGAGTCACAACAATAAAGTTAATGAGTTGTAAGCACTTTAGTATTAATTCAGACAGGGAAGTTCCTGGTACCTTATTCCAGTGCTGGGTTCAGATAAGGCCCATAAATAAACTGAGTAACGTAGTCTGCCATTGCAATAATCTTCTGAGGAGCGCATTTCCGGTTGCTAGTGACACATTAAAGCAGTGTCCCCGTGCCATATGGACACAGAAGAAGGAAGCAGCCGCAGGATCAATCCGTGGGCAGAGTGCCAGCCTTGTGAACTGCATAGTTCTGAATCAATAAAGGGCTGCGTCAGCCTCTCATCTTTCTGAGCTCGATTCAACAAGTATCATAGTGTAAAAGTCTCCCATGCAAGGACCTAGCTATGTTTCAGTTTGCGATGCTCACACAGTAGATATGTCTTATAGTTATTAATATTTGAAAAGCCAAAAACATGGCATGTTTTTAAATAAAGCTGCAGTGATTCTTTCTGATGGGCAAATATGTAGAGGACGAAACTGCATAACCATATATATATTGGTGTTTATATAGATCTTTCATTGATTGATTGATTGTGTGGGTGTGGGTGGCTCTATGTGAATGACTATGTGTGGGTGGCTCTGTATGTGTGTGTGGGTGGCTTTGTGTGTGTGGCTCTGTGTGGGTGCAAATGCAATAGGTCTTGCATTTGCGAGCGATTAAGCTATCGTTTTCTTGCCTTCTGCCCCCTGATTTCACTCGTTTTTCTTGCCTTCGCTCCCTTGTTTGCACTCGTTTTTCTTGCCTTCTGCCCCCTGATTGCACTTGTTTTTCTTGCCTTCTGCCCCCTAATTGCACTAGTTTTACTTGTTGTGTAGGTGGCTCTATGTGTGGGTGGCTCTGTCTGTGTGAGGGTGGCTCTGTGTACGTGGCTCTGTGTGTGTGGGTGGCTCTATGTCAATGACTCTGTGTGGGTGGCTCTGTGTGGGTGTAAATGCAATAGGTCATGCATATGCGAGCGATTAAGCTATTGGCATTGTAAATGACAATGCCATTTATTTAACGATTAAGCTATTGGCAGTGTAAATGACAATGCCATTTATTTATGATTTAAAAAAAAAAAAAAAGGTCATGAGCAATGCCAATAGCTCTACCTTTAATAATGCAGAGACCATTGCATTGTAAATGCTTGTTTAAATATGACATAAACGAAACCTTCTATAACAAAGTACCATGTACAATAGACCCACAAAACTTTGAAGAAATAATGTAGGAAGGTGAGGTTTTTTACATCTGATTTTTAACATCATTTTTAAGTGCATTGTACATCCAACCAGGTGTGGATGAGTGGTACCTACGCTGTCTGAAGAGAAATATTGTATTTCTTCTGATTTCACTGTCGTTACTTTAAGTTATCTTTTTGCATACTGATGTTACAACGTTCTGAATAACCTCATTTCTCATTCTGAGTTAGGGCATGGCAAGGTAATAGTTTGCATTTTGATTATCTCAAACAGCAGAATGCAATTTATTTAACCATCGGTATTCCAGTTAATAGTTTTTCACTTCCCGAAGTGTTTTTCTTCTACTGTTGCAAAGAGTAACCTTTGCAGTTAATTTGTTCCGGAGCTCACTGAGTAACAAAAACACATTGCCATTGGAAATATTCAGATTGGAGTAGTGTAAACGTGTATTTATTCATTCTCTCTTTATACTTCACGGGAACTCACATAAAATGTTTTCCACTGTCCGGAAATGCCCTTCCATGAACCCCATGCCACGTGACTGGTGCTCATCTTCCACAGAAAAATGCACATCTCGACGAGCACTTTATGCGTTCTGTTAAAGGGACTGGAATGTGATTTAAGTGACACATCATTTTAGGGACTTGAACGTGATTTAGGTTACTCGTTATTTCAAATCCTTGAAAAAACTATTTTACTGATCCTTCCTAACTGTTGCTTGTATCATATTTTCTGTATCCGGCGCATCATTTATGCAAGCTCGTCATTGTCAATAGTCGCGTGTTACCTTGACACTGTCTCCGAACCTTCTTTCAGTTTTTATTTTTTTGGGGCTTATTATCGCGTATCTTGTGCCACATGCTACATCATTTTTCATCCCTCTGCTAGTTCTCTTTGAGTCTCCAGGCAGGGGGCATTAATTGCCTGCTGAGTTTCCAGCCCAGCTTCTACAGATAAACCTGTCAGCTCCATTGCCCTGGGTTACTGTGAAAGCTGCTGCATGTCGTGCTGCTTTCAGGTTATGATAATAATGCTTTCTGCGTTAGCCCTCGAAGTGAAGAAATGCAGGAAGAGATGACTGAACAGTGCTGCCATAAAGAAAGACATCAATGTTTGTAGCGAGGGTAAGAACTTATATCGATGCATTGTTTCTCTTTATTCGAAGTACCGGCTCAAAATCCAGGATGGTATTTACAACCCAACGCAAATGGTAATTTGCTTTGGTTTGTAACCAAAAGTAAGGCAAGGCAGTGTGAAGGGGCATTCATTGATTAGTGCAAGAAGTGCATTGGCTAAGTTTTAAAAAAATTGTTTGGATTAGTGTTTTATAGTTTTAATAGTATGTAATGTATGTATGTAAGTAACGCATACTTGTAGAGCGCAGACTGTCACCCAGAGGGTATCCTGGCGCTTTGACCCTGTATATACCTGCGCGAAGCGCCATTACACTGCTCTAGGGAAAAGATGGCATTTAAGTCCTTTTTTGAAGGAGGACAGATCCTTCAAGCTCCTCAAAGAGAGTGGCAGAGAATTCCAAAGCTTGGCAGCGGTGAAGCCGAAAGAGCGGCCACCCATCCTCACCCTTTGAATTCTGGGAACCGTTACCAGAAAAGCTAAAGAGGACCTCAAAGTTCTAGCTGCTGAATACCAAGAGAAGAGGTCCTGCAATAGCACAGGCCCCAATCCATGGAGGGCCCTGAAAACTATGCAGGAGGCTTTAAAACAGATCCGCTGATGAACCGGCAGCCAGTGGAGGTCTTTTAGTGCCAAAGAGGAGGAGGCTGAGCGAGTTCGAGAAAGTGCCAGCTTAGCTGCTATATTCTGGACGCGTTGCAGCTTTTTAATCAAGATGTTTGGAGCGCCCAGAAGCAGCGCATTACAATAGTCGAGCCTACTAAGGATGATACTGCGCACAACTTCAGGTCTAGCAGAGAGAGGGAGCAAAGGAAGAACTTTCCGCAAAGATCGTAGCAGCATCATACATGTTGCGGTAGTCTTATTAACAAAAGCGTCCAGCTGTAAATTTGGACAAAACATAACGCCCAGATTACGGGCAGAGTCTGCTGCGACCACCATGCCCAAAGTGGACGTAGGTCAGAACTCCTCAGGCAGAGGACGAGGCATACGGTCCAGTGAACAATGAAGCACCTCTGTTTTTGACCCATTAAATTGGAGAGAGTTTCGGCGCAGCCAGTCCGCCGTGGCTGTCATGCAGTGATGAAAAGTCTCCTTGGAGACCACATCTCTACCTTCAAAGGAAAAAATAAGCTGTGTGTCATCGGCATAATTGATGACCGTAATGCCGAAGGACTTGATCAGCCGGATCAGCGGGCGGAGGTCCAGATTGAATAAAATAGGGCTGATCGCCGAGCCCTGAGGGACCCCTTGTCCCACACTTCTAGTGCTAGATCGAAAGGGCGGCAGAGCCACCGCATGTTGTCTATTTTTAAGATAAGAGGCCAACCAATCAATGGCCAGGCCGGCTAACCCGACCTTCTGAAGTTTGAGGTTTTTTGGTTTTTGTATAGCGCACATACACTCCATGGAGCATCTTAGCGCTTCTGATTTCACTGCAAAGATGAATTATCTGGGGGTAGTAGCTGAGCTTTGGATGTCCTTAGACTAGAGTCTTACATTTTGCATCAGATAATCCATAAATCCATGTTTTTAGGAGTTTTTTATAAATTTTTTCAGACGGTGATGCTCTAAGTTTAGCTGGCAGTGCATTCCAGGCCTTAGCGCCTAGGACTGCTAGGGATTTGCCACCCTTGGTGGTCAGTCGAAACTTGGGTATGGTCATTAGGTTAGCAGTAGCTGATCTGAGTTCCCTATTTGGGAAATATCTGTGAAATTTGTTTGACAGATATTTGGGTCCGCACTTATGAAAGCCTCTATATGTGATCAGAAGGACTTTGAATAGTATCCGTTTCTGGATGGGAAGCCAGTGCAACGCATTCAGAGCAGCTGATGCGGAAGATTTCCTAGGCCATCTTAAAACAAGCCGGGCCGCCGCATTTTGAATCATTTGCAGTTTGTGCAGGGTAGATTTAGCAGCTCCTGCATACAAACTGTTGCAGTAATCGATTCTCGATGTTATGAGAGCGATTGCAACTGTACGGCGGGCGGCAAGTGGGAGGTAATCAAAAAATTTTCTGAGGCCCTTGATTGAGTTGAAGCAGACACCGGCCACTTCTTTGGATTGCTGTTTGAAAGACAGCATATCATCAAATTTTATACCCAGGTTGCGTGTAGCCCTGATGGTATTGGGAGGGGCTTCTGCGTCTGATGGCCAGCATGTGCGAGGGGAGAAGATGTTATTTTTCCCGAAGGGCAGTATCTCTGTTTTCGCAGAGTTGCACTTAAGATGGTTATTGTGCATCCATCCAAAAGTCGCAGTTAGACAGTCTTTCAGTATCTGTTCGGCCTTTCCTGTATCTTCATCCAAGACCAGGACCAATTGGGTATCGTCTGCATATGCAACCGTGGTTACATTATGCGTGGCAATTAGGTTGATCAGGGGTGCCATATATAAGTTGAACAAGGTAGGGCTCAGGCTAGAGCCCTGTGGCACCCCTGACCTAACCTCCTTCTCCTCTGAGTAGAAGTGTCCCAGTTTGGTTATTTGTTTTCTGTGGAGCAGAAAGTTTGTGAACCATTTCAACACGGTGCCCCCAATGCCTGCCTCAGCTAGGCGATGTAATAATATGGTGTGGGACACCGTGTCGAATGCTGCGGATAAATCCAAGAGAATCAGGACTGCCTTCTTCCCTTGATCAAGAGCCGCTCTAATGGTTTCTGTCGTTGACAGGAGTGCTGTTTCTGTCGAGTGATTGGCTCTGAAACCAGCCTGGTTTGGGTGAAGTATATTGTTTGTTTCCAGAAATAATGAAAGTTGTTTATTTACCAGTGTTTCGGCACATTTACATAGGGCGGGAAGTTGTGAAATGGGTCTCAGATTAGTTAAAACGGATGGATCGTGTAGTGTTTTTTTTTGTAGGGGTTTTACTATCGCCGTCTTCCATGTGCTGGGGATTTCCCCCGACTGGAGTGAGGCGTTTACGATGGTGTTGATCATGGGGTTGACCTCATTTTTGATTTCATGGACTAACGCAGGAGGGCAGGGATCAAGTGGTGATCCTGATTTGATTTTTGACATAGTATGGGATATCTCATGCAGATCAATTGTAGTAAAAGAATTCCATCTAATCTTATCTGGGCTGGCTTCTACAGCTAGATTGTCGGTGTTGTCAATCACTTCAGGAAAGTATTTTATGATGTTAACTATTTTTTGTTCAAAATAGTCTGCAATTTCGTTGCAGAAACTCTGTGAGGGAGGTATTTCCTGTGACAAAAACCCTGGATCTCGAAAGCTCTTTACCACACGAAAGATCTCTTTTTGGTTATTCTGAGATGTATCTATTTTGTTGGTAAAATAGTTTATTTTAGTTTGTTTAATTTGAGCATGATATTTTCGCCTAGCTGTTTTATACTTATCTTGGTCCTCTTTTTTGTAATATTTACGCCATGAGCGTTCAAGCTTGCGTACTGTGCGTAATGTCTCTTTGAGGTCTTTGGTATACCAAAGGGCAGAGATTTTCCGTTGTATAGGTTTTGGTTTGGTGGCTCCTCCCGAGGTTATTTTTTCCCCTATTTTTCTCATCCATTTTTCATAGTTGAGATTATCAGAGAACACATTCTCAGTGGTCAAAGGTTTGTTTTCTTTAACCCACATGGGTAGATTCGGATGTTCGATTATTTTTGTCCAACAGGGAGTTGGCTTCTGAGGTGTAAATCCATTTGGTTGGGTTCTGTTGACTTCACTTGTTGTAAGATAAAAGGGTATAAAACTATGGTCAGTCCACGTCTGAGGTAAAGGGGTAGATACCTTGATAGTCTCCAGGTTAGAGCAGACGCAGTCTAAGGTATGGCCCGCTATGTGTGTGGGGTCTTTCGTGAGAATCTTTAGTCCAAGCACTTGCATGATATCTTTGAAGCATTGTGCATTTGGGTCTGTCATATTATCTAGGTGAATATTTATGTCTCCCAGTAATGTGAAGTTAGCTGCTTTGAGCGTCAAAGCAGTAATTACCTCCCCCATGCTGTTCAGAAAATTAGCCATTGGTCCTGGGGGGCGGTAGATTAATGCTCCAGAGAACATGAAGGAGTCATGGGCCTTTATATTAAAGGCTAAGCTTTCTGCCCCTTTAATGTCTTGTAGCTCAGAAATGCTGCATGTGAGTGTTTCACGGTGTATTATAGCAATTCCCCCTCCTCTGTGTATCGGTCTGTCGAGTCTTTGTATCTTATAGCCAGATGGTAGTGCACAGGTAATATCAGGATTGGACCATTCTCTTAACCAAGTCTCTGTGATCATAAGGCAATCCAGATTTTTCTCTGAGAGTAAGTCATATATGTGCAAGGCGTTTTTGCACATAGAACGTGCATTAATTAGTCCACCGATGATGGTTTTATATATACTTTTAGGGGAGATCTTAACATAGGGTTGTAATGTGAGTTTACATCTGAAGCATGTAATGGGTCCTTGCCATTTAGCAACCTCTATGAAATGGTTGCATTGTTTAGTAGTGTCGTCTAAAGACAGAAGTTTATCTCTGGTTACCTGTTCCAATGGCATTTTGGGCAGTTACAGCAGCCCCCAGCCCGTCCTTAGCGCGGACGGGCGCAGACGGGCTGGACTTTGGCTCGACTTCGGCGCGCTTCCGGCGCTCCCGCTGATCGCGTCCGCTGCGCGGAGGGATCACCGTATGCTTTTATACACGAGGCTGGGAAGTCTAGAGCGCTGGGGCAGTGACTACGCCCAATATGTCTGCCAATGATGCTGCCTCTCACTCAGCACCTTAGTCGGCTGGGTGTGGGGCGATTTTATCGTGTTAGGCTGTCTGAGAGCAGCGTTTCTCTAAGGACAGTGTTCCTTGTGGAATTAAACACACTTTGCGGCGCAAATTATAATTTTAAAAATAAAACAAGCAGATTTTAAAACGAGCAATTTTAAACAAGCAAACAATTCTACATGAAAGTCTGCTAATTAACACAGCATGGTTGACCGTGTCGAACGCGACCGACATGTCGAGCAGCACTAGAAACGCCGCTCGTCCCATGTCGACCCACGAACGCAGATCGTCAAGAACAACCACCAGCGCAGACTCCATGCCATGAGCCGGCCTGAAACAAAACTGAGCCATATCCAGACAGGCATTGGTTTCAAGAAAGCTAGAAAGAGATTTAGTGACCAGTTTCTCCAATATCTTTACAGGGAAAGGCAGCAGCGAAATTGGCCGATAATTTGCCGGGCACATGGGGTCCAAAGTAGCCTTCTTTAGCAAAGGGGAGACCACTGCAAGCTTCCGGCTATCCGGGACAGTGGCCGTACTAAGGGACTGGCAACAGATGGAATAGAGAGGGGGAAACAATTCCTCCTGAAAAAGTTTCCAGAACTTATGGGGTAGCGGATCCAGGGGGGACCCTGAGGACACACTATTGGCCGGCCGACAGAAATCCTCGTAGGAGGGGAGAGGGAAACAGGTCAGTTGCGGCTGCACCAGTTCATCCCTAATTGCACCTAGAGTGCATGGCGGCGAAGGATCGAAAGATGGATCAGGAGGAGGTTGGGGGCCAGGCATACCCGGGGCCAAAAGGCCACTCAAGATGTTCGTGATCTTATCTTCAAAGGCAGAGGCCAAGGAATCACACAAAGCCTGGGAGGCCGGAATATTGTTAACGGCGCAGGCAGGATTAGAAAGATTATTAACGATCTTGAACAAAGTCTGGGATTTATTCACTGCCTGGGCCAACATGTCCTCCAAATATTTGGCTTTAGCACACTTAATCTCTGCTTTATATTCCAAGAGAGATTTTTTATAAAGCACTCTATCAGGTTCGAGGTAATGCTTCCTCCAGGATCTCTCGGCCGGCTTACAACGCAATTTCTGTAGTAGGGGTTCTGAGCTTTAAAAGTGTATTATGATGAATTGGTATTGATATATTGTAATTATATAACAATTTTATTGTTTTTAAGGACTGTATGTTTTAAAGACGGTATCTAAACATTAATAAAAATTCATTCATTCATTGAGTAGTGCAAGGGAGTTCTTAAACATCCACCCATGGATTTTGGCAAACGTCCATACCTGCAAAGAATTGTAGACATGGATTTGCATCAAAACCCTGCACCTCCCTGAGTGTAGCATAACGAGGAGAAATACTTCTATTTCTCCTCGTTTTTTTTTCTCTTTGAATGTGTTTTGTGAATTGCAGCACACATATAAATAGCAAATTGCCTTAAAACATTGGATTTGTGCAAGAAGGGACTCCTGCCTCCACAAAATTAAGCTGACCACAACACACACACCCTGGGACTATGGAGAAAGGGTGCCTTCATTTGAGCATTGTTGATGAAAGTGTGCCAGCACAAGGAGCAGAATTGTGTCACCTCTTTGTAGATATGGTGCAGTCCTGCTCTCTTCAGTGCACCCAATGGAGCACAGCAACATTCCTTGCTGCCCTCTTCTGTATCCACTTTTTTTTTTAAAAGCTGGGCCCAAATATGGGATATTTTTGCGTTGACAGTCAAACTCAGGAAAAGTTTAAGGATTGTCGGATGCACTTGGAAAAAGCCAATATTGCTATGGCCCTCACTGCCTCACCCTCCCGCGAAAGGGGCATATGCAAGTTTCAGCTGCATTTTCTTTAACACTCATCCTATGGGTGCAATGACTGCTTACTATTGTCTAGCGGCCCAACCCTTTGTAAGTGGGACTCGAGGGCAGGAATTCAAAGGACACAGTTGGAAAGTAGTGCCACTCCGCATACTACTGCGTGCCTTGCAGAGCAGCTGCATACATGGTTTCCTGCAGGGTCCGAATAGCCAGTAGATTAATCTTTGATTGAAAGAAGGTAAGTTGTTGTCCAAATTTGTGGGTGAGCGTGGGCCAGTTTTGTGGTGGGCTGATTTGTTGCTGTGTGTTTGAAGTCCCTTTCTATAATTAATACTATGCAGTGGAAGACAACACTGCGCACATGGTGGCCGGTTGCCCTGGTCTCACATTGTGCCTCACTTGGTATGGAATGAGCTGCATCATGTCATATTGGTAGCACTGCACTAGAAATAAATCAGGTGTCACCCTCCTAATCACAGCTGCTATGCTCACATCTTCCCCAAGTTCCCCACTCTCAAGCAATCCGCTTGGCATATGGGTGCTGACAGCATCAAAGAATGCCATTTGCCCTATCCACTTAAAGGGCTAGCTAATTGGTTGGTTGTGGATGGGAGAGCAGGAGTCAAATTAACTAAAGTCACTTGACTGGGCAGTGTGAATGAGAGGGAATAATTGATTAGTCTGGTGATGAAATGTAACAGTGAGGAGAGATCCTGCAAACCCCTTTTGGATTAACATTTTTCATGACAGGTTTGTCTGAAGAACATGAACATGAAGGGTTTTCTGATACCATCATCACTGGCTGATGATAATTCACAAGGTTAGACAGAGCAGGCAAGTACTATCGAGTGAGGATCGTCAGGTCAAGGGACGGAAAAGATGCTCTCATTTACAGGAGTCAGTTTGTAGGTGGAGAAGGCAAGGAGGATATCATGGCTCCTTTTGGGGGACCAGGAAGCATGGGTTACTATCTGATACTTGGTATAAAAATGTTGTTCGGCTGAATGACCTGATTTAGAAATCCAGGCTTGGATACATTCTGTAATATCTCAAGTGCAAGCTGATGTATAGTTCCTAAAGTGCACTTTGTTAGTTGTACAATAAGATAGTAGCTGAGATTTATTGCATTTTCTTTCCAGTGTTCTTCATTGACATTGCAATTAGTCATGTCTGTGTACCGTTTACTGTTTTTCATGAGTTGAGATTTGTAGGTGGAGAAGGTGGAAAGAGTAACTGATCCACTAGAAACATGTTTTCAAGCTGTGCTAGGAATTTCTCAGGTGCCTCCACCTGTGGTCCAGTGAGTCAAGAAGCGGTTGGGTGAAATCGGAAGGTTAGCGTTTGTTTTATATATGTTACAGTGTCTGGTGAGGTAGAAAGATTCATCTTTTTTTCTAGCAGAACACGATTCAGTGGAGACGTTAATCACGACAAGAAGGTGTTCAGAAATCATGGAAAATAAGTTAAGGCATCCCCCCCCAACTCATTTGTGAGTGAATACGACCAAGGTTGCACCTTACTAATAGCTCATGAGAACACATCTGGACAGGTGGAAGAACAGAAGAGGGCTGTACCTGCTGTTTGTGACCGTGTGGATACCTGGACGGCTGGACCTACTCCCACTTGTTCCCAGCACTGAGAAGCTGACCACAGTATCAGTTGGCTGACCTCTAGTGTGACTAGAGAGACACAACTTGCTGCAAGAGGCCTTGTTCTTGGAGAAAACAGCTGACTATAGCAACTGTACCTGGACTAGCCCTTTTGGAGGCCTCTACTGGAGTGAGTCTTGGCCCAGAAGTGGAGGCCAAAGAAGGATAAGATGCTCCAGAAAGTCTGGAAATCTGGAATGTAGACATGTTTGGACTACCAAGACTTCAGCGGGTCCTCGCAGCCAAAGTGGTGGATTCAGAGATCATTGATATAGCTTCTGGCTTCCCCAACCGGAGGAATTTGAGTGACAAAAATGAGACAATGTCTGATGGTAGAAATCTTGACTAGGCAAAGGCTTGAAACATATTTACTGACAGAAGACTTTGGGGCTGCAAAACTTTAATTTTCCTGCCTTGAGCTTTTTGTGCAAAAATAAATTACATCAGCAGGACCTCATCCAATAGGTATCCGACTTAGAGAGGACTTCACGTGAGGCAGCCTGCAGCCTTCCCCCACTGAAGTATTTTGCTTTCCATTTCCAAATCAGAAGACATAATCTTTGACCACTTGGTGAATATAACCTCTGCTTCATTGGTCAGCCTAAAATCGGACCTTGGCCCTAGTCAACAGTGAACAGCTATTGCTATGTAGCGGTTTACATTTCTTTGGTGCATTTTGCACTTAAACTTTAAAAACTCGTATCTCCCCCATTGTGTTTTTATCATTTGTGTCTCATTTTTCTTATTCAATTTTTCTCTGTGTTTTTTTTATTGAGTGTGGGATTTTTCACTTGACTCTTTTGTTGCTTTTGTACTGCTAAATACTTTAAATAGTTTTTCATTATTTTAAGCCTGTGCTATCAGTGTCATAGAACCAAGGAGTTGAGCCCAGTTATTGAACTTATTGTTTGGACCTGACAGGACAGTGCGCTTATTACATGGGAAGGACCAACATCTTCCTCAACCAATAACACATTTTATTACACATCTTCTTTGTCACACATTACTATGGATAATTTAAGTCCTTCAGGTTTGTGGGCTCCATGCTATAACCTTCTCGGAATCTGGATTCATGTTTGCCTTCTTTGGCTATCGAAAAAAATGTATTGGGTATGCATGTTTTTTTCTTTTGCCTTCCTGAGGCAAAGATGATGTTGTACTGTTCAATAGTTTGCAGTTTGATTCAAATTCAGTCAGATTTGTATGATACTGATTTGGCTGTGTTTCAGGACATTTCAGAATCTCCTTTGTTCCAGTGAAGCGTTTATGGCTTTGCACCAGTCTTCTTTGAATATGTAGAGGCTTCTTTTGAGGAGTTTGCCAAAAATGGTTCCTTGAGGTTATTAGTGGGTTTGATGGTTTAGTGACAAATGACAGATCTTTCTTTAAGTTGGTAGTGAAGGAGGCTTATGCTAAATATACTTAAATAGGGTATTAAAACTTCAGGACAATATGGCTGAATATATGTATCTTTCCTATTTGAAGGAGCAACACAAGATACTCATCAATATCTCTCACATATAAAAAAATGTAATCACTTTTGGTGCATTTTCAACTTTCACCCTCCAAAATGGCAGATGTTTCATGTTAGCTTCAGTAGAGACAAATTTGTTTACAATACGTCTACAAATATCCCATATTATGCCAACTTTGCACACTGGTAATAGTGACTCTCAACTCTGTTATCAGAAGGCAAATGCAGCTCCATGTACAGCATAAACAGAATAGATGATATAGTGAATCACTGGGGCCACAAAAGGTTGGTAATGAAATAAACTGTCTACGGAACCACGTTTAGCTCTTGTCATGCTCCGTTGTTGAGCCAGTTTCCAGGGAGGACGTAGCAAGATATCCGATGGTTAGTGGAGTGTGTTTTGCAGTCATTCAAATTCTGCCGCAATTCTGCCGAAACACACCTGGTCTTAACTAGCCAGATGAGCAAAAGCTGTAAAGTGCCTTTGTGTGCCCACGTACTTGCTGACCCAAGGCTAAACCAAGACTGACCTGCCCAGGGAGCCGAGTCTGCCTGAAGTGCCAGAAAGGCTCATTTTGTCAGCCTGCACGTCTTTAGTAAAAGCCTGTCAGTCAGGTCTTGTACAATGCCTTGAAAGCGGCAAGAGGCAAAGTGCTATAAGCACTGTGAAGCTCCAGCACTGAAATACCTGGTGCAGTGCCTCTGCACACCTTTGGATATGCTGATTCACAGCTGCCCCACCCGAAGCACATGATCCCAGGTCTCCAGGTCTCAGGACATTTCCAACGTTCAATGTATTGCTGGGGAGGGGAAACAAGGCACTAAGCGATCAGCACTACCTATGCTGTCAGACAAGAGTATTTGCTGATGGCTGGGATGTGGGTGCCCCTTCCAGAGGAGAGGGGTCTGGCAGGAGCTCTGCAGGATCTATGGCATGTAGTGTATAGTGGACAGCCCTTCTGGGACTCAAAAGTGAATGAAGTCAGGCGGTGTAATTTCAGCATGTAGATTGAGAAAAACAAAGAAGGAGAATTGGTAGAAGCAGCCTGAGGTGGGACTGTAGGTTCGAATATTAGGAGGAGGAATAGCTGGGGAGTTGAGGAAGCAGTCTGTGCAGCACAGTTTTGGCTTGTGGCTTCCTTGTAACGATTCCAGCATCCCCCTGTGGATCTTTGACTCCTGTGGTGTAGATTGCCTGGTGCTTCAATGAGCACAGCTCAAGAGATCCCTCAATGAAAACTCATACCCCTAACAAAAACTCTAAAGGGACAAAACCAGCAGGTGAAGGAACAGAACAGCAAAATACGATCACAGGCAGCAACTCAGCAGGTGCTCCCCGCCAACAGGGTTTGGCATGACTTACCACCGGATATTGGCAAGAAAATGGAATCCTCTTTAAGTCCAGAAGCCATCTCTTCCCGCATTCCACCTACAGTTGATCTTTCTACAGCTCAGGGGAATACCCCGCTAGAAGATCTGTTAGTTGGCAAAGGAAAACTGGCATATCTGTTGTTCAAGCTGGGGAGTTCAAAGAGGGGACTGAAGGAGAGCAGAGCAGACCGGATTATAGCAAAGAGGGGATCTGCAGGGTAGAGCTGAGTCAGTCACAGTGCTGGAAAAAGAATCCTCCTTAACCAGGGGTTCAAACCAACTGGAAAGTCAAGTAGCTTTGACACCAAGTTCTGCTTTGACACCAAGTTCCTTCTCAGCCTACCTCTATCGAGACAACGCTTAATCAGATTTTAAGTGAACTCCATCAAATTAGGCTGTCATTAGAATGTGCTCCTCAGAAAATAAAGGAACAGCTTGAGCAGAATAATGCCAATATTCAACAACTTACTTCTCTCATGACCCAGGTAAAACTGAAGGTTTCTACCTTGGAGGATACTTGTAATAAACAAGAAGGAGGCTACCCAAGAATGCAAATGGAGCTGGAAGACCTACAAGTAAAGCTTGATGATGTTGAAAACAGAGCCTGGCGTACCAATCTGAGGTTTGTTGGTAAACCTGAGGACCGGGAAGTAGGGCAAACATCCACAAAGCTTATATTAAACTTGATTCATACATATGTACTTCCAGAAAAATCAACAGAAGGGGCGATTTAACCATTACCCAGGTGCATCAGGTTTCGGCAGTTCGGTCCACAAATGCTAAGTAAACCCACACAATCTTGGTTGATTTTGGCGATGTTCAGATAAAAGAGCAGATTCGTTCACAGGCAATTTAAAAATACATTGTTTTCTACCTTGGATAACTTCCCCTTCCTCACATACTCTGACATGTTGATATTAGCTGCACGGATACATCGAGAATTCTTTGGACTAATCAAAAACTATAAAAGTCTGGGGGCTCCAGCAGGCATTATGCAGCAATCTAAGCTAAAAGTACTTCTTAAGGGCCGGTCTCATATATTTCACTCAGTCAAGCATGCAAAGGAATTTCTGCATTCAATCAAGGATAGGGGGTGCAGAGGTAGCATTCTTGAGAGATAAAGCAAATCTTTGGAGTTATGCTAGAATACACAAAGTACTACCCTGCAGAGTTTTTTTTCTTTTCTTTCCTAAAATAAGCTTCATGGAATCTCTACAGAAGAGGATTGAACCCAAGGAAGAATTAGTATTGCAGTGTAGCACGTTCACCTTGTGGCCTCTCAAAGAAAAGGGCACAGAGTACCATGCCAAGGTACTCACCTAGGGTGGAGGGGAGTAGGTGGAGGAATGGAAAGTGGGTTAAAGAGAGGGTCTCTCGGTGTGGCAAGGAGGGAGTATTGGCGTCCACAGAGCATAGAAGGGATACAAAATAAATCAATCACAGATAGAGAAGATAAGGATTGAAATTGTTTGGGAGCATTTAGGCCTGAAAATGTTAAGAGGCCCATTCAGGCGCTATTTGCATTAAAGGGATTCGGGAGGCAAGGTCTTCAAAAAAAGATGAGAGGTAAGGGAATTGAACAACATCTTAAATCCTAATGACAGACAGATAGTTTTTTTTGGATAGCTTGATGTAATATCAACGAAGCCAGTAATCAGATCAAGCTTAAACCACACTTCAGTGGCTTATGTCAGCTCAGGTTCAAATAATAGTGCTTCAGGAAACCCACCTTAAGTTGCAATCCATTCCTCCTAGGATTCCAGATTTTATCTCCCAAGCTTTCTATGCATTTGCAGGAGAAGCAGTCAGGAATGTGGTGGTCATGTTTTTGACTAATTTCTTTGGGGAGTCTATCACTTCATTAGAGACCCCGAGGCAAGGTGGATAATAGTAAGTGTAAAAATTGATAATCAGGTCCTCCAGATGGTTATTTTTTATGGTCCAATAGAGGAGGATATATCTGCCTTCAAGGATCTTGAGAATGAGCTGCGTTTACTTCCTGGCCTCTTGGTGATGTGGGGTGTTTCCAAATATCATGCAAAATATTACATTACATTCATTTTGTAAGAATAGGGCCCAAAACAAACCCAGAGCCTCTATGTTTTTGGCCAGAATGGGTCAAGAGGGGTGGTCATGCCATAGGCATTAGGGTGTGACTGCCACCACAGCGGTCACAATGCCTATATTTTGTATTGCGGCAGGTGCTGTTGGCTGCAGCACATGCTGCAGTACAAAAAGGCCCCCAAAGTCCCTTCATGCCTGCCTTTTAATGGTGGGTTGACAGCCATGAAATGGTGGACGGAAAAGAGCATTGTAATCCCTCAGTCCGATGGTTTTCTTAAGCCTGTCGAATCTGTGGCAGTCGGTCTCTCCAACTGCCACCCATCCGCCTGCCATCTTAATGTGGCGGGCGGAAAACATTATTATGATGACAGTGGGACTCCCACCAATGAGTTCTTGGTGGCATGCCCACCATCATCGTAATCAGGCCCTTATTGTTAGTCGAACACTGTAGAGCTCAGTATCTGCAGGTATAGGAGTAAAAAAAAATTCTAAGAGGATTAACTTGGCCTCACGGCTAGATTTCTTTTTAATCACTTACCTTTGGACTAGCGGGAAGTCTTTTATCTTTGTAAGCCCATTTTCTGACCTCTCCGTCCCAGTGACGGAGATAGGGGTTAACACTAATCAGACCTAGTGTCCCCAGTGGACATTAGACAAGAAGTTATTAACTGATGCTGAATGGATCGTGATTATGCAAGCCAATCACACTGAGTTAGCAGAGAGGAATATTGGATCAACTTCCACATTTTCCATTTCGGAGTCATGCAAGGCCTTTATGAGAGGAGAGGCAAACTCCCTTAAAGCCAACTTGTGTAAACTAAGGAGGGAGAAGAGAATAACTTTACAGCGTGATTTCAAACATGCAATGCAAATGCATCTAATACATTACTCCCAAACGACGGAGTCTAGATTGAGAAAAACTAGACAACAATTTAAGAATCACTATGATTCTCAGACAATAGTCAACCAGAGGACATTCTTCCAGCAACTATATGAGGAGAGCAAGCATGCTAGGCGATTTCTGGCGTGGTCAGTCAAAAAGAGATGCAACAATGACACCATTAAATCAATGTATTATGAGGAAAGGGGTCGGATGGCAAATTAAATGGCATAAATATATGGGGTATTTCCTAGGCATTATCAAAAAACTATACACATCTCCATCTTCTACCGCTACAGAAATAATTAGTGAATACGTCAGAGCAATAGATCTACACATGCTTAGCAGAGATCAGCAGGCCCAGGCAGCGTCTCTGGTTACGTTGGAATAAGTACAGGAAACCACCAGAATCTCTCCCAATGGAAAAGCTTGTGGGAGTGATGGATTGACAACCAAGTTTTACAAAACATTCATGACTCAAATAATGAGACTGCTGGTTCAACTATTCAAAGAAATCCCCAAATCATTCTCTGAAGCTGTAATAGTGAGCTTCTTGATAAAGGGTATGCTGACTGACAAGCCAGGCTCATATCCCCCCATTATTTTTTTGGGGGTTGCCCAAATAGTCTCAGTAGAAAACTATTCTGGAAACATAGGGCTGTTCTATTCAGAGTGCTTGGATGCACATATGTAACTTAGCCCCAAAAAGCTACTTCTTTGGAATAGGTCCACATTCTATGTAGAAAAACGGCCTTTCGCCTGTAGGATTGTCGGCAGCCCCTATTTACAAAGTGGTTTATTAAACCCAGGGGCTTATTTATTGTGAACCCTGTGTCACTTTTGCACCACATAAAGTGGTACATGTGTGATGCAGAGATCTCATTAAGATGTATTAATCCACGCAAAGTCACCCTGTGTGGCTTTGAGTGGCCTCATAAATCAGGAGTAAGTTGACGCAGCGCAATTCACTGCATTGCCTTACCCCGCGGCCAAGAAGCATTCCATTGGGTTTTCTCATGCAACACCCATGGAAGTTGATGCTGCCCAGATTTACAAAGATCTATAAACCTGGGGAAGCAGCAAACCTGTGCACCTCCTGAGGTGATGCATAATGTGGTGAAATATGTTCATTTCTCCTAGTTTGTTTCTGTTTCCATTTTTGCTGCATTCTGCAGCATACATAGAAAAAGAAACACACCTTGTAGGATTGCTTTTATGCAAGAAGGTCCAACTTCCTGCACAAAAACAATCCTGCTGCAATGGATGCACACTTGTACCATGGTGAAAGGGTGCCTATGTTGGCGCTAGGCAGGCAAAACGGGGCCAGCACATGCGGTAAGGATAAGAATACTCTGTATTACATAAACATGGTGCATTCCTGCCGTTTCACTTTGGCATAGGGAAATGCAGAACGGTGCTTTGCTGCGCTGCCCTATGCCAAAATGCCATAAATAAGGCCCCTAGGGGCCAGATGCATCAAGCTAAAAAACGGTCGCAAAGGGGCAGATTCTCAGAAACTGCCCCTTTGCGACCGGTATTTTTGCATTTGGGATGCATCATCCCAAATGCAAAAATCGCTAATAGAGAATTCGCTAAATTGCGATTGTTTGCATTTAAGGAATCTCAAATTGAGATTCCTTAAATGCAATGCATGAAACTTTCAAAAATAGCGAATTCGCTAATAGGGCACGCAAATTACCACGAAGTACAACTTCGTGGTAATTTGCAAAAACTTAGAAAAATGCACTTTTGTGCATATTTTAATGTTTCATGTTGCCCACACACATGCCCTCAGGGCATGTGTGTGAGTAACATATGTGCACAGATCAAAATCAGGGGTGCAACAGGGTGTCCTTTGGACACCCCTGCACCCTTGAACTCGCAATCTCAATTTGCGAATCGCTAATTGCGATTCGCAAATTGAGATTGTCTTCCCATTCATTCCTTTGGGCCTCCGGGCCCATAGGAATGAATGGGGAGGTATTCAATAATTGCGACTCACAATTTGCGAGTCGCAATTAAGGAATTCTAAGGATTCGCTATTTTTGTAGTGATTGCTTGATGCATTCCATTTTGCTATTCCTTATTAGCGATTCCTTATTTTTCGCTAATAAGGAATCGCAAAATGGATGCTTGATGCATCTGGCCCTAAGTCTCTTGGGGGTGAGGTATGCTCCTGTGTCAGAAGAGGAATCGTTGTAATTTAAATTGAGCATTCCTAATATAAAGGGCAGGGGGGTTTGGGACCTTACCTTATGATATATGCATGTACCTATCCATGATTGTATGTATTTTATTGTAATTGGATTTACATAGCATTGCTACCCCTCACAAAACATTAAAGTAGCATGCTTCTTCAGAACCCAAAGGTAGTGGTTAATCTAGTTGTTACTGAATATAGTTGAATATTGAGAATAGTCAAGTGTGTCAAATGAAATCATACAATGCATTTGCTCCAGTTTCATTGTGGTAGATTAAATTAATATGAGTTAGGTGTGACCATTACTGGGGGCTATGTGAGTTCCTGAAAATGGTTGATGGGGTGAATAGATGGGCTTGAGGAGGTTAAGTTTTGTTAGGGTGTGGACGCTCACATGGGAATGTTTGTCGGGTGGTTTCTGTTCAACTTCGGATGGTGGAACACAGCGGAACATTTCATGAGCATTGGAAAATGTTTTTGGTGCTCCAAACTTTCTTTGGCAGACCAATATACAAGCTGTGTTCTTTCTGTGGAAGTGATCCAAAATGGCGGCTGAAATATGAACTCTGTCACAGCGAAGGTCGAAAGCTCCTCACAGAACAATAGGTGCAATCCGGGAGAGATTTTTCAGAACTACAAAAGTACTGTGTGCAACAGTTTTAAACAATAAGACCCCAGCTCTTAAAATATTCAACTACAAGCTTGGAAAGTTCTAGATCTTTTCCTTAATGGAGGTTTGAAAATGGCAGCCGCTGAGAGAAACCTCTTTGAGACGTGCAAGTCTGACTGAAAGAATTAAGGCTTGTCATTGAGGGGCAAATTCAGAGCGTAATACTTATTGAATACTACGCAAAGGTTAGTGGGTTTTCTGCTATCTGTTTGGCGATAACTTTTTCATAATAACCAATGAAATTTCAGTGAATTTGTCACTGAAAATGGTGGCATTGGCGCTTCCCTCTTTCTGATTAATTCCAGAGCTGCTTTGGAGTGTGCTGCTATTTCTTACTGCCTTCTGTAATCTGGTGGTCGCTCGCTGTTTAACATGCTCTGTTTACCTGTTCCCCTATTACATGCTTGATACCTCAGCACGTGATTTGCAGTGTGTAGATGGAGTTTGCTATTTTTTCTGCATAGCAGCCAGATTGCTTCTTCTGGTTTCAGTGGCTCAGTGGTTCACACATATTGCTTTGCCTGCTCCTCTGAGAATATATTGAGGATACCTAGCATTGGTTATTACGGTACGTGAGTAACCTCGAAATTTACCAATATTAAACATCAATCTTTGAGCTGTTTGTTTACAGTAGCTAGCATATCTTGATTCTAATCTCAATATACAAGTCCACACAAAAGTACCGAATGGCAAACGGTTCATGTGGTAACATTAAAGACAGACAAAAGGGGGTGGTGATGGACGGAGCATCTGAACCAATCAAACACTCACACCCAGTCAAAAGATCTGGGTTTGATCCATCACCGTTCTATAGCCCACTCTGCCACCCCAGTTCAGACATGGCTATATGCAAATCAGTCTGACCCTGTGCCTCATGGGAACAGTCCAGCCCGAACTGCCAAGCCATGCCTTCCCTGGACCGGAAACAAGCTTCCGAGGACCGGTTTCTGGCATTCCAGCCGTCTTCAGCCCGGCTTGCTTGAATCCAGGGGCAAAGTGAGCAAGGGACTCACGTCTGAGCATACCCTGCCACTCTTATGGCGGCCAAAGCGGTACAAAAGGGGGTGGTGATGGACGGAGCATCTGAACCAATCAAACACTCACACCCAGTCAAAAGATCTGGGTTTGATCCATCACCGTTCTATAGCCCACTCTGCCACCCCAGTTCAGACATGGCTATATGCAAATCAGTCTGACCCTGTGCCTCATGGGAACAGTCCAGCCCGAACTGCCAAGCCATGCCTTCCCTGGACCGGAAACAAGCTTCCGAGGACCGGTTTCTGGCATTCCAGCCGTCTTCAGCCCGGCTTGCTTGAATCCAGGGGCAAAGTGAGCAAGGGACTCACGTCTGAGCATACCCTGCCACTCTTATGGCGGCCAAAGCGGTACAAAAGGGGGTGGTGATGGACGGAGCATCTGAACCAATCAAACACTCACACCCAGTCAAAAGATCTGGGTTTGATCCATCACCGTTCTATAGCCCACTCTGCCACCCCAGTTCAGACATGGCTATATGCAAATCAGTCTGACCCTGTGCCTCATGGGAACAGTCCAGCCCGAACTGCCAAGCCATGCCTTCCCTGGACCGGAAACAAGCTTCCGAGGACCGGTTTCTGGCATTCCAGCCGTCTTCAGCCCGGCTTGCTTGAATCCAGTGGCAAAGTGAGCAAGGGACTCACGTCTGAGCATACCCTGCCACTCTTGGCTGAGTGAACTAAAGAATGGTGATGAATTAAACCCAGATCAGTTGACTGGGGGTGAGTGTTTGATTTGTTCGAACGCTCCGTCCATCATCCCCTTTTGTATCGCTAACATTAAAGACAGAGACTCCAAAGGGAACCTGAAAAGTTCTGAACACTCTCCATCTATCTAATGGAAGTCCTGACTCTGCTTCAACTTTAGAGTTTTTTTTACTTAAGCTCAACATGGTACATGACATAGTTCAAAGCACCAAAACCAATATGGATCTGCTTCAGTTGGAGGTGGCAGGGGTTCATAATGACTTTAAAGAACTTTCAATATTTCTATTGCTGAGACAAGAAAAAATAATGTGGAAGATTACATGAATAACTAAGCTAAGCTCTTTCAAATTCTGGAACACTCTATCTCATCTTTAAGGAGAGATCTAACAGAACAGGAAGATCGTAAATGGGGAAGTAATCTCCATATCTTTGGAGTGCCGGAAGGGGTTGAGAATTCTGCTCCTTCAGTGATTGACATCTTGTTTTCTTGGATCCCAAGTGTTCTGCAACTCTCGTTCAAAAAAGACTTTGAAATAGAACGACCTCACAGAGTTCATACTTTTAAACCTAAAATATGTCCTCTCCAAGAATACTGATCTTCAAGCCATTGAGACACCAACACACAGATCAAATTCCAGCACAAATGAGGAACATTAAGATGATTCAATGGGAGGGTCACAAAATTTCAATTTCGCATGACTTTGCCAGAGATACTGTAATCCTTCGAAATGCTTCCTTAATCTCGATAGAAGGCTTACTGATATTGCAATCCTATATTCTTTCTCTGACCCTTCAAGATTCAGGATAACTTTCAAGGGCCACTCACAGATCATTTATGAACCTGCAGACCTCACAATTTTTGGGGATAATCAATCTGAATTTCAGATAGACTCAGACTCTATACCTGGTACTTCATGTTCCTAATCATTTATATGCAAAAAGAACAATTTATGGACAGAATGCAGAACAATGTCATACATTCACCCCAGTACAGAGATCTGAGCCCAAATCCATAGTTCTTTTGCTCCCCATTCCATTCCAGTTTGGACCCAGCCATATGCAAATCAGTCTTGTCCCTGTGCCCAATGGGAACAGTCCAGCCCGAACTGCTAGGCCAGGTCTTCCCTAGACTGGAAACAAGCATCCTAATACCGGTTTTGGGCTTTCAGCTCTCATCAGGCAGGATAGCTTGACTTCAGTGGCATGGAGAGCACGGGACCCATGTCTGGGCATACCCGTCCCACTCGGGGTGACAGATGCAAAAAGAACAATTGATGGACAGAATGCTGAAAAATGTCATACATTCACCCCAGTACAGAGATCTGGGCCTAAATCTATCGTTCTTTTGCTCACCATGCAATTTCAGTTTGAATCAGCCATAGGCAAATCAGTCTTGACCTTGCACTTTTCACCCTAAGTGGGATGAGAATGCCCAGACATGGGTCCCTTGCTCACTGTGCCACTGAATTCAAGCTAACTTGGGGATGACTGTCTCTGAAAATACATTTCTCAGAAAATTAATAAGGTTACCACAAAGCACCCCATTGAATCCTCTGTTTTATGACCTGGGCATAACACCAATAGCTCTAATTGCATCCTTGCGTCCAATTCTATATTGGCGGCGAATCTAGACCACACCGGAACTGGAAACATACACCAGAGGGCTGTTGGATGTGATCAATAGTGACGGTTCCCGGAAAGTCAAATTGCTGGGACATATTCGGAATCTTTTGATTGAGTTAGGCCTAGGTGAATTGTGGGAGGATCGATTGCACGCCAGGTTCCCACCGAAGAAGATACTTAAGACCCTTTACTGGAACTTGGTGGCTACAAAGATTTTTGTTACTACTCCTTCACAATCGCTTGTAGGTCTATTCTTAGAAATCAAAGATTGTCCCAAACTTGAGGAATTCTGGGATGTCATTACGAAGCCCCTCGACCGCAAGCTCTACTTTCAGCTAAGAGTGGGAAGCCTACCATTAAGGGCATTCTCTAATAGATGGACTCGTGGGGGCAAGGTGGCTTGTCCAGTTTGCTCAGATGTTCCTGAAACCATTGGCCATCTTTTGTTTGAGTGCCCATTGTATGCGGCGCCGAGACGAAAGTGGTTAAAACCGATGTGTAGGTCATTGGGAACAAGGAAAGGAATGATTGCAGTTAGACTCATTCGCACCAGTCCTAACATGTCTGTGTACATAGCTGTGGCGAAATTCCTAGGATGGGCATGGACGATTAGAGCCCGACTCCTGAAAGAATAACACATTAGTTAATGTCGTAGGCTAAGTATCTCTGTTAATAGTAACATTTTGCACATTTGCACTGTTTATGTAATGATTTTATCTATTTATTCATGAAATTTTATAATCTGATTTTAAATGGTTTTATTACTAAAAGTTTATACATGTACTTTTATATATGGAACATGCTTTTATGACAATTGTCGAATAAAGCTTGCTTGACTTGACTTGACACCCCAGTACAGAGATCTGGGCCTAAATCTATCGTTCTTTTGCTCACCATGCCATTCCAGTTTGAATCAGCCATATGCAAATCAGTCTTGACCTTGCACTTTTCACCCTAAGTGGGATGGGAATGCCCAGGCATGGGTCCCTTGCTCACTGTGCCACTGGATTCAAGCTAACTTGGCTGATGAAGGGTAATATCCAGAAACCTGTCCCAGGATGCTTGTTTCCGGTCCAGGGAGGACCTGGCTTGGCAGTTCGGTCTGGACTGTTCCTATGAGGCACAGGGTCACAACTGATTTGCATATGGCTGGGTCTAAACTGGTGTGGTATTGTGAGCAAAAGAATGATGGCTTTAACTCATATCTCTTAACTGGGAGTGAATGTATGATTCATTCAGCATTCCGACCATCATTTTGTTGCGTAGCACTAATCATTTATATGGTCCTGACCTGCTCCTTATTCTTCTTTGATAGGAGTTTACGTAACTTACTTTAGTAATTCCAGGTTGTTCTCACTGTACCTTACAAAGCATCTTTTGCCATGAGTTTGCTTGTTATTACTGATCTGATGCATTTTGTATTTTGCACAGTCTAGATTTTTACATTCTATACAGTGTTATGTGACACATATGTGATATTTAGGTTATTGTAAGGGCATACTTCTGTAGGAGTTTCTTATATATTAGCAGGAGGTGGGGAATTCATCTGATATGATCTCTCTATAGACACATATATCCATTTGAATTTCATTGGAATTATTCTAACCGTTGTGATGGTGATTCTTTTAACATTACCTAATACTGTACTTTCTTTTAATAGCTTTCTTATTATAGGTAAGTATTCTACCCTTGATCTCTCTCAGATATTTTTGAATGAAAGTTTAGTCTTTATATAAATGTTCATTATCTATTTATCATCTATGAATTGTCCTGACACTTACATAGGGGTCCTTAGGGTTATATGTATCTACTTTGATCTGCTTCCAATGTTGTGGTCAGTATTGGTTATTTTTAATGCTATTTAAAATATGTGCTTCTTTATGTTGCTCCAATTAAATGTTATGTCATTATGAAGGTGCAACTTCAGAATTTGCTACACACGGTTACATAGTGTTTTATGCCGTAAAGCCAGTTTATGATGACCTTGAAATATAGCCCTGGAACTTACATGAATGTTTTTAGATGTGAGGAGGTACATATACGTTGAGATGCATATGTTATAATTGTTATGAATGTTTTAGTTATGAAATTCCATATATTTACATACTTGCTCTTCATCTCATATTTAACTATTTAACAAAGTGCTTGTTGTCATACCCCTGATACATGACTGATGTGATTACGCAAATCGCTGGTTACACATTTACAATGGTAACATTTGTTCCGCTGTTTCTCCTTTTTTTTTATTTTCCCTGATGGAGTAGTCTGTTCTGGTGATGGCAACTGTTGCTACGGTTAATCCACTTTGATTCCCCATGCAACATGTCTCTTACAGACATCCCCTGGTGGGACTGGGCTTGGATGTTGCTCCGTATATATCTGGAGTGCGTTTGAACCATCTTGACTTTCCGTATTCTTTATTCCTCCCATTTCTCCACACTCTAATAATGGGACATCTGCTTCACTTCCTCAGCTCTTTAAATATTTGTTAGCTACTATTGAGCTCCTTTCTCAGATGTACTTGCTGTTGTAAACTACATATACAAATGCCTGGTATAAATGTAGGTTCCTTTAATGTTAAGGGGTTGAATCACCCAGTTAAGAGAGTCAAGATACTAGATTACTGTAAGAGTTTGTCTGGTGATTTGATCCTACTCCACAAGGCTACGATAGGTTTTAAGGAAGCCCTTCTTATGAGAACATATTATGTGTTAGATATTACCTACTCAGAAGCTTCTGGGAAGAAAAACTAGGTTATATCTCTTATTTCTAAAAAAATCTGTCTATAATTGCAGCTGAACATGATAACAGCGGGAGATGGTTACTCACATGGCTGACTAATGGTTTGGAGTATCTATATATTGTGAATCTATATGCTCCGAAAAAAGATGACCCAAACTTTTGGCTTGTGGTAAACAAAAAATGTGCTGATATTCCACAAAATGCAAAAACAATTGTTGGAAGAGACTTTAATCTTCCTCTCGATTCAATTTGGGATAGGCACTCTGCTTTCAAATTCCCCCCCCCCCTAGGGCACATAAACAATTGTTTAGTATATGTTTGTCATATAATCTCCTGGAAGCTTGGAGACTACACAGTCCTACGGGTAGTGATTTTACTTTTTTCTCCTTCCCCCATTCCAGTTTCTCTCATATTGATTACCTTCTTGTTGGTGCCTTCCTCTTAAAAAATACAATTAATATCATGATCCATCCAACAGTTGTCTCTGATCATGCTGTAGTTTCATTATCCATCCTTAGCCTTACAGATACAAAAGGACCCCGTAATTGGTGACTAAACACAGACATTTTGGAGGATGATTCTGAAGTCAAGGAACTTAATGATGAGATTGTGGGGGTTTTCAAAGAAAAGGAATAATCAGGGGATTCTCCAATAATGCTATGGGATGCTATAAGAGGTCACATTATATAAAAAAATTCCAAAAGAAAAGGCAATATTAGAAGATCTCAATACAAAGATCTCCCACTAGACCTATATTCCTTTTATGTAGGCTGATTACAGCTCTATGGGGCTATCTGCAATCACAGACAAACAATAGTGTTGACACGCACAGCCTGAATTGTTCCTTAGGTCAACAAGATGTAGCGTGCTCCTAGGGTGTCACTCTCCAGTCCTGAGGAGTGTTGTGTTAGTTGCATAACTTAAAGCATCCCCTAACTAGGGGATGTCCCTTAGGGCACAGCTTTGTAGCCTGATTGGGCTTAATAGTTTATTCATTTGAAGCTGAAGCTGAAGAAATGAAAAAATCCACAAGAAGTGTGGTTGACTCCGATTTTAATGATGTATATTTCTCAAAATTCATGTGAGTCACAAATAATAATTATTTTCATGAATGGTTCTTATTTCATTCCAAATTAAAAGCATTCCCGATGCATTTCGGGCATCTACGTGCCCTTCTTCAGGGGGTATCTGTAGATGAAACCAAATAAAATGCGCTATTTACATTCCATACTATATGGCACATTCATAGTCAATACGTCTGTAAACATTATGATCTTCATAATATCCATGTTCATGCAGAGTATTATTGAATTCAAAGATAATGGACAGTAATGGTGCTCATGGTTGTGATAAATGTGAAATCCAAAGTGTGCAAAGATGTTGTTGACAAACGGCAAGATTTGATATGTTTACTGCATGTATTGGCTGATGTGAACTGAATAATCAGTGGATTCTCCAATAATACTATGGGATGCTATAAGAGGTCACATTATATAAAAAATTCCAAAAGAAAAGGCAATATTAGAAGATCTCAATACAAAGAACCCCCACTAGACCTATATTCCTTTTATGGAGGCTGATGACAGCTCTTTGGGGCTATATGCAATGACAACATAACAAACTCACAATTTCTATATCTTTTGTTTTCTTTATTTTTTTATTTTCTTCAAGTAGTTCAGTATCTCAAAATCATTTCTTTAATCGTTTATAGCAACATGAAGAAAACTAAAAAACACATTTTAATAAGAACTTTTTTATCCACATTTCTTTTATGAATATAAATATCCAACAATTTCATCTATTATAAACGATCACACATATATATTATCGTATTTCATTGACAATGATATCTGAATCAGTTCAGTGCAATTGTACTGCCCCTAATGATTAACCACACTTGCATACTTGTCAATCATGCCAACATTCAGACCAGTTCTATCATCAAACCATACCATACCCTTACAAGTTAACATACACTACAAAGGTCACAATGAAGACAAATACACAACGGTCTCTGTGAAAGTGTTGTCAATTGGGTAACAAGCATCCAGGTCAATTAGAAGATCTCTCCAGTCTCTGGGAGATGATATTAAACAAAAAGAGGAAATATGTAGACATACTAGTGACAAATCTCTCTTGCAGGACATTGAACATTTTAAAGTGTATTTTTAATTCCATAGTTACCAAAAGAGCTTATCTTGGGGTGCATGCTCAGAAGTCTTCCCCATTATTGTTACATAATAGAGCTGGCACATTTTTACCTACTACCCTCAAATATCAGAATGCTAATACCACTCAAATAACTCATATTACTGATAAAAATGGTTCAAAGAAGTTTCATACCGACTAAATTCTTGAAGTCTTCATGGATTTGTATGAAAAATTATATATCCCTCAAAGTCACTGTACTAAGCTTAACTGCCAACAATTCATTAATGCTCTCCCTATTACCATGATGTCATACGATGATAAAATCAAGTTGGGTTGGCCAATTGAAATTGAAGAGAATATTCAGGCTATTAAGGCTACTTGTTCGGGGAAACCTCCTGGCCCAGACGTGTATCTCATTCCCTTCTAAAAAAAGTTTACTTGTTCAATAATTAAATATCTTAAAAACATTGTTTACCATTATGTTATATGTGGCAAAGTTTTGGGTACGGCCGCTGAGTATAGTAGTTATACCAAAAGAAGGTAAAGATAATTTCCGACCCTAGAAACTTCCATCGCATCTCCTTATTAAATATGGAAGCAAACATTTTTGCTAAGATTTTAGCAAATAGACTTGAATGCCACATTCCTAATCTCATCCACGGCTCCCAAACAGGTTTTGTTATGGGTAGACCTGCTAGGGACATCATTTGTTCGTTCTGTCACATTTTAGAAAAAACAAACCTCTCCTCATTACCATCTGCAGCAATTGCCCTTGATGCCGAAAAGGCATTTGATAAGGTCTCTTGGCCATTTTTATATTCAATATATTTCTTGGTGGGGTAGGTTCCAAACTGTTAAAATGATGATAACCCCAATTATTAATTTCATGTCTTCTATGCTCCCTTTAAAACTTTCATCATCTTTCTTTCATGAAATTGATGTACTCATGTTTAGATTTTTATGGAACGACAAGAGAGCTAGAATTTCCTATACATATCTTAGGAAGCCCTCTACATTGGCGGCTGTAACCTTAAGGACTGGAATCTATACCAAATATCCTTTTTTTGTGGCCCAAGGAGCAATTTGGTTTTTACCAGAATCTTAATATATACTTCCATGGGTTTATATAGAATGAGATTTGTGCAAACCTTTTAGCACTCTTTCTCTGCTCACAGCTTCAAAACTTACAATAGCACACTCTCAACGTATTATGTCAGATAAGGTTAGTGCTGTGAAATACTTTGATCAGAAATCTTTGGAACCCGTTCATAAATCAAGACGGACATCTTTATGGCTTAATCCTAAGCTCGTTACTGACATTGAACCTAACACCACTTCTCTGTAGGATGCTATGGTTATCAGATTAGCGAAAGACCTCTATGATACTAATCATGACCCACTCCCATTCTCTTTCCTCACCAAATAGTATAGTGTCATTAACATGGATTTCTATACTTTCTTTAAACTAAAAGTCAAACTTTCCAAGATAAACATTTCTACAGATTCAGTTATTGTTTCACTTCTTTCTATGTGGGTATGCTCAAGCCATATTGCTTCCAAAAATTTTAATTTTTCATCTGCTCCACTTCCTACACAATCCACATTGGCTTGTATTAAATGGTCTGACCATTTTGAAGACAATCTTTTTAGACATATTTCACAAGATACCTGGCAGCTGATAAGGAAATTATCCCTGCAATACAAAATTGCTCCTTCACTGATTCAATTTAAGGGCCCGATGTAGGTAATCCCAGATTACCGATTCTTAAATACCGAATCATCCAGATTCGGTATTTAAGAACTGGCAATCGGGTTTTAGGTAATTTTACCGATTTCATTACAGAATCGGTAAAATTCGGTAATTACCGAATCGGTATTTACCGATTCGGTAATTGCCACTCATTCCTATGGGCCTAGTGGCCCATAGGAATGAATGTCAATTACCGAATCGGTAAATACCGATTCGGTAATTGGGGGAAACATTGAAGGGTGGCAGGGTGTCACTTTGACACCCTGTTGCACCCCTCAATTGTGCATGGGTGCACATGTTGCAGACATACATGCCCTTAGGGCATGTATGTCTGCAACATGGCACTGTTTAATAAGCAAAAAAAAAATGCTTTTTAAAGGGTTTTCATTATTTACCACCAACTTCTAGTTGGTGGTAAATAACGAATTCTGAAACACTTGTAGCACTGAAAACAGTGCTACCTACATCTAAAAATACAGAATCGGTAATTTTACCTATTCGGTATTTTACCGATTCGGTAAAATTACAGAATCGGTAGAATTACCGATTCTGTAAATAAAATGCAACCTACATGTCATTTCCCAAATACCGGTCGGCCGGTAATTGGCGACCTACATCGGGCCCTTAATCTTTATAATGAATCTCCTACATTGGTCTTCTGCTCGCTTAAACACACTGAAATTACGAGATAGTGATCTATGTTGTAATTGCAATTAAGAACTAGGCACACATCAAAATATGTTCTTTAAATGTAGCTTTTATACTCTTTTTGGGGTCCTACACAGAAACATGTGTCGCTAATTTTATTACACCTATAATTCTATCCCAGCCTATGATTATGCTAGGTCCATGGGCTGTAGTCCCCCCTTTAGGTCTTGACAATACAGATTTGGGGCTATTGGATTTTCTCTTATCTATCGCAGTCAAAATTGTACTCACAGAATGGAAATCTTTTCAACTTATCTTACCATACCTGCTGTGCGAGAGTGTCATATCTTCTTTGAGCTTATACCCTTATTGAAAGAAAACAATATTTGCCTCCAATCGCTAGTAATGTATGGCATTCTCTGGATAATTATATGGATTTGTCTACTCAGGGTTTGATAGCTCAACATCCTTTTGGGTCCTTTTCTTGATTTAGTCATTATATGTGTGTTCCCTCCTCCCTCATAATATCATTTTCTCCTCCTCTCCTATTCTTTCCCTTCTCATTTCTTTCCCCTTGCTGACGTATTTTATTTACCAAACAATACACATTCTGCAATACATGACGTTTCTGTGCCATATGATGTTCTCTCATCTGTCCCACCTTTCTTGGGATTATAATTACTACTCAATGAATTTGAAATAACTGTTATCTGTCATGATACTTACCTGATCATTTTTATATGATAACTTTCTTTCATTTTCATCAAAGACCAGATATTGCTTGTCATGTAACCCTTATTTAGTTTTTAATTCTTTACTTGTTTACATCAATTTGTGATTTTTATGTATTACTGTTGTTTTGAAGCTGTATTTCTTTTTATCCAAACACAATAAAATATTTGAACACAAAAAAAAGGGAGGCTGTGGTCAAATAAATGAGCTGAAAGTAATTTTCAGGAATACAATAAACAAGAAAAAGGGAACTTAGCATGCCTTGAACCCAGGGGAGGAGGTAGGAGGTATGCAGAAGATGGACGTAAAGAGGATGTCATTCAAAAGAGGGAATAAACAATTGAAAGTTTTGAGACATCAAATTTTCAGGCAGGGTTTTAGAATACAGTGGGAGGAGATAGCATATAATCCAAGGATGCAAAACTGTAGAAAGGAAAACAACAATGATTTGCATCTGAGATTATTCTATATTAATTAGGCTGATTGGATAAGAACCAGGAGAAACAGTTCCATTACCTTGAGTGCTTGACTGCATGTGCATCTGCTATCCTAGCTTACTTATTTTGGCCCTGGTGTCACACAAAACTAGGCCTGTCCCTGAGAATGTGAGGTCAAAGATTCATACTATTCCCCTAATAAACAAAGCAACCCATTTAACTTTATTTTAATTATATTATGTTTAGTAATAATAAATTATTGTTATTAATTAACTACTTAAAACATTATTAAAATATTATCAACATATACACTAGCATTTTCAAATCTCTTCCCTCAATAAACCCTTAAAACAGAACAACCTATAAAACAATAGTAAACATTTTCACACTCTAGACCCCTAGATTTCTCTTTTAAAATGGAGACCTCACTGAAAATCATGTCCCAGCCAGGGTCCTCTTTGAAAGCAACATGCAACACAAATTGTAGTGAGTGCACGAGATATTGGTAGTTTTAAAATGTAGACTTAGGGAATAGGGGGCTTTTTTACAAGCCCTTGCGCCACAAGTACATCACTTTTTTCATACTAAAAGTGACGCACGGTTGGTGCAAGGGGCTTGTAAATAAGCCCCAATATATTTTTTCATGATTTATCTTTTATACTAAACATATTCATGTAATTTCAATTCAATAAATTAAAATGATTTATACCTTAAGAGAAGCGCGTAAATTCCTGCATATCGTTGGCTCTCCATGGTGTTGCTCGTTGCTATATGTATTTTCTTTAAAAATCATGTCAGAAGAATTTCAAGGTGCTCTATGTAATAATTGATCTTTCACTTGTATGTAAGCAGGAACAACATAGTTACCTTAACGCTTGTGCACTCATTATTCAGAAATCAATGAGTGTTTTTTCCTGAAAAGCTAAAGACATGACTACAGGGCCCAGAATGGACTCATTTCAATGTCCATTGCTTATATCCTTACAAAACATAAACAGTATGGTTTACAAAGACCACATTTGTAAACATAAAGCTGTAGTACATATTTTATGAACTAAAATAAGAAAAACAGCTAAGGATCACATTAAACGTTTTCTACTCCACACATCAACCATATATCACAGTACAGCTAAGAATGGTGAACTCCACCCTCCCCTCGAAGGCAAACAATGCAATTCAAAGACGAGAAAAAGGAAAGTAGGGCTTCACTGGCAAAGTCTGTAAAGTGGCGCTTACATGTTTGGGTGTGAATAAAACCAATCTGGCCACTTTGTGACCTCTCTGTCTTGCTTTATTTCATTATTCATTTTCGTTATTTTGAACTTTTATTTTCTCTCCTTCCCGAGGCTGCACTTTGGAAAATGTCTGAAAAAAAAATTTGTTGCTCAAGTATTACTTCTTGTTTGGGTCCATTTCACAAGAGAACGAATGAAGCAAAGGAGAGAAAACATAGGAAAGCCTGTTCTTGGGACTCACATTTTTCAGCAAGTGAGGATCTAGACAGAGACAAACAGGAGAGGTTATGACTTACTTCAAACTGGGGGAAGCAAGCCTCTTGATCTTGCCGATAAGCAGCAGTTTTCCTGTTCATCGAGCAGGGCTGTCAATGCAAGAGCTTTCTCGCGCTCTAAATGTTGATGACTTTCTGCTCCTATAAATAACCCCAATAAGTGTCACATCAAAGGAGGGAAGCCGATAAGAGGTGCTTTGGGAACTGTGTGTTTGAGAAGGGAGCAAGGCAATCAAAAGCACGTCCCACTCAACCACTTTGCATAAATAAATACATCATAGCTCACAGGAGGGGAGGGACTTACTTTGAGGGGAAAAAAGACCCCGCCTGCTAATCTGCAACTCACCGCCCAGAGAAGGGGCTTGCAGAAGAGCAGCATGTGTCATGTGATTTCCCAGCAGATCTAAGGGTGCTGGAGGGTCCGAGGTTACCGAAACATTAAATAAAGCATAAAACCAGGTGCCGTGCTAGGCAGCTTGGCGCCTGAGCTCATTATTCAAAAAAAGAATGATGAAAGCGATGGCCGTGCTATGATATAAAGTGCGGCGCCCATGCAATTTAACGTATGTGTAAGGTGGCCCATGAAGCGGGCACCATAATTATAAATGAAAATAAACATCAAACCCTGCACCGTGCTAAGCAGGGCAGCGCACGAGCACATTAATTAAGAAAATATTTGCAATGCCATAGGTCTCGCATTTCAAAATGCGAGACCTATGGCATTGCAAACATTGCAAACAAGCAGCCGCCATTGACCCGGCTTCTAAAGTGAAAGCGGAATGTAAGCAAAGCACGTAGTCGTGCCTGGAAAAGGAGAAACCCAATAAAGAAAATAGTGCTTCCAAGACAAATTAACACATACCTTGTAACAACCAAAGTAAAGGGGCCAGTAGCCATGGAAGGTTACAAATGAAGACTAAGGAGGGACTAACAAGAATTTTAAGATATCAGTGAAAAGCATTTTCAAAGGACAAAGACACAAGCCAATAAAAAATATGGCTGGGACTTCTCTTCCATACTACACTGCAGCAGATCTCCAGAACAGCGCATGCGCGCTGGCTCAGGCTCGACCTAAAAACTTTCCACAGAGGTCATATTGAAACGGTAAGTCTGCACAATTATGGGGTGCCTAGTAAAGGAGGCGCTCTGTAAATTCTTCAGAGGTTAAAATTAATGCTCAAATAGTTTCAGTTCCACTATGTGAATTTTGAACAAACTTGAGGGATGGGACTGTTTCTGGCATAGCCTGATCAATTCTTGGGGCAGGTTGCTGTGCAGCAGGGGTATACACCTTAAACATTGTTGGGCGCTACTGGTGGGGTAGGGGAGAACTCTTGCACACAACAGACCCTCCATGCAAGACATCCATATGGGGTGATGGAGGGAACAGAACAGTAGACCTCTCCAACAGCGTGACAATCCGTGGCTGGAAGGCTATGTATTTAAAATATTTAGCACAGACCTGATGGAAACAAACTCACAGTTGTACTTTTGGTGAAGTTGAAAAAATGACTTTTCAAAACCCTTGTTTCTACACCACTTTTTCTCTTCCAATATTTTAGAGCCCATTTTGGAGACCAGCTACAGTGTTCGCTTTTAACAGTGTTATCTATTCTCTGCAAAGAGTCCATCATGGTGTATTATTATATTATAATTCCTGTGTTCATTGAATGGACAAGCAGAATACTGAGCTAAGGATAGTTGTTTCCATTGCAAAACTGTATCATTAATCACAGGAAAGAATAGAGGTCCGTTATTCAGGTTAAGGTATATTAATGCAGGCTAGATCCTTTCAATCAATTAAGCTAATTTCTTTAAGCCTTATTCAACAATGTTTAGAAACTATTTCTAACACCTAAATTAAAATTTCAAAGATCTCAGCTTTCATCCTATGTGGTAAGGCTTCCACATATGTAATAGGACACCATTTGGGGGAGCTAAAATTCAAGATTTGTTCAACAAATTGGGGCCTATTCACAAAGGTATTTTGGAGTATGTAAAGTGACACTCCTGTAGTGATCATCCATCCTTTTGTGAGTGCAAAAAAGGCACAGCCCTTTCTGTTTCGACTTTTTGTATATGAATGCACCCTGAATATTTCCATTTTATTGCCATTTTAAATGTGTTGGGATTAATTAAGTAGTTTTATATTGTTTTCAGTCTCCATGTTGGATTGCTCCACCTCTGCTATGTTTGTCTAGAAGTCTGGACTCAGGCGGAGAACTCTGGGCTAAGGGCAGAGATCTTCAACTAGAAGGCAAACATTCTTGCTTGGGTACAAATCTCCGCCAACCTTTGCAAACAAGAAATGACATACAGGAACTGGGTCTATTGACCACAGCACAATGGCCCTTGATCCTGCTGCTCATTGCATCATATATCCCCCAAAAATCGCTGAACAAAATGACGACAGCCCCCAGTTTTGCACACAAAGGATTACACATTGAGATAGATGGGCAAGATGACGTCCGCTGGGTCAGACGAGTGAGCAACCAACTCCCGGCTTCCTCCCCCTCTCTCGGTTTGTACCGAACCGATTGTGAAATACAGTGGAAAGACAGTGGAATGGTCTCAGGAAAGCAGAAGAGACTTTCTTGTGGTGCCTAAGATATTGACGCGGCTTCTTTAGTAAGTTGTTTTCTCCGGCGGCAGCTTTGGAGAAGGAGCCTGCAGCATTGTGGTACATGGTGCGTGTTCGAAACGGCGGGCCCAGTGATTGCAGGAGGCGTGTCCTATCAGGCTCAGATGTTGCAGTAGTCAGCCAGAAGAGGGAAGACTCGAGCAACTGTGGATGCGGCTGCTATGAACAGAGCGCTGCTACTGGGCGCAGTATGCAGCGCATGGCGTTGGATGGAGCAGTGGGAAGAATAGACAATCCATTTCAAGGAGGGGAGCAAGGAGCGGACAGTAAAAAAGTTCCCTAGATATTTTTAGCAGGAAGCAAAAAGAAGTATACAGCCCCACATGTTTCCAAGGCAGGTGCCGGGATAATGATGGATGGGACATCAGGAAATTTGGACTGCACTGGGGCAGGCAGCATATCCCAGGGGCAGTCGATGTCTGAGGGACATTCCATTAAGAACAAACCAGGTTCTTTACAGAATATTGTAGAGAGTGGGGATGACGCTAGGGAGCCGGGGGCAACAGCAGAGTACAACCTGATGTTGTTAAGTAGACATGAGAGTGTGGTGAAAGCAAAAGCCTCTGAATGTGCTGCCTCTATGGGATCTATGGCTGATGGAGGTTCGGAACAGGCTGAGCTTGGAGGAGCTTGTGGGGGAGTTGGTAAAGAGAATGATTCAGGGGAGAAATTCTTTTCTATGTCGGATCCCTTGGACACTTCGGATAATGAATACATACTTGGCCCCAAATCACGGTCTTATGAAGGATTAATATTGAGTGGAAGTGACCAAAACAGTATAAACCTGGAGCATGAAAACTATGATTTGCTAACGGTGCGCAAAAAATTTGCAGCTAAGCAAAAGTTGTCACCTGAACAAATAAAATCTACCAGCCATACTATGGGAGATACATTAGAAAATCAGGATGAAGAAATTTCGCCAGTGTCAATTTATCAAAGCATTTTAGATCACAGAGTTGAGACCCAAACAGAGAATTTGAAAACGCATACTGCTTGTCAGAAATTGCAG
This sequence comes from Lissotriton helveticus, assembly GCF_964261635.1. Lineage (NCBI taxonomy): Eukaryota > Metazoa > Chordata > Amphibia > Caudata > Salamandridae > Lissotriton > Lissotriton helveticus. Next base: position 1,299,779,372 of record NC_136067.1, on the reverse strand, counting down.
AACACTGTTAGGAGGATTGTCAAAGCTTGTAAAAAATTTACGATTAGAAATAATGAAGCAAAAGCACTTATAGCTACGCTAGAGGATGAAATTGCGGCCCAAAAGGCGACTACAGAAGCTATATGTTCATATAGTGAAGATACTCAACTAAAGCTTGTCGATTTAGAGAACCAATAACTGTGCAATAATTTGAGAATATTTGGAATCCCTGAGGGAATTGAGGGCCAGGATGTTCGCAAATTTGTGGTGGAACATTTTGAGGAGGCCTTTCCCGAACTGTCAATGTGGAACTGGGCCAGTGAAGTTCAAATGGCACATAGGTTCCTATTTAAACAACGGACAGCCAAAGTGGGACAACCTGCCCTCAGGCCAAGGGTGATTTTGATATGTTTGAATAATTTACTTGCACGTCAGGCTGTGTATGATCGTGCGCAGCCTGATAGGAAGAGGGCAGAGAAGGGCATCACATTTTTTGTCAGGCCAGATTTTTGCCACCACATGGTGGAAAAAAGGTGGAAATTACACCAATTAATCTCTCCATTCCAAGGCAAGGGGGTGCAAGCCTTTCTGTTGAACTCGGCTATATTGAAAATAATATATAAGTTGCAAACACAGTTTTCCACACTAGAGGGACAAGCTAAGGAATATCTCTTAACCATTTAAGTATAAATGGCATGAATGGTATTACCAAATTAACTGGCTCAGATGTTTTTGGGTTCACTGTACAATGGGAATGATAATGGATTAGCCTGGTAATCATGTCATTGTAGTGTATCATGAGGGCAATTATTGTTTTAACTTTCTGTGGGAGATATAAAAGGAATACCGTGGTGGGGTGTCAAACGGTACAGCAATGTCTTTAATGTCTCTTAATGATGTATTAATTTATGACTGTTGCTGTTCTTCTGGATGAGGAAGATAAGAATTTTTGTGAGGGGGCTTACACCGGGTAGCAAAGAAGCTCTCCATCGCAAGGACCATTGGCCCTATCGCCCGAGTATTGGGAACAGGGAGGAGGGTGTGTGGGGTTTATGGGGATGATATAGGTATGGAGAGTGGGGAGGGGGTGGTAAAAAAATCAATCCATAACAAAGGAAACATGGCTATCATAGCTAATATAGCTGTTTATAAAGCAATGACATGCAAGTAGGCATATAGTGTAGCAAGGTATGGCGGGTAGGACGACACCTTGTGGGTTAAGAATTTGCTCCTTCAATGTTTCTGACTTGAACAATATTGGTAAAAAGCAAGAGGTAGCAGCTGATCTATGACTAATGAAACCTGATATTTTGTGTGTACAGGAGACACATATACCTTGGGGCAAACGTACAGTATTAAAAGAGCTCGGATATACAATAATTGTTGCATCCCAACAGATCAATACAAACATGGGTGTGGCTATTTTGGCCCGACAGGGAATTCGTGGGACTGAGAGGATATTGGCAGACAATTTTGGCAGGTGGCCTATCGCTGAATGTTTTGTAGGGACAACAAGGTTGTAATATGCACAGTATACGGATCGAATTTTGACAAAGCAGCAATATTGGAAGGGTTAAATGTCGAGCTGACTTTGTGGGATACCTCACTGATTCTATGTGGGGATTTAAACATCCATTGGAATGTCAGGAGAGGGAGTTAAACAATAATAAATATGGGGCGGAAAACCCAAGGCTTGTAAAGCATTACGACAGTTTATTGGGGATCATGGATTGGTGGACATGTGGCAGACCCTGAACTATCCGGATCCTGGATATACTTTTTACTCTTATCCCACCCACAAAGTAGTTAGGCTTGATTATGTCTTTATGTCTAAACTACTTACAGTGGTGGCAAGATTGCAGGTGATGCCCAGGATCACGGCAGACCACGGTCAACTGGTATTGGATGTTTTTACTATTAGCCAAAAGAAGCTAAGTAGAGTTTTTATGTTTGACAGGAAGCTCCTATTGGATAGCTCTTATGTTAACTACACTAAAATCTGGGTTGCACAATTTCTGGATATTAATAGAGGTTCCACCTCTAGGGTGATGGTATGGGATGCTCTGAAGGCAGGATTGGAGTGAAACACTTAGTTACAGATTGGGTAGACAGAAACAACAACAGATTATTATACAGGGGCTCCTGGATGATCTTATAATAGTGGAGCAGGAACTAATTCTGGGAATAAGGAGGGGACTGGAGGTAAAGGGAATGCAAATTAGGATAGCCTGTTGTAAAGCTAAAATCAACAGGGTGTGAAGCAAGGATATCGCTAGTCAGTATAAGATACACAAGGAGGAAAGGTATGAATATGGGGAAGCTACAGGGTGCTGTCCGGCACAAAGATTACGGGTTAAGCAATCTTAACAAAAAATAATGGCATTGGGTGAGTGTGCGGGTAATACGGTGGAAACAATGGAGCGTATTTCCAAAGTATTTCATTCTTTTTACAAAGAGTTACATAAACAGAGTGTATGTAATGAGCAAGCATTCAATGTATTTTTCCATCAACTAGAGGTAGTAGGCTTAAGACAGGAAGAATTGGAAGTACTCGACGCCCCGATATCTATGGAGGAGCTTGAGAAGGCAATAGGGTTGTTAGCTAGGGGAAAAGTAGCTAGACCAGACATACTACCACTCGAGGTCTATGGAACACTGTTTCAGGTGCTTAAGGAGGATATGCAGGTTACATTTCAAGAGGCACAGTTGGGGAACCCACCACTATCATGGGAAGAGGCCAATATAGTAGTATTTAATAAGAAATACAACCCCTCTGACTTGCAGGGTCTTATAGACCAATTTCCCTTTTAAATACGGATGGCAAGGTCTATGCCAAAATTCTTGCAACTAGATTGGCATGAGTAATCACGCCCCGGTATCTATCCATCAGTATGCATTTCTACCTGGCAGCAGCACGGTCAAACATGTAAACAGAGTAGTTACTTTGATAAACTTTGCGAATATACAACAAAGCAGGCTAGGTTAAATACTTCTTGATGCTAAAAAAAGGTGTTTGACCATGCCTCCTGGCCTTTTTTTATGGGCTGTCTTGCGTAAGATGGGTTTTGGCCCAGCCTTTATCAGAGTTATCCAAGCTATACAAATCACTGATAGCTAGGATCTGTATAATAAGCAAAGAATCGGAGCCTGTGTATATAACTAGGGGGACAAGGCAGTGGTGTCCTTGTTCCCCATTGTTATTTGCCCTGTACATTAATCCGTTTTCACAATGCTGGAAAAGAGTAATAGGGTCAGGTCTATGCCCTGTGGGCAATATCATGCACAAGTTTTAGCTTACGCAGATGATATCATGGTGGTGGCCTCAGGTACAGTGCAAGCGATTTTAGAGATAGAGCGGCTGGCTCATATATTCAGGGAGGTATCAGGATAAAAGTTAAACCCAACGAAAAAACAAATTGTCAGTATGAAAGCGACCTGCCCCGGAGAGGCTCGTGTAACTGAGGAAGCTATGTATTTGGGTAATAAAATTAGGATGTGCCTACAGGAATTAATAGAGGTTAATTGAGGAGGTATGTTGGTGGGGACTAAACAGCAATTGGATCGGCTGGAGTGCTTGCATCTCTTACTGGTTGGGAGGTGCAATGTACTCACAATGAATATTCTCCCCAAAGCTATGTATTACTGTAAGGCAGTACCACTAGAGTTGACATGAACACAGCTGCAGAAATTACAATCTATGTGTTATAGGTTCTTGTGGGGGCAAAGAAAATCTCAGAGGGCTTCTAAATTTATGATGCTATCACGCAACTGTGGGGGCTAGGCCGTCCCTAATTTTACATTTTACTATTATGCTTGTCTCCTTCAGAATATGAGGATATTGTTAACAGGGGAGGAAGTGGGCACACTGGCGGAGACACCTTCAATATATCAGATGCTGCTGGGTTCAGAAGCTCGGCACAGTTTATTTAAATTTTTGGTGCCAAGTTATTTAAGAACACACGATTTAAGGTGGTGGTGGCAGCATATAAGGTATGGAAGGCAGTACGGAGGAAGTTAGAGATTCCGGAGATATGTTTTTATACCCCTACTAATTCCACGTTAATGCTACCTGCTATATTTTGGGGTCTTAGAATGGATAAATGAAGGGCTAAGTGGATAATGCAATTAGGAGATTTATTTGATGAAGAAGGGCTCGCTTTGTTCTCATCCTTAGCGGGCAGATTTAGTCTGCAAAAAACTGACTTCTTTAAATAACTGCAAATGTGAGATTACCTATGGAAACACCAGAAGCAGAGGGGGATGAAAACTAGCTCTCTAGTTGAGGCAGATAAACGTGTAGCTAAAATAGGGGTACTGTATGGTATATTAATGGATACACAGCAGGACGATCTGGAAGCCCAAGATAGGAAATGGTGTGCACGGCTAGGACAAGAAGGGGTGTATATGCAACAATCTATAGATATTGCAGGAAAAATTCTGGTTTCACCCAATTTGAAAGCTCAACATTTCAAGTCACTATTTAGCGTACATCATACACCCGCGAGGATGATGAAATGCGGGACATCAAATGTTGGGAAGTGTTTTAGATGTGCGATGGAGAGGGCTGATATCACACATATCTTTTATGTTTGTACCTATTTAACTGAATGGAAGGGGCATATTGAGTGGTTTTTGTCTGAAATTACAGGGGTGGATATTCATATAACAATGGATGTTATGTTAACAAGAGTTGGTGACACTCTTAAGCGGGGCCAACTGGGGTATCTATTCAGATATTTAATATTTATGGCTGTGGCAGTAGCCCGGCTATGTGTTGCATCAGCTTGGCTCCAGCAGTAAGCCCCTTCGATTGAGATGTGTTGGGCTAACTTTTATAATATTTTTTATTTAGAATTCAACCTTTATTCTCTCAAATCAATGAAAACACAAAAATTGGGAACTCAGACATAGGGGCCTATGATAGAGCATATGAAATGAGATTGCGTTCTAGTAAGTTTCTACCATACCTTGATTTTTACTTGTCTATGTTTTGTGTAACTGATAGCCACTATATTGCATATTTTGTATGCTGTGTGAGGTATGTGGCTGATTTTGGCTTCTAATGCTTGGTGTTAAAGTATTTATGTAAATGATCTTGATTGCCATTTGCTATGGATTGAAAAAAAAGAGAAGGATTACACATCACTGGGCAGAGTGTTCTCCAAAACTATCCTCAGCTAAATGAGGCCATGCAGTCAGCTAAGTAATGCAGCAAGGGCAAAATATGGAAAAACATTGCCACGAGTTGCAGTACAGGAAATGCATGAAAAGTAAAGGAGTACCACTATGAATGGGTGGACCTCGGGCCCTGTGCACAGATGAAGGCACAGGATGTGTTGGGTATCTTTAAAGCCACATATGCAGCATCCCATGCATACACCATTGTACTGGAAGGTTCTGAAAGCAGCATGACCAACTCTCCATACTCTGCTGGAGGCAAATGAGAGACAGAAATGCAGTAAGTCTGATTTTTAGCAATACACATAAGTGCATGTATCTTTTGAAAGTGTTGTCAAATCTCTTACGTTATGGTTTTTGGATCTATCCTTGATAGCTGTCCCATATGCTGCAATGTAAAATGTGCTGTGAATTAGTTTTTGTCGATTTATTTGTAAAAAATGTCAAAGCCAGGTTCATAATTTATTAAGACTATATTTGCATACATGAACTTTGCAATGAGAAAAGATCTGCAAAATTTTCAAACACAGGTTCATAATTTATTAAGAATATGTTGCCATACATGAGCTTTGCAACGAGAAAGGATTTTCATTTTAAAAACATAGGGGCAGATTTACAAGAGAGTGACGCATCTGTAGAGATGGGTCACTTTCCCTTCTCCACCATGCAAAACCCTTTTGTTACCATGGATGCACTGTATTTACAATACTGTGCACCATGGTGCAAGGGTTGCCAGATGCATCAGAAATTCTGATGCATCTTTTGACGGAAAAGTCACGCATTGCTGGAGTCGTGTCGCAGGCACAACACATCTCCAGCATGCGTGTTGCAGCCTATTCCCAATACACTGCATCACTTCTTACGCGTGGTTCAAGCAGGTTTTGACGCAGTGGTGTCCTAAAAGTCACATCGTGAAATCTTTTAGATTTCACTGCGTTACTTTTACGAGGCTTTCCTGCGTGGGAACACCTACCCTGCATACATTATACCTGACGCAGGTATAATGTCAAGCAGGGCTTTACAATGTGACGCATCTCTCTAGATGCGTCACATTGTAAATGGCCGCAACTTTTACGCCGCCACTTTGACACAAAAGTGACACAACTACGGCACAAAAGTGACGCAAGGGGCTTGTAAATCTGCCCCATATTAACTATGTGGGTCCTGCATTTCAAGTAGAGACTATCATTACACCTTAATATCATAGCCAAATCATCGAGGACAAAAATATTGACAGGTAAATATGTATAGAATTTCTGGACCTGACCTCACATGCATATACCTTGATGATGTACATATCTTCAAGATAAGTTTATTTGGGGTTAAGAATAATAAACCTATACTTCCTTGTATGTGTATATCATTTGATATTTTGTCCTTGATATGGAAGCTATCATATTAAGGAATAATATCATTCCCTAATCGATATTCCAGACTACTGTCACAATTTCAAGTGGTCTTAGTTTATTAGGGAATTGATAATTATTCATAACTGAAAATCACGCTTTTAAACCATTTAGATCAGTTCATGTCAGGCACAGATCTCGCACATTTTAGAACACTCGTCTCAGCCATACTGGCATAGGTTCGCAAAAAAAATCACCATAAATCACCATAAAGTGACATACAAGTTAGCCAAGGATTCCCTTTCAATTATTCATTATCGTTTGACCATTGACTCATAACTAAGTGCCTCTTTGCCATAATAAGTGAACATAAGGGTGACATTTCTGAACAAATAATGTTTGAACATAAGATAACATGTTTTTATATGCATATTGATCAGTCATAGAAACCAAAGACCAGACAGTCCAATAAGCCACTCTATCATTTCTGTCGGTGACCCATCAGGCTGCAGGCTAGGAAGCAGCTTCAGAGCTGGAAGTACTGTTATTACTCGATCACACCTGGCGCAGCATCATTTTGGCCCCACACTTTCAAGATTGATTAGCTACATATGTTTATGTAAGGTCTTATGTATTCATGCAATGTAACATCATAAAAAGTGTAGAACACTTGAACTAATATATAAATTGCCTTTACTGTGTAATCTTGACAATCACGTGTGCATAATAATGTTTTTCTTTACAGTAACAATGAATCTCAGTTCTCATATATATCTGCATATGTGTGGTTTGAATAACAATGCTAACATTGTGTACTTATGTATTCATTTGAATAAGACCTTGCATTTATTTAATAACAGGAAATGTATCTATTTAGATTGTGTTTTGCATGTATAATGTACCTGTCTACGTATCTGTAATCCCACAGTTACACCATCTATTGAGATGCCTGCTATACTAAAATTGATCAAAGTCCTTAAGCATTTGGATTTCTCAATGTTTTAATCTTCAATGTGAATATTTGCTTCAGGTGAAACGTTTCCCCTCTGTAGGTGCATTCGTATGAGCTAACGAATAGAGAAAGGATCATTGTGTGAACGAGATAGGGAAGTTCGAAGGACTAGTGTTGTCAATGATGATAAGCCTAAAAACCGAAGAGTGACTACTGTCTGTGTGGAATAAGAAAATGGGTGGAATTCAAGAACATTCTGAATATGTGCTTCAAAGAAGGGAGTTGCGAGTGTAGCTACCAAAAAGTATTGTTTAAGGGTGGAAATTGAGACCTTTGATATGGGATTCTAGAGAGATCTTTCTGTTGGTATAATGAAGCGAAACACTTTAGCTTTGGCCAGAATCCTTTTGGACTTAGAGAGGTACAGACCTCTTTCTGGCATCTCTATTGCGTGGTTTTATGGTATAAAATAATTTTCTTTTGAAGAACTACAGAAGTTCTGCTAAGATGATACCTTTCTACTTTATCGGAATTTATAACCATTTTTCCCCTCTAGCATTAATTAGTGTAGGTTAGTTAAAGAGCGTTAGAATTCCCTCAAGCATCATAGGCAGGAGGATGGAAAATTCAACCTAACCATCAGACTGCGCTCCTTATTCTTTGTACTGTGGCTACTGAATTCCTTATTTGCTTTCAATTATTGAGGGGTTCATTTGGGCACAGATGTGGCTTTCCTTTGGTGTTTCTTTATTTTATACCAGCTGTACGCTGCCACAGGTTGCTGTGGCTCAGTCTGGTTAAATGAAAGAGAAAGAAAAGAGTAAGCAAACGTTTCTAATATGTTTAATTTCCCAATGCTTGTGGGTACACAATATGTTTTTGTGACTATTGTCTCTATGCATCCATTGTAGTTATTGCGCAGCAAGCAAATCGATAGGGTCTGTTCGGCCTTTCGATTAAAAACGCGCATATTGTACACGTGCGTATTCGAATCTAACGTTGTGTATATATAAACAAGAGCTAATGTTGCAAAGTGAACCAACTCCTCCCCGCTCTCTCCACCCACTTCCTGGTCTGCCATCCTGACACCAACTGTCCATCCTAATATATGTAGACTATTGTGTCTATGCTTCTTTTCTTAATGTTACAAAGTGAACCAACTCCTCCCCCCTCCCTCCACCCACTTCCTGGTTTGCCATCCTGACACCAACTGTCCATCCTAATATATGTAGACTATTGTCTCTATGCGTCCCTTGTAGTTGTTGCGCAGCAACCAAGTCGATAGGGTCTGTTTGGCCTTTCGATTAAATACACGCGCGTATTGGACGCGCGCGTATTCTAATCCAACGTTGTCTATATATAAACACGCGCTAATGTTGCACAGTGAACCAACTCCTCCCCCTCCCTCCACACACTTCCCGGTCTGCCATCCTGACACCAACTGTCCATCCTAATATATGTAGACTATTGTCTCTATGCGTCCCTTGTAGTTGTTGCGCAGGACCAAATCGATAGGGTCTGTTCGGCATTTCGATTAAAAACACATGCTTATTGGACACACGCGTATTCGAATCCAACGTTGTGTATATATAAACACATGCTTAATCGAATCCAACGTTGTGTCAAAATTTAAAAGCAATCGGTGAAGAACTTTTGTATTTTTTCAAGATTTTGAACAAACGAACAATGACATTTTAATGTGTCTGTCCGGTCTTTCGATAAAAAACACGGGCGTATTCGGCACGCACGGATTGGAATCCAACGTTGTGTATATAAAAACACGAGCCTATTCGAATCCAACGTTGTGTCAAAATTTCAAAGCAATCGGTGAAGAGCTTTCGGAGATTTGCGATTTTGAACAAACGAACATTTACATTTTTATTTATATAGACTATGTTTCTGAGACTAATTTTCATTACTTTGGCTCTGAATTTTTTATAAATCTACACTTAATACCAATTTTTGATTCTGTGATTTACTATGTGGTCAAATGGGTTCATTATAATTCTAAAGTGAAATTGGTTCTAACTCCTTTTATTCCTCAGGCATCCAAGAAATTTGCATTGCAGGGTGAAGGCAAAGGAGGCCCAACAATACTGTGTTGTCACAACCCATAGCCCCATTCAAATAAAGGCCTTCAGCTCGGTGGAATCGGGCTGAACCTTTTTGGCAGGGCTCATATTTGTTTCTGGTTTATTCTTATACAAAACATGTGTTAAATGTGGAAGTGGGACAGAACAGCCTTGAAAATCAAATGAAAGTTAATTCTTTGAAATTATCTCACTTTATCACAATGTGCTGTTGATTTTATCTATTTTATAAATCTCTATGATGTGTTGAACAATTCTTTGTTGCCACCATTCCTTTTCAGGGAGCAGTTCTAGTGAGTCCAGGCAAAAGCTTGACCAGGGAGAAGAACACAAGAACCTTCACTTATAGATGGGCCATGGAAAGAAGACAACTCTATAACTAAGGAGGAGGAACCTACTGCCAGAAGAGAGGGTGTACCCTCCTGGAAAGTACAATGTTCTCAGTCTAAATACTCAGGGTGGAGCCTAACGAGGGGGTGGTAGAGCTTGACACCACAGGGCAACTTCACTAAAACAAAATATTGCAATGTAGTGCAGCAGCCTAAGTTTGTATGCTGTGTTGAGTGAAAGGGAGAGAGCAGGACAGCTCCACATCTACTAAGGCACGATACTGGTGCTTTTGCTCTCTCCCGCATGCTATTGCACTTTAGACTGCTTTGCACCACTCACAGACCCTTGCACCATGGTGCAAAGGTCTATGAGTGAGTCTAGCATGAGTATTGAAATGGAGAGTACCCTTTTCCCAAAAGGTACGCCTGCCTCAATGAGACATACTTTCTTTGTGCTATGCCCTGTCTACCTTTTTTGATCGATAGGGCTTTGTATCAAAATGCATGGGTAGCTACAAAGGAATGCCCATCACTCATGGGAGACCACTCTGACTCGAAGTAGCACAAAACAGTGCAACTTGCACTACTTTGTGTTACTTTAGGACTAATTTACAGTGTTAATCAAAGTTTGCATTGCAAAGTATTATCAATTTCAGACTTTGTGTTACTTTGTTTCACTTTTTTGTGACACTGACCCAGCACAAAGCCTTGATAAATAAAAAAGGAACAATTGATAGATGGAATGCTGAACAATGCCAATCATTCACCCCAAGTACATAGATCTGGGCCTAAATCCATAGTGTTTTTGCTGTCCATGCCATCCCAGCTTAAAACCAGCCGTATGCTAATCAGTCTTGACACTGCTCCCCATGGGAACAGTCCAGCCCGAACTGCCAGAACAGATCCTCCCTGGACCAGAAACTAGCATTGTGGGATCAGTTTCGGGGTATCACCCTACCACCAGCCAGGCTAGATTGAATCCAGTGGCATGGTGATCACGAGACCCAATTGATGGATGGAATACTGAACAATGTCAAACATTCACCCCCAGTACAGAGATCTGGGCCTAAATCCATTGTTAAGAGAACCTCATGCCAGGAGAAGTCAGACGTTGTGGCTCTTCCTGGCCTCAAAGAAAATTCTTGAGTAGTGTCCCAGGAGCTGGCCTGCGAACTAAATGGGGGCCCTCTATATTGCACTACTTGTGTTTTTATTTTCTTTGATTTGTTCTAGGTATTGGTCACTTCATGAAGACTGCTCCTGGGACAATCTCACTGGTTAAAAGTTTGTGTTTAAAATCCACAACTCAGTGTACAGTGAGGCTCGTCCCTATGGGTCAACTCATGCAGGCCCCACTGTCCCCTCTCCCATTATTCCAGTGGCCCCCACATCAAAAGGACCTCAAGCTGCCTCCCATGCTATAACTCCCTTTCTTACCATTGGCCACTTTAAAGATCAGCTGCTGAGGAAAACATTCTTTACAGACACACCTGCATCCTTACTTGTTGGACTTCACCCACCAACAGAGTGTGTCACTATGGCTGTTTTCCAGGAGCCCATGATGTAGGTGGCTGCTGGCAGTAGATGCTTCTTTGGAATGTGAAATAGATGATTGGTGAGTTGTGTGCAACCAGAGAGGAAAAAGGTGATTAGCACCAAGAACGTTAAGCCTCCTGACCTCTGGGACCAGAGGCATATAGTTTTATCTTGAAATACACCCTTCCCATGAACTGCAGTTCTCCTAGTCTGACTGACCAAACTGTTTCCATACCTACCTTAGTGTGTCCAGTACCTCAGGGCTGTATGGTCCTGCCCTGCCAGTTTAAGATTGACTTGACTTTAGTGTTTTTTGACAATTATTTGAATTCTTTCTTTTAGACAGATTGACCATTTCTTCTTTCTTTCCATTGAGGTTTGTGAATAGATATGTGTCTTAAGGGTTTGTCATGTAGCCCACACCTTTCTAAGGTAACTTTTTCTCCATAAGTAAGGCACTATTTCTTGTTTTCATTTGCCAATTCCCAAGGACATTTAACTTTTTCCTGAAAAACAAAAGTATGAAATCATTTTATTTGATTTTTTTATGATTTTTTTAAGTCAAAGTCGGATGTTTTGCTTTGCTTTGATGAATGTCTGGGGATGCCTGTTAATATCTGTAAGTGTGTGTGAAGGAAGTGACCCGTTTGGGGCCACCTGGGTCACTATAGACCACCTCTCAGCCTTCCATACAAATGAAGATTCGGGGAGTCAGAGCAGAATATAGACCAGTAACAGTGTATTCGTATACACTCAGAGCGGAGCCCCATCTGCACTGTCTCTGGGAGTGGGATAGAGGGAACTGAAGGTCCACAAGCAAAGAGATACAGTATGTACATTTCATGATTGGTTAAAAATACACCCACAGCGGAATTTTTCATGCTCACACAACAGTGTGGTAAAATACAAGAAAAAACTGCTTCTCTTCTCGTAACTCAGCACAGTCCAAGGTCGCTGCACCTGATACTGTGATAAGACTACCCGATAAGTGAGAGAGGGCCTCTATCTAGTGGAAAAGCTATGCACTGGCACTAACTGCTCATTACTAAAGAAAACAAACTCAGAAAGAGGCATTTCTTGGAATGAGTGAGAATTAGTTTCGGTCAGCATACAAAACAGACGACAGAAAAGCAAATGGTGTGGTGAATGCTAACTTATACGAGGCACTACATAAGCAATAACGGGTTTAATCTAACATGTGGCATCACTGAAAAAAGTAAAATAATACTAACTATGCGGCGTAATACATTTACTTTAAAAACACTGCATGTGACTGGGAACATATGTAGAGACTCCCCTGGATGGTAAGTAAAATTGAGGTTCATTATATGTGCAACACACAAGCAAATATAGTCTTGGATGGAACATTATCAAGGTTGTGGTCTTTGTGGGAGGATGAGTAAGTGAGTGGTTTGGTGAAATATTCATAGGTTGGTGATATTTGGCCTCATACTTGGCAGGGCAGTAATTCATTTACCTACTTATGCAGTGCTATGCTCCTAGGTCACTAGGTCACCAAGATTGTGGTTGTGGAGTTAGAATTAGTAGCTTTGTGGGTAGAGAAGGTGGGTATTTTTTATTAGTGTTTGTGGAAGTGGTGGATCTTAAAGGTTAGTTTGTACGCCAGTTGACTGTGCGTATGCATTGACCATGCCTATTAGCACATGCATTTGCATGATATGGCATGTATCAGCTGCATAGCCGAAGCATGTCACAGTGTAATCTCCTCCTAATAAAAAACAAAAATGTCGCCTGTCGTACTTTGAAATGTTTTAGAGAGATGTTGTTATTTCTTCCAATGCGTGTGTCTGTCTGCCCATAAGCCTAGGTACCTCTTCCTAATGAGTTGGTATGGATCATCTCCTTTTACAGGATACCTAAATTTGCAGTGGTATGTTATTGGGAAAAACTGATCCTCCCAGAGGCAGAGTTTTCCATGCCCCCCCTGCATCTGTGTCCCTTTAGCAACACCAGCAAGCTTTCCTTTATGTAGAGGATTGACATCTGGGAAGATGTGCAAAAGAGATTGATAAAAGTAGGTGAGGTCTTCCTAGCGAGACTTTCTTTTCCCTCAGTTGACATGTTACATGTGCATTGTAATGAGGAGCAGGAAAGTCAATTGAGGTATGTGTAGTATGAGATGTATATTAGAGAAAGTCCTATGTAACGTTTACAAATATGCATGGATAATAGCTGTTGCCTAGGGACTTGCAATATGTACAAGTTGTCTAAAAGAGATACAGCTGGTCTACCTGTAGGTCTTCTTTGAAACGTCTACCTGGGTTGAGATTCCCTGGAACTGGCAAACTACATAGCATGTCAGGAATGATAGTTCTGAAGATAAACTCATCAAAGGGGGAATCCAGGACTGCCTCCAGGAAAAGCCTTTACTATTTTGATCCTGGAGATTTCCTCCTTAACCTGCCTTCTCTTGTCCTACTACTTTTTCTTGAGATCACCCCTGGTGCATTCCTCCACCCCAAATGCATTGATGGAGTCTGCCAACTCCTACAGCATGGCCCACTCCTCTGCTACGCTGATGGTGGGTGGAGGCAGACCATGTGTTGTCCGTAGTGTTCTACTACAAAGGTAACTAACTAGACATTGTGTCTCCTCACAAATTAAGGGGCATATTACCAAGCAATAGCGATAATTATCGCTATTGCTTGGTTAGAGACAATGTTTTACCGCTGAGCTGCGGCGATTTTTACCGCAGATAAACCTTGGTATTACCAAGGTTTATCGCAAATGCGATAAAAAACGGCCGCAATGCATGAATATCGCTGAAAAGTCAGCGATATTCATGCATTACCGAGCTAATGCTCTTAGCCATGTTATCCACCTCCCATTGGATAACATGGCTAAGAACTGCTCAGGGCAGGTGTTAGCTTTTGGAGATATTCGCGCTTAGCGCGAATATCTCCAAAAGTTGGTAATAGGAGATAGCGATGGTAGCGACTGTTTCCAGTCGCTAACATCTTGGCACGCCCACTTTGCATGTCATTAGTGATAAATATCACTGACATGCAAAGTGGGGCCCAAGATGGTCGCTATCTCCTACTAGCTGTCGCTAACTGGTGTTAGCGACAGCTAGGTAATAGGGAGATAATTTTATCTCCGCTTTCTTGGCTTTTAAAGCCAAAAAAGCGGGGATAAACCCCTTGATAATATGCTCCACCTCTCGAATATGTTCAGCTGCTTCTTGGAGGCTGCTGCAGAGCATTGAGTGTATTGCAATCTAGAAGATCATGAGGTCCTAGGGGAAAGATGTCTGAGCCTGTGGTGTAGGCTGTATTTATGTGTTTGTTAGGTTAATGTGTGTCAGGTGTGCATTATTCAGGACAGGCTTGTACAGTTCCCTATTGTTTTGCATTCACAGTTGTCCATCAAGCAAGCAGATATTTCCATGCTGGAGAGCTCGGTTTAAAGGCATAACATACAAGCCTGGCAACAAAAGTACTATTTTGTGAACTAGCCCGGTATCTCTAATGGGGCTGAAGCAGAACACACCAATGTTGACAAGTGGTAACACTTGTAGTCATGTAATATATTCTGTTTGGCAATGTATAGCGGTGGAAAGCAGAAAAAAAACATGCTTTTGTGGCCCCAGATGATCATTTAAGGCTGTGCTAAACTTTGTTTTATTTAAATCCTGATAATTTCTTCTTTCCCTTCTTTTTCAAAACAAACAGCTTCTAGTATGTTTGTGCAATTGAGAGGGCATTTTTATTTACATTGAAAAAAAAGAAAATAACAGGTCTGATAAATTAAAAAAAAACTCTTTTAAGAGACAAAATTGCTCATCATAAAATAGATCCTTTCTAACTATTTTTCATTTCCCCTTTTTGTAACTACTGAAGTTCTTTGTGCCCAAATTTTGACAACTTCACGGACTCAAAATGGCACTGCTGATCGGTGGTGGTTGGCTGAACCTAAATATAGAAACTGGAATTTTTGACTGCAGAAAGATTGTTAGAGTTCATCTCAAAGGTAAATATATTCACCCTATTCACTAGGCCTGGGCGTAGTTTTGCTACACGGAACTCCACAAAGGTACAAAAAAACTCCACGAAGTTCCACAAGTGGCATAGTGAAGTGCAAACTAGTGATCGCAAGCTGGTAAAAAACTCTGCTGCAAATCGCGAAGCGAAGCTCGCGGAGTGCACAAAACTCCGCAAAGTCTGCCAACGGAGCAAAGTTCACTGCCCAGGTCTATTATTTACAATAATGATCTTTGCCTCCACCTCAGCATCCTTTTCCAATGTAATGCTGTTCACAAAACACTGGAAAGCTGAACCATGCACGGAGAAGGAAGGTTATGTGTCTGTTCAATAAGGGTCCTTATTCTCACTGTACCGAGTTCTTCATATTGGAGAATCCTTTCTTCATTTCCCCCTCTTTCCCAGGTAAGACATAGGTGATACCTAACATTCTGCCAAGCTCCTCCAGCGCCCTTTGCCTCCCCGCCCCATCTGCGCCTGAAGCTGCTCTCCAGAGAATGTGCTCCCTGATTGCCACGTCGGCATCGCATGTCCCCAGTCAGTGATGATGCTTCACGTTCTTCAGTCTGCAGAGACCCGAGACGGGGAAAAGCACTTCGCAGAGAAAGAAGACTACCACCTGCTTTTCGGCTGCATTGTCCAGGTCGTTCGAGACCCCGGGCAAGTTAGGGGCAACCCCGATGAAGCAAACAATGCCCTGGGTAACATAACAGAAGAGAAAAAAACTGCTTTTGTTTTTCCACTGGTATTATAGCAGTGAATGAACAGATTCAGAATTAGGTATTCTTTCTAGCGGCTGTTAAAGAGAGACAAACATAACGTTTATTTTTCTGTATGATACTGAATTCTTGCATATCAAAGCTGTATCAGACTCTTATAACGAGGGCAGAACTGTTTTTCCCCAGTGCAGCGGTATTTTGTGTACGTACCTTACAGCACCTCAAGATAACTAACTGAAACATAGAGGGGCATATTACCAACCAATAGAGATAATTTTTGTCTCTAACTTGTTTAGAGACAAACATTATCGCCGCAAATCGGCGATTTTTATCGCAGATAAACCTTGCTATTAGCAAGGTTTATCGCAAATGCGATAAAAAACGGCCGCAATGCATGAATATCTCCGAAAAGTCAGCGATATTCATGCATTATCGAGCAAATGCTCTTAGCCATGTTATCCACCTCCCATTGGTTAACATGGCTAAGAACTGCTCAGGGCTGGTGTTAGCTTTTGGAGATATTCGCGCTTAGCGCGAATATCTCCAAAAGTTGGTAATAGGAGATAGCGATGTTAGCGACTGTTTTCAGTCGCTAACATCTTGGCACACCGACTTTGCATGTCATTAGTGATAAATATCACTGACATGCAAAGCGGGGCCCAAGATGGTCACTATCTCCTATTAGCTGTCGCTAACTGGTGTTAGCGACAGCTTGGTAATAGGGAGATAATTTTATCTCCGCTTTCTTGGCTTTTAAAGCCAAAAAAGCGGAGATAAAGCCCCTTGATAATATGCCCCAGAATTCCCCCAGTCAGGGCTAATAAGAAATGAGTAGCCTGAGCCGAGAACAGATATTTTCTAAGGGATGTTATATTTGAAAATAATGTATTCGTAGGCTTAAATAGTTTATGTATTTTTTTTAAAACCTCATTCACAGCAAGCACCATTTGAGTCCAGGCAGGTTTGTGCAATGATTTTAAGCTGTAGCCGCCCTTTGTCTTTTGATTCCAAAAGTGGGACGTGATTTTTAATGAGTACGTTTTATTACGTTGTAGCCCTTACTTCGAAATCATTAGCACTAGCAATGCTTGCATAATGTAAAAAAAAAAACATAAATGTGAAGACTAATAAATTCCGCCTGAAGGCGCCAGATCTGTCATAAAACTAAATAGCCAGTTTAGCTGAGATAAGTACAATTATATTAATGCGCAATTTTCTTCTTGGGCATACAAATTACAGATTAGCATGGATATATGCATCATTCTGTCTAGGGTGGGCTTTCATCACCACAGATGAGGAGTGATATTTTTAACCAGGTTAATGTATGCAACTTTTAAAACGAGTGGAAAATAATGTCGTGGAACAATATAAATCTCACAGCACAAGTGTTAGGAACATGTCACCTCAGTCTGTGGGGCCGTTTTGAATTGTCTGAATCATCATGTTGCATTTGTTGCTGTGTTTTCCCAGTCTTTGTGGTGTGGTACAAAGTGAGGGATCTCCCTGCAAAAAAATGTGAGGGGCCACTGATGTTCTTGCTACAGCGAGCAAACCTCCCAGCAGCAAGTACTAGCAGCTCGGGAAACTGCTGCTAAAACGGCGATAATGGGCTTGCTAATATGCGTTATAGAATTCCAATAGAAGCCCGGGTTAGATGTCCTGCACATCTTACCTGGGCTTCTATTGGAATTCTATAACGCATATTAGCAAGTCCATTATCGCTGTTTTAGCAGCAGTTTTCTCCCGCTAAAACTGTGATAATTTTAATGATGTTCTTGCTAATATACCCCGGTATTCACACTGAAAGTATTATGAAATACATAGATTTAAGACACATTGCTAAAGATCGAAGGAAATAATTTTATAGCAAAATTGGCAAGAGATTACTTACCCGGTCATACTTGCATTGATCCCACAGCTGCCCCACATCTCCTTACCCTTGTTCTGTTCTGTGTTTCTCTGCCAAAGAATATTCACTACCTGCTTTATGTCTTTTCTATACTCCCTTATCCCCTTCACCACCACTCTCAGCTTGAATTGTCAATTTTCCTGGACATTTTTTGCTTTGGGTGATTTAATTCCTTGTCTCTACTGTAACTGGTGTCTTTAAAAATGGAATGTACAGGTTGGAGAGTTAATGTTAGCATTTTAATGGAATGGTTGAAGCAATAGTTCCTTGAGTAAGGGTCGGTCTTTTGTGATCTAAAATCAATTTCCTGAATACAGGCATGTTTAATAATACATTAGTTTAGTGGCTCAATCTCATTGCCTTTTTATATTCAGAACGCATAGCACACATTGCAACTGAGGCATATTTTCAATTCTGCCAGACCAATGTGATAGAATCAGAGTTATAGGTTTGTTTTAACATCTTCCCTCTTCCACCTCAACTGCCAGTGTCTACACAACAGAGTAGAAAGAAAGAGTAATAATGAGATAAATCTCTGTTGTTTTAACTGTATCATCCTTGCCAACTATGGACCTAACTCACAAAGATTGTGCCATGACTTAGGGAGGGCCTGATTCAGATCTTGGTGGAGAGGGAACTCCATGGTCGTTGTGACAGAGTTCCCTCCCCACCAAGGCTATTGTCTGCACGCCTGATTTAAATAAGGCCGGAACATTGTTTGATGACGCCAGAGACTGCTCCATCTACCCATAGTCAAACTTCTCTGATGGCCTGTGGCCTGATGAAGTAAGGGCATCTGGGAATTGCTTATAGATGTCATCCGACGTAATTTAGATGGGGGAAAGTATGCCAGAAAAAACCTGGCAGTTAGGGGGAACTGAAAAGTACTCAATGTCCCCCTCGCGATGAGCGGAAACTCCTATGGTGAGGGGGCACTGCTTTTTTTTCAAAAAGAAAATCGCACTATGGGATTTTCTTTATGAAAATGAAAAAATATATCTTGCCATATGGCTTCATCATGTTGGAAGGAGCAGTCTGGCAAAGTTATAATGCATTTTCAGGGTCCTCCTTGATGGTGGTTCCTGTCAATGCTTGAAATGTCCACCAGGCCACCCCACAATTAAAAATTTCCCTATTAGCACCTCTGCCCAGGCAGCGGAGTAAATTACTCTGTTGCCCAGCTGGAGGATGAGCCGACTGCCAAAGTTCAAATCTGGCATTTAGACTTGTATGGGCACATTTTCTAAAAAGTACAGTGATGCAGCACAGCAAGCAAAGATGTTGCACTGTATTGCAGTTGGGGTAAAGCAGAGGAACATCTACTGCTGCTCTCTTCCCAGCACAGTTGCACAAAGGTGTGTGTGTGTGAAATCTAATGAAGGTTTTGTACTGGAAGGTAACCTTCCACTACAAAATGCTATACTTGCACTAACCAAACACTAAAGGTTTTCACAAATTGAAAGTATGCTGTACAGCGCAGCACACATGTGGTGTAAGATAAGCCATGAGAAATTAAACCAATTCTCCTTGTTAGCGCCAATCGCATGAAGATGTTATTTGTGGCGTAGGAGGTAGCATCACACAATGCTCATTTAGAGGGGGTAGCATAACAGCATAACAACCAGCCTAATGAAAATTAATTATGCAGGTTGGTATTTGCAAACCCTGTCATTGGCTATCAGTGTCATGATGGTGGCCTGCAGTTGCGGCCCGTGCAGGTAAGCACAGTGAGGCAGGGTGGGGCAGGGGTCGGGGGTATGAAAGTGACAAACGGCGGGATAGGGAATGTAAAATACAGAAATTAATAAAAGCACTTGCCTTGCGCTTGTCGCATCAGGCAAACGCAAGGTAAGTGATTTTATATATCTATTTATTTTACATTCCCTATCCCGTCGTTTGTTATTTGTCTCCCCCAACCCTGCCCCGAAGTGCTTACCTTCACGGGCCGCCACCAGAGGCCTGCAAGGGCCTCAGACCTCCATTCCTAAATTAGCAATAGCAAATGGGAAACTTATTTTAAAAATAGCTCATGTCTCTTACAGGAAAAGGTGCAGCGTTGTAGAAAAATGTTTCCAATTAGGGAAAATTCGTATAAGTAGGGAGCAGTACTCTAGACCACAGCCTGCTTTTCACAAAGTCACCAGACACAATTCCTAAAGGGGAAGATGTCCACGGGGGACAGCATCCCCATTGCAAATGAATTACCAGCTTTGGGGTGCCTTCTCAATGGTTTGCGGCCGCAATTGCACTCATAAACCATTGGAACATCTCATATGAATGTCGTTATCAATCAGAAAGTGGCTACCTTGTTCCTCCCCTCCTCTTTGCATATAGAATGAGTTACAAAACGTATTTTACATTTAGGAAAGGCTTTTCTGAGTCACAAAAGAGTTTTACTACATTGCAATAATAAGTTTTGAGGTCACAAACCCAGTCATTTTGCAGATGTCAGAGTTTATAACTAAAATAATTTGGGGCATCCGTCCCCTAGCTGTCTTCTGAGTGTTAAGGGAGACCGGTTTTTCTAATAGGTTTATATTTCTAGCCGCTCACCCTTCACCAGCATTGCTTACATAATGTACAATCCATTTATGTCTAACTACTAATAAATTCAGACTTAAGGCGCCATATCTGTCTTCGAAAATGTAATATATTCTGATTAGCTGTGTGAAATACAATTAAATCAATTACATTTTCTTCTTGTGCATACAAATTACAGATTATCAAAAATATGCAACATTTTGCAAAGGCATTGCCATTCATCACCAGGGATAAGTGGTGTTATATTAGCTCGTTTAATATAAGCATATTTTTAAATGCACAGAGCAGAAAATAAATGTCATGTAACAATATAAATTTAGCAACACAAGTGTATGAAACGTGTCTCCTCAATATATAAGCACGTTTTGAATTGTCTTGCACTGTAGTGTAGTTCCTATTATCCCAATAGGCTCTGCGCATTGGAATAATATCTTAAATAGTATAGACCTAGGGCACAGGTTAACTAGGTCTTCTACCGACGATATTAGACTTAAAGTTTTGTGTTTGCCAGCTAGCTCAGAGTTCACTAGAAACTTTCTCGAATAGGCAAGGAGGATTTTAACCTCCCTGGATAGACAAGAAGGGATTTAGTTTCTGACAACCATAGAACATGACAACTTTGCTCTCCCCTAATCAAGAGTGTATCTCTAGAGTCGTGTGAAAACAATAGACAACTTATTTTACTCAGTCAGTACGTGCATTCTTAGTTTCACCAGTTTGTAGAGAAATAAGAGATGGGCGTGGTTCAATAAAAGATGTTATTTATTGATCAGTCTCTTTTCTCATACAAGAGAAATGAATCGCTATTATTGCAATACTTGTAGTTAAGTAAAGTGCATACAGTAGAGACAGAATTATAAAATAATACTGTAAAAGCATTGATATGGTTTCTGAGCCATATGATACTTTAAAATGGATAAAATAGAAACATACATATATACATTTGACTAATCATACTCAACTGGTGCTTCTAACCACGCCTACCCCAGTGTACCTGACCTAAGCCTAATACGTGGGCGGGAGTAGATAAGTAGCAGTTTAAGTTAGGTTTGTTTTGCCAAGGGACTGATTCGAGAATTCTCTGCAAGGGGTTATTCAGTTCTGTACCTGAGATCTAGAGTGATGGAGGGCTGGTATCTCTTATCCCAGGTCTTGATATTCCAGCTGCCTGCGAGGGCTGCTTGTAAGCGCCGGAGCTGGATTTCTCGGCAGAAGAAATGCAGCGTCTCGTTCTCAGCGCGTCAGGAAGGCGGGGCAGCGCCTGTGGGCTTCGCTCTCTGCTGGGCTCCTCAGCACGTCTCGCTGCTCCGATCTCGTCACCACCGCATGTGTTTGCTTAAGGCAATGTCGGTAATATTTATACCTGAAAGGTGCCGAGATTGACGTAAGGATGGACATATATACGTCAATAAGGATGTCATATGGACGGGCTCGTTCGCACATTCTTTGCTGAAGTTCTCGGTGAAATCAAAACTATGGCTATGGGAATTTCCCAGGTCGCTGTAGGTTTGATTTGTTTTGAGAACTCCGTATGCCTTATCAGGGGCTGGAGGAATATCGCTTGTCTAATTAGATGGCATGCGTTATGACCTAATCAGATAACGCGCTTCTGTGCCGTGGTGTGGCTTAATCAGATAACGGTTCTTGCACCGTTGGATGGCTGCTAGTTAATTATTAACCAAACCAGGGTCAGGAATAGGGGAATCGATACAGTACCTATAGGAATACATCACACCCACTCCACGTAGACTATGTCCATATTTACAAATCTAGGCATAGTGAATATCAGTAGCGTTTGTGTATACCGTACCACCCCAAAATACATTTATATGCATTCTGAAAATTGGATTTTATAAAATATACGAAACACAATCACATGTACTGTCACGTATACTATAAGCACAAGCAGTCTAATAATGCTACTCATATGTTAAAAATTCAGCATAATCTAAATGCGAAAACCACACATGAAATGGCTCTTAATACAGAAAAAAAAAGTGCGAGACCATTTCATCACAATCATAAATTTATGTATAACAGTGCTAGCATAGCGAATGTCTTGTGACTACCTAAAAATAGAAATTTAGTTCTCTAAGAATAACGTCTATTTTAAGCAGAAGATAAGTGTCCCAAAAATCGTAAATATTGTCGAATTGGGGAAAAAGTTCTTGCAGTCTGAAAAAAAATTATGAGAAAACATTTTTTTCATATCGCTTTTCTACAAAAAGTTGAAGGCCAAATTCAGCATGTAGGGAACTCCAAGTGCTAGTTTGCTCAAAGTTATTCCTGCTGCTCTGGTGAAAACATCATATTATTTAGACTGTTGAAAAAACTGTCAACAGCTTCTTGCGTAAGTTCCACTAATTCGGAAAAGGTTGTTACCATGCATTCATGAGCCTGAGCATGTTTGCCTCCATTGATGTTTGGATCAGCATAGCTGACTGAAGGTCGTACCTGATCGATGCTGCTTTCATCTTGTACTTCACTACCCCTCAATCGTAGTGGTGAAGACTCCACGAATGCCGTCATCAGGATTGGTAGCCGCTGGGGACAGCACAATGCATGAGCCGTTACCGGACCCAACAAGGTATCTGCGTCCATTGGCACATCCGATTGTAGTGCCAGACAGGTGTCCAACACGCATTCTTCGCCGCATAGCAAGCACCTTAATACAGGCATAACACAACTTTGCCACATTGGTCTAAATGAAAGAAACCAAGTCATGTTCAGGTCTCTGAGCCGGGATAGTCCAAGGATTTTAGTTACCCGGTCCCGGTAGCCAATGGCTAGGATCATTTCTTCCCTTGTCGCAGGTGTTTTGTCTGTGACATGGTTTGTCATAGCGAAATAACAGGATCAAAAATAGAATACCCGCTACTAGTCCCAAAAGGAGTGGAAGTCCGCCAAAAATGGAATGGACAAAGTCTGGAAAAATACCCAGGATGGCTTTGAATGGAGTTAAAGCACCCGAAAACACTGCTTTAAATACACTGGAGATACCAGTGGTATCAGAAATATTTAAGATTTCGTTCAGTATTTCTGCGAAATGTATGGGGGAATTAGTTGATAATAATGAATGAATCTCTTCTGTTGTCCTTGCAACTTGGAGATCATACGTTTCTTTTGATGACGTGAGCCTTGTCGGCGTCTGTAGGAGCACAGTCTTCATTCTGCTTAAAGTATCTATTCGAATAGAAGCAATTTTCAAATCGGGCCATAACCTTGCCTCCCTGTCTGCAGACTCGCTGGGGAACAATACATGTTCACAGCACATGACCTTCCTAGTCACAGTTATGAGATAAGGTTTTCCGGGCAGCAAACTACAACATCTGCGATCTACTATTAGAATGTAACTCCCGTTCGAGAGTCTCCTAAAGAATGGTCCTATTCGTGTTGCAGGTGTGCCTAGCTGGTAACATGAAAGGTTATTTGAAGTCCCTTCACAGGCTCCGTGCAAACTAATACCCTGACACAGAAGTGTACCGCTCAGTGATCTTGCACAATTATCGCCACTGAGAAACACTTTCTGGCCTTTATTGCTGACACATTCGTGTGTATAGGGCAAGTTCCATATTGACTTAATGTATCCTTTACCCAACCTTTCATACTGGCCTGCCTGTATATATTTTTGGCAGAATTCAAACTGGAAAGTAGTTATCGGAATATTTATTATCCCATGTATTATCCATTCAATGACAGGTCGTTCTGACATTGTCAATGGTAATCTCTCAAGTTTTTCAATGCTCAGAATTGTATAGTCAGCACCCTTTTGTGCCAAACTGATTTGTTTATCAGTGAGGTTAAAGATATTAAATAATGACGTTGTGTTGATTAAACGCCAAGGCACATAGCCAGAACGCAAATTTTGTAACGTCCAGCCAAGCTGTACAATAGAACGCAATTGGGATTGACCGTGTTATAACATCAGTAAGTCTTGCGATATTATATCGATTGCTGAAGACACAATGCTGTCCAGAGAATATATTCTGGAGGACAGAGTCATTAACCCATTGTCCACCACAGAAAGTGATTTTTCCAAGTTAATACGGTCAATTTCCCGTATTTTTTCTGCTGTCTCAATTTGAGTTACTTTCCAGACTTCGTTATAAGCTGCATATATAGAGGCCGCTATGAAACGTTTTTGACGCTGTTTGCGTGGTCCCAATATGAAATCACGCAAGTCAGCACCTTCTGTAAGTAAAGTTAGGTGTTGCTTAATTTCAGCCAGTGTGGACGTTTGTAGCCATTGAAGGCAGAGCTTGCCCACACTGTAGGTTGTTACTATCCCGGGATGTTGTCTTTGGGAATATCTAGGGTCTGGCCTAGTCAATGTGAACCCCTGTTCTTTGTTCAGGAATCTGTCTTGACAGTTATTTGTATCTGTGGGCCAGATCAACCATTTTTTCCATTCAGGATGTGTTCTGTTTTGGTTTAATATATGGTTTACGTCTATCTCAACATCTATAGAGCTATTACTGTTCACTGTTGGCTTTGGAATAGACGGTTTGTTCAAATCTTTGATTTTGGCCAAGCCAAGACAGGTAGTTTGTTGAATAGTGTCGTTCAAAAATATAATTTGTTCTGGGATCATGCAGGCTCTAAACAATGATTCTATACCTTGTACTTGCCAATCTCTTGTACCCCAAACAGTTTTTGCTTCAATATTATTGTTCCAGAAATCAAACCCAAATGTATTCATTTGTTCAAAGAATGAATCGGAATATATCAATTTTGTGTTTGTAAGCATGGTCTTCATACCTGTCTTATTTGACAATTTGAAATAAAATGTTTCTGCATTACTTGTGTTAAACCCTGAAAAGTATGAATATTTATCATAAAATGTTTTTGAGCTATCTTTTGGAGGAGTAGCACAATGTTCCCATTGGTTATAATTTAAAACATTTCTAGGTTGAGCAGATTTATGTAGATAATGGTTACCATAATGGTTGTAGCAGAACATCTGATCATAATTAGACGAACCCTGCAAATAATCATGTTCTGTAAATTTAGCAGGCATCACAAGATCAGACATCATATCATTAATACTTTCAAAGTCCCAATCATCCGCAAATGAGCTTGGTTTTACAAAGTCACTCAATGAGATCTTGAATTGGTGTGGATACTTCAGGATTTCAACCGGACCATATATTTCATAATCAGTTTTGTCCCATGCTACACCGCCTGGTATAGGATTGGCTGTGAAGTTCACTGAAGAAAGTTCTCTTTTCTCGATGTGTGAAGATGTGTGTGGTTTAAGGACCAAGTTGATTTTCTGGCTTGCTGTGTCCATTTTAGCATATTTCCCTTCAATGAAATGTCCCAAACATAGTACTAAGATGAGCCAAAGAATGAGGATAAATGCACCGAAGGCCACCCAAAATTTAATCCATGGAGAGATCAGATAGGTTTCTTTCAGCTGTTGAAAAAGTTCCTTAGCTTTGTCTTTAAAAGTTTTTGTTGATGGCTGTTTCTTTGTTTCACTCAGGTCTTCAGATGAATCATCGAAGTTGATGAAGTAGCCGGATGCTGTTCTGTCAATTGTTCCAATTGTTTTGGGATTTTGCTTTCTTTCATTAGCAAAGTCTGCAGTTACATCATCATAGGTTGTTGTAACTCTGTTACCCTCGCTGAGAATAACCCTGGGCTGTTCTTGAACCCCTGGGGCAAACGACAGAAATTCTTTTGCGTGCCATTTATTGAGAACGCCGTCAAATATCTGCTCTCTGGTGCTATATTTTGACAAAAGAAACCGTTAGAAATGTCTAAGGTTGTTTTGTATTTTTTGCGCACTATGTTATTCATTAGTGCAGCACTGTGCGAGTTTTGTACTGCAAATGTTTTGCAACATGAGTTAAGGTGTCTGTAGTCCAAAACAAGACGATATGAATTGTCTGGCTTGGAGACAGGAAACAAAGGGTTGTTCATTTGTGAGGTGCAAGTTTCAATCACCCCCTGGTATTCAAGTTGATCTAGGATCTCTTTTACCTGTTTTTTAGCTTCTTGCTTAATCGGGTACTGCCTCTGTGCAGTAGGTTGTGATTTTAACTGGATTTTGTGAGGAGGAGAGTCCTCATCCCATCCCACATGATTTTTATATAAGGCAGGGATTTGAGCTACTGCCCACTTTCTTGCAAGTGTATATTTTTTATGAATTGGAATATGGTTTGAGAAGGCAGGCATAATTATTTCTTCGCCATGTGGGCACTCCCTGACAAACTCTGGAGGCCAGTCTTGTTCAGCTAGAAGGATGTCATAGCCCTTGGACAGATTATCCCAAAATAGTCCCCTTATTTTTCTAGTCTTATCCCCCTCTATACGCAATGTTATTTCATATATTTTATGAGGTTTGCTAACTCTGGTATCTGCAGTTTCCACCTGAATGTATTCATTCGTGTCCACTGTCTCCAGATGATTCATAAGGACTTTGCGAGCTATGCTCACTTCTGCTGCGCTGTCTAGCATTGTCTGAGCCCATTCTCCGTTTTTCAGCTGTGTCCTCAGTATTCTCGGCATTGTTGATTACTTTAATACTGGCTACCTTCTTTTTTGGAAATTGTAATTTTTTATTCAGATGAGCAGGTTCTTTGTCTTTGGACTTGACGTGCTCTTCCCTTTGTTCTGATCGTCCTCTTCTTTCCGATTTCTGCGAGGAAGTCTGAAAAGATTTAGAGGGACGTGTATCAATATCTTGATATCTATCAGGTTTCTTTATATTATCCCTATTTCTAAGGTTGTATTTTTTCACAGAGGGCTCCCGTTGGGGAGACTTGCGTCCTTGGTCGGGAGATCTTTCTCTCTGCCAAGGAGACTTTCCTCTGGACTGGAATCTTTTTTCTTTAGGATTGGATTGTTTATTTCCATCCCAGCTCTTTTTTTGATTGTTTAAATTATTTTTTATAAATACCTTTTCAGGACTTTCAACTAGTTGGGGTTTCACTGGTATTCCACCCAAACTATCTCTTCCTAGTTCTTCATAGGATTTTTCTATGATTCTGGCAATTTCAGATGGTTGGTCTGCTATATTTGTCTCTTTTAACCTCTGGCGAATCGCCACATTTGCTGCTTCTCCCTTTATGTTGGCTAATAATATTGCCGAGACCTGCTTGAAATCTTTCAGTAGTTTCATACCGAGAGTTAAAGCGGGTTCTGGACCGTATTCATCTTGAATCTGTTTTAGCACATCTGGTATCACTGACATGGATGGTACACCATGTGTTTTTGTGTAAATGGAAGCAAAGACTGTTCCCCAAGTGTCACAGTCCTCCACATGTGGTGCGATTCCCATTGGGAGACAGATAGTCAGAATCCTATGTTTCTCAACAGGGGTGGTATCTGGAAACACCGCCTCTATTTGAGTGATTTTTTGTGCTAGCCAGAAAGGAATTTGTTCCCGTTTTGCGGGTACTTTACCTAGACAGGACTGTATGTTCTGAGGTGTAATTTTATTTGTGTTCCCCTGATGAGTGGTCAGCTGTGGAATTTTAATTGCTGGTTGGATTGTTGAAGTCCGCATTACATATTGGACTAATTGTCTATGTATTTTTATTAATTGTTTTAGCTGTGCTAAAAGCTCTGGTGCAGGCATTTCTTCAATGTCTGGATGTGGTGTATATCCGGCTAGGACCGGCCACGTTGCTCCTGGTCTACCTAGTGGACCGAGCCTGGTGATGTGATTATTATGTTTTAGGGCGCCATGAAACAAGAGCAGGTGCTCTTGGAATTTGAGTGGTATTTCCACTTCCTCGAAAGGAGTGTACTCACTAGGAGGTTCCTCTATTTTGTAATAGTGGAAGTCCTTTGTTACAGCGTTTGCTGCTGGAAAGTTTATCCATGAATAGAATACCTCTGTCTGCCGATATTCGTGTGCCTCAATTACGAATATGACTGTACCACCTCTTGGTGTCAGTCCATTTTCTATAAGTTTTAAGGTTATAGATTTCCTTATGTTGACCGGGATGAGTATTGCATTTGGGTCATTTTCCAGCAGAGTATTGTCTGCTTCTAGGAGTTCAGCTGCTAGTCTAACTGTCTCCCTTTCTTCTTCAGTTTCTGACATACTATTGTCAAGAAGGTTATTCTGTTTGTTTGCAGATCAGGTTTCTATGAAACAAAGATTAGATGCACAATATTTTGGAACAGTGTATCCTTCAACGTTGAATAAACCAAGAACCATACATAGGAGTCTCCTCCTGCGAGGTTTGGCGGATATGACCTTTCACCCATTCCAGACGTCTTTGGAGTATTATGGGAAAAAAGGGGTCTGTGTGAAAAAGCACGACTGAGTTACTCTAATGTCTTGCTTAGTTTTATCGCCTATCCAAACGGTTGGGCGCCATGTAGTGTAGTTCCTATTATCCCAATAGGCTCTGCGCATTGGAATAATATCTTCAATAGTATAGACCTAGGGCAGAGGTTAACTAGGTCTTCTACCGACGATATTAGACTTAAAGTTTTGTGTTTGCCAGCTAGCTCAGAGTTCACTAGAAACTTTCTCGAATAGGCAAGGAGGATTTTAACCTCCCTGGATAGACAAGAAGGGATTTAGTTTCTGACAACCATAGAACATGACAACTTTGCTCTCCCCTAATCAAGAGTGTATCTCTAGAGTCGTGTGAAAACAATAGACAACTTATTTTACTCAGTCAGTACGTGCATTCTTAGTTTCACCAGTTTGTAGAGAAATAAGAGATGGGCGTGGTTCAATAAAAGATGTTATTTATTGATCAGTCTCTTTTCTCATACAAGAGAAATGAATCGCTATTATTGCAATACTTGTAGTTAAGTAAAGTGCATACAGTAGAGACAGAATTATAAAATAATACTGTAAAAGCATTGATATGGTTTCTGAGCCATATGATACTTTAAAATGGATAAAATAGATACATACATATATACATTTGACTAATCATACTCAACTGGTGCTTCTAACCACGCCTACCCCAGTGTACCTGACCTAAGCCTAATACGTGGGCGGGAGTAGATAAGTAGCAGTTTAAGTTAAGTTTGTTTTGCCAAGGGACTGATTCGAGAATTCTCTGCAAGGGGTTATTCAGTTCTGTACCTGAGATCTAGAGTGATGGAGGGCTGGTATCTCTTATCCCAGGTCTTGATATTCCAGCTGCCTGCGAGGGCTGCTTGGAAGCGCCGGAGCTGGATTTCTCGGCAGGAGAAAGGCAGCGTCTCGTTCTCAGCGCGTCAGGAAGGCGGGGCAGCGTCTGTGGGCTTCGCTCTCTGCTGGGCTCCTCAGCACGTCTCGCTGCTCCGATCTCGTCACCACCGCATGTGTTTGCTTAAGGCAATGTCGGTAATATTTATACCTGAAAGGTGCCGAGATTGACGTAAGTATGGACATATATACGTCAATAAGGATGTCATATGAACGGGCTCGTTCGCACATTCTTTGCTGAAGTTCTCGGTGAAATCAAAACAATGGCTATGGGAATTTCCCAGGTCGCTGTAGGTTTGATTTGTTTTGAGAACTCCGTATGCCTTATCAGGGGCTGGAGGAATATCGCTTGTCTAATTAGATGGCATGCGTTATGACCTAATCAGATAACGCGCTTCTGTGCCGTGGTGTGGCTTAATCAGATAACGGTTCTTGCACCGTTGGATGGCTGCTAGTTAATTATTAACCAAACCAGGGTCAGGAATAGGGAAATCGATACAGTACCTATAGGAATACATCACAGCACACTAACCCTTGCCTTTTCTAAGTTTGGTGTGTCTTTCTCTTGTTCTTTGTCAATTACATTTAACAGAATACACTGGGTAGGAATTCATGTTTTTCCCATTATTCAGTCTAATACAATTAAAACACAAATTCTGCGGCGGGGGGCGGGTGAGAGAGAGTGTGTATGTGCCTCCGTGTGTGTTTCCCTCACAGAAGCCATTGTCTTTCCTACTCTAACATTTCCCTCGAGGTTATTAATCCCCTTGTCCCTCATTTCAGCCCCATCCCTATTTTCCATGGGAACGACTTTTGTCTGCAGGTCTCCTGGTTCTGCTAACACGTCACTGATGCAGGGACTTTGGACAAATCATCAGCTTGGGACTTTGAACAAATGTAAGACTCTGTTGCCCGAGTAGAAATCTCTCACCTGACACGATAAATCTTTCATTTGTGGAACTTAGACAATTTAAATTAATTTACCACATATAGCTAACCTTAAACACACAGGGTGATTTAACAGTGCATTATCTTTTCTTTGCCATGGACATCCTTCTTATGCGTATAGTACCACAGTTCAGTCATCCATGTCTGATTTAGAAGGTTTTAGTTATTTGTCATAGCATAAGTGAGAGATATTTGTTATTTAGGAATTGATTTATCAGAATAATAACCATAGATAAGTACATTTTCTTTGTTGGACCTCTACTTTTTCTTGTTGAGTCATGCGTTTGCATTATTCCTACCAAATTGTTGACTGCATAATAACAAATTACAGGTGCATACCTAATGAATAAACACATTAGCTTTTTCAACACCTTTATTGTGAATACTAAATATGGGTAGTTTAGAGGACTGAAATCTAGAATAGTTTTAATTGCTGTATTAAACTGTCCTAGTCAAATGCAAGAAAGCATTATGAATTGCTGGACAGAACTGGAGAGAAGGTAGGATAATGTTATGTCAATGGTATGTTTCATGCCATGAATGCAAACAATGGTTGCGGTGTTTTTAATGTTGAGCAGTAGTTTAATTACTCTTTTTGAAACGGTATTGATGTGTAAGCGATAATCACTAAAATCGCTAAATTAACCTTAGCTCAACCCTCTTATAGCTATGGAACAAAGCCGGCAGGCTTAACTTAGACAGGAGTAAAATCTTTAAGCAGTAACAAAACAGTGATAAGGTCAAACAAGGCCACTCAAAAAATCTCAAACCAATTTCGAAAAATTGAGAGTATGATAATAAATAAAATGACACTAAAGCAGCAAAATAGCCAACAAGGGTAACATGAGATATGAATTTTTAGATTTAAGGTCCAAAACGACACCAAAAGGATTAAGCACCAACCGTGGCCTTATGGTTGTGCTAAACCGCAACCTAGGTACGAGTTGAAGCTTACCTCAATGAATTATAAGTCGGATAGGGAAACAGGTTCAAGCCGGTCAGAAGTTTTACCTTTGGACTTAGTCTCCCAAATGCAGTCCAAAAAATCCTCAGCAGGGCAACACAGCAGGCTGCGGCCAAGGAGTGCTTCACGAGGTAGGATAGCTATCAGATGAGGTCTCGGTGAAGCTGTTGTCAAATTGGCGGGAAGGGTCAGAGTGGGGGAAGTTTGAATTTTGTGCCCAAGAGAGGAGCCTTGAAGGTTGGATACTTTTGGCACCTTCGCCTGGAAATGACTTCTATGTATGAAGAGGATGTGTTGTAACAGCCCCAGCTGCCAACTTTGGAACTGGGGAACCAGGTTCAAGTCTCAGCATCGGCTCAACATCCTGTGATTCTGAGCAAGTCACTTATTCTCCCTCTACCTTCAATAAAAATGAATACGTCCTTGTGTAATGTAACTGGTGTTCTTGTAAAGTGCTGCAATACCTTTAGGTCAAGTTTGGTCTATATAAAACTGCCAAAAAATAGTGTTTGGACTAAATCACTATTTTCAAGCTAGTACTTTTCTAGTGCAGCAAGGCTGCAGACTTCAGCTGAACCGGGATCCACGAGGTCATATACCTTCTCTGCATGGTGTAGCTGGATAGGACCTTTGTCGGATCAGCTTGGAAGGATGGTCCCAGTCCTAGAGAGGTCTTTGGAGCTTAAAAGTTTCTAAGTTTCAGGTGACTTTAAGATGAGTTAAATTTGAAACAGCCAAGAATTTGAGGACCTCGGGAAAAGCACTTGGGGGTCAAGACTCACTGCAGCAGAAGCCACCAGCAGGGTCCATGGCAGGTACAGTTGGAACTGGTTATCTGGACAGTTACAGGAAAGGCCTTTTCTAGCTTGCTGTGTCCCTGTAGCTTGATCAGAATGTCAGCCTTATGACACTTGGAGTTCCCTTTCTTGTCCTGGGTACAAGATGGAAAGCAGGTCAAGTCTTTTAGGCTGTTCACAGGTCTCATGGAGCAGGTTCAGTCCCCTTCTGCTCTTCCACTTGTCAAATAGTGTTCTGAGGAGGGTACTGAGGGTGCCACATTTGAAGAGGATGTGGTGTAATGGCCAGAGCTGCCAACTTTGAACTGGTTAACCAGGTTTAAGTCTCAGCGTTGGCTCAACATCCTATCATTCTGGACAGATCACTTAATCTCCCTGTGCCTACAATACCAATGAATGCGTCCTTGTGTAATGTAACTGGTATTCGTGTAAAGTACTGCAATACCTTCAAGTCGACTTTGGGCTATATAAAACTGCAAAAAACATAGTGTTTGGACTAAATCACTTTTCCATGCTAGCATTTTTCCTTTGGAGCAAGGCTGCAGAATTCAGCTGAACAGGGATCCACGAGGTCAGATACCTTCTCTGCATGGTGCAGCTGAATCAAACCTTTGTCAGATCAGCTTGGAATGTTGGTCCCAGACCTCCAGAGGTCTTTCGATCTTCCATGCTTCTAAGTTTCAGGTTTCATGAGACTTTAAGATGAGTTCATTTTAAAACATCCAAGGATTTCAGGACTTTAGGAAAAGCACTTGGGGGTCAAGACTCACTGCAGCAGAAGCCACCAGCAGGGTACATGGCAGGTCCAATTCAAACTCGTTATCCAGGCAGTTACAGGGAAGGCCTTTTCTAGCTAGCTGTGTCCCTGTAGCTTGATCAGAATGGCAGCCTTATGACCCTTGGAGTTCCCTTTGTTGTCCTAGGTACATGACGGAATGCAGGTCCAGTTTTTTAGGCTCTTCACAGGTCTCATAGAGCAGGTTCAGTCCTCTTCTGCTCTTCCACTTGTCAAATAGTGTACTTAGGAGGGTACAGTGGGTCCCCCATTTAGGTCTGGTACCAGCATATGCATGCAGGCCATGTGTGGTTCCTCCATAAAAAATAGGGTAAAAGTTCTAAGGGTTCACCCTAGCCACTTTTGCAGAATTTCCTATGTATCCTACAGAAAACAATACCATGGTGCCTCTCTGCCTAGATACAAGATGACAAAACCTTTCTTCGGTTTTTACAATCTGGTGTGCCCAGCCCAGAAGTGTTGCTAGGGAAATTAGCAACCCCTCTCCTCTAGTCACTTCAAACAAGATCTGGGGGCAGCAACGTTTCCACTGGGATTGGTGCCTTCCCGACTAGAGAATCAAAAGGAAGGCCTGCCTAGGTGGCAGCTTATATTTGCATGTGAAAGGGTAGGCCTCTTTGAAGTTAATCATGTTCCTGAGCCCAGCCAACATGGTTATCCTGTGATAGTAATAAAATACCTCCCCACATATAATGTCTTTGTTCAGCACTGGGAGAAATTTTCAAACCTCATGGAAGGGGCTATTCAGCTGCTGGATGACAAAAGGAGCTCATGCAAATGGGCCTCCAGAGGCTTTAGGCAAATTTCCAGCCCATGGAAGACCTGGCTTGGCAGTTTGGGCTGGTCTGTTCACATGGGGAACAGGGTCCTGGCTGATTTGCATATGGCTGTGTCCAAACTGGGATGGCATAGTGAGCAAAAGAACAATGGATTAAACTTAAATATGAGACTGGGGGTGAGTGGTTGAAAAGTTTCAGCACTCCAACCATCATCGTGTTGTGTTTGCTAACATTACATTTATACATGTCCTGATTTAAAATAGCATGCACACCGAATTCTGGTCAGTAAGGCCTGCATATAGGTGACCTAATACTTAAAAAGATGGTGTATGCCTGTTAAAGGGATTTATGTTGTCAGTTCAAATTGCAGTTTAAAAGCTGCTTTAGTCATGATACAGTGGTATGCCGAAGCCATGTTTTACATTGTCACTGTAGTAGGTGGCACAATGGGTGCTGCAGCCCACTAGTGCCATTTACCAAACAGGCCCGGAGTACACTTTGTAACTTATACCAGGGACTCATAGGTAAGTTGTATATGCCAATTAAGGCTATAACAATTCCATCATGGTGAAAGGAGCAGCACCAGCACTTTACCACTGGCTAGTAGGGGTAAAGTTCACAGAGTTCTACAGCCAGGAAAATAGGATTCAGCAAAGAAAGGCACAGTTCTTACAGCTTACAAATAGTGCTTTGCATGCTGATGCGAAGTAGATTACTTGAATCTGTTTGCTCTTTAGATACATAGAGCAAAAATGATTACTCACAGGGTTGCTTCATAACTTGTTAGAGATGATGTGGATACTAGTATTGTGGTGTATATTTTACATATAAATTTGATATGGCTACTTGCATTGCAATGAGTGCAATGTGGAAATCACTGTGTTGGTATGTAGTTTTCATGCTGGGTAAATATGGGCACACGTATCATGGCAGTATCTATACCGTCGGGCCTAAATCTATTGTTTGAGGCCTCAGGATACATTCCTAGTTCAATATTGATATTATTTAACCTTCACTATTCTAAGAACCCTGGACAATAGCTCTCATTGCCCTAAGAAGTCCATTGGGATAGGAAGGAACCCTCTGGCATGATGAGCAAGCCTTGGATCTTTGACCCATCAACCCAATCATGCTGATGACTTGAAAATAATTCTGATGTATGAGAACAACACAACTGAAAAGCTGTCAGGTTCATCATCATATTATTGCATTCTCAGGACCATAATGTAATATTGCAATTGCAAATATTCTTGGTTTTTACTTGGTATAAGATGGCGGCACCCTGCGATTCAACAGAGCCAATTCTGTGTAGATGTTACTTTTTGAAAACTTTTAAAGACTATGGGCCAGATGTAGGTGGCCAATTACCGGTCGGTAACGGCCGAATTCGGCCGTTACCGACCGGTAATTGGAATTTGAGATGTAGGGCACTCTATTTTACAGAATCGGTAAATTTACCGATCGGTAAATTTACCGATTCTGTAAAATACCGAATCGGTATATTTACCGATTCGGTAAATTTGATATGTAGGTGGGACTCTTCTGAGTCCCACATACCTTACTGAATCGGTATTTTACCATCAAATTCAATTTGATGGTAAAATACCGATTCCGGTGTGCATGCACATGTGTGCATGCACACCTGTGCCATATGACAGGCAGACCTGCCCTTGGGGCAGGTATGCCTGCCACATGGCACCCAAACCTGTTTTGGGGTGCTAGAGGGTGTCAAAGTGACACCCCCTGCACCCTTGTGAAATTCGGTATTTACCGATTCGGTAAATACCGAATCGGTAATGCCCATTCATTCCTATGGGCTTCAAAGCCCATAGGAATGAATGGGCATTACCGGTCGGTATTTACCGAATCGGTAAATACCGACTTTTACAGATTAGGTAAATCCACATCTGGATTTACCTACATCTCCCTCCTTATATTTTACCAATTCATAAATACCGAATCGGTAAAATTCGGTATTTATGAGTCGGTAAAATATATTTACCTACATCTGGCCCTATGTACTGGACTGTGGGAATCAGGACCTTGATAAACAAATGGGTAATATAAAATCATGACTATAAGACATCCTAAACTGATAAATACACTGTTCCGCAAACATCACTTTACCTAAAAATAGGAAAATTGCACAATGCGCTGGATGATTCCTTCCCCTCGACCCATGGACAAAATTGATAAGGAGGGCAATGATTGAAAAGTGCCCTACAGAAACAAAACAAATCAAAAGCCCCCATGAACATCTTGAGAATACACAGCCTTTCTATCATGAGAATTAGATAATGACAATGGCTACATAATGGATAACAATCTTATCTTGGGAATTGTCAGCAGGAAAAAATGGCAGCAGGAAAATACCATGTTCCAAGGAAAATTAAAGGAATCCTTAGGCAGTAAGGTGAGACCCATACCAGAAAAACATACCAAATATTTAATGGAACATGAAAGTGCTTGAATTTTACAGCCTATGTGACAGTTTCAGGCCCTCAGAAACCAATGTTGGCGGTTGGGCATTTATGGCTCATCTGTTTCATTGGTTTAAAGGGACCCCCTAACAACTCAGAAGCGTGAATGGAAGATTGCAGATTGGCACAGAAGAACGAGACGCCGGACCTCACGTTCTGAAATCTTGCTAACTGAAACCTTCTACCAATATCCCAGGCATGCCAGGATTGCTTAACATTCACTCCATGGGTGTGATACCAAAAACTGTTCTAAAACCAGTTGCATAAATTCAGAAGAAACAATAAAACATGGACCTCTGTGATATTCAGATAGTCTGACCTTATGAAGCATAACTCTGAAATAGAGATAATTAAATGACTGCAAATTTGTAAAGTAAAACCAACAGCGAGCTGAAATTGATACAACAAGGTATTGCACCTTCGGTCAGTTATTTCAACAGAGGGTGCCATGCATGCAACGCCAGAATAAAACAAAAATCAGCACCCCACCTCATTCCTATTGATTTCACGGAGAATCAGTGAGCAAAGTAGAATTGATGGAAATGCATATTGTAATGTGCTTACAACGGAGAAGGCATTTATTACCTAACCACTCAAAGACCGGGACTATGAGTGTAACATTGTAAGAACTATATTCTTCTCTGATGCAATGAGGTATAACATTTTGGAACCCAAATAGAAGTACACTATGGCATAACAATTGGCAATGAAGAGACATATCACTGGTGATGGAAACAAACTGGGGCAATCTCAGAGCAATCACTGCATCTCAGCTGTTTGACCCATCAGATTCACACTCCAATCCTTCAAGTTGCAATCTGGGGTGAACAAAAAAGA
The DNA here is from genome assembly GCF_964261635.1 of Lissotriton helveticus. NCBI lineage: Eukaryota > Metazoa > Chordata > Amphibia > Caudata > Salamandridae > Lissotriton > Lissotriton helveticus. The sequence goes on along the minus strand of NC_136067.1, from coordinate 1,299,742,025 downwards.
GCCACATAGATGTGACTAGGCAGGTTCTTTGAATTCTGCCACCATGACAGGCCTTCTACTGTCTCTTAAATAAGATCAATCAGGATCTAGTAATCCTGTCACTTGGAGGAGCCCAATGCAACAGGATGTCACCCACCAATGATTTTAGGTGGTGTGTCAATCATAAAATGACAGGTGTGGGGATTGTCATGTTCCACTGAAGAACAGCCATTCCCTGGTTTTATACAAGAAAACAAACAAGGTGGCTCTTGAGCTTTGTCACTCTCTCAACATGCAGGAACATTATCAAGTGAAACCAACAATGAGCTGAAATTGAAACAACAAGGTACTGCACCTTCGGCCAGTTACTTCAACAGAGGGTGCCATGTATGCAATACCAGAATATAGAAACTATCCTCATTCCTCTTAATTTCACAGAGAATCAATAGATAAAGTGTACTTGAAGGAAATTCAGATTGTAATGTGCTGCAAAGTACAACGCACTCATTACCTAACCACTCAAAGACCGAGACTATGTGTGTAACATTGTAAGTAATATATTCTTCTCTGATGCAAAGAGGTATCATATTTTTGGAACCCAAATTGGAATGCATGGAGTTCGGCAAAAAACTCTGATTCCACCATGTTGCGGAGTTTGCCCCTGCGGCCCACCCCTACATTTAAGCAAAGGCAGAGGGAACTACAGGAGCAGAAAGAGAGTGAAAACCGTGGTAGACCACTGAACCACTGCATTGCAGTGAGCAATATTTCCGTACAAGGCAAACACAAGCGTTAAGACATGTTTAGCATGTTTGGATAAATATAACAAGGGGTTTTCTTCCTAAACCGCATGGACGTTTATGATGGAAGAGGCATGAGCAATCATGGGTGGGTGCCCAGCTTTGGCGGCTCGCACCAACCTGAAATGTGCCAGTCCCAGTCTCAAGCAGACACCCGTACCTACCTCCCTGGCTGCACTCTGTTCTTTCCACACATGTCACTGTCCCGTGCAGGCATGCAGCAGTTGTCCGGTGACTGACTTGCATTGTGCATGCCTGAAACTGTATGTGAGCTCGTGTGTGTGGCTGCTGCTCCCGCCACTTGCACTGTGTCTAGCACCGCACCCCTGGATAATACCGGGGAGCCCTGCAGGGGGCAGCGGAGGTGGCTCCCTAGGGCCGTAGGAGCCCAGTAGCTTCACCACCTGCATCCATCTACTTGGGCTGCGAGGCTCCCCTTTCAGCAATAGATCACTGAGGAAAGCAGGCGGAACTGAGAGGTGAGTGCAGGGAGTGGGGCCGATCAGTGTTACTGCTTAGGAGAGCAGAACATGCATTAAACTCCCTGCAGAGTACCTTTAACACCCCATGAAATAGCAGTTGCCAGGTAGAGCCAAGCTCTGCTGGGCATCCCTCCTGGTGGGGGTCTCCTCCACCATGTGCCCGGCAGGCCCCGCGGCATGCTCCTAATAACCTTCTGAGCCCAGGAAGGAATTGTGTTTTTTTCATGGACGACTTTTAGAGACATGCTGTCATCAGTTTTTTTTCTCTTCCAATTCATTAGCTCCTGTGCCCCTTACACGCATCATCACTAAGCTCAGCAGGTGGGTCCCCTGTGGAACTGCGGCACTTTTGGAGCACTTGGGTGCTCCCACTTGGCTTCGCCATTCACGGCTTCAGCTCCATCCTCAGCTTTGTTCCCCGATTGTCCTGCAACTGGTCAGTGGCACTGCAGCAGCCCATCCACCCGAAATCAGATCCACGAGCCATCAGCTGGGATTTGATGCACCTACATTGCTAAGAGATGGCTATGATCCCATTCCACAACCATCGACCAGAGACAGCAGCCTGAGGAAATTAAATACCAGGTACCACTGTCAAAGAACCACTGGCTGTCTCCAGAGGTGGTCATTCCTTAGCCACTCAGCCACGATGCTGCAGCTGGCGAAGCTCCAGCCGCGCAACATCATTGCGCAGTGCCTGACCACCGGTACCTGAGTCAAGAGGACACAGTTGAAGGCAAGAATCTCTCTATCTGTTTCTTGCTCAGCCACCATTAGCCAGACTTAGAACCAGGTAGGAGACAAACTCTGTGAAATCCTATGGAGTTTCTATGCAACTTAGAGGAATTCCATGTAGGGCAACCTTGCAAACTATGCCCTATAGTGTATCAAATTCAGTGCAATCCTCCAGTCCTTCAAATATTGCTTCAGTGCCCCTCAGTGCCCTTCATTCAGCTGCACTTTTCCAAGCTCTTCTGGGGAGACACGTTCCCAATCCAATTCGACAGAGCAAGTGCCGTTAGGAGGCCTTCCTAACCGCCTCAAAATTGGGCCTTTAGTGCAGATTGTTTGAGGTGTTTCCATATGCTTTGATTTAAATTATAGTAACAGACTTGTATGGCTGTGTGTGGGTACATTTTTTAAATCATTTGAATCAAGGCTTGCTCGAAGTCTGTGATTATTTTTGTGGGTTGTAGTTATTTGTTTTATGTTTAATCTGGTTTAGGAGTTTGTAGTATGTGCTGCTTTGTTTATTTGCTAGAATGGCATACATAAAAGGGATATGTTTGCTTTGATATTCACCATGTTTGGTGTACATCAAAATTAATGTTTTGGGACACATTTTGAAGATCCTTTCTATCATTCAGGATTGACCATGGCTTTGTTTTAGTAAGCTTGCTACTGTCAAGAATATTAGGATTTGTTTATCATTGTTTAGGTTGTCATATAAAAGAAAAGGTTTCTCATTATATGCCACTGTTAAATATTTGGGTATTTCTATGTCTTGGTATCTTCTAGAGGCAGGAGGTGTATCTCTGGTGGCTTTTTTAGATCATGCAAATAAACGTTTTGAAGTACTCATAAATGGTAATTGGCGGATCACTGACATAATATAGAATGACAAAATATAGACTTACCAAAATATAGTCACCAAAATATAGAATGCCAAAATATCGAATTCCTATCTACAAACAGGTAAGTACAAAAATATCGAATCCAAAATATAGTCTGTAAAAAATATAGTCAGTCAAAATATCGAATTTTTTTAAATGTCTTAAAAGTAATTTAAAATTAATAAAATAATAAATATAATTAATTAAAACATACTTAAAAATACTCAAATAACCTTAAAATTAAGATATAATTAATTTAAGTTATTAATAAAAAATGTACAATATTTTACCGTAGGATAGCAGGAGGGTAACATTTAATATTACCACTCCAGTGAGTGCAACAGTAGGGAAAGCGTTGGATAGCGTAGGGGTAAAAAATACTATTCCCACTCCAGTGAGTGCAACAGTAGGGAAAGCGTTGGATAGTGTAGGGGTAAAAAAGTACTATTTCCACTCCAGAGAGTGCAACAGTAGGGAAAGCTTTGGATAGCGTAGGGGTAAAAATTACTATTCCCACTCCAGAGAGTGCAACAGTAGGGAAAGCGATGGATAGCGTAGGGGTAAAAAATACTATTCCCACTCCAGTGAGTGCAACAGTAGGGAAAGCGTTGGATAGCGTAAGGGTAAAAATTACTATTCCCACTCCAGAGAGTGCAACAGTAGGGAAAGCGTTGGATAGCGGAAGGGTAAAAATACTATTCCCACTCTAGTGAGTGCAACAGTAGGGAAAGCGTTGGATAGCGTAGGGGTAAAAAATACTATTCTCACTCCAGAGAGTGCAACAGTAGGGAAAGCGTTGGATAGCGTAGGGGTAAAAATTACTATTCCCACTCCAGAGAGTGCAACAGTAGGGAAAGTGTTGGATAGCGTAGGGGTAAAAAAATACTATACCCACTCCAGTGAGTGCAACAGTAGGGAAAGCGTTGGATAGCGTAAGGGTAAAAATTACTATTCCCACTCCAGAGAGTGCAACAGTAGGGAAAGCGTTGGATAGCGGGAGGGTAAAAATTACTATTCCAACTCCAGAGCGTGCAACAGTAGGGAAAGCGTTGGATAGCGTAGGGGTAAACATTACTATTCCCACTCCAGAGAGTCCAACAGTAGAGAAAGCGTTGGATATTGGAAGGGTAAAAATTCCTATTTCCACTCCAGAGAGTAAAACAGTAGGGAAAGCATTGGATAGCGTAGGGGTAAAAATTACTATTCCCACTCCAGAGAGTGCAACAGTAGGGAAAGCGTTGGATAGCGGGAGGGTAAAAATTACTATTCCAACTCCAGAGCGTGCAACAGTAGGGAAAGCGTTGGATAGCGTAGGGGTAAACATTACTATTCCCACTCCAGAGAGTCCAACAGTAGGGAAAGCGTTGGATAGCGGGAGTGTGAAAATTACTGTTCCCACTCCAGATAGTGCAACAGTAGGGAAAGCATTGGATAGCGTAGGGGTAAAAATTACTATTCCCACTCCAGAGAGTGTAAGAGTAGGGAAAGCGTTGGATAGCGTAGGGGTAAAAAATACTATTTCCACTCCAGAGAGTGCAACAGTAGGGAAAGCGTTGGATAGCGGGAGTGTGAAAATTACTATTCCCACTCCAGATAGTGCAACAGTAGGGAAAGCTTTGGATAGCGTAGGGGTAAAAATTACTATTCCCACTCCAGAGAGTGCAACAGTAGGGAAAGCGTTTGATAGCGTAGGGGTAAAAAATACTATTCCCACTCCAGAGAGTGCAACAGTAGGGAAAGCGTTGGATAGCGGGAGGGTGAAAATTACTATTCCCACTCCAGTGAGTTTAACAGTAGGGAAAGTAATGATTTAATATATTATTAAAAATAAATTAAATATCAATACCAATAAAATATTAATTGAAATGAATAACCAATTTAATATTATGTAATAATTAATTAGAAATACAACTACATATTAGTTATTAAAAATTAATAACCTATTCATAATTATTTAACAACTAATTAATTTTCAATAACAAAAACTAATTAATAATTAAAATTAATACCAATTAAAAATTAACAGTAAATTAATTATCAATACACAAAAAGTATTTTTAATATGTAATTAATTACAATTACATTACTTCCCACCCAATTCCCCTATAAACCCACATCCCACTACAGAAAATACATTAATACAATTATCATAATGATCAAATATTTAATTAATACAAAATATTTACCAATTAATAAAAATTAATTGTCAATTAATAGAAATGAATTACCAATTAAAAATTAATTAACAATACATTTAAAATCAATACCAATAAATGAAAAAAACGATTTACTTAATTACAATTAAATTACTTCCCACCCTATTCCCCTATAAACCCACAACCCGCTACAGAAAATAAATTGAGAAAATTACCATAATTAACAATTAATCAATTAATACAAATTAATTGGCAATTAATAACAATTAATTACCAATTAAAAAATAACAATAAATACAAACTGAATACCAATAAACAAATAAAAATATTTAATTAATTACAATTAAATTACTTCCCACCCTATTCCCCTATAAACTCACAACCCGCTACAGAACTAGAAAGAAAAATTTAATTAAAAATTATTAATAATTGCTAAAAATTAATATTTAATTTAATATAATTAAATTACTTGCCACCCTATTCCCCTATAAACCCACAACCCGCTACAGAATTAAATTACGCAAAAATAAATAAATAAAATTCATTACTTAAAATACATTAAACATACACTACAAAAATTAATATACACTTTTCACACATATACTAACATACAAAACACTTTTAAAAAAATTGATACTATTAAAAAATCGATATATTTAATGCCTATATTTTATACTTCGATATTTTGACTTCTATATTTTGAAAATCGATATTACTTACCTTAAATTCGATATTTTTAACCACTATATTGTGTCCATTCGATATTTTGTCCATTCTATATTTTTACTTCGATATTACGTCCATTCTATATTTTGGAATCGATATTATGACTGTTTACCGCAATTGGCCTGCGATGTGTTTGGTGGCTCCAGTTAGTATATTTTTTAGGGTTTTGGTTTTGGGTTCCTGTGACCTAGTGCTTTCATCTCTTATATCCTGCAATAGCACCCTTACTTCTATGTCTGTCATATTTGGGGGGTTTGTACTCTCTTACATGAATTATAACATCATCTTTTGTAGTGGCCCTCCCATAACATGCATTAGAATAATATTTGGTACATCTCAATTCACATTTTCTGTCAATGCACTTTCTTGGTTGTAGGCGGGACTTAGTAACTGCTTTCCTTTCTAGGATGTTATATATTTGGCACTCTCTGCCATTTTATCTGAAGATAGTGTAATGGTATGAATAAATACAATGTTTTAAACTTTATATGTTTGTTATTTACATTTAAGATCATGCAATTGCTTATATTTTTATACTTACATTTATGCTCTTTTTAGATGTTTCACACTGATATGCAGCTTTTCCATTGGAGGTCTTCTAATGTGGAGCCCGTGCTTTCTTTTCTGTGGAAGAACATAAATGTCAGTTTCCTTTTATAGGTTTAACCGTTTGGTAGTTTGTAGAGGTTGAGGTGGCTGGGATATTTTTTACTTGCTGCTTGGGTGAGTTTATATTTTTTTTAATTTATTTGTACTTTGTTATATTTTTTTGCTGATTATATATATTTGTTTGGGTGGTTCATCACTTTTCACAACACAACACATAGTTGTAGTATTTTGTTTTAGCAAGTACATGTAAATAGATATAAGATGGATAGTGTTCTATCAATTAGTTGCTATTTTACATTTTGTGTAAGTAAGTGCTAGCTTTAATATAAGTTTTACTTACTTGTTTAGGTAGTTGTCGAGATGCATATATTCTATCTTTCAGGGTCTGGTCAGAGAATCAGGCAGTGTTTCCCCATCTTGCAGTGTTTGTCATTTTTAAGTATTTAGTTGATAAAATGAATGAGTTTTTTTTATATTTTTGATAGGTAGGCTAGGCCTGTGTTATGCTTTCTATGTGTGGGGGAGAAGCTTGACTTGAGTGCGCTTTTGAAGTGGAAGCCACTGGAGTTCCCTCAGGTCTAGTATAATGTGAGAACGGTGTAGGAGGTTTGGGACCAGTCTGGCTGCTAGATTCTGAACAGTCTGAAAGTCTTTTAGCAATTTGGACATTTAATCCCATGCAGAAGGCTTTCCCATAGCTCAGTCTGCTGCTGATGAGGGGTTATTGTGTAGCCATTTGAATTTCTTTTTCTCCATCCCCAAGGTGTTGAAGCAGGATGTGATAACTGGGTTGGCTTGTGCTGACATGTCCCACTTTTTGTTGATAAGGATTCAGAGGTTTCATGCGTCTGTGCTAGTAGTGGGAGTCGATCATAGATCCAGGTGAAGTTCTACTGTGAGACAACTTTTCAAAAGATCACCACTTCGGTTTTTTCTATATGCAGGTTGAGGCAGTTGACCGTTATCCTGGTGGCAAATGTGGTCATTTACATGTTGAACTTTATCCTGGTGCTGGGTATTTTGCCTGAGAGGGACATTATCAGTTGTGTTGCATCTGTGCAGATGAGTATGTTGATGTTACGTATGCAAATGAAGTCTCCCAGTGGAGTAATGTACATGTTGAAGAGGTTTGGGCAAGGAATACTGCGGGACTCCACAAATTAGTTCCTTTGCTTCTCAGAAGTATGGTGGCATGCTGACTGCTTGGGTGTTCCTGGTAATAAATGCAGATTCACCAGAGCGTGGATCCTTGGATGGAGTATCATGGAGTAGATTGATGAGGATAGGATGTGAGACTGTCATAGGCTGTCAAATAGGATGAGGGCTGTGGTGTGCTCTCTGTCAATAATCATCCTGATGTTGGCTGCAGCTGTGATGAAGGCAGGCTCTGTATTTTAGTTTAGTCTGAATCCTGATTGAGTGGTCTCAAGGCACTGGTGGTTGGTGAGGTGGTCAGCAAGGCATCTGTTGATCTCTCCTTCTAAGATTTTCGTGGATATGATACAGCCAGCAGTTTGTGAGCTCGGTTGGGTTAGCTGAGGGTTTCTTCAAGAGGGCATTCATGGCTGTGTGCTTCCAGGTGTTCTGGGAAGTGACAGTTATGATGGAGGTGTTGAGGATGGGGTGAGTACTTTGTTGATGGGGATTGAAACTTTTTGGAAGGCATGGAGGGGTCATCGAACTGGCAGGGCCCGGGAGTGGATGGTCTTCATGATTCCTGTAGTTTAATCGGTGGTGTGGGTGTTCCATGTGATCAATGTGTTCTCTTTGTCTGATACTGGGAGATTTATTGCAAGGTTGATGGAGTCCAGTTCTGGGTTACAGTTGCTGTAGATGGATATGATTTTGCTCCTGGAAAAGTCTGGGAGGTTGCTGCATAGTTCTTTTGATGAGGTAACATTCCTGGAAGTAACTTCTGGAGTGGTGAAGTCAGCGATGATTACAACAACAACGTATTTACTGCTGTTTGAGATGCTGTGGATTTGATCGGATAGCGCCTTTCTTTTGGTTGTCTGGATTTGCGGGTCTTAGCACCTCTGGGTGGATTTGAACATGTCCTTGACTGGTTCTTCTTGGCTTGCCCTCCATCTCTGTTCTAGTTGTTTTCAGTGCCATGTGGTCAATCTGAATGCCTCTGTGTACCAGCTTGCCTGAATTCACATTCTTACAACTTGGCCCTTTTCTGAGTGGCCAGGGTTCTCATGCAGGATGTGATTTAGTTATTACATTTCTTGATGTTGTTGGCTAGGTGGCTTGTCTGCACAGGTTGGTTTTTTGTGGAGGGTGTAAACGCAATCAACCTCTGATATATTGTTCCAGTATCTACAGTGAGGGCCTGTCATAGTGGATCTTCAATTACTAAACAGCAGGAAAATTAATGTCTTCTTTTCCATCAAACTAAGGGACGCTTGAATTAATCTCATCCGCTGACAATTACTCAGGGCCACATCTGAGTAATTTATTTTGCCCACTATGCTACCTCAGATTAGACATGCAAATCAGCAAAGGTCCTGCTCCAGTAGGAACCATCCAGTCAGAACTGCCAAGCCAGGTCCTCTCTTAACCAGAACAGAAGTAATTCAAGACCATTTTTAGACTAATTGGGTCTGTTAATTCAGGAGCAGCTTGGTTCACGTGGCACAGTGATTGGAGACCCACATCTGAGCATGCCCATCACAATTAGGGCTTCACAAGAAAAATAAAAAAATATTCTGAGCTCATGACCACGCCACTTCTCCCAGGGAACGTGGTTCCCTGGTGGTTGCATTGGTGAAATGCCAGTCCAACCGCTGTATTATAAGTTTGGCTATCGAACTGCCAGTACGTCAGTGACTGGACCACCACCACCACGCCCCTGAAAGTATGTCGGTCCATAGACTGCCAGACACATAATAGGGCCTAAAGGGCTGTTTTTTTTCATTCTCCATCTATCATAGCAGTAGATTGGTACATTGTCTCAATTCCTTGATCAGGTTCATGTTGTCTATATGTTCTGCCAATCAAACTACATTTTCTTTCATCCTTATGACCATCATTCATGTGAGAAATGTCTGACTGTTCATGTAAATAAATAAATTTAAAAAATAAATAAATACGTACAGCAGGATCATAATTGCTATAAGAATATGAGTGAATTGTAGATGCCCTCCTATATTTTCTTTGATGGACCATATCTAACATGCCCTTCTAGAACAGTGCCTGAATCTTCTTTTGAAAACTGTTCTCCATAATTTGAAAGCTAGGTTGGTGAAGACAAGTCTCTTGAAGACAGGAGTGCAAGTCAACTCAATATCCCCGCCTTAAGAGTTAAATCACCCATACTTCAGAGATGAAATATTAATAGTAGTGGAAAAGCAATGCATGCAGCTGCCTACCATAAAAAGCGGCCTATCATAGTCATGCATTAGGAGGTGGTTGGACTGAAGCAGCCTTGAGCTATGATTTGTTTGAGCCCTGAGCTATGATTTGTTCTAAAGAAAAAGTCTTACCAACTTTCATACTTTCCCCAGATAACCATCTAGAACACTAGGGGATCTATTAGTATGTCGGGTGGTAGATTGCCACGGCCTGCATAGCGGCAGCGATCCGCCCAACATTTTCCACAACCTGAATCCCATTTCCCCCGCCATCCATTTTTCCACCAGTCAAACAGCAGACCGGGTGGAAAAGGGGCTTGATATGGTGGCGGTGTCTGCAAGACACTGTCATCCATATGAAGATGCAGGCGGAGATGTGCCTTTCCATGGCAGCGTTGCTGCCATGTAAAGGCATGTGGAGTCTGCATGTGAGGGCCCCCAGGGTGTTGGGGGGGTGGAGGGTGCACATGGGGGTACCTATGGTACCCCCAGCATTTGCATGCACAACATGCCTTTTTACATTGCGACGGGTGCTGCTGAAAGCACCACACACCGCAATGTAAAAAATGCAGGATGTGACCGCCAGTGTGGCTGGCGCATCCTAATATTCCCCATGGGCCCGCCGCATATATGGCGAGCTGTCCCTTTTGCCGTAACAGTGTCCGCCCGCCATCGTAATAGTCCCCTAAGTCGGGTGCGGCTTGTAGCCCTGGGTGAGCTCCTTCCCAGGCACGTGAATGCCTCTGCTCTTTGCCACCTCCTGCTCTTCAACAGCTAGTGCTGTGGGGCATCAAGGCACCAGTTTTTATCTCCTGCACTTCCTGCTGCACTGTCCCGCACTACTAGAGCTACCAACCTAGCTGAACGAACTAAAGCTGTCAAAGTAACTAACCACAACTACAGCAAGGTGTAAAGATGCAAGGAGAACGGTTACACCTCTAAGACCTCAAGGATTCCTTAAAGACCCCCCAAAAGACCCTGCCTTGACAATACAAAGCCTAGAAACAGGCCTGGAAGCAGCAGAACCCAGGGGCAGGACCCTCTGAGAGGCACAGTAACCGGAAGAATTGCCCTCACTTTCACTAGATCCTGGTTCGCTCCCAGATCACTCCCAGATTGTCATGGCCCACAAGCCCATTCCAGTGAGCCAGCCCCTGAGGGAACAGCATTAAAAACTATGCATATCAAACAACTCCACCAGCACTATAAGGTCAGGGAAGGCCAGATAGTCTCCACTGCAGGGGTTCCAACGTAGGATTCCCCCAGATATCCGCCCCTTAGGACTCTGAAACCCAACCCAAATTCTACTCAAAGTTCAAGTTCCTGAAGGTCGGAAACCTGGGTATTTTTTCTAATAAACCTGACTGCACAGGACTGCCAGGCTCCCTAAAACCAAATAACTATAGTCATTTGCCCCAAGACCTCCTCCTAGATTCCTGCATACGGCCTCACGTTCCTGCGCCAACTCTCTTATCCCATACTTAGACCATCACAGCGACACGGACAAAGTAGATGGGGAGATGCAATGAAGCCCAGTAAGCCCAGCGGGAAACGACATTTACAGCGACTCATTCACAACAAAGGACCTGAACCACAACTCCTTAACATTGACCTGAACCTGAATCATGAGTCTTTTAACCACTAATGCATTTACAGCTGCCTCTGGCCAGTAGATGTCACTTGATTGTATTTGAATTTCGTTGTAAATGCATTAAAGGTAAAGGTATACTCGCAGTAACAAAAATTACTTTAAAATGTAATATTTTATATTTATATATATATATATATACATATATTCACTGAAAAAACATAGCTTTCAGGGACGTTATAGTTAGTTGATCATTTCACTCTTACAAATCCAGAGAAATTCTGCTGTTATAGTTAATTCAGCTAACTATACCTCGCGCCCCCGCAATGCACTGCTGATGACATATTACATCATTCATGACATGGTCAGTGACATCACTGATGAACATCATGTGACTCTGTGCATAGATGTGTGAGTGGATAATTCACTGGGTGTATGAGTTCAAGAGTGCATCAGGGAAGGGCTGTATGGGTGGGTGAGTGTGTTTATGGGTGTATTGGTGAGTGAATGGATGCCTCAGTGGCACATGTGTGAGTAACGGCATATGTCAAAGGCAGTATCTGTGAGTGTTGGAGTATATAAATGACTAATTGTGAGAGTGAGTGATTGTGAGAGTGGCTGTAAGGATGAGTGTGTACTTGTATTAGTTATTGTATAACAGAGTAAGTATGTGTTAGTATATGTAAGAATAAGTGAGGTGGACTAAATATAACAGAAGAATTTCTCTGGTTTTGTACGAGTAAAATGTCCAAAGAATTATAACGTCCCTGAAAACTATGTTTTTTCCAGTGAATTTCTAAGGATTTTTAAATGCTAATTTCTAACTATAACGTCCCTGAAACCTATGGTTTTTTCAGTGAATTTCTAAGGTTGTTTTTTTGTAAAACATTTTTATTGACATTTTGAATAATACAATAGTGATATATTACGTTACACAATGGGCTACTGGAGGACTCTATCATTATGGGGTGTTTGATACTGACATTCTTTTGTAGGTGATCTGAACACATAGGGGCCCATTAGGATGGCCAGCCTGGCGGGGGCAATCCGCCCGCCATCCGCACCTAAATTCCCCCCCCCGCCATATTAGGATGGCGGGGGGACCGCGGCGGACGGAACGACCGTCCACCGCTTTTCAACCCCGGTCGCCTTGTGGCCGGCGCAGAAAAGGTTTAATATGGTGGCGGTGTCTATTAGACAACGCCAGCCATATTAGCATTGCCCAAAACAGATGCCTTTCCGGGGTGGCGATGCCGTCACGGAAAGGCATGCAGTCATCACTTCGGGGCCCCCCTGCGGGCCCCCGGAGTGAAGGACAGGTGGGGGGTGCACACGGGGGGTACCTGTGGTACCCCCCTGCATTTGCATGAACAAAGCGGCAGGCACCTCGCAGTGCCTGCCGCTTTGTTAATGCAAATGCATATGTGCCTTATTAGCATTGTGGCGGGCGGTGCTGAGAGCACCGCCCGCCACAATGCTAAACATGCAGGATGCGACCCCCGCCCTTATGGCGGGCGATCCCAAACACCGATATGATGGCGGGCGGACTAAGTCCGCCCGCCATCCTAATGACCCCCATAATATCATACAGCCTCAGTTTTACTCTGGACCAGTTATTCACCGCTGTATGACAATGAATCGTCAGGTGGGGGTTCACAGATATTTCTTCGATATGTATTCCACCCTCCCCATATCCGTGTCCACTTTTTGTGGCACCCTCTGTGAACATATACTGATTTTTCCACTGTTATTGCGTTATCCAGGTCTTTGCACCAGTTATGAAGGGTAGGAGTCTGTTAGGATCCCCAGTGTCTTGCCATATTAGGCTTGGCCAACATCATGCCTAGCGTCACCCAGTCAGTGGTACCCCCCTGCATTTACATGAACAAAGTGGCAGGCACCTTGCGGTGCCTGCCGCTTTGTTAATGCAAATGCATATGTGCATTATTAGCATTGTGGCGGGCGGTGCTGAGAGCACCGCCCGCCACAATGCTAAACATGCAGGATGCGACCCCCGCCCTTATGGCGGGCGATCCCAAACACTGATAGGATGGCGGGCGGACTAAGTCCGCCCGCCATCCTAATGAACCCCATAATATCATACAGCCTCAGTTTTACTCTGGACCAGTTATTCACTGCTGTATGACAATGAATCGTCAGGTGGGGGTTCACAGATATTTCTACGATATGTATTCCACCCTCCTCATATCCGTGTCCATTTTTTGTGGCACCCTCTGTGAACATATACTGATTTTTCCACTTTTATTGCGTTATCCAGGTCTTTGCACCAGTTATGAAGGGTAGGAGTCTGTTAGGATCCCCAGTGTCTTGCTATATTAGGCTTGGCCAACATCATGCCTAGCGTCACCCAGTCTTGCGCTGCTTGGTTGAGATCTGTGGGCTCCCATACATTAAGAAGACATTGTTTTGGTTCTGGGAGAAGCGTAGTCGCCATAACTTGCAATAGTGTGCGCATATCCACCCTCCAGTATCGTGCTATCTCTGGATAGAGCCAGAGAGTATGAATGAGTATGCCCTCTGCACCACATTGCCAAAGGCAGAGCGGTGTATCTGTCCAGTTAATCTTGTGCATGAGCGTCCGCGTATAATAAGTGCGATGTAGGATTTTTTATTGTACTAATTCCAATTTAGACAATATTGCCAACCTCCTTAGGGGATGCAAGCGCTGCATACCAGTCCAACTTTTTTAGCACATGGGGTTGTGTCCTGCACTGTGGCCGGGTTGGACAACATATACAATTTATACCAGTCCAAGTCATCTAACTGCCCCACTTCTGATTCCCATTTGATTTTAAGGGCTTCAGTGGGGTCTGTCTTGTTATTAATTATTTTCCGGTACGTGTGAGATAGCTTTTTTATTGAGGTAGTCAGTGAGAAGCCTATTCTCCAGTGGGGAATATTCTGCAAGTTGTGTCCCTGGTGGAATCTGTGCTGTGAGTGCGGCCTGATTTGCATATACCGAAACTTTTCCGTGTTTGCCAGTCCATATGTGTCCTGTAATTGGGCAAATGTGACCATTTCTCCTTTCTTCCACAGATCTCCCACTCTTGATATTCCTATCAGGTCCCATTGTCGAAAATCTTTAGTGTTGGGCAGTGTACCTAATCTTTTCATGTCCTCCAATGGCATGGCCTGTGTCATCACTCCCTCCCACCCCAGTGCTCGTTGTGCCTCAAACCATATTTGAATAGTGTGTGCCGTTGGGCCTGTGCGGTTCTCTCTCCTGACCTTATTATATAATGCATCCATAATCCCAGCTGGCTCCAGCAGATGTCTATCCATACAATACGCTGGGTCATCTTGGGGTACGTGAAGCCATTGATTTATAACCACGAGTTGTGAGGCCCAATAATATAGTTTGATGTTGGGGAGAGCAATGCCTCCATCATACCAACTTGTTGTCAGTTTTTGCATTGCTTTATGCAGTGCTTTCTCATCCCATAACAGACTTGTTATTTCCGCATTTATCGTTGTAAAATATGTTAGGGTGACTGGGAACGGGGTATTCTGCAGTACGTATTGGAACCTGGGGTACGCCATCATTTTAAAGAGGGCCGATCTCCCCAGAAGTGTCGGTGGTAGTGTGCGCCAGTGCCCGACGTTGCGACCGAAGCGCGTCAGTGGCGGTGTAAGGTTTTCATATATGAATTGTGTTTTATCGTGTGTTATGTATATCCCCAGGTATTTAAATCCTTTATATGCTATTTGTATTTCGCATCCCCTTGGAAGCTGTGGCGGGGAGCCCCGTAGCACATAAAGGAGCGATTTAGTCCAATTTATGATATGCGTGGAGACCCGCCCATACGATGTACAGATGTACAGCCGACAGTTAATCGAGCATGCCGGTGATGCCAGGTACAAAAATACATCATCCACATATAACGAGATGTGGTCAACCCATGGCCCACTTTAAACCTCTGATAACTGGGTCTTGACGTATCCAGGCGGCCAGAGGCTCCAACACCAAAGCGAAGAGGAGCGGTGACAAAGGGTAGCCCTGCCGTGCTCCCCTACCCAATGGGAAGTCGGACGATATATGACCATTTACTACGACCTCTGCCAATGGCTGTTTATAGAGTAATTGGACCCTTGCACAGAACTTGGAACCAAATCCCTGATGTAGGAGGACCGCAAAGAAGAAATGCCATTCGACTAGATCAAACGCCGTTCGCCCATCTAGTGATAGAATAACCGCATCCTCCTCTATAGTAGAGTGGCGTGCTATGACGCTTTGCAGCTGCCGCAAATTCAGGGCCGTGTTCTGGTTTGGCATGAATCCGGACTGATCTGGAAGAATCACTGTGGTTAGGTGTGGCTGTAGTCTTGTGGCCAGTTTTTTTGTCAGTATTTTCGCCTCTGCATTAATTAAGGAGATTGTACCAGCATAAATAGGGGACCCCCTCTTCAATACTTCTGGCCAGGGAAAAGAGAGGAAAACAACAATACAGCGAAACAAACTTCCCTCGTGGCCTCAATACTTTACATTTTATGACATAGTTCTCATTTTTCAAGAAGAAAGGTCCTTCAAGATATGACAGAGAATGTGTAATTCCACGCCAGGTCGACGCGCGTTTCGGTGGGCTTGTACCACCTTCCTCAGGACCTCAAGAGAGAAAAGTTTGTGCGGACACAGGGTATCCTCTAGTAACTGTAGTGATGCGCAAAAACGCTTTCAATTGTTGAGTGGTTATTCGATTCAGTTATCAGTCCAAAAAGAAAAAAAGCTTTGCGAGTAAGGACTTATTTATTACTGTGTTGCTTTTTCTTAATTTGCATATTCTCAAGTAGGATCTTTGACGGATTTATCTTCTTGGCACCAAGAGGCTTGTCTTTGTATTAATTCCTTTGATTCTTTTGATAGATTACAATTCACCAATTATTTATCCTTTTCGTTCTGTTTATGGGTAGAGATACTGTTCAAAAAGCCGTTCATTTTGTCTCGCGCACCTGCATCGAATCAGTTTGAGAATGTACCGTCGACCTGGCGTGGAATTACACATTAATATCTGTGCTACCTTAACTACAGAACAAAAGAGACTGTTTGGGATGATTATGAATGTTTGTTTAGTATGCAAGCTTGGTTAAATGTGTAGGTGTGTGTGTTACTGGGTATCGTTTGTGTTTTTTATGTAAAATTTGTGCAATATACAAGTGATGAAGTGTTTTTTATCATTGAAAATGTACTGATTAATGAATTTGTAATGAAATATATTTATCTAAAAAAAGTGAAAAAAAGTTTTCCGATACAAGAAAATGAATAAATTACTGAAAAGTTATTTGAAATAAGTCTCTGTCATATCTTGAAGGACCTTTTTTCTTGAAAAATGAGAACTATGTCATAAAATGTAAAGTATTGAGGTCACGAGGGAAGTTTGTTTCGCTTAATTAAGGAGATTGGTCTGTAGTACATACAGTCATGCGGTGGTTTGCCGGGTTTGTGCATTGCCACTATATTGGCCAGTCGCTGATCTCTGGGCAAGATTCCCTTCTCTAAACTTTCTGTGTACATATTCAATAAATGTGGTATGAGTTTAGGTGCTCCTTTCTTATAAAACTTCACCGGAATTCCATTTGGCCCTAAGGCCTTCCCTGTGTGCAGTGCGCCTATTGCCACCTCTAGTTCTTCTGGCGTCAGGTCTTTTTCCAGAGCCTCAACCACAGCAGGTGTTAGTGTGGGCATGGTTATATCTTTGAGGAGTTCCATATTTTCGACTGTCATTGTTGTGGCCAATGGGGTATATATCTTTTTGTAATGTGTCGCAAAAGCCTCCGTTATGCGCTGGGGCTCTGCCGTCAAGCTCCCATCCTCCAACTCAATCTGTGCCACCCAGTTAGACCTTTCCTTCTTATCGAGCCATGCTAA
This sequence comes from Lissotriton helveticus, assembly GCF_964261635.1. NCBI lineage: Eukaryota > Metazoa > Chordata > Amphibia > Caudata > Salamandridae > Lissotriton > Lissotriton helveticus. Next base: position 1,299,724,832 of record NC_136067.1, on the reverse strand, counting down.
AAGCTTACCCGCCTTGTCACCTAACTCATAGATAGTGTTGTGTGTTTTAGTGAGCATAGTTTTTGCCTCTTCCCAAACAAAGGCCTTGTACTCCTGTTGTGCCAAGTGCACCCTATGTGCCGTGTTCTCATCAGTGTGTGTAGCATGTTCTGTGTCTGCCCCAGACACTCTTTGCTCCAGACTTTCAATTTTCTGTTTCTGAGTCTGTTTGTGACCCGCAATTAGGGAAATCGCCTGCCCTCGAAGTACTGTTTTATAAGCCTCCCACAGTGTCGTCAGGATGTGACTGAGTGTTGGTTTTCTGCGAAATAATTCTTCATCGTTTTAATGAGGGCTTTACTAATCTTAAGGTTTTGAAGGCATCCGGAGTGAAGCGGGAACATCGGCGCCGCCTCGGAGTGGAGGCTGTGTATGTAATGAGCACTGGAGAGTGATCCAAAAAAACCCTGGCTAAATGTGTGATCTCTGTGACCCCTGCCAGCCCGTCGCTAATGTGAAGATGTAGTCTAATCTGAAGAGGCTGTTATGTACTCCAGACTGGAATATGAATTGACATTTGATCGGGTATCTGGTTCTCCATACGTCCATTAAACCAAGAGCTTTAGTGAACTCCACCAGTCTAAGATTCATGATGTTGTGGTCTCTAGGGGGATTTGAGCATCCATGGTCATATTAAAATCGCCGTCAATTACCTGCTCGCCTTGTGGGAGCGTTAAGAGGAATTTCCCCAGGGCTGGGAGAGTCGTCTGGTGTAGTGTCGGAGGGATGTAAACTGACACTAAGTTATCAATTTTACCGTCCCATTGACATGTTATCGCCGCAAACCTCCCCTGGTCATCTTTCCGGGACCCAGCTATTATTATTGGGAAATGCTTGTTAATTAGGATCCCCACTCCACGAGAGCCAAAAGTAAAGTCTGAGTGCGCCACCATTTTTTTTTTGGTTTGGTTTTTTTTCATTTATTTTAATTTGCCAAATAAGAAAAGATACAAAGCAAGAATCAGGTGAACACCGCCCCTACCCCCAAAACCCCAAACGATATACACAGGGAGCATATTACATCATGGCAAGAGTGCACAACTCTTGGACAAACTTCAAATGAAAATCTACAAGCGTGTATTTGTATTACCAACGAATGCATCACCCGCACAAGTCAGACTCAAATTCGGTTTGCAATCTCAAGTCCTGCTGAAAAAGTATGAGACCATAAAATTCTGGTACAATGTGTGGATGAACCAAGAAATTGCGCTGTACCGTGCCATGTGGGAAACAATCAGTAAAAGTTCCAACTCGTACTATGCCAAGTACCTTAAATCATCGCTTGAATCCACTAACTTGGCTGCACTTTGGGAATCCAAGCTTCCAGTGCTTTCCTTTAAACAGTTGACAAAAAAGGCTGCCAATAGGCATTCGTTGCTAAATGATAAAATAACTTTTAGTCATCGGTCCCACGCTTGGATGACAATTCAAGCTTACAAAAAACTAGCACCAGCAACCTACCTAGACCTTGCTTTCTCGACATTCATCAAACGGAAATACCTCAATTTAAGGCTGGGCAGCCTACCAACAAATGCTGAGTTACCAAAATGGAAGCCCCAAGAACGTGATGGATGCTGTTTATGTGGCGCAGGAAGACAAGACTTTATCCACCTGATCTGTATTTGCCCGGCCCTGAACCTGGAACGTCGGAGTTGGTTGAAGACCAAGTTTAAGGAATATGGAACACGCACCTGCCGGTCTGCGATCACGCTAATCCTGTGCTCAGTTGATCCGCAACTCATCTGCAGGGCAATCAAATTCATTGACAATTTCGAGAAAAAGCAAAATAAACTGGCGAAGTCTTGAGCCCTGAACATATTTACTTTACTAACCCGAAAGACGCTCTCATTTTTATAACTTTTTTTATTCACTCAACAGTGTAAATTTTCGTGTGTTTTAATATGGCTGCATTTACATTTTTGTAATGGTTTTTTACTAACTATACAATAAATATTATTATTATTATTATTACACAGGGTTAGGCACTTGATGTCAAACACAAAACAAAAAGAAAACCGACAGTCACAGTTTACAAAACCAATTTCTGCAAATAGGGTAAATGAAACTAAGAGAAAAATTAGGTAGATGGTAAAAAAAGCATACATTTCAAAAAAGCCCTCCGTCTACACCTGGTTTAGCCACATAGTCAGAGGATCCCATATTATTAGCTCCTTTCTTTTTCCCCGTATGCCTTTCTTTGCATAGATAGCTTTCTCAAAATGGCATGTCGAGACCAATCGGTCCAACAAGTAAGAAAAAAGAGAAGGATTTAAGTCAATCCAAACAGAAGCTAAGCAAATACGAAAAACTGTCATAGCAGCAAAAATAAATGCTCCACTTCTTTTCCGACTGACCTTATCCTGAATTCCCAATAGGATAGTCGTTGGGGTTAAATCAATATCAGTAGAGAGAACTTTCCTGTATTTTAGCGAGAAGAGGAATAAGCTTTGGGCAAGTGGCAAACATGTGAATTGAGTCTGCCCCATACTCTGAACATCTATGGCACATCGTCCCTTTCCCGGACCCCCATTTTGCAACCCGGCTCGGTGTGATATACAAGAAGAAAGCAGTTTTAAAAAATTGTGCCTGTAACTTAGTTGACAACAAATCCTCTTGGGCAGATCTTAGAACACAGAAAAAGATATTATAGGGATTCCCAGTTTGGAATGCCACTTGCTGGCTATCTTATGAAGATCATCAGGCATTCGGCTGTTCAATGCTGAATAGATTGTTCCTATCCGAGGTAAAACAGGGGCTCGTAGCTTGTCAAAAAGATCTATCTGCGCAAATCCTATGGCCCCCCTTGCCTTTCGGGCCAAGAAATCTCTCATAGCGATGTACTTAAAGGTATCTTGGCCCCGTAGATTGAATTGGGTTTTTAAATCAATAAATGGCTTAATTCTGTCAATAGTAATTAAATTGAAAAGAAAAGAAGGGGAAACCTAAAGTCCACAAGCAAAGTTGGGGAAGGGTGTAGAGAATGTTCCTCTAAGATAAGACACTTATTCGGGACTTCCGTTAGATAGAAAGGAATAGTTCCTTTTCTTTGTCTGACTTTAGGTTTCCCCTTTTTTCTTATCTCTAGAGCGTGGCCTCCCTTACTCTGAGTTTGGTCCAGGTGAGGTGAGGTAATTTCCCCTGTCAAGAAGGGTGAGTAAGGAACTGTAGTGGTCCTTTTCCAAACAGATTTATATAGTTGAATATCCAATGTATTTATCCACTTTGCATTTTTTGTTTTAGGTGATTGATACACCAGCTGACATGGAGGAATAAGAAAATATATCCTTTTAGATGTCACTGTATTTGTTTTCTTATTACTTTAAGTGTATGTTGCACTAGCAGTAGCAAAAGTTTTTAAGAACAGAGGCCCTGAGGAAAGCCAAGGGAGTAATTCCCCTACTTGACAGAAACATGTCGGCCCCTAAGCAGTCATTTGTTTATACTGCGTTGTTGCGCTGTTCGGGTTTTTAAATAGAAAGAGGCTTACAGCTATTAAAGTTGTCTTACTGTGAGTTCTCTATTCCTTTTTAACTTCACTTTCCTTACACTTTCACACTTTGCACTGCACTTGGTTCCATTTAGTGATCCCACGCATGGTCAATAAGTGATTGTGGGTTTGACCCCAGTCCTGCAAGCTGGTTCGGATAAAGTCTCAATGATCTAGAGACACTTCGGTCCTGCATTGTGGATGACCAGATGAGAAAATAGGATCACTAACAAGATTTTGATGGTAATCCATCTCTGGATCTTGGGTCTCACCTACTCTTGCTGGTGGTCATATGAGTTGGATTAGTAAACTCTATAATTAGACCATTTGGTTATTTGAATTGGTACTTTGACGACCTAATAATCTGTATAGTCTTTTGAGTACACTTGCCTCTTCTGTGTTTTGAGACCCCCAGGTCTTTTTTGTATATGCAATATGTGTATTAGGGGATGATGACCTGGGCTGGTCTCTAAACTTCCCTTAGACCCTCCAACCCCCGTTCATGTTTTCTTTCTTTCCTCCTGTTCCAATGCCAAAGTAGCGCTTTTGGGATCTGGTATAGTAATAGCGAGATCATCGGCATAGGCCAAAATGTTAGTGTTCCAACCAAATCTACTCACTGGCCTGATTGTATGATAATTTTCTATCTTTTTGATCAGTCGGTCCATGTAAAGAACAAAAAGCAATGGGGTGCAAGGACATCCTTGGCGGGTACTCCGTGAAATTGGGAATTGTTCTGTTATTTTACCATTTATTACTACACTAGCTGAAGGGTTGAAATAAAGAGATTGAATTGCTTGAATTAACTTTGGCCCAAAGCACATCTTCTTCATAATGTCCCATAAAAATTGCCAGGAGACCCGATCAAGTGCTTTTTCTGCATCCAATAAAATTAGGGCCATCGAGTCTCCTAGTGTCTGAGCTGCATTGAACAAGGTTATGGCCCTTCATATATATTCGGGGGTGCCCTTCTTAGGGATAAACCTGTGCTGCCAAATAGACACCAGTGGTTTGATCCTCAAGGAGAGTCTTGTTGCAAAGATTTTAGAAAATATCTTTGAATCACAGTTTAGTAGGGTGATTGGACTATACGAGCCCTTTTCAAGCGGTGACTAATCCTTTTTTAGAAAAATTATAATTTTGGTATTGGACCAGGAGAAGGGAGAGAGCTCCCCTTCGAAGATAGCAGCTACCAATGAGATGAAAATTTCCTTTATTTGGGGAGCAAAGACCTTATAAAACTCGACCAGAATACCATCGACCCCAGCGGCCTTTCCATCCAGTAGACCAGCAAGCGCCGTGGCTATATCCTCCCAAGTTGGAGGTTCCTCGAGCTGATGTTGATCTTCCGAGCAAAGTTGGAATAGAGAGATTTTATCAAGGTAGTCAATGGTTTTAATCTCTCTCTGCTCTACTGAAAGACTGTCCTCCTCAGCATAAAGAATCTTATAAAACTTTCTAAAAGGCACCTTGAATTTTAGTTGGATCATTAGTAACTTTTCCAGATGGAAGTTGGATCGAAAGAATGGTGATGGCCAATGAGGTCGCTGCATTCATAGTTTCTCTCCCGAGCCGAAGCCCATTTGACTGAAACCTTCTCAGCATGAACTGATCCGATTTCGGCCTTAGAGACTGTCACTTCTAGTTGAGCTGTTTCTGTCTCCACCCTGGCTTGAACTGCAAGGATCAATTTCTCTTCAGCCTTTATAAGTTTTCCATGGACCCGCATTGTTTCTTTTTTATTTTTTCTAATGGTAAACCTTAGGGTCTCCCCACGTATACCTGCCTTTAGTGCATCGCGGACCATCCTGATTGAGGCTGACCCTTCATTCCATTCAAGGAACTCAGAAATCCATGTCTGCATGTGTATACGATATCCGTCATCGTATAATAGGGCTCTTTCAAAGCTCCATGCAGGGATTTCTCTAGATTTTCCGAGTCTTCGGATGTTCAGGATAAGCGGGTTATGATCTGACATGAAGAGTGGGGCAATATCTATAGAACAGTCTCGAAGTAGAGAGGATGAAACCAAAAATTAGTCTAGCCTGGCTAAAGAGCAATGCGGAGCGGAGAAATAGGTGTATCCTAGAAGTGCAGATTTTAAATTAGCCCACACGTCGCTAAACTCATGGGTTTGCATTAAGTTTAAAACTGTTTGATGTAGTTGGGGCTTCCTACCGATATATTTCCACTCGTCACTAGCTTTCCAATGCAAAACAACAGTTGATGGACAGAATGCAGAACAATGTCATACATTCACCCCAGTACAGAGATCTGGGCCTAAATCCATCATTTTTTTGCTCACCATGCCATTCCAGTCTGAACCTAGCCATATGCAAATCAGTCTAGACCCTGTGCCCCATGGGAACAGTCCAGCGGTATGTTCAGACTTGAGTCCCATGCTCTCCATGCCATTGGAATCAAGCTATCCTGGCTGATGACCGCTGATAGCCAGAAACCGGTCCTAGGATGCTTGATTCCGGTCCATGGAAGACATGACTTGGCAGTTCGGGCTGGACTGTTCCCATGAGGCACAGGGTCAAGACTGATTTGCTTATGGCCATGTCTGAACTGGGGTGGTGTGGTGAGCAAAATAACGATGGACTAAACCCAGTTCTGTCACGGGGGTGAATGTTTTGCCAGTGCGCAACATTCCGTTCATCAATTGTTGTTTTTGCATTTGTCACCCCGAGTGGGACGGGTATGCTCAGACGTAAGTCTTGTGCTCTCCATGCCACTGGAATCAAGCTATCATGGCTGATGACGGCTGATAGCCAGAAATCGGTCCTAGGATGCTTGATTCCGGTCCATGGAAGACATGGCTTGGCAGTTCAGGCTGGACTGTTCCCATGAGGCACAGGGTCACGACTGATTTGCATATGGCCATGTCTGAACTGGGGTGGTGTGGTGAGCAAAATAATGATGGACTAAATCCAGTTCTGTGATGGGGGTGAATGTTTTGCCAGTGAGCAATATTCCGTTCATCAATTGTTGTTTTTGCATTTGTCACCCCGAGTGGGACGGGTATGCTCAGACGTAAGTCTCGTGCTCTCCATGCCACTGGAATCAAGCTATCCTGGCTGATGACGGCTGCTAGCCATACACCGGTCCTAGGATGCTTGATTCCGGTCCAGGGAAGACATGGCTTGGCAGTTCGGCTGGACTGTTCCCATGAGGCACAGGGTCAAGACAGATTTGCATGTGGCCATGTCTGAACTGGGGTAGTGGAGTGAGCTAAAGAATGATGATGGATTAAACCCTGATCAGTTGACTGGGGGTGATTGTTTGATTTGCTCAAGCGGTCCGTCCATCATCCCCTTTGGTATCGCAAAGTTATAAGCACATCATAAAATGCTTTTCCTATGGAAACTTGGTCCTAACCGTAACTATCTACTGACAAGGGTAATTTTAAGGTGGGTATGGGTTTTTGGGTGGTACGTGTATTTCTAGGGTTAAGTGTGGGTATGGGTTTTTGGATGGAAAGCGTAATTTTAGGTTTGGTGTGGGTTTTTAGATGGCAACGGTAATTTTAGGGTTTAGGGTTGGTATGGGTTTTTGGTATTGCAAAGGTATTTTTAGAGTTTGGGGTGGGTGTCGTCTTTTGGGTGGAAAGAGAATTCGTAGAGTTTAGAGTGGATATAGGTTTTTGGGTGGAAAGGGAATTTCTAAGGTTTGGGGTGGGTGTAGGTTTTTTGGGTGGAAAGGGATTTTATAACATTAATAGCGAGTATAGGTGTGTGTGCATGTGTGGGTGTCTGTGTGTGTGTGTGTATATATAGGACTATAAAAGAGAGGCATATAAACATTTAAATGACGAGCAATGCTAAAAAATACAATATGGCGCTAATAAAGAAAATGAGCACAAATTACAAGGATGAGCTTACTCTTTGGAAAAGAAAGGGCCTCATTACTAAAGCTGAATTTACATTTCTCAACAATGAATTCCCTACCATGCCTCCGTTGTACTTTATCCCAAGGTATACAAAAATAAGTCCCCAGTACCAGGAAGGCCTATAATATTGGCACAAAAAAGCATCTTTGAGAATACATCTAAATATATGGATTATTACTTGCAAGAATTTTTTACAAGTCTCCCTATGTAAATTTGTGACACCACTGACTTCCTGCAAAAACTCAATGACCAGTATTGGGCTTCTGACTACATATTCTTAACCATGGACACCACTGCCCTATATACTAGTATTGCACACAGATGGGATGAAGGCTGTCAAACACTTTCTTGAAAAAAGATCTATTGAAATGTACGAGGACAATCAAATCATTTTCAATATGATACATTGGTGCCTGCATAATAATGTTTTTCTTTTTGACAAAACAGTATTCCAACAATTGAGAGGTATTGCTATGGGGGCATGCTTTTCCCCCAGCTATGCATGGACCTGATGAAAATGTAATGTTGGCCTCTTTAGAATCATCTCAATTTTGTAATCTACAACATGTGAGGGTTAATTTGACTTTAATCCCAACTGGAAAGTTCATTCATGCCAGGTAGAGAAAGTGATGACAATGCCATCCACTGGGTATTCCTGTAAGCCCTTCAAAAGGATAAGGCTGTACTAATAAACTGTAAAAACAAGATTGCGCACATTCTTTCACACTTACATCAGAACTCCCTGGTTGCCCTTGAGATGGTGTAACATATCACAATGTGGTGCACAATACAGGTGGTTTAATTTAGCAGTTCCTGAAGACTGCTCAACACCAAATAATACCAAATTCTTCTGTAAATTCTGTATAATCTTGTTATACCTCCGGTCTTTATCCCTTTGGCAAAGCTTGTAATCCCAGCTCTACAACATCCTGCAACTCAGCAGGGTCTAGATCTCATCCTCTATTTTTTGGAGGTGGCAGGCATTGCTCTTTGCTCTCTAATAAGGTAGGCATTTCAGCATCTATTATTTGCTACATGTCATCACTAGAGGTGGTGAGATGTGCTTGGTAGCGGGAACGAAGGATAGTGTTTACACAGTGGAACAAGCATATTTTGCCCACAGAAACGACAGAGAGGAGGAGATTTGCGTTTTTTTTTCAACAAATTAATAGTTAAAAACTTAAATTAATCAATGTTGTCATAAGCCAATATTCACCTGAATACAACACATATAAATATAGTCCACACAAATCAAACAGCAAATGCAAAGTCAAGTTATTGAAAGACAGAATAGGCAAATCATAAAAGGATTCAGTTGCTCTGAAGGGAGCACCCTAATGCTAAAGTAAAGTTGCAGGCAAAGCAAATATAATGACTCAGATAAAACCGAATGAAGGTTTGAATCAAAAGGAAAATTAATTTGTTCAAGAAACAGTCTCTATGAGCAGAATTAAAAGGAGCATTGGCTCACAAGCTTAGGAAAGGGAAATCCGCCTACAAGGGTGGACAGAAGTAAGTCTAACTGTAAGACTACACAATTTAAACCATGAAAATCAACAGACAAATACACTCCTACGGTTCCCCCAGAGAAATAACCCATCAAAATGAAACATTCATGTACTGGTCGGTGTCATCCTCCTTCTCAAGAGTAATACAACCCAGAACCATCACCGTGGCTTTTATAGATATTACGCAAGGGATGATTCTTTGTTACTGGCTCCCTTCTCATGCAGGTGTTGAGATTCAATGTCCAAATCATTAAGTGCTACCACAACAACCTGCACGCAAAATTCTAACTATAACAATACAGTCAATAGGAGCACAGTTGCTCTTGGTGCCTGAAGCAAGAAAAAGAGGCACAGGAAGCAGAAATACAACATTTCATTTAATATGAAATCTTTCAACTGAGGTCTACATTGACTCCAGCTCAGCAAACTCTAATTATGGTTAGCTGTTAATGTAAATATCACTCTTTATAGTCAATATAGAAATAAATGATATGTGTAAATAGTTTAGCAATTATTATATGTGGTATGAATTCTCATGTCATTAAATTAGGTAAAAGAACAGTAACATTACGTAGCCAATTTCCCATCTCTGAAGGTTCGCATAGCCATCGCAAAAATAATTCACCATTTTCTTTCACGATAGTTCAGAACTAGTTGTTGACTTCTGCTGCTTACCACTAGATTCCTCCGGCTCCTTTAACTCGTCACAAAGACAGCACTGCCTCTATGCCAATTCTATTCATCTTGTTTTCTTTTCATTCGGTTACTCTCAGTTGATCTCTCTCCTCCTTTCTGTTTGAACTCTTCTTCCTTTTCCCACTACCAATTCCACCAAGCTGTTTGCCGACAACAGAAAATTATTTTCTAATTGCTTTCCAAGCACCTGTCTCTTCCAACCCTTTCAAACCTTCAGATAGCCTTGTTATATTCTTTACATAACTGTCGATCTCCCAGCTTTGCACATATATGTGGCATTGTTGGATTCATAATATTTTACAAACTATGCCTTCTTTTGCAGGCAAAATGTCTAAAGCAAGCTTCTTCTGCAAAAGCATGGCTCTTACAGCAACTAATTCAGTATTAATGGCTAGCAGCGCACCAACTGTGCTGGTTGTGAGTCTATCTCTATGGTGGACAGTTTTCTAATCTGCAGATCATTTAAAAATACCACTACAAATGGAATGATAGCCCTTATAATATCACAGGCCTAATGTGAAGCACTTTGCTTTCCTCTCCCAGGAAACTTTTTTTCCCATGTCACCTAATCTATCTATGTGATGCACTCTGGAAAACTCTATAGCTACAAATATATATATATACATTCGTCCCACACACATAATAAACTCCAAGAATGACAATATAATTTCCTTCAAATAGCTGCTCTGTATATTTTAAAACCTAAAATCTATGTGGGCATTCACTCCAACCCATAATCTGAGAATTCCAAACATTTGAATTTCTCCTCAGGAAACAAAATTTTCCTTGCTGCTCCTAATCCACCCTCAATTTCCATTGCACTCCAGCTAATCCCTCTTTCTCCTCTTCCTTTCCCAAAACACCTTTTTATTCATCCTTTCTATTCTTTGCTTTCTGTGCAAGTTCTTTTCCGCCTGTCTTCCAAGTCATCAATAACATTTATTTCAACCTTACAGGTTAAATTTTATGTGTGGGCTCGGCAGTGTCAAGCCTAACTTGTGACCTAAAGAAGTGCCACAAAGTATCTATATATTTAGCATTAGAGTGGAGATTCAAATATAGGTATATGGCACCTCAGAAAAGGCTGAAGACCTGATTAAAATCTTGGTGGATGGGTTACCTTATTACAGTGGTGACAGATATCCCGTCCGCCAAAATATGAATCCCATATGATATAATAGGATTTATATTTTGGCGGACCAGACATCCGTCACCTTCGTGATGGAGTAACACGTCCACCAATATCAAAATCAGGCCCTAATCTCCCTGATGATACAAAAGATTAAACATTATTACTACAAGACAGACCATACTTGAAGGGAATACAATGAAAGGTCATACCCTCATCCACCAATGTCAAAATCGTTTTGCCTCTGGAATTACCATAGAAGAGTAGGCTCATGCTAGCATACTACTGCATTTGGTGGGCCTCCCAGTGGAGTTGGCTTGCCTTGATAATTCTCCTCAGACCACCACCACTAGCAAAGTGCATGTCAAATTTGAATTTGAAAGAGGCAGCTTAAGTTGCCCCAAACTCCGATCCAATCCATTCATCTTTCACAGGATCACAATTTGTCATCATGAGAAGGAGCCATCTTGGGGCAGCCATGTCCCTATCCCATCATGCATATTTGCATTAAGTCTTACTATTGCATCAAAAAGCACAGCCACATCCCTATAGACATGAAGTCCAGCACAGACCTATCCAGCAGGTGATTTAGAGGGTAAAGAGTCAGAATATCGAGTAGGAAATGTCGACTTGCACTAATATTGATTGCAAAATATCGAGATACATAAATATCTACTGCAAGAATATTGTGGTCAAGAATATCGAGTTTCAGGTAAGAAATATATTTTTCTAAAATATCACAGTCATTAATATCATGTGCAAAATTATAAAAGTAAAAATATTGTTTTTTAGTTAGTGTTATGTATTTTAGTATGTATTTTAAATGTATGTGCTCTATTGTTTGTTAAAGTATTGCATTTGTTTTTTAATATATGTTTTAGCATTTTTAGAAATTATTAATTTTGTTTTAATTAAATGTTGCGTTTTAGTTGCATAGTGGGTTGTGGGTTTACCAGTGATGTCATGAGTGATGTCACTGACCATGTCATGAGTTATGTAATATGTGACGTCATCAGCAGTGCATTGGGGGCGCACAAGTTATAGTTAGCTGAAGTAACTATAACGGGGGAATTTCAATGGTTTTGTATGAGTGAAATGTCCAGCTTATTATCACATGTGTGAAACCTATGGTTTTTTCAGTGAATTTCTAAGGTTTTTTTAAATGCTAATTCCTAACTATAACGTGGCTGAAGCCTATGGTTTTTTCAGTGAATTTTTAAGGTTTTTTAAATGCTAATTCCTAACTATAACATGGCTGAAACTTATGGCTTTTTCAGTGAATTTCAAAGGTTTTGTAAATGATCATTTTTAAATGTATTAATAGTTATATTTTTTTATACTAATATACTACATTGTTTTAAAGTATTTATTTTTAGATATTTTATTTTTTAAACTACATTACATATTTTTAATATAAATTGAAAAAAAAGTTTTAAAAAATTTGAAATTGTAATATTTTTTTTATTTTTATATTTTTTTAATTTATATATATTGTATATAGCAGGCAATGATATCCTATGGAAGGAAATTCAAGTTACTGGTAAGTGCAGTTAAATGTACTTTTCAGGAATAGTAGTGAGCTGAAAGATGCAGCACTGAGGCCTCTCCAGTCAATATTAGCCTATGGAAGGAAATTCAAGTTACTGTAACTTTTATTTATTTATTTTAAAGGTTTTCTATAGCGCTGCTGGACCCGAGAGTATAAGAGCGCTTTACATAGTGAGAAAAAAAATAAAAAATAAAAATTTCAGTAGTGGGCTGAACGATGCAGCACTGAGGTATCTCCTGATAACAGGTGAGTAAATCAGAATTCATAGTTCGGCTGATTTTAGAGGAATTTTTTAAAGTTCCAAAACTCCACACTTAAAAAAAATTCCAAGTGAAACCAGTCAATGTTAGCCTATGGAAGGAAATTCAAGTTACTGTAAGTATGGATAGAATTACTTTTCAGGATCAGTAGTGGGCTGAAAGATGCAGCACTGAGGGATCTCCTGATAACAGGTGAGTAAATCAGAATTCATAGTTTGGCTGATTTTAAAGGAATTTTTTAAAGCTCCAAAACTCCACACTTAAAAAAAATTCCAAGTGAAACCAGTCAATGTTAGCCTATGGAAGGAAATTCAAGTTACTGTAAGTATGGATAGAATTACTTTTCAGGATCAGTAGTGGGCTGAAAGATGCAGCACTGAGGTCTCTCCTGATAACAGGTGAGTAAATCGGAATTCATAGTTTGGCTGATTTTAAAGGAATTTTTTAAAGCTCCAAAACTCCACACTTAAAAAAAATTCCAAGTGAAACCAGTAAATGTTAGCCTATGGAAGGAAATTCAAGTTACTGTAAGTATGGTTAGAATTACTTTTCAGGATCAGTAGTGGGCCGAAAGATGCAGCACTGAGGTCTCTCCTGATAACAGGTGAGTAAATCGGAATTCGTAGTTCGGCTGATTTTAGAGGAATATTTGTACGTTTCAAAAATAGACACTTAGAAACTTTTCTGGTGAAAACCACACAATAAATTCCTATGGAAGGAAATACAAGTTACTGGTAAATACGCTTAGATTTACTTTTCAGGGTCCATACTGCGCTCAAAGATGCAGCACTGACGTCTCTTGTGATAACAGGTGAGTATATCGGAATTCGTAGTTCAGCTGATTTTAGATGAATATTTTGCTCAATAAGGAAGGAAGGGGGCGGGGCCTGAGGTAACATGTGTGCAAACACGCCCTGTGGCGCGTTTTAGGTTGGGGAATTAATTCCTCTTCAATCCTGAGGTCCCCTGTGAGCCAACTAGCCCACCAGGTACCTCCAGTATGCGCCTTGCAGCTGTGTTGCAGAGAGGTGTTCAGTGGGCACGCCCCCTTTTTACAACACTCTGCAACACAGCTCTGTGGCGCATACTGGAGATACCTGTTGGACTAGTTGCCCCCTAGGGGACCTCTGAATTGAAGAGGAATTAATTCCCCAACTTAAAAGGCGCCATAGGGCATATTTGCACTCACATCACCTCAAGCCCCGCCCCCTACCCTCACCACTGTGCAAACGCCCCCTGTAGCGTGTTCTAAGTTGGAGGGTTAAGTCCCCTTGCATACTGGGGTCCCTGGGGGCCAACTAGCCCAGCAGGAACCTCCAGTATGCGCCAGGGGGCTGTGTTGCAGAGAGGTGTAAAAAGGGGCGTGGCCTCATTACACCTCTCTGCAACGCAGCCTCCTGGTGCATTTGCAAAGGTCGAACTAATTCCCCTTGCATACTGGAGGTCCCTGGGGGCCAACTAGCCCACCAGGAACCTATAGTATGCACCAGGGGGCTGCATTGCAGAGAGGTGTAATGAGGCCACGCCCCTTTTTACACCTCTCTGCAACACAGCCCCCTGACGCGTTTGCAGAGGGAGAACTAATTCCCCTTGCACACTGAGGGTCCCTGGGGGCCAACTAGCCTCCTGGCATTGCCAACTTTTCAATTTTTTTGTGGAGGGGGACTGCATAGCCCCCTCCTATGCCCCATTAATGCCTCGGGGACCCCATCCCCCGGGTAATTCCAATCTTTTTTTAATTTAATTTTTTTATTTTAATGGTGGAGGGGGGCCGCGTGGCCCCCCTCCTGGGCTACGTCTGGCCCCGGGGACCCCATACCCCGGGGTCTGGCCCTCCTCGTTGCGGGCTGTGGAGGGTCCCCAAGCCCTCCATTTATTTATTTATTTTATTTTATTCAATTTATATAGCGCATTATACCCAGGGGTCTCTAAGCGCTTTGTCAAGTAGCACTAACAGATTCCTAAGTTAACCCGACCGATATTATAGCCCCACCCAGGCCTTCTGAAACAAAACGGTTTTCAGCTTCTTCCGGAAGGACATCAAATTAGACTCCCTCCGCAAATCCATCGGCAAATTATTCCACACTGCAGGGAGGGTATTAGAGATGGCACGGCCACCCACTGTGGCTAGTCTGACGCGTGGTTGGGTAGGAAGGAATGCTTCGGCAGATCTTAGCGCCCTGCCCGGTATGTATGGAATCAGACGGGTCTTGATGTATCCTGGGGCCTTGCCATAGAGTGATTTATGTGCGATGCAAAGCCCTTTGAAAAGCACCCTCTGCCTCACGGGCAACCAGTGTAGCTCGCGCAGAAGTGGGGATGCATGGGAATTCCTGGGTTTCTTAAAAATGAGCCTGGAGGCATCATTCATCACCACTCGAAGTTTGTCCAGAAGTTTTTGGGGCAATCCTAGATATGGCGAATTGCCATAATCCAACCTTGATAATATCATTGCGGAAACCGCCTGTCTCAAGGTTGAAAATGACAATAGTGGTGCGATTTTCCTGAGTTGTCGGAGAAGTCCGACACAGGTTCCTACCACCATGCTGACTTGCTTCCGCATGGATAATTTGTCATCCACATGGATGCCTAAGCTTTTTACCACCACTGCAGGTACTGGAGGTGGGCCAAGTTCTCTAGGCCAAAACCCATCATGCCAAGGACTACCCGCTATAGTGATTGGTAGAACCTCTGTCTTGTCAGGGTTGATTTTTAAGGAGTTCAGTGACATCCAGTTGGTTATGTGCTTAAGGATGTTTTGCAGCGTTGCTGACGCCCCAGAAACCTCATCCATTTGGATGATGATTTGGGTGTCATCGGCAGAGTTGTACACCTGACAATCCATTTGATTGAGGAGTGCAATCAACGGTTGTAAATATATGTTGAATAGCAGGGGCGACAAGGCAGACCCCTGCGGCACTCCACATGATGTTGACGTTGCAGTGGAAAGCAATTCTCCCAGCTGTACTCTTTGCGTCCTTTCTGACAGGAAAGAGGCGAACCAGGCCAGAGCTGTGCCCCGGATGCCGAAGTCCCTCAGCCGCGACAATAGTTGTTCATGACACACGGTGTCAAACGCCGCGGAGAGGTCTAACAACACCAGGGCACCAGATATCTTCCTGTCTGCCCTACTCCTGAGCTCATCCAAAATAGACAGCATGACCAATTCCGTACTGTGGTTCGCACGGAATCCCGATTGATTTGGTTCCAACAAGCCATTCCTTTCCAGGTGATCGTAAAGGTAGGGCAGTACATACTGTTCCAACACTTTGGCCAGGAAAGGAATCTGAGAAATAGGCATGAAATTTTTCAATGGTCCCTGCCGGCTCGCCGCATCCTGCGGGAGCCGGCATTAGTTTTCTTCATGGGGAGCAGCTAACATGCTGCTCCCCATGCAGAAAAGCAATCGGCTTTGGTTTTTGTAAGAGAGCGGGACACTGCAGGAGCCGGCCCTGGGGGTGGCGGTCCCCAGGGCAATCAAGGGCTCCAGGAGAGGGGCCGCACGGCCCCGGGGGGTGGCGGTCCCCGGGGCTGCGGGGGGGCCATGAGCCCCCCGTATACTTCATAATGAAGCCCTGGGGGGTGGCAGTCCCCGGGGCTGCGGGGGAGGCCGTGTGTCCACCGCTATTATACTTACTTTGCCCCGGGGGTGGCTGTCCCCGGGGCAGTGTGGGGGGATTGGGGCCCCCCCACACTTTTTTTTATAAAGCCCCCGGGATTTGGTCCCCCCGTGGGCTAATTAAAAATAAAGCAGACCGGGTTGTTATTTTTCACGGGGTACGCGTACCTACGTGTATCCCGCGATTTAAAACAAAAAATTGGGGGGGGCTTAGGGGTCCTTGTGGGACCCCCTGAGCAGGCCTAGGGGGTCAGGGTATTTCTACCCTTCCCCCTTTGCGTGTTTTTCGTGGTTTTTTTGCTGCTTTCTTGTGCCTCGGTTCTACCGAGGCACAAGATGGCTGTCAACACATCCTGGTTTGGAGTGTTGACAGCCAATTAGCATAAAGTTCATGCTCGGGAAGGTGCGCGTACTGTACGCGTACAGTACTTCATCTATAGATACATCTATGATTTTACTTTTGATTTTCTAAGAAACTACTGAATGGATTTACACCATTTAACAAAAAGCGTAATCTGCGAACCAAACTCTACCTTTTTGCCAAATTTGGTGTAATTCCGTTCAGCAGTTTGGGCTGTAGCCTCACTTAAAGAACCCTATGGATAATTGCATGGGGAAAACACGTTTTGGGACCCCCCTTTTTTCTTGGCCTCCACTTCACAAATCACCCCGAAACTTTCCGGGAAGGAGCGGAGCGGAGCAGGCCATGTTCTTGGAGAATTTTGCGAACATTCGTCGACCTGCGCCAAAGTTATTCCAAATAGAACGTTGCTGATTTCCTATGGAAACTAGGTCCTAACTATAACTACCTACTGGCGACCGTCAGTAGGTAATATATATATATATATATATATATATACACATATATATATATATATATATAGTTTTTTTATTATACTTTGTATTGTAGTTGATATTTTGTTTGTTTTTAAATTGTAATTTTGTTCTGTTGGAATAGTCATTTTTACCCCTACGCTATACAACACTTTCCCTACTGTTGTAATTGCTGGAGTGAGAATAGTAATTTTCTACCCTCCTCTATCCAACACTTTCCCTACTGTTGCACTCACTGGAGTGGGAATAGTAATTTTTATCC
Source organism: Lissotriton helveticus (assembly GCF_964261635.1). NCBI lineage: Eukaryota > Metazoa > Chordata > Amphibia > Caudata > Salamandridae > Lissotriton > Lissotriton helveticus. Next base: position 1,299,707,557 of record NC_136067.1, on the reverse strand, counting down.
CAACGCTATCCAACACTTTCTCTACTGTTGCAATCATTGGGGTGGGAATAGTAATTTGCACCCCTCTGCTAGCCAACACTTTCACTACTGTGGCACTCCCTGGAGTGGGAATAGTCATTTATCCCCTTTGCTATCCAACTCTTTCCCTACTTTTGCACACATTGGAGTGGGAATAAGAAAGTATTCCCCTTCACTATCCAACACTTTCCCTGCGGTTGCACTCACTGAAGTGGGAATTGTAAATGATTCCCCTTCGCTATCAAACACTTTCCCTACTGTTGCACTTGCTGGAGTGAGCATAGTAAATTATTCCCCTCCACTATCCAATACTTTCCCTACTGTTGCACTAAATGTAGTGTAAAATGTAGGTTTAAAAAATATTACATATTTTAATATTTTAATTTATATTATATCATTTTTTTATGTTACAGGTGTGTCTATATATATATATTTATCTTAGTTTTTTAATATATTTCTCACATGTTATAATTAACTAAAATTATTATTTATCAATTATTTTTAAGTAAATATATATATATATTACATTTTATATATTTTTCTAAATTTACAAATAAATCTAAATATTTTTTAAGTAAAATATATTATTTAATGTATTTAACATTATTTATAATACATATAAAAAAACAACATTTGTACTTTGATATTTTTATCAACTATTTTTTTCCTATATTTTTTTACTTACCATTATGAAGATAGGAGGTGGACATTTTTGACAATGATATTTATGTCCCAATATTTCTGTAGGTTGATATTAGTGTTGTCGATATTCTGTCAGTGATCCGATTCAGAGTCCACACTTCACGCCAACTGGAGCACAGATTTGGGAAATACCAGACCTGTTGCTGTCTTTCAGCCCAACTGTGTAGTGATGTTACATAGGAAAAAAACAATGACAAAAGAAATATGAAAATCATAAGAAACCAGGGTTTTATAAGATAGTGCTAGTATCCAGCTGATCGCCCCTGCAGAGCATGACTAGAAATCCTTCCTTCCATTACAAACAAAACTTGGAGTTAATTGTTGGAGTCATTCTGATTATTATTAGCTATGAGGGTTTAGGATAAAAAGGTGTTCCTTCTGCACGTTATGTAGAGGAAATATGTTTCACATTTATTTTAAAATGCAAGGGTGATGCCTTTCTTCACAATGAGGACTCAGGTTCAATATGTTTGAGATTTGTGGAAAGCAATGGCGTTACCATAGTAGTGTGCTGCAGGCAAATTATCTTCCAGAGTAGAGGAACCTATCCTGCGTATTTAGGGGCTCATTATGATGGAGGATTTTCCGCATCCTCCGGGCCAGCGGAAGCCACCGCCGGCCCGGAGGATGCGGAAAATCCTCTGCGGACCCACCAGAGACCCACCGCCACATTAGGATGGCTGGTGGGTCCTGGTTTAGGTCTGCTGCTTTTCCGCCGCGGTTGGCTTACAACCGCGGCGGAAAAGGCCTGATATGGTGGCGGTCTCTCTCAGACACCGTCCACCATATTAGGATGTCTGTATTTTAATGCCTTTACACGGCGGCATGTCCGCCGTGCAAATGCATACGGATTCTTGTTTGGGGGCACGTTGCGGGCCCCCAGAGGTGAAGAGGGGGTGGGGGGTGCACATGGGGGGTACCTATGGTACCCCCCTGCATTTGCGTGCACAGAGCGGCAGGCACCGCGCGGTGCCTGCCACTTTGTGCATGCAAATGCAATGCGTGCATTTTTAACATTGCTGCGGGTGCAGCTTGAAGCCGCACCCGCCGCAATGTTAAAATTAGAGGATGTGACCGCCAGGGTGGCGGTCACATCCTAATTGCACAGGAGGGAACTCCGCAGGACATGCGGAGGTTCCCTCCTCCTCTATGGTCGCGGACGGACTCAAGTCCGTCCGCGATCATAATGTGCCCCTTAGTCTGTATGTGTGTCCTTGTGAGTTTGGTTATGTAAGTGTCGAAGGTTCCCTCTTCTGGCCAGGGAAGAGTGTGTGCCTTAGTGTGTGTGTGCCATTTGTGGCAATACTTGTTAAGTGTTTTTGTCTGTGTGGTGAATTTGGTTTGCATGTGTTTTAATGGCAACTCAATGATATGTTTGGTACTTTTTAAGGGACGGAAACACCCTAGTTTTTGGGGGTTTGGGGACTTTTTAAGTTCTTCTCTGGTTGTAGGAAAATATTATACATGGGAATTGCTGGTCCTACCTACTTATTTATGAGCTTAACGTTATGTACAGATGCATCAATATTTTAATTTTACTAAAACAAAATTGCAATGCATATGAAGGGTCAGAACCAGGAAGAAAGTGCAATTGATCAAGCTTCATGAAATTGCCAGCAAATAGCAGACTTTACTGTGATATGAAATAACGATTTTGAAAATAGCAACACCTTCATATAGCACATTGAGAAATCGACATACCACAATATTCAGACACAATACTGGTCCATTAATCTACCAGCACCATAGTAACAAATCATCACAACACCAAATACCTTGCTTCAATTTCAAAGTTACAAAAAGAAAAAACTGACAGAGAAAAAATTAGATCTTTGTCAAAAAATACATAAGCCTGCTCCTAGTGCATTCTATCCAGTGACAAGGAGAAGACCTTCCCAGTACATGGAGTTAAGTGAGCATGATCTCCCAGATACAAATCTTTCCATAACGTCAAAATTGCACCTCGTTTCACACTCAGGGGCTTAATATACCATCTGTGTCACACATAAAGGTCCAAGCGAACAACACCTCTCACTTCTTTCAGAAGCCAACAGCATTTAAGAGACTGGTAGTTCTGAGCAAATCAATTTTAGCCAAAAAAATAAGTTTGAGATGTCAGCCCTACATCCCCCCAGGGCAAAGGCATACCATCTGTATCACGCCCAACAGTCCAAGAAGCGGGGACTCAGCCCTGTATCACACCCAGGGACAGGTCAAATCGTCAACCAATTCACCCTTCCTAGCATGCTGACCATCAAAAAAGGTGACCTTTGCGGGAACGCCTCAGAGGCCGCCTTGCAACTACTCAGTTCATTCACATAAAATAGGTAACATGCCAGATTTCTGTCATTGGCAGGACTCTCAGGTTACATTGTTGTGCTTCTTCCTAGTTTGCCATACGCCAAATGCTATGGACTAAGGATCAGGTGTGGTCTCTTACCCTCTGAAGGCGGCTTCAGAACAGACCTCCACCCTGCAGCTTCAGCAGAGCTTTCAGGTAATTGCGACGTCTGCTCACCTTCCCTGCTACACAGATGTGAATCTGTCCGGGAGGGGTCCCTTTCCTTCAGCTCCAGTCGCGATTGAGCTGCCAATCTCTCCTGCCTGGCTCGCCAAAATGTTGCTTCAATATAAATTTACCTTGAAAATTAAAAGACAAGAGGCGTTTGGCAAAACAGGAACAGTTGATTTAATTAAACGCTTTGGCCAGGAGTACAGCTTACAAAAACGGGTCTGAGGACTGTCTCAAAGTACAATCAAATCAAGCTAATTTTATAGAGTTTTGAGCATCATAAAAGTACATTTGGTGATCTTTGTTTAGTAAAAGAATGCAGGCCTTGTCTATGGAGTCGTAAATAAAAGGTTCCAGATAACAAATGCAGCTGGGTCTATCTAGACCTTGCGTGGACACAATGTGGGCCAGTAGGAAATGTGTCCAGATGCGCGGCATTAGGTGCACCTGATCACTGCGTGTATTGTGTATGCAATGTCCTGACTCGCCGCATGTTCCTAGCTTCATGTGGCATCTGACTTTACGGTGTTCTGGGAATGCTCACACCCCTCTGCCCATGTGTGCTTTATTAGGGGCAATTTGCCTGGACCATTGTGGTGTCGGTACGCTTATCTGGGGGATGGACCTGAGATTCATGTTCACACGTTTGTCTGCCAGCTACGTACTATCCCATCCGTGACCTTGATAGAGCGCGCAGGTCACCCAACTATAATTTTCACCATATGCATCACTTCGGCCCATAAATTCAATTTACCATATTTATTAATCGGGTAACCTACACTCTACTATCAGTAACCCTTATTCATTCCTATTTATTTCCAATGTACCTGACTTACCAATCCTTGTCACAGGTACCTATGATCACAATGGATCAGGGAGCTAGCTGTAAAAGATAAGCAGTCACTGACATTTATTATATTTGCACTCTTTATAATAACCACAGACTCAGGAAGTTTTGAAAACCTTTATCTAGTCTTCATCAAAAGTAGAAAGCATGAAATTCACAGTGAGCAAACTATCAATAATCAAGATCATGAAAATAGTGTAACCATGCAGAAAATAGATTATGCCAACCATTTAAAAATGTAAGGGGAAGGTAAGAACAGGGAACATGCTAGAATGTCACAGTTTGAATACCCCTCGAAGGTGGGTAGGCAAAAGAACTACAATTGGTACTAAAAGGAATTTGAAGATACCATGTAGCTATAGGGAAGGTAAAAATGGAACACGCTAATGATTCAGAGCAATCACTTAAATTCGGCTAAAAGGAGGGTAAAGAAAGGGAACATCTATAGTTCATGAACAGTATTTCATAACTTCCTTAAAGGATGGGAAAAATGAAACATGCTAATAAAACAGCAAAAAGTGTAAAACTTTATTATTGGTCAGCACAGGGAGGGTAAGAAAAGGAACAAATTGCCAATAAGACTTTTAGCAGTTTTCAGAAAGCAAGAAAAGGACGTAAGTGTATTTCCCGCACAGATATATATTTACCTAGACCGGTTTGGAGACCAACCCTGGCCACGGGTCAGTTAAGGACAGTAGGAACCCCCAAGGAATACAGTCGCCAGTAGGCCAGCAGGTGCAGAATGGAAACCCAGGACAGGAAAACCAGATTAGGATCAGGACAGGACCACCAAGGTAAGACCAGCACCCACAGTTCAGTTGCAACGCCTGCGCTACACCCTCTCTGCAGCTATCAGTCAGAACCCCGATTGGGTTATCGAATTCCCCAGCAAAGTGCTTCACCAGCACTTTAAGGTTCTCAAACCCCCAAATGGGTCTGTGAGTCGGTCGGACAGAGTACTCCGCAGCACCTCTGTTTCTCGATCAGCTATGGAGTGCGTTGGGTCAGTGACAGGTCAGCTATTCGGACAAGTCGGACAAATTCTCTAGCTAAACTAGACTAGTTATACTGTTTTCGGGTCAGTGCACCACCCCCCAAATGTTGCAAGTGTAAGGATCCCCAATTTCGATTGGACAAAAGAAAGGACAGGTCATCACACCTCCTAGGATTTGATTTTCTCAAGCCCCCTTTTTGCATTTCCAGACCGCCCCGTGAATTCCGGGTTCCCATGACATGTTCCTTACACATAACAATGGTGAATTTAACAATTTATACATTGTGATACATTTAGTTCAAATCAGCTTCTACTAGGTGAAGATGCCTCTTCCCAGGTGCATCTTGGCTGGGACTCCCACTTGGTATGGTTCCAAAGGTCATTGCTGTGGAGACTCGCAGATCTCGCGCAGACTCAGTTTCGAGCAAAATGGAGTACAGCAGGGGACATCAGGCCATATTTCGTAATGTACCATGAAATGGAAAACAACAGTTTTAGAACATGAAAAAAATAAATGCACTGTATACCATGAACCACTATACTACTCCAATTACTTTTATAATAAGTATAGCTTTAGTGATTAATCCAGAACGAACAGCATAGCATAAGCATCGCTCAAGCTTCAGGCATGTGAGAACACAAAGCAGCCATTTTATATCTACTGCTCAAGTGCAAAAGGTTTCCCACCAGAACTGCGAGTACGTCACATCACATGGGTATGACCGACGCATGCGCAGAAGAAATTCCCGCGTAGCAGCAGCCATCTTAATAGCAAGCGTATTAGGATTAGTAAACACATAGGCAAGCATCTCTGGGACACCCCAAATGTCAGAATAAAGGGAAAATTAGTAAGACAAACAAGTTGATTAATACTATTAGGGTTATTTGAGGTTCATGAGTTCAAGCACGTCACTGTACGTGCGAATCCTTGCTCCATCGATCCCCTCTTTGATGATATTTTATATCATCACTAATTAATAGAACCGGATGCCAACTTTTCACATTTTACCCAGTTCAATCTCTTCAAACATTCTGTTTAGCTTTTTCTCAGTCTCTTTATTAGGGTGAGAATTTTTCACCCTTTTATAAATCTGATTATTTAGTTTTTCTAATTCAAGCTCATCAACATTTCGTTTCACACCTCTCTTGTTCACAGTGTATTTCTTTTGGTGTTTTCGACATTTGCAGCAGATTACTATTATAAACCCTAGTAGACCTATTCCCGCAATTGGCATCAGTATTTTACTCAAAAGACTTTTACCTAGGTTAGAAAACCAATGACCTACAGCAGAGAGACCATCAGTAAGTCTTTTCCATGCACTGTCAACCTTAAGTGGTTTGAGCTCTTTTTCCAAATTAGTAATGTTCCGCACATACCCTTTAATTTCCACACTTTTGTCAGGTATGTAAGTGCAACAATGTTGCACTTTCAACATTCTGCAGACTCCGCCCTCTTTTGTCAATAATGTGTCAAGAGCAAGTCTGTTTTGTAAAACCATTGATCTGATCGCAACCATTTCGGTATTGACCATCAGGATACCTCCAGCAGTGTCAGTTGATAACCGATCTACTACTGTTGACAATTTGCAAATTCTGTGTGTGTTCAGAGCCACTCCCACTGTAGGTATCATTGCACTAAAAATATCACCTACTATTTCACCAACACTTTCTCTTTTAGTACGTACTAATTCATTAGTCTTTTCAGTGCTTCCAATGATTTTCCCCACATGGTATATCTTTGGGAAGACAATACCAAAATAACAGCTTCCGTACCAATGGTCGGGCAATTTGAAATAAGCCTTGTTCCCACATATATAATAAATTCCAGGAAACACAGGCTCTGACCCATCTTTGAAACCCCAACCCCCACTTACCTTGTAATTGTGTTCGCATTCACTGGAACCAATGAATATATGGTTATAATAACTGGTTCTTTCTCTTTGAAGACAAAGTTTCCCTTTCTTTTCGAAATCCAGCAACATAGCAGCATTAGCTCCACCATTTTTGAGGTGCTTTCTAGGCTTTCGGCCCGTTTAGCAATTTTCTGATTTTTATCTTTTGCTTTCTTTTGGAAACTTTCTCTTCTTTTCTCTACCATATTTAAAAACATTTTCTCTTTTTCGTGTAATGAACAGGTCAAGTTATCTTTGTGTGCGTCATCTATGTTTATTTTACCTACAATTAGAAAATAGTCACTCATGTATTTAGCTACATCTCTAGTTGTATATACAGGGTTCAGGTTTCTTCGCACAGGAAGTTCAGAAAATGTCACATCAGAGTTTGAGTAATAATACTGTAAAGGTCCTCTTCTATAAAATAAACTAGTTAGTATACTACAGGAAATTCTATAGGTTAAGGGCAAGTGGTGATACGTCACACCTTCAGCAACCGACGTAGGTAGCTTCATACAGACATAACAGTCGTCTATTTCCATAGCTTCTACATAATGTACTAACAGGTTTGCAAAAACATTTAAATGAGTTTTGTTCTTGATCCTATTATAATGTAATCCTTCCTCATCTGGTGCTTCTAAATCTAACTTTGTTTGCTTAAGGCTAAGTGGCTTCTCTGGTGCATCTACTCTTTGTTGTGTATTTCTAGTGTGTGATTCTACGGTATCCTCTGGTAAGTGATTATTTGGGTACAAACTCGGGTCTTTACTCATCATAGAAGGAATAGCTATTGTTAGTCCTATCCAAAGTATCAGTACTATCGCTACACTACATAAACATACTTGGCAGCATGTTTTTAGACAACTTCGTCTCGGTCTCCCATTCACAGAAGAATCAGACATTTTGGCTTAAAAGAAGCTTTAACCTTCCTTTGTAACTCTGCACGGTTTTGCTTACTCAAGCAACTTTTCAGGTTGGTTCCGCTTCTTCTTCGGCCTTGTCAGTTATCAATTCTTCATCACTTTCTTCACTTATTTTCAGACTTTCAAATTCTTCCAATACAAAGTAAGTCCACTCAGGACTCTGGTACTTTGGTATTCAGTTTCTTTATACGGGCACTTCTTCTCTTTGGCTTTGTCACCGCTGGGTCAGTTTGACTCGAGACCTCATTTACCTGTTCAGACTCTTCGTTTATTGTCTGTAGTCGCAATCTAAGTCTTTTCACAAATCTAGGTACTGAGTCACCTTTTCTGAGTCTTTTAACTGGCACTGTGTCTTGGCCTTCTTCAAACAATCTTTTGTTTTCGTTCATTTGTGGCACATTTGGTTCAAATTCGTCTTCTGTATTTTCCCCTAACTGGCGAGGTCTTTCATCAGTTTCTTCTGCCTGACCACTAAACTGGCCTTGTTCAGGTGGGTGCTGATTTTGGCTTTGATCTGTTTCGATTTCTTCTGCCTGCACACAATCCTACCTGATCCTGTTCAAGCTCTTCGAACTCTTGATTTTCTTCCGCTTGAACTTCCGCCCTAATTGCTATCTGTCCGTCTCCTTGCTCAGGAGTTCTTGGTGGAGTGTCAATTACCTGTTCTTTCCCTATCTGGTCCTCCTCAGAATCAGATTTGACTTGGATTTCGATGATCTGAGTACCTTCTTCTATACCTGTCTCATCCTCACTATCCCACTGTCTATCTAAATAGATTTGTCTTCTGGTTCTCACAGGATCTATAGTAAGGTCGACTATTGGGATCCAATCATCTTGACTGGAGCTCGGTTGTTCCTCTTCAGCTACTTCAGGACCGATATCTTGGGACCCCTCAGCTGCACAACCTTCAGCCTCAGTTTCTTCAGGATCAGTCACTTTCTTCGCATGGCTGGCATGGATCCAGCGGGGTATTCCTGCACACTTCACAGCTGTGGTGGTTACTAGGATCACCTGTCGTGGCTTTCCCCACCTTGGTGCAAGGCAACTTTTCCGAGTATGTTTCTTTATTACAACCCAATCACCTGGATTCAGGTCATGTGCTGGAGTCGTTGGCCTGGCGACAGTGGCTCCCCCAACCTGGTGAGAGATAGAACGCACTTGGTTAGCCAGTTCTTTACAGTATTCTAGTACCAAATCATCAGATATGCTTATTAGTTTGTATCCTGGCACCCATGCTTGCCGCATTGCTCTTCCCATTAGTATCTCATGGGGGCTTAAGCCCGTGTTCCGGTCTGGAATACTTCTGAGTCCCATCAACACAAGTGGCAAAGCATCAGGCCATTCCAATTGAGTGTATTCACACATTTTTCCCAATCTTGCTTTAATTGTGCCATTCAGTTGTTCCACCACTCCAGAAGCCTCTGGGCGATATGCACAGTGCCGTTTTTGCGTGATTTTGAATGCTTCACAAATCTGTTTTATTATTTCATTTTGGAAATGACTTCCTCTGTCTGATTCAATTGTAACTGGAAAACCGTACCTAGGTATGAGTTCCCTAAGTAATAGTTTAGCTACTGTGATGCTGTCATTTCTACGTGCAGGGTAGGCTTCCACCCATTTTGAACACAGGCAGACAATGACAAGTAGGTATTTCATTCCTCGACAAGGGGGCAACTGAATGAAGTCAAGTTGTAGTCTAATAAAAGGGCCTTCAGCCTTTCCAATCTTTCCTGGTAACACTACAGTTTTCTTTCCTGGGTTAAATTGCTGACAAACCAGACACCTCTGGCAGAGTGCCTCTTCTATGTTTCTGAATTTTGAATTGAACCAGGTCTGGCGAAACATACAAATCATGGCGTCTCTACCTAAATGTGTGTCTCCATGTATCAACCTAGCCATAGGAGCAAGCAGAAAGTCTGGCAACACAGGCATGCCATCCAAGTAAACAATGACACCATCTTCCAACCTCCTCTGGCAACCAAAGTTTTTCCACCTTTGTTTTTCCTGTGGCTCTGCCGAGTCCTGTAGGTCCCTCACTTCCTCCCATGTACTCACACCCTCCAGCATCAAAAGTTGGCAGCCGTTTCCGTTTCCCCCAACCTTTATATTGATGGCTATTCGGTATCTTGCACAATGTTGGGCTAATTGGTCACCATATCGATTATCTGCTGTCACTTTGTCATCGCCAGATTTGTGAGCAGCACACTTGACCACAGCCAATTCCTTTGGTAACTGGATTGCTTCCAGTAAATTCTGCACATAATTTCCATTTCTGATAGGGGTGCCTGAAGAAGTCAGGAACTCCCTTTGCATTCATAACTGGCCAAAGTCATGCACAACCCCATAACCATATTGGCTATCAGTATATATGGTTATCTTCGAGTTCCTCCCAAATTTACAAGCTTTTGTTAATGCAACCAATTCAGCTATTTGTGCAGACTTGACTCCATGTAAATAGGATGCTTCCACTGGGCCTCCTAGAGTACACACTGAGTAGGCAGCACTTAGGCCACCTTCCTCATGTCTCATGCATGAGCCGTCTGCAAACAGCTCATAATCTTCATTAATTAAAGGATTTTCTTTTATATCTGGGCGTGGTTTTGTGCTAAACTAGGTCAAATCAACGCAATCATGTTCAGTTTCCTCCCTCACTTCTGCTGCAAATGAACTAGGCAGTAAGGTAGCTGGGTTCAGAATATTACATCGGGAAATTGTCACGTTTCCTGCACCTACAAGGATTCTCTCATACTAAGTCAGCCGACTAGGTGTGAGATACTGAGTTTTTGTTCTCGTCAGCAAAATTACAACAGAATGCGGAACATGCACAGTTACTGGATGTCCCATCACAATGGACTCACTCTGTGCATGTTGCAGCTATAGCTTTCAAGCATCCAGGTAATCCAGCTGCTACTGGGTCCAATGTGGAAGATAAGTATGCCACTGGACGTCGAGTCAAACCATGAATTTGGGTCAGGACTGAAAGTGCACAATTGTCTCGTGTATCACAAAAAAGTGCAAAATCTTTTGAATAGTCATGCATTCCTAATGACGGAGCTGTACACAGACATTCTCTCAATTTTACAAAAGCAGTCATGCTTTCATCATCCCATTCCACAGGATCTTTCGCTCCTTTCTTTGTCATTTTTATCAATGGTCTTGCTAGGACTGCAAATCCCACAATCCACTGCCTACAGTATCCTACAACTCCTAGAAACATTCTGATTTCTTTCTGGGTGTTTGGCAGTTCCATGTTTCGAATTATTCTAATTCTTTCCGTGGTAACTTTCCTGATACTTCTCTCTATCTGGTGCCCCAGATATTTTACTGATGAGGTACAAAACTGCAGTTTTCTTCACCTAAATGGTTCAGTAAGGCAATGGTGTCAGTCACACAGTCTTTTCTGCTCTTTGACGCCACCAAGAGGTCGTCTATATATTGCACCAGGACTGATTTTCCGGGCAATACCAGAGTTTCAAGGTACTTTTTCAAAATCTGATTAAAAATCGAAGGGCTTTCTGTGTACCCTTGAGGAACACGATTCCAGACGTATACATGACTGTCGAATTCAAATGAGAAAAGAAATTTGCTGTCTGGATGCAATGGAATTGAAAAGAATGCATGACATAAGTTAATGACGGTAAACCATCCAGCATTCCACGGTATTTGGTATAGAATCACTGCAGGGTTTGGCACAACAGGACAGCAAGGAACCACAATTTTGTTAACCTTGCGCAGGTCCTGTACGACCCTGTACTTACCACTAGGTTTCTTTATGCCAATTATCGGTGAATTACAAGGACTGCTCAATACTTCTTGTAATATGCCTGCTTCTAGCAATCGTTTGATCTCAATAGCAACTCCTGCTTTCACTTCTGCACTCATTTTGTAATGCTTGGTGTTTGGGTAGACTGCATCTTCTTTTATGGCTATTTTTATGGGGTCAACATTTGCCATTAATCCTACATCCTTTCCAGTAAAATCCCATACCTCTAGTTTCACTGTCTCTTGGAGTTCTTCAGGTAAGTCTTGTATTGTCAGTCTTTTAATTTCTGAGTCGGATCTTGCTAACATTAATTTGTAAATTCCATCTTCATCTGGGGTCTGAATTTCGACACCATTTGGAGTGCAAAAGATAGTACAGTTCATTTTGCACAACAAATCTCGTCCTAGCAGGTTTACAGGACTGGAATCACACACCACAAATCTATGCATTTCTTTAAAATTCCCAATTTTAATCTCCATTGGTTCTGTAACTGGGGTACTAATTAGCTGATTAGAAATGCCCACTACTTGGATCGCTTCTCCCGAGAGGGGTAGGTTTGGAACGTCTGCTGTTCTCACAGTAGAGCGGGTAGCACCAGTGTCCAACAAAAAGGTGACGTCATTTCCTTCAACCTTTCCTTCTATGTATGGCCCTGACTGGTCCACCGGCAAGGAGGCGCTAAGCACCCACTCCTCGTCCTCCCCCCTCAGGCACCGTCAGTAGGTGTCATCACAGAGAAATGTGTAATTTAACAGAAATTGTGAAGTTGCTGCATTTCTATCCTCCCTTCCTTCCCAACCATCAGTGTCTTCACTCTGTTGTGCTTTGCTCCTGTAATTTGGCCTAGGTGCACGAGGCAACTGATTCTGTTTTACCTGCTGCTGGGTCTTCCATGGAGTCTCATTCTGCGTCTGTGGATTCAAATCATTAATTTGCACATTACCATTCTGCACAGCCTTACACTTGTCTCTCCAGTGACCTATTTTTCCTCACCCGTGACAGGGAAACTTCTTCCTTGCCTCTTCTCGGCTCATTTTTACTCTGGGTTTTCCCCCAGCCCTGGGCCCTTGACTCTGATTATTAGTTATTTTGCTTAACTGCTGTTCCTGGTGCTCTGCTAATTTTACCTGTGCCCACATGACCTTTTCCTTTAACTCTTTCCGTTTATCTGCCAGCTCATCTTCACAGTATTTAGCATACTTCAGGACTTCATCAATTGGTTTTGCCTGCCAGCAGATTTTATTGTCTTTGATCCACTGAGAGATTTTAGGCCTTAACCCTAACACAAATCGATAAATAAATTGGGTCATGTCCTTCATCTCAATGTTATCCAGACCACTGCATGTGTTGAACACCTGTAACAGTCGTTCATAGTAAGAATGCACAGTTTCATCTCGATTCTGGTTAGTTCGGTCTATTCGGGTCCAATCAGTTTCGTTTGCAAGCACCTTTCCTTTCAGATACAACATTACCTGATTGTACTTCCTCATCTCGTCCCCTGAAGGAGCCCCTGTCTTTGGGTCCCTCTGGAATTCCTCACTAGGCCAATCAACAGCAATTTCACATTCAGTCCATAAATCTACAGGAACTACAATGTCAAAGAAACCATCTAAATCTTTCAGGAGACATTTCTGAACTTTCACAAATCTCTCGACCTGTCTATACCAGTCTACAGGTTTTTCTCGTAATTTTGGGAAGTCATTTGTAAAGGACACAATATCCTGTTGGGACCATGGAACATGTACATATCCTCCACCTGGTACTTCTCGCATTGGATATAATGTTTCTACCTTTTCTGCTTCTTTTAAAACATATTCAGATGTCATTTTTGCTTTGATCTACTATCTTCTTTTTTCTGGGCCCACCTGGCTTTCCATTTTTCTAAATCTCCCCACTTTTGTAACAGGTTTAACAATTCTCTGATCTGTACCTTTTTCCCTGACACATTCATGTTCTCCAAATCTTTGTCTGAGAATTCTGCTCTGTAAGGTTTTTGCAAAACTTTACATCGGCTAATGTCTATTCCCATACTAGCTGCCGTGTCCATTAATTTCTCATGATACACTCTGGTATTTCGGGTAAGACTTTTACAAATGAATAACAATTCTTCTTCACTAAGGGTGTTTAGTCTGTCCAACCCCACATTACCAGCCATCAGTTCCTCCAACTCTATTCTCAGTTTGTATATATCCAATGGTTTTGGCTGAGGATTTGGTTTCTCTAATTCTCGGGTCCATCTGTCGATTTCTTCAGGAGTCACTACGGTAGCACTTCTAGTACCTGAAGATGACTCAATTTGAACTTCTCTCGAAGTAAATGGGGTGTTCTTCCTCTGTGAACTCCCTTCTGGTTCCCTTATCGGTAAGTCCATCAGGGAAATCACAGATTCACATTCACTTGCCTGATCATCTACTATCAAGGGCTCTTTTCTTGGCTGTACTACAGACGGGGTTATAATTGGAGTTTTCGGACTACCTTGCTTATCCCCGTACAAAAGAACAACTGGTCCAATAGTTACTGGGATTGTCAGAGCTTCAGGACTGGTATTCAGTTGGGAGATTTTCTGAATTAATTATGTTCTTTGTTTAATTAAAGCCTCTCGTTCTCTATCCTGCAGTACCTTTTCCATGGAGGTTTCATGTACTATCTGCGGAATTAAGGTAGGATTATAATTCGGGGCACTTGGATTTGTCATACTTGGTCCCTCGCCATAATTAGGTTTCAGAAAGGGGTTTCCCGTACTCAAGGATCTTGATTCCTCCTGATAAGGAGGTCTTAGACATGGATCTCTCGCACTTAAAGATCTTGGTCCTTCATTATAAGGTGGTGGATTTTTCATTAATAAATCCTCCAGATAATCATCGTCTGAATCACCACTGGTCATTAAATGCTTTGTCTTTTCTGTCCTTTTCCCTCCCATGGGCTCTTCTACTGTTATTACAGGGTACAGTCCTACTACCATCATGTTCTGTCTCCATTCTTTCATTCTTTTCTCTCGGGTTTCTTTCTGTACTTTCGGATAAAATTTAGCTAACCCCTTGTCCATTCTGGGTCGGTCTCGCTCAAAAGCCTCTATTTCCCATTCTTCTAATGCTTCATATTGCGTTAGTCTAGGTCTGGGATGCAAATCATTCATTCGGGTTCTCAAATTGAAAAGAATCCTGCCATTAAATGTACATTCTAATGGAAATGCCAAAATTCCGTCATCTTTAGTATATTCCACCCAATTTTCTAACCATACGCAAGCATGGTAGCCTCTGTCAAACATCATAAATGATGCAGGAGTGTTAGGTGGTGGAATAATAACTCCTTCTCTAGTTTTGATAGGCTTGTCTTTCTTGAAATAATTCTTTACTTTGTCTACAAGAGTAATTTTTCTCTTGCTTCCGTACATAATGTTATTTCTAGCTGTTCTCCACTGATCCCTCACAAAAGCTTGATATGTTGGATCAGGTTGAATCTCTGGATGAGTTTGAAACCACATATACTTTTCCGCAATTTATTTTGTTTACAAAACCACTTCCAATACAAATGCGTCTTTTATTTTTCTGCAACCAATCAAATGCGTGATTTCAAACAATTTCAACCAATGGGTGTGCGGCGTTTCTCGTGAAACGAGTTCTCACGCTTCTGTGCTCACCCCTCCTATACAATTCTATCTCAGCTACGCGCCCGCTGTCTCGACTAATACCAGCGCGGCACTGAGTGACATCAGCGCAGCCCCGCTACTGACTCCCTCCTTCACAAGGTAAGGAAAACTCAATTCTTTATTTAAAGTGCAAGTGCTCTATTTATTTTACAACGCAAAACATTTGCCACTGTACTCGAGTGTCTAGAAAGAAAAAGATTTGTTTCACTGCAAGTAAATCTCTTCCGTTTACTTTTCATATACTGCGAGTAGATCCCTTCTGCCTACTCTTCACACAAGTATTGGAGAACCTGCTACTCCTTGGACTCATCCACTTTGAGATATATACTAAGTCAAAAGTTTCACCAGTGAACCCCTTTGCTATCAAACAAGCTCAGACGAACCTGCTACTCCTTCCGTGTGACCCTTACTAGGTGATATCACATTAGAAGTTTTGCCAGTGAACTCTTTGCTATCATTTATTCTTACATTTATACAGAAAACCCTAATTAGTGCTGCCAGTTCTTCCCAACCTGCACCAATTTTCCTCGAGCAACTGACCTCACTGCGACGTGGCTTCTATTCTACCACTCGCTTTTCTGCCCCCGGGGATTCTACACAAACATGTAACAATCACTAACTAGTTTATTAGTACATAAATCAATATAACAGCATATCAAAGAAAACTTTAAAACATTTCATAACAATTTTAAGGCAAACAGTTTTACATTTGATCGATCAATACCTTTAGCAGCAATAACATTTTCACAGTTAGCAGCAGTTTATCTATCTACCTATCATAACTAGTCCTACCTACCTTTAACTAGTCCCTAATCATCATTCTGCTACCAGAAAATTACTGATAGAACGCGCAGGTCACCCAACTATAATTTTCACCATATACATCTCTTGGGCCCATAAATTCAATTTACGATATTTATTAATCGGGTAACCTACACTCTACTATCAGTAACCCTTCTTCATTCCTATTTATTTCCAATGTACCTGACTTACCAATCCTTGTCACAGGTACCTATGATCACAATGGATCAGGGAGCTAGCTGTAAAAGATAAGCAGTCACCAAATACAATAACATTTATTATATTTGCACTCTTTATAATAACCACAGACTCAGGAAATTTTGAAAACCTTTATCTAGTCTTCATCAAAAGTAGAAAGCATGAAATTCACAGTGAGCAAACTATCAATAACCAAGATCATGAAAATAGTGTAACCATGCAGAAAATAGATTATGCCAACCATTTAAAAATGTAAGGGGAAGGTACGAACAGGGAACATGCTAGAATGTCACAGTTTGAATACCCCTCGAAGGTGGGTAGGCAAAAGAACTACAATTTGAAGAACTGAAATCTTCATTCTGAGGGAATACTTACTAATAAAAAAGAACTTGACACAGAAGCTGAAAATATGAAAAGACATCTTTATTAAATTTAATAAGTGAGGCCACGTCACACAGAAGCCATAGCAACTGAATGAGGCAGTCTGAGGAATACAGAGAACAGAGGCCTTATATATATGCTCAGGGTTACAAAACTCAGCATAAAAGTAAGGGACAGTCCTTGCTTTTGCAAGCATGCAAAATGCCTAACATTCCTTCTTACACAAGCCGGACAAACACATAATAAAAGGCCCACAACCCATATCATAAACAGACCATAAAAGAAGGAACAGAAAACAGATAAGGGGTGTGTGTGTGCATACCAAACTCTACAATGTCCTGTGCCTTGATCCTCAATCTTGATCAGCTAAAGGGCAGGCACTGGTTTAACAAGGTCAGCTTCAGGCAACAGGGTCAGTTCACTCAGGTCAAACAGGAGTCAGCATGAACTCGAGCTAAGGTCTACATGTCCTTAAAAGACTGGTTTCAGCCACAGTCATGGCCTATGTGAGGGCAACCACAAAATGGCTGCCATACACAAAATGGAACCCACGGGTTCAGAATTCACAGAACCTCAGACCCTCCTTTTGCCCTTACATAGGCAATCACTCAGTCTGTGTCTGAATCAATATCAATATTATCCGTTATTCCCTTCACTAAGGTACTATTACTCGAGTTATCTTTCATGGAACACAAGGGATAGACTTTGTTGGCATAAATAAACATCGTCTGATATGCCCATACAGACCCATTGTAACTAAATGGCAGAACCAAAATAGGGAATACCTCTATCTGTAGTATGTGGCATAAGACCACACACCCAACAATTAGTGGTGTTCATTACTAACTGGTGTTGATGCAGAATCTGTACAAAGGAATTATTAGTAAACTCTGACCTCCTAACCAGTTCATGTTCAGGTAAAGTATGGAAAGAATGCAAAGAAGTAGTAGTAGGAAGAGATATAGGTTGGGAGTTGGGTACAGATGTCAACTGGGTAGCAAAAACAATCCCACCCATCCGAGACAACATCATGCTTAAAAACACTAGAAAACACGTTTTTAAGTACATATAGACAACAGGAGAAAGTAATGACCACTATTACAAACAAAATGTATCATTTTTCACAACCCTAAGCAGAAAGCAAATTCTAAAATTATCTAGTAACATTTTTATGGCTCTATGGCTCCTATGCATTTCAGTAACTTATTATATGTTCCGGTGAAACAGTGGCGAGAGGTGAAAAGGGAATACTCTTCCACAGAAAATGGACTTTATTCTGCTTTTACTAAACAGAATACTACTTTAAAACAATGCCAGCAAAATAATAAGAATCAGTCTCCTAACACCCATTATATGCAATCGCACGGAAACCACTTGTGAAACCAACTATGCACAGAGTCCGTTTAAAAGCCTCTCTTGCAGGCGTCTATGGTCCATCAAATCTTCTTTTGTTGTTTTCTTCCGCATGGGCCTCTTCATTCAGGCCTTTCATGTAAATGGTGCTTCTCAGTATCCGTTGGAGTACCCTCCTGGCAAACACTCACTCGAAAGTCTCAATGTCTCAAGGCAGTGCACCAGTATCTCTCCTCTGCGGCAGACACTACAGATAGCATGATCTTCATTGATCATGAGCACAAATCATCTCGTGCAGACCCGGGACCATTCTCAGACTCCAACACTCATCATTCAGTGTCAGAGGACGCTCAGGCTGCTCTTTCATGGGCACCAGAATGGAGTGCCTTTTGCCAATCTTGGATCCTCCGGTGCACTGCACTTCCGTTGGAGCAAAGGAAAGGGGGAGGGGTGTGTGTGTGGCCAAAACTCAGGCCAAGGGGCTCAAGGGACTGCACACTGTCAGAGGTTACCAGCACATGACAGGCGCTCTTTTGCACTGAAATTCTGGTGCTGTGATGTCCAATGCCGTCTGATGGAGCAAGTGTGATGCTTTAAACAGTTCATTGTATAACAAGGGGACTGAAAACAGGTGGCCTGCAATCTTCAAAGGAGTGGCCATACGCCATGGGACAATTCTGCGTTGAAATACACTGTCATTCTCAAAGGCAATACAAAAACAAAGGCAGTAGGCAAAACAGTGCCTCTAGGCTCTTCAATTGGGTTTCCGTGTGAGAGCATATCCTCCACCATCTAAGGGTCGATAGCGACATGGGAATTCTATCTGAATGGATGTCCTCACACATAGTGCCATCGTCTAATGGGGTAAATACATTTTATCTCAATGATTACATATAGGTGTTCCTAAATTCCTTATCTAGAACATCTCAAAAGAAAAATCGCATAATACAGATTATCAGGGAAAACAGTCTGGTTATACAAAAGGGAATTATACATAAGATGGGGGTCCATGGTACATTACTGCAATCTGAAAGTGTGAACCTGAATAATTCACCAACAATAAAGAAATGGGCTAACTGGTGAAAAGAATATGGAAAAGGGAAATGGAACTAGGACACAGCTAAAATCCCAATAACTAGGCACGATGCGCTTGGGTGATAGTCAGGCATGTGACACAATACCAAGAGTATGGGTGATACACAAAAGGTCAAAATAATACACAAATTTAAACTCTACCGCTGGCCGCTACACCATATACGGTAATCTCAGCTAATGTTCCAGTTCCTTCTTCAGGGAAAGATGAAACCTGGTTTCCTTTATGGTACAAGGCCATACACTACTTAGGAAGCAGAACAAAACTGACTAATGTAATATAAAAATTAGGTCACCATGCACAAAAGTCACAGATCTATAATTTATCCTTACGTCCAATTCAGGATACATAATTTTAGGGCTGCCTGTTCGTTAAGGGGAGGGGCAGTACATGACTAACAGCATGTGACACACTTTGATTCTGTATATCTCTTTTTTATTTTCCTTCAAATACCATTAAAGCCAAATTTGACATACACTGATGAAGTGTTGTCTGTTTTTCTATGAAATTTAGTGTCAAAGCAAATCTACCCAACTGTTTGCAGGATACACATCGTCATGTAAATCCCTTCACAACACAGGTAAACTTGTAATAGTATCAAAAGCAACAACATAAATGCAAAATGCACATGTCAAGCCATCAGAAAAACATAGACAAGACAATAACATATGTAAATGAGCGGTGACGCACCCACTTCAAGTCCTGTACTTTATGCACTGTGAACCTGCAGCCCAAAACCCACTATTGAGGCCTTCTTAATTTGTCAGGTTTAAAATCCTCACCCTCCTTTTGACAGAAAATCACCATTTAGTGGACATTTTGCTGTCAAATACAACCCACTATGTCTCTTCTGACACACAGGACCCGCAGGAACAATTCATGATAGGACCAAATACACAAACATAAAAAAAAAAACACGTGAACATTTCTTCCCAAAGGCTACGCAAAAACACATCCCTTTTTAACCAACCAAACTCACGTGTCTTGTCAGCCTTAAAATCACCCAGAACAATCCATGAATGATCTGTTGGCAGAAGCAAAAAAAAATACACAACACACAAAAGAGAGACATTTCTCATACCAAACAACCATCAATTATAACTTTTAATCAGAAGACAAAACATAATACACATTAACAGACACAAAAATAAATTTCCATTACTTAACTGTTACCATCTTGTCAGTCACCTTGCAACATTAAGCCATTTTAACTTTCCAAAAGTAAAATTCTTTCACTGACACTCCATGTTATCTTTGCGCCACAATTCGTTCTCACTTAGGCATGTAGCCTTCAAAATTTCAATAAAAAAACTTAGTCTTATTTTCTGTCTAAGACTTAATGCAATGCTTCATTTTCGGTCAAATAAAAGCAACTAGCAGACATTATTTTTTAGAGGCAGAGATACAAATATATAATTTCTGCAGAGCATTTAGCATGTGTTGGGACTTTCAAAGAAACCTGTTTCATATTTTCCCTTTGGAATTAAGTTCTTTAATTTTGTAGAGAAACCAGAAACCCTTCCTTTTAGAGGCCTGTTTAGCAAGGTCATTCTGCATTTCACAGAGACAAGTCCCTAATTTAAAAGGTTACAAATGTCAACATGACAGCCTCCTTCCATTGTTTACAGGGAAACCAAAGATAGCATCTCAGCGCGACTTGAGCCAGCTGCAGCTTCTTCCAGCCCCCACCCTCTGCTCATTCTGAGGCTGACAAAGGCAAAAAGCCTTCCTAATTCCTCCTAACCTGCAATAATTCACTCTATTTTGAAAAATATTTTCTCTTTTTCAGGCGCTAAAAATTATCTCCATTCCCAGATTATTAAACAACATTTACTGTGAATAATTCACAGAACTTAATAACACACATACCATTTTTTAGAACAAATGCTTATTGCAATGGTACTCATTTCATCAACCTTAAATGGATCTCACTGGGTCATTTAAAAGCAAACCCCAAATGGGGACAGTCTGCAAATTTGTATTATACCTAAATGTATGCCTTTACTGAAGCCTAAAACACTTTTTTCAGTTCAAATAAAGTTTATTAATAAGCATACATTAAACTTGCACAGAGTAAAGATAAACATATGCAAAAAGAAAGAAAAAAAAGTAAATAAAAATACACAATATAATAAGTGAAATAGTCATTCAAAAGGAAGTAATCTGCAAACGAAACCAGCAATAGCGGAATATACAATAATTAATGAAATATAATGAACAAAAGGATGATATAAGTTATAATAATAGAAAGTAGATAAAGCAGCAGAGGGAACTCGTGGAGGTTTAGCGACTTCTTGTTGAAAGGGGGTTAAAGGTGAGGAGCGGAGAGCAGATGTATCAAAAAATTAGGTAACTCGGTCCCACAACTGTTTGCATTTAGGGGCCAAAGCGAGTGGATAAACATACGTTGTATCTAGCCTATGATTGTAACATATAGCGTACCACCATGCCTGATACGAAAGTGTAGTGTGATTCTTCCAAGTCTTAGTAATCTGTTGAAAGGCAACTGCAATGAGTAAGTCTATAATTTTGATGTTGAAGGTGCAGGGATCCCAAATGGGGGAGAGACTACCTAAAAAGATATGAGAAATATGCAAAGGGTGCTTGGTGGAAAAAATATTATTCATTTGAGACCAAACCTTGACCCAAAAGGTGTGAACCGATGTACAGACAAAAAGCATGTGTAATAAATCTGCGGGAGGAGCAGAGCAGGTCCAACATGTATGTGGAAGATCAGGGTATCGTTTGCTAAGAGTAAGTGGGGAAAGTAAGAGTCGATTATAAATAAAAAACAGAGTTTGAATAGTGTTTGCAGCCCTGGAGGATTTCCGTATCTTAACCCATACCTTGTCCCATACCGCAATAGGCCATGAGATACCCATGTCCACTTCCCATGCTTCTTCAACTTTGGTCTTTGTACGTGGTGATGCTAGCACGTGTAGCAAGGCATAAATCTTGGACGCCCTAGAACCTCTAGTCAGTAAAGGGCGCAGTTGAGATGATATAGGAGGTTCCTGAGGGATCGTGGATGACAACGTTATGGACGAGTCATATGCCGACTGAAGTGCTTGCGCTGATTTGAGATATTTAGCACGAAAAGAAGAGGGTAGATGGAAATTTGCAGCGGCTTCTGAAAAAGGAATAATGTGAGATTGGTGGAATAATTGATGTACCCATATGAGACCCCGGCATCTCCAAGACTTCCAAAACAACGGTTTATGGTTTATTAAAATCGATGAGTTATGCCATATCGGTTGATCCAAGAAGGAGGAAAATAAAGGGGATGGTAAAAGTTTAGACGTGTATTTGAGAATCGGAGTTGAAACAGATTGCGGTGGACGAGAGAAAGAGAGGTATTCTAGAAAAGAGAAGGGAGAAAGAAAAGCCAATTCTAACGATGTCCACAAGGGAGAGAATGTGGAAGTATCCTCAAACCATCTGGATGCTTGATTTAAGAGGAAGGATTTGTGATACAGGGAGAAATTAGGAAAATTTACCTCGCCCTCTGCCTTCGGACGTGATAATTTAGATATAGACATGCGAGCCTTTTTACGCCCCCACAAGAAAGAGGATAAGATGGAGTTAATTTTCTTAAAATGATATAAAGGGATAGAGAATGGAATATTAGAAATAGTGAATAAAACCAAAGGTGAGAGCATCATTTTAATGGTGTCTAATCTGCCCCACCAAGATAAGTATAAAGGGTGCCATTTTGTGGTAAGGTCCGTCAACTTTTTTAGGCATTCTTCCATGCAACGAGAGACTGTTCCTGAGAGAATAGGAGTAAAATGAAGGCCCAAGTATTTTATACACTGAGGGCTCCATGTGAACCCTGAAGTAATGAAATCTGATTTATAAGTAAATTTAGTCAAGGGTAAAATCTCGCATTTATCTTTATTTAATTTGTAACCAGATACAGAGGCAAATAAATCAACTTCAGTCAAAAAGGCAGGTAACGAAGTTGCGGGCTCAGATA
Source organism: Lissotriton helveticus (assembly GCF_964261635.1). Classification (NCBI taxonomy): domain Eukaryota; kingdom Metazoa; phylum Chordata; class Amphibia; order Caudata; family Salamandridae; genus Lissotriton; species Lissotriton helveticus. The sequence continues at coordinate 1,299,684,455 of NC_136067.1, read as the reverse complement.
AAAATAATAAGACATCATTGGCATAAGCTGCCATTTTAATTGCGGACTGATTAAACGTAAAGGCCTGTATAGCAGTATTTTGGCGGATTCGCAATAGGAAGGGTTATAAAGCTAGATTAAATAAGAAAGGCGAAAGAGGAAAACCCTGACGAACCCCTCTACCAAGGGAGAAATAAGAAGAGACATCACCATTCGCCGCAATAGCAGCTCTGGGATGTGAATATAAAAGAGAAATGAGGGTAGAGATACGTGGGCCGAAGCCGAACCACTTCAACGTCTGGAAAAGATATGGCCACTCGACTCGATCGAAAGCCTTTTCCGCATCTAACGCTATTGCAGCGAGAGATTGAGAAGAGTGTGAAGTCTTAGAGAGAATATCAAAGAATAATCTGGTGTTATCTGAAAGCAGTCTGCCCTTAACGAAACCAGACTGTTCCCTCCCCAATAAATCTGGCAAGAAGGATTCTAAACGGAGAGCTAAAGCCTTAGAAAAAATCTTGTAGTCAATGTTAACTAAGGAAATGGGCCTATAGTTTTTACAGTGCTGTGGATCTTTGCCTGGTTTGAGAAGAATACATATGAGAGCGTCGGAGAAGGAACCTGAGGAAGAACCGGAATCTAGAAAAGAGGAAAGAAGTGAACGTAATTTTGGGATAAGTAGTGTCGAGAAATGGAGAAAAAATTCTACTGTAAATCCGTCTGGACCTGGGGCCTTATCTTTTTTGAGAAATTTCAAAGCACAAAGAAGTTCTTTTTGAGTTAGATCTGATTCTAATGAAGAGAGGTCAGGAGGGGTTGCGAAAGGAGACTCAATATCAAAAAGGAACTGGCAAATGTCCTGGATAGTGGAAGTCGACTCGGATGAATACAATGTTTTGTAGAATTGAAGAAATGCCGTCAAGATGTCATCATCTTTATGACACAGGGTGGAATTTTGACCATAAATACTTTCTATATTAGTCCTATTTTTCTTGACTTTCAAATAGTTTGCCAATAACTTGCCGGCCTTATTTTGACCCCCATAGAATGTAGCACTAGAACGCAGTAGGAAATTGGAAGCATTGTTTGTAGTATCCTTATTGAATGGTAATTTAGTGGTTATGAGCTCATGCAAACATTCCTTAGACTTAGAAGCAAAGTAAGAATGATCCAATTTCTTAATCTTGGAGAAAAGGTCTTTAGTGATTTGTTCTGTTTTCTTACGCTTGCGGGAGACGTAACTAATAATAAAATCCCTAGCGGACGCCTTAAAGGCATCCCACACAACAGGAAAGGAAACCTCTCCTGACTCGTTTCGTAAGAAAAGGTCGTGAAAGAAGCAGTGAAGGAGGAAACAAAGCCTGAATCAAGAAGAAGGGAGTTATTGAATCGCCATTTCCTAGTAAGGGAGGGTTTCTGCAAAATGTCAAGGTGTATGGAAACTGGTGCATGATCTGAAATCAAAATAGACCCAATGTCAGAGGCAAGCAAAGATTGTGAGAGATGATGTGAAATAAAAAAGCAATCTAATCTAGATTGAGTCTGGTGAGGCGGAGAAAAAAAAGAATACTCTCTTAGAGTGGGGTTGCATAGTCTCCAAGTATCAATACATTTAAATTGATGAATGAGTCGCGTGAAAGACTTATGTGACTTATGGGGAGAGTAAGTGCTGGTGGAATGCCTATCTAAAAAAGGATCAAAGACTTCGTTACAATCTCCTGCCAAAATAAATAAAATTATCCTCATAATGTTGAGTAATGTGAGGGGATAGTGAAGTCCAGAAAGATGCATCTCCTGTAGTAGGGGCGTAAATGTTTAGAAGGGAGACTGGAATATTATCTACAATAAATTTGACTAAGACCCATCTGCCTAGTTGATCTGCTGAATTAGCGACTATCTTGACTGAAAGGCATTTATGGAATAAAATGAGAACACCATTACGCTTGCCATCGCCTGGGGAAAAAAAACCTCCCCAACCCAACCTCTTTGTAATTTAACAGATTCTTCGGGCGAGAGGTGGGATTCCTGAATACAAGCAATGTCAGTTTTAAGCTTGGCTAGATGTGTTAAGACTCTCTGTCTCTTCATGGGAGAGTGCAAACCTCTAATGTTCCAGGAAACGATTTTTAAAGGCATTTAGCAATACATGAAAAATATATAGTAAGCTGGTTAAAGTACAACATCATTAAAAGAGGATTGAAAGTAGGAGTATAATAGTCCATACAATGCAATAAAAGGAGGCTACAAAAAACTCTGAGAGTGAATAAGTATCTAACATACTGAATACAGCATATTCGTTAAAGGAAAAAACTAAAGTTGACCACTACAAAGCGTTCAGCATAGTGAATGATTGAATAAAGACTATGAACATGAACATTTAAACAATGCAAAAAAGCGAATAATCTATAACACGAGAGAAAGAAGAGAACAAGAAAAAAAGAAAGAAAACAGAAAAGCGTCCAGGAAAAGACATGAAAGATGGAGGGAACTAAAAAAAGAGCATAATCAAAGGGACAGGAAAAAAAGGACAGCTATAAGTGCAAAAGGTACAAAAGAAAGATATGAAGGAAAAACAGAACTTACAGAACTTCCAGGACATATACAAGGAGGGAGGATGGAGACCACATAGAACAGTGACGGGATTGGAACTCGTGAGGGAAGGCGGGAAGGACGGGCGACTCAACAGACCCCAAGAATGAAATGCGGGAAAGAAACACGCAGGGCAGTAATCTGTAAAAAAAGGGAACAAAATATCAGTAGAGAAACATTAATAACTAGAGCTTGAAAATAGGAAGCAATATAAAACATTTTCTAAAAGCTAACGTTCAAAGGCAATAAAGGCATGTGAGCAAAACCTTGAATCAACAATGAAAATCAGGTAAAATGAGACGTAGGTGACACATCCATCGCAGTAGAACCATGAGAATAGAGAAAACTTTTCAGCTTCAATGGATCGTCATAAGTGGTGGTTTTGTTGTTAAGAGTCACCTTAAAGAGGGAGGGATGGAATAAACCAAAACGTGCTCCAAGCGAGCGCAGTTGAGGGCGTAGGGACAAAAATTCCTTGCGTCTGTCAGCAGTAGCCTTGGCATAATCCTGAGAGAAAAAAAGAGGATTACCCGACCATGTAATTCGCTGCATGGCTCTTGCAGTTGAAAGAATCTTGAGCAAATCAGTGTATTCAAGGAAATAAATAATAACGCCCCTTGGTTTCCTAGCTGCCGAAGCGGACATTGCTTTAGAAGGAGGGCCCAGATGGTGCGCCCTCGGTATATTGAGAGTGGTGCTGTCCGGCAGTGAAAGAACTTTTGGCAGGAAAGTCTTGAAAAACACGAGGGGATCTGGCCCCTCTGTTCCCTCCGGAAGACCATAAATTCGAATATTGTTTCTTCTATTCCTATTTTCTAAATTTTTGAGTTGCTTATGCATGCCCATAACCTGCGCACACAACGGGTCCACCTTAGACATAGAAGAAGTCAAGGAAGAAACATCCTGTTCCAATTGGGTAACACAGCCATCTACATTCAGCAATTTCGCAGTGATCGTTTGGAGTGTGGATCTAGTTTCATCGATGAAAGGGCGCAACGCCCTTATCTCTTCCAGAAGGAGATCCATGGTGGATGTGTTAGGCTGCTTTGGGGGAAAAGGAGGATCTTTTTTTAACTGTTTTGCAGGACCTTTAATAGCAGAAGATATTGATGGGTTTGATGATGGCGATGAATGTTTAGATGATGACGCAGGCGAATCCTCCATTGTAAGGCACTGATATCTGGAGCTCGTATGTATGAGAAATTTACGTGAAGCAACTGAAGGTTTATGTAATTTTTTAGATAACCTGCCCATCAATAAAGTAAATAGCCCAGAGGAGCACAATTGCAAAGCAATAAAAAAAAAGCTAAGTATAACGTCTCACAAAACAGTGTATAGATATAAACAAGAGCTGAAAACAGTAAATGTAGCACCAAAATACTAGCTTAAGTAGGCATGCAGGAGTATACTAATAAAAAATTGCTAAAACATAGCAAAATTTAATAGGAAAGCATACTGCGAACAAGCACCGCATAAATCAACCAGAGAGTTGCCTACTGAACAGGCATACAGTGTAATAAAATATATGTATAGCAGCATTTGGCCGGAGTGACCATTAATTCAGCATCAAATATGAGGCAAAGCTTGCAGAGAACGCAGCCCTCAACAATAAAGCTGAGATGCCGCTAGGAGACGAGCTCCGTCAGCGGGTCACACAAAATGGCGGCCGCGTCTCCTCAGAAGTATGCAAAAGGCATTAGAGAGCGAGCCAGAAGTTGCACACACAGAAGGGAGCCTGGTCAGGAAAAGAGATTCGAGAAAGCAGTGCAACCGGTGACAAGCAGCATGAATGTGAGGTCCGGATTACCGCTAGGAGCGAGGCTCCGTCAGCGGGGACCGGAGGATGTCGGAATCAGTCTCACCATGCTCCGGTAAATGCGTGAGGTCGGAAAGCTCGATAATGCGGCTCCGGAAACGCCAGCGGATGAAATGTCACGGCTCCTCAAGGCTTCCCACAGCTGCTCCCGTGCTTCCTCATGTCCAAATCAAGGGAAGGAGTCTTGCCAGGCCCTCTGTCACCGCCGCCTCCCGGGAGAGTCACAAAGGCACCGCCATCTTCTACGGGCGCTAGCCACGCCCCCGCCTAAAACACTTTAAAGCTATCATAAATGGCAAGAATGCTGTTCTAAATGGTCTATTTTACCCAAATTCGACTTTGATTTTTGGGGCACTTAAAAATAAATATCCTATACTTGTGATACATATTAAGCATCCTCAGAATGTTCTTTACAAATTACAGAGATTGGACATTAGACATATCCCATGTAAATCCTTAGAAAAATGAGTTTTTTACGCCTGCGCTAGGTAAGATGTCATATGCTAATGTCCTCATTATGCAGTGCAACACAACTCAAATCAAATTATAATGCTAGGAGGTCACAGTATGAGCATTAAGCTCCATGAATAGTAAAAAACGAATTTTGTTGCACTTATTTTTAATAATTATTTTTCATAATTAATAATTATTTTTAATATACCCAATCATTTTTGCTAATTTCACATATAAAAGCAAGCTGCAACCCTTGCCTATCATTTTAGACGCATTCATTTATAAGCCTAAGCACAGAAGCCTAACTTGAAACCTGACAAAATTTGGCGCTACATTTTTCTTTCTAAAAAGGACAATTTTTATTTAGCAACAGAGCCAAGAATATGCGTATGCTTAAAGAGAGGAAACCCTTAATTGAAATGTCTTCCTGTAATACAAAATAATGAAGAAATGATATAAGTTGTTTTTTCTACAAAAACACACCATTAATTTTTGGGGGCCTTTTTATTCCTAGTGAATGTGAATTTTAATTTTACTTTTTTTAAGCATTTAGAAATTTTGCTTAATAGACTGAAAACATAAAAAACCACAAACACACATTTGAACTCATTTCAGACATAAACAGAAATGGGTGAAACACTCAGGACACACTATACGGCGAGCTTTAAGCCATGCATTTCATAAATAGCGCCATCGCAATTTACTTACAGAAGTTGCACTAATGGGAAAACCACATAGACATTTAAACACACATTTAACCCATAACTCAATACTCAGGACAGAAACCAAGGACAGCCCACAGACTGTACTTAAACCAAAACATTTGCAAATACTAGTTGTAAGTCATATTTACAAGAAACGCTTCTCAATAGTGTTCCAAAAGACTGCAAAAACAGCCCAACAGACTGATGTACATCCAAGAAGCAAAAATACACCTAATTCACTAGCTTTGGCTAGCAGAACACCAAAAATCGCTCTGCATATCTTCATTCATAAAATTGCACAGAACAAAGGATCCTTGTATGTATTATGTCCATATTTTAATTCCCTGGGGATACAAAATCACCAAGGAAGAAATATGTTTGTAAATCTAAACCTATTTAGATATTTCCCGCTAGGGGGGCCGGCTAATTTACTTCACATCACACTATGGTACCTTCCAAAAAAGCAACACATTTTTCCATGTGAGCTTGAGAACAGGCATGCCAAAAAATACTGCGGAATACGCAAGTATTATAATCAAAGTGGTGCTTAAGGTACTTTTCGTACGTGCACCGTTCAACTAAACCAAATGGAGAAATATCTCCTCATTACCTGCCTACACATATTGCAATTCGCATATACAAACCTATACAAATCCAAAGTTGGCCAACACAAATTCCAAAGTTCCAAAGCTACAGTCCCAAATTTGCTAAGATTATGCATCTTATAGCTCACTAATCCAGCTTCAAACTTCATCTCTATCAATACACTCGCAAATATACGAGCCCCTCGGCTTTGGTAATTTGCAATAACCAAATCAAAAACCAAGAAACCAAACCCCTCGGCTTTGGTAATTGCAATAACCAAATCAAAACCAAGTAACCAAACAAAGTCGTGGGAGCGACCCACTTGTACTTCTTATTTTTACTAATCAAAAGGTTATCCAAATTCTAACTGTCAAGTTCTACATGACCTAACGGTCTTTTGTAGAATACTCACGCCAAAAAGGTTCTCAGTCAGGAGTGACATCATGTGGAGGATCAAAATCAGGAAGATCAGAAATATACTGGGCTGCAGAATCAAAGAATCTCCAGAATCCCTGTGCACAGAGTACATCCTTAGTAGAATCCTGTTCTGTCCTCCTCAGTAGATTTCAGTCCTCTGACCAGATCACTCCCACAGAAAGTCACTTCCCTGACGAAGCCCACGTTGGCCACGCCATTTGAAGAACTGAAATCTTCATTCTCAGGGAATACTTACTAATAAAAAAGAACTTGGCACAGAAGCTGAAAATATGAAAAGACATCTTTATTAAATTTAATAAGTGAGGCCACGTCACACAGAAGCCGTAGCAACTGAATGAGGCAGTCTGAGGAATACAGAGAACAGAGGCTCAGGGTTACAAAACTCAGCATAAAAGTAAGGGGCGATCCTTGCTTTTGCAAGCATGCAAAATGCCTAACATTCCTTCTTACACAAGCCGGTCAAACCCATAATAAAAGGACCACAACCCATATCATAAACAGACCATAAAAGAAGGAACAGAAAACAGATAAGGGGTGTGTGTGTGTGCATACCAAACTCTACAATGTCCTGTGCTTTGATCCTCAATCTTGATCAGCTAAAGGGCAGGAACTGGTTTAACAAGGTCAGCTTCAGGCAACAGGGTCAGTTCACTCAGGTCAAACAGGAGTCAGCATGAACTCGAGCTAAGGTCTACATGTCCTTAAAAGACTGGTTTCGGCCACAATCATGGCCTATGTGATGGCAATCACAAAATGGCTGCCATACACAAAATGGAACCCACGGGTTCAGAATTCACAGAACCTCAAATTGGTTTAAAAGGAATTTGAAGATACCATGTAGCTATAAGGAAGGTAAAAATGGAACACGCTAATGATTCAGAGCAATCACTTAAATTCGGCTAAAATGAGGGCAAAGAAAGGGAACATCTATAGTTCATGAACAGTATTTCACAACTTCCTTAAAGGATGGGAAAAATGGAACATGCTAATAAAACAGCATAAAGTGTAAACATTTATTATTGGTCAGCACAGGGAGGGTAAGAAAAGGAACAAATTGCCAATAAGACTTTTAGCAGTTGTCAGAAAGCAAGAAAAGGACGTGAGTGAATTTCCCGAACAGATATATATTTACCTAGACCGGTTTGGAGACCAACCCTGGCCACGGGTCAGTTAAGGACAGTAGGAACCCCCAAGGAATACAGTCGCCAGTAGGCCAGCAGGTGCAGAATGGAAACCCAGGACAGGAAAACCAGATTAGGATCAGGAAGGACCACCAAGGTAAGACCAGCACCCACAGTTCAGTTGCAACGCCTGCGCTACACCCTCTCTGCAGCTATCAGTCAGAACCCCGATTGGGTTATCGAATTCCCCAGCAAAGTGCTTCGCCAGCACTTTAAGGTTCTCAAAACCCCAAATGGGTCTGTGAGTCGGTCGGACAGAGTGCTCCGCAGCACCTCTGTTTCTCGATCAGCTATGGAGTGCGTTGTGTCAGTGACAGGTCAGCTATTCCGACAAGTCGGACACAATCTCTAGCTAAACTAGACTAGTTATACAGTTTTCGGGTCAGTGCACCACCCCCCAAATGTTGCAAGTGTAAGGATCCCCAATTTCGATTGGACAAAAGAAAGGACAGGTCATCACACCTCCTAGGATTTGACTTTCTCAAGCCCCCTATTTGCATTTTCCAGACCGCCCCGTGAATTCCGGGTTCCCATGACATGTTCCTTACACATAACAATGGTGAATGTAACATTTTATACATTGTGATACATTTAGTACAAATCAGCTTCTTCTACTAGGTGAAGATGCCTCTTCCCAGGCGCATCTTGGCTGGGACTCCCACTTGGTATGGTTCCAAAGGTCATTGCTGTGGAGACTCGCAGATCTCACGCAGACTCAGTTTCGAGCAAAATGAGTACAGCTGGGGACATCAGGCCATATTTCGTAATGTACCATGAAATGGAAAAGAACAGTTTTAGAACATGAAAAAAATAAATGCACTGTATACCATGAATCACTATACTACTCCCATTACATTTATAATAACTATAGCTTTAGTGATTAATGCAGAACGAACAGCATAGCATAAGCATCACTGCAAGCTTCAGGCATGTGAGTACACAAAGCAGCCATTTTATATCTACTGCGCAAGTGCAAAAGGTTTCCTACCAGAACCCGAAGTATGTGACATCACATGGGTATGACCGACGCATGCGCAGAAGAAATTCCCGCGTAGCAGCAGCCATCTTAATAGCAAGCGTATTAGGATTAGTAAACACATAGGCAAGCGTCTCTGGGACACGCTAAATGTCAGTATAAAGGGAAAATTAGTAAGACAAACAAGTTGATTAATAGTATTAGGGTTATTTGAGGTTCATGAGTTCAAGCAAGTCGCTGTACGTGCGAATCCTTGCTCCATCACCTGTCAATTAGTTACTGCGGACCTAGGTGTTTTTCTGAATCGGGGTTGATAGAGAGTTCAGGATGGGCACATTTGTTATTAGTGGTGTGATTTTGTTTGTGTACGTGAGCGTACCATTATAAGCATTGGCAACATTTTTTCAATATCAAGAGCATAAACAGAAGCGCCAACAAGATTTTTTTAGCAGGAAGTTGATGTTAAGTGCAGGAACTGGTTTATTTGCACATATAGCATTGGGGAATAGGCATCAAATGAAGATAACATCTTAACAGAATATCATATAGGCAGCATAGAACTATTTAAAATCAGTAGGCCAGCAAGCTTAATTGTATGAATTATTATATATGTATTATTCGTACTACAGACAGAACGACATGTAGTCTGTTAGATGCATTGTGTTCCCCTCTTGGTTTCCGCTATGGTTAGTCATAGAGTACAACCATGCCTGCTCGATCGAGTATATTTACTCGGTGGCTGGTGGTACTGCATATTCTCGCAATCTAATCTCGGATCGGCCTCTTAGACTAACCCAATCCTTTGTTGCCAATGGTCCTATAGTTGAATCCTCCGATGTTATCCGAATAATACTCTATAAACATCACTTAAGTATCCTTGTCATTTCTGTATATTATCGTGGATTAATGCTATATACACGCGTTATTTACACCCATTCGGATTATGTAGTTCTTCTGTCTTATTATCCAACTGACCATAGCGAGTATATTTCACTGTTGTGAAATCTAAACTCGTGCGCTATGTGTAATTCTCGTGGTTGCACTATGTATGTGCATTCATTAGATACGCCTATCCTTGCGATATCTGACATTGTCTGCAACAAGTAGTGTTGTATCAGAACTACCCAAGTGTATTCATTGGATATACCGGACTCTCGTGGGATCTGGACTTGGCCGTACTTAGTAGTTTTAAGCTAGAACTACCTATGCGCTCCTATTGGACAGAACGGACCTCCGGTGATACGTTTGACATCTGTACAAATCCCGTGCGTAAACACACGCTCTACCTAATTAGGAAACACACCTGGCACCGCTTAATGAGTAGAGGAGTATATATACACCTGGTAAATCAGTCCTCATTCCTTTCGGCACATCCACCACGATGGTCCAGCTCTGACTCCCACCAAGACGAGGCATCCCGCTAATAACAAGGTATGTTTTGCGAACCTAGGTAGATAGGATCTCGGCTACAGTCAATTTAATTTAACAAACACGCACACAGAGATTAATACCATTTCCTTTATTCATTTTGTTTCCCTTTTGGATTCTACCTTTTCATATTGACTAAATCTAAAGACTGCCGACGTCCGTGATCTATCCATCCACATATCCTCATTTTGGACATGGACTTTGTCTCTGTAGGTATGTACTGCCACCTAGCGTCAACATTTATGACTATCCGCTTTCTAGTTTACAATACATATTAAACTCCACGCTCTCCTCTTTGCTCATTTTCCACAGCTATCTAGATAGCAGTACATCTTCGGAACGCCAAATACACGCAACATTATCCAATTGAAGTTTCAATAGGTAATTACCGTTTATGTAACCCTGCAAGTTCATATAATAAGTAAGATGCATTTCTTGTAGACTATTAGGCACTAAATAGAAATTCCTTGATTCGTTTCAGCAGGCTACATCATACCGACCATCTATCGGTACGACGGGATCAGTCTCTTTTTAAGTGAACCTCTCTTTTTCTGCCAAAACAGAATATTTAGATAAGGTAACTGAGACGAGCGCAGATCTATTTTCTTTATAAACTTCAGCCTGAGACACTTAAGGAGAACCCACCGATAAATTCTATTTCTTCTTTGTTTTCACTAAGGTAAAACCAGTTTGCCACCGGCTCCACTGCTCAATATCCTTTTTAACAAGATGGAGATGTAAGCCAGTGCCCTGAAAACCACAACAAAGTTGATTATAGATCAAATAGGTACACATGGAATATATATTTTTTCATAACATTAAAATAATATATTCCTGGTTTTTATGCTTACACTATCGGTTAGGCAGAACGGTTGATATAACATGGGTTTTCTCTTTCTTTTGGTTTAAGTGTGTATAATTAAGAACCAGACAACCATCTTGAGAGGTGTCCTCAACTAATATCAACAGAAGAATATTGTACTTTAAATATCTAATGTAAGTAAATCTTAGCATGACAACCTTATTTACCTTTAATCCCCCCCATTTTTTGGCCTTATTATTCTCTCCCTGCAAGAAAAATGAGAGATTAAAATATATCCATCTTATAGTAAGAATGGCCATTTATGAACACCAAATGTCTCACATATTTAAATTCTTCCAACACAGCCTATACTCTTACCCCCTTCTACCCTAATTTTGACTACCACTGTCTATGTCTAATAGATTCTCTTTTTTTCAGTAGATTTCAACTAATATAGTAAGATCTGTTGTACAGTTTATAGATAAACAGAGGAATGCGACCATTGTTGTGATTGGAAAATGACTATATAAGATTGATATATTATCCTATAGCTGCTTAAAGTGTGTTTATAATCTCAATAGGATCATTAGATCAAATTTTGTGATATTTAATAAATTATGATCTAGACCCAAGACGGAGAAACTGTGTACAGTATGAACATATAAACGAATAAGAAATTTGTGATATATGACATGTTTTTTCTATTGTGTTTTTTTGTAGTGTTGTGCTTATATGTTTTCACTGCAAATGACGGACTCCTGAAGAAGGCTTATGCCGAAACGCGCGTAGAGTCCCATCTACCGCTTTGCTTATTACACTCAAGCCCCATTTAACATCGGAGTCATCTTTGTTGTTCACTTTGTAATTTTCGTTTTTGTATTTTTTCATTTGACAAATTAATATGTATACCACATACTTTTTAACTTGATAATGTATATTTTTATAAACTGAATATGTTCTACAAAAATGATATATAAAAAATATTTTGGAAATAAAACAAAAATATCAATTTATAATATAGAAATGTTTTGTGTTCTTATCAGTTCTTTACTACAGGTCATAATTACCTTGTAGTCACTCAGTTTCCTTCTTGGGTTTTTGGCTTTAGAATTATTCTCACTACTTATGGTTTTGCAAGAAAGTTCTTACATGTTTCCCTACAAGTAGTGAATGCATCATTAGTAGGGGTCCCCCTTCTTTACAAATAGTGTTACTCAGGGACTTTTCCTTGAGGGGTTTTTCGTAATATCACTTCTCCTTTGTATTCAGCACTAGCAGCTATTTTTATTATGGTTTGTTTCACATCTAAGGTTCAATTGTATCTATAGTTACTGAAGCTGTGTTCCATATAATTTCTCTCTCCTTTTTTTTCATCCTTTTTCTTCTCTTTTTTTACTTTGATTCACTCTACATCTTTCCTCCCCCCCCCCCCCCCCCCTGTGTTGGTTTCTCTCGCTTGTGAGCAACTATGGCCACTCTTAAATCATTTGGGTTTACAGATGATGACTTTTCAACAATGGTTGGTGCAGACTTAAATTTTGACAATATTAATACTCCGAATGTCGAACTTAACAATGAAGAATTAAAGAAACTATTAGACTTTAAAAAAAAGTCTAGACGGATTGAACTGCATGGTAAATATATTCTTGACTATTTGAAGGCCGGAGTCATCCCACAAGGCCTCCAAATCAAAAACATACCAGGTCTGTTCATACAGGTAAAAAACTTTTTGGAAAAATGGTCCCTTATAGCTAATAGGTGTTCAAGAGATATGATGATGCTGATAGTTGAAACAGCAAAAACAGTGCTATTAGAATTATTACAAGAAATTCTGGAGTTAGAAAGCAAAATTAAATCCATGGATACCATCCCTGATCTCAAGAAGAGATTAGAAGAAGTAGAAACAGAACTTAATTCATATTCAGATTATCTTTGTAAACGCAAACTAGATAAATTTCAAAAAGACCTTAAATATTACAGCAGGGAAAAGGTCTACCCTTATCTAACAGAGGGTTACTATTCATACAGTGATGACAACCCTATGAACCCTCAATCAGATCTGAAGGAAACTAGGAACCGCAAAGTCACCACCTTTTCTCACACCTCTGATTCAGATAGTGTTGGTAGCTCATCTCCCTATCAAAATCAGGGATATCAATTCAATCAGAGATCACGACCTGCTTTTTTAGGACAGCGCCAACAGAGCAGGGGCAATTGGCGACCCCGTTATCGGTCGCAATACAGGGGAAGATACCAGCCCCGCCAGTCGTTTCAACAAAGGGGACAATATCAACCACAATACCAACCCCAGTATCAACCACAATACCAACCTCACTACCAGGACCATCAACCGCAATATCAAGATCAGCAACAGATGAATCCAAACAGATATTTGGAAACCCGGAATGCACGCTATTGGAGGGAATGATACCTATACCTATATTCAACCTCAGCAGTCAGACACCCAATCATGGACTCTATTCACTGTTATCGAAAGGACTGAGTTATGTACCACATTCGGGCTTGAATAAATTTGAATTGTTTAATGACATGCATACCTTTTTTAGAAAAATCCGACTTTTGGAATTCTTTTCTAACATGGAATTCAACTCGAGAGACCACAATAGGTCAGGTCTAGCGCCTAAATCTATTTTCACACCTACCCTCGAACAAGTGACCCCAGAGATTCGTATCTTCGAACAAACGGTCATCAAAAAATTGACAGTAGCTACGAAATTTATACCCAATACTCCGTACAATCTGACTCTGGAGGAACATTGCGCGCTTAAAAGCCTGGAAGAATCCACCACCATAACCATCAAGGGATGTGATAAAGGTGGGGGCATTGCGATTTTGGACACCTCTAACTACATAGCTAAAATCAACAATATGCTAAATGACAATGTCTTCTATGAAACAATATCAAAAGACCCCACGTCTAAAATTAAACTAAAAATACAAAAATTGACATCGAGGGCGTTAAATAATGGCTACATATGTCAAAAAGAACATGACTACCTAAATGTGTCTAAGCCAAGAATGGCTGTTCTATATGGGACACCAAAGGTTCACAAGAATGAATTAGATCCACCTTTTCGACCTATTGTGAATACCATTGGTAGTGTCACAGAACCACTGTCTAAATACTTAGACGCCATTTTAAGACCATACATACCCACAATACCAGGTTATGTGAAGGATACAGGCCATATCATCAACCTGATTGAAGGTACAGCATTTAATGACAAAAGACAATGGATAGTCACTTTAGATGTCGAAAGTCTGTATTCGAACATTCCCATTGCTGGTGCAATATCTGCAACAGAATGGTTTATCGATAAATTTGAAGTTGACTGTAACAAGATCTTTATCCTAGATTGCCTACGCATTGTTCTGGAAGAGAATGTGTTTGAATTTAATGGAAGTCTATACAAACAGACTAAAGGAGTCAGTATGGGCGCATCTTGCGCCCCTACGATTGCGAATATTTACATGGCGCTATTTGAAAATGTCCATATCTTTAATGAGATCTCGCCCTTCTATGAGACCATCCTTCACTGGTCACTATATATTGACGATGTGATTTTTATATGGGACGACAATGAGGATATTCTAAATGATTTTCTGTCGTGGCTGAATGCAGCTGACCCCAATCTCAGGTTTACATCTCACATCAGTAATATTGACATGGAATTTTTAGATATAACCATCAAACATGACCATGGCCAACTCTTCGTAGACTTATTTGTGAAACCCACGGCTCGCAATACGTTGCTCCATTACAAAAGCTTCCATCCCACCACACAAAAAAACAGCATCCCATTCAGCCAATTTTTAAGATTACGGCGCAATTGCACTAGGTTACAAGATTATGACGAACGCTCAATAGCCATGAAAAAGAAATTCGAAGATCGTGGCTACCCGCACAGGCTTGTCCGGGATTCGTTCAAAAGAGCACGCTTTTTTGATCGCCAATCAATTCTTCAAGGAAAGAGTAGAGAACAAAATAACAAATTGGTGTTTGTCACCAGACACTCAATGCTTAACGACAAGTTAAGACAAATTATATGTTCCAACTGGCATCTCCTGAATGTCAATAAGTCGAAACAGAACACTTTACCTAAACCTGTTTTCGCCTACAAAAGGAACAAAAATCTAAAAGACATGATTGTGAGATCAAGAATACCAGAGAAGAAGTCATTATTACAAAGGAGCATAACCAGTGAGAACCCAGTGACAGGAAATTATAAATGTGGCACTTGTAGAATCTGCCCACAAGCGATAGAAGGGAAAGACCTGATTTTCAATAACAAAACCATCACCAATCAATCTATGACAAACTGCAAAACACAAAATGTAGTGTATTTAATATTATGCCCATGTCATATGGGGTATGTAGGTGAAACCTCTAGAGCAATCAATAAAAGAATTACAGAACATAAATCTGCAGTACGCACTAACAAAACTAATGCCCCACTTGTAGCGCACTTTGTAGAACATGGACACTTAGCAGAGGACCTTAGATGGTTTATTCTGGAAAGTATAAAACCGAGAACAGGCCTATGCCCAGATAAGATCCGGAGAAAGAGAGAAGTATACTGGATATTTTCTCTGGAAACTTCAACTAAAGGTCTCAATTCAGATATCCCTTGGGATCAGGCAATAATCTAAAATAATACCTGTATATAGGAGCAATAAGTCAGCAATTAACTATCTAGTAATAAACAGTGATCAGGGTTTATTTGCACATATAGCATTGGGGAATAGGCATCAAATGAAGATAACATCTTAACAGAATATCATATAGGCAGCATAGAACTATTTAAAATCAGTAGGCCAGCAAGCTTAATTGTATGAATTATTATATATGTATTATTCGTACTACAGACAGAACGACATGTAGTCTGTTAGATGCATTGTGTTCCCCGGTTGGTTTCCGCTATGGTTAGTCATAGAGTACAACCATGCCTGCTCGATCGAGTATATTTACTCGGTGGCTGGTGGTACTGCATATTCTCGCAATCTAATCTCGGATCGGCCTCTTAGACTAACCCAATCCTTTGTTGCCAATGGTCCTATAGTTGAATCCTCCGATGTTATCCGAATAATACTCTATAAACATCACTTAAGTATCCTTGTCATTTCTGTATATTATCGTGGATTAATGCTATATACACGCGTTATTTACACCCATTCGGATTATGTAGTTCTTCTGTCTTATTATCCAACTGACCATAGCGAGTATATTTCACCGTTGTGAAATCTAAACTCGTGCGCTATGTGTAATTCTCGTGGTTGCACTATGTATGTGCATTCATTAGATACGCCTATCCTTGCGATATCTGACATTGTCTGCAACAAGTAGTGTTGTATCAGAACTACCCAAGTGTATTCATTGGATATACCGGACTCTCGTGGGATCTGGACTTGGCCGTACTTAGTAGTTTTAAGCTAGAACTACCTATGCGCTCCTATTGGACAGAACGGACCTCCGGTGATACGTTTGACATCTGTACAAATCCCGTGCGTAAACACACGCTCTACCTAATTAGGAAACACACCTGGCACCGCTTAATGAGTAGAGGAGTATATATACACCTGGTAAATCAGTCCTCATTCCTTTCGGCACATCCACCACGATGGTCCAGCTCTGACTCCCACCAAGACGAGGCATCCCGCTAATAACAAGGTATGTTTTGCAAACCTAGGTAGATAGGATCTCGGCTACAGTCAATTTAATTTAACAAACACGCACACAGAGATTAATACCATTTCCTTTATTCATTTTGTTTCCCTTTTGGATTCTACCTTTTCATATTGACTAAATCTAAAGACTGCCGACGTCCGTGATCTATCCATCCACATATCCTCATTTTGGACATGGACTTTGTCTCTGTAGGTATGTACTGCCACCTAGCGTCAACATTTATGACTATCCGCTTTCTAGTTTACAATACATATTAAACTCCACGCTCTCCTCTTTGCTCATTTTCCACAGCTATCTAGATAGCAGTACATCTTCGGAACGCCAAATACACGCAACATTATCCAATTGGAGTTTCAATAGGTAATTACCGTTTATGTAACCCTGCAAGTTCATATAATAAGTAAGATGCATTTCTTGTAGACTATTAGGCACTAAATAGAAATTCCTTGATTCGTTTCAGCAGGCTACATCATACCGACCATCTATCGGTACGACGGGATCAGTCTCTTTTTAAGTGAACCTCTCTTTTTCTGCCAAAACAGAATATTTAGATAAGGTAACTGAGACGAGCGCAGATCTATTTTCTTTATAAACTTCAGCCTGAGACACTTAAGGAGAACCCACCGATAAATTCTATTTCTTCTTTGTTTTCACTAAGGTAAAACCAGTTTGCCACCGGCTCCACTGCTCAATATCCTTTTTAACAAGATGGAGATGTAAGCCAGTGCCCTGAAAACCACAACAAAGTTGATTATAGATCAAATAGGTACACATGGAATATATATTTTTTCATAACATTAAAATAATATATTCCTGGTTTTTATGCTTACACTATCGGTTAGGCAGAACGGTTGATATAACATGGGTTTTCTCTTTCTTTTGGTTTAAGTGTGTATAATTAAGAACCAGACAACCATCTTGAGAGGTGTCCTCAACTAATATCAACAGAAGAATATTGTACTTTAAATATCTAATGTAAGTAAATCTTAGCATGACAACCTTATTTACCTTTAATCCCCCCCATTTTTTGGCCTTATTATTCTCTCCCTGCAAGAAAAATGAGAGATTAAAATATATCCATCTTATAGTAAGAATGGCCATTTATGAACACCAAATGTCTCACATATTTAAATTCTTCCAACACATCCTATACTCTTACCCCCTTCTACCCTAATTTTGACTACCACTGTCTATGTCTAATAGATTCTCTTTTTTTCAGTAGATTTCAACTAATATAGTAAGATCTGTTGTACAGTTTATAGATAAACAGAGGAATGCGACCATTGTTGTGATTGGAAAATGACTATATAAGATTGATATATTATCCTATAGCTGCTTATAGTGTGTTTATAATCTCAATAGGATCATTAGATCAAATTTTGTGATATTTAATAAATTATGATCTAGACCCAAGACGGAGAAACTGTGTACAGTATGAACATATAAACGAATAAGAAATTTGTGATATATGACATGTTTTTTCTATTGTGTTTTTTTGTAGTGTTGTGCTTATATGTTTTCACTGCAAATGACGGACTCCTGAAGAAGGCTTATGCCGAAACGCGCGTAGAGTCCCATCTACCGCTTTGCTTATTACACTCAAGCCCCATTTAATATCGGAGTCATCTTTGTTGTTCACTTTGTAATTTTCGTTTTTGTATTTTTTCATTTGACAAATTAATATGTATACCACATACTTTTTAACTTGATAATGTATATTTTTATAAACTGAATATGTTCTACAAAAATGATATATAAAAAATATTTTGGAAATAAAACAAAAATATCAATTTATAATATAGAAATGTTTTGTGTTCTTATCAGTTCTTTACTACAGGTCATAATTACCTTGTAGTCACTCAGTTTCCTTCTTGGGTTTTTGGCTTTAGAATTATTCTCACTACTTATGGTTTTGCAAGAAAGTTCTTACATGTTTCCCTACAAGTAGTGAATGCATCATTAGTAGGGGTCCCCCTTCTTTACAAATAGAAGTGCAGGAACAAAGCCCCATGCATTACATAATGTCAGATCCTGTCTAATAAATTCAAAGTGAGAGTACAAATAGAGAACTTTCCTGGCCTCTTTGTTGAACTAAGACACTTTCTGGAGAAGTGAGCCCTCATCTCTAATAGATGCTCGAGAGATTATATGATGTTGATATTCGAAACAGCTCGAGAAGTTCTGTCCCTTTTGTCGAAAGAGATTGATGAGCTAGAAGTAAAACTCAAAAAAGACAATGCTGTGTACTTAGGAAAGAATACGCTTGAAGAGATTAGTTTGGAATTAGACTCTTTTTCGGAATACCTTTTTAAACGAAAATCAGAGAAGTTCAGGAAAGATGTTAGGCTTTTTCCTCAAGAAAGAGCATATCCCTATCTCACGCCACAGTTTTACTCTAATACTGATAGTGTCGATCGGAACCAGGGCCCCCCACGTTGGGGTAACCGACGAGTTACTACATTTTCAGACACTACTGATTCAGACGGTGAGGGAGCATCCAACTATGACCCCAGCTACAACTGTAATAACCAACCCCGCCAAGACTCTTTTGATAGACCCTCTGGACAGGACCATTTATTAGGGAGTCGCAGGGGAAACTACCGACCCAAAAACCGGACACCATCAGTGAGGTCATTCCATCAGGGCCAGGGACGTCCAAAGAGATATATCCAAATGAGGCACACCCAATATTGGAGAACATGAGTACCATTCCTGTGTTTAATTTGTCTGATGCCCCTATCCCTGCCGATGTCATCACCTTACTGTCTAGAGGTCTCTCGTTCGTACCCACTACCGGTATTGATCGCTTTGAATTCACTAAAGATCTTCATTCCTTTTTTAGGAAGATACGCCTCAAAAAGTTTTTTGCAACCAGACCACCTCCTGAGGGGTCTGATAACTTATCTGGCCTCAATCCTCCGTCCAAAATTATCCCTAGTTTGGACACTCTAGGACCAGAGGTAGGAATCTTTGAGAAGGCGGTTATCAAAAAAATGGTTAAAATTCCTCAAGTTTGTGCCGAAACCAGAACACAACTTTCTCCTTGGAGAAAATGCAGCCCTTCAAGATCTACGAGATGACCAGGGCCTTACGATCAAGCCCTGCGACAAAGGTGGGGGGATTGTGGTGTTCAACACCTCCACCTACGTCAAAAAAATTGACTTACTACTCTCATCTACCAGGCACTACAAGCGAGTGACTAGGTGTCCTGAGGAGTCCCTTAAAACATGGACTCTCGCCCTCATCACCAAGGGGGTTGAGGACAGACACATCTGCACAAAGGAAGCAGAATATATAACCAGCACTTATACCCGCATGCCGATCATTTATGGCTTGCCTAAAACTCATAAAGATGTTCGCAACCCACCTATGAGACCCATTGTGTCCACTATAGGGGCGGCCACCGAGCCCCTTTCGAAGTACGCTGACCAATTTCTCAAACCTTTGGTAAGCAAACTACAGTCTTTCATTAAAGACACCGGACATTTTATTTCCAAGGTGGAAAAGTTGCCATTTGACTGTGAGAAAGAACTTCTGGTCATCATGGACCTGGAATCACTTTACTCCAACATCCCGCAAGACGGTGCTATCCAGGTCTTGGAAGAAATTTTGTTCACCCAGAATGAGCTCCCCAATGCCCATTTGATTAATTATTGTCTCAAAATAGTCTTGGGCGAGAACTATTTTGAATTCAATAGAGAATTTGTCCACCAAATACAAGGCGTCAGCATGGGGGGTCATGTGCCCCCATTGTTGCCTGCCTATACATGGGTAAATTTGAGGACACAAACATCTACAACGAAATGGCACCATTTTTTGAGAATGTGCGAGCCTGGTCTCGGTTCATTGATGATATTTTTTTCATCTGGGCGGGAGACCAGGAATCCCTGAATGAATTTGTTGCATGGATTAATGCAGCCGACCCCAATCTGAGAATTACGGCTAATTCCAGTGACACCAAAATCGAATTCTTGGATGTGTGGGTCCAACATGCTCACAGGGAACTGATTGTATCCCTATATACTAAACCGACTGCCAAGAACACCCTCCTCCAATACGGAAATTACCATCCCCGTTGCCAGAGGGATGGTATTCCTTTCAGCCAATTCCTTCATTTGCGGAGGAATTGTTCTGAGATGAAGGATTTTTTACATCAGGCTGACACTTTGAAAACCAAATTGGCTGAGCGAGGTTATCCACACCGACTAATTCAGGACTCTTTTAAGCGCGCCAGGTATTTCAACAGAGAGTCCATGTTCCACGACCGGAATGTAGTAGCACAGGAGAGGTTGGTGTGTATCACTTAACATTCCATGATTAACCACAAGGTGAGGCAATCTATTAATTCCCTCTGGTACCTCTTTAACATTGGGGAAAATGAGGCCACCATCCCCAAACCCCTCTTTGCGTTTCGCAGAAATAAGA
The DNA here is from genome assembly GCF_964261635.1 of Lissotriton helveticus. Taxonomy (NCBI): domain Eukaryota; kingdom Metazoa; phylum Chordata; class Amphibia; order Caudata; family Salamandridae; genus Lissotriton; species Lissotriton helveticus. The sequence goes on along the minus strand of NC_136067.1, from coordinate 1,299,663,372 downwards.
ACTTGAGAAATCACCTGGTGTGTGGCCGATTGCCCACGCCGGTGACAAGACGACAAACGGGAATTCTTGGGATGCCACCCATTGTGGGCAACCACCGTTGTGGTACCTGTCAAGCCTGCCCTCATGCCTTGGTAGGAAGTGTAGTTCCCATTGACAACCGCACCATTAGATTGAACGAAATGAGTAACTGTCGCTCATCTAATGTGATATATGTTATTCTATCCCCGTGCAGACTAGCTTATGTTGGCGAGACCGGCCGTGAATGTCGGTTAAGAATTGGGGAACATAAATCCAATATTAGAAATCTGAAAGGTGGGGCTCCGCTAGTTCAGCATTGGATTAATGAGAAACACAACAAATCTGAGCTCAAATGGTCGATCCTTGAAAAGGTACGTGTAGTACCGGGGAAGGACGCTACCTCCCTTAGGAAGAAAAGGGAGGTATTCTGGATTTTTCTCCTGAATGTCACTAAAAATGGATTGAATGAACACTGCCCGTGGGAGAACGCGATTTTATGAGATCTGGCCTTGGAATCTTTTTGAGATGTATCACTCCTGTCCCTGTGGAAATGTTTGGACATACTGAAACTATTTTCTTCTGGACTTTTGAATTCTGCCTTTGCTATTTTCACAATTGCCCTTGTGGGAATCTTAGCCCATGAGATCTGGTCTTGGAATCCCTTTGGCCTTTATGACTTCTGTTTATTGCAGAAGTATTGAGTTTAGAGAAATCATCCTCGAGGTCGCTCCTCGATTGTATATGGTTTATTGTCCCCTATGAGCCCTCCTGTTACTGTCCTCGAATTTGTCGAATACTGCGCCAGCTCTTAAAAATAATGCCTGTGGGATCGCCCGTCCGATGCGGTTTATTAGATAATGATTCTTTGATGTATTTGACCCGGTTTGGACCTCGAAATCCCTCTTTTCTGATTGGTGCTCTCTATTTGAAGCAAGATATCTAGCCTCTCTGGATTTTCTAAACGTGGTTGGTCTTTATGACTTAGGTACGGCGTGTCTCGCTGATTGGGCCAGACAGTTAGATACTCGTTAACTCCTGTGTGATCCAGTACGGATTTTGCATCTGTCTCTCCCGCCTTGCGAAGTACCTGCTAAACCGTACCGTGATTGGCCGATTTTTGATACACGTGATCTTTAAAAACCCACCTGGCTGATTCCACTGATATCCTCTTGAGTTCGTGTTGAATACTGCGCTGCACGCCAACTTTACTGATCGTTGGGGAATGACTTTTCTGTTTTAAGGTATGAGCTGCTTGGGTGCCTTCTCACCGCGCCGCTATGCTACGCGCAGAAAATATTAAATAACGGAGCTCTGCACATACAACTCTATGAGGGCCTTTAATGGTTACTTTTACGCTATATTGATCGGGTCCTACTTGTTTAATATGGGCAGATTGGCTATGTTGCGGTCCCGCCTCTATCGGGTGCCTGGGCCTCTAACCCGCAGTTTTATTTAATTACGGGTCACCCGACTAGTGGAGTCTGTTTGACTCGCTTTCCAACTGTCATTAGATTCAGACGGTTTGCTAAAACTAGAGGAAGTGTGGGAGGTCTATCTCACTGTATATACGGTGGGTTTCACCCACTCCCCCCACTTCCTTCGTAGTACCTCCAGGGATGATATTTTTCTGATCGCTGGCGTTTCTTTCTTCTTCTTTACCAGAAGCGGATTGAAGACTGTTTCTTTCACTCCACCGGATTAGGCGAGTGTCTAAAAACCTTATCAGGTAAATGGAGAACGCTGCTAGATTAATGTGATAAAAAACCAGCCCCCCCCTTTTTTCTTGCTTTACTTATTTAGTTAATCGTCCGCAACTATCGTGTTAAGCGCTGTTGGACCCTTTGGTTAAAACTTGGTTTCAGAGAACTCAGAGGCATATTACCAAGAAATAGCGATAATTATCACTATTGCTTGGTTAGAGACAAAATTTTACCGCTGAGCTGCGGCGATTTTTATCGCAGATAAACCTTGGTATTACCAAGGTTTATCGCAGATGCGATAAAAAACGGCCGCAATGCATGAATATCGCTGAAAAGTCAGCGATATTCATGCATTACCGAGCTAATGCTCTTAGCCATGTTATCCACCTCCCATTGGATAACATGGCTAAGAACTGCTCAGGGCAGGTGTTAGCTTTTGGAGATATTCCCGCTTAGCGCGAATATCTCCAAAAGTTGGTAATAGGAGATAGCGATGTTAGCGACTGTTTCCAGTCGCTAACATCTTGGCACGCCCACTTTGCATGTCATTAGTGATAAATATCACTGACATGCAAAGTGGGGCCCAAGATGGTCGCTATCTCCTACTAGCTGTCGCTAACTGGTGTTAGCGACAGCTAGGTAATAGGGAGATAATTTTATCTCCACTTTCTTGGCTTTTAAAGCCACAAAAGCGGAGATAAACCCCCTTGATAATATGCCCCTCAATCCTTCGTGAGGATGAGGACTTTCCAACTTTTGGCGTATTACTCCGCCTTTTTCTCACATTTGCCTCTCTATTTTGATAGTGGTCACTTATGGTTTGTCCACTCACTTGTCTCGTTCGAGTACTGCGCTTTAATACGTCTTATATTCCCCTTAGAACTCTTGAAATCTGAGCGCCATTTATGCTGTTTGGATATATCGGCATTCTGAGTATTTGCCCTGGAGTCGGCCCCTATCTGCGTGAACGTCCCTTCATTGCCTGGGTTCCCTACCCGATTTGGTAAGTATATACTCCTTAACTAGAAACGACTGTGGACAGGCAGGAGATTTGACCTTAGAGCTGGAACCTCCCTCTGAAAAAAATCGTATTTATTATTTCTTTTTTGTGTGCCCTCTGCAGATTTTTGAGCCTTTTTCCCCTGACCTGTGGTGTGTCGATTTATACCTTTCTCGGCTCACAAAAACTTGGAAACAGGATGTTCTTTTCGAACTTCTGATATGTGGCGCAGCCCTACTGTGAAACAGGTATTGAACATGATGGGCCTTATTTATGAAGGTGTGTATCACTTACAACGCAACTTTTACGTCGTAATGCTGTTACAACGCAGCTATTACAACGCAGGATCCATTACAACGCATGGCATTACAACGCATGTCATTACATCGCAGATGCTATTACAACGCATACCATTACATCGTAAGTATTGGTAAGTATATAATTTATTTTAATTGTATTTAATATTATATAAATGATTTAATTAATATTAATTATAAATAAAAATAAATAAAAATATTTATTTATGTTTTTAAATATTATAAATTAAATTTATTAATTTAAGTAATTTTTTAAATAAATATGAGTATAGGAGTATATGTATAGGTGTACTGAGGTTTTAGGGCAGGGTTTGGGTTTTGGGGTTCAGGGGTGTTTTTAGGTTTCAGGGTAGGGTTTGGGTTTTGGGGTACAGGGGTGTTTTTAGGTTTCAGGGTAGGGTTTGGGTTTTGGGGTACAGGGGTGTTTTTAGGTTTCAGGGTAGGGTTTGGGTTTTGGGGTACAGGGGTGTTTTTAGGTTTCAGGGTAGGGTTTGGGTTTTGGGGTACAGGGGTGTTTTTAGGTTTCAGGGCAGGGTTTGGGTTTTGGGGTACAGGGGTGTTTTTAGGTTTCAGGGTAGGGTTTGGGTTTTGGGGTACAGGGGTGTTTTTAGGTTTCAGGGTAGGGTTTGGGTTTTGGGGTACAGGGGTGTTTTTAGGTTTCAGGGCAGGGTTTGGGTTTTGGGGTACAGGGGTGTTTTTAGGTTTCAGGGCAGGGTTTGGGTTTTGGGGTACAGGGGTGTTTTTAAGTTAAATAAAATTAATTATATTATATTAATTACATTTCTTAATTAAAATAATTAAATTAAATACATTATTTTAAATAATTTATTTTAATTACAATCAAAAAAATATTTAAATTAAATTAATTTAATTATATTAATTAAATAAAATTAATTACATTTTTTATTAAAATTAATTTAAATAAATAATTACTATTATTTTGATTAAAATAATTTAATTAAATTAAAATAATTACATTTTTTTTAAAAAGGTATACTTACCTATACTTACGATGTAATGCCATGCATTGTAATAGCATCTGCGATGTAATGCCATGCGTTGTAATGCCATGCGTTGTAATGGATCCTGCGTTTTAAAAATTGCGATGTAACGGTCTGCGTTGTAAAATAACGCGTTGTAACATCATAGATCCATTTATGAAGGTCTTGCGCCGCCGGTGCGCCACTGGCGGCGCAAATAAGGCCCGATGTGTTCTTGGAGAAGGCTCCATTTGCTATCAAATTTACTCGTGACATCTGACAAGGAAATACTCTAGAGAGTAGTCTCTCTTTGCTATATTGGTTAGGGTCCTGTTACCTGGAGGATTTGCAAAGTACTCCACCTCTTTTTCTGTTGTGATTTAGTCTTGTGTTATTTTATTTATTTGTTTTTTTTGGTGTATTCGGGTATCTGGGTTCCTTTCGCTTTGCATTACAAAACATTTTGTGCAGTTTCTAAGCTCACTGGGGTTGACCTGAGGCATGTCATGAACAGGAAGTGCAATGTTATTGATGCTACCTGTGATTAACTATCATTATGTTAAAGAATATGTTCCTAAAAAGATATTTTATCCATTTCAGATAGTGTGCGGTTGTCTCTTCACCCCCTTCCCTTCTGTTGTGTGCCCTGATGAAGGTGTGGTCGTAGATTGGACTTAGCACCAAAACGCGCGTTGGCGCCTCAAGTCTGTCCTGCCACTTAGCCATCTGGTCTCCTGTGTCCTCCAGGACAGAATACATCGTTAATATCTGGCAGCTGATGTGTGATATGTATTGGATGATTGAAGGTTGTGTGAGTATGTGTGAATCCACTTATGTATGGGATGTCTGAAGAATGGGTGAGCTTTGAATCCAGTTGAATGTGTGAAGGGATGTGTGGGAGATAGAGTGAACGACAGAATTCTAAATGTATTTCTTTGATAGGTCTGATGTATTCTGTTTTGCTATTGTATAATATATATTTATAAAAAAGGAATGAAATAAACTAAGAAAATCTGTCTCAGAAACGAGGTGGTGTTTTGATGTTTCTCTGGTCTCAGTGAGTTTAGTACTGCGGATGTAATTAAAGGACTCGTGTTGAGTCTTGTGATATATTAGAAGGGGCAGACTGTTCTGTTTTCTTTAGTTACAAATAAGGCAGGACCAAGGCAAACACTCCTCCAATTCCATTCAAAGACAGATTTACTAAAGCAGTGCGACCTACCTTTGTGTAAAAATGTTAGGGCCTCATTTATGAGAAATGACGCATCGCTGCGTGAAAGCAGCGATGCGTCACTTCTCAGTGCACACTCCTTGCGACATTCCGGATGCGTCATATTTAATGTATGACGCATCATGTCGCAAGGAGTTACAGATACGTCAGTATGTCTGACGTATCTGTAAGCGCAAAAGTGACTCATTCCTGGAGTGTGTCACAAAAGTGACGCAACTCCAGCAATGCGCCCTTTCACATGGGGCAAGCCCCATGTGAAAGGGCCAGCGCCAGTCTTACGCCTGCTGTGAGGCAGGCGCAAGATTTTGACGCAACGGTGTCCTAAAAGTGACGCAGTGAAATCTCATAGATATCACAGCGTCGCTTCTAAGACCCTTCCTTGCGTCAATACGCCCCCCTTGCATACATTATACCTGGCGCAGGTATAATGTGGCGCAGGGGTTTACAAAGTGACGCATCTACCTACATGGGTCACTTTGTAAATATGGCGCAACAAGGTGCATTTTTTAACGCCACTGGTGCATCACAAAAAGTGACTCACCGGTGGCGTAAAAGCGATGCACAGCCTCATAAATGAGGCCCCTAGTTCTGAATGAAAGCAGGTGCAAACACTGGGCAAGCGGAATATCGTGTAACCCTTCAAAGGTTGTCTGCGCATACAAATGTGTACAGGAAGGTGTGGATTGTGGAAATATGCAAGACACTCATCTCCGCTATTTGCACAATGGCGCACAACTGCAAGGGCTGCCCTAAAATTATTATTATTTTTTATTTGCATTGGCGCGGTAGGTGGCATCATCAGTGCGCTAGGCTTTTTAAATATGACCCTGAACAATGTTTTCGTTTCACACGACGGGGCCCTACAGAATTTCGCGCAGAGTCGCGCCTCTTTAGCCATAATGGCCGTAAGAACCTTATCATGTTGAGTTATGCAAACCCGTTAGACCATCAAATGTGGTTTTTCCGTGTGACTGCTTTAGCTGGCAGGTTGCAACCCAGACATAACGCTTTCTTTTCCTAAACGCTCGCAAATCGCTGGAGCAAAGCAGCGGAGACTAAACTGGGAATTGCGCTTCATCCTTTTCTCCTGTCCCACACAAGCAAAAGGACACTCAGGGGGATGTAAAGAAAATATAAGGAAAAGAACGTGATATGCAGTCTTTCATAATGTTCATCACATCTCTGTCCCTGACACCGTCGTCATGCTCAGTAAAGACGACAGATAAACCTCCCTGGAGGCTGTCATAAACTACGGTGTTTTAGCGCCTTCTAGTGGTGATAGGAAGAACTCCTTGCAATGTATTTACAAACGGATTGTTTGTTCTACTACTTGACAATGAAATTCGAACACAGGGGGCATATTATCAAGCCTGTGCGATAAAATTATCGCCGTTTTATCGGCCGAAAACGGCCGATAAAGGGGCGATAATGGGCTTGATAATATGCTCTATGGAATTCCAATCGAAGCCCATGTTAGATGTCTTCACATCTAACATGGGCTTCGATTGGAATTCCATAGAGCATATTATCAAGCCCATTATCGCCCCTTTATCGGCCGTTTTCGGCCGATAAAACGGCGATAATTTTATCGCACAGGCTTGATAATATGCCCCACAGTTTGTTCAAATAAAAAATAGGATTTTTTAACATCTAGCTGTCTAGAAATTTTGAATTACACTCGGGAGCAGTAGACGTTTCCCAATGTTTGGTTAATGTTCGCTAGCTTGTCCAATCTTCCGATTTCTGCATGAGTGTTTAATTTTTTTAATAAAAACAGCATCGTTACAAATAATATGCAAAAGAATTCACACCTTTAACTTTATTTCGTACCGTTAAAATATAAACTCAAAATGAGTGTCCTAACCTTCTAAGTGCACAAATAGAACAAAACACGAACATAAAAGCTCACTCGGTAGTCATGTGGGAATGACCAGTGTTTGTAGTTTAGAATAATGCAGATTTATTTTATTCTAAAACAGGTGCGCCTGACCACACGTTCGCGACGTTTATATTCATTTAATAAATGTTCACATATTGTGGTCCGCTTACACAGGACTCGGACACAAGTGATGTATTTAAATTATGTTTAATTCTCCCGAGCGCTGGGAAACGCGACCAGCCGCTAGCGCTACTCACAGCATCTAAAATGGCCGCCCGCACATTCCCATGACGCAGTGGCACACGCTCCGAACTACTAGAGCGCGTCGCCACATATCTCCCCCCTTTAATATTACAACACAACAATAATGAAACAAGGAGGATACTGAAATAGTCCCTAGACTACTGCAGTAGACAGTGTACGGGTACATTATAGTCTTACTTGGTTTCCATGTCATAGTCTTCAAACCTCTTGGGTGCCTTGCCTGCCCAATGTGGTACGAGTTTTCAGCGGGCTGCCTCTCATTCGCCAGTCACTGCCTGGAGGGCTGGCACTCTCCATCGCTCTTCTCCTCAGCTCTCCTTCCATAGTCTCCGTACCTGGGTCGCGAGGCTTGACCGGAGATGCCGGTCTTTCCCCTTCACACTCTGCTGGATCGTATTGTTCTTCGTAATTCTGCTCCATGATGATGGTGTCTTGTTTGATTGCTTCTGATTCTTGTGTCCTTTCCAATTCATGTCTTCTCTCTGGGGTCGGTGAACTCTCAGCTTCCGAGCCTTCCCACTTCACGACTTTGTTGCAACGTGCCATTCTATCTTGAGACCACACTTTGCCGTCACTTAGCAAGGCCTATCTGGCATACGGCTCTACCACTTGCAATGGAGGACTAAATTTGCTGTCACCTTTCTTCTTCATCATTGGCTGCTTCACTCTCACCCACTCACCCTTCTCTAAGGTCACTTCCTTTACGTTGCGACGTTTGTTGTAATAATCAGCGCACAAGGCCTGTGCTCTGTCCATGTTGCGGAGTACTACAGCCGGGGACCATTTACTTTGGACCACCAGTTGTTTCCAAGCTAGGTTGTCCTTTGTGAAAGGGTCTCGTCCTCTGAGTACTTTTGACGGGCTGTACCCTGTGTTGGCTGGGGTAATGCGATATGCGCACAGCATCTTTTGTAGTTCCTTCTCCCAGTCCTTGCCAGCACTTATTGCTGCTTGCACGGAGCCCATTATCACCTTGTTAAACCTCTCGCTAGTCCATTTGCTGCCGTATGATACACAGGGGTGTGTTTGACTTCTATACCGTTGCGGTCCACGAACACGTTCCACTTGGCTGAAATGAATTGTGGCCCATTGTCACTCGTGATCACTTTGGGAATACCTTCCCTCAAGAAAGTGGCTGTGAGGATGGAAAGTATGGTCTTCGTATCGGCTTTCTCGCAAATGTGCACCTCCGGCCACTTGGTGTACCTGTCTATTAGGACTATCACATATTTGGGTACCCCATTGGTTTCTAGTATGGGTCCCAAGATGTCCACGGAGAGCATTTCCCACGGGCTTGTGGGGCAAGCGAACTTCCCTAAGGGTGGACACAGTAGGACTTGCGCCTTGTCCGCTCGGCTGCAACTCTCGCATGTCCTAACATGTTTCTCTATTTGATTGTCCATTGCCGGCCACCAATACGCCTGCTTCGCCCAGGCTTTTGTCTTCATTATTCTGAGGTGTCCCTCGTGTAGAATGGCTAGGAGATGATCAATTTGTGGTTGTGGAGGTATTACCTTGTCTGCTCGGAGCAGGAATACTGGATTGTCCCCGATGGATAATTCCTCCCGGACTTCCCAGTATTTCCTCAACTGGCTGTCCAGGTGCCTTTTGTCTGGACATCCTTGCATCATGTAGCTTTTGACTGCCTTACAGGTCTCATCGTTGCTGTATGCTTCCGCCCATTCTTGACTGCTGATCACTCCTTCATGTTCTTGCATGAATGCCACTACGTAATCTTCCCATTCTGAGGGCTCTTGTTCCGCAGCAGGTTCCATGGCAGCTGCACGGTTCAAGAAATCTGCTACCTTGTTCTTTGTACCGGGGACATACTCCACGTCGTAGACATAATCATGTAGTCTTAATGTCATTTTCGCTATCCGTGGCATCACATGTGCATGCCCGCTCGAGGTCAGGAGCCTCACCAGTGGCTTGTGATCTGTACGGAGTAAGAACATTGAACCCCACAAGAATTGTCTGAACCATTCCATGGCCCACACGGCTGCCAACATTTCCTTTTCTATAACACTGAATTTCTACTCATTGGGAGCCAGGGACCTGGAGGCAAAGCTGACAGTGTTAATCTCTCCTTCCCGGAATGTCTGCATTAGAAACGCCCCTAGTCCTTTGTCACTGGCATCGGTGGTCAGTATAGATAGGGCTGCTTGGTCAAATCCCTTGAGAGGCTCGGCCGCACAGATGTCCTGCTTCAATAAATCAAAATCCGTCTGCTCTTCCTTTGTCCATTTAAAGGTGTTCTTCTCCTTCAAGAGTTGTCTTAAGTGATGCGTTTTGGATGCAAAGTGGGGAACGAACTTGCTATAAAATTCAGCCATGCCTAGGAACGAACAGACTTCTTCTGTCCTTTTTGGCATTGGTGCTTCTTTAATAGCGGTCACATTGGCTCGTTTCGGTTTGATACCCCTTTCACTGATCTCGTGGCCTAAGTATGTCCCTGATCCCACTCTGAACTTGCATTTCCCTCACTCTGCAGTGAGGCCGTTTTGCGCTAGGATGGTGAGAACCGTGTGCAGTTTGGCATCATGATCACTCTTTGACTTGCCCATTATGAGAATGTCGTCTTGGAAGTACTGCACGCCTTCCACTTTTTGAAATAATCTGTGCATCAGTTTCTGGAATACCGCAGCCGCAGATGCTAACCTAAACGGCATTCTCAGGAATTTATAGCATCTGAAGGGTGTGATGAACGACGTCAGATGGTTGCACGAAGGATGTAGGGCGATTGGTGGTACACGGATGTGAGGTCCACCATGGAGAACCACTTCACTCCCTTTGTTTTTGCCAACATCTCGTTTATCCGGGGCAGGGGGAACTTGTCCACCACGATGTTCTTACTGAGTTCCCTCAAATCCATGCACAAACGCACCTCCCGTTGGGTTCGGTGCAAGCCATTCAGCACTTTCAATGGCTTCAATGACTCAATTTTTTTCCATTCGTTGGAGCTCCTCCTGTACGGCCTCCCTGCTCCTGAAGGGAATGTTGCGGACTTTGTGGCTCACTGTTTGTGCTCCCACCTTTAAGCATATTTTATGCGTGAATTTCGTCATCCGACTGATCGTTCCCTTGAAGACTTCCGGTTACTCCTTCTTCCACGCCTCTTCTTCATATGCCTGTACCGTCTCTGTCATAATCACTTGTGTGGTCCCTCCTGGGTTGATTTGGATCCCTAGCGCGCCTTGGTCTATCCATCCTAGGACCGACGGTCCTTTCTCGGCGACATAGAGCTTCCCTTCAGCTGCCCTTCCTCTGAACTCAAACTTGAGGGTGCAATAACCCACCATGGGTATGGGTTCTCTGGTGTACGTGACAGGGTGTATGTCCGTAGGGAGTAGGTCCTTGCTTACCCGTGGTTCAAAGTCCCTTTCCTATACTGTTTGCTGGACAATTGTATATGGGGAGCCCGAATCTGCCACTATGTTGATCGACACTCCTCCAATTTCCATTTGTAACGCAGGTTTCCTGGACCTTGTGCAGTTTACTCCTAGTACCTGGTCGTCAACACATAAGACTTCGTCCTCTTTGTCTTCTCCTTCATGTGCCTCTTCTTCTCTGTCCATCTCTTGGGCTACGTACTTCACCACTGATCTCTTGAATTTCCACCTGCACACCTTTTCGTAGTGCCCCATTAAACCGCAGAAGGAGCCTTTTGCTCTGAACGCTGGGCATCCTTTGTCGTGGCTGGCATGTGTTTGACTTCCACACCTGTAGCAGTTGTTTCTGCTCTCTCCTTGCAGCTTTAGTGTTCTCGCAGGTCTCTGAGGGTACCTTTTCTGAAACTTGGTATTCGACTGTGTTGGCTGCTGGGTTACCTCTTGTTTGCTCCTGTCCGTCACTTTGCATACAGGGGTTTTGTTGAGGCTCTCCCTTCTCACTGCTTCTGCACACCTCTTTTATAGTTCCGCCTTCTTCACCAGCGCCACGACTTCCTTGAGAGGGGCGTCTCCGTTTACCCATAATTTCTCTTGTATCTCTGTGTTTGCAGTGTGCATAATGATCTGATCTCTGATGAGCTTGTTGAGCAGTGTGCCAAACCTGCACATCACCGCCAGTTTCTGCAGGGCAGCTACGTATTCATCTATCGATTTGCTGCTGCTTTGTTTCCTTTAGAAAAAATTGCACCTGTCTATTGCTATGCACTCTACCGGGCGGTAGTGTGAGTCCAACTCCTCTAGTGCATGCTGGAACTCATCTATGTCGTTCAGGGCCTGTTTTTCTTTACTAGGTTGTCATACACTCTGATGCCTTCGGGTCCGAGGTTGTGTAGCAGTATTCTTTTTCTCCTCGCACTGGAGAACTCACCTTCACCCTTGTCTTCTAAGGCGGACAGGTAGTTCAGAAAGTATCGCTACCAGTCCTCCCAAGGCATTGCTGGCTCATCTCTATTTGGCAAGATCGGGACCAGGTTAGTGAGAGATGACATTTGCGCACACATTCTCCCTCCTTCACGTTGGGCAGGAACTGGCTGTGTGGCGACTCCTGATGGGCTCCCCGGGGCTTGTCTCTCTTCTGCTCTGCTTGCCTGCAGTTGTGCAGGACTCCCCTCTCTGTCTTGGGATGAGCCCTGGAACTCGAGCGCTGTTCCCTGTCAGGGTGGGGGTTGGGTTGCTGTTACCCCAGCTGGGGCCACTGGTGCACCCTTTAATGGCCCTCGCTACACGGCCTGCCCTTCTTGCGAGCGGGGATGGTTGCTGCTATCATGGCTGGCGTTAACTGTGTCCTTATGATGAGCCCAGTACACTTGCTGCTGGCCTGCGCCCTGTTGTGGCTGGTGTGTGCTTTAATCCCAGTGGTCCCTGGGCCTGCTGTTAGCCACGTGGTGTGTGTGGCACACTCACTGTGTTCCTGCAGTTTTGCTCAGGACTCGCGCCTCTCCTGCTCTCCCCTGGGGAAACACTGACAGCTGCCCAGTGATCGGAGGCTTCAGGGGTGCTCCTCCTGTCTTGTGGTGGTGATCCACGTTCCTCTGCCACGCTCGGGATGAGATTGTTTTTTCTGTGCTGGGCGGGGTCCAGTGCCACGGGGTGTGGTGCTGTGTCTCACAGCCTCGTTGCCTGTTATTGTGGTCCGCTTACATAGGACTCGGACACGAGTGATGTATTTAAATTATGTTTAATTCTCCCTTTTCCTTAAACGTGTAGCACAGAATATAAAGAATCACTTTCTTGTGGACATGGATTATAGCACCCAATACAAATAACGTCTCCCCCATCTAACCGAATTAAAGAAATTCATACCTCTGCCTTTTTAGGCAAGCAAAATGTCTAAAGCAAGCTGTTAGACCTAGCCCTCTCTGCATGTTGCCTTTAGAGCGCCTGTTTTGCTGAATTTGTTTTTGTTGGGTTTAGGACTCTATGTATTTTACCACTGCTAATCAGTGGTAAAGTGCATTTGCTCTCGCCTCTAAACATGGTAAAATTGGCTTACACCAATATGGCCTGGGACTGCCTTAGTCCCCTTTTACTTTTAGACCTAAGAATGCTCTTGGATGTGTAATTCCCCCCTCCGCCAAGGCAAGCACTGCATGCCACGCTTTTAGGGGGATTAGGGGGAGTAACCCCCCTGGTGTATTTATTACATAATTAAAACATTAACTTATTAATTACATTAATTACATTATGTACAATTACGCAGAAAGTCCAGATACATTGATAGATACATGATTTTCCTTGGCTAAGTGGGACCTGATGCAGAAAACTTTTCCAAGTAAGTATGAGCATTCAAGCAAGTTTTTTAAAGGTAAAGCGGCGTTCACCGCGTTTAAGAAATGCGAACATGCACAATATTGATATATAATATTCGGCACACACCCAGCACACAGTGAGTTCGCTGCGTTGGTAAAATTTAATCAAGCCTGTTACGGTTTGAATAAATATGACGGGTTACACACCGGAGCACCAGTACTGATATCGTTTTGTTTTAACTCCGCCATCTTTTCTATTTACCTTCGCTTATAGCCACAAACTGAATGAAGTACAGACCTTCACTTAAGTTCGTTTTGAAGCGCCAGGTATAACAACACACCAAACTGACCAATTGACTAATAAGAAGGGGTCACATTGAGCACTTTCCAACACGGTTTATCATGATATCACCGTTCTAGCAATTGCATTTACGTATCCTTGTGTATTGAAATCATATATTTATTACTAGACACATGTTCCCTGATGAAGGCTTAAAATAGCCGAAATGCATTGGACCATGTAACAACATGTATTTGGATAATGAAATAATTTAAAATTGGAGTGAATATCAACTCGAATTATGAAATCAAGAGAATAAAATCACTGATTTAAAACAATGTAATAGCGGATGACTATCTACATTTTTTTTAGTAGAAACCAAGGATTTAACTATTGAACCCCAACTGGGGACACAGCAGTTGCCAGGGGACGTTCCCCAATTCAGGGGTATGCTTTTCAATTACTTGGCTAACCTTAACATGTTTCTAGTACATATCCATTCCTACCGTAATCTAAACATGTATATACTTTACTTTCTGCGTGTCCCTGCTAGAGCCTACGGCAAGGTCAATGACTGGCAGTCCCAGTTCCCAGTAAAACTATGAAGACTCCTCTGGAGTAAGATTGCATAGAGGGTCCAGCTTATTGGACAGATATTTTACTCCGGGCCCCTCCTACGCCCTGAGCCTTAACTCCATAACGGAGCACTGCAATTTTGAATCCTTGCGCCCAGATGCGCATGCACGTGTGGGGATGTCTGACCAGCCTACTGGAAAGCGTGTCTCCCTGGCTCCCGCACCCTTTCAGCCTACCGACCGGCTGTAACTGCCCCTGGAGTTTCATGGTGTTGGACGCTAAGGACTGAAAAGTATGCTTATCATTCATGACCTTACCGCCTGACCAGGGAAACACAAACTTAAAATACTACAATATTACCTGCAACAAAATACCATATACTGACACTCTTATTACAGATTACCATAGCAGCAACACACAACTTTACAATAAACTTTACCTGTACCTGAAAACAACATATACTGACACTTTTATTACAAATTACCAACATCATAAATAATCACAACTTCACATCAACCATGTCTCCTGAGATACCTGCAACAAAATTTAAGAGAACAAAGCAAAACACATATGACTGCAACACTCATATGAACTGCTTGCCTTAGGGGATGGTGGGTGGGGAAAAGCAAGTTACGGGCATCTGATGGCCCGGACCCGTATGCTGGGGAGCAAGAGAATAGGAGACTGTTTTCGCTCCCCCAGCCCCCTTTTAAAGGGGGGGGGGGGTGCAGGGCAGACCGGTCAAAACCAGCCTGCCCCTAATTTGCAGGATCGCTCTGAACGGGAAGCACTAAAGTGCTTCCGGTTCACGCCCCCCACCGGGCATAACCATTGGCTTGCGAGGGTGGCCGACCAGCCTACTGGAAGGCGTGACTCCCTGGCCAGAGCACCCTTTCAGCCTACCGACCGGCTGTAACTGCCCCTGGAGTTCCATGGTGCTGGCCGCTAAGGACCAAAAACTATGCTTACCAATCATGACCTTACCGCCATAGGCCAGAATAGTTGCCCGACTATCTGACCTCCCCCTCTGCTTACCCAGAAGGTCATGTTCTACGCCTTGTGCCCTCTAACCTTGCTAGGATGTCCTCCATGAAGGCCTGATTCCCTTTATTTGAGAGGTGGACCCCATCCTCCAAAAAAAAACTCATCACCCCAGATATTGCCATGTCCTATTGACTTCAGTTTGGTGAGCCTGAACAACTTCTCAAACTTATTGTTGAACCACTTTAACGCATGATTCAATGTTCGTACTGACTCATCCCCTCTTCACTGCAACCTTGGAATCATGTGAGACCAGACTATCATAGCATTGGGGCACTTCTTCCCCAACCATCCCATCTCAGGGAGCAGCTTCTCAATGAGCACCCTCCGCCCCAGTTGTGCCAAGTCATTCCGACCTAAATGCAAGATTCAGATTGCTGGTGGGCCTTTATTTTCTTTTAAAGCGCGGTTCACCAGCTCCCTGAATTGCCTAATGCGCAATCCACCATGACCATGAAACGCTATTTTTGTTCCCAACTTACGTGCCCTGGCCTCATGGGCCCCTGAAAAGAAAGCTTTTAGACGATGGAAATAAGAGTGACCTTTTATCCAGATTTCTTGTTTTTCTTGGGCCCAGAAGTGAACTTGGGCCATAACGTCTGTTGTACGTTCGTGAAACGTTGACCGCCGTCCTCTTGAGTGACAAGGTCACATCCTTCCTTCGCGATGATGAACCGGGGCAAGCTTCTCTCCTGAGTCACAGGATGAATAAACTGCAAATAGATCAGGAAACAGAGCCAACCGTCAGTGCACTGCCCTACTAATGGCTAAAGCATATGCAGTCGTACCCAGCAATTATAACAGTTAGAGGACCATCGACTGATCCTTTTAACCTGCTCTTCCTTAAAACCCCTGGCCACTGCTTCTGTGGCAGCCCCAATCCTAAAGGAATGAGTCCCAAAGTTAGCTGGATCCAAGCCTGTTTTCCGCATAGCCAAACCTATGACCCTCTTGAACTGGAAGACAGTGAGGGGTGAACCATCTACATGTACCAGAAGAGGCCCTGCTATGTCCCACGCTCACTGTGCCAAGAAGGCCTCCAGTCTGGCCACAGGGAAGCATGTACTACCTACCGCCCTGTGGAGCACTATGCCCTCGCTCCTGCTTTCCTGATCAGTTTTCGACTTGGTAAGGAGATCAGTAGGGAGTCCCTATTTATTTGGACATGTCCCACCTGCAGTCCCCCCTGACAGTCTCTTTTGTTCCTTCTCACTAGCTCCCCTACCCTGAAACCACCATAAAATGCCAGGCAAAATGCTGCTTGAAAAAAAGTAGCCTCCCCCGCAGAACTACAAACTTGCTGCAGAGCTTTCATCAGTTTCGCTAGTGTTTGCAAACCTATGGGTCTTCTCTCATTGAGCTGCACCCCATGCAGGCGTTGCCACCCCTTCAAAGCCTTACGCACTACAAAAATGCTTGTTGGATCCCCGTCCTTAATCTTAGCAAAAAAGAAGGCTCTAATGTGGTGCCTAGCCACTGTCACTGAGTGCCCCTTGTCCCTCATGAAACTCAGATAAGTGAACACCGACCCTGGGTCATGCCATTTTAGTTCCCAACTGTCCCCCAAGAACTGACAATATGACCAGAACGCCCCTTCGTAAGCTCTCCTGGTCCTGTGTGCTAGGCTAGCTGCCACGGGGTCCGATAGTTGGGGGCACCAAGCTGCCAAAGCTGTTCTGGGAAAGATGTTGTGGTTTCCGTTGCTTATGGGAGATGGGACCTGAATACCTACATCTTTAAACGAGACAATGCAGCAGCGTCGTGATTTAATATGCCCGTCATGTGCTTGGCTCTAAAGAGTACATTCAGTTTCATACACTGCAATACAATCTCTTTTAATAATTGCAGGATAATTTTGCATTTTGCCGTTTGGTTATTAATAAACTCCACCACTGCCACGTTATCTGACCCGAATATCACTGACTGATCTCTCAAATGTGCAGGCCAAACAGACAGTGCCAACAGGATGGGGAAGAGCTCAAGGAAGCTTATGTTACTAGTGTTCCCTGAGTCTATCTACCAGTCCGGCCAATGCTGCACAATCCATTCTGACCCCAGATTAGCACCGAAGCCTTCGCTACCTGCCTCGTCAGTCATCAACCCCATCTCAGGACTGGACCTGGGAAGGCTAGGCCACACCACCCTACCATTAAAATCACACAGAAATGCCTTCCAAATGAGCATGTCCTGCTTGACTTGGCTGGATAGCCTGGTGTGATGGTGCTTCTCCTTGAGTCCTGACATGGCCTGTGCAATGGTGCAGGAAAAAGTTTGTGCCATTGTAATTATGCGCAGTGCAAAATTCAATTGTCCCACCACCTGCTGTGTAACTGATGCAGAGTGACCTTTTCTCTAGCAAGGAATTGTTGTAATGCTGTCCCAAAACCAAGCACCTTCTCAGCTGGTAACCTAGACACCCACTGCACTGAATCCAATCAATTCCCAGGAATTTGATCTTTGTGCTAGGACCTGGCGCCAGTGGCACGCCGAACTCCTGCATGAGCACTCAAAACTGCACCAATGCTGCCCTGGAATCCCTCGATCCTGGCCCCCCCAAGATGAGGAAATCATCGAGGTAGTGTAACACCCATTGGTGGCACGTGTCCCTCCTGAACACCCACTCCAAGAAAGCACAGGAGACTGAACAACCCATTGGCATACACTTGTCCACGTAATACTTCACCTAGAATTGGAAATCCAACAGGAGAAAATCCATGGGTGCACTGGCAGGAGGCAGAACGCTGACTCAATGTTGGACTTCACTAGCAACGCCCCTTGCCCCAGACTTCTAAGTATGTCCACTGCCTGATCAAAGGATGCATATTTTACACTACTCACTGTGTCTGATATCACCTAATTTAAAGAACTTCCCCTTGATGCCGGAAGATTATGGATCAATCTGAACTCACCCTTTTCCTTTTTGGGAACCACCCCCAGTGGTGAGCAGACAAAGTCTGTCATAGGAACATCGTATGATGGCCCGGACGTGTATGCTGGGGAGCGAGAGAACAAGAGACGGTTCTCGCTCCCCCAGCCCCATTTTAAAAGGGGGGCATAGGGCAGACCGGTCAAAACCTGCCTGCCCGTGCGTTGTAGGATCATGCTGATCTGAAAGCCCTAAAGTGCTTCCAGTTCACGCCCCCACCGGACATAACCATTGGCCGCTCAGGGGAGGTGGGGCACCACGTCACTAGTGCACGCAACAACCCCCCTACCTCCTCTGAGCTAAGGGGATCGGCGTGACCTCCATAATGGCAGTCGCACCGGTCCCGTAGTGGTACTGGTGGTCCTGGAGCACTTATTGTGCCACCCACTAAATTAGCGTTTTAAAGCATGTCTCTCAGGCCGGTCATTGCAGCCTATGTGTGCAGTTTTAAACTGCCATTTCGAACTGGCAAAATAAATCTTTTACCTGGCCTAAAGTTCACTTTTTAATATACATATATATATGTATCACCCCTAGGTTAATTCTTAAATAGCCGATAGGGCTGAGTGGATTGTTTTTAAAAAGTTGGACATGTTCTTTTAAGTTTTACATGTTTTGGTAGTGAAACACTCTCAAATTAGTTGTTCACTATTGCACAGTCTACCTGTCCCATAGGGTAACTTTATGTTACCAAATTACATTTAATAAGTGAGAATTTTTGTTCAGGAGCACGTAAGAATGCCATGTTTGGTGTATAAAGATTTTCAATTTAAAATGCTCTTTAAGGGTAAAGTAAAATTTTAAGTCACAATTCTGAAAATGTTACTTTTAGAACGTTATGGACAAAAAAAGGGAGGTGGGCCTATCTTTTGTCAGCAAGGCTAGGTCCCTATTCCTTGGACAAACACAAAGTAAGTGGCAATACTGACATGACTTTGTGGACATTTTTCGGTGGCTGATCAGTCTGCTTGATCACAAATAATTTCTTTTATTCTTATTCATTACTGGATCAAACACAAAATACAATGATTCTGTATGAAAATCATTGTCATAAACATAAAAGCAGAGCAGAGAAGATGGCATACATATTAAAATACAGTTCTTTTCACTAATACAAACAAGTGCCTAGCAAAACTGATGAAGGATACAATGCATAGAATGCATGGAATCTCAACCAACATAAAAGGCAAAAATAAATAAGAGCATGTCCCTGATTTTTTGAAAGCCAAAGAGCCCCAACAAGCTGAAGAGTTAGTGTGGGCCCACTTATGGTACTGTGAAACACAAGGGGTATTGGTAAACCAACCCAGTACAGTTCTGTTAGACAATCCACAAACTGATTCGTCCTTGCTACTCCAACTTTAAAAGGAAGTGTCAATAAACACATCACATACACAAACCACAGTGGTAAAAGACCTTCACATCAGTGTGTATGCCAAACTCAACAAATGAGAAAGTGAAAAAAATGTGAGAAAGGCTAGAGAGCACCTCATGCGCACAAAACCCACAGGCCTGCTGGATGGTACTTGCCAGTATGCCCACATTATCATCATTGGTTGCTTTTGTAGCCTTGATACAGAAAAGGAGGTGTGTGTTAGAATTCCACAGAGGTGGAAGGTCAAACAACGTAAAAAGTGTGTGACAGACAACACTGAGACTCCGTAGTTCATTCAGTGTTCATTCGTCCCAACTGTGCAAAGAGAACAAAGTTCTCAAAAAATTAAAAATGAGGTATCACTCACATACAGCACAACTTTCATTCAATGTTGTGAGTGTCCCTTGTTTAAAAAAAACAGGCATGTATCTTGCCACTTTCATTTGCCAAAGGCCAACATGTGTCATTGTTTGTTTGATTAACTTTATTTCGGCTATTAGCCATAAAAGCATGAGAATAAAAACATTTTTACAAGCAAATAACCACAATTAGCAATTAACAATACAACCAGATTTCAGCATAGGCTATTAACACAGACTATGAGGGGCTTGCGGTAGGGGCAAATTAACTTTTCATCATAACATTTTATATCATATTTACAAAACCGCCATAAATACCACAATCACATACTGTAAATACGTTAAAAATCAAATACAAAAGCCAGAGTATAAAAACATATATTTACATACTTTAAAGTATATGCTATACAAAATGTAAAATATTCAAGGAAGACGATTAGACAAAGTAGTTACATTATGTTTTGAAACCGAGCTTCTTCCTAATCATATATACATTAAATAGAAACCTACTTATACAAAATACTACCAGTTGGGATGTATTGGATTTGAATATGCGTTCAGCTTCCTTAAAAGACCTTACACCCACATTTATGCATAGCGGTTTGATCCATCTAGCCCTAGCTGACTTGTAAACCGGGCAAAAGAAAAGTAAATGAGCATCACCTCTTTCGCCTTTTGTAAACAGAGGGTGCACAGGTCAGACTCCTTATTATACCCCCACCTGTAAGTATTTGCATTTATCTGTAGGACCCCGTACCTAAATTGCAGATAAAGTGATTTAGCAAGAGGTGGTCCTATTTCATCCATAAAGGGTTCAAAGGAGGCACTATCCTTTATAGTCAAAAATGTCTGGGTTAAAGTGCCTGTTAAGGAGTTATGCAGTCTTTCAATATTAATATAGGACCAGAAAGCTAGCTTTACAAGCTTTTTACAGAATAGGGTAATGCTAAAAGGATCGTCCCAAAGGTGGGATAACCCTAACTTAGTGCACCAATGAGAAATATATTTTTACCATACAATATTATGGAACTCATCACTATGCATAATTTCTATTAACCCGCTTCTGTAATTAGACAACTCCGGGGTGGTCCATAATCTTACCCAATAAAGTAATGGCCTTAAATTGGCCTGCCAATCTGTACGCTTAATATCAATATCCAAATATACTGGAGCTAGGGGAGTTCTGATTGGAATTCTGAGTAATCCACGTATGAAGTTATTTTCGTCTCGTTCAAAGTTCTTTTTAGAATATGGTCCCCAGATTTCAGCACCATACAGTGCCGCAGTTTGGGCTTTAGCTTTAAACACTTCCAAGGCTGGTGTAATAGCCTTGGAGAAACTCCCACCGTGGACTTTCAGAATAGGCATCAAGTTTTGTTTGAATAACAATCTACTTTTTTCCAAATGCCCCTTCCATGATAATTTACTATCCAGCATAATGACTAAATAGTTAAAGCTTCCCACATATTCCAGTTTTTGGCCTTTAAGAGCCAGATTCTTTTTAAATGATTTTTGCGGGTTTATGGCCATATATTTCGTTTTAGAGGAGTTGATTTCTAAGCCCTTCTCTACACCGTAACTATTAAATGAATTTACCAAATTTTGGAGACCTTTCGGAGTCTGAGAGATGAGGATTGTATCATCGGCAAATAGTAGTGCCGTGATCTCCTCATTTTCCAGCTTCGGGGAATCATGACTGCAATTACCCAGATAAGTAGGTATATCATTAACATATAGCGAGAAAAGAGTGGGTGCCAGCACGCATCCTTGTCGCACCCCCGTCTCACAGGTATGGCCTTAGTGACTTCTCCACCCTTTCCCCCAACTTACTTTAGCGAAGTTCTCTGTATGGAGCCTAACAAGTTCTATAAGAAATTCATCGGAGACTCCCATTTTCCTTAGTGAGTCCCACAAGAGGGAACGAGGGACGAGGTCAAATGCTGCCCTCAAATCCATGAAAGCAACATTCAAACTGCCCTTCCTTATGTTAATATGCTTCCAACAAATACACGTGAATCTAAACACTTGATTCACGGTACTCGTTTTTATTCTGAACCCTGCCTGATATTTGGATAGGATCTCGGTTTCCTCCATCCATCCTAAAAGTCTATTTAAAATGTGTCTGGCAAAAACCTTCTGTAAAAGATCGATTAAACTAATAGGGCAGTAATTGGCTGGATCCTACCGATCCCCTTTTTTAAAAATTGTTACCATTTCAGCCCCTTTCCAGGTCTCAGGAATAGGTGTGCCTGCCACTATAGAGTTACATAAAAAGTTTATGTAGGGCCCACAGACTTCGATGTCATGTTTAAGCAAGTCACAAGGAATTTTATCTGGGCCTGGTGCTTTGCCTGCTTTGATGGCCAGTAGTGCCCGTGTAGTCTCCTCTAGGCTAAAATGTAACGACCCTGAGCTAGAGACAAGCTCTACCTCCTGTTCAGGTATACACGAACTGACAAAAAGGGGACTCAGTTGTTCCTAGGAGAAGAGTGATACGGTCAAGGTGGGAAGAAGGTTGATAAGAGGGTAGTGCTCAGTGGAGGGCTACCCTGGGCATCCCATTAGTTGGAATGAATGGCCTCACACACTCTTGCAAGTGTCATGCTTCATCATCGGCCGTTGCTCCTCGTTGGACAGGCGGTGCAATGTCCAACGGGCTCACCTCTAAGAGGGGCTCTTTATCGGAGATCTTTTTTCCAACAGCCTGTGGGTGAAGTGCAAGTGAGGGGCCAGGTAAGAAGTGAATAGTGTAGGTGGGTGTGTTAAAATATAGCAAGGGATACCGGAGAGCAATTTATTCTGGTGGTTCCCATACTATAAATAAAACCAGTGGGTAGCCTATGATCGCCAGAGATTAGGTTCTGTATCACGATCTAGGACTACAAAGCGTTCTGTGAGGTCAACATGTTTCTCGCTTCTGCAATTATGCTGCGATTCTTCAGGACCTTATATAATTGTACATCTATCACAAGGAAAGACCTAATAAAGTGTCAACCTATAAACATCATTGTTACTGTTGTAATACCTGGTTATAACCGCTCTTGCCTGGAGGAGACAAAAGGAAGAGTTACCAAAATACAAGGACAACAGTTTCCCATTCTTGACCGTGAGCACACTGTGGTTGTGTGAAGAGAAGTGACTCTGTGGCTGTGACATTCTGTGAGCAGTGACCATTAAGTATCAACTTCATTCACATATACCACATGTCACCTCTATCATTTTTGAAATTAAAATAAATGAAAAAATTAAATAATAAAGGAAACTAAAATTAAAATTAAAATAAATTAAAACATGATAGCAGCAGTTTTTTCAAGGTGTCTACTTAGTAAACCCACTGGGATTCCTTAGATACTCGAACCCTCTTCATTTAACGAATATAATTCAGGGAAATGGTCACACCAAGTTTTTTCGTCTAGATAGAGATCATTATTTGATCTACCCGTCTTGTTACGCTTAGATATTAAGCTCCAAAAGGTACATTGATCTCTCGCTTTGGCTGAATTTAGGAGATCTACCCAAATAGCATCATCCCATTCTTTTTTCGCCTGAGAGAGAGTTTTGTTATACACATATCTACTCTCCCTAATACCCTGTGGATTCTTGGACTTAACTGCCTGGATCAAGTAGGACTTAGCTAAGCGGTATTGTTTATTATACTAGGGGTTATCTAGATCTGTGTGCCTATTCTTAAGTATCTTATCCTTTTCATATATTTTACTCAAGAGGGGTGTCAAAGTGTGTACCAGCTGGTAGTGCATATCTAGGACACCCTGTGTGCCCAAGCGAAGGTTCATACAGGAAGCAACGGTGTCTGAAAACGCGTTATAGATATTCACCAATGTCTCTCTTTTAGAAAGAATGTAGGGCCATTTAATGGCCCGCCTATTGTTTGTTACCTGGAGTTCGCCCTCATACTTCCTTAACCCTATGCCTACAACTGGATTTGCTAAAAAGGGCTGAGAATCCAAGCTCAAATAAAGCGGAAGGTGATCGCTCTCAGTTCTGAAATCTACTTTAAAATCAATGGTTAAATGCCATAAATTTATAGAAACCAATACAAAATCTATATGGGATTTGCTATTGCCTTTCGAAAATGTTGGTGCTGACGGTCTATCTGATTCGAAGCGACCGTTGCATGCCCTTAGGTCAAATGCCATAGTTAACTGTAGGATCTGTATAGCTGCCACCATACTTTTGACTGACCCAGTACTATCGAGCGCAGGGATTTCATTTACCCCATCCTGTTCTTCAAAAAGGTCTTCAAGACCCAAAATTGGTTCGAAGCGGCAGTTGAAATCCCCACCTATAATCATTTGTGTGTTGGGTCCTAACGTATAAAGGTATAAGCCCAGTTGCTCTAACACCTTAGATTCCTTATGTAGAGGGTTAGGTCTATTATAAATATTTAGTAGGTATACAATTCCCTTGTCTTTTGTCAATAACTTTACCCCAAGGATATCCTGAGAAGGAATGGAAAGAGAGGTAACCACAACATCCAAAGTTATTCTTAACCAAATCAATAATCCCCGAGACGCTCTTCCTCTTACTGAGGGGGTAGCTCCACAATAGAAAGTTTTGTAATCTAGTCTATGTATAATATCTAAGGCCCAGGTCTCCTGGAAGAGAATTACATCATACTCTTCAATATAAGTACTCCAAACAGTATCCCGAAGATTCCTAGATAGACCCGCTATATTCCATGAGATTAATTTTACAGCCAGAGTTGATGCTAGAGGGGTCACTTGGCTGGTAGAGACAACTTGGCTGGTAGAAACAACTGTAGAATCTACTACACCAACTGTCTCACCCCCACCTCCAATTAAGAAGTCACCAGTATTATTTGCTTCTAACTCAGTACTACAAGTGTTAGATGGAAGTAGGGAACAATTGTCAACATACCATTTTTGGGATCTAGATTTTGGGAATTACCCGCTTTATTCCCGCGGGCAATTCTCAAAGCATCTGTAATAATAACCTGGTCAGCTAGGGGTTGTTGCTTAAGACCAGTGGGCCCAAGAGCCGAACCAGGGACATCAGGCGCACCCTCCATCTTTCCCAGGGAATTAACAACTGTTGGGTTGATACAAAATGGTACACCTCCAGGTGGGTAATCAGGGAAAAATACACCGGAGACTTTAGGATGAAGAGGAAGCCCCGTATCACCCAGGCTATTCAAACCACAGAGAAGGGGATGTTCATTGCGTCAAGGGCCAAAACCATCTAGGCAACTTCATCAGGGCTGTTGGGGAACCAATCTGCACCTCAGCCCTTTTTCACACTAAATCTGTGGTTATTGACAAATTAAACAGAAGACGAACATGCCAGTCATAAACAACCCTCCTTTGTACAATAAAAATGTGCAACCCCTTTCTATCAAGCGTATAGTTACCGAGTGGTTGCTTGTGTCCAGTGTACCAGCAACCACCTTCAGTAAAGGAACCTACGCCAAATGGTCGCGTTCTGCTTTAAAGACTGTGATTGTCAGTCTCTATCTGAAATCACACATACAATGTATTATTCATAAAAGGCCACGTGCCTTCACACAATTGCATTGCATATGTACTACACAATGTATTATTCATAAAAGGCCACGTGCCTTCACACAATTGCATTGCATATGTACTACACTGTTACTTATACCTACTGCCCATTAATAATGGTGGGACCCTTAAATTGTAAAAATAGCAGCTGTCACTGCTGACATATTAGTATGTTAATATAACGGCCAAAAGTCTTGTAAGGCATTCCCCCATGAGGCACGAGTGCCACTATTCCCCACCTATTGCTGCGCTATCATCTTAACGTAGCATGTTCCAAGTGATGCTTTACCAACTTTTAAGAGTGAGGGCCCTGTAGCAATCATCCACCCCTTAAAAAACACCTCCATCAGGCAGCACTAAATGGGGACCAATTCACGTGACCATCTCTATCGGAACCCCCTTACCGTACTCGTGAGCTCTCTTCACATTTTCTCGTCCACCCCAAACACTCGTCCCCGGTGTTATTGTAATGGCGCTCGGGACCACGTGATGCAGACATATAGCCCACAGACTAAAGTTCGTGTGGCGGGCATCTTAAAACGAAGTGCGCATACATGCTGATGGTCATATTCTGCGTTTCAAATGCTCTAAAACAATTTCTAAGACCTGAAATACATTTAAACACCAATTATTTAGTTGTGATATGTGTAGTTTAGATGGTACCCAGAGCCACAGCATTCCAGATATGCAATCAGAAGCCTATTACCAAACCGGTGGCCATTTTGAAGTGGTGTGCTTGTACTCATGTTCCTTAATTTCAGTACTCCACAACCTAGATAATAGTATGACGCCAATTATTTGATTACAGTCGGCCATACAAGGGAACACAACCCAGCTTAATTGTACTTTCTAGAGGAGGGATATTTTAATGCATGGAATCACACATCAATTTCTACCTGATGACAGTTAATAATTCCCAGAAGTCTCAAAACAGTGTGACTGACTGCTCTTGGAGGTCAGACCTAGTAATGTTGATAATTGTTAGAGTGGGGGGTGGTCTGACTTCTTGATTCCCCTGTTGCTCCTCTTTTTGACGTATATTGGTAAACAATTCAAATTTACTAGGTCTTGCAAAGGGACGTTACGACCAAGTCCATTATAGTATGCAAAAAGGTTCCCTCAAAGCCAGGTTATCATAAGCAACACAAGGCCTCTCTGGTGGTTCAAATCTTGTCTCTGCATTTCAAACCCAATTTATTTAGGTTTTCTCATCAGGACATCAAACTGGGGAACACTGTAACAGAAAGAAGAGGGAAGCTACTTTTTTTAGTGATAATCTTTAAAGAAATTTAAAACACTCTACCCTTGTAACTAAAAATGCCTGGCTAATTCTGTCAGCTGAGTTACTTATTTCAAATAGGCCATAATGGCTATTTGGTTGTCTTGACAGTGTGAGCAATATCTGCGGTGATTTAAAAATAGAAGAAAGGAAAACTATGTATTAAACTGTCAGTTGGAAAGACAAATCAGGAAATCTGACAATGGATTATACAGTGCAAATTACAACTATGCAAAAAGGTGCTTTTCACAACACTAGTGAATCATTGTATTGAAAAAGGTATTGAAGATGAATTTAAGTGGAAAATCCTGGCATCTAATAAACCTGCTCCGCCGGGAGGTCACATTGAACAAAGATTGGTCCTGAAAGTATCCTCTTTAATATTTCCCTTCAATACAGTTGTCAATGGTCAAAACAGAATGACTGAATTGCAGAAGTCATAACTTTCCTTTGCAACTCTATATTCATCTGGCCATCTCAGGACATCCTGCCACCTTTTAAATCATTGAAATGGCATTAGTACTTGGTCATATGGTACCTTTGAAAAGCCTAGTAAATTTGAGAGGCTAAGCAACCCCCCTTATGTTTTACAGTGTAATAAGTGGTGCCACACTAATTGTTCAGCATGTTGAGGCTCTTTGTGAACTGGGACATGATCTTATTTATTTTATTTTGATTGACATTCCATTTGCTTTCTGTACATTGTCTTCTTCATCAGTTGTGTTAGGCACTTGTTTGTATTAGAGAAAAGAAATGCATTTAAATATGTATGCCATTTTCTCTGTTGTGCTTTTATGTTTGACTGTGATTTTAAAAAAAAAGATTGAACTTTGTGTTTGATCTAGGAATTAATAAGAATAAAAGAACTTCTGATCATACAGACTGAGTCCTGAACAGCCAACTAAAAATTTCCACAAAGTCATGTTTTACAATGTTGCCATTTTCCTGTCTTAGCTAGCCCCTTGGTGCTGCAGCCTTTTTCCTCGATCACATTACTAGGTGTAGTTGACATTTGGTATTCCAACTAGGCAACCACACAATAGAGGGTTTGGGTGTTGGCAGGATGGGCGAACCTAACTTAATGAGAGGGGCAGAGCTGTCATCAGTCACACTTGCACATCAAAGATACTGCCTCAGCCCACACACAAACAACTTCACACTAGCCTATTGTGCCTACAGACAGACTGGGACCATGACAGGAAGGCAGGAAATTCCAGACAATTTTGAAGGGTGAAGACTCCAGAAGTTTCTTCCACGTCAAAGTGGGCACCAGGTATATAAGGACGGCTCTGCTTCCAGAGGACTGTCTTGCTGCATGAGGCCTGCTCTGCTGCCTGAGGCCTGCCCTGCTGCCTGGGAAGGAAGACTGTACCTGCACCCTTCCTTCCGGGCTGAAGTGGCTCAAAGGGTCAGATGACTGACCCCCTGTTCTGAGCTACAGAAACGCAACACGCTCCAGAGATCTCCATGCATTTGCCCAGCTGGCCTGCTGCACCAGACTTGAATGGACCTGTCTGAGGCCTGCTAGAATGAGTTTCTTATCCCCAAGAGGTGCATCACAGATCCTTGACCCTTGGTGTGGCATCAGTTGAGCGCCTCCTTGAAGAAGAGGAGAAATCCTGAAATTTTGGGCTCTCCTCAACTTTGAAAGGACCCATTTGTGTCAAGATCTTGCTGTCTACCCCGACTGCCAAGGCAAAGATCCAGGGAACCCAACTGTTCATGCTACTGGGACTGCCAGGGGTGACTGGCAGTGGAAGATCTACTCTTTGTGCTATAGCATCGACAACCTATGGTGACCACCAATGCGAAGCTGCAGCAAGGAACCTTCATGATGGCCAACAGGATCTTCGCCTTAAAGCGATAACCGTCTATGATGCCCAGCCTGCTCTTTGTGCCACAGAGACACCATTGCGACTCTCTCCCTGCTCCTTGTGACCTCTTCCATCATGAGCTGAACTCTTCACATTAGACTGTGGAGGCAGCTTTTTCAGCAGGATTAACTGGTCCCTGTATCTGGCTCGCTCTATCGTGGTCAGCCTGAACATTTGTCTTTCACCCAGTTTTGCACAACCTATTGGCTGAAAATTTAACTTTATGCTTATAGGAACCATAATAACGTTAAATCTTTGAAACTGCATGTCTCTGGTTTTACTTATTTGATTGTTGTCATTTTGGTGTTAATTAATGTATTACATTCCACTCTCTTTCTCCAAATTGATGTGGAATTTTCCTTGTTATGTGGTTTTACTTTATTACTGTTCAAGAGCTGCATAAATGACTTACACATTGCCTCTAAATTAAGCCTGGCTGCTTTTGTGGCAAGCTACTGGAGAGTTAAGCACAGTTTAATTTAGTGATTGTTTGTGGTTCCCCATGACAAGGATAGTGGCTGTTGCTTGAGTATGGTTTCATCTCTCCTCACCTAGCAACCCAATTTCCCACAACCTCCAACCACTTCTCTAACTCAAACTTCATCCCTATCATATTTACTCCCTCAGTCCTAGTCCCACTAATTGCTCAATTTCTAGTTCTCAGCTCTTTCCTACTCTCAATGATCAGATACTCCTTTCACCAGATCCCTCCAAAATCCAAATACAAACTACTTTAACTGCAACATTCATAAAGAACCGTTCAACATTGTCCTTTAAATATTTCTACCCTTTCCTTGACTCACCAAAAGAATCCTCAAGTCCTAATTCTTATACTAACACTCTAATAATTGAATCTGCATGCCCATACTCAGCCTCAACAACCTCCTAATTGCCCAGCCAGCCACTTTCCTAAACAAAGTCCAAATCCAAAGGCAAGCTATCACAAAAAACACAAAGACAGTACTTGGATTTCCTGTAGATTGTAAATGGGATAATGGTCTTCACAATCCCTTCCTGTAGGGCTTTCTCACAGAACAATCAAGCTCCCATCCACATCCCAAGTTGCAATGATCAATGCCAAATTTGAGTACTTTTTTTCCAACATCCTGGGGATTCTAAAGGTACTCAAGGATTGTAGATTCCCCTGGACAAGACCAAGAAAATATTCAATATATAGCGACAGTTTGAGTTTTGGGGGAAAATAGTAAAAAAGTGTTTCAGATGAAAGAGTCTGCTTTTTTCTTACAAAATGGCATAAACAGTTTGCTGTGCTAAATTCATCATCTTCTCAGCTCTATGGAGCAATGTGCAGCTGAATCAAAAACCTATTGGTTACAACAATTTTGCCATTTGTCCTACTTTTGTATGCTTTCAACCTACTTCTAGTTTGTGTTGGAAACCAACGTAAAACCCATGCATTATCCAGGATAATTATAGATTTCTACAAATTCCAATTTCAGCATGGTGTCATTTGTGTAGATCCTTCAAGATTTTCTCAAAGAAACTAACTTTTAAAAAAAACAATATTGAAAATGAGTTGGTAATTTTCATCTGTAACTTTTTGCCACAATAGGCAAAAGCGATATACCGTTACTTCCCTAGGCCCATCTGGTTGGGGGGATATATAGGGTTTGTAGGTTCTCCTAGAACACAAGATACCCACAGCCAACAACTGAGCTGCACTGTAAAATTGTTTTTCATTGTGTACAGAGTATAGACTAATTCATATGGTAAGATATGTA
This sequence comes from Lissotriton helveticus, assembly GCF_964261635.1. NCBI lineage: Eukaryota > Metazoa > Chordata > Amphibia > Caudata > Salamandridae > Lissotriton > Lissotriton helveticus. The sequence goes on along the minus strand of NC_136067.1, from coordinate 1,299,633,293 downwards.
GAATAGAAAATAGGTATCAGGTATCCTATGCATTTCCGAAATTGGCACAAGATTTGGAGTTTAGGAGCAGTGGTTATTTGTGCATCTCCGAATTTGTGGGTACCAGTACCAACATATGATTTAGAGGGTATTTTTCAAAATGTCTTCTTTCCTACACACTGGTTATGTTTGGAAGGCACAAAATCCAATGGGTAAGAACACATGTTCTACTATTCTATGGTCCCACATGTCTCTGATAAAAATGGCCCCTCACATGTGTGGTTAGACCTAGAACCTGCAACAGGAAACGGGCCATGATGCAACAAGGACACATCACGTTTTTCAGCTGAAAACCCTTTTTTTTCAATGTGGGTAGCTGTGGATTTTGGGGCCTACCTTAGTCTAGACCTAGGGAATAGCAAACATTTACACTTTTGAAAACAAGACAGCTAGGGAATGCTGGGTGGGGTGACTTGTGTGGCTCCCATCAGCTTTTGTTACCCAGCATCCCTTGCAAACCCCAAGCATAGACTACAAAAAGACAATTTACTCACATTTCTGTCATGGAAAGGTCTGGACTCTGCGGGGAGACACAAACTTCCTTCCACTTTGCATTGCCCCAAGTCTCACACTAAAATGGCACCTCACTTTTCCACAGAAAACGGACCCTTTTTTGGCTATGTGTCTAGCTGTAGATGTTGGGCCCTAGCTCAGCTGGCATCAAGGGAAACTTACCAAACCTGTACACTTTTTAAACCTAGACAACCAGGGGAGTCCAGGGGTGGGGTGACTTGTGTCGTTCTCAGCAGCTAATAGTACCCAGAATCCTTTGAAAACATCAAACTACTACTAAAAACATACATTTGCCACACTTTTCTGTGAGGAAAACCTCTGGAATTTGTGGGAAACCTCAGATTTCCTGCCACCCAGAACTCCCTTAAGCCTTTTGATAAATTACTACCTCACTTGTGTGGGTAGGCCTAGTGCCCGCAAAAGGAAACAGCCCAAAAATCAGCATGGACACATTAAATTGTTCATTGAAAAATTACTCTATTTGCAATGTGGTAGCTGTAGATTTTATGCCCTACCTCAGTCATTTTTACAGAGTTTTATATAGCGCGTACTTGAGCTGAATCGGCTGTCAGGGCACTCTACATAGCATCAGTTGCGTTACATGAGGACACATTCATTATTTATTTTTTTGCTAGACACGGGGAGATTACGTGATTTGCCCAGAATCACTGAATGTTCACCGTCATTGCCGAGACTCGAACCCTGTTCCCCAGAATTGAGGTTGACCGCCCTAGCCGTTCGGACAACTCCTAACAAATCTGCACATTCTTTTAACCTAGACAAACAGGGGATTCTAAGGGGTGAGATTTGCATGGCTGTCAGTAGCACATTTTATCATTGGAAAAGTCAAACTTTGGTGTGAAACACACATTTTACTCACACTTCTGTGATGAAAAGTTCTGCAATCTTTGGAGAGCAACAACACTCTAACCACCCTGAGTTCCCACATATCTCCCGATAACAACTGTACCCGACTTGTGTGCATGGGCCAATAAGCTAAGTTGAGAGAAAAGCATTAGGGACAGCTGCGGTATTTGGGGCCGTGCTGTGTTACACCATTCATGCCAACAAAACACTGAACCACTTGTGTGGCTTGACCTAGTGCTTGCAACAGGAACAGAGAAAATCAGAGTCAATGAAAGTCCCGGTTCACTACCCATCAGATCTCTCACGTCTGATTGGTGCGCACTATCGCCGAAGAACTGCCCAGGGTGTACTGCAGTTTTAGAAAATGAGGTCCATTTTGTTTTCTTTTGTCCTGCTTACTTAAACCCGAGACGGAGGTGGATCATCCCAATAAGCAAAAACTTGGGGACATGCCACTGCCTTCAGGCGTTTAGAATCCTAAAGACGGACCTTTCTCCGGCTGTGGTCTTCGCTGTTACAAAGTTTATAGCAGCGATGTGGAACATCAGAAGGGCACTTGTGGCTAACCTATAAATTAGGACACAGAAGGTACACAATAGAATTCTACTGGGGCTGGTATTAGAACTAGCAGGGCAGGCGGGTCATTTGTTTGTTTGTATTGGAAATATACATTGCTATGAAATCGTTTTTTTATTGCCTGTTTCTAAACATTTTACTGTATTATCTTAACTGTTTTATTGTTGTGCTCTTTTATGACAACTTTTTGTCGAAATAAAGATTGATGATGATGAAAGTCCCACAGTGGAACTTGCATTGACATTGCTTCGATCCGTTCCTGTTGTGGGCGCTCGGCCCAACACATTCCAAATAAAGAACTAGAATTTGAAGATCAGATTAAACTGCTCTTGGTGCACAAACATATTTATTTGTGTCTTTATGCCTTTGTCAAAGGCCCATCTCTTAGCAGGGAAATAATTTGCATATACAGACTGTCAAATTACACAACACCTAACTGGAATTGGTCGTTTTGCAGAGCATGACATAATCACAATTTTTGTAGTTACTTGTTAAAAAACATGCAGATTACTAAACATAAATTTACACTTGGGACACAGTCCTGGTGATGCAGCCTCATCCCTCCTTTGTTTTATTGTTGAAACAATCAGAAAGGGTCTCCTATCCAGCACGGAGGAAGTGGGTGCAAAGAACAAAATAGCTACAGGACATGGCCAGAAAAATAAGAAAGAACACGTTAGCAGGCACTCACTTTGCAAAAGAAGAGCTTTATAAAAATACTACCATTGTGGTATTGTGGAGGCATGCCATACTTAGGTGGGGGGGAATACATCATTAAGTGGGATTCATGGCAGAGCAACTCTCACTAATAAAGGCAGCCTTGCTGTTGACAAGAAAAAGCAGAGGTCAGCTCACTAAAGTCCCAGTCCTGAGGCAAATTCAAGAGGAAGTGGCTCCACAAAAAGAAATAAACAGAGGTAAACACAATGCTGGTCCTTTCAAAAATCAAATAGAGGCAGGAGTGTGTTGGGTTTGTGTGGGTGATATTGGCTCAAGAAGGCATGAAATCTCAATGCCAAGAATAAAGTACTCAGGGCATTACATTGCCAAAAAACAAGATTGATTAGGGGGCGCCTCACTCAGTTTACATCCATGTGGATCCATGTAACATGAGAAAAAGTTATAGAGGCCTAAACTTGAACTACCCCAAATACCCACAAAAGGTCTTAGCACTGGGGGGGGGGGGACTCATGGAGGGGGTGAAAGGATGGTGGGGGAGGCCCAGCACGGAAGGGTTTAAAACAAATAAATATATTCAAAGCAAATAAACCCAATTTATTTTAATTACAAATATAAACAAATAGTTTAATTATCAAGGGGAAAAAAAGCATACTTAAAGCACAGTATTTCTGTCTCTTATTACTCTTTTCAAGAAATTTAGTTTGAACACATTGGTAATATATCTTTCTTCAAGTAGTCATTTAAGCAATTGTACATGTTCAAAATTACTCCCTGCTTGATGCATGTTTACACTTTGATACTATGCTACACAGAATCAACACCACCAGAGATTCGACTAAAAGATGATAGTGGCTCTGGGTCTCCTCATACCTCTTTATTCCTACTCACATCCTGATTCCTATTCAATAGACAATTAGAGTCACCACATATTGTCACCAAATCCTCTCATTAAGCCAACTCAATACTCAGAACATCAAATAATGCTGGGTCATCAAAGTTTGGACCGTATATGGTGCACAAGAAAAGAAGGTGGTTTGAGAACTCAGGGACTTTGTTTTCTCTGTGTAACAAGCAAAGGTCCTGGCACACACATAGTTTTCTCCCTGTGCATGTAAGGCATCAGTGACAATCGTTCCATCCTCAGAAGGGTGGGGTTGCCTTTACTTCGACCTTATCAAATTGGCAGCAATGTCAGTAGTCTACACTAGTAGAGCCAATGGAAGCTCGGTCAGAGTAAAAAAAGTACTTCCAAAACCCTAAATAGAACAGGGGCTGGGAGCATCACTGATTTGCCGAGGGTCTCCGACTTAGTGGCAACCTAATGAGGCCCATATACAGTTGTAATTTAAATACACAGAGTGTATCTCACTCCACTGTGGATGCACACATTTAACCTAACATTGGATCATGTTATAAGGTGGAATGGAATATATATGGAAACACTTGCCGACCAGAATGACCTATTCCAGCATGTATCTCTGCCCATATTTCATTTTACTGAAGATTACAAGCCACAGAATGAGTAATGACTGGGCAGACCAGATTTACTGTGCAAACTTTCTCGCAGGGTTCCAACTTTCATGGAAGTTTACCAACTAGTTTGAGCAGTTGGTGTGCAAGGGAGTGGGGCAGGGAGGCTGGAGGGAAGGACAGGAGAGGGTGTTAGTGGGAAGATAAGTATGCTGCCTGGAAGGGGGAGCATGCTCCTCTGTGCTTTCGAAGGGAATTAGGCAGAGGCCGCCAACCTGGACCAGGCTGCATTGCAGCCCTTTCCCAAATCACTATTGCAGGAGGAATATTCCATATATAGATAAAACTAAAATGCAATGTGAAACTAGATACAGAAAATGCACAGTAATGTTTTTATTAGTTTGGAACCACATTTCAGCTCCCCTTTATCACCCACCTGGCGACACTAATAGAGGATTAATCAGGAGAGGACTGCACTAGAGGCCGCACTACAGATATCGGAAACAGGAGCAACTTGGAATTTAGTCCAAGAAGCCAACACCCCTTTGAGTGAGGGCTCCCATTAATGTAAGAATGGATGTCAGGTCCCTCTGTAGAATAGGTTGTTGAAACAACAGACCTGTTTCATCTGCTGAGAGAGGAAAAGGGGTATAAAAGCAATTTTACTGGACCAACAATTGGCAAAGAGGATATCACAGAGAATCCTCTGCCATTTTAATGTAGGTGGAAATTGCCTTTTGAACATCAAGTGTATGGGGAGCCTACTCTACTTAGGTTGTTCAGGGAAAATGATGCAAAATACATCTCCTGTTCAAAGTTCTGCTGAATGGGAATTCTAAGAGCAAAATTTGGTCCAAACATGAAACCGACTCTATCTAAAACCAGCTTGGTGGGTGAATGCACACAAATGATTGATACCATGTGGAAGAAATGGTGGCTGTTATAAAAAAGACTTCAAGGAAATGTCATGCAAGGGCTGAAATGACGATATCTTTAGAATCTTTAGAAAAAAGGAAAATCCCAGTGAAGACTCAAAGACATGGAAATGAGTCATACCAAAGACCAGCCCTCACCAGACTGGGAGCATAAACCTGCAAATCCTTTAAACACACTCACTGTTCTCTGATCCATAATGGCTGACCATTGAAACTCTAGAGTGAAGAGAGACTATCCATTGTAGAAACCATACAGAAGAAACTATAGGATGAAGCCCATTCAGAGTCCTAAGGACTACATCCTTAACCAGCCTCCAATTCTGAAATGTAATCCAAGGTTTCTTATAAGCCTTTAAAGTACAATTCACATGAGAGTTCCAACCTCTAGAAGCCACTGTTCAAAAATAAAAACTCAAATATTGACAACTTAACCTTTCATGATCCTAGCCACCAATCAAAACATATGGAGAGTGGAAGACAGCAGAGCGAAGGTCTTCAATGGAGACGGATGTGATGCAGGGATCCACTGCCTTACTTCCGACATCTGTCTGAGGAACAGACAGATGGACATCCTTAGACCAAGAAGAGTGGTCCCTCCACTCAAGCCTGCAACTGCCAAATCTGAAGAAGCAGTCTCCAGATCCCAGGGATTAGAGGGAAATCATATAGGAGGCCTGTCTGCCAATGGCAGCAGAGGGCATCTACTGCCCATGCCTTGAAAAACTGAAACCTGAAGAAGTACTGAGGCATTGTTCACAGAGGCAAAACGATTAAAGACAAGACAGCCAAACCTCATGTTTAATACTGAGAACACCTGGGAGTCAAGCAGGATTACAGAGAAGCGGGAAAATCCATGTTGAGGGGATCTTCCTGACAATGAACAAGGACTCTGATGTAGATGGCTGAGAGAGATATTACATGGCCCTCTTCACATAATCCAATGTTGCTCATAATTTGAATAAAATCCCTGGTAGTGCTCAGATGGTTGATGTAAGCTTTGTGAGCCATGATGTTTGTCTGACAGCACAGGAGTATTCAAAAGTTGCGACTGCAACAAGTGCAATGCATGCCTTACAGCTTCCAGTGCCTACCAGTTCGAGGAATGGAAACCCCACCTTGACTAAAGTCCCTGGGTAGAAACAAAGGCACATGAGACTCCCAACTTTTGCCACTGTATTTATTGTGATTATAATTTGAGGTGGAAGAACAAGACTAACGCCTTCATCAAATCAGGCAAACTCTAATCACCACTCTAATTCCTGGATAATCAGTAGAAGGACAGGGATGGAATTCTGAAGATAGTCACTGAGGTTGGCAAAAACCTAAGGATGTAATGTACCAGAATCCTCAAAAGTAGACATGCCCATCAGAGCAATGGAAGAGCTTCTGACATAGTGTCATGTAGTGTGAGACACCATTGAGAATAGTTTCTGATTTGTGAAAAACATAGTTTCAGCTTCTAAACCCTGTCTGGTGTAAGAAGGATTCAGCTAATATCTATCTTGAATTTAGCCTTAATGTAGCGAAGATCTAGAAATGTATAAAGATGAGACTTTTTCCCATTCTATGGAAAGTCATGTTCCTGAAGTAGCTTGCATAATGTGAACATGTCCTGCGATGACAGACTTCCGGATATGGATCGACCGGTCACACTCTTTGTGATGAATTGTTATCCGAGGTTCTAGCACCTTTATAACTACCACCAGAGATGACTTGCATCTGAAGAAAATAACTAGAATGTGTTATTGTCTAGACAGAACCTCTACACCCTGGTAGTGCTCAGATGGTTGATGTAAGCTTTGTGGGCCATGATGTTTGTCTGACATCACAGGAGTATTCAAAAGATGCGACTGCAACAAGTGCAATGCATGCCTTACAGCTTCCAGTGCCTACCAGTTCGAGGAATGGAAACCCCACCTTGACTAAAGTCCCTGGGTAGAAACAAAGGTACAAGAGACTCCCAACTTTTGCCACTGTATTTATTGTGACTATAATCTGAGGTGGAAGGACAAGAAGAACCCCTTCATCAAATCAGGCAAACTCTAATCACCACTCTAATTCCTGGATAATCAGTAGAAGGACAGGGATGGAATTCTGAAGATAGTCACTGAGGTTGACAAAAACCTAAGGATGTAATGTACCAGAATCCTCAAAAGTAGACATGCCCATCAGAGCAATGGAAGAGCTTCTGACATAGTGTCATGTAGCGTGAGACACCATTGAGAACAGTTTCTGATTTGTGAAAAACATAGTTTCAGCTTCTAAACCCTGTCTGCTGTAAGAAGGAATCAGCTAATATCTATCTTGAATGTAGCCTTAATGTAGTGAAGATCTAGAAATGTATAAAGATGAGACTTTTTCCCATTCTATGAAAGTCATGTTCCTGAAGTAGCTTGCATAATGTGAACATGTCCTGAGATGACAGACTTCCAGATATGGATCGACCAGTCACACTCTTTGTGATGAATTGTGATCCGAGGTTCTAGCACCTTTATAACTACCGCTGAAGATGACTTGCATCTGAAGAAAATAACTAGAATGTGTTATTGTCTAGACTGAACCTCTACACTTATCGGGTAGTTTAGGTATGCATCATGAGTCTGCATAGATTTCATTAAATTCAAGGGGGAATGCCATTGGCAGAATCTTCTGTTAAATGTCTATCTTAAAATGGGTGATGAGGATGACAAAATGCAGTGCTTTTAACTTGATGATGTATAGAAACCCTCCAGTTTTCTTTTCCAATGGAATCGCAAAAGAAAAAAGGCTTGATCCCATTATTCTGCCAGGGCTGATCCGCTGTTATTTCCCCATTCGTTTCTGAGTCTCGGCTTGCAGGCCTACCTATTTCGTGAGATCCTTAGACCGAGTGATCATCCATACACCTGAATCCGCAGATGTGAGGAGAATTTTATTTTTAGACCCTTTTGAAGATGTCTTAAGTGAAATGACCAGAGACAGATTATAGCCATGTGTCGTAGGAATGAGCCATCAAATCCCCAACTGGAAAAGACAAAGAATTGGGTTAATAATTAGTGGCTGGGAGTCTTGGATGGTGAGGAGGCAGTGAGAGGTCTGTAAGAACCTTTGGCTCTTATTTATGAGGCCTTGCGTCACTTTTATGCCCCCAGTGAGTCACTTTCTGTGACGCACCGGCGGCGTAAAAAATGAGCCATGTTACACCCTATTTACAAAGTGACGCATCTAGGCAGATACATCATTTTGTAAACCCCTGTGCCACATTATATCTGCGGGAAGTATAATGTATGCTGGGTGGGCGTTCCCCCGCAAAAAGCCTTGTAGAAGTGGCGCATAGAAATATATGAGATTTCAGTGCGCCACTACTAGGACGTCATTGGCTCAATATCTTATGACTGCCTCACAGCTGGCGTAAGACTGATATAGGTCCTTTCACATGGGGCTTGGCCTCTGTGAAAGGACACATTGCTGGAGTTGTGTCTGTTTTCAGACACACCCCAGCAATGCGTCACTTTTGCATATAGTGCATATACAATTTAATTCATTTTATTATGATTTGGAATTCCGAAGAATTCCACATAACATTACAATAAAACATTGATTCATAAAAAAACAGTATTAAAAACCCATGAGGTTACACCCTGTAATAATCCTACATTACGCACAGTACATAATACATTTTTCATTAAACCCCTAACTTTAGTTACGAATAAATACTGAAATAAACAATTTTCCTAAAATTACCTCCTCCCTAAAGGGACTAATCTCTGATGATCATTAAATACATCACTCCGAGGGACAGAAATCTTCTAATCATTATCTAGTGAGGAACACTATTGGCTGACTCCCTAATTTGATGAAGAGATCTAATCTAATCTACAATTACATTTGGACAGGGCATGGTTAAGAAATTATGTATAGTTCATCCAATGTACGTTTAACGATAATCAAAAAACAGTAATTAAAATCTTGTTTTTAAAATCATATTTTTGGGAGATGAATTTTAAATGAAGATAGCGGCCGGTTTTTATAAAATACCATGTAAAGTGCCCATGCATTCTACATTGTGCTGACGCAATAAAACCTTAATCTTTATCCAGGGCTTATACCTGATTCGACCCTTTTGGCTTTAGCCCAAGATGAATAAACTCAGCTACATTTATACAAATGTTATCCAATATACAGGCAGCAGATTACCAAAGGCAAGAGCAATTAAAACATTTCTTATGTCGAGGACAGAGAACAGTGTTAACAACAGATGGTTTTGTAAAGTGCTACTGAGAGTGCAAATATATCAAGATAAAGTGCTAGTGCATAGATGCCCTAATCCTGGACAGAGCCCAGAATGATTATCTTGCATCAATATAACCAAAATAACTCACAAGTAAGCATGAGCGTAAAATCCGTTCCGCTCGCGGATTTTGCGGATTTTCGGTAAATTCGCAATCCGCGAACTCTAGCGAACTTACCGAAAATTCGTAAATCCGTGCGAAGCGGATTTTTTTGCTTGGTCGCACTTGCCAACTAGAATACTATACAATTTCGCGGGAGTAAACACTCGCGAAAACGTAGATGCGGCGGGCAGCAACAATCTCGCAATTGCGAGATTGCAAAATTTGCAATTTCGCACAAGAAATCCACCAGCAGGCAGCATAAACCTTGAAAATTATGATTTTTATTAGAATAACTCCTCAGGTTGACATTTGCCTGCACTTTATTTTTGCAAGGAGTCCATTTTGGGGGGGGTGAGAGGAAGGAAGTGCCCCACAGTCTCCAACTTCCTGTTCCTGTCCAGCAGGCTCCTCTCAGTGCTTTCTTCATGTGCTGGTCACTTTGATTTGGATCTTGACCTGGAAGCACTCAGCAGGTGCAAAAGTTCAAACTCATCATTAGTAACCATTCCCTGTAGTGCTTCCTGAGGGGCCCCTCCAGAGTTCAGTTGCCTACTTGCAACTATTCTATGACCCTGCTCTGACCCTCACAGCAGGCTCAGAGAATAGCTACAATTATACAACAAAGGTCCTGTTAAAAAAATTACACTGCAACAGAAAGCAATTACAGATAAGGAAGCAGGTGCCAGGGATCTTGACCTGGAAGGATTACTTTTTGTGGATGCTGCTGGATATTTGGATTTTTGCAAAACTGAAAGCACTCAGCAGGTGCAAAAGTTCAATCTTATCATTAGTAACCATTCCCTGTAGTGCTTCCTGAGGGGCCCCTCCAGAGTTCAGTTGCCTACTTGCAACTATTTTATGACCCTGCTCTGACCCTCACAGCAGGCTCAGAGAAAGCAATTACAGATAAGGAAGCAGGCTCCAGCCAGGAAGTTCAAATTCAGTAACACCTTAATCAGCCCCTAATTCATTTATGTCAGTTGAGGCAGGGCAGGTGTGCTTTTCCACCCATAATCTACAGTGATGAACTAGAGGGTGGCATGGGTGAGCCAGAGGGTGGCATGGGTGAGCCAGAGGGTGGCAGTGGTGAAACAGAGGGTGGCAGTGGTGAAACAGAGGGTGCTGTGATGAACCAGATGTAGAAACAACATGTTCGCGACCGTTGCTACCCGAAAAGTAAGTTCGCGTTTGCGAACTGGTACAAAATCCTCGTGAACTTACAGAAATCCTTGCGAACACAAAAAAAAAATCCGCAAATTCGCGAGAGTTCGCGGATTTTGCGGATTGCGAATCCGTAAATACGCAATTTCGCGGATTGCCAATTCGCAAAATCCGCCCATGCTTACTCACAAGCTGCACAAGAAAGCAAATGGGATTATTAAACACACTAATAAATAATTGTTACTTATCGTATGTTTTACGAGTTAAAAATGCTTAAAGTACTCAAAAATGCTAAGACAAGGGAAATTATACAAGGTACTACATAATCCACTGATCACCCTACTTATTGGCTTCTAATATACATTTAAAAATTCTTTAAAAAAACAGAAAATCTTAAAACATATCTGTTCTGACGGAGGGTGCAGAAGAAAGTTGCGTGCCTGTTCTGCTGTTGAAATATTATATTGTAAAAAACCATGCCTTAGAAATTTGCGTCATATTGAACTAAGTGCTGGGCACACAATCAAAACATGATTAAAATCTTGGATACCACCATTGCATAAATCACAAAGTCTTTCATTTTTGGGGATACCTTCCCAAGCTCCTGTTACTATCCTCAACGGCATTCATTCTGGAGAGTAGAATCACTCTGCGTACACCATGATTCAGGTTCCAAAGAACATACGGCTGAGGATTTTTAATAATTAAGCTCTCCGCTATGCAGTCCAGTCTGCCATTCCCTCTGCATATTTTTAAATCTCTTTCTCGTGAGATCACATATATGGATTTTTTAATTAATTGCTTTAATGCTATTTTGTTTAAAACTGCTGCCCCTTCTAAGTCCAAACCAAAAATGCTTAACGCTTTTAAATAGTTTCTAAAAATTACACTTTTACACAATAAATTATTAAAAATGTCCTTGTGCAATGCTAGCCTTAACAGGTTTTCGTGACCATTTATCAAAGCGTTACACCACCTTAAAGTCCCTGCCAATGACAAAACATACGTTGAGAGAAGGCCAAATTCGAGCCTAAGAGCCGCAATGAATGCAGCATTACTCAGGTTACATATTTGACGCCAAATTTCACCTTCCAATTTCTCAAACTTAGCCCACTCACATTCGTCAATTGTTTCACATGCGTAATTCAGGGTCGGCGGAATCTTTATTTTGTACACTGCAATAGTATGTGAAAAATGTCTTTTCCCGCATTGCTTGTACAAGCGGTTAATTGCCGATGCTTGTGAAATAGCTTTACTTTTGCAGTGATCTAAATGTCTGTTAGCAGAGCACCTATTTGTAAAAAAAATTCCTAAATAAGGATAAAATTTCACTATTTCCATATTTTCATCCCCCAAAACCATTTCAGATTTGATCTAACCTTACAGCCTTTCTGACTAAAGATCATCACCTTACTCTTAGAAGTGTTTATTTTAAAAAAATATTCATTAGTATACCTGACCAGCTCCGTCAGACGTCTTTGCAACCCGATTGTAGTTAGGTCCAGGATGATTGCGTTGTCAGCATACAGCAAACAACTTAATTTTAGATCACCCACTTGTGGAGGGTCCCCTTCACTCTCCCCTTGGAAGGTCATTTACATAGATTGAGAAGAGTAAAGGGGCCAAGAGGCACCCCTGCTTCAACCCATTGCGGGTGGTGATTTTCTTTGATAGGCCTTGGGTCCCCCCTAACAGAACTTGAGTCCAGGTAGAAGAGTGGAGTGCGATTATTACTCTTAACAAATTCCCTGGGATCCCCATCCTTATCAATTTCCTCCAGAGCGTCCCCCGATCTACCCTATCGAACGCTGTGGAGAAGTCAATGAAAGCTGTATACAGCGGAAGCCTCTGACCCACAGGATATTTATCAATTAGGGTTTGCAGGACAGAGATGTTATCTAAGGTGCCACTATTCTTCCGAAAACCAGACTGTTCAAGGGGAATTAGATTATTACCGAATACCCACTCTTTTGGTGGACAAGGATGCTTTTTGCAAAGAGTTTTCCCGTTGCGTCCAAAAGGGAGATTTGTCTATAGCTTGCAGGAGAATTTTTAGGGCCTTTCTTATATAGTGGAACTATTATACTGCCCTTCCAGGAATTAGGAATATCCCCAAACTTATAACAATGGACGAACAGGGGATGTAACCCCTTTGCCCAATCGCCACGATCCTTTTTTATTATGGCAACAGGGACATCATCCGGCCCCATTGCCCCGGAATATCTCGCCCCCTTAATATATCCCTCAAGTTCGCACATTATAGGTGCTTCTACCTCTTCTACCGAAAATGTGGACCTATTGAACCCCTCAACCCCAGCATCTATAGGATTGGGGCGTACAATAGGGATAAGAAAGGTACACCATTCAAATTCAGAGATCAACATGGGCTGAGATTTTACTCTACTGTCACAGTATTTGGCAATCAATGCCCAGTACTTTCTAGTATCCCCCGAGAGTGCCACTTCCCGAAGGTTAACCCATTTTTCATCTTCAGAGGCCCTGCGATTTGCAGCTATTTTCCTTTTCCGGACCTGTTTTAATCTATATATCTCTTTTTGTCTTGACGGCCATGGGTCTATAACTTGGGCTCTGATCAACCCATTTATCTTATTATTAAGAGTTTTAATTTCATTAGGAAGTTTTGTTTTGCGGGCGGCGCTATCACCTTTCATCTTTCTTCCCAACTTTCTGACAGCAGTCATGACTCTTTCGTATCTCACGATCGGGTTCTCCCAGGTTAAAGTGAACGCAATGTTCTTAAATACCCAATGAAGATTAGGAAGGTTCTTATGTGACCAATAAGAGCGGCCATTACTTCAAGAATATGATACTATCTCATTCCTCTGATTCCATAGTTCATATTTCTCGAAGTTTAAAGCTATCTTGACAGCCAATATGTTGTGGTCACTTAAATTAGTAGGAAAAACCTTAAACTGGGAGCATGCCCCGAACAGTTGAAATGACACTGCCATATAGTCGAGAAGGGAATTGCCATATGACCCGTGAAAGGTGAGGGCTGCAGGTGAGTCCTCTGGGAATCTGCCATTTAATACTATAAGGTCAAGGTTTCTCAAATTTTGCAACAGTAAAAGGCCACGTTTATCAGATCTTAAATTGGAAGGGAATACTGCCTCTGGTATAAACCAAACCTCCTCCAGGTCCAAATTGGAAAAGGATGCGATTGAGCTATTATTAATCTTGGCATTAAAATCTCCTACCATCAGGATACACGCTCTATCATCATTGCTACATAACTTTTGCACAAAAGTGCAAATAGAATCGACCAGTGGGGTAGACGCCTTCCCAGGAGGAATATATACATTTACCACATACAGAAATGTTACACATCCCAAGTTGTCTTGATCTAATTGTAACTTTGCACAGATACAGCAATTTGATGGATGACTAAATATCTCAGGGACCCATACTAACTCGCAACTTAGCAGGATGGCTAAACCTCCACTAGCATGCCCCTTTTTACATTTTTTTGCTGCACTACAATACACGTAGTAGTTATCTAACTGGAATTCTTCAATTGCCCACGTCTCTTGGAGGCAGATTATTTTAGGGTCTAGGTGTGCTAAAGAAATAAGCTTAAAATGTTCTTTTCCTAGCCCCGCCATATTCCAAGACACGATTGTTCCTAGTAGGCTACCTCCGCTCAATAGGGATAGGGTTGGTAGATTTAGCCCCATTCAAAGTGCCTGCGATCCAGTTCCATTTTGACACCTCATCTTTACTATCAATGCCAGAAAACTCATGAACCTCGGGAGCTACTACCTTTATTTTTCTTATACCCGATCCCCTCCCAACTGTAATTTCCAAATCCTCAAATTTAGTGGTCATATTCTCACCCTCATAGTCATTTAATTCTATCCCTTGCCAAAAATGAGAAGTTTCGAGACGCTTCAACGGAGCACACTGGGATGTCGGGCAGGCAATGACATCTATTCCTCTTTTCCTAAAGCCATCCGCATTTGCTAACACAAGGGAAGACACCACTCCTGAAGTAAAGATTGCTTTGGTGACCTGAGGAATGTCCCTCCAGTCTAAAATGACCAACTCAATATCTTTAGAGGAAATTAACTTTAGATCCTCTATTTCCGATAGAATTCCTAGTAGGGCCCTTCTATTCAATGTCATTGGCTCAGCATCAAAAAGAGGGATAAAAATTAAGGCATTATTCACATGCCCAGTGACTAAATCTGGGGACCTGAATTCATTCGTATCATAAAGACTCCTCATAGAATCAGTGGATTTACCCCCTTTATTGTTATTAACCGATGTAGTTATATTTCGACTAACTCCCCCACCATTACTTACATTAGGCTTCGTGAAGATCGGGGCGAGACCCACAGATTCACATGCGGTCGCACTTAGTTCTATACTCGGGGATGGTGCAAAGATTTTTATATTATCCACCGTCGCTCCTGTGCTACTCTCCAAATTAGAGGCCCTTCTTTTCCTGGCCTCACCCAACCCATTTTCATTCTGGGAAATACTCGACCTCCTAGTCAGACTAATCGGCTGGGGGATATTATCTTGCTCCTCAGTTGTACTCGAATTCATCCTCAGTTCTGCCACTGTTGATGTATTATTTTCATCATCAGGAGCAAAATTCGAATGATCTGATTGTACTACGCTTTGGAACCGCAGCCTTCTCTGCTTACGCTTTGGGAACCGGCGATTTTTCCCCTTTCTTTTCCTCCTACAATGGTTTTTAACACTTCCCTCACTTACTAATACATGTTCCCCCACCCCAGAGGCTTCTAAAATATTAATTATTTCAGCTGAATCATGTGGTTTAGATTTTTTTGACTTGCTCATATTAAAGATAGGGAAAACACGCACTGTATCTGTCACTGAAGAGACCTTTACATTTACACTTTTCCCCTCAAAGGGGACCTCTGCAGAGTCATTAACGATAAATTGAGATGGGCTTGGAGTTAGATTTCTTCCAAGCGGCGAACATCCAACATCCACCAACTGGTTGGAGTCATTAACGATAAATTGAGATGGGCTTGGAGTAAAATTTCTTCCAAGCGGCGAACATCCAACATCCACCAACTGATTATTCTGTTCCCCTAACCCTAAGCAATTAGCCGCATCACGTATTCTGCCATTAAATTGACAAGGATTGTTACATATAGGGGAGGAACACTTCGCACATACTTGGCTATGTTGTTTAAGATCTAAACCCCTCCCAAAATGGGTGCTAGGACTTTGAGGATATGATCCGTGTTAGAGGCACTCTTCTCCAGCAGGGACAAAACTGCCGCTAACATTTTTTCCAATTTGGTAAATGTATACGTTAGCCCCCCTGAACCTGCATTCTCGTTCTTAGACAGTGAAAACGCGGAGTTCACTACCCGATTATCACAGGGCATAGATAAATCATGAAAATCTGATGTCAAAGAGAATTTAGTAGGTGTACTGCTATACATAATTGGCATGTGTAAATGAACTGCTGCTTGAGGAGACAATATTTCCTTATTCAAGTGGGGGTCTATAACCAAACATTGAGCACCCGATTTTTCTAACTGCTTCAATCGTTCAGCGTTCTTTTCCAATTGAATGGCAATATCCAGAAGAGTGAGGTCTTCTGTTTTTGCCTGCCCATTAGGGTCACTATGGACTTTCTGACATTCACTTTTAGTGGAAAAATCACTTCTTTTTATTGATAAGCAGTCTAGTAAACTCCTTTGAGATACACTTACATTGTCATGCACTTTTTCAAAAAGGGTTATCAAATCTGCTAGTGGAGAAGGAGGGGTGACGTCCGCACTTTCGCCACACTTAGTCTGCGTGGAAACTGCCACCTCATTCCTAGATAGAGCCAATTCCATCTCCAGACCCGAATTTTTCACCACCCCTTCTTGAAATGACTCAACAGCTCGACTTACAATAGATGGGGGAGCTACATTGCCTACGTCCCCATTAGATTTCTGTATTATTATTACTGGAAAGAGTGGTTCTGGTCTTGATATATCGCTATCTACTCCATTGTCTGCTATTATTTCGGAGTCCATTATCACCTCCAATGAATTCTCCTCATTTCCCACAACTCCAAGATCTTCATTGTTTTGCCCTGTTCCGCTCTTAAAACTTCTTCCCTTTTTAGAGAACATTGATGTTATTGATGGATATGTTTTTAAAAGAGTTAAGTGAGCACCAATTCTGCGTCTACGGATTAATTTTTGCTCCTACAGATATGTCAGAAATACTAACTTATCTGTAACCGGTTGTGACCTGATGCATCACACAATAAATATGATGCATCCTTCATGTTTATTTATTTATTTAGGAGTTTTGTATAGCGCTAGCTGGACCCAGGGGTATCAGAGCGCTTCACAGCATATACAATAATATGCAAATAGATGGTACAGGAGATTGGTAGAACATGGGGGTTCGATCAGGGAAGGGAACAAGCACATGAGCGAAGGGGCAGAGGGGAGGGGGGTGCAAGGCAAACCTGACGATCATCCGAGCGTATTCGTCATTCAATCAGTTCATACACAAAAAGTTTTTTTGATCCGAGTCAGTGTCATCAGTCTCAAAATTTAAGGTAAGATGGAGCATTGGCTAGGGAGCTACCTAGGCTCCATCTGTTTGCTCTAGGGCAGTCGAGGAAGAGGGTTTTGAGTAGGCTCTTAAATTTTGGAAACAAGGGGGTTATTCTGATGTAGGAGGGGATGGAGTTCCAGATTTTTGGAGCTTTTCCGGCAAAATATTTGGCTGCGGTTTTACGCTTGTGAGTTTTCAGCGGGATGAGTAGTAGACAGTTCGAGCTCCTGAGATTTCTGGACTGGCCTGCCCTTTTGAGTTTGGCGGCCAGGTATTCCGGTTTGCCTGTGTGCAGGGCTTTGTGCGTGAGGAAGGCTGTTCTGAAGTTGGCTCGCAACTCAACTGGGAGCCATCTAACTTCTCTGAGAGCGGGAGAGAGGTGTTTGAATTTCTTAATTCCAGTGACCATTGTGGCTGCTGCATTGAGGGTTGTCTACAGGGGGGGCGAGGTGAGATTTTGCAGTCCCAGTCAGGGTAGTGATCCCATAGTCTATTCCGGAGAGGACCAGTGCTTGGGTAGCTTGTTGAAGGTCCTTGGGTGGGAGGAAGGGTTTTATTTTGTATAGTAGTTTTAGGTTGAGAAAGGCACTGTTAGCAGATCTTGTAATGTGTCTCTTCATGTCCAGTTTCGGGTCTAGGGTGATCCCTAGAGATTTTACAGAATCCGCCAAGGTGAGGTTACCATTGAGGGCGTCAATGGCTTTGAGCCATTCTTTGATTTGTGGGTTTTCTTCTTTGTTGGAGATGGGGAGTATTTCTGTTTTTTCTTGGTTGAGTTTCAGGTGATTGTTTGTGAGCCAGTGTTGAACCTCCTTGAGCGTGGAATTAAGTCTCTGGATGTCATCAATTGAGGTGGTTTCCAGATAAAGCCGCGTGTTGTCTGCATATAAGTGAAAGGGGATGTTGGATTTCCGGAGTAGAAAGGTAAGGGGTTCAATGTAAATATTGAAGAGCTGAGGAGAGAGCACTGACCCTTGTGGAATACCACTGATGACGGGGTAGAGGTCGGACTCAGAGTTTTTGATTTTTATTCTTTGTGAACGGTTGTGGAGAAAGGAAGAGAACCAGTGGTGGACCGTCTCTTGTAGAGCAGCCCTTTCTTGTAGAACCTTGATGAGCAATTTGTAGTCAACTGTATCGAATGCGGCTGATAAATCTAGGAGGATGAGAAGGCAGCATTTATCCGAGTCGAGTGACTTGAGTAGATCGTCTATGACATTGAGGACTGCAGATTCGGTGCTGTATCCTTTTCTGAAGCCCGATGGATGGAGATCTATTAGATTGATGTTTTAGAGTTGTTGGGCCAACTGAGGGAATACACATCTTTTCATGATTTTTGGACAAAAAAAGGTAGGTTCGAAACAGGTCTGAAATTATTCAGATCCTCAGTGTCTAGTTCTGTTTTTTTCAGCAGTGGTGTGACTTGTCCTACTTTGAGGCATTCAGGTACGATTCCGGAGCTCAGTGAGCTGTTGATGATCTTGCACCATATCGGGGCTAGGACGAGCTTTAGGTCTTTGGCCAGGTGAGGAGGTATCTGATCCAGGGCGTGAGATGAGGACTTAGCATTGGAGATTAGTTTGACTATCTCTGCTTCCTTGGTGGGAATGAAGGAGGACCACTGTTTTGGAGGGTTCAAGGAGGCGCTAACAAGAGTTTTGGACGCTTTGATCTCATTGGAGGGTTGAGATTTGAGCCAAGTGAGAGGGCGATCTTGGCAATTTTGTCATTGAAAAAGATTGCGAAGTTGACGCATCGTTCTTAGGATGCCTGTGTTGCGGAAGGTATGGGTTTGGAGGTTTGATTCCTTATGATATTGAAAAGCTCTTTGGGTCGTTTTTTTGCGTTGTCTAGTGCAGAACAGAAGAAAGTTGACTTTTTGGTCTCATTGTGTTTTTTGTACATCCTGTGGGCTGCTTGTAGTTGATCGCGGTGAAGGACGGAGGGATTATTCCTCCAGATTCTTTCTGCGGCTCTTAGCTGTCTTCTTTCTTCGTTGATGTCAGTGGTGAACCATGATCTGGAGGGGATGTTCCTGGATTTTTTTAGCTTCAGGGGGGCAATTTGATCCAAGGTGAGCGTCATATTGGAGTTGTAAAGAGAGGTGAGTTCGATAGTTGAGAGGTGGTCAGTAGAGTTGGGGAGGAGCAAGCTAATTCTTTCTTCGAGGTCAGCTCGCGGGATCTGGGCTGTGTTCCTGAGCCATTTGGGGGGGGGTCTAGCTTGGGCATTAGATTGGACAAGATCGCATGGTTGATGTGAAAGAGAACTATGTGATGATCGGACCAGTCAACGGGGAGGATGTGGTCGATGGAGATTGCATTGCTTTCTGCTATAATTCCGGCTATGATGTGTGTCTTCTGAGCAGTGTTGGGTTAGATTGTTTACTAGTAGTAGGTTGTTTAGGGTTTGAATGAGCGGGTTCTTTGATTCGTTCCATCTTAGATTGAAGTCGCCCAGAACTATGTTGTTAGAGTTGCCGAGTGCGCGATGGGCAATCAGGTCGGAAAGGTGAACCCCAAATTCTGAGGAGTTGCCTGGGGGGGTGGTATTGAAGATGGCAAGTGTAGGGCTGGCATCCTGTGTTTTGATGTTGACCGAGAGATATTCAAAGGAGCTGTACACACAAGAGGAAGTTTCTGTGATGGAGATGTTGTGTTTGTGGAAGATTGCTATGCCCCCACATCTTTTCACTTGCTTGTCTTTGTTGATCATAATGAATCCGGGAGGCACCAGCATGTCCATTCTGGGGTAGGAGAGATTATTGAGCCAGGTCTCTGTTATGAATGCTATGTCTATGTCATGGGAGATGATGGCTTCACCTAGTTTGGTTGCATGTTTGGAGGCTGATCTGCAGTTTAGGAGCATGCAGTTGATGGGGGGGTTCTTATTTGCACCTGTTCTCATTGGATTGGACTCTGGGTAGGAAGGCTAGGTGGGCAGGGGGTCTGGGGACTCTCGAAGGGGGGTGTTCCCTTCTAAATCCCGTAATTACTTGGATTGCGGATTTAGGGGAAGAATTAGTCGGGGCCATAGGATGCGGCTAGGTGTGTCACTTCCTGAGAGGAAAGTGAGGTAATTGCTCTTCTAGGTCTTTCGTAGCAGCTATCCTTCCCCTTACTGGAGGACCAGGGTCGAGGTCTGGGGGGACGTGAGGCTCAATGGAGGGTGGTACCTTGCCTAGACTGGGTTGGGTGAGACTAGATAGCTGTGTTGGTGGCTGGGTGGGCTTTTGGGTCAAGGACACGTTGGATAGAGTTTCGTTCAGGCCTCGAACCAGGATTTCCATCTGAGTTTGTAGGAGGGAGAAGCGTTGCATCGTGTTATCTAAGGTGGGAGGGAGGGTGTCTGTGGCAATACTGCCCTTGCGTGAGGGGGGAAGGATCAAGGAGGGTGGGAGGGTGTCTGGGACAGCATTGTCCTTGGGGGAGGGGGGTGGTTCCCTGTCGTGATGGTAGGGAGAGAATGGATATGTGTCCCGGTCCTGATGGTTATTGGGGGAGGGGCTGCCTAGATTGTTTTTTATAGGGCTCAAGGGCATAGGGAGTGCTGCCTCATGGCAGGTGACAGATCTTGTGTGGCACAGGGACAGGGTGGCTGTGAGTACAGGGAAGGGAACAAGCACATGAGTGAAGGGGCAGAGGGGAGGGGGTTGCAAGACAAACCTGATGATCATACAAGCGTATTCATCATTTAATCAATTTATGCACAAAAAGTTTTCTTGATCTGAGTTAGTGTCATCAGTCCCAAAATTTAAGGTAAGATGGAGCGTCTGCTAGGGAGCTACCTGGGTTCTGTCCGTTCGCTCGAGAGTGATCAAGGAAGAGGGATTTGAGTAGGCTCTTAAATTTTGGAAACAAGGGGGTTATTCTGATGTGGGAGGGTGTCGCAAGGAGGGTGCTCTCAGAAGTTAGGCATCACTGTTTTCATGCAGTGATGCGTCACTTCTCATAAATAAGGCCCTTTATTTTTTTTGCTTGCCATAACACCAAGCTTGCATGAAGAGCATGGGAACATTCATACACTTCCGCACCATGAAAAGGAACAAAGGGCCCAGTTTCCATTTGGGTGGTAGGCCCATCCTCAACCAGGACAATGGGGAAAATTACTTTGCTGCCCTAATGGAGGTGCCTCCTGACAAACTTTGAAATATCCACTGGTCCAGGGGACATTCCATGCATTGACAGGAACCGCCGTCATGGCGGACGCTGTCAATGCATTGTCTCTTTGTGGGTAGGGTCCATCAAACAGGACAGGCACAAAGCTCAAAGTTACAATTCTGTGTAATTTCAAAAAGACAATCCCAAAAAGTGATTTTCTTTTTTAAAGTAAATAGAACATCAGATCATCAGAGGAGTTTGACCATGGAAGAGATGGAGTAGTCTCCACTGTCATCAAATCATGGTTCACCCACATTTATATCAGTGAAGCAGAACATAGTTTGGCAGGGAGAAAACGTCATCACCATTGCAATAGAGTTCCCGCTCCCTCAAGATATAGATCCGGCCCTAAATCTGCTAGGATAAAATCTGAGGTTTTCAATAGCCAGGAAGAGTAAACAAGTTTAGAAGGCCTTCAATACCAATTTCTTGTATTGAGGTCCAAAGAGGTGATGATCTGAAAATGGCATCTTGAACATATAGGACTAATGTACTCCTTCAGCTTTCTAGCTTCTCGTGAAATCTGTTGACGAATGGTCGCTGTTGCTCAAGAAGCTGAGAAAGGAACTCTGATATGGTGAAAGGAAACCTCTGATAGAAATTTAGTATGTGTTTCCAAGGTGATAATATGGCCAGCAAAATCTTCCCAATTCTAACTGGCAAAGGAAAACGTATGAAAATCCTTGACAAGGGACTGTCAGGCATAGGTAGCATAAGTTCCTGCATGCTTGGCCAACATCATACATGCCTAAAGTTTCATCTGTAAAGCATCCACCTTAAAATCTACAGCCTCCAAATAGGTAGCATGTTTCCCTGATTTAAAGATCTACCAGACACATCAATCCCTCTATAGTCTGCCTTTCCAAATTGAGGGATCTCAGTATTCACACCTTAAAGATCATGGATGTGGGTCAGAATATACCTGCACATTTATTCATGTTTTTCTATTCTCATTGGATCAGATCCGTTGCACAAAATACACACTAGTCCACTTCCAAATAGCCAAGACTCTCTGAAATGTTTAGGCACTCTACTCAAGTCTCTTTATGAAATTATTTAGCAGTAGAGCCTTTCAAGCAATGTTCATCCTAATATGAAGACAAGCAAGAGTACAGCAAGGGGTAAATATAATCTCTTCATCTTTTGTGACCTTTTCTCTGAAAACTAAAAGAAAGAAACTCTTTTGAAGTCTGATACATGAAGGTAGGTCATCTTCACACATCCATTCTACAAAATTAGTATCTGCATTCTCTCCAGATACTTCTTTATGTGACTGGAACTCAGCAACACCAGTATCAATCAGACAATTTTCCTGAATACCATTAACCAGTTCCCAGGATGCTTATTTCTGGTCCAGGGAGGACCTCGCTTGGCTGTTCGGTCTGGACTGTTCCCTTAAGGCACCGGGTCAAGACTGATTTGCATATTGTGGGGTCTAAACTGGGGTGGCACAGTAAGCAAAATAACAATGGATTTAACCCTAATCTATTGACTGGGGGATGAATGTTTGATTTCTTCTGCATTCTGTCTATCATCTGTGTGTCTATTGCTTTCTTGCCCTAAGTGCACCAGTTATGACCAGACGTGGGTCCTTGGGTCACTCTGCCAATGGATTCAAGCTATACTGGCAGATGAGGGGTGAAGCCCCGAAACCAGTCCCAGGATGTTTGTTTCCAGTCCAGGGAGGACCTGGCTTGGCAGTTCGGTCTGAACAGTTCACATGAGGCACAGGGTAAAGGCTGATTTGCATATGACTGGGCCTAAACGGGGGTGGTATGGTGAGCAAATAAATGATGGATTTAACTCAGATCTATTGACTAGGGGTGAGTGTTTGATGTGCTTTGCATTCCATCCATCATCTGTGTGTCTTTTACAATTAACCAGTTGTTACAACTGCAAGTTACAACCTCTACATAGAGGAGATGCATCTATACAAAAAATCAGAGGCCCAACCTGAGGAGGTTAAGTGGAGGAGACGACCAACATGGTGCCTCTGAATATTACAAAAATAGAACCAACTAAGGGCTTCATATTGAAAATGCTGAGTGGCTCATCTCCAGAAACGTGGTGGGGGTCATTACCTCCACTATCGTGACCAAGCTAAATCCCATGATATTTAAAGATCCCTGCCTGCCCTCGGGAGACTCTTGTGCCTCAGAGGACCTGCCATAACAGAATATCCTCTGAGGGCACTGAAAGCTTGGTGAGGGGCCACCATCTTTCAGATAGCTACTAAACAAACATATATTTTCAAAATAAACTACCAAAGTGGGAGTTTTTGAAAGACAAAAACCAAATGTTTGCACCTAGGGTGTAGGGTTAATTTTTAATGCATTTTCTATTCTGTGCCACCATGGTTTCCCTGGCAATGAAAGCTGAAAAAAAGGACATTAAACCATCCATTCTAAAGAGGGCGGATGGCCTGATGTACCTACACTAACAGCCCTGATGCTGTTGGGGCACCATTGTAGGGTTTGAGATGATGAAGCCAGTGGAGTTACTGCTGTGAGAAATGTGATGGTCTATCTGACTTTCATTAGAGTGAGTTTACCATCAGTTTGGCAGACAGGTTAGTTCGCTAAGTTTGTGGCAGTGTACCCTGTACAGCACACTGCAAAGAAAGCGCTAAGTCCTTATTCTATTGGAATAGTTAGGACACTAACACTGTATTTATTAAATGTATCCATCCACTAATGACAAAATCTCAGATTTTTCCTTAAAGAAATAAAAAACCTTCCGCAGATGCCTTCTAAAGGACTCTGTGAATACCTCTCTTTTTTGCAGCCTCTTTAGTTCAATAGATGTAGCTGTGGCCAACAATCTATACTTTAAGTATTTCCAAGTGAAGAAGCAATAGTAGTCAGAAGAAGACTGGAGCTGAATGCGGTAGTTTACAGCAGTTAAAATAGAGGTGTTTTTTTCTTACTGCTTGGTCACGGTAAGGCAAGCACTGCAGTGGTGAGTAAACATAGAAAGTGGACCTTTGTGAAACTGGCAGAAAACTGATGGGTGCCTTATTGTAATGGTTACAACCCATATTTACAATGTTCATTGTATCACATACTGGTAATAAAGTATGAGTGTCTATGTTTCGGACACAATTCTAAAATTCAATGTATAATACATAAAACAAGCAGTCCCTATACCATTTTATATTGCAAAATAAAGTGCTGGTGCAGTCAGATTTGTAAACATCATGTTCCAAATTAATTATCAAATGCATTCTATCTATGCAAAAGGCAAGTGCAAACAAAGTTGTGAACATGATGCTATATATTCATCATGAAAAAAGAATACACTGTATCTATGCAAGCATTATATTAGAGTTGTTATATAACTTATTGCAATTTTCCCCCAATCTTTTTAATTAAAAACGTATATACCACTATACATTGTGTTGATGCACAAACGGCATGAATCCAGTGTGCTAAGATCCTCCCCAAGTGGGCCTTTTGCCAGACAGTGTATATGATGTTACAGTCCTAAATCCTGCCCCAGTAGGCATGCCGACTTATAGTATGCTTGTTATTCAAATATTGATAGTCCTGGCCTAGTGGGCGTGGTCATACCGTTTTCAATGAGTGTATCCTATGAAACTGTTGGCACTTGTCTCCATATATGATTTGATCATGAGCTTTGCTGTTAAATTGGACAGTTATCTCCAGTGAATGCATGGTCATATTTACAACAAAATAATAATAATAATAATGCTTAAAATCCTATGTACAATCAAAATTATGGTCAATATCACTTACATTATAGAAGAGATCAGTCAATACCGTAATTGATTTTTTTATACAGCCTAACTGATATCAGTTGTATTTATTCACCTACGCTGATTACGAAATGTTTCCACTTCACTGCCCCCACTGAACTAGCACAAATTAATGGCTAGCTCTTCACTGGAGTTGAGGCCCACAGGAATTGATGTCTCAAAGTCAATAATGTGGTGCTACCGCATCTAAAATTACAAATGATAAAAATTTGTAATTCTGGCCATGGAGAGCTGTAAAATGATGAGCTACTGGATATTGCTCATTGTTGTGACGTATAGCTCTTTTAGGCTCTAAAATTCTCTTTCTGGCTCTGTGTATTGTGCTGCCTATGTAAAACTTTTTACAAGGGCAGATCAAACAGTACACACAGAACCCAGTATTGCAATCAAAGCTCCCCTCAATTACAAAGTCTCTGCTGCTATTGGGTACCTTTAGTTTGGTACAGTTTCTGCTGCTGACACATGCCTTGCAATGCATAAAGCGTGCATACCCTGTTGTGTTCTGACGTGGGCTAATAGTCACATTGGATGTTACTACATTACAACATAATTCGTCTTTTAGAGATCTCCCCTTTCTAAATGTTATTTGTGGGGATTCATGTAAGTATCAAGAACCGCATCGATTTTTAATATATGGTAATTGCAATTGAATATCTTTCTTACTTTGTACGCTTGGCTGGAATAAGTGGTTATAAATCCAATCTGATTTCCTGCCTCTACATCCTCTCCTTGCTTGGTGTTCAATAATGCTGATCTCTGTAATTAATCTACTGTCTCAACAGCCGGTTGGATTACCTTTTTAGTATATCAACGGGCTTCAAATCTCTTGCACATTAATGCTCTTTCTGTCATAAATTCTCTATTGGTACTGCTATTCCTTTTAGCTCGTATGAGCTCTCCGTAGGGGATACTCTAGATGAGACTGTACGGATGGGCACAGGGGGCATAAAAGAGACAGTTGCCAGCAGTCTCTTTTCTATGGAGTTTAGTCACAAGATGGTTGCCTCCATATCTAGGAAAACAATCTTATTTATTCCTACTCATATGTGAAGTAAGTTCTATGTTCAAGATGTTGTTATTCAAGGACGATATAAACAGCAGCGGTGCGTCCATTGGGGCGTAGGGGCGTACCCCACCAGCCACCATGGACGCATCGCGGCCGCCGGCCTATCTAAATAAAAGACATTGCAATTTGCTCTGAACAATCAGCCACCGGGAATGCGCAGGGGGGGTGTGGCCTGCTGCAGCTTGAGTGACAGACACTCAGGCTGCAGCAGACCGTAGTGGGCAGTCCCGCTGGGGAACTTATAGTGCGCATGCTTGGGAAAGTTGAAAACTTTCCCAAGCATGCGCACTATAAGGTCCCCAGCGGGACCCAGGGGTGCTGTTCGCCTGCCACAGCCCGGGTTTACAGAGGGCGACAGGGCGAGCAGCAAATATGCCACGCTAGCCAATCCTTGCGCTGCTGTCCACCAGTGCAGCATCCCATTGGATGCCGCGCTTGGGGGTGGCGTCAGCGTGGCACACACACTGTCTGATGCACGGACTGCTAGGATGTCGGCGCCGCGGTAAGAAAACTTTGGGAACCTTTCTCCCGTTATTGTTTTTTTACAGCCTGTTGTGTAAGCTGCTCGAGCCCGTCGTCCATTACATGAAGGGGGTCGGAATATTCCGATTTTAGCTGTAGATCGCAGAGCTGTCTTTATACACACCGCAGTGGTAATTGATTTGCTCGTCATCATTGTGTGATAAGCAATTATCTCATGCTAATGCCATCTAGAACCCTCTATGCCGCAATAATAACTTAACTCGTATCTCCTGGCACGAACAACTAAAAAAACACAGACACGCATAGTTCCTGCCAAATGCTTGGTCACGTGTTTTTGGTGCTTGGTTACAAGGGAAAACAAATATTGCTCTACCGTTGCTTTCTTTTTAGCAGAAAACACTGTATGTATTTTTCTTTGCCTCATCCACCTGGGAATGTCCATTTGCAAAATGTTTGGCTTGCTCGCTGGAGGCGAGCTGCTGAGGGGGGAAGGGAAGCCATTTCCCCCACTGCTGCTGCGCCGCTTCTTATTAATTCATTGAGCCGAATGGCACAGGAGCTAATTTATCTCACAGAGCTCTGTTTGTATCTGGCCACTGAAACGGAGGATGGGAAGGGAAACCCGGCAACGAAACGAAACTCCAGAAAAGGGCGATAGCAAAGCCTACTAAGTTCGTCCAAGCTCGCCACCCCGCTCTCACATGTTTTTATCTTTGATACTTGCACAAGTGCCACCTTGCCTACATAACGCTTGTTCGTGTGCCTGAGTGTCTAGCACCTTTTGCAGTATTACACCTAAAATGATACTTTGTTCTCTCTTGTAACTGCACACTTGTCACTTTTTTCTTCCTGTGCACTTTTTACTACCTCATGTATTTTTGGCTGCTCACAACTTTCACTACCTCATGTATTCTGTTCGCTCACAACTGTCACTATTACCTTTACTACCTCATGTATTTTTGGTTGCTCACAATTTTTACTACCTCATGTATTCTGTTTGCTCACAATTGTCATTATTATCTTTACTTCCTCATGTATTTTTGGTTGCTCACAATTTTTAATACCTCATGTATATTGTTTGATCACAAATGTCACTATTATTTATGTAACGTAACGTATGCTTTTGTAATGTTTCTCATTATGTTCCATTTCTGTTCCTTTTGTGAAGCGCTCTGACGCCTTTGGGTAAAGTCCGCGCTATATAAAACGGCATAAATAAATAAATAAATAAATACTACGGGGAACCTACGGGTTGAAGCCCTGTAGTAGCTCCTTGGTACAGAGTCCCTTGGTCAGAGAGGTTACAAACTTTCAATGTGTAATGGTGTAACTCTGGGGGACAAAATGTCTTCTACTGTGTGTGAAGCGACGGTTGTATTATTCACATTAATTTGTTGATTCAAAAATTCGACATGAAAACATGTTCTAGTACATCATGTTTTGAAAGCACGCATGAGTGCACATGCGCCATTTTCCAATCGTAACATTATAGGAAGAAACTCGTCACTGACAACTTGTTTAATGCAAAATGGTGTATCGCTGCAGAATGTGAAGAGGGCACCCAAGTGTCCCATATCTCACAGATATGATTTGACTTGGGTTGAGTGGTGGCCCCTTGAAGAGCTGAGGGCCATCTGAAGGGTTGAGGGCCCCCCGGGGGCTGCAGGGGCCTGTGTTACACCCCTGCACTCATTTATTCCTGCAAATGGCTCTCACCATTCGTCACTGAGGGACAGTTTACTGATAATATGAGGGACAAAAGGTACCCTTATACCAAAGAGAGTCACATTATATGTAGATAACTATATAATTCTCTACAAGCCCTCATGTGACGTGTCATTATGGTTAGGATGCAAAAGCTAAATACTGCTGAACTTCATCATGTATGTTCAACTACTCATTACTTTAAAATGCTTAGTAGATTTAATCACTTTCATGCGTGCTTCTCTATTTCTCCCCCCGATCCACATCCACCTATTAATGAGTTAGTTCCAGAAGTAAACTGTGGACCCGGGTCTGTGTGCGGCAAATGCTGGCGCGGATGCACCGAGTGGATGAAGCTGGTGCCATGATGGGGCGGCCTTTGTGCCTCCTGGCTGCACAGATGCAGTTCTTCATTAGGGTGCCCTTGCAATGCCAGTGTCACTTTGAGACTCTGTTTTCTGTGATTTGTTGCCAGCTCTCTCCCTGTCCAGAAAGCTGGATTGTGGCTATAGACAGCAGCAGGGACATTTTAAGGATTTTGCGGGCCCTGGGTCAAATGTATTTAGGGACCCATTTTCGGAACAGCTTTGATTTTAGGATCCAGTTTCATCTCTTTCATGCCCTCTTGGGTCAGATTCTAAATGTGATATTCAGGGATAGTGATGTGTGTTTTCAGTCTTGTAACACAGCAGCGGCTCACTAATATCTCTGTGACACCCACCCATTTCTCACATGTGAGGTTCTGTATTGATTTAAAAGAATATTTTGTATGGATTTTGCATGAATCATAAACACATTTTGTCTGCAATATGTCTGTAATAGACTTTCATAATATTAACAATAAATGATACAAAAACGCTATGTACAACAATCTGTTTAAATATTATTCAAGGTTGTCAGGGCAAGACTCTCTGCAGAACAGAGCTGGCTCCATGGGGGGAGGGAGGGGGGGGCGCTAAAGGCAGAGGCCCCAGGCCTGAGCCCACTTTGCCCATGCCTCAAAACATCTCTGCTTGACAGGCAGCAGGCCATGTCTGAACTGGGGTGGCAGAGTGGGCTAAAGAATGGTGATGGATTAAACCCAGATCTATTGACTGGGTGTGAGTGTTTGATTGGTTCAGATGCTCCGTCCATCACCAACCCCTTTTGTACCGCTTTGTTCGCCATAAGTTGGCAGGGTATGCTCAGACGCGAGTCCCTTGCTCACTTTGCCACTGGATTCAAGCAAGCCTGGCTGAAGACAGCTCTAATGCCAGAAACCGGTCCTAGGAAGCAGATGTGTGTACCAGCGATGAGGTTGATCAAATCCATGTGTTGTGAGGCAGGAGGTGGGTCTTGCAGTAGGGTTAAAGGAACAGGGGCAGCGGGACCCATGGGAGTAGGAATGTTACAAGCATCTGAAAGTGATCACATGCAGTAGTCTGGGCTTGGTGTGTTCTTGTTTGCAGAACTGCTGGCGAGAGTTGCCTGTAAGCCCTGTCTGCGCAGTGTTTATATGTACGTCATGTTTGCTGTCAGTTGACCTCTGTTGCCAATGTATATTAAACAGTTTTGGATGGGAAGGGAGTTCTGCCGAATCCCAGGATAGTACCTATTGTATTACGAGGGAAACTGGGAATTGCATTTATATAGCGCCTACTACCCCTGGCCATTCGTTGGCGCGCTTCACTGCGAGTATCCAGTTGTTCTGACTACCGTCCTCAATGTAGCATCCTTGTTGGCTAGGCTACCCCGGCATTCGATGGCGGCTGTATAACTAGTTATTTTTATGTAATTAAAATGATAATGGAATCGATTATGATTTCCAAAGTCGTTCTAAAGAACATTGTAACAGAAAGGTGTTTTTTTTCTCGCCAGTGCACTTAAATTGGTGTGAAAGCCCCTTTTATTTACCTCAGCGGGTTAATACATCTGCTGCAGAAATATGCAAGTGCAGATCGGTTTGAAGCGCCCCAAAGGGCTGACTAAGAAGTTCGTTCTTCTGTACTTAGGAAGATTTCCTTTTCTTACTAAGGGGGGCGAGTATATCTTTTGTGACCGATACCCACATCTGGGTACATTGCCTTCCTTCCCAAAATCCCATCAGTGCCCGATATATGAGCCGAACAAAGGGTTAACATAAACGTCTGTAAATACGCGATGATATGTAGAGTGCAGGAAAGCGATTATCAGCTTTACTTTGAGACGCCTTCACCGCACCTTGGTGTAAAGGTCACTTCCGGGATTGTGGTGGTTCTTTCGAGCTTGTGCCGCATACTTGGCTCTGGAATCGACTAGAAAAGTCTGGGGTGTCTGAGAGCGCGAGTGAGTGGGTGTGTGAAAATTAGATGCACGCTGCTTCCAGCGCTGCGGCCGCGCCATGTGATCTTGTGCATGCCCATCCCCCACTGTGACCCCTGTCATTCTTTGTGCATGCTTACTGTAGTTCGTTGTCACATTTGTTTCACTTTTGCCAAGAGGGACATGTTTTTAACGTGCCTTTTTATTCTTCCTTTTTAGTTTGAAAGATTGGAAAGCCCGCATGAACTACTTCCTGCAGCATTCCCCCGCTTCCAACGACTCCCCGAAAACCGTCCAGGGCAAGAAGGGCAAAAAGTACGCCTATTGCAGGTAAGAGTGCCACTACCTTGTGTGTACATATTGCATCTCGGGTGCTGAAGTGCACTTTATACTTTGCTTTTGGGTGACACCAAGTATTGCTGGTTTAATTGGATTCAGTTTGCTGACTTGTGATGCACGGCTTGATGGGTGCATGCGTTTGTTTTCCTGTGACTAGTTTGTTCTGATATAATTGTCTTATTTGCAATAGTTTTCAGTACACACTTTGCTCAATCAGTTATGATTTTGTGTGACTACCTGGATTCCTGGAGTGCCTCTGACTTCGTTCTGTTTCTTTACTTTTTGTGACTGTTGGTCCTGCGGGGAAACATTTTCAATTTATGTTGTCTTGTTTACTGGGAGCATTGCTTTTATTTTCCTTTAGTGTAATAGGCTGGCTGGTGAAGTGCACTTCCCATAGTGTGCAGTCACTTCAATTTGCCTTTAGGTGACTACCTGGCTTGATGGTGGTTTTCTATTTGATTTCATGTAAATCCTTGTCTTGATGCGTGCATTGGTTTTAGTTTGTTTGAGGTAACTGCTTCACATGCTGGTTTCATCACACAGCTGATACCCACCCTGAGAAAGCCAGAGCTGCCCTGTTAGTGGTATCAACACCAGTGCGCGTAGGTTCCTTACAGCTCCTTCACTTGAAGTGGGTTACCACCTACCCGTTACTTTTTGTATCCTGCTCGTACCAAGTCAGATCCAGATCCAGACCCAGACCAGTCCCCACAGTTGCTCCGTATTAAGGGACATTGTCATGTCATCTCAGGCGCGATGTAAAGACTCCCAGTGAGCTGAGGACTCTTTTGGCTCAAGAACCAACTAGCTGGAGACCCTTGTGGTTGTTTAAAGATTTAGGATCAGCCTGTAACTCAGTCTTGAGCTGGGTGGGGGACCTCGATTACAAAGTGGCTGTGCCAGATGTCCCATTATGACCCCTTTTGCCTGTCTCCCTTTCAGACACACAGGGCATAAAAGTGGGGGGTGCTCAACCCTGCCAAAAAACTGAGGGGTGACCCTAAGAGCACAGCTGCCATCCTATCAGTGGTGGGATGCTTTGGTGTGCTGGTCTGGTTTTCTGGATGCATTGGCTCAAGTTTTTTCCCATGTAATTGATTAGGTGTCTTGGTAAGTTGCTTTTATGTGAATGTCTGACTAATGACTGCGCATTCCTTTCAGTGTGCACTTGCTTCAGTTTACTTTTTGAGTCCCTGTCTAGTTTGCTGGATGTATTGCTTTCATTTTTCTTTCATTAAACTGTTTGACTTGCTTGGTGCTTTTATGTTGGTGCCTGCATGCTGAGGTGTACTCTTCTTCAGTTTAAATGTATGTGACTGGCCTGTTGACTAGCACCCTGCTTTCAAAGTGAAGGTTCACAGGTTCACACTTGCTTTAGTTTACTTTTGTATGGTTGACTGCATGCACAGTTTTGCTGGATGCATTGCTTTAAGTTACTACTTGATGCATTGCTTTCAGTTTGCTTTCAAGTAATTGCCTCTCATTTTCCCAATGCTTGTGAAGGCTGTTTCCCAACTGCTGAGCAACTTCTTCTACTCTTAGAGCTGAGATTTTCATGAAAGTCTTATAGTCTGAATTCAACACCTGAGCGTAATAGGACGGAATGTATGAAGCTCTGTGGTTATACTGAATAAGCAGCTACCTATGTTATGCCATCTATTAATGTAATAACTGCACTTTCACAATTGCTTTATTAACCTTCCTGCTTTCTCAAATTTGCTTGAAAATGCACGATTTGTCCTCTTTTTTTTCAAAATTTTCGTGGGGGGGGTTATCCCCCCAAACCCCCCTTTTGGGGTTCGGGCTCGCTCGCTCGGTACGGTGCTGGATGCAAATTACTTTGCGCCCCACCACTTTCAAATGTCACCCACCGCCCCTGGATATAAAAGCTGCAGCACCTACTTCATGACCCTTCCAAATTATGAAAATAGCGTTGATGAATCTTGTTCATTGTACAATTTGTCCCATTGCATCACATAGCAATTGGACACCTGCTCCTCCCACCAGCCCATGAAAAGATTTGCATACCTGGGGGTGAAGCAGGTGCCCATTGCTGTTCCTTGTGTCTGCTTGTACAGTTTCTTATCAAAATAGAAAAAATGATTAGTTAGGCAGTAGCGTATCATCTCAACCAACATCTCCGTTTGCAGTAACAGGGATATTGGTCTGTCTCGTAGGAAATGGCGAATGACCTGGATCCCTGGGTCATGCCTGATGGATGTGTATAAACTAGTCACATCCAATGTGGTAAGTTAAAAATCATGTTTCCACATCAGACAATCAATATTATTCAGGAAGTGCATAGTGTCTTTTAGATATGCTGATAAGGCAGTTACGAATGGCTTCAGATAAAAATCAATGTACTTGGACGTCATCTCTAATTGTGAACCCATGGAGGATACTATTGGCCTACCTGGTTGAGTGACCTGGTTTTTGTGAAGTTTAGGGAGTAGAGAAAGTATAGGAGTTTTGGCATGTTCACAACTCAAACTACAATACTCATGCCACTCTAGTAACCCTTTGTCCCTCCATTCACACAGCATTTTATTATATATTACATTGGAAGCCAACACCTCCATTTTGGATGACAATTGTTAACACAAAAAAATATATATATATTACAGCTCCTAAATCCTCCCCAGTCCAACTTGAAGGAAGACAGCACTTACGGGGTCATTCAAACGGCGTTTATTTAACAAAAAGACAGACGCGTTTCGGAAATAATTCTTTCTTCGGTGTCAATTTGATTCAGCATTTCGCGGCGCCATTTAAACCAATCAGTGTGAGTTACATGAAACAGAGAGGGGACAAGACGCGAAATTTTACAATATGCGCCATCTTGGAATGGTGACATTATCCATACAAATACATTTTTCTCGATCTATGACCTTTCTTTAGCTTAAACTTTCAAGCTACTACATTAATCCTCTAGCAAGGATGGTGCTTTTGACATTTGACAAAAGTATTCCAATCTAGCCATGGATCGGCGATTGCAACCTATTTAGGTTGCTATTACCCTCAATGTGCCTATATATAACATAACACAATTGATTTAATATTTTCTACATTTCATAGTATGCAGTTTAAAATTCATAACTTTTACATTCAATCTGACAGTGTGGAACCAAACCCAATAGAGGCGTCCGGCATCTTGGAAAAGTAAACCTATCAGTTTCTCGTTTACAATCCAAGTTCCTTCTTTCACAGATAATGGACTCCATAAACAATCAAAACATAGAGATTTCATAGGGGTTATCCCTTGCTATCTCTTGTCATCCTAGCAGCCCATTAACTCCCTCCTGGGACCAATCTAGCCGTAGATCGGCTTAGTCCAATCTATTCCTTGGTTGGTTAACCACCAGTTATCCGAACATGTTCATAACCCCTTTTCTCCATTTAAACAATCTTGAGTGATGGCTTTCATGTAGAGGAGAAGTGCACAATAAGAAAAAACAAAGAACAGAAAGAGGATGTACATTTAGAACACTAACTTCCCAGGTGCACTGCTAGTTCCTCCCCACTGTTGAGTCCTCCGTGTGATTTGGTTTCTAGATCTACTATATATCTAGATTCTAATCTTCTTAGCTTCAACAAGCGGTCTCCCCCTCTGGGACTACATGGTACACAGTCTAAACAGAAGTATTCTAACAGATCCCCGTTGCTTCTGTGTTTGATAGAAAAATGGCGTGCCAGCGGATAGGAAAAATCTTTTTTTGCTATGGCTCGCATGTGCTTCAAGACTCTCAATTTTACACAGTTGATAGTGCTCCCGATGTACTTTAGTCCGCATGAACATTTTAAACAGTACACTGCGAAAGTTGTTTGGCAGGTAAGGAATTTGTTAATTTTCTTCCCCCCTCTAATTCCTTTTACTTCATACGAGAGGGTCCTTTTGCTAAAAGCACAAGCTTTGCATTTTCGGCAAAGGAAAGAATCCTCTCATCTCTTGTAGGGTGCCCTGTTTAACTGGAATTGGGTCTAAGGAAGCTGTGTACTAGATCATCCCTGTGGGATCGTGCCTTCCTGAAAGTAATCGATGGAACCACCGGGACATCAGAACCAATTATGGCATCAGTTTTTAATACGTGCCAGTGTTTTCTCATTATTTTCCTCAAGGTGCCCGCATCTTGGGAAAAAGTGGTAATTAATCTGAACCTCCCATCATCGCTTTTGGTCTTCTTCTCCTGCTTGGCCTTAAATAGCTTATATCTAGCTATAGATTCTACTTTTTTAAGTGTGTTTTCCAAAAGTTTCATATCGTAGCCCCTTGCCTCAAATCTGACCATAATATCTACAGCTGCTAGATCAAAATCAATTTTATTGATGCAGTTGCGTTTCAGCCTCAAAAATTCCCCATAGGGGAGGCTATTCTTGAGGTTCTCCGGATGGCTACTGGACGCATGCAGAGTGCTGTTCCCAGCAGTCGCTGTTCTAAAGAGTGCTGTACTGATCTTACCATCCTTAATCTCAATTGTAAGGTCTAAGTAGTTTGCTGCCACCAAACTAACTTATCCTGTAAACCTTAAATTGACCTGATTTTCAGTATGCAATGCAACATATTTTTCTGCCTCTTTAACTGGTCCATTCCAGATTAGAAATAGGTCGTCGATGTACCTATACCACGACACAACATGTTTGGACCATTTTTCTTTGTCGGGTGCCCAGGCCACCTGCTCCTTACCCCAGCCAACGAATACATTTACATAGCTGGGGGCAAAGCAGGTGCCCATAGCTGTCCCGGAGACCTGTCTAAAGAGTTCTCCCTGAAAAAGAAAGATGTTATTGAAGAGGCAGTATTTCACTAGGTCCAGCAGCATTTGGTTATGTAAGGCAAATTTCAATTAGCGTTTCTTAAGAAAGTACTCTACTGTCTCTAGCCCTTGCATGTGATCAATACACGTATATAAGCTAGTAATGCCTAGAACAATTAGGCAGTAGGTTGTTTGCCAATCCACTTTGTCAATACGAGTGATGAAATCCGTAGTATCTTTTATATAGGATTATAAGCCCAATACGGATTCAAAAAGGTAATGGTCTAAGAATCTGGAAAGGTTCTCAGTCAGGCTTCCCATGGAGGAAACTATGGGTCGTCCGGGTGGGTTTACTTTGTCCTTATGCACCTTTGGCAGGTGGTAAAAGGTCGGTAGGATAGGGTTGGTTGTTCTCATAAAGAGATATTCATCCAGGTCCAGCATTTTTTTATTGTGCCATTTCTTGAGTAGCACATGGAGTTGGTAGATGCTGTCGTTCCTAATGTACAACCTCTTTCTGTTCTTTGTTTTTTCTTATTGTCCACTTCTCCTCTACATGAAAGCCATCACTCAAGATTGTTTAAATAGGGGAAAAGGGGTTATGAACATGTTTGGATAACTGGTGGTTAACCAACCCAGTAATAGATTGGATTAAGCTGATCTACGGCTAGATTAGTCCCAGGAGGGAGTTAATGGGCTGCTAGGATGACAAGAGATAATCCCTATGAAATCTCTATGTTTTAATTGTTTATGGAGTCCATTATCTGTGAAAGAAAGAACTTGGATTGTAAACGAGAAACTGATAGGTTTACTTTTCCAAGATGGCGGACGCCTCTATTGGGTTTAGTTCCACACTGTCAGATTGAATGTAAAAGTTATGAATTTTAAACTGCATACTATGAAATGTAGAAAATATTAAATCAATCGTGTTATGTTATATATAGGCACATTGAGGGTTATAGCAACCTAAATAGGTTGCAATTGCCGATCCACGGCTAGATTGGAATACTTTTGTCAAATGTCGAAAACAACATCCTTGCTAGAGGATTAATGTAGTAGCTTGAAAGTTTAAGCTAAAGAAAGGTCATAGATCGAGAAAAATGTATTTGCATGGATAATGTCACCATTCCAAGATGGCGCGTATTGTAAAATTTCGCGTCTTGTCTCCTCTCTGTTTCATGTAACTCACACTGATTGGTTTAAATGGCACCGCGAAATGCTGAATCAAATTGACACCGAAGAAGGAATTATTTCCGAAACGCGTCTGTCTTTTTGTTAAATAAACGCTGTTTGAATCACCCCGTGAGTGCTGTCTTCCTTCAAGTTGGACTGGGGAGGATTGAGGAGCTGTAATATTTACGCGTGGTACCAACGCAACACAGCACCCGCCGAAGGACTGACTCGTATTTTGGTGCAAGCAGAGCAAGAATATATATATATATATATATATATATATATATATATATATATATATATATAGTCACAGAAAAATCCATAGATTTTAGGGGTGCTATATTTAGATGTACATTTCACTTGTACAAAACCATTGAAATTCCTATGTTATAGTTAGTTGTACTAACTATAACTCGCGCCAGCAATCCACTGCTGATGATGTGACATATTACATCATTCATGACATGGTCAGTGACATCACTGATGACATCACTGATGACATCTCAAATGACATCACTGATGACAACACTGATGACATCACTGATTACATCATCGAGTGAATGTGGTTTGTTTCGATATTTAAATAAGTATTATATATATAGCAATCTGCATTGAAGACTGAGTGGCTGTTTAAGAGTCTGGATGGAGGATTTAGTAGCACTGTGATTGACTGTCTAAGTGACTAATTTAAAGTGTCTCACTAAATATATGGGCTAGTGATTAAACTGTGAATCTCTGTATCACTCTATCTCTTGTTGTGTAAACTACTACATACGTTGGTTACTAGCTATGTGAAAGTCTATATTAGTTATTAATTAGTTAAGTGAGTATCTGTATGGGAGAGTGAATGTGTGTGTGG
Source organism: Lissotriton helveticus (assembly GCF_964261635.1). Lineage (NCBI taxonomy): Eukaryota > Metazoa > Chordata > Amphibia > Caudata > Salamandridae > Lissotriton > Lissotriton helveticus. Next base: position 1,299,595,521 of record NC_136067.1, on the reverse strand, counting down.
TTTGGTGGGAGGTGTGTGACTGTCCAAAGATGTATAAATAGTTGATTTAGTAGGTATATGAGGTTAAGACTGTATGTGGAAACAGTTGGTTGGGTGAGTGAATCTCTTTTTGGGTGTGGTGATCAGTAAATATATTTCTCAATGATACATGTCCAACAAAGTTGAAATATAAAAGGCAGTGTATGTGACAGTTGTTGTATAGAAATAAGTATACATAAGACTCAGTGATTGTATGAGTGACTGTATCGAAAACTATATATTTGTAATAGTGATTTTATAACACACTAAGTATGAGTTACTATCTATATGAATAAATAAAGTGGTGTTTGTATAAGTGTTTAGCTTAGTAAATATAAGTATGATCAGTTGTTTGCATAAGTGAGGAGGATGACTGCATAAGTGAATAGGATGTGTGCTGTGTGTAATGTCGATGTAGGTGTATAAGTATATTTAATAGTGTTCTATTGATCTTTGTCAGCATGTGTGAGTGAATCTATAGATAAGTGTTTAGATGTGTGTGTAGATGTAGGAATCACTGAGTCGGATTTTAGAAACTTGTATTGGTGTGTCAATGGTTTCAAATATGGTACTCCATATTTTATAATGAGTTTTGAAAGGTTATACTAGTGTATGATGAGATGTATCAGATTGTCACGTGGATGATGTCATCAGTGATGTGATCAGTGATGTCGTTTGAGATGTCATCAGTGATGTCATCAGTGATGTCACTGACCATGTTAAGAATGATGTAATATGTGACATCAACAGCAGTGGATTGTGGACTCGCGAGTTATAGTTAGTACGACTAACTATAACGGAGGAATTTCAATGGTTTTGTAAGATTGAAATGTCCAGCTCACTATAACACCCTTAACACCTATCACTTTTTCAGTGAATTTCTAAGGTTTTTAAATGCTAATTCCTAACTATAACATGTCTGAAACCTCGGTTTTTTTCAGTGAATTTAAAAGATTTTTTATATGCTAATTTCTAACTAGAACATGTCTGAAACCTATGTTTTTTTCAGTGAATTTCAAAGGTTTTTTAAATGCTAATTCCTAACTATAACGTGTCAGAAACCTATGGTTTTTTCAGTGAATTCCAAAGGTTTTTTAAATGCTAATTCCTAACAATATAAGGCCTGAAACCTATGTTTTTTTCAGTGAATTTCAAAGGTTTTTTAATGCTAATTCCTAACTATATAAGACCTGAAAGCCCACCAGGAATCTCCAGTAAATGGTAATTTCTAACTATGCTTACAGATATAGGACATGTGAAGAAAGAAGAGAAAACGCACAGAAACAAAAAAAAGAAATGCAGAAAGAAGCAACAGAAGTCCTCAAAGACGAAGAAAAGTGCAGGAAGAAGGAAAACGTGCAGAAAGAACAAACAGAAGAGCAGAAAGAAGCCTTGTTTCAAAATCACCCCATACCCTCAACTTTTTCAGATGGACACTGGTGGTAACGGAGTCTGACTAACCAGTCCTACAGCCAGTGCTATGTTAAAAGACACTTATAATACAGTGAAAACACCTACATACACTAGGGAACACTATGTGTTGGGGTCCCTTGTGATTAGCATGAACTCCTCTGTAAGCCCCTAGTATATAATAGGGCAGGGGGATTAAAACTACTTCTTAAAATGTGCCACAGCGCATGTTTGCAACCATCACCTCAGGCCCTATCCCCTCCCTTCACCACTGAATTAATTCCCCAACTTACAACTCGCCTGAGGTTACATGTCAGCAAACACACCCTGTGGCGCACTTTTTAAGTTGGAGAATTAATTCCTCCTCAATCCTGAGGGTCCCTGAGGGCCAACTAGCCCACCAGGTACCGCCAGCATGCACCAGAGAGCTGTGTTGCAGAGAGGTGTTCAGAGGCCACGTGCCTTTTTACAACACTCTGCAACGCAGCTCCGTGGCGCTTACTGGAGGTACCTGGTGGTCTAGTTGGCCCCCAGGGACCTTCAGTATTGAAGAGGTATTAATTCCTCATCTTATCACATATCACCTCAGGTCCCACCCCCTCCCTTCACCACCGTGCAAACGTGCCCTGTGGTGCGTTTTAAGTTAGGGATAAACTCCCCTTGAATACTGAGGGTCCCTGGGATGGAACTAGCCCATCAGCTACCTCCATTAAGTGCCACAGAGCTGCGTTGCAGAGATATGTAAAAAGGGGGTGGCCTCAGAACACCTCTCTGCAGTGCAGCTCCCTGGCGCATACTGGCGGTTCCAGGTGGACTAGTTTGACCCCAGGGACCCCCAGTATTCTAGGGGAATTTGTTCCCCATCTGCAAACGCACCAGGGGGCGTGTTTGCAGAGTGCTGAAAGAAGGGGGCGTGGCCTCCAGGGAGATGCCGGTCTTCTCTTTTTTTTAAGTAGGGGGCAGTGTAGCCCCCCTTCTTTTTCTCATTTTTGGCCCTGGGGACCCCGTCCCCCAGGGCCTGCCCATAATTTATTTCTTTAAAATAAAAATTTAGGAAGGGGCCGCGTGGCCCCCCTCCCGAAGCTATAATCACCCTGGGGACCCCATCCCCAGGGCATGGCCACTTTTTTTGTTAATTTTTGGAGGGGTCTGTGTGGCCCCCCTCCTCTGGCCATTTATTGCCCTGGGGACCCCATCCCCCGGGGCCGGCCTTTCTCTTTTTAAAAATAAATAAATAAATTGTATGTATAATTTGGGGGGTGCGTGGCACTCCTCCCGGGCCAATTCTGGCCCAGGGGACCCCATCCCCCGGGGCATGGCCATTGTTTTTTTTTTAAAAAATAAGGAATTTGGAGGGGGACTGCGTGGCCCCCCTCTTCAGGCCTGTTATAGCCCCGGGGACCCCATCCCTCAGGGCCGGCCTGCCTCATTTGTTTTTATTGTAAGGGGCTGGCCCTCTTCGTTGGGGACCGTGGGGAGTCCGCAATCCCCCCATGGTCCCAGCCGGCTCCCTGCCTTCTGCGGGAGCCAGCATTGCTTTTCCACATGGGGAGCAGCTAACATGCTGCTCCAAATGTGGAAAAGAAATCTGCTTTGCTTTATTGAAGCGAGAGCAGGTTTCCCTGCTCTCGCTTCAATGAAGCAAATCAGATTGCAAAGACAGGGTGGGAGCCGCGAGGCTCCCGCGCTGTCACTGCAAACAGCAGTGTCCCGGGGTGGACACCCCGGGACACTGCAGGAGCTGGCCCTGGGGGGTGGTGGCCCCCAGGGCCATCAATGGCTCCGGGAGGGGAGGCGGACACCCCCCTCCTCACATTTTCAAAGCCCCTGGGGGGGTGGTACCCGGGGCTGGGGGGGTACTTCACGGACCCCCAATCTAAATATTTAGAGCCCTGGGAGGTGGCGGTCCCCAGGGCGTGTGGGGGCAGTGAGCCCTCTAACATTCTTTTCTGAAAGCCCCAGGGGGTGGTGGTCCCTGGGGCTGGGGGGCCTGAGAACCCCCTCGCAACTAATTTAAGGAAGTCTCGGGGTGGCAGTCCCCAGTGCTGAGGGGCCTGAGAGCGCCCCCACCTAATGTAAATAAGCCCTGGGGTGGTGGTACCCGGGGCTGGGAGGGCCTGAGAGCCCCCCTCACCTAATTCAAAGAAGCCCCAGGAGTGGCGATCCCCGGGGCTGGGCATATTAAGTATTGTCCCCGGGTTTTTTGGACCCCAGGGGCTAATTGACAATGAAGCGCGGGACCCTGAGCTTTGTTTTTTTTATTTTGGCCGAAATTCGTGCTGGGTGCGTGAATCTCACTGACTTTTTTTTAAAACAAAATGCTTTTTTGGCCCTGGGGGTCCTTGTGAGACCCCCTGAGCAGGCCTAGGGGGACCGGGTGTATCTACCCTGCCCCTTTTTTGCATTTGGCAAGTTTTCTTTCTGCTTTCTTGTGCCTCAGTTCTACTGAGGCACAAGATGGCTGCCAGCACTCCCTGGTTTGGAGTGTTGACAGCCAATTAGCATACAGCTCGTGCTCTGCAGGGTGCGCGGATCCTGCGCGTCCAAAGATAGATATGTGTTTTTACTTTTGATTTTCTCAGGAACTACTGAACGGATTTACACCATTTAACAAAAAGGCATGACTCTAAACGAAGGGTTACCTCTTTGCCAAATTTGGTGTTATTCCGTTCAGCAGTTCAGGCTGTAGCTGCGAATAAAGGTTTCTATAGGAAATTGCATGGGGAAAAGACATTTTGGGACCGCCTTTTTCCACACACCCCGCTTGACGAATCACCCCGAGACATCTAGGATAGGAGAGGACTGGAGCGCCCCACCAGTTTTAAAAATGTTGTGAAGATTCGTCAACCGGCCCTAAAGTTATTCCAAATAGAATGTTGCGGATTTCCTATGGATAATAGGTCCTCACTATAACTACATACTAGCGACCGCCAGTAGGTAATATATATATATATATATATATATATATATATATATATATATATATATATATATATATATATATATATATATATATATATATATATTCACTGAAAAAACCATGGGTTATAGACCATATATAGTTAGGAATTAGCATTTACAAAACCTTATTTTACTCACACAAAACCATTGAAATTCCATATATAGTTAGTTGCACTAACTATATATCGTGCACCCGCAATCCACTGCTGATCATGTCACATATTACATCATTCATGACATGGTCAGTGACATCACTGATGACATCACTGATGACATCTCAAATGACATCACTGATGACATCACTGATGACAAAAGGAGATAACCAAATGAATCAGAGATTTAGTGCCAACTGTTAGGTTTCTAACAGGAATGAAGGTACTTTCTCAGTCATTGAGGCAGTATTCAGGCACTCATGGAATCACCCAGCCACTATGCAGGCAGTCATCAAACTAGTGATTCACTATCCATGGAGTTATTCAATTATCCAGAAATGATACATGTACACTTGCAAAGAGGCAGGCAGAAAATATGTAGTTATTGAAGTATGACAGCACTACATATACATTCATCTGATCACTTAGGTACTATCTGTTGACTTATGCAATTAACAAGGATGTAACTATGCAATAATTATAACATTTGTGCAGAACATATGCATCCATTTAAACACCGCTTACACCCCATTCAGTCATTGAAATACTGAGGCACACGTGTACACTGATGAAACACTTTTGCTATACTCATGCACTCATGTATTTAGAGAGTACCATTGTGTAAACCTATCACCCATCCAGGATTTATGCAGTAATTTAATTATTGAGCCAATAGTCTTGCACTACTACACTCACCCGAGCAATATACTTACTTGCATTGACTCTCTCAAGCTTTTGCAATGGAATCATGCAGTCACTCAGACACTAGTCATGCACTCATCTAATTAGTTAGGCACTACTGATGCACTTATTCAATTTTCTGGGCCCTACCCATGTAGTTATGTAAGCAAACACGCACTACCTTTTAAGTCAACCAAAAAGACATGGACTGCATCCAATCGCTGAAACACTATGTATCCACTCATCCAATAGACTAGCTGCTATGGATGGGCTCAAATAATTATGTATGCACTATCCATGCACTGCATAAATCACCTATATCCTATGCATGCACTCTTGCAATCATCCAGGCACTAGAGTTGCACTCATGTAATCATCCTACCAGTATCTATACATGTATTGAATTATTGAAGCATTAGTCATGCACTTATCAAATAATTCAGGCTCTGCTCATGCATTCATCTAAATACCCAAATACTAGTGGCATACTCATGCAAACACGCAGGCAGAAAGTATGCAGATATGGAAGGGCCCATGGAGTTATGACATAGTCAGGGAATCATCTAAACACTACTTGTATCCTCAAGAATGAGCATCTTGAAAGTTTTATAATTGGATATGGGCTGCAAGTGAAATTGTTATGGTTTTAATTAACTAAACAATAAAGTTTAAATTTCAAAATTTCAAATTTCCTCAGGGAATCACCTAGGCACTGCCTACACAGTCATTCAATAATCCAGGGAGTATTGAGGTATTCAACCACAAACCCATGTATGTATACGTTTTATGCGGTTCCTGTGCTTATGTTGTTGTGTCATTGTAAAGGTTCTAGTAAAAAACCTTGAGCTTCCTACAATTATGTGGTGATGGAACCTGGCTTGTCATATTGAACACATCTTTACATCGGCGACAAATTGCCAAAACCCTGGATGGTTCTAGTCTTTCAGCACCTCAACGCTACCAGTTATAAGCAGTTAAAAGAAAAAGAGGATAGAAGGAAAGAAAAAACTCTCAACACAGCACACCATACCAGCTATTCAAGTAAGAGCGTATGAGCTTCAATGATTGTGGCAATTGATGAACTGAGAATGCGTCTGCCTGAAGAGGAACTATAATAAGCAGGCATTAATTTATTTGTGCTCCTGTCACAACAGCGTGACTTAAAAAAAAAGGGAAAGTGCCATCCTGCTTATAGTCAAGTTAATGAATTCCCTGAGGTATTTGATGACCAATTGGGTTGTTTAGAAGGATATATTCAAAAAATAAAGGTAAAAGAGGATGCTGTTCCTATGGTTAGCAAAGTTAGAGGAGTTCCCATCAAGATAAAGGAAAACATTAAAGTGGAGCTTGAAAAACTCATAAAAGGTGGGATCATTGCAGAAGTAGAGGCCATAGATTGGTTGGCTCCCGTAGTTATCGCTCATAAGGCTAATGGGAAGTCCAGGCTCTGTATTTATCTCACAGAACTTAATATGAGTGTTGGTGTTTAGTTATTTATCCATTGCCAAATATTTCTGAGACTTTATCTTTTTAGAGGGAGCAAAATTATTTTCCTTCATAGATTTGGCATCAGCAATTCAGCATATTATCAGGTGAGATTGCATTCCGATTCACAGGACCTAACAGCATTTACTACACCGTTCAGAACCTTCAAGTTTCTAAGGATGCAGTTATGGTTGATCTCTGCGGTCTTTCAAAGAATGATGGAATGCATCTTCAAAGATTCTAAAGGGATAAAGATTTATCAAGACAACATATTAGTTAAAGCTAATGCTAAAAAGTAAAGCTAAATAGTGCAAGTTTAATCTCACAAGATTGATTATTTGGGCCACAAGATTACTGTTTCAGGTATAGACCCTAAGAAGGAGTTGGTGCAACCTGTTAATGACATGTCCACTCTTATCAGCAAGGAGGAAGTAGTCAAACTCCTAGGGATGTCTGAGTACTATGCTAAATGTATACCTAACTGTGCAGATAAAACCCACAACATTAAACAGTTGTTATAAAAGGGTGCATGTGAGAGGGCGTTTTTATTAGTGAAGAGTTTGTTGTTCAAAGCGACCTCACTTAGGAGTTTTGAGCCAGATCAGGGAATTATTGTCATGACGGATGCCAGTTCCACAGGTTTGGGAGCTCTAATGATGCAAAAACATGCAGGAGTAGAAAGGACCATTTTATTTTTATCCAGGAGTTTAAGAGGGATAGCATTTAATTATTCTGTAGTAGAGAAGGAAGCGTTGGGCATATTTTGGGCCTTAGGGAAACTTTGCAAGTTTTTGTGGTTGTGGGGTTGTAGTTTTCAAACTAAAACTGATTACAAGCTGTTGAGAGAGATCTTTGAAAAAAAGGGGCTCGATAACATATCTTCTAAGATACGATAATGGGTTGCAGCTCCTCAAGTTTGATTTTCAAATACAATATGTTCCAGAACTGAAGAAAAATGTGGCTGATTGTTGTTCACATTTGATCAACAAAGAAATCACAAAGTAGGGATTGGATGAAGAAGGATTGAGTGACTTTGACAACTATGCTGTTTGTTTTTTCAAGGAGGGTTTAATTAGGGAAGAAAAATTGATTAGTGAGCTTGGAAAGGATGAAACGCTACAAGCTGTAATGTGAGGCATCAAAAGTATTTGGAGCAAGCATTCTTAGGTGGATGAATCTTTGAGTGGGTTTTTAGAGTAAGAGAGGAGTATGCACGTCAAAATGGTTTGTTGATGAGGGGTACTAGATTGATTCCCGCAGTTGGTTTAAAAATGCAACTGCTTGATTTTGCCCATGATAATCATCCCGGCATTTGCAAGACCAAAGTAATTGTTAGGCAAACCTATTGGTGACTCTGGTGGGACATAAAGAAATCTACTTTTACTTCTTTTGTGTTGGACTCACCTTTACATTTTTCTGAGGAATATGTAGTCTTTAGACAATTTGGGTGATAGGTTTACTACAGTGGTACTCTACATAATTACATATGTGCATGAGTTGAGCATGCCTGCATGGGTTGTAAGTGGGCATTTAGATGGCTGTGTTACATTTAAAAAAGTGTAGAAGAAGGAGAGATGCAGTGAAGCAGTAAGAGTGCATTAAAAGAGTAGTTGTCAAGGCCTTTGCTTTGAAGAGGAAGCTTTTCAATCTGGGCCAGATGTGTGACCATTTGGAATAGTGACTCGCAAATTGCAAACAATAACGAGTCGCATTTTTGTGAGTCGCAATTACAAGTGTACAGCAGTGTCAGAGACACTTTTAGCGATCCCTAATGGGGTCGCAAAATGTGAGGCTCACCAATATTTATGAGGCACTCACATTTTGCGACCCCATTGAGAATGGCTGGCCCTCCCAGCGATGGTGGCCTGCTGTACTCAGCAGACCACCATGTCTGGAACTGCTTATAAAGCAGCTTTTTTTTATTGCAGCCCGTTTTATTGCAGCCCGTTTTAAAGGAAAACGGGATGTATAAAAAAAATGAAACATTTTCGTTTCATTTTTTTGTGCCAAGCAGTGGTCCCTGGGACTACTGCTTGCCTTCAAAAAATATTTTCGCATGCATGTGGAAAGGGGAAGGGATCCCTGGGGATCTCTTCCCACTTGGGACTGCATTTCCACCTACTTGAAGTAGGTGGTAAATTGCGCCTCTTTTGGGCCGTAATTGCTGTCTCAAAAAAGTCATGCATACAGCTCAGAGACGCAATTACGAAGGAACACCCTTGAAATACCACTTCCTAATTGCGAGTCGCAAACACTATTTAGCACGTCGCAAATGAATTAGCATTTGTACATGGGCCTGTAGGATTTTTCAATGAGCAAACGGGTCGCAGACCTGTTTGCTAATGCAAAATAGGGTTGTACATCTGGCCTTTTGATTCTAAATAGAATGAAGACTCTTGACAAAATAGTGCTTTACATGCGGAGACTAAACCAAAAGAAAAGATTAGTTCTTGGAAGTAACTGTTGTACAGTTTTTAGTGAACAATGGATACATACGTCTTATACAGAGGCTTTCTTTAACCCCTCCCCTGCTGGTGACGGAACCACTCCATCATCAGCTGCGGTCGTGCTGTGCTGATGACGGAGCGGTTCCGTCACGGCCCGCTCTGTACGCCTGCGTGGCGCGGATTCCGCGCCTGCGCTGAGCGTCCCATTGAGCGGGCGGGGCCGTGACAGAACCGCTCCGTCATGAGCACAGCGCAACCGCGGCTGGTGACGGAGCGGTTCCGTCACCAGCATGCGGCTGCCCCGCCCCCTTAGCACTGCGGCGGAATAGCCGCCGCAGTGAAGGGGTTAATGAAGAAAACTATCTCCAGGATCACAAATTAGTTCATGCCATTCATTAAAGAGGACAATGTTATGAAATGAAGGATGGTAGTCCTATAGCAAAGAAGGTGATGGTCCCCAGAAATGTAGAAGTTATTGCAGAGGAGGCACAAGGAAGGCTTTGTCAGGGTACTGTATACAAATGGAATTGTTGTAGTGGTTCTAGTATTAGACAGCAATCCATTGATATATTCGGAAAATTCTAAAGTATCTTTCCAAGGCAAAGTTTTAATCACAAAATAAGTTATACCACTCAATAATGGGAACTTTAGGTAGGAGGCTATATTATGTGAAAACTCCAGTTTTATGTGTAGGGAAAATAAGTAGAGCACTTTTGCATGGTGATGTGGCAGACAGAGAAAAGGCTTATGTTGATATGCAGTTTGTTTCTTTGGTCCTGAGCAGGATTCTAGGGGAAATGAAGAACAAGATACATATATTGCAGTTGATAGTTTTAAAAAAAGAGATTACAAAATGTAACACAGTGTTATGTATTAAAACTGAATATGTTTACATATGTTGTTGATGCACTTACTAGATGAGTTAAAAACAGGCTGTTGACTTATATTTAATAAGTGAAAAAGTAAATTATGATATCTGGCAAAAGTTACCTGTGTATTTATTTGTAGTGGGATGGTTTGACTTGTCTATACAGCAAGTTATTATTAAGTAGTGTTACAAAAAATTGGAAGTCAATAAAATGACCAACAAATAGATATTAGATATCAATTTTGTAAGAAAATAAAATGCCTGCTAATGTAGAAAAACTATGAAGGGTAGAAATGGAAAAAAATGTATTATTCTTTCCAGCGTATGGCAGTTATGGACTGCTCTCCAGCACTAACTACAACTCCGCAATCCATGCAGTATGATGCCATCGGGTAAAACTGTGGAGCCAAATCTCGAAGTTGAGAATGGTCTTTTGAATAGATTCTCTGCATCAGTTTTGTTTTGCTGCTATTGTAGTCAAGGGTTCTTTAGCTGTGCATTGCCTTCTTGCTGCTTACTATGAGCACCTCTTATGAAATGTACAAAAAAAAAGGGGGGAAAATACCATGTATGATTTATAGCAGCATTGTGAATAGCCGTAACACACTGCTCACCAGCTGTTATAACAAAACTACAGTCCATGCAATGCGTGGTCATTCTTGAAAACTGAGGAACAATATCTGTTGTAGCGGTCTATACCTATAAAGGGACATTCTGGCTGGGTGTTGTGGCTGCTGTTAACAAAGTAAGGAGTACAAAGTTCTTAGGTGATCTGGCGGTCACCATTAAAATGCCATAGCCTGTGAGGTCTGGTAATGTATTATAGGAGGTCAAAAAGGGGGCGGGCAAAGGGGGAAATTCTCCTTTCGGAACTAGGGCTTTCACACACCCAGCAGGCTAGGTGTCATGATTCATCATTTGAGCCTGCTCCTCATTGGGTCGGCACTGCAATGCCCAAAGGGCACCCTTAAAGGGGCTCTTTGTTGAAGATCTTTTGTTCCTTGCCGTAAAGGTGCAGTGGGTGTGTGGGGCCTAGTTAGTTGTAGTTGTGTGGTGTGATGTTTAAAACAGGTCAGAGAATACTCTTGAAGGCTTTATTCTGTGAGGTACCTTGCCTGAATAAAAAAATAGGGGAGGGGTAGCGTGTTTTGATCTTGATGTTACAAATTACATACTTTACTCCCAGATGGTCGACATGTTTCTCGCCCTAGAATTGTCATACAATGATCAGTGGCGATTCTTCAGGACCATGGACAAAATAATGTAATAAAAAAACTATCTACAAGAAAGTGGGAAAGGTGTTATGCTACCCACCACTGATTTGACCCTAGGGCGTTACCTACTAGTGAAGTGAGGCAACCTGTAATAAAAATAACGACAATTGAAAACACAACAGTCCATATTAGTTTCATTATTTGTCATGGGACGTTGTTCAAGAATTACTTTGTTTTAAATAAAAAAATACTGTGTTCATCAGCAGTTACACAATACTCAGTGAAAACATGAAAAACACAGTGTGACTTCCATAAAAGCAGGAAAACAAACAAACACCCTTGAGAGCGTGAAGAGACTGCACCGGGTTGGTGAGTATGGTACAAACTCACCTAAAGTGGTACAAAGTTTGGCCTCATCTGGCGCAGCGGATTAAATGTACACCCAAGAGTGGTGTCTCTGTAGAGAATATGGATTGAAAAAACATGTAAAAGGAGATCAGCAGTCAAGATCATGCAGGCTCAGAACTGGTTTGAGATCAATACTTGTTGGGAAATGCTGCTGCGTCCCAGCTAGTTCACAAGTTTGTCGTAATGGTTTCATAACATGCCCGCTATGTTTATGCTCAATGGTGCCCTTTGTAATACAATGCCGACAGACAGGGAGAAAGGAGTAGGATTTCAACGCTACCTGCCCGCTATTCATAAGATGAGGAACTGCAGGGCCTGCCGCTTTACAGCCCCGTTCCCAGACCAGACTTGTAGGACAGTTAGAGGCGCCCCGGGCAGAAAAAAAACAGGGTTTGCGCAGCAAAAACCATTCCTGTGACACAAGTCCAGTCAAAAAGCCCATATGCATCCAAGTGCTTACCTGTTCCATTTTCAGAACTCACGAAACAACCTACCCCAATCCGCTGCTCACAGGAAGGTATCGGAGCCACGCGAGGCATTAAATATCTTGCACTGTGAGAAAGGGTCACGGGCAGGGCCCTCGCGGGAGTGTGGCCTCGTAAACAGAAAGTGAAGAGGGGTGGGAGGCATGCACACAAGACCAGTGAACACAGCTGCCATCTTGGAGTGTAGCTTTGTTTGTAGAAAGAACTAGCCTTGTTTTAGACAGATGGTAACGTCACTGTGCATAAAGCGTATTATTATAATCGAATTAATCCCGAAGTGTTAGGATTAAGAGGAGCTGTAAGTCAGAAGGTGGGGCCTGTGGCTCAGAAAAAAGTAAAAAACGAAGGTCATGTTAGTTATATAGCACAGGTAATAGCTGCCTTCCTGCAATTCTCCTGGGAGAGTAATTGTGGAGAAATGGGCGCAAAGTGAAGTAAAAAGCTGTGCTTTTCTAATTGTTAAGTTCAGCATAAGCTGTTATAAGACATTGTTCAGACGGGGGGTTATTTATATTATATTCATTTTCTTGCTCATCCTAGTGTGTGTACAAAACTGTAGGGGTATACAAAAGGGACATATAGAAAGCTGTATCCTAATGTATAGCTCAATCACCTTTGGAGTCAGGTAGGGTCCAGAGCAATTGATCACGGTTAACTGTTCAAAGAACCCCAGGGAATATCATAGTTTAAGCCACAGTTCGCTGCATTCAAGCGTTGCACCCACCTCTGTTCTAGCCTAAATAAGGCTGTCTGTGTGATTGCGGGGTGTGCTTCTAATATAAGCCACCTAAGGCTCTCTGGTGGGTGTTGTTTCTCAAAGTAGTGTGTGTACAGTTTGGTGTTGGTTTTGAAACAACGGATATTGCTTTTATGTTCCGTTATTCTAGTTTTAGCTGTCCTCATAGTCATTCCAACATAGTGCTTATCGTAAGGGCTTGTCAGTAAATAGAAGCAGCGACTGGTGTTGCAATCGGTGTGAAGGTATCAGAGATTTTGATTTCTTTTGTGGGTTTCGTTTGTGGGCAAACGGTACAGTACCCACAGGGGTAATGCCCGTTTACCGAGGGGAGACCCCATAAGCATCTTTGTGTGGTAGTAGATTTAGTGCTTGGTCTGTTATGTATTAATAGATCTTTGAGATTGTTAGTCCTTTTAAAGGCACATCTTGGTTTTGTTATTTCCAGATCCCCTGTATTCAAAATGTCCCAATGTTTGTTTATTGCTTTCTTAATCATTTGGGACCTTGGTGAGAAAGTGGTCACGCAGGTAATGGTGTTGTCAGGGACCTTTTCTTTGAATGGAAGGTTTTCCCATAGACTGGTAGTACCATGTACTAGTATCAGTAGGTTTTTTGTAGAGTGTTGTGTCCAGTCTACCACTTTGGAGTCTTATGGTTAGATCAAGGAATGGAATTCCTGAATTAGAGATAGTATGGGTGAATTTCAGATAATTGTTCTTTGTGTTAATCCATTCGCAAAATTTAATACAAGTGTGTAAATCACCTCTCCAAAAGATGAGGATATCGTCGATGTACCTCTTCCATAGTCTCAGGTTATCAGCGTAGGGGTTGCTGGCATGTTGTTGCTGCTGCCACTGATGTAGATGGTCCTCCAACTTCCCTCTTGTAGATCGCCAGTTGAAGACGTTTTCTAAGAAAGGTTTTAGGATAATATGAGATGGACATTGTCCCTCATGAATATTTTTATAACAGAAAGTTATTCTGTGTTGGTGAGTTCAGACGTTAAAAGTTGTTTTTTTAAACTGTTGTTTTTTTACAAATATGTTGTTAAAATTAAGTTAAACCGTTACGTTACTTAACAGCTAGACTGAAACATTGTGTGAAATATGTCTTTATATTTGTTTTACGCTCTTTCTTTTGTATCTGTTACTACTGATGTCATTGTTACCTCCGGTGTTCAGTGAAGAAGGAAAAGGCATTTTTGATGTAGTTATTTTCGACAAATGAATACAAAGGGGAAAGTTACATTAGAATCTTACTAAATAGCTACACTGAAACTTTATGTCAAATATGTCTATATTAGGGCTGGGCGTAGTTTATGAAGTAGCGCTACGCGTAGCTAAGAGAAGTGCACTACGCAAACTACGCATAGCACTACGCGAACTGCATAGTATCCTGTTGGCACTGTGCAAGATGGCGTATTCAATGATTGCACAGTGTGGGCAAGCATCTCGCACTGTGCAATCATTGAAAACGGCATCTGCACAGTGCGAGCTGTAGTTTTCTCCCTCTCGAGTAGATTTTTACTCGAGCAGCAGCTTTCTCAACGCGGACTGGTAGTTTCTCGTCGGGAGCGGTCGCGAGCATATGCGACCACTCACAATGAGAAACCTGACCTCCCGCATTGAGAATCTCCCCGGGAGGTTTATTTTTCACGCTCGCGATCGGCAACTTGATGTTGCTGATTGCGAACGAGGAAAAAGTCTCGCCCGGATGTCATTTTGCTTGCTTGCAGTCGCCAACTTGTCGTTGAGGACCGCTCGCAAGCAAAATGACCGCTGCACTATGCTGCGCGTGTTTGCACTGTGCTACGTGCAGTTTGCCTAGTGCAAAGTTGCGCAAACTTTGCAAACTACGCGAGCGGAGCGTAGTGCTTTGCCCGGGGTTAGTCTATAGATGTGTTTTACACTTATTCAAAAGCACACGGTATTTGCAGTCTGTCTTTGGCAATGACACTCATAGAATCTTACAGGCACTACCTGTGCAATCGTCAAGGACGTCCTTTCTGCATCACTTTGCAATAGTGCCTACTGGCATTGTACTAGTTGGGGGATGAAGTCCCCTTGGCTACAGAGGGTATTTTGGGGCCAAGTATCTCTCTTGTTCACTCCAGCAAGTTCCACCCAGTCACTTTGCTAACAGGTTTTCTGAGGCCCTTTTCTGAACCACCCTGAAAACACTTCTGCTGGCATACTGGTGGTTGGGGAATAAAGTTTTCTTGGATACTAAAGGACCTTGGGGACCAAGAAGCTCTCCTAGTACTTACCATAAGGGCTACTCAGCGGTATTTCTGAGAGCTGGTCAGAGGCCTCATCCCCCTTTTCACAATATTCTCCAAAGACCATTGCTACTTGAAAAACTATGGAAATGCATTAACAAAACAAAGGTTACAGATAAGTTTTAGTTAGTAATTAACATTTAAAAAACCTTAGAAGTTCATTGAGAAAAAGAAAGGTTACAGGGCTGTTATATTTAGGAAAGAGGATTAAAAAAGCCTTAGATATTCACTGTAAGAACCAAAGGCTACAGGGACGTTATAGTTAGGCTGACATTTCACTTTTACAAAACCAGAGAAATTCAGCAGTTCTAATTAACTGAGCTAACTATAACTCGTGACCCCGCAATGCACTGCTTATGACCTCACATATTACACAATCCATGACATGGTCAAATGGTCAAATGACATCACTGGTGCGCGCATTCGCAATTAAGTCAAACCTCCACAAAATATCCTCGGCTAGAGATATCACTATAATTTTACATTTAGATTTCTTAGAAATGACTGAATGGATGTACACCAAATAAGCAAAAGGCATTTCATTGAACAGACATCTACCTCCCCGCCACATTTGGTGTAAGTTCATTCAGTGGTTCAGGCTGTAGAAGTGGCTAAAGGTTCCAATGGGAATTAATATTACAAACACAACCTTATTTTGTTCCTCAAACTTTCCCAATCAATAGTACCCATTGTGACACTTTTTAGGCAAAGTTTCATTCAGGTTGGCCAAACGATGACAACGTTATAAGCAAGTCAAAAAAAGCTTTTAGAATGGAAACAAGGTCCTACCTATAACTACCAGTGGGTTATATATAGTTAGGACCTAGTTACCATAGGAAATGGCGAACATTCTATTGGGAATAACTTTGGCGCTGATTGAGGGATGTGCCTGTAATTTTCCTTAAATTTGCCTCGCTGTGCTCCGCTCCTTCCCTGAAAGTTTCGGGGGATTCGTCAAGCGGGGGCCGAGATAAAGGGGGTCCCAAAACGTGTTTTCCCCATGTTAATTTCCATAGGGACATTCTGACAAGGCTACAGGTCGAACGGCTGAACGGAATTACACCAAACCTGGCAAAATGGTAGAGCCTGGTATGGAGCAGTGCCTTTTGTATGTTTGGTGTAAATCTGTCCAGTAGTTTTTGAGAAAATTGAATGTGAAAATGAGTCCAATGCAATTTTGCATTGGACCTTTAGACACAGCTACAGCCCGAATGGCTGAATGGAATTACTGCAAACTTGGCAAAATTGTAAAGACTGCTATGCAATTATTTATTTTGTATATCTGGTAAAAATCCCTCCAGTAATTGTTGAGAAAATTGATTTTTTTCAAATTATATATCTATATGCGGGACACGGTGCGCGCACGGACGTGCTGATTGGCTGTTCCAGTCAGTCGAAATGAGGAAGTGTTGTCCGCCATCTTGTTTTTGTGGCAGATGATAGTGGTTGTAAACAGAAGTGTAATAGTTGACAAGGAGGCAGGGTAGAGATTCCTGAGCCCCCTAGGTTTTGTCATGGTGTCTGTAAAGGACCCCGAAGGTTGAAAAAAAAAAATTACATTTTTTTTAAAAAATCGCCGGGTCCGCGCACCGTGCGCGGACCGCGGCTCAAAAAGACAAAAAAGAAATACAATGAAATAACAAGTTTCAGTGTTTAGATGTTGGTTGAGTGCAACATTGGGTGATGACTCTTTCACCTTTGGGTTTAGGTAGGTGTTTTGTGGAGAGTTAGTATGGTAATTGGTAGAGAGCATTGGGGGTAGGTTGAAGATTATGTGAGTTTGAATGTGTTGATAACTTGAACCAATTAAAATGTTTCTTTGGTTTTGATTTTGTGTGTGATGAAATGTGATTGGCTGGGTATTTGAATATGTATGAAAAATGAGAGGGAAACACAGCCATTTTGAGATTTTAGTGTTTGAGGTATACTTCTGAGGTGTGAGATTGAGACAGAATTTACTGTACAACAGTTTTCTAGAAGGTGAGTTGTTAATTTGTAAGGAGAACTCAGTTGTTCACTTTAAGTTAATAGGAAAAATGTTTTCTGTTAGTTATTTAATGTTTTTCTGTTATACTTATGGATTGAGTAGGGCAACATCAGATGCAGTGCTTTATATTGCTAATACTTGCTTGATACTATTAATTGTCCAGGGAAACACGGCCATTTTGTGACTATAGTGTCTGAGGTACTTTTGTGTGGACATTTTGGTGTTCAATTTCTGGTGTGTGATTTACACAGTAGTAACTCTTCTTATAGAATTTAATAGTTTTTCTCTGCCCTATCTCACTCTTACCCTGCAACATCTCACTGTCTTTTTCTTTCTTTTAATAGTACACTTACATCAATAATGGTTGAAAATGAAGAGTCATTCGACATTGTTATAGAAATTTTTGTGACTGTTATTGAGGATGTTCCTGTTGATGAGAGTAATCCTGAAGGAGAGCTTTATGATGAAGGAGATGACGTGGACGATTTCTATGATGAATCCTTGGATTCAGATTTAATGGAAGCTTTGGAGTTCATTGAGTTTGAGGATTCTTTTTGGGAGATTTTCAATATTGACATTGCTGATGATGTAATCTTAGACGATCATTCCCAACAATAAATTTAAATTTAGTAAATAAATATTGTATGAGAATTTATACTTAACTAAATGTAATTTATGAGGTAGTAGCAAACTGATAATTTGTTGTGTTACATAGTAAGTTTACTCATAAATACTTCTGTTCTTCCCCAAAATTTTCTTAAATGTGTATTTGACATCTCTTCTTCATGTCCTACATCCTTTCTCTCACTGTCTGTCTCTGATGCAGAAGATTGCAACATAAGTAAGTTTAAAGAACAGCAAGTGTGTCTCACCAGAGCAGGAAATCATGCAGTAAGCGCTGTTTCTCTTTCTTTTAATAGTACACTAACATAAAATGATGAATGAAAATGAGGAGCCTACCAACATCTTCTGTGAAATAACAGCAACGTTTACTGAGGCAACTTATTCTGAGGTGTATATTGATCCTATGGATGAAACAAATCAAGAAGAACATGAAGCAGATACCATGGCAGATTTTTTTGATGAAACACTAGATATGGAATTAATGGAATGTGTAGACGTTGTCGAGTTTGACAAATCATTTTCAAGACACTTTGATGGATGAAATTTCTGTTGAAGAAATCCTACAAGTTCTTTTAAATTTTTAAAATTCTAATAAATAAATTTTAATTTAGTAAATAAAAATTGTTTTGAAAATTATACTTATTTCAATGTAATTTATGAGGTAGTAGCAAAGTGATACAATTTTGTGTTCTTCATGTCCTGTATCCTTTCTGTCACTGACTGTCTCTGATGCACTAGTTTACAACATAAGTAAGTATATAGAACAGCAAGTGTGTTTCACCAGAGTAGGAACTCATGATCCCCTACGCCAATTCTGACCACAAATTGAGAAAGGAAGGAATCATGTGAACAAATCTGTTTCTGCTTTCCTGAAAGACTATAGTATGGATTCAATACACCACAATAACTTGCAT
The DNA here is from genome assembly GCF_964261635.1 of Lissotriton helveticus. Lineage (NCBI taxonomy): Eukaryota > Metazoa > Chordata > Amphibia > Caudata > Salamandridae > Lissotriton > Lissotriton helveticus. The sequence goes on along the minus strand of NC_136067.1, from coordinate 1,299,576,850 downwards.
TACAACATACAAGGTATCTACAGAAGAGACGATGTCCATTTCCATTTAGTTTTATTTTATTTTTATTTTTTTTAATTGCACTTGGTCTGCACACCGTGAGTGCTCGGTAAATGCACGGTGCGCGAACCCTATCGCCGCCATTTTGTGGTTTCAGAAGAGAGTGAAAAATATAACTTAAAAACGTGGGAAGGGGGTAGGGTAGAGTGTCCCTGACCCCTTATGCCTTCTCAGGGGGTCGTTCAAGGACTCCTAAGGTTAAAAATAATGTTTTTTTAAAAAAAAAATAACAGAGAACACGATAGGTCCACGCACGGGAAGTGCTCGGTGAGTGCTCGGTGCGCGGACCTCTGTAAAAATGTATACAAAAAATAAAGTTAAAAATTATATTTGAGTGTTTACATGTTAGTTGGCTCTAAAAAGAGCCGTTGTGTTCAATGTGTTTTTTTGGGTACCTACAAGTAAGTACCAATGCAGAGTCTGATGTTACAGAGATAGACTATGTTCCCTTCATCAGTGAAATGTACACCATCTGTCCTATAGATGCCTTGCATGTTGTAACGCAAGTTGTTGTGGTATATACAACCCATTCCATAGTCTCTCATGTATGCAGAAACAGATTTATTTACATGTTTCCTTGCTTTCTCAATCTGTGGACAAAATTGATTGGACCAATTCCATTTTTGTCTTTGGCATATATTGGAATAGACAAAGGCAGTTTGAGGAAAAAGTGACATCAATTGTCCAAAGATGTCCTTCAATAGCATTTCCAGACCAACCCCAGTCAAAGTGCATAAGTCATTTCCACCACAGTGCACAATTATAAGGTCAGGATGTGGGAGATGCATGAAGGATTTCACCAATGGTATCAATTGGTGACATCTCAATCCTCTCTGGCCAATCCATAAAATATCCACATTTGGTAAATCAAGGTTTAAAATTCCTCTGTTTGTTGCATACCTTTTAGACCAGAATACAAAACTGTGTCCTACAAACCATACTGAAGGCATCTTCAAGGCAGGTCTGGTTGTACTCAGATGAGGGCTGTAAATGAAATGGCAGTTGGAAAGCTTGCATTGTAGAAAAAAAGAGGAGGACATTCACTGCACTTGAAGCTTAAGAAATGATTGGTGCTTTCTGAAAATGGAAAAGAGCATATTAGGGTGCATAGTTTTGTTTTTTAAAAGAAGCAATTCTATTGGTTCAGAAAAGGTCATTGAAAGGAACATTGCACATGATTAGCTGTTATTTTGAAAGCTCTAACAACCTTGGTGGATTCATTTGCAACAAACTATAATGAACTTTTAAACTCTGTTCTTCCTTAGGTGGGAGTTACCATGGTGACAGGTTGAATGAGCACTAGGGGGATGGGTGAATATTATGTGAGTTTGAAATTGTGGGAATGTAGAACCAATTGAAATGTTAGTTTAGTTTTGAAATAGTGTGGGAGGAGATTTCATTGCTTAAAACCTGAAATATGTGTGAAGAATGAGTGGGAAAGTTTGCCATTTCTGGTTTCAGTGTCTGAGGTGCATTTCAGAGATTCTGTTTAAGAAAATCTGCTGTGTGTTTGACACTGTTCTATATTTTCAAAAGCGATTTTAAAGGTGAGTAATATAGAGAGAGTGCTGTTTGCAGTATTGGGAAGCATAACAAGCATATTGGGCTTCATTCCTGTTGTATTTTGAAAATGAGTCAGGTTTCTGCATTGTAGTGTAGTGTTCATTTAAATGGGTTGTGCTCTGTGTGTAAAATGATTTACCATGCTAAATGTTTTTTGATAACATGTGTGGCTTAAAGATTTTTGACAAGGATCACAGTGAGTGTCTGTTTGAATTAAGGAATTATTTTTTTTACCTTTTTCCATAATGTTAGCTGTGTGTGCTTACAGTTTGTATTTTTTAGTTTATAAGGTAGACTTTTTTTTAATTGTTTTTTTATGCTTGGATTCAATGCTGGAATATAAGATAAAGAGGGGCATATTTACAAGCCGCTTGCGCAATGTTTGACATTAATGCTGGTATAGAGATAGTGTAATGGTTTCATTGGCATATTTACAAGCCGCTTGTGCAATGTTTGACATTAATGCTGATATAGAGATAGTGTAATAGTTTCATTGGCATATTTACAAGCCGCTTGCGCAATGTTTGACATTAATGCTGGTATAGAGATAGTGTAATGTTTTCATTGGCATATTTACAAGCCTCTTGTGCAATGTTTGACATTAATGCTGGTATAGAGATAGTGTAATGTTTTCATTGACATATTTACAAGCCGCTTGCGCAATGTTTGACATTAATGCCCACACAGCTCTCACAGCCCACACAGCTCTCACAGCTCACACAGCCCTCACAGCCACATATCTCTCATAGCCCACACAGCCCTCACAGCCCACACAGCTCTCAAAGCCCTTACAGCTCTCACAGCCCACACAGCTCTCACAGCCCACACAGCTCTCACAGCCCACACAGCTCTCACAGCACACATAGCTTTCACAGCCCACACAGCCCTCACAGTCCACACAGCTCTCACAGCCCACACAGCTCTCATAGCCCACACAGCTCTCACAGCTCTCATAGCCCACACAGCTCTCACAGCCCACACAGCTCTCACAGCCCACACAGCTCTCACATCCCACACAGCTCTCACAGCCCACACAGCTCTCACAGCCCACATAGCTCTCACAGCCCACACAGCTCCCACAGCCCACACAGCTCTCACAGCCCACATAGCTCTCACAACTCACACAGCTCTCACAGCCCACACAGCTCTCACAGCCCACACAGCCCACACAGCTCTCACAGCCCACATAGCTCTCACAGCCCACAGAGCTCTCACAGCCCACACAGCTCACAGCCCACACAGCTCTCACAGCCCACACAGCTCACACAGCTCTCACAGCCCACACAGCTCTCACAGCTCTCACAGCCCACACAGCCCACACTCTCACAGCCCACACAGCTCTCACAGCCCACAAAGCTCTCACAGCCCACACACCCCACACTCTCACAGCCCACACAGCTCTCACAGCCCGCACAGCTCTCACAGCCCACACAGCTGTCACAGCTCTCACAACCCACACAGCTCTCACAGCCCACACACCCCACACTCTCACAGCCCACACAGCTCTCACAGCCCGCACAGCCCACACAGCCCACACAGCTCTCACAACCCACACAGCTCTCACTGTTCACACAGCCCTCACAGCCCACACAGCTCATATCCCACACAGCTCTCACAGCTCTCATAGCCCATACAGCTCACAGCCCACACAGCTCTCACAGCCCACACAGCTCTCACAGCCCACACAGCTCTCACAGCCCACAGAGCTCTCACAGCCCACACAGCTCTCACAGGCCTCACAGCCCACACAGCTCACATCCCACACAGCTCTCACAGCCCACAAAGCTCTCACAGCCCACAAAGCTCTCACACCTCACACAGCTCACATCCCACACAGCTCTCACAGCTCTCACAGCCCATATAGCTCTCCCAGCCCACACAGCTCTCCCAGCCCACACAGCTCTCACAGCTCTCACAGCCCACACAGCCCACACTCTCACAGCCCACACAGCTCTCACAGCCCACACAGCTCTCACAGCCCACACAGCTCTCACAGCTCACACAGCCCTCTCAGCCCACACAGCTCACATCCCACAGAGCTCTCACAGCTCTCACAGACCATACGGCTCTCACAGCTCTCACAGCCCACACAGCTCTCACAGCACACACAGCTCTCACAGCCCACACAGCTCTCACAGGCCTCACAGCCCTCACAACCCACACAACCCACACAGCCCTCACAGCCCTCACAGCCCTCACAGCCCACAAAACTTTAACAGCCCACACAGCTCTCATAGCCCACACAGCCCACACAGCTCTCACAGCCCACACAGCTCTCACAGCCCACACAGCTCTCACAGCCCACACAGCTCTCACAGCTCTCACAGCCCACACAGCCCAGACTCTCACAGCCCACACAGCTCTCACAGCCCGCACAGCTCTCACAGCCCACACAGCTGTCACAGCTCTCAAAGCCCACACAGCCCACACAGCTCTCACAACCCACACAGCTCTCACAGCTCACACAGCCCTCACAGCCCACACAGCTCACATATCACACAGCCCTCAAAGCTCTCACAGCCCATACAGCTCTCACAGCCCACACAGCTCTCACAGCCCACACAGCTTTCAAAGCCCACATAGCTCTCACAGGCCTCACAGCCATCACAGCCCACACAGCTCTCACAGCCCACACAGCTCTCACAGCCCACACAGCTCTCACAGCCCACACAGCTCTCACTGCCCACACAGGTCTCACAGCTCACAGCCCACACAGCTCACAGCCCACACAGCTCACAGCCCACACAGCTCTCACAGCCCACACAGCTCTCACAGCTCAAACAGCCCACGCAGCTCTCACAGCCCACACAGCTCTCATGGACCTTACAGCTCTCACAGCTCTCACAGCCCACACAGCCCACACTCTCACAGCCCACACAGCTCTCACAGCTCACACAGCTCTCACAGCCCACACACCCCACACTCTCACAGCCCACACAGCTCTCACAGCCCGCACAGCTCTCACAGCCCACACAGCTGTCACAGCTCTCACAGCCCACACTGCCCCCACAGCTCTCACAACCCACACAGCTCTCACAGCTCACACAGCCCTCACAGCCCACACAGCTCATATCCCACACAGCTCTCACAGCTCTCACAGCCAATACAGCTCTCACAGCCCACACAGCTCTCACAGCCCACACAGCTCTCACAGCCCACACAGCTCTCACAGCCCACAGAGCTCTCACAGCTCTCACAGCCCACACAGCTCACAGCCCACACAGCTCACAGCCCACACAGCTCACAGCCCACACAGCTCTCACAGCCCACACAGCTTTAACACCTCACACAGCTCGCATCCCACACAGCTCTCACAGCTCTCACAGCCCATACAGCTCTCACAGCCCACACAGCTCTCACAGCACACACAGCTCTCACAGCCCACACAGCTCTCACAGGCCTCACAGCCCTCACAACCCACACAACCCACACAGCCCTCACAGCCCTCACAGCCCTCACAGCCCACAAAACTTTAACAGCCCACACAGCTCTCATAGCCCACACAGCCCACACAGCTCTCACAGCCCACACAGCTCTCACAGCCCACACAGCTCTCACAGCCCACACAGCTCTCACAGCTCTCACAGCCCACACAGCCCAGACTCTCACAGCCCACACAGCTCTCACAGCCTGCACAGCTCTCACAGCCCACACAGCTGTCACAGCTCTCAAAGCCCACACAGCCCACACAGCTCTCACAACCCACACAGCTCTCACAGCTCACACAGCCCTCACAGCCCACACAGCTCACATACCACACAGCCCTCAAAGCTCTCACAGCCCATACAGCTCTCACAGCCCACACAGCTCTCACAGCCCACACAGCTTTCACAGCCCACATAGCTCTCACAGGCCTCACAGCCATCACAGCCCACACAGCTCTCACAGCCCACACAGCTCTCACAGCCGACACAGCTCTCACAGCCCACACAGCCCACACAGCTCTCACTGCCCACACAGGTCTCACAGCTCACAGCCCACACAGCTCACAGCCCACACAGCTCACAGCCCACACAGCTCTCACAGCCCACACGGCTCTCACAGCTCAAACAGCCCACGCAGCTCTCACAGCCCACACAGCTCTCACGGACCTTACAGCTCTCACAGCTCTCACAGCCCACACAGCCCACACTCTCACAGCCCACACAGCTCTCACAGCTCACACAGCTCTCACAGCCCACACACCCCACACTCTCACAGCCCACACAGCTCTCACAGCCCGCACAGCTCTCACAGCCCACACAGCTGTCACAGCTCTCACAGCCCACACTGCCCCCACAGCTCTCACAACCCACACAGATCTCACAGCTCACACAGCCCTCACAGCCCACACAGCTCATATCCCACACAGCTCTCACAGCTCTCACAGCCAATACAGCTCTCACAGCCCACACAGCTCTCACAGCCCACACAGCTCTCACAGCCCACAGAGCTCTCACAGCTCTCACAGCCCACACAGCTCAGAGCCCACACAGCTCACAGCCCACACAGCTCACAGCCCACACAGCTCTCACAGCCCACACAGCATTAACACCTCACACAGCTCGCATCCCACACAGCTCTCACAGCTCTCACAGCCCATACAGCTCTCACAGCCAACACATCTCTCACAGGCCACACAGCTCTCACAGCCCACACAGCGCACACTCTCACAGCCCACACAGCTTTCACAGCCCACACAGCTTTCACAGCCCACACAGTTCTCACAGCCCTCACAGCCCACACAGCCCACGCAGCTCACATCCCACAGAGCTCTCACAGCTCTCACAGCCCGTACAGCTCTCACAGCCCACACAGCACACACAGCTCTCACATCCCTCATAGCCCTCACAGCCCACAAAACTTTCACAGCCCACACAGCTCTCAAAGCTCACACAGCTCTCACAGCCCACACAGCTGTCACAGCTCTCACAGCCCACACAGCTCACACAGCTCTCACAACCCACACAGCTCTCACAGCTCACACAACCCTCACAGCCCACACACCTCACATCCCACACAGCTCTCACAGCCCATACAGCTCTCACAGCCCACACAGCTCTCAAAGCCCACACAGCCCTCACAGCCCACATTGCTCTCACAGGCCTCACAGCCCTCACAGCCCATACAGCTCCCACAGCCCACACAGCTTTCACAGCCCACACAGCTCTCACAGCCCACACAGCCCACACAGGTCTCACAGCCCACACAGGTCTCACAGCCCACAGAGCTCTCACAGCTCTCACAGCCCACACAGCTCACAGCCCACACAGCTCACCGCCCACACAGCTGTCACAGCTCACACAGCCCACACAGCTCTCACAGTCCACACAGCTCTCACAGCCCACACAGCTCTCACAGCTCTCACAGCTCTCACAGCCCACACAGCCCACACTCTCACAGCCCACACAGCTCTCACAGCCCACACAGCTCTCACAGCCCACACACCCCACACTCTCACAGCCCACACAGCTCTCACAGCCCGCACAGCTCTCACAGCCCACACAGCTGTCACAGCTCTCACAACCCACACAGCTCTCACAACCCACACAGCTCTCACAGCTCACACAGCCCTCAGAGCCCACACAGCTCATATCCCACACAGCTCTCTCAGCTCTCACAGCCCATACAGCGCTCACAGTCCACACAGCTCTCACAGCCCACACAGCTCTCACAGCCCACAGAGCTCTCACAGCTCTCACAGCCTACACAGCTCACAGCCCACACAGCTCAAAGCCCACACAGCTCTCACAGCCCACACAGCTCTCACACCTCACACAGCTCTCACACCTCACACAGCTCACATCCCACACAGCTCTCACAGCCCACACAGCTCTCACAGCCCATACAGCTCTCACAGCCCACACAGCTCTCACAGCCCACGCAGCTCTCACAGCCCACACAGCTCTCACAGCCCACACAGCTCTCACAGCTCTCACAGCCCACACAGCTGTCACAGCTCACACAGCCCACACAGCTCTCATAGCCCACACAGCTCTCACAGCCCACACAGCTCTCACAGCCCACACACCCCACACTCTCACGGCCCATACAGCTCTCACAGCCCGCACAGCTCTCACAGCCCACACAGCTGTCACAGCTCTCACAGCCCACACAGCCCACACAGCACTCACAACCCACACAGCTCTCACAGCTCACACAGCCCTCACAGCCCACACAGCTCATATCCCACACAGCTCTCACAGCCCACACAGCTGTCACAGCTCTCACAGCCCACACAACCCACACAGCTCTCACAACCCACACAGCTCTCACAGCTCATACAGCCCTCACAGCCCACACAGCTCATATCCCACACAGCTCTCACAGCCCATACAGCTCTCACAGCCCACACAGCTCTCACAGCCCACACAGCTCTCACAGCCCACAGAGCTCTCACAGCTCTCACAGCCCAAACAGCTCACAGCCCACACAGCTCACAGCCCACACAGCTCTCACAGCCCACACAGCTCTCACACCTCACACAGCTCACATCCCACACAGCTCTCACAGCCCATACAGCTCTCACAGCCCACACAGCTCTCACAGCCCTCACAGCTCTCACAGCTCTCACAGCCCACACAGCCAACACTCTCACAGCCCACACAGCTCTCACAGCCCACACAGCTCTTACAGCCCACACAACTCTCACAGCCCACACAGCTCTCACAGCTCACACAGCCCTCACAGCCCACACAACTCACATCCCACAGAGCTCTCACAGCTCTCACAGCCCATACAGCTCACAGCTCTCACAGCCCACACAGCTCTCACAGCACACACAGCTCTCACAGCCCACACAGCTGTCGCAGCTCTCACAGCCCACACAGACCACACAGCTCTCACAACCCACACAGCTCTCACTGCTCACACAGCCCTCACAGCCCACACAGCTCATATCCCACACAGTTCTCACAGCCCACACAGCTCTCACAGCCCACACAGCTCTCACAGCCCACACAGCTCTCACAGCCCACAGAGCTCTCACAGCCCACAGAGCTCTCACAGCCCACACAGCTCTCACAGGCCTCACAGCCCACACAGCTCACAGCCCACACAGCTCTCACAGCCCACAAAGCTCTCACACCTCACACAGCTCACATCCCACACAGCTCTCACAGCTCTCACAGCCCATACAGCTCTCACAGCCCACACAGCTCTTACAGCCCACACAGCTCTCACAGCTCTCACATCTCTCACAGCCCACACAGCCCACACTCTCACAGCCCACACAGCTCTCACAGCCCACACGGCTCTCACAGCCCACACAGCTCTCACAGCCCACACAGCTCCCACAGCTCACACAGCCCTCACAGCCCACACAGCTCACATCCCACGGAGCTCTCACAGCTCTCACAGCCCATACAGCTCTCACAGCTCTCACAGCCCACACAGCCCACACAGCTCTCACAGGCCTCACAGCCCTCACAACCCACACAGCCCCCACAGCCCTCATAGCCCACAAAACTTTCACAGCCCACACAGCTCTCATAGCCCACACAGCCCACACAGCTCTCACAGCCCACACAGCTCTCACAGCCCGCACAGCTCTCACAGCCCACACAGCTGTCACAGCTCTCAAAGCCCACACAGCCCACACAGCTCTCACAGCTCACACAGCTCTAACAGCTCACAGAGCCCTCACAGCCCACACAGCTCACATACCACACAGCTCTCACAGCTCTCAAAGCCTATACAGCTCTCACAGCCCACACAGCTCTCACAGCCCATACAGCTCTCACAGCCCACATAGCTCTCACAGGCCTCACAGCCCTCACAGCCCACACAGCTCTCACAGCCCACACAGCTCTCACAGCTCTCACAGCTCTCACAGCCCACACAGCCCACACAGCTCTCACAGCCCACACAGGTCTCACAGCCCACAGAGCTCTCACAGCTCTCACAGCCCACACAGCTCACAGCCCACACAGCTCACACAGCCCACACAGCTCACACAGCCCACACAGCTTTTAAAGCCCACACAGCTCTCACAGCCCACACAGCTCTCACAGCTCTCACAGCCCACACAGCCCACACAGCCCACACAGCTCACACAGCTCACACAGCCCATACTCTCACAGCCCACACAGCTCTCACAGCCCACACACCCCACACTCTCACAGCCCACACAGCTCTCACAGCCTGCATAGCTCTCACAGCCCACACAGCTGTCACAGCTCTCACAGCCCACACAGCCCCCACAGCTCTCACAACCCACACAGCTCTCACAGCTCACACATCCCTTACAGCCCACACAGCTCATATCCCACACAGCTCTCACAGCCCATACAGCTCTCACAGCCCACACAGCTCTCACAGCCCACACAGCTCTCACAGCCCACACAGCTCACAGCCCACACAACTCTCACAGCCCACACAGCTCTCACACCTCACACAGCTCACATCCCACAGAGCTCTCACAGCCCATACAGCTCCCACAGCCCGTACAGCTCTCACAGCCCACACATCTCTCACAGCTCTCACAGCTCTCACAGCTCTCACAGCCCACACAGCTTTCACAGCCCACACAGCTTTCACAGCCCACACAGCTCTCACAGCCCACACAGCTCTCACAGCTCACACAGCCCTCACAGCCCACACAGCTCACATCCCACATAGCTCTCACAGCTCTCATAGCCCATACAGCTCTCACAGCACTCACAGCCCACACAGCTCTCACAGCACACACAGCTCTCACAGCCAACACAGCCCACAAAACTTTCACAGCCCACACAGCTCTCACAGCCCACACAGCCCAAACAGCTCTCACAGCCCACACAGCTCTCACAGCCCACACAGCTCTCACAGCCCACACCGCTCTCACAGCCCTCACAGCCCACACAGCCCACACTCTAACACCCACACAGCTCTCACAGCCCGCACAGCTCTCACAGCCCACACAGCTGTCACAGCTCTCAAAGCCCACACAGCCCACACAGCTCTCACAACCCACACAGCTCTCACAGCTCACACAGCCCTCACAGCCCACACACCTCACATCCCACACAGCTCTCACACCTCTCACAGCCCATACAGCTCTCACAGCCCACACAGCTCTCACAGCCCACACAGCTCTCACAGCCCACATTGCTCTCACAGGCCTCACAGCCCTCACAGCCCACAAGCTCTCACAGCTCTCACAGCCCACACAGCTCTCACAGCCCACACAGGTCTCACAGCCCACAGAGCTCTCACAGCTCTCACAGCCCACACAGCTCACAGCCCACACAGCTCACAGCCCACAAAGCTCACAGCCCACACAGCTGTCACAGCTCTCACAGCTGTCACAGCTCTCACAGCCCACACAGCCCACACAGCCCACACAGCTCTCACAGCTCTCACAGCCCACACTCTCACAGCCCACACAGCTCTCACAGCCCACACAGCTCTCACAGCCCACACACCCCACACTCTCACAGCCCACACAGCTCTCACAGCCCGCACAGAACTCAAAGCCCACACAGCTGTCACAGCTCTCACAGCCCACACAGCCCACACAGCTCTCACAACCCACACAGCTCTCACAGCTTACACAGCCCTCACAGCCCACACAGCTCATATCCTACACAGCTCTCACAGCTCTCACAGCCCACACAGCTATCACAGCCCACACAGCTCTCACAGCCCACACAGCTCTCACAGCCCACAGAGCTCTCACAGCTCTCACAGCCCACACAGCTCACAGCCAACACAGCTCACAGCCCACACAGATCTCACAGCCCACACAGCTCTCACACCTCACACAGCTCACATCCCACACAGCTCTTACAGCTCTCACAGCCCATACAGCTCTCACAGCCCACACAGCTCTCACAGCCCACACAGCTCTCACAGCTCACACAGCCAACACTCTCACAGCCCACACAGGTCTCACAACCCACACAGCTCTCACAGCTCTCACAACCCACACAGCTCTCACAGCTCACACAGCCCTCACAGCCCACACAGCTCACATCCCACAGAGCTCTCACAGTTCTCACAGCCCATACAGCTCTCACAGCTCTCACAGCCCACACAGCTCTCACAGCTCTCACAGCCCACACAGCTCTCACAGCTCTCACAGCCCTCACAGCCCACACAGCCCTCACAGCCCTCACAGCCCACACAGCCCACAAAACTTTCACAGCCCACACAGCTCTCACAGCCCATACAGCCCACACCGCTTTCACAGCCCACACAGATCTCACAGCCCACACTCTCACAGCCCACACAGCTCTCACAGCCCGCACAGCTCACACAGCCCTCACAGCCCACACAGCTCACATCCCACAGAGCTCTCACAGCTCTCACAGCTCTCACAGCTCTCACAGCACACACAGCTCTCACAGCCCACACAGCTCTCACAGCCCTCACAGCCCTCACAGCCCACACAGCCCTCACAGCCCTCACAGCCCACACAGCCCACAAAACTTTCACAGCCCACACAGCTCTCACAGCCCACACAGCCCACACAGCTTTCACAGCCCACACATATCTCACAGCACACACAGCCCACAGTCTCACAGCCCACACAGCTCTCACAGCCCGCACAGCTCTCACAGCCCACACAGCTGTCACAGCTCTCACAGCCCACACAGCTCTCACAACCCACACAGCTCTCACAGCTCACACAGCCCTCACAGCCCACACAGCTCACATCCCACACAGCTCTCACAGCTCTCACAGCCCATACAGCTCTCACAGCCCATACAGCTCTCACAGCCCACACAGCTCTCACAGCCCACATAGCTCTCACATGCCTCACAGCCCTCACAGCCCACACAGCTCTCACAGCCCACAGAGCTCTCACAGCCCACACAGCTCTCACAGCCCACACATCCCACACAGCTCTCACGGCCCACACAGCTCTCACAGTCCACAGAGCTCTCACAGCTCTCACAGCCCACACAGCTCTCACAGCCCACACAGCTCACAGCCCACACAGCTCACAGCCCACACAGCTCGCAGCCCACACAGCTCTCACAGCTCACACAGCCCACAGAGCTCTCACAGCCCACACAGCTCTCACAGCCCACACAGCTCTCACAGCCCACACATCTCTCACAGCTCTCACCGCCCACACAGCCCACACTCTCACAGACCACACAGCTCTCACACAGCCCACACAGCTCTCACAGCCCACACAGCCCACACTCTCACAGCCCACACAGCTCTCACAGCCCACACAGCTCTCACAGCCCACACAGCCCACACAGCTCTCACAACCCACACAGCTCTCACAGCTCACACAGACCTCACAGCCAACACAGCTCACATCCCACAGAGCTGTCACAGCTCTCACAGCCCATACAGCTCTCACAGCCCACACAGCTCTCACAGCCCACACAGCTTTCACAGCCCACACAGCTCTCACAGCTCTCACAGCCCACACAGCTCTCACAGCCCACACAGCCCACACAGCCCGCACAGCCCGCACAGCTCTCACAGCCCACACAGCTGTCACAGCTCTCACAGCCCACACAGCCCACACAGCTCTCACAACCTACACAGCTCTCACAGCTCACACAGCGCTCACAGTCCACACAGCTCACATCCCACACAGCTCTCACAGCTCTCACATCCCATACAGCTCTCACAGCCCACACAGCTCTCACAGCCCACACAGCTGTCACAGGTCACATAGCTCTCACAGGCCTCACAGCCCTCACAACCCACACAGCTCTCACAGCCCACACAGCTCTCACAGCCCACACAGCTCTCACAGCCCACACAGCTCTCACAGCCCACACAGCCCACACAGCTCTCACAGCCCACACAGCTCTCACAGCCCACACAGCTCTCACAGCCCACAGAGCTCTCACAGCCCACACAGCTCACAGCCCTCACAGCTCACAGCCCACACAGCCCTCACAGCCCACACAGCTCACATCCCACAGAGCTCTCACAGCTCTCACAGGACACACAGCTCTCACAGCCCACACAGCTCTCACAGCCCTCACAGCCCTCACAGCCCTCACAGCCCACACAGCCCTCACAGCCCACACAGCCCACAAAACTTTCACAGCCCACACAGCTCTCAAAGCCCACACAGCCCACACAGCTTTCACAGCCCACACATATCTCACAGCCCACACAGCCCACACTCTCACAGCCCACACAGCTCTCACAGCCCGCACAGCTCTCACAGCCCACACAGCTGTCACAGCTCTCACAGCCCACACAGCTCTCACAACCCACACAGCTCTCACAGCTCACACAGCCCTCACAGCCCACACAGCTCACATCCCACACAGCTCTCACAGCTCTCACAGCCCATACAGCTCTCACAGCCCATACAGCTCTCACAGCCCACACAGCTCTCACAGCCCACATAGCTCTCACATGCCTCACAGCCCTCACAGCCCACACAGCTCTCACAGCCCACACAGCTCTCACAGCCCACACAGCTCTCACAGCCCACACATCCCACACAGCTCTCACGGCCCACACAGCTCTCACAGTCCACAGAGCTCTCACAGCTCTCAAAGCCCACACAGCTCTCACAGCCCACACAGCTCACAGCCCACACAGCTCACAGCCCACACAGCTCACAGCCCACACAGCTCTCACAGCTCACACAGCCCACAGAGCTCTCACAGCCCACACAGCTCTCACAGCCCACACAGCTCTCACAGCCCACACATCTCTCACAGCTCTCACCGCCCACACAGCCCACACTCTCACAGACCACACAGCTCTCACACAGCCCACACAGCTCTCACAGCCCACACTCTCACAGCCCACACAGCTCTCACAGCCCACACAGCTCTCACAGCCCACACAGCCCACACAGCTCTCACAACCCACACAGCTCTCACAGCTCACACAGACCTCACAGGCCACACAGCTCACATCCCACAGAGCTGTCACAGCTCTCACAGCCCATACAGCTCTCACAGCCCACACAGCTCTCACAGCCCACACAGCTTTCACAGCCCACACAGCTCTCACAGCTCTCACAGCCCGCACAGCTCTCACAGCCCACACAGCTGTCACAGCTCTCACAGCCCACACAGCCCACACAGCTCTCACAACCTACACAGCTCTCACAGCTCACACAGCCCTCACAGTCCACACAGCTCACATCCCACACAGCTCTCACAGCTCTCACAGCCCATACAGCTCTCACAGCCCACACAGCTCTCACAGCCCACACAGCTGTCACAGGTCACATAGCTCTCACAGGCCTCACAGCCCTCACAACCCACACAGCTCTCACAGCCCACACAGCTCTCACAGCCCAAACAGCTCTCACAGCCCACACAGCTCTCACAGCCCACACAGCCCACACAGCTCTCACAGCCCACACAGCTCTCACAGCCCACACAGCTCTCACAGCCCACAGAGCTCTCACAGCCCACACAGCTCACAGCCCTCACAGCTCACAGCCCACACAGCCCTCACAGCCCACACAGCTCACATCCCACAGAGCTCTCACAGCTCTCACAGCTCTCACAGCACACACAGCTCTCACAGCCCACACAGCTCTCACAGCCCTCACAGCCCTCACAGCCCTCACAGCCCACACAGCCCTCACAGCCCACACAGCCCACAAAACTTTCACAGCCCACACAGCTCTCAAAGCCCACACAGCCCACACAGCCCACACAGCTTTCACAGCCCACACATATCTCACAGCCCACACAGCCCACACTCTCACAGCCCACACAGCTCTCACAGCCCGCACAGCTCTCACAGCCCACACAGCTGTCACAGCTCTCACAGCCCACACAGCTCTCACAACCCACACAGCTCTCACAGCTCACACAGCCCTCACAGCCCACACAGCTCACATCCCACACAGCTCTCACAGCTCTCACAGCCCATACAGCTCTCACATCCCATACAGCTCTCACAGCCCACACAGCTCTCACAGCCCACATAGCTCTCACATGCCTCACAGCCCTCACAGCCCACACAGCTCTCACAGCCCACACAGCTCTCACAGCCCACACAGCTCTCACAGCCCACACATCCCACACAGCTCTCACGGCCCACACAGCTCTCACAGTCCACAGAGCTCTCACAGCTCTCACAGCCCACACAGCTCTCACAGCCCACACAGCTCACAGCCCACACAGCTCACAGCCCACACAGCTCACAGCCCACACAGCTCTCACAGCTCACACAGCCCACAGAGCTCTCACAGCCCACACAGCTCTCACAGCCCACACAGCTCTCACAGCCCACACATCTCTCACAGCTCTCACCGCCCACACAGCCCACACTCTCACAGACCACACAGCTCTCACACAGCCCACACAGCTCTCACAGCCCACACAGCCCACACTCTCACAGCCCACACAGCTCTCACAGCCCACACAGCTCTCACAGCCCACACAGCCCACACAGCTCTCACAACCCACACAGCTCTCACAGCTCACACAGACCTCACAGGCCACACAGCTCACATCCCACAGAGCTGTCACAGCTCTCACAGCCCATACAGCTCTCACAGCCCACACAGCTCTCACAGCCCACACAGCTTTCACAGCCCACACAGCTCTCACAGCTCTCACAGCCCACACAGCTCTCACAGCCCACACAGCCCACACAGCCCGCACAGCCCGCACAGCTCTCACAGCCCACACAGCTGTCACAGCTCTCACAGCCCACACAGCCCACACAGCTCTCACAACCTACACAGCTCTCACAGCTCACACAGCCCTCACAGTCCACACAGCTCACATCCCACACAGCTCTCACAGCTCGCACAGCCCATACAGCTCTCACAGCCCACACAGCTCTCACAGCCCACACAGCTGTCACAGGTCACATAGCTCTCACAGGCCTCACAGCCCTCACAACCCACACAGCTCTCACAGCCCACACAGCTCTCACAGCCCACACAGCTCTCACAGCCCACACAGCTCTCACAGCCCACACAGCCCACACAGCTCTCACAGCCCACACAGCTCTCACAGCCCACAGAGCTCTCACAGCCCACACAGCTCACAGCCCTCACAGCTCACAGCCCACACAGCTCACAGCCCACACAGCTCTCACAGCCCACACAGCTCTCACAGCTCTCACAGCTCACACAGCCCACACAGCTCTCACAGCCCACACAGCTCTCACAGCCCACACATCTCTCACAGCTCTCACCGCCCACACAGCCCACACCCTCACAGCCCACACAGCTCTCACACAGCCCACACAGCTCTCACAGCCCACACAGCCCACACTCTCACAGCCCACACAGCTCTCACAGCCCACACAGCTCTCACAGCCCACACAGCCCACAGCTCTCACAGCTCACACAGCTCTCACAGCTCATACAGCCCTCACAGGCCACAAAGCTCACATCCCACACAGCTCTCACAGCTCTCACAGCCCATACAGCTCTCACAGCCCACACAGCTCTCACAGCCCACACAGCTCTCACAGCCCACATAGCTCTCACAGGCCTCACAGCCCTCACAGCCCACACAGCTCTCACAGCCCACACAGCTCTCACAGCCCACACAGGTCTCACAGCCCACAGAGCTCTCACAGCTCTCACAACCCACACAGCTCACAGCCCACACAGCTCGCAGCCCACACAGCTCACAGCCCACACAGCTCACAGCCCACACAGCTCTCACAGCCCACACAGCTCTCACAGCTCTCACAGCCCGCACAGCTCTCACAGCCCACAGAGCTCTCACAGCCCACACAGCTCTCACAGCTCTCACAGCCCACACAGCCCACACTCTCACAGCCCACACAGCTCTCACAGCCCACACAGCTCTCAGAGCCCACACAGCCCACACTCTCACAGCCCACACAGCTCTCACGGCCCGCACAGCTCTCACAGCCCACACAGCTGTCACAGCTCTCACAGCCCACACAGCCCTTACAGCTCTCACAACCCACACAGCTCTCACAGCTCACACAGCCCTCACAGCCCACACAGCTCATATCCCACACAGCTCTCACAGCCCATACAGCTCTCACAGCCCACACAGCTCTCACAGCCCACACAGCTCTCACAGCCCACAGAGCTCTCACAGCTCTCACAGCCCACACAGCTCACAGCCCACACAGCTCACAGCCCACACAGCTCTCACAGCCCACACAGCTCTCACACCTCACACAGCTCACATCCCACACAGCTCTCACAGCTCTCACAGCCCATACAGCTTTCACATCCCATACAGCTTTCACAGCCCATACAGCTTTCACAGCCCACATTGCCCACACAGCTTTCACAGCCCACACAGCTCTCACAGCCCACACAGCCCACACAGCTCTCACAGCCCACACAGCTCTCACAGCCCACACAGCTCTCACAGCCCACAAGGCTCTCACAGCCCACACAGCTCTCACAGCCCACATAGCTCTCACAGCTCACACAGCCCTCACAGCCCACACAGCTCATATCCCACAGAGCTCTCACAGCTCTCACAGCCCATACAGCTCTCACAGCTCTCACAGCCCACACAGCTCTCACAGCACACACAGCTCTCACAGCACTCACAGCTCTCACAGCCCACACAGCTCTCACAGCACACACAGCTCTCACAGCCCACACAGCTCTCACACCTCACACAGCTCACATCCCACACAGCTCTCACAGCTCTCACAGCCCATACAGCTTTCACATCCCATACAGCTTTCACAGCCCATACAGCTTTCACAGCCCACACAGCCCACACAGCTTTCACAGCCCACACAGCTCTCACAGCCCACACAGCTCTCACAGCCCACACAGCCCACACAGCTCTCACAGCCCACACAGCTCTCACAGCCCACACAGCTCTCACAGCCCACAAAGCTCTCACAGCCCACACAGCTCTCACAGCCCACACAGCTCTCACAGCTCACACAGCCCTCACAGCCCCCACAGCTCATATCCCACAGAGCTCTCACAGCTCTCACAGCCCATACAGCTCTCACAGCTCTCACAGCCCACACAGCTCTCACAGCACACACAGCTCTCACAGCACACACAGCTCTCACAGGCCTCACAGCCCTCACAGCCCACACAGCCCTCACAGCCCTCACATCTCACAAAACTTTCACAGCCCACACAGCTCTCACAGCCCACACAACCCACACAGCTCTCACAGCCCACACAGCTATCACAGCCCACACAGCTCTCACAGCCCACACAGCTCTCACAGCTCTCACAGCCCACACAGCCCACACTCTCACAGCCCACACAGCTCTCACAGCCCGCACAGCTCTCACAGCCCACACAGCTGTCACAGCTCTCTCAGCCCACACAGCCCACACAGCTCTCACAACCCAAACAGCTCTCACAGCTCACACAGCCCTCACAGCCCACACAGCTCACATCCCACACAGCTCTCACAGCTCTCACAGCCCACACAGCTCTCACAGCCCACACAGCTCTCACAGCCCACACAGCTCTCACAGCCCACACAGCTCTCACAGCCCACATAGCTCTCACAGGCCTCACAGCCCTCACAGCCCACACAGCTCTCACAGCCCACACAGCCCACACAGCTCTCACAGCCCATACAGCTCTCACAGCCCACAGAGCTCTCACAGCTCACACAGCTCACCGCCCACACAGCTCACAGCCCACACAGCTCTCACAGCCCACACAGCTCTCACAGCTCACACAGCCCACACAGCTCTCACAGCCCACACAGCTCTCACAGCCCACACAGCTCTCACAGCTCTCACAACCCACACTCTCACAGCCCACACAGCTCTCACAGCCCACACCACTCTCACAGCCCTCACAGCCCACACAGCCCTCATAGCTCACACAGCTCACACAGCCCTCACAGCCCACACAGCTTGCACAGCCCACACAGCTCGCACAGCCCACACAGCTCTCACAGCCCACACAGCCCTCACAGCCCACACAGCCCTCACAGCCCTCACAGCCTACACAGCTCACATCCCACACAGCTCTCACAGCCCATACAGCACTCACAGCCCACACAGCTCTCACAGCCCACGCAGCTCACAGTTCACACAGCTCTCACAGGCCTCACAGCCCTCACAGCCCACACTCTCACAGCCCATACAGCTCTCACAGCCCACACAGCTCTCACAGCCCACGCAGCTCACAGTCCACACAGCTCTCACAGGCCTCACAGCCCTCACAGCCCACACGCTCACAGCCCACACAGCCCTCACAGCCCACACAAGCCCAATGAAACCATTAGCACTATCCCTATACCAGCATTGAATTGAAGCATGAGAAACACTTTAAAAAGAAGTCTACCGTATAAGGTAAAAGATACAAACTGTAAGCACACACAGCTAACATTAAGGAAAAAGATGAAAATATAATTCCTTAATTCACATACACACTCAGTGTGATGCTTGTCAAAAATCTTAAAGCCAGTCATTTCAGTAAAAAACATTTAGCTTTTTAAATCGTTTTAGGCACAGAGAGTGAGATGACACACACACAAACAGACAGATGGTGTAGGCAGAGATTGAGATGACACACACATACAAACAGAGAGATGGTGGAAGGAGAGAGTGAGATGAGGCATGCAAAGAGGGAGATAGTGCAGGCAAAGAGTGATATGAGATACATAAAGAGAGATGTGAACTAGTGTTTATAATGTTTAGTTAATGTGTTTGCTATTGTTATGTTAGTAGTGGTCTATAATATGTCACATTTTTCTTTTCAACAGATTGTAAATATCTACAGAGTAATAATAGATGATGCCTACGAAAGACCACCAAAATTAGACTTTATAAGAAAATTTTATCGACCAAGAGGACTCAATTAGAAGATTCATGCAAAGGACAATCTTAAAAAAAAATATGCTCCTGTTAAGCAAACGAAGGAATTTTTAAGGAAATTGTTAAAATGCAGAAAAAGTCAAGAAAGTGTTTCTACAAAAAAAAAACAAGTTGTAACTAGAAAGAAAAAGCAGAGGTCACCAAAAAATTGTATAATGGTACAAGGAGATCATAGTGTGTCTGGTAATCGTCGGAGAAGTCAGTTTATTGACATTCGTAGACGAATGTTTCGTAAGAGAGTAGTTTTGAATTTATTAAAAAATCTTAAGAAATATAATAGGGAAACAACTTTTTACAAGAAAAAGAAAAGAATAGAAAAGTTTGTTGATCAGGCTTTTGAAGTGAAGAGAAAGCTGTATATTTTAGTAATCAATAGAGTTTGTACACTAGATAAGGCAATCAATGATTTGAAATCAAAATGTAAGTGGAAAAGAGTAATCAATCGAACTAATTTTTGTGATGTTTTTTCGGGAGAATGGAAGCATAGTTCAAGTAGTGAGCCATTTTTTAATGAAGAGAGTTACTTTCAGGATATTGATTTGGTGCATGCAGTTGACACCAGTGGTCGAGCATAAGAGGTGAAGGACGGTTGTCCAGTTGAAAAAGAAAAAATTGTGCCTAGAAATGCAAATGAGGTGTTAGCTGATTATGTTTTAGGGAGACGTGCTAAGGGTCCGATCTATACTTGGAATTGTAGTAGTATTTGTAGTGTGCGACAGGATTCTATTAATTTGTTTTGCAATTTCTGACGTACATATAGTAAGAAAAGTCTAAAACAAAAGTTTAAGATGTTACAAGACTTAGATCCTTGCACACTGAGGGAAAAAACAGGTTTGCATGGTCATTCATTGGCTTGTCTTTCTAGAAAAGTATGTCAGAGTACTTTTCACCATTTTAGGATGTTAGGAGTGCATCAAACTAAAGTGAGGAAAATAGTGAGAAGGTTGTATTATGCAAAAAGTCCAGCACTTAGGCTAAAACAGTTAAACAGTGCTCTTTTGCATGGATCTGAATTAGATGTGAAGATGATTTGTGAAATAGAGTTTTGTTACTTTGGTGAAAAAGAGGACACTGCCGTAAATGATACAGTAATAGAAAGTAATGTGGAAGAGAATGTACAGATTGTAAGTACTCAAAATTTTGATCATGAAATTACAAAGTTTAAGATCATTTCAAGTGAAAGGCCAAATTTTTCTTGTGTGTGTTGTCGACAAACTCATTATAAGAATCAGACTCGGTTAGTTGATTTATATGTTAAAAGTGAAATGGAAAATAATAATGAATGGAAGGATTTTGCAACTTATTTGTTGGTTGAGAATTGTTTTGATTTGGGTTCTGATCTGCATATTTGTAAATATTGTTATAATAAATTAAATGAAAACAGAATGCCTACTAGAGCTGTACATAATAATCTTGAGTTGGTAAAGATACCGTCTGAATTGATGGGTTCAAATACCTATTAGTGTATTCTGATTCAATGTGTGCATCCTTTTCAGGCTATTGTTCGCTTGGAGCCTAAGACAGGGAAATTGCCTCCTTCAGATTTACAGAGAGGATTAAAGGGAAAAGTTGTTTATTTGCCTTTAGATTTAAAGAAAAATATTGACACTATTGGCGTAGAAAAAGTGGAAGGGGAACCTCTAGTTATTCTAGTTAATGGCGTTCCTACAAAGAGTAAGAAAATCTGGCAAGAATTAGTGGATGTTAGGAAAGTCAAAAAGGCAACGTTGTATTTAGTAAAAAACAATCAGTACTACAAAAATGTATATGTAGGAGAAGAGGAAACAGCTGTAGAAGAGGACAGTGATTCATCAGCTGGACAGATTGAAAAAGTAGATGTGTCTAGAAGTGAACAGATTTATGAGCATTATAGTGTTCATCCTTTGCATTCCAAAGAAGTAATGGGGAATGCTATTGAGTTGTTCCAAATGAAAGAAGCCAAAGGAAGTCCCATAAGTGAATGGGAAGAAAGCTTGGAAGCTCGTTGTTTTCCTCAATTGTTTCCCACAGGTCAAGATATGATGACCGACCTGTTCGAATTCCTGCATCGGAATACCGGACTTTAAGATTATATGCAGAAGATCCAAGATTTCGTCAATGCATTCCATATTTGTTTCATCTTCTGTTTGAGAGTGACTTCTCTGGACTATCTTATGCTGTGAACCATATACTGAAATCTGGAGTACATCTTCAAAATGTTTCGGCAAGGGACTTTATGGATAAAGTCCAAGTGGAAGACAGTATTTTGGAATCTCACCTAATCAATCTCATGGCATGTCAGCATGGTACGAATGAGTATTGGTACTGTCATCATGGGGAATTGAAATGTATGCTAATAAACTTAGGAACTCCTACATGGTTCCTCACTCTTAGCTGTGCTGAGTATGCCTGGGAAGACTTACTTGAATTTCTTCGAGAGGCAAATGGAAACATAGAAAATATAGAATTCAAGACACCTGGAGAACTGTGCTCTTTGGATCCAGTTAATGTTTGTAGGTATTTTAATCATCGATTTGAAGCTATGATGTCTTTCATCACAAATAAAAAAAATCCTCCACTTGGAGAGCTTTTGGATTTCTTTTGGAGAAAGGAGTATCAAGCAAGAGGTGCTCCTCACATACATATGCTGTTAGGGATCAAAGATGCTCCCAAATTTGGAACAGATTCGGATGACACAGTAATGAGTTTCATTGAACAATATTCCACATGTGTTGTTCCGAAAAGTACAGAAGAAGACAATTTACGACATCAAGTCTTACGCTTTCAAACCCATCGCTGTGGAAAGTACTGTCGTCGAAAGTTCAAATCCAAGAAGTTCTACACAAAATGTCGTTTTGGATTTCCACGACCAGTAATATGTAAAGGAAGAGTGAACAATTTTATGTCTTCACTGCGACATACTGT
Source organism: Lissotriton helveticus (assembly GCF_964261635.1). Lineage (NCBI taxonomy): Eukaryota > Metazoa > Chordata > Amphibia > Caudata > Salamandridae > Lissotriton > Lissotriton helveticus. Next base: position 1,299,553,651 of record NC_136067.1, on the reverse strand, counting down.
GACAAGAAAATCGCCGAAAAATACGTACAACTTGAAAAGAAATGAAGAGTCCAAATACATAAATGACTACAACCCAGTCATTTTGTCCATGTGGAATGCTAACATGGATATTCAATATGTTGCTGACAACTGTATTGCTGTGGCTCGATATGTAACGTCTTACATCACAAAATCAGAAAAGACGGGACTGAAGGAAATGTGGGAGGATATTTCGCATGAAAAGAGCCTAAGTAAGAAATTATACAGTTACAGTCTGAAGATGTTGTTGCATCGAGAAATTGGAGCATATGAATGTTCAGATCGGTTATCATCAGCAAGTCTGTACGCCAAATCGAGATCCGTCATTTGGGTAAGTCTAGGTCTTGCTGCAACACGAAACCGAGTTTTGAAGTCTGCACAAGAAATTGAATATTTGGCGGAGTTTCAACCAAATAGTACAGATATTTTGAAGACAAACATGTTGGATACATACTATCCAAATAGAAGTACTCACCTTGAGAACGTTTGTCTCTATGAAGTTCTGCAAACCTATACTTTTAAGAGGAACATCACAGAAGATATCAATATAGGAGTATATGCTTTAATTGGATGTGAAGGATGTCTGGTGAAACAAAGAAAAGGACATTTGATTAATCATCGTAAATTGAGTTGCGAATCTCCTGATAAAAAGGAATTTTATTATTTAGCTCTTTTGCAACTCTTTGAGCCGTGGCGTTCAGAAGAGGAACTACTTGGAGATTTTCTCAGTTTTGAAGATTCTTTCAATGCAACCAAGGATACCATAGAATGTCCTTTTTTTTTCAAATTATCTGCAAATGTTGAACGATGAAATACAGCAAGAAGCTATCATTGCAGCAGAGATTGCTAGAGACAGTTCTCAAGACAGTCAGAGTTCTGCTTCGTTGAGTCAGGACCCACTAGGAGGACCAATTATCCAAAATGAAGCTGCCACAGCCATGGAAGAGGTGGAAAGAGCCATGGAACAAGCTCAGGAGGATGTAGTTAATTTAGAAGATTTGGAAAATCAACTAAACGTGGAGCAGAAAAAAATATATGATGAAGTCACAGAACAGATTGAGCATGGTTTACGTCATGATAAAAGAGAGTGCTCATGTATGTCATTTGAACCTGTCCGACTGTATGTGAGTGGAGAAGCCGGAACTGGGAAAAGTTTTCTGATTAAATCAATTGCAAGTTATCTGCAGAAAAGAACAGAGTCATCACTGTCTTGTGTTGTTACTGCTCCAACTGGGTTGGCAGCACATAACATTAAAGGGATTACTTTACATTGTTTATTGATGCTGCCAATAGGGCATGATAATAAATTACAATACCACAAGCTATCTGGAGAAGCTTGTTGTGAAGTTGATAGAGTCCTGAAGAAAATTAAACTTCTTATCATTGATGAGGTAAGCATGGTTTCAAATGTGATGCTTGCTTTTGTGCATTTAAGAAAGCAACACATTCTTAAAACAGAGTATGATGTGTTATTTGGAGGCAAACACATCATTGTCTTTGGAGATCTACTGCAGCTAACTCCAGTGAAAGGACAACCAGTGTTTAAGATGCTTACGCATGAAGATACAAGAAAGTGCCTAGGAAGCATTGGAAATGTGAATATCTGGTTGTATTTTAAATATGCAGAACTGCTTCAAAACATGCGACAGGCAAAGGATGAAGATTATAAAAATATTCTACAAGATGTAAGAATTGGAAAAGTAACTGAACATGGCAAAGAAGCTTTACAGTCACGATTAATTTCAAATTTGTTTCAAAAGAAAAATATTCTCCCAGAGATTATTTATCAGAAAGTTGCTGAAAACAAAACTGTAATATGCTTGATGCCAACTCTTCGAGAATGTTCAGTCTTCAACAACAAAATGTTAGAGTTGGAAATCAAGAGATTGTGAAACTGGAAGCTATTGATAAAATAGAGCATGAAGGAGTTACTATTGTTTTATCAGAAAAGTTTAAATCAAAGTTGGATTCTTTAGAGAAGACAATTTCAAAAACTGCTGGTTTTGAAAAGACTCTATATGTATGTTTAAATTGTCGTATAATTTTACGACGGAATTTAAATGTGGAAAGAGGTTTAGTAAATGGAGCAATGGGTCATATTGTTGATTTTGTGAATTACCGAAATAGAGATGGAATTGAATTTATAAAAATTAAATTTGATGGTATTGAAGAAGTACAACAAATCAGTTGTTGTTCTGTCCGATTTTTGCTTGTGAAAGATTTATATGTCCGCAGAAAACAGTTTCCTGTTTCTTTGGCATATACAGTGACTATTCATAAATCTCAAGGTTTAAGTGTAGATAGTGCTTTGGTGAATATTGGAAGTTCTGTCTTCAAGGAGGGTATGGCATATGTTGCTCTATCTCGAGTCAGAACTTTATCTGGTTTGTACTTGATTGATTTTGATGAGACAAAGATTAGTGCAGATCTAAATTGTGTAAAGGAATATAGTAGGTTAAGAAGAGAGTATGCTCCAAATTTACCTCAATATCCTCTATTTGAAAAGCGTGTAGTAGGCCGAAAAAGAAGAAATGAGAAAAATTGTAGCAAGGCTGTAGCAAAAAAAAGAAAACTAGATGAACCAGTAATTGTAAGCAGAAACAAAGAGGATTCTGTTGAAGATATTGTTGAATTTCAGTTTGAGAACAGTTCTGGTGTCAACTGCTATGCTAATGTAGTGGTTAATGTTGTTTTTTTTCTCCAAAGTTTGCAAGAACAGATTGTTGAAAATCGGGATCAAAGTTTTTGTTTTGTTGAATACTGTGTTTGAGAAATGTAGCAGTGATAGAACAAATATAGAAAGTGTTTCTGATATTCAAAATGATTTAGACATAGGTTCTGGTATAACTCAATTTTCTCGGGATATTCAGCAAGATTGTCAGGAATTTCAAATGTACATGCTTGTTGTATTGCAAGAAGAAGGTATAGATGTTGAAAATATTTTTGGCCTTTCTTATAAATGACAACATGTCTGCGATAATTGTTCCTTTTCAAGTAGTACAACAGTAGATACCGAAAGATTTATATATTTGACTTTACCAGACTGCAAATCAGTGTCTTTTAATAATCTAGTTAGAGCGGCTGATCAAAACATGGTTTGTACCCAATGTAACTGTGCAATGCTATCAACATTATTTATACAACGTTATGGACAGTACGTAATTTTAATGTTCCAACGATGTAGACCTGATGGAACTAAATTAACAACTTTAATTAAACATTTTGTGGCTTCTCAAATATCAATTCCAGGAAGAACCTTTGTAACAGTAGCAATTATTTTCCATGATGGTCCTTCAACAACATCTGGACATTATACAGCTTATTTACAATGTCAAAATGGTTGGACTTATTGTAATGATACTGTTTTGACTATCAACAAACATTTGCCATTTGACTTAAAAAATTCTTACCTAGTGTTTTTACAACCTAAATTTCAGGAAAAGTAATTGGCCTAGAAAGATTGGAGCAATTAATAAAAGTTAGTCATCAGGATACTATATGATGTCCAGATTCTGATAGTTTACTGGTTGTTTAAGGTTTTATGGACATGATACAGATCCTTGGGTGGAGATATAAATATTGTTAGGTGTTACGAAAGACGTTGAAGCTTTTCATGCAGAAGGTCGGGAAATGGAAGGTCAAGAGTATTATTAAGTATTTTCCAAAACAAGGAATGTTTACGTACTATTTGGCCATGTGGGAAAGTACATCAATGAAAAATGAGTTTCTCGGGTAAATGTTGATAATATATGTTTTTACATAATTTTGTAATGATACTCAATTGATTTTCAAACAACGTTTGCCTTTTGACTTAACAAATTCTTATCTAGTGTTTTTAGAACCCAAATTTTAGTGAAAGTAATTGGACAATGAAGATTGGAGCAGTTAATAAAAGTAAGTGTGTTGTTCAAAATTAGTTTGTGAGTGAAAGTGATCAAGATAATTAGTAAACTGGTAGTTGTCACAGAGGTAGTGTAAGTGTATCACATAGTGAGTGATATCAGTATTATAGGAAATGTTTATCAAGAGTAAGTCAGAGGTGTAAACATAATTTTTGTTAGATGATGAAATAGATGTTGGACTTTTCATTCCGCAAGTTGGGTAAATGGAAGTTTAAAACTACTAATAAGTAATTTCCAAAAAAATGGACTTTCTGTATACCATTTGGCCATGTGGAAAGGTATGTAAATGAAGATTACGTATTTCGGGTAAATGTGGTTAATATATGTTTCTATATCACTTTGGTTTGAGAGTATACTAATGAGATACTGTATCTTAGAAATTGCTGTTTGGAAGAAAACATTTAAGATATGTTTTTTCTATGTTTTATGGTTTTTTTTAACACAATCATTTTGATTGTGTTTTTTTTTGCCCGCTGTGATATGATGAGTAGTATTGAACTCACTGTTTTTAGTGAAAATCAATATATTCTGAGAACAGCAAAAAGAAACCATATAACATGTTGTACAAGTTAATTTGCATTTTGTATTGTGAAATATATATTATAACTGATTTCTTTACTCTCTTCTACAGATATTATATTTATAAGGTAAGTACGACTAATAAAATATACATTTTCATTACTTTTTTATTTCTGTTTCTCTCTATCTTTCCCTTACTGCCTCTCTCTTAACCTCACTGCTTTCATCCTTTCAGCTTCTCACTTCCTTTCTCTTATGTTCACTCCCTTTAACTCATCAACATTTTGTCACTGACTTTTTTTTGCTCCTTCACTCAGTCCCCTTCTCTCACTCTTTCCTTCACTCCCTCTATTTCCTCACTCTTTTACTCTTCTTGTCTCATGCTCACTCACCTTTATTCATCCTCTATCACCTCTGTTTCGTCAAACTTACTGTCATTCTTTTACCCTACATCACCCCTGTCCCTTTATTTTGCTTCCCTTACTTATCCTTATTCCCTATACTTCAGTCCCCTTCTTCTTAGTCTTCTCACCCACTCATGTTAAGTCAGTCCCTCTGTTTCACTCCCCTTCACCTCTCGTTCCTTCCTTTGCTCACTCACTAATTCCCCTTCTGTCACTCACCTAACTGCACTTCAAACACACCTTCATAAAACTCCCTGTGTCCTCTTACTTTCTCTGTACTCTTCCATCACTCCCTCTCTCTTAGACTCACTGTTGTTAACACACCTGCACTAATTTCCCCTTCCCTCTCCCTCATTTCCCTTCCCTAACTCCTCTTTCCCTTTTCTCCTGTTTTGTCTCTTGTATTGTGAATAATGTATTATAACTGATTTGTGTTTTCGTTTCCACAGATATTTCATTTATAAGGTAAGTTCGACTGACCCAAAAAACTTTTTTATTTCTCTTTTTGTCTATCCTTCCATCGCTCCCTGTCTCTTAGCGTGACTCTCTTCATCACCTCATTCTGTCACTCCTTTTCCCTCACCTACACTACCTCATTTTTCGTTCTTTGATCCCTCACTGAGTGTTCTTCTATCACTCCTTCATTCACTCCCTGTGTGTAGTCAATCACTCCTTCATTCACTCCCTGTGTGTAGTCAATCACTCACTCCCATTGTCTCACACTCACTCAACTTTATCCATCCTCTATCATTTGTCTTTCTTCAACTTCACTGTCCTTCTCTCACTCACCTCACCCTTGTTTCATTAGGCTGCTTCCGTCAGTACCCGTTATTTCTATCCTTAACTCCCCTTCTACTTTCTTGTTTCCCTCACCTACCTTTTCTCAGTTCATCTGATTTACTCCCCTTCACCTCTCTTTCCTTCTTTTGCTCCCTTACTCATTAACCTTCCCTCACTCACCTTACTCCACTTCACTTACTCCTTCTTTCACTGCCTTTTAACTCTGACATCCTCACTTCTCTTTCTTCACTGTCTCTCTGTTAGCCTTACTTCCTCTGTCCCTTCACTGTGTCACTGCCCTTCCCTTATACTCACACTGTTTAACTCACCCACACTCCATCACTTGTCTTTCTTTGCTCCCTCACTCAGTCCCCTTCTCTCACTCTTTCCTTCACTCCCTCTGTGTCCTCACTCCCCTTGTCTCACGCTCATTCGCCATCTCTCTTTTGACTGTGCTATGTCTTCCTTTGCTTGTTCCATGTTTCTCTGTGTGTGTGCCATCTTACCCTCTGTCTGCACAATATATGCATGTGCGTGTGTCATCTTACCCTTTGCTTGCACCATCTCACCCTCTACTTGTTCTATCTCACTCTCTGCCTGCACCATCTTACTCTCTACCTTTGGCATGTGTCCCTCTGCATGTGCCATCTATCTTTCTTGACTCTTAATCTCTTTCCTTCTCTCTTGTATTGTGAAATATACATTGTATGCATTATAATGTAAAAGTTTTTTTATATCTTAGAAGGTAAGTATAAGAAATAAAAAACTTTTTTCGCATCAGTGTCTAAGTTTTCATTATTTATAAGGTAAGTATGAGAATCAAAAATAAGTTTGCTATCACTCTCTTACTGTGACAGAATAACTGCCTCACTCTTTCTCAGTCCCTTGCTCCCTCTCTCTCTACATGTGTCTCCCTTACAGTTAATCTTCTTTGCTCTCTCTTTCTACCACTCCTCCTCTTTACCTCAGTCAGTTTCCCTCTTTCTTTATTTTGTTAGGTTTGATCTTATTCTCCTTCCTTTACTCTGTTATCCATTTCTTTCCTGTTAGTAAACAAGTGTTGAAGTGGTATGATTTGGGACGCAATGTAGGTAGGCATTTACCGGTCGGTAACGGCTGAATTTGGCCGTTACTGACCGGTAAATGCCTTTTCCTATGTAGGCGGCATTTATTTACAGATTTGGTATTTTTACCGATTCTGCATTTACCAAATCGGTAAAATTACCGAATCGGTAAATACAGACTCGGTAAAAATACCAAATCTGTCAATTCTAATGTAGGTAGCACTGTTGATAGTGCTAGAGGCATCTAAAAATTCGTTATTTACCACTCAATACAATTGGGTGGTAAATAAGGAATTCCAGTGTACATGGACATCTGTGCATGTACACCTGTGCCATGTGGCACACATACATTCCCTAAGGGCATGTATGTGTGTCTCATTGCACACAAGTCAAAAACAGGGGTGCTACAGGGTGTCAAAGTGACACCCTGTTCCCCCTGGCAGGATTCGGTATTTACCGATTCGGTAATTACCGAATCGGTATTTGCCATTGATTCCTATGGGCTTCAAGGCCCATAGGAATCAATGGCAAACACAGATTCGGTAATTATCGAATCGGTAATTACCGAATTTTACCGAATCAGTAATTAATTCGGTAAAAATACCTACATCCCCATTGCCAGTTCTTAAATACCGAATCGGTATGATTCGGTATTTAAGAAGTGGTAATCTGGGATTACCTACATTGGGCCCTCGGTATTTATGAGTAGGTAAATCGAGATTACGTACATCTGGCCCATTGAGTTGTAACATATTTCTATACATATATTACATTTCAGTGCTTTGGAAGTAGTACAGAATACTATAGGTAAACACCTTATAGGTTTATCCTGTACCACATTCTTATAGTTGCACTTTGACATTCACTATGACAAACTTTTACATACAAACAGAGAAATTTAGATCTTTCTTTTACCAGTAGAGGTAGTTCTAAAAAGAACTTTTTTTTTTGGTTTTGTTTTGCTTGAAAAACATAGAAAAATGAACTTTTTACACAAAATAATTGTTCAACAGGAACAAACTATGAAATTGAAAGAAAAAAATTATTTCGGGCATCAGTGGTTCCTGTTTGTCTGTAAAATTACTTCAATGGACTGTTGTCCGAAGGCTACTAATTTACTGCAATTTATGCATTGCATCATTAGATTTTTCTGTTCTGGCTGAAAGTTCGCCACCGTTGAAGATGGCATTGGTGGTACTCCGGTTCTTGCTGTAGATGTACTAGGAGAAGAGTCCTCCTCCTGAGATCTTTGCACCACAGCTCTGCTCCAATTATTGGGGTGCATATTTTTTACATGGCGTTCCATGGTGTGGGTTCCAAATGAATATTTCTTATTTGGATTTCCTCTTGATAACACTGTGTCACAGATCTTGCAGGTGACCAGTGGTGCATTTACGTTCTTTTGATGTTCTGGAAAACTGAAAAATGTCCAGACAATGGACTCCTTCTTCTTACTTGGATGAGGGTCCTCTTCAACAAACTCTTCATTAGAAGAATGGTCAGACTCTGGATGTTCAGCCATTTGGAAGTATTTTTCTGTAGCTAGGAGCTGTAGAAAAAAGGTGTTGCTTCTCTGAAAGCCAAAGAAGAATGATGAACATGGGAGGGGTTTTTCAACAATTGGAGTAGGAAGTATTATAAACCAATTAAATCTTTTGGTTTAAGGTCACATGGTTGGACGTAAGCTTACGGAGCGCTTACGTTGCGTTTACGGGGCGCTTACGTTGCGTTTACGGGGCGCTTACATCATCTTACGGAGCGTTTACGTAGTACGCACCCTTGCGAGATTTATAATTGCTTAAATAAAGTTATATATGGTCTTTAAAAGTTTAAATTAACATGTTCTTTATTATTCCAGATAATGTGTACCTTTACATTGTGCAATGAATACGTAGATATAACGATTTAAAGTTTATAAAACTTTCGGGGGTAAGAGCTTGGAGCTTTTACGGTGCGCGGACGGAGCTCTTACTTTGCGTGCACGTGCGACGCACCCTCGCGAGATTTGTTACTACTTTAAAAAGTAATATACTGTTGTTAAAAGTTTGAAAAAAACATTTTCTACATTAAAGCAAATATTGTCTACCTTTAAAATCAACGTTAAAAATGTAGATATTATGTTTTAGAAATTTTAAAAAATTTGTCGGGGTAAGAGCTCAGAGCATTTACGGTGTGCTTTCAGAGCGCTCACGGTGCGCGGACCCTGTAATCATTTAAAAAACAAAACTTGAAAATAAAAATATATATATTCACTGAAAAAACTATAGGTTTGAATCCTTACATAGTTAGGTATTAGCAATTAAAAAACCTTGCAAATTCACTGAAAAAACCATAGGTTTCAGGTCATATATAGTTAGGTATTAGCATTTAAAAAACCTTGGAAATGCTCTGAAAAAACCATAGGTTTCAGGTCATATATAGTTAGGAATTAGCATTTAAAAAACCGTGCAAATTCACTGAAAAAACCATAGGTTTCATGTCATATATAGTTAGGTATTAGCATTTAAAAAGCCATTGAAATTGCTCCTATATAGTTAGTTGGACTAACTATATTTCGCGCACCCGCAATCCACTGCTGATGATGTCACATATTACATCATTCATGACATGGTCAGTGACATCACTGATGACATCTCAAATGACATCACTGATGACATCTCAATTGACATCACTGATGACATCATTCATGTGATAATACGATGCACCTCCTCACACTCTAATCTAACCTTTGATACACCCAGTCTTAAATACAAACTACCATTCTTGAAACCATTGACACACCAATACCAGTTACTACATACGCACTCACTCATTCCTAGGTCTACACACACATCCACTCATTCACCCATACAATCACTCATACATACAGTCACTCATCAATACAATACTCTCATATGCACGTATACACCTATAGAGACCCTCACACACTTTCACTCATCCATGGAGTTTCTCACACACCTAGTCAGTCATGCAAAGAATGAATCACACTCCCATTTCCTCATCTATACAGTTATACACACAACACCTTACTTATTCAAACATATACTAACACATACTTACTCTCTTAAACAATCACTGATACAAGTACACATTGATCCATACAGCCACTTGCATAATCACTGGCTCTCATGTATAGTCATTTATATATACCAACTCTCACATGCACTGTGTTTTACATATGTACTTACTTGGACATGTAGCACTGAGATATACATTCACTCACCAACACACCAATGCACACAGTAAACCGCCCATAAAGCTGTTTCCATATGCACTCTTGAACTCATACACCTAGTGAATCAACTGCTCACACATCTATGCACAGAGTCACACACCTCCCAGTCACCCACACACAAACTCAGTCTCACATACAAATACTTGGGCAACCAATCAATGACCCATATAGCCACTCATATAGCTACTGATCAACACATACAGCATCTTACACAACAACAGACATACTGATGCACACATTCAGACAGTTTAGTCACTAACCCATGAATTCAGTAAGACACATTTAATCACTCACTCATACAGTCAGTCACATGCCTACTAAATCCTTCATCCAGACACTTATACATCTACTCCTTCTTCAATATGTAAAACATATTTAAACTTTACAGAAGCACACAGTCACTGGATGATGTCATCAGTGATGTCATTTGAGATGTCATCAGTGATGTCATCAGTGATGTCACTGACCATGTCATGGATGATGTAATATGTGACATCATCAGCAGTGGATTGCGGGTGCACGAAATATAGTTAGTCCAACTAACTATAAAGGAGCAATTTCAATGGTTTTTTAAATGCTAATACCTAACTATATATGACCTGAAACCTATGGTTTTTTCAGTGAATATATATATATATATATATAGTACCTACTGGCCGTCGCCAGTAGGTAGTTATAGTTAGGACCTAGTTTCCATAGGAAATCTGCAACATTCTATTGGGAATAACTTTGTCGCCGGTTGTTGAATCTTCGCGAATTTCTCAAAGAAGATGGCCCGCTCCGCTCCTTCCCTGAAAGATTCGTCAAGCGGGGGCCAAGAAAAAGGGGGGTCCCAAAACGTGTTTTCCCCATGTAAATTTCCATTGGACGATTAGACACGGCTACAGCCCGAACCGCTCAGCGGAATTACACCTAATTTGGGGAAATTATAGGGTCTGGTACGCAGATCACCCTTTTGGTTAAATGGTGTAAATCCCTCCAGTAGTTCCTGAGAAAATCAAAAGAAAAAATATATATATATCTGGGTGGAGCCTAAATACACATCTCATCGTGAGATCTGATTGGCTGTCAGCACTTTATCCAAGAAGTGTTGGCAGCCAGCTCGGGACCAATATACATGATAGCACCTCATTAAAAAGCATTGCAGTAAATAGAAGGTTTTAGGACTTTAGTTACATTATAAATCATTTGTTGATGGCACCATACTCATTTTAGGAATTGTGGTGTGTTCTAAGGTGATTTTACCATGTGAAAAAGCCTTCTGCTGGGATATCATGAATTATGTTTGAAAGAAAACTATTATCTCATGCTTTTCCCACAGTGGTTTGGAAGGGGATCTATAAGCTAAACTGAAAGCATATTTTCTGTAAATTCACATTATCTTTCTCAGTCATGTGAGAATGAAGTCTGACATTCTCAGTAAAACCTGTACAACCAACAAGGACAGAGACTGTTAGTTGATTCCTTTGTGTTCTACTGCAGCTTCCCAGAGTGTTCTAAAGAACAACTAGAGCGCTAACAGCCCTACTTATTACAAAGGTATGGCACACCTGAAGCCATCTTGATTGGAATAAAGTGGTAACTCTTAAAACATTTAATTTAAAAAGGAGCAAAATGAGGGGATATATTTTGCCATAGAAAGTATGATTAGTGCTGCAGAAAGAAAAATTAGGGCACATTTTGAGTGACTTCTCAAATCCTCTTCTATTTCATTAAAAAATACTGACATGCAGTCTCCCAAGATGGCCACCAGAGACAAAAGATCTCAAATGTAGCACAAATATCCCCTAGATGTAGCCCAAGTATAGCCCAATGACAGAATGTCCCAGAGTGTTCTAAAGAACAACTAGAGCGCTAACAGTCTTACTAATGATAAAAGTATGGCACACCTGAAGTCATCTTGATTGGAATAAAGTGGTAACACTTAAAACATTTAATTTGCAAAGGAACAAAATTAGGGGGTTCATTTTGCCATAGAAATTATGATTAGTGCTGAAGAAAGAAAAATTAGGGCACATTTTGACTTCTCAAATCCTCTTCTATTTCATTAAAAAACTTCTGACATTCAGACTGAAACATGCACTTTGAATACCAGCAGCAGACTTTCCTGGTGAACAGTAGCTTTACTACAGTGATCTAATGAGCAACTAGAGTGCTAACATTCAGAATTCATGGCAAATGTGTGACACATCTGAATGCCTTCTTGATGGAACCAAAGTAAACAAGCATTGAAAATGCAATAGATCTCGCCCTCATTTAAGTTAAAGCCATTCTGTTTGTAATGAGGTGGCTTTTTAGCTTTGCTTTTATTAGTGTTTTTCAAACTTTCATGTAAATACCATGCATATGCATGCATATATGTATATGTATGCATGCATTTATATTTGTATTTATATAGAAATGCAGATTATATATGTTTATAGATGTATGTATATATATATATATACACATACATATATATAAATGCATATGCATATATATGCATATATATGTGTATATGTGTGCGTATAGAGAGAGGTAGAGATGTAGAGGTGTAGAGGTGTAGAGGTAGAGAGGTAGAGGTAGAGAGGTAGAGACTAGTAGAGAGAGAAGTAGAGAGAGGTAGAGAGGTAGAGAGTAGAGAGTGAGTATTTGAGAGTTGAGAGTGAGTAGTAGAGAGTAGTAGAGAGCAGTAGAGAGAGTAGCAGAGGGTGAGTAGTAGAGAGTAGTAGAGTGAACAGTAGAGTGAGTAGTAGAGAGTGAGTAGTGTAGAGTGAGTAGTAGAGAGCAGTAGAGAGTGAGTGGTATAGAGTAGTAAAGAGTGAGTAGTAGAGAGTAGTAGAGAGTGAGTAGTAGAGAGTGAGTAGCAGAGAGTGAGTAGCAGAGAGAGTAGTAGAGAGTGAGTAGTAGAGTGAGTAGTAAAGAGTAGTAGAGAGAGAGTAATAGAGAGTGAGTAGTATAGAGTAGTAGAGAGTGAGTTTTAGAGAGTGAGTAGTAGAGAGTAGTAGAGAGTGAGAAGTAGGGAGTGAGTTGTAGAGAGTAGTAGAGAGTGAGTAGTAAAGAGTGAGTAATAGAGAGAGAGTAGTAGAGAGTAGGAGAGAGTGAGTAGTAGAGAGAGAGGAGTAGAGAGTAGTAGAGTAGTAGAGAATGAGTAGTAAAGAGTGAGTGTTAGAGAGTAGTAGAGTAGTAGAGAGTGAGTAGTAGAGAGTAGTGGAGAATATTCCAAAGTTTGGCACAGCACCACTTGCACAACAAGTCCAATCAAATCATATCACTTAGAGTCCTTATTGAAGCGCTGAATCTTGGTGTATATTCAAATGCTTTTATTTTCCTTAAGTTTATGTACCACACCCAGCCGACGCGTTTCGTTCTGTACAACAGAACTTCTTCAGGGCGGTCTTATTTCCTTCAAGTTATGTCGGTATCCTGTTGTCATATAACTAGATATTTCTTCCAAATGTTAGATGAGTCGTAAGTACATTCTTATTCAAAGTGACTAGGTATCAATTTTACCCACACTATTCGGGCAGACTTGAGTAATTAATAGCATCCTCAAAATCAGTCTTTCAAAAAATCCAAATTATAGGACATGATAATCCAAATCCAAATGTTTCTCAAGAAAAGTCATTTTCAATCGTTCGGAATATCGGCGTTTGGGCAGATATGACCCACGGACACGGTTTATGACTTTTCTTGAGAAACATTTGGATGTGGATTATCATGTCCTATACTTTGGAAATTTTGAAAGACTGACTTTGAGGATGCTATAAATTACTCAAGTCCATGGATGCTGCTGGGAATGCCCCCAGCAACACCCATTGCACGCCCCTTTAACGCAGGACTGATATTTATCAGGCAGAATTACGCCACAAAAAGTGGCCTAGTCCTGCCTGAAAAATATCACTCAGTCTTCTGCGCCACCGGAACGTCACAAAAAGTGACGTTCCGGAGGCGCAAGGGGCTCGTAAATAAGGCCCCATAGGTGTCACACTCGTTATAGTTAGGAATTAGCATTTAAAAAACCTTTGAAATTCACTGAAAAAACAATAGGTTTCACACCAGTTATAGTTAGCTGGACATTTTACTCATACAAAACCATTGAAATTCCCCCGTTATAGTTAGTTGTACGCACTATAACTCGCGCGCTCGCAATCCACTGCTGATGATGTCACATATTACATCATTCATGACATGATCAGTGACATCACTGATTACATCACTGTTGACATCTCAAATGACATCACTGATGACATCACTGATGATATATTTCCAACATTATTCTAAACTCGATAAAAATAATTTTCAACTGTTTAGATGGAAACCAGCTCCTGTTAGAGCACTCTCAACACCAACGACTGAGCAGATCTAGAGTGTCGTTGGTGTTGAGAGTGCTCTAACAGGAGCTGCTTTCCACCTAAACTGAGAACTACCCAGAGTTCTCTCCTTCTTTTTTGCATAATTTATGTGTCACTCTATGCCTGAAAGGGTTTTGTTTTGACTTATACTGGGTGCTTCCTTGTGTCTGGACAAAGCTATACCTCTCTGAAGAGCTCTAATTAGAGCGAAACACTGTGTCAGGGGTTGCGTTTACTCATTTCAGGTTCGCTTGAGTTGGTGTTTTACCAATTTAAAGCTGTAATACTGTGCCTGGAATGATAAATGGCTTTTGTCATTTTACAGCTCGGCAACGGCAGCACTGTGCTAATTCTATGCTTAAAGACTTTGCTGTAGAAATGGCAAAATACTTTGTCCTTTTCTATCTCGGCGTGGATGGCACTTTGCTAATCCTATGCTTAAAGACTTTGATAGAAAAACAGACATTTGAGGTGAGCAGATCTAGAGTATCGTTGGTGTTGAGAGTGCTCTAACAGGAGCTGCTTTCCACCTAAACTGAGAACTACCCAGAGTTCTCTCCTTCTTTTTTGTATATATATATATATATATATATATATATATATATATATATATATATATATATATATATATATATATATATATATATATATATATATATATATATATATCTGCTCCAGAAGCCCCCTTCCTACACCAGGGAAGGAAGCGGCCGCACTCGCGTAGTAAGTTATAAAGAGTCAGTTTATTGCACAAACAGGACGCCTTTCGGCAAACGTGCCTTTTTCCCCTGTATCAACCTGGTTACAAAGGTTGCCGCCATTTAAAGCATTCAAAAAGGTAATCACATTTTTTTCTTGTGAATTCATAAACACAGAAAACTGACAAAAACATCATTGTTTCTTTGGCGGCCATTTTGAAGTGGTTTTCTATATAATCAAAGAAACAACCATTTCACTATATATCTGATTTACTATTGATTAGCATTATACAATCAAATTCTTTCTAATCAAAAGTTAATTAAATAATAAGCTATGAGGCCGCAATACATGATTTAAAGTCCTTCGCATATAAATTAAGCAAAATTATGTAAATAATTAAGCCCTGTATGGGCAATACCGCTATATCCATAGTATGTCAACTGAATTTAGCCCTAAATGGGCAGTTCCACTTTGCTGATGGTGTGTCTAATTCATGCAGATAAACAAAAATGTGTTTACATTACTATATGAACGTGAGATATATGCATTCTTGATATCCACTCAAGGCATAGGGATTTTTACGTTAATACTGGCAAAGAAGGTATATGTGCATGTGACCCAATGCATCCAAGGAACAGGATGTTATTATCCAAGATGTATCGAAAGTTCCTCTTCAGAATTAAGGCCAAAGGGAATAATAGTGTGCAAATCAATAATATACCTTGATTCGAGTCTGCGCAATCTTTGCAGTCTATCTCCGCCCAGTTCACTTACTGGGACGTGGTCAATACAATAACATTTTAACAGTATTCTATCACTACTATGAACTTCAGAAAAGTGTCTAGCCATCAGATGGGTGAGGTCCTTATTTTCAATGACCCGAGCATGCTCTAGAATTCTCTTTTTGGCAGGATGTTTAGTACTGCCAATATAAATTTTCATGCAAGGACAAACTAAACAATAAACGCAGAAAGGTGTGGTACAGGTCAAGAAGTAGTTTATCTTCTTGATAATCTTTCTACCTGGCAACTGAAATGTTTGAACCTTTGTACTATTCTTGCATGCCTTGCATTTAGAGCATGGAAAGAATCCTGTCATGGTATCTAATCTAGGGACAAAGGGAACTGGTTGATAATGACTCTTCACTAGATGATCTTTCAGTGATCTACTGAGTCTGACGGTTATCTGTGGTTGTTCTGGTAAATCTTTACCAGTCACCAGATCTGACTTCAGTATATGCCAGTTCCGGTAGAGTATCTTTCTTAGTCCCTCTGCCTCACCAGAAAACGTAGTGATAAATCTACTTGATTTTACGTCTTTTTCTGTAGGTTGTCTACGTTCTTTCAAAAGGCTATTACGTGGAATTTTGTTTACTTTTTCCAAAGTCTGGCTTAGTAAGCCGCTCTTGTATCCCCTGACCTTAAAACGATCAATAGCATCTGTTGCTGCTTGTTCGAAATCTATATCATTTGAACAATTTCTCTTGAGGCGAAGTAGCTCCCCATATGGAATGCTTTTCTTCAAAGATGTCTGATGGCTACTACTTGCCTCAAGGGTCGAGTTACCAGCTGTGGATTTTCTAAACAGGTTTGTGTACATTTTATCGTCTTGGATAAAAACTTGGAGGTCTAGAAAGGATACCATAGTTTGACTCATCTGTCCACTGAAGTGAAGGTTAAGAGAGTTGTTGTTTAGTTGATCAATATATGCCTCTGCCTGTGATTTGGGGCCCTTCCATAGGATAAATAAGTCATCAATATACCTATGCCATGCTACAGTGCAGTTCACATATTCATTAATAGGTTCCGCCCAGGCCACCTGCTTCTCCCACCAGCCCACGAATAAATTTGCGTAGCTGGGGGCAAAGCAGGTGCCCATCGCGGTCCCCCTTATTTGCCGGTAGTGTTGCCTATCAAAAAGGAAGATATTATTGCAAAGAACAAATTCTACATATTCCAGCAACATTTCATTATGTTCAGAGTATTCAAGAGATCTTCCTTTGAGAAATACCGGACTGCCTGTATACCCTTTTGGTGATCAATGACAGTATATATATATATATTCATTGAAAAAAACCATAGGTTTCACACACGTTATAGTTAGGAATTAGCATTTACAAAACCATGCAAATTCATTGAAAAAACCCTAGTTTTCACACGTTATAGTTAGCTGAACATTTCTCTCATACAAAACCTTTGAAATTCCTCCTTCATAGTTAGCTCAGCTAGCGTGGGCATAAAATCCGTTTCGTTTGCGAAATTTGCAGATTTTTGGCAAATTTGCGGTCGCGCTTGAAAAATACATTATTGCGGGCGCGGCGTTGACTTACTGTGATTCTGAGTCCGCCGAGTTGTTTTTCTCCCGGTTTGCGTGTGCTGCGCCATTTTGGATCTTGCTGCGTGATCGCGCGAGAGTTTTTCAAACGCAATTACGTCATTGCGGCTCGCCATCTTGCAAAGAGAAAGTTTGACAATGCGAGTACGTCATAAGGGCCCGCCATCACGCATTGTGGGAGTAAACAATGCCGAACACGTAGATGCGGCGCGCAGTTGACTTCCGGCGGAAATTTGAACAGTTCGCTTTCCCGAAATTGCAAAAATTGCAATTCTGCACAAGAAATCCACCGCAGGCAACATAAACCTTCTGAAAATGATGATTTTGATCAGAATAATTCCTCATATTGATATTTGGATGCACTTTTTGGTGCAAGGAGTCCATTTTTGGGGGGGGTGGGAGGAAGGAAGTGCCCGAGAGTCTCTAACTTCCTGTTCCTGTCCAGCAGGCTCCTCCCAGTGCTTTGTCCATGTCCTGGTCACTTTTGATTTGGATCTGGAGCTGGAAGGATTAGTTTTTGTGGCTGCTGCTGGATATTTGTATTTGAGGACTTTTTGGACTTTGGAGTTTGGATCACTTTTGGACTTGAGATTTTACAAGTAAGTTGGTGTTGTTTGTTTGGGGCATTGCAGTTGCTGCAACTACAGTTTTAAAACTTTTTTCACAACTTTAAACAAAAATATATTGTGGGTAGCCACAGTATCCAGTAGGCCCAGGGTTAGTCATGGGTGCATGATACCACTTTTTCTGTGATTTCTTTTAACTTAATTCTCATTTATGTCATGGAATTTTAGCTTACTGTTATATGTTGATTTTTTTTTAATTTTGGGGTGTCTGTAAAGCCTCACTAGCCAGTAGTCCCAGGGGTAGTGAGTGGCGCATGGACCAAGTCTTTCTGTGGGGTGTCCTGAATTTAAACATCATCGAGGGCATGGATGGCATTGGATTGTGGTGAGTTTTGTGTTTTTCGACTTTTTGGGGTGTTGTTGGGGCCTGGCCATGTGGGTGGGGGCCATTTTGAGGCCTGGTCCAGGCAGGGCCTGGCCATGTGGCTGGGGGTCAAGGGCCCATTTTGAAGCCAGGCAGTGTGCTCAGGCCTGCACCCAGTTTGCCTTGCTCTCTTCCATTAGGCCCAGGGGTATTCAGTGGTGCATGGACCAAGTCTTTCTCTGGGGTGTCTTGAATTTAAACATCATTGAGGGCATGGATGGCATTGGATTGTGGTGATTCTTGTGTGTTTTTCGACTTTTGGGGGTGTTGTTGGGGCCTGGCCATGTGGGTGGGGGCCATTTTGAGGCCTTGTCCAGGCAGGGCCTGGCCATGTGGCTGGGGGTCAAGGGCCCATTTTGAAGCCAGGCAGTGTGCTCAGGCCTGCACCCAGTTTGCCTTGCTTTCTTCCATTAGGCCCAGGGGTAGTGAGTGGTGCTTGGACCAAGTCTTTCTGTGGGGTTTCTTGAATTTAAACATCATTGAGGGCATGGATGGCATTGGATTGTGGTGATTTTTGTGTGTTTTTCGACTTTTTGGTTGGGGTCTGGCCATGTGGGTGGGGGCCATTTTGAGGCCTGGTCCAGGCAGGGCCTGGCCATGTGGCTGGGGGTCAAGGGCCCATTTTGAAGCCAGGCAGTGTGCTCAGGCCTGCACCCAGTTTGCCTTGCTGTCTTCCATTGGGCCCAGGGGTAGTGAGTGGTGCTTGGACCAAGTCTTTCTGTGGGGTGTCTTGAATTTAAACATCATTGAGGGCATGGATGGCATTGGATTGTGGTGATTTTTGTGTGTTTTTTGACTTTTTGGTTGGGGCCTGGCCATGTGGGTGGGGGGCCATTTTGAGGCCTGGTCCAGGCAGGGCCTGGCCATGTGGCTGGGGGTCAAGGACCCATTTTGAAGCCAGGCAGTGTGCTCAGGCCTGCACCCAGTATGCCTTGCTTTCTTCCATTAGGCCCAGGGGTAGTGAGTGGTGCATGGACCAAGTCTTTCTGTGGGGTGTCTTGAATTTAAACATCATTGAGGGCATGGATGGTGTTGGATTGAGGTGATTTTTGTGTGTTTTTCGACTTTTTGGGGTGTTGTTGGGGCCTGGCCATGTGGGTGGGGGCCCTTTTGAGGCCTGGTGCAGGCAGGGCCTGGCCATGTGGCTGGGGGTCAAGGACCCATTTTGAAGCCAGGCAGTGTGCTCAGGCCTGCACCCAGTATGCCTTGCTTTCTTCCATTAGGCCCAGGGGTAGTGAGTGGTGCATGGACCAAGTCTTTCTGTGGGGTGTCTTGAATTTAAACATCATTGAGGGCATGGATGGTGTTGGATTGAGGTGATTTGTGTGTGTTTTTCGACTTTTTGGGGTGTTGTTGGGGCCTGGCCATGTGGGTGGGGGCCCTTTTGAGGCCTGGTGCAGGCAGGGCATGGCCATGTGACTGGGGGTCAAGGGCCCATTTTGAAGCCATGCAGTGTGCTCAGGCCTGCGCCCAGTTTGCCTTGCTTTCTTCCATTAGGCCCAGGGATAGTCAGTGGTGCATGGACCAAGTCTTTCTGTGGGGTGTCTTGAATTTAAATATCATTGAGGGCATGGATGGCATTGGATTGTGGTGCTTTTTGTGTGTTTTTTTACTTTTTGGGGTGTTGTTGGGGCCTGGCCATGTGGGTGGGGGCCATTTTGAGGCCTGGTCCAGGCAGGGTCTGGCCATGTGGCTGGGGGTCAAGGGCCCATTTTGAAGCCAGGCAGTGTGCTCAGGCCTGCACCCAGTTTGCCTTGATCTCTTCCATTAGGCCCACGGGTATTCAGTGGTGCATGGACCAAGTCTTTCTCTGGGGTGTCTTGAATTTAAACATCATTGAGGGCATAGATGGCATTGGATTGTGGTGATTTTTGTGTGTTTTTGACTTTTGGGGGTATTGTTGGGGCCTGGCCATGTGGGTGGGGGCCATTTTGAGGCCTTGTCCAGGCAGGGCCTGGCCATGTGGCTGGGGGTCAAGGGCCCATTTTGAAGCCAGGCAGTGTGCTCAGGCCTGCACCCAGTTTGCCTTGCTTTCTTCCATTAGGCCCAGGGGTAGTGAGTGGTGCTTGGACCAAGTCTTTCTGTGGGGTGTCTTGAATTTAAACATCATTGAGGGCATGGATGGCATTGGATTGTGGTGATTTTTGTGTGTTTTTCGACTTTTTGGTTGGGGCCTGGCCATGTGGGTGGGGGCCATTTTGAGGCCTGCTCCAAGCAGGGCCTGGCCATGTGGCTGGGGGTCAAGGGCCCATTTTGAAGCCAGGCAGTGTGCTCAGGCCTGCACCCAGTTTGCCTTGCTCTCTTCCATTAGGCCCAGGGGTATTCAGTGGTGCATGGACCAAGTCTTTCTCTGGGGTGTCTTGAATTTAAACATCATTGAGGGCATGGATGGCATTGGATTGTGGTGATTTTTGTGTGTTTTTCGACTTTTGGGGGTGTTGTTGGGGCCTGGCCATGTGGGTGGGGGCCATTTTGAGGCCTTGTCCAGGCAGGGCCTGGCCATGTGGCTGGGAGTCAAGGGCCCATTTTGAAGCCAGGCAGTGTGCTCAGGCCTGCACCCAGTTTGCCTTGCTTTCTTTCATTAGGCCCAGGGGTAGTGAGTGGTGCTTGGACCAAGTCTTTCTGTGGGGTGTCTTGAATTTAAACATCATTGAGGGCATGGATGGCATTGGATTGTGGTGATTTTTGTGTGTTTTTCGACTTTTTGGTTGGGGCCTGGCCATGTGGGTGGGGGCCATTTTGAGGCCTGGTCCAGGCAGGGCCTGGCCATGTGGCTGGGGGTCAAGGACCCATTTTGAAGCCAGGCAGTGTGCTCAGGCCTGCACCCAGTTTGCCTTGCTTTCTTCCATTAGGCCCAGGGGTAGTGAGTGGTGCATGGACCAAGTCTTTCTGTGGGGTGTCTTGAATTTAAACATCATTGAGGGCATGGATGGCGTTGGATTGTGGTGATTTTTGGGTGTTTTTCGACTTTTTGGGGTGTTGTTGGGGCCTGACCATGTGGGTGGGGGGCATTTTGAGGCCTGGTGCAGGCAGGGCCTGGCCATGTGACTGGGGGTCAAGGGCCCATTTTGAAGCCATGCAGTGTGCTCAGGCCTGCGCCCAGTTTGCCTTGCTTTCTTCCATTAGGCCCAGGGATAGTCAGTGGTGCATGGACCAAGTCTTTCTGTGGGGTGTCTTGAATTTAAACATCATTGAGGGCATGGATGGCATTGGATTGTGGTGCTTTTTGTGTTTTTTTTACTTTTTGGGGTGTTGTTGGGGCCTGGCCATGTGGGTGGGAGCCATTTTGAGGCCTGGTCCAGGCAGGGTCTGGCCATGTGGCTGGGGGTCAAGGGCCCATTTTGAAGCCAGGCAGTGTGCTCAGGCCTGCACCCAGTTTGCCTTGCTTTCTTCCATTAGGCCCAGGGGTAGTGAGTGGTGCATGGACCAAGTCTTTCTGTGGGGTGTCTTGAATTTAAACATCTTTGAAAGCATGGATGGCATTGGATTGTGGTGATTTGTGTGTGTTTTCTGACTTTTTGGGGTGTTGTTGGGGCCTGGCCATGTGGGTGGGGGCCATTTTGAGGCCTGGTCCAGGCAGGGCCTGGCCATGTGGCTGGGGGGCAAAGGCCCATTTTGTAAGCCAGGCAGTGTGCTCAGGCCTGCACCCAGTTTGCCTTGCTTTCTTCCATTAGGCCCAGGGGTGGTAAGTGGTGCATGGACCAAGTCTTTCTGTGGGGTTTCTTGAATTTAAACATCATTGAGGGCGTGGATGGCATTGGATTGTGGTAATTTTTGTATGTTTTTTGACTTTGTGGTTGGGGCCTGACCATGTGGGTGGGGGCCATTTTGAGGCCTGGCCATGTGGCCGGGGGTCAAGGGCCCATTTTGAAGCCAGACAGTGTGCTCAGGCCTGCACCCAGTTTGCCTTGCTTTCTTCCATTAGGCCCAGGGGTAGTGAGTGGTGCATGGACCAAGTCTTTCTGTGGGGTGTCTTGAATTTAAACATCATTGAGGGCATGGATGGCATTGGATTGTGGTGATTTTTGTGTGGTTTTCGACTTTTTGTGGTGTTTAACTGATGTTCCTCTGGCTTCCATTGCTAGGTGCACAAGAGAACCAACAGTGCCAGGAAGAAGTCCTGCAGCGGTGTGTGCAGCACAACGTCACGTAACGTCATGTGTGGCCAAGACAAGTCATTTCTGCAACTCGTGCAACTGCGGCCTGCTGTTCTGACATCTGGAGAAGATGGGCCCAAAGAATGGTGGCCGTAGCCCCTCAGCGAAAAAAGTGGCCAGTGCCACTGCCAGTAAGAAGGAGCAGAAGTAGCAAGTGGCACCACCTACCTAGGAGACTGGTGTGCCCACCTACACCTTTTTTGGGAGAAAAAAAACTACGCCTGCAGCAGCAGCAGTGTCGGCCATGGACCAAGCTGGAAGCAGCACCTCCGCTTCATTGGGCTCAGTGCCACCCCGCCAAGTTAGGTCCAAGACCATGAGTGCTGCTGAGGCAGCCACTTTACTTTCTCAATCACCATCGACCAGTGATGTTGGCTCATCACAAGAAAGTACCATCCAATCAACGCCGGGTGTAACTCAGCTGACGAGTGTTTAACAACCACAGCCGCAACGACAACCACAGGTGCAACTAGTACAAGCGCAAGTACATGGGCAAGGAGAGGCGCAAGGAGAGGCGCAAGGAGAGGCACAAGGAGAGGCATATGGAGAGGCGCATGGAGAGGTGCAACTAGAGGTTCATGGAGTGGCACAACTGCCTACAACGCTTGTTCCTCCAGAAGTAGGGGCACATCAGGAAATTGATATTCAAGCGGAGGCTTCATCCGAGGAAGCCACTCCTCCTGATGATGATCCATTGTCTTCCAGATCCCCAGCAAGAAAAAGGTCAAGGAGGGCTACTACTACTACTACAAGTTCTTCTTCAAGCCCCCTTCATTCTGATTACCTTGATCTTGATTGGAACCCACAAATTCAGTCTGAGAGTGAGGCACGCCATGAGCCGACAAAGGTAGCTAAGCCTAAAAGGAAGGTTCCTGCAAGGCTTCGACTTATGGGTGATGACGACGACCAAGAAGTGGTGTCTTCTGCTGCTGATGAACAGTCCGACGACGACCCAGTCATCACAGTCGTCACTCCAGCCCCAGCGGGCATGCAGCAGACAGACATTTTCACCCTATCCCGAATGGCTGCTGAGCGGGATGTGGGCAGCACGGCACTGGTACCACCACCAACGCAGTTAACTTCAACACCAACACGACCTACAGCTTCCATATTTTTTAGTCAGGAGGGCCGGCACGGACCTCCATCCAGCTCGACCTCCATTACCTTAAGTAGTGGTGCTGTAAGTGAACAACAGAAATGAATTCAGCCACGCCCATCCTCCACTTCATCTGGCATTGAAAGTCAAAGTAGCACCTCCACCACCAGCAGACATCTCCAGTCCACAGTTTGGGACTTCTTTACTGTTAGCGAAAAGGCGGAAAACATGGTCGTTTGTTCGATTTGTAAAGTATTAGTTAGTCGGGGTAAGCTTGGTACCAACCAGAGAGGTCATCTCAAAAAACACCACACTATTCAGTGGGATGCGCACCTAAGGAACATCCGGAAAGCCCAAAGTAGAACTGATCCAAATGTATCCATTCACATTGCATCTGATGCTGACTAGGGGCTGATTGTGCAGGGGGGAAGTCAAGAACCAACCGACATTTATTCTGGTACACCCAGTACCCTTGGCAGCAGCACTGCAGTGGTAGCGCCGACACCCTCTACCCCTGCAACAAGTATGAGGCACACTAAGAGTCTGGGAGAGACACCAATGCGAAAAACTACATCAATGAGACTAACTGGTTTGAAGAAGTCTGCATCATCATCATCACATAAAATGGTCCAGCCCACCATTAGAAGCATATTTTGGTCAGATGCGCCATTTGAACGCAACCACCCAATGGCACGTCTGTATAACGCAAAGCTGGCTAAAATGCTAGCGCTAGACCTTCTCCCTTTTTCCTTCCTGGAAGGGGTGGGTTTTCTAGAATTTGTGGCAACAGTCTGCCCTAAATGGAAGGTTCCTAGCCGGTCCTATTTTGCCAGAGTTGCGGTTCCAGCACTACATCAAGATGTGCTGGAGGTGATTGGGGCAGCTTTGCAGAAGAGTGCCGTTCACACTATCCACTTGACAACAGACATGTGGACCAGTTGCCAAGCCCTTGATTACATCTGCATCACTGCACACTGGGTCTCTTTTGCAGGGGTTAGAGACAAGACAAATGCAGGTGTTGACCCGGACACAGTTTTTCAAGCTACTCGGAAACATGGAACATTAGCCATGTTTGTCATGAAGAAAACTCATACTGCACCTAACCTTCTGGACGAGTTTGATAGGAAGGTCTCTGAATGGAAACATCCAAGAAAACGCATAATGGCAGTAATATAGTTAAGGCCATGCAGCAAGGCGGCTATTTCAGAGTGCCGTGCTTGGCGCACAGTATTAACATCGTGGTGCAAGATTTCTTGAAAAAAGAAAACACAGTCAGCAAGTTACTGACCACCTGCCGAAAAATCTGCACACATTTCAGCCATTCTTTTATGGCCCGGAAGGAGCTGAGGAGCATTCAACATGAACATAGACTGCCAGTCAAAGGACTCATCCAGGAGGTGGCAACACGTTGGAACTCAACCTTTTACATGCTTGAGCGTCTGTCTGAGCAGTGGGGGGTAATAAATGAATATGTCTATAAACTGGGTTCTACCATGAAAGACATGAGGCTAGAGTTGGAGGAATGGAAGCTAGTTGCAAGCCTGACAGACATGCTTTGTCCTTTTGAGGTCTTCACGCGTGAAGTCTGCAGGGAGGACTGTTCTTTGGGCAAAGCTATCCCATTGTTGGTCATGCTAGAGCATCAACTGAAGGTGGTGTCTTCAACGTTCCGAGATGATGCTGAAAAGCAAGACGCATATCAGTTGGCGGAGAGGTTATTAAGCCGCCTAGTTGACAATGCAAGGCTTAAAAACATACATACATACAGAACAACATTACATTTGTGCCACTATTCTGGATCCACGGAACAAAAAGGCAGTGGCCAGCAAAGCATTCATTCCTTTTGATGAAGCAGATGTTTCAAAGTACAAACATTGGCTAGCTGTGTCAGCCACTCGGTTTGAAAAAGAGCGGCAGAAAATTGAAGGAGCCAGCAGAAGTACAACTGAATCAGCAGGCCATCTAGCGTCAAGTTCCGCTTATGAATCTGTGGCCGAAAGGAGTCACTTTCCCTCACAGCCGTTAACATCACCAGCAGCAACTGTATCATCATCCTCACCTGCACCAGGCCCAGCCATAATATTGTCGGAAGCGGATTGACTAATTCATCAAGGGTTTGCTCGTTCCAGTGCTGCAAAGGCCACAGATGGCACGCAAAGTGGAGCAACTGTGGAGAACCTTGAGTCAATGGTGCAGGCTATCTGGATGACCCAACAGAGGTCTTTGTTAATCGGGACCCATTACTGTATTGGTATAGGAAAAGGCCTCTATGGCCACAGATCACCAACCTGGCTCTAAATTATTTGTCTTGCCCACTCGCAAGCGTGTCTTCTGAACGTGTTTTCAGTGCTGCTGGTGCCATTGTAACTTCAAAAAGGACCCGCCTCTCGCCCAAAAATGTGGAGAGGTTAACACTGATCAAGATGAATCAGCACTTTATACCACCAGATTACAAAATACGTGAATGCACGCAGGAAGAAGAGGATACCGACTTAGGTGACAGGAGTTCTTCTCTGTTAGCTGACCTACTCCCGGCTCAATCCATTGAGTTTGAGGACGAGCTCTACTTCCCTGACACCGAGGCCTGAAAATTACTTCCTTTTTTTTTGTCCTTATTCACTTTTATTCCTGTGTGTCTTTCTTTGTTTTGCAACTTTTACCACAACAAAACTCTCACAAAAAGTCCATCAGCAGCACTGTCTTCATCTTATTTTCCTTATTGATTTGAAGGTGCCGCAGTCTGCATTCCTGAGGTTCACAAGTTCACAATTCAATCATGCTCCTCTATCCTCCTCCTCCAGACTCCACCCATCCATTTCCCTCAAGGCAGATGGATGGATTACGAAGAATAAAGAAACTTTGTTTTCATAGGCGAGTACCCTCAAGTGGGACTGAAATTACTGACTGACTACATGCTTACTGATTGCTGACAGAGTTACTACTGAAATTGACAGGAGATGAAGATGCGGACAAAAAGTAGAAAAGGTAATGAATAATTGAGAAGATGGCATGCAGTGGACAGCAATGGCTGTCTGGCTCTGATGAAACCAATTGCTGTTTGTTTTTTGTGCATGAAATTAATTATATGTCTTGTCTTAGTTATTATTTAATCTTTTACACAGTAATTGTAACTCATGTCTACTACTCTGTTTCTTTTACCTTGTTTAATTCAAATTGTACTTCAAATTCAGGGGCCACTATGTTGAATTTTACAATATGCAAAATGTCCTTGGAGTGGACTCACTTGCCAATATACCATGATGATTGATTAAATAATATATCTTTTTTCTTTGCAGTCACTCACTGGGATGGATGGATCATCAGCGTCGGTTTACGGAAGAACTATGGCCAATTTGTGAGTGGCAAACAGGTAAACCAGTCTACAACAACTACTACAGCAGAACTACATGTCTGTCTATTCGTGGTATGTAGTGGTCGAGGGCGAGGCAGTGTACTGTTGTTGTTATGCCAGGCAGAGTCCACTCCAGACAGCAGTTCATGTAAAATTGGGGCTATGTGGCTTGCTGCATACAATTAGATATGCTTTGTCTATCTGACAAAGAGCCTAGGTATGCTACATCAGGTTGCTTCACTCAGTGGTGCCTGCCTTGACCATCTGCATGGCACTGCCTCAAGCTTGGGCCAAACATCCATTATGTTTGCGAAGGTTTTTCGGTTTTTCGTGAATCTCGCGAAATTACCGAAAAATCACAAATTCTTGAGCGTAACGGATTTTTGGCCCATGCTTGCGGCAGGGCCATGCAGACGGTCAAGGCAGGCACCACTGAGTGAAGCATCCTGATGTAGCATACCCAGACTCTTTGACACAGACAGACAAAGCATATCTAGGGTTTAGGGTTCAGTGCGATTTACTAGGGTTTTTGGGTTTCAGTTGGTAGGGTTCCCGCTGAGTCTGTGTCTCAGGGCCCAATACAGGCTCGTTCATAATGATGTTGGCAAGGTTTTAGGGGGTTTGGCGTTCTTTGGTCCAGAATTGGCAGAATTTTCGCATTTGCGGGCGAGTGTGTTTGGGTGAAAACTAAGTGAAAACTAGTCGTAGACCTTATTCTTCTTCTTCTTCTTCAAAAGCGCAGTGGTTAGATTTTGTTCTACCTTGCTGAGATTCTTGGGAATCGCTGGAACAAGTGTCCAGGTACGTTTCAAGAGGATCGAAGTAGTGGAAGTGCTGAAAACAGCAATTTTTTGTGAACAGCGCAATTTGCCATGTTTTGAATATACCAGTATTGCATGTTTTTGGGGCGCTGTTTGGGGGTATTCTAGATTTGTGGGGGTGGGTCGGGGGGGTCTTGGAGCACTGCTGAGAAGGTCTAATTTTGATTGCAAGTGGTTTCAAGAAAATCCATGGTGGAAAAGGGGGGTTTGGGCCTAGTTGCAGAAAGCGTTTTGGCACAATTTAAACTGAGGCCTAGCAGTATTGTGTGATTTGGGGGGGGCTGTTTGGGGGCTTCTGTGTTTTTGGGGGTGGCTTGGGGGTCTGGGAGCACTGCTGGGATAGTCTAATTTTGATTGCAAGTGGTTTGAAGAAAATCCATGGTGGAAAAGGGGGGTTTAGGCCTAGTTGCAGACAGCGTTTTGGCACAATTTAAACTGAGGCCTAGCAGTATTGCTTATTTTTGGGGGGCTGTTTGGGGGGGATCAAGGTTTTTGGGGGTGAGTTTGGGGGTCTGGGAGCACTGCTGGGATAGTTGATTGCAAGTGGTTTGAAGAAAATCCATGGTGGGAAAGGGAAGTTAGGGCCTAGCTGCAGGGCGCATTTGGAGTGATGTAACAGGTAGGCCGCAAATCTTTTGTCACATTTTCCATGTTTTCTTTTGGCCTGTTTGGGGGTGTTCCACTTTTTTGCGGGTGGGTTGAGGGGTCTGGGGGCATTGCTGGGAAGGTCTAATATCGGATGCAAGTGTTTTGGATAAAATCCATGGTGAAAAAGTTTTTCAGTTTTTGCTCACTTGCTTGTTTTTGGGGGGCTGTAGGGGGGGTTCTAGGTTTTTGGGGGTGGGTTTGGGGGTCTGGGAGTACTGCTGGGATAGTCTAATTTTGATTGCAAGTGGTGTGAAGAAAATCCATAGTGGGAAAGGGGAGTTAGGGCCTAGCTGCAGAGTGCTTTGGAGTGATTTTGACTGGTAGGCCTCAAGTTTTCTGTCACGCTTGTTTGGGGGTGTTTTACTTTTTTGCGGGTGGGTTGAGGGGTTTGGGAGCATTGCTGGGAAGGTCTAATATCGGCTGCAAGTGTTTTGGATAAAATCCATGGTGAAAAAGTTTTTCCGTTTTTGCTCACTTGCTTGTTTTTGGGGGGCTGTTTGGGGGGGTTCTAGGTTTTTGGGGGTGGGTTTGGGGGTCTGGGAGTACTGCTGGAATAGTCTAATTTTGATTCCAAGTGGTTTGAGGAAAATCCATGGTGGGAAAGGGGAGTTAGGGCCTAGCTGCAGAGTGCGTTTGGAGTGATTTTGACTGGTAGGCCTCCAATTTTCTGTCACATTTTCCATTTTTGCTTTTGGCCTGTTTGGGGGTGTTCTACTTTTTTGCGGGTGGGTTGAGGGGTCTGGGGGCATTGCTGGGAAGGTCTAATATTGGATGCAAGTGTTTTGGATAAAATCCATGGTGAAAAAGTGTTTCCGTTTTTGCTCACTTGCTTGTTTTTGGGGGCTGTTTGCGGGGGTTCTAGGTTTTTGGGGGTGGGTTTGGGGGTCTGGGAGTACTGCTGGAATAGTCTAATTTTGATTCCAAGTGGTTTGAGGAAAATCCATGGTGGGAAAGGGGAGTTAGGGCCTAGCTGCAGAGTGCGTTTGGAGTGATTTTGACTGGTAGGCCTCAAATTTTCTGTCACATTTTCCATTTTTTCTTTTGGCCTGTTTGGGGGTGTTCCACTTTTTTGCGGGTGGGTTGAGGGGTCTGGGGGCATTGCTGGGAAGGTCTAATATCGGATGCAAGTGTTTTGGATAAAATCCATGGTGAAAAAGTTTTTCAGTTTTTGCTCACTTGCTTGTTTTTGGGGGGCTGTAGGGGGGGGTTCTAGGTTTTTGGGGGTGGGTTTGGGGGTCTAGGAGTACTGCTGGGATAGTCTAATTTTGATTGCAAGTGGTGTGAAGAAAATCCATAGTGGGAAAGGGAAGTTAGGGCCTAGCTGCAGAGTGCTTTGGAGTGATTTTGACTGGTAGGCCTCAAGTTTTCTGTCACACTTGTTTGGGGGTGTTTTACTTTTTTGCGGGTGGGTTGAGGGGTTTGGGAGCATTGCTGGGAAGGTCTAATATCGGCTGCAAGTGTTTTGGATAAAATCCATGGTGAAAAAGTTTTCCGTTTTTGCTCACATGCTTGTTTTTGGGGGGCTGTTTGGGGGGGTTCTAGGTTTTTGGGGGTGGGTTTGGGGGTCTGGGACTACTGCTGGAATAGTCTAATTGTGATTCCAAGTGGTTTGAGGAAAATCCATGGTGGGAAAGGGGAGTTAGGGCCTAGCTGCAGAGTGCGTTTGGAGTGATTTTGACTGGTAGGCCTCAAATTTTCTGTCACATTTTCCATTTTTGCTTTTGGCCTGTTTGGGGGTGTTCTACTTTTTTGCGGGTGGGTTGAGGGGTCTGGGGGCATTGCTGGGAAGGTCTAATATTGGATGCAAGTGTTTTGGATAAAATCCATGGTGAAAAAGTGTTTCCGTTTTTGCTCACTTGCTTGTTTTGGGGGGCTGTTTGCGGGGGTTCTAGGTTTTTGGGGGTGGGTTTGGGGGTCTGGGAGTACTGCTGGAATAGTCTAATTTTGATTCCAAGTGGTTTGAGGAAAATCGATGGTGGGAAAGGGGAGTTAGGGCCTAGCTGCAGAGTGCGTTTGGAGTGATTTTGACTGGTAGGCCTCAAATTTTCTGTCACATTTTCCATTTTTGCTTTTGGCCTGTTTGGGGGTGTTCTACTTTTTTGCGGGTGGGTTGAGGGGTCTGGGGGCATTGCTGGGAAGGTCTAATATTGGATGCAAGTGTTTTGGATAAAATCCATTGGAAAAAGTGTTTCTGTTTTTGCTCACTTGCTTGTTTTTGGGGGCTGTTTGCGGGGGTTCTAGGTTTTTGGGGGTGGGTTTGGGGGTCTGGGAGTACTGCTGGAATAGTCTAATTTTGATTCCAAGTGGTTTGAGGAAAATCCATGGTGGGAAAGGGGAGTTAGGGCCTAGCTGCAGAGTGCGTTTGGAGTGATTTTGACTGGTAGGCCTCAAATTTTCTGTCACATTTTCAATTTTTGCTTTTGGCCTGTTTGGGGGTGTTCTACTTTTTTGCGGGTGGGTTGAGGTGTCTGGGGGCATTGCTGGGAAGGTCTAATATCGGATGCAAGTGTTTTGGATAAAATCCATGGTGAAAAAGTTTTTCCATTTTTGCTCACTTGCTCATTTTTGGGGGGCTGTTTGGGGGGGTTCTAGGTTTTTGGGGGCGGTCTGGTGGTCTGGGAGCACTGCTGGGATAGTATAATTTTGATTGCAAGTGGTTTGAAGAAAATCCATGGTGGAAAAGGGGGGTTTGGGCATAGTTGCAGAGTGGGTTTTGGCACAATTTGAGGTTAGGGTTCAACCTGGTAGCAGTATCGCATGTTTTTAGGGGGCTACTTGGGTGTGTTCTAGATTTCTGCGAATGGGTTCAGGGGTCTGGGGTCACTACTGGTAATGTCTAATTTTAAATGCAAGTGTTTTAAAGAAAATCCATGGTGGAAAAGGGGGGTTTGGGCCTAGTTGCAGAGTGCGTTTTGGCACGATTTGGAGTTAGGGTTAGCACTTCGCATTTTTTCCGGGGGCTACTTGGGGGTGTTCTACATTTTTGTGACTGGGTTCAGTGGTCTGGGAGCACTCCTGGGAATGTGTAATTGTGATTGCAAGTGGTTTGAAGAAAATCCGAGATGAAATTTTATTTTATTTTTTTCCAACATTGCATTTCTGCGGAGGGCTACTTGGTGGGGTTCTAGATTTTTGTGACTGGGTTTAGGGGTCTGGGAGCACTCCTGGGAATGTCTAATAATCATTGCAAGTGTTTTGAAGAAAATCCATGGTGGAAATGGGGTCCTTTGGGCCTAATTTCAAAGTGCGCTTTCTGCTTGATTTTCAACTAGGCCTCATCCCCGTCGCAGTATTGCATGTTTTTGGGGGGGTACTTGGGGGGGTTCTACAGTTTTGCGCCTGGGTTACGGGGTCTAGGGGCCCTCCTGGGAATGTCTAATTTTGATTGCAAGTGTTTTGAAGAAAAGGGGGGTTTGGGCCTACTTGCAGAGTGTGTTTTGGCACGTTTTGAACTTAGGCCTGTAGCACTATCGCATGATTTTCGGGGGCTAATTAGGGGAGTTCTACATGTTTGCAACTGGGTTCAGGGGTCTGGGAGCACTCCTGGGAATGTCTAATATTGAATGCAAGTATTTTGAAGAAAATCCATGGTGGAAAAGGGGGGTTTGGGCCTAGTTGCAGAGTGCTTTTTGGCACGATTTGAAGTTAGGGTTCAACCTGGTAGCAGTATCGCATGTTTATAGGGCGCTACTTAGGGGTGTTCTACGTTTTGCCGACTGGGTTCAGGGGTCTGGGAGCACTCCTGGGAATGTCTAATTTTGTTTGCAATTTTCTTAAAGAAAATCCATGGTGGATCCGCAGAATTCAACCATAGTTACTATTACTATCCTTGTAAAAGAGAACCAGGTTACGCACTTTTGCAGTGATGATTGTATATAATAATAAAAGTGTTATTTTTGCACGACACAGGGTACCTTAGATTTTTTTAACTAGTTCACTTCCTGTTTTTTTCCATAAAAAATTACAGGACGGCTTTTACCATGTGCCATGGAACAAACGATGAACTCAGACTTACCATTAGCAATCCGCAATTACTCATCAGGCAGCCAGTGGACAGTG
This sequence comes from Lissotriton helveticus, assembly GCF_964261635.1. Lineage (NCBI taxonomy): Eukaryota > Metazoa > Chordata > Amphibia > Caudata > Salamandridae > Lissotriton > Lissotriton helveticus. The sequence continues at coordinate 1,299,521,239 of NC_136067.1, read as the reverse complement.
TGTCTGGTCACCAATATTGATCGACGGAGCGCAAGATGGAATGGAGGAGTATATCGCGAATAAGAGGAATTGCTGGATGCATGCAACTTCACCAATTCAACAGGACAACTACAACATAAAGTTACAGTATTCTCTCTTAACTTCTCCTTATCTTTTAAATGTTATTGTTGTAAACTTGAACTTCTACGAATGTGACTAGGTGCGTTTCTTTGTTCTCTGCTTCAAAGTCATCTCTCCAGCTATTTCATACGTTTCTTTGCTATTTTGATAACTAACTTAATGTACTAATAATAAGTGTTTATTCTCTATGAGGGCAGAAAGGCAAGTGAAATTGCCTAATTAATGCAGCCCTGTACTAGTGTCAATGTCAAATTGTTTCCTCATACTTACTAATAAGATGTAGTAAGTACAACTTTTCAGTAACCTAACCATCCGTTTAGCAAACAACTTCATGCATGCAGTAGTGCACTACCTTTATGTCCCTTAAAAGATGTATGGATATCTTTGAATCCAAACATGTGTTTCTCTTCGTTTGTTGTTTGTCCATGCAGTGTTTTTTTTTCTTCTCTCCACAAAACTTTTCCCAAAAAAAACCCATTCCCATCCAATCTTCAAAAACCCTAACCCTCTCCACCCGGGCTGTGTGGTTTTTCATTGAGGTATGACTAAATGACAACAAGAAATTCCACACACTTGCAAGGGAGGATAAGGTCTAAGCAACAGAAAAATGTTGGAAAATGGAATTTCATGTGCGACATCGTGGATTGAGCATCAAATATCATGCTCGTACACATGACGAATCAAATGGTTAATTCTTATGTTTAAGTATCCTTTGCCTTCATAATATTTCTTATAGTAGCCATAGTCCACGAAACTAGTACTTATATTTAGAATACTTTAGCACTGCTTAGGCTACAATTTATAGCACTGTTCTGTAATGTACTATATATTGTACTGTTTCTAATGCTACGCTCAGCCACTCAATGTTTCATTTCCTATTTTTCATATGCTGCTACTGCCAGTGTGTACCACTACTACCCAGCACAACAATGATATTTCATCCATTGAGGATTCAAGTCACCAACCAACCTTAATCGCCATTTGCCATGCAGGCAGCCCTGTGGCTACATCTATTCTCAAACACGAATCACAGGTAAGATAAGCATTTTGGAGAGGTAGAATAATGGGCTAAGACTGGGAGGAGAGCAGAGACTGCCAGTACTACTAGTAAAGTACTAGTAGGGCTACTGAATTCACTAACTCGGTTACTGGTACTTTGGTACATTTCAGGACTAGATTTTTCATTCATGCTGGTAAGTTGGAAGAAACCAAACGTCCAGTAACCACCGCCCACCCCAATTTCCACCCCCCAACAGTCTTTAAAAAAGGGGCAAGGGACAGTCACTTCCTCCAGTGGTGTCGTCCTGTGGACAGCTGGTCTCGTACCTCACGCAGCTCTTTCCCGGAGCTGTTGCTGATGTTTTTCGCCCAACCGCTCCAGGTAGTCTACTCTTTTACAGAGGTGGTACTGACGTACCATCCAGGCTCTGGGGGGGGGGGCAGCTGATTGTGTTACGCTTTTGCGGCGGCGGCGGGAGGCTGTCGGGCCACGGCTCCGTTTGGCTGGAGGCTTCTGGCTGGTGGACCCGGGGGCACTGGAGAGGATGCAGTGGTTGCTGTCTCCTCCTCCTGCTCCCGAGCCCATAGCCGCCGATACTCGGCACAAATAGCCTCCAGCTTACGGGCCCTGGTCCGGACAGCCATCTCCTTTCTGGTGAGATTTTTCGGAGTAGCATCTATATGAAGAAAGAAAGAAAAATACTGTAGCCAATAGTCTTTAACATAAGTCAAAATATTTCAACGGAAAGTTGACTCTCAGTAACACAAGCAAGTAGCAAACACAGTATAAAATGTTGGCATGTATCTTTCCGCCGTCTTTGTAGGCCTGTGACATTACTGGGAGTTTCAGGAATTCCACTAGCAGGACTATGGATGGACTCACTACTACATACATAGTCAGAGAGTACTAAAAAAAGTCTTCTGTTTTTTTCTCTTGTTTTGCAAAAGAAATTACTGGTACGTGAACTTGTGGTAGCCGGCATGGCAGCTCACTCAGCTTGCACCCAAGAAAAACAGACACAAGCCATAATGACGCAGACTCATTGTACTTTAAGCAGTACATGCAGGTGGGGATAGGAAGCTTTTACTTTTCTATAGGGGTGGCACTGCCACTGCCCATACTCGATTACATCAAGGGCTACTGCTCAATGTGATGATATCTTTCGCACTGCCCCCCCGGGCCTTGACTACTACAAAAGAAGAACGAAGATTATTACATTCTGATCATATATCATTATCCTGCCGATCACATGATCTTTGGTTATATGATGGATGACTTTAGGTGCTTTGTTTTGATAGATTGATTGAACTACAGCGATAGTCCACCCATGACACAGCTGAAATAAAATTATTAACATAGGGAGTGTGTGTGGTACCCATAATTGCCGGAGGAAGGGACTTGACTTGATATAATATTGTCAACTATACAATACATACACAATAGATGCTGTGCTTGGAAAGTAAAGTACTGTACTGTTAGTCAAGGCATGGAGTATTTGTGAACAATCACAAACTCTAGTATTTGGATTTCCTCAGCTTTGCTACTCTGGCACGGACATGCTGTTCAAAGTGACAATCTTCATCCACTCAGCGTCTGCTCTACTACATTATACACATCTGCTATCGATGAAAAAAAAGAAGATAACACCCAGGCTTCCAAAGTACGTCTATCATTCTTCTTAATGTCTCAAATGTACGAAGTTTCCTTTTTCTCAACAACCAACTAACACCCGTTTCATTATATTTTGGAAACCACCGTCTTCTTCTCTTGACTTGCACTCAAAAACACCATTCTTTACAGTCATAAATGTTAAGTCTCGCTCGTCCTTCGTTTCACCCTTCTTTCACTTTTCGTTCTTCACATCCCTAAAGTACATCTGATATGACTTGGCTTCACGATAAAAGTGTGCCAGCTGAGTTGAAGTCAAATAGAGGGGGCCATTGCTTTCCCGAGACGTACCGCCGCTTATGCTATTACAAGTCAAGGTTGACTGTCTTCTCCGTGATAGCCAAAAAAGTAGTTCTAAATTAGTAACTGTTCTTAACAGTACAGTGTACTTGTACTAGTGTACTGTGTACTGTACAGTACATCATACACTCCTTTACAAGCCTACTCAAAAATTTCAATAAGTAAGGAGTATAATAACTTACCACCGTCCGCCGCCGCTGAGCCTTTCCCCCCAGCTCCTCCTGGTGGCGCCGCCACATCCGCCCCTAAAGTGGACCCCTCCGCACTGATGGCCCCGGCACTGGTGGTCATCTGTGCCGCATCAGATGTTGTGACGTCTAGAAAAAACATATCATATTTTCAGATGCTATACACAACCCCCTATTTCGTCTCGTAATGGAAGAAAATGTTACATAACACATTTTTTATTACTGGGATTGAAAAAAAGTAATGGTTTTGGGGAGGGTGTTAACTTTTTATATGCCTATTCCATTAAATGCTACACTTCTTAGGACAACTGATGAATGCTTGCTTAACGTGCACCATTTTTCTAATTACAGAAAGAAGATTTCATTGCCCTTCTGCCAACAGGACGATTCACCAACTACTAGTAAGTCATCACCAGCAGTACTTTAAGCACTTTAAAGAAGGTGGGGGCTCCCGCACAGTTATTCTGATAATTTCATGTGTCTGTTAACTATTACATTAAAGTAATTTGATTCATGGGAATGTTGTTTAAACTTTAACGTCATCTATCAGCAGTGCTCGCTCGGAACACTACACTATTAAAAATAAAGAAATCATTTTTTCATTTCTTAATTGAAAATAAAACTTTAAAACTAACAAACACTGTGTGGTTTTTGTTCACGAGTGAGTGAGCGGAAGGGTTTGAACTACTTCACTTGGCAGTCATGTTTCAGTGACTCAGATAGGCCGGGACTCGGCGGTAGTCTTCCTCTGTTCTTCTGGGTCATAAAATCATTGGTCAGATACACTAGATAGTCGGTCAGGGGATTGGGGGTTCAACTTCTGTTTGGACTGAGGTATGTGGAAAGTGGAACTGCACCTATCATCAATAACGTCCTATTTCTCTTCTCCATAGTTCTTTATGTGCAGAATAGTCCCTGAAACACTAGCGGTATGGTATGTGCTCCTAGCAAATCAAAAAGGCAACTGCTACCTTTTTCTTGGTGTAAACATTGACATTTTGTTGTTGGAAATTGTCAAAGCACTTACATTAGGAAGACTGGAATAGACAGCAAGGGCAACCCAGATGACTGCACTCAGTGCCTAGAGCTATTGCTGGATCAGAGTTTTGTTTAACACCGTTTGCCGACTGGGCAAGCTTAGCTACCTACACAGACCGGCTCATAATCATAAATAGTAGTAGCACAGAGAGTGATGGTAGAGGCAGGATAAGAATGTAGAAAGTAGTCTAGATTAGAAGAAGATCAAAGACTATTTTGTAAAAAATAGAATTAGGAAACAGTTTGTAATGAATAGGAGCTGTAAAAGGTAGGGAAGTATAAGTATTAATATAACATTAGAACAACTTACTGGGGCCAGCAGAAGAGCCTGCAAGGGACTAATCCTGTGACTGTCCACCTTCTTCCACCGGAGTCTCAATGGTGCTAGTCGCCTTGCCCCTGGGAGGTGCTGATGATCATGAAATAAAGAAACACAGCATGTATGATTGTTTTTTTTTTAATATTTAATTTCTTTGACCACAATCTAAAATTATCTCGGGGAAACAAATTAGCAACAATAGCACTACATGTATTTACCTATCTGATCTGGTCAACTAGGAGGATACTAGTACAGTATTGCTGGATTCGCAGACCATCTACCTGGAAAGTTATGTAAATCACTAACTAAACCAACAACAAAAAGGTTCTACTACGACTGCCAGCACTCAGCAGCACGCGACGTGACAGACACAGTCTGTCATCATGATTGCAGAGCACTAAAAAATGTCCTACTACTAATAACAAGTCATAATATACTCAACCTATCAATCCATCACTATCTCTTCTTCTTAGTGGCAGCAGGAGTACAAAGGAAGGACTAGACTTGAGTCTCTAGTCTCTCTAGCATTACGCAGTTCTGTAAAGTACTACACTCATACATATTCTCAGGCCAAATGAGCACAAAGTTGCAAACAAGTAAGCATAGTAGCAACGCCACTGAGGAGGCGAGCACCTGCAACCACAGAAGCTATTTAAACACTATTTTACCTGCAATGTAATCGAATAGGCAGCATTTTTGCTCTTCGGGAAAAACATATATTAGCAATATAACACAGAGCAGAAGAATACAAAGTAGTTAATAAAGAGCTACTCACCAAGGCCAGGGATCTCCACACCTAGCAGGTGGAGCAGGTCCTGCTCCCGGTCGAGGACGTCAGCCCACCGGTGCGTCGCTTGGTCGTAGGTGCGCCGGACCCCCGACTCCCTCCGCATGACCCGGCACACCTTATCCCACCGCTGCTGACGCTCTCGGAAGCCATACCCTTGACCGGGCCTGCCCCCTGCTGCCACGGTCTTAGGGAGGTGGCGCTGAACAAAATATATCAGGGTGGCCACCTCCACCGCGGCAAAAACCTCCCTGGCCACTACATCCACTTCCCTCAATCGCCCGCAAGGGAGACGCCTACGGGGTGCGGGACCCTTCCCCTTTGACTTGCCGGCTCCCTTTGCATGGTCCAGGCCGAAAGAAGAAAAGAATAGGGGGAAAAAAAATAAAAAATAAAAGAGAGAGCTAAACAAAAAAAGTAACAAAAAGTTGAAAAAAACACAAAATAAAGATCTAGACAAATAGAGAGATAGATAATGAGCAAAAAAGAGCAATAAAAGGTTTAAAGAAACAAAGGATTGCAAAGATTAAAAGAGGATAGAAAAGCCAGGCCCAGAACAATAGCAATGAATGAAAAACAAGATGGCCGCGCCCATTGAGGACGGCGTGGGTAAGTTTGCGCGATATTTCCCTCGCAAGCACGCAAACACACGGGCAAACTCGTAATAGCGCACCGCACACAACGCGAGATTGCCAATAGCGCCCGGAAACGGAAATACGCAACGCGCACAAGATAGCCACGCCCATGTACCACCGCATGGGCAACTTTGCGGTCGGTGCGCTGCAAGCGGTCCGCGAATACGCGAAATACCCGCGAACACCCAAATAAAAATCCGCAAATTCGCACGAATTTGCGGATTATGCAGATTGCGAATTCGATTTTGCGTGAATTCGCGTACCGCAAATTTGCAAATTTCGCCCATACTTAGTAAGGTCATATACCTGCTAATTGTACTCCATTTTTATTACACTAACAGCAAATAATGTAATACTATATTCTATTAGTGTAATAAAAACTTGACAGAAACCAAGGAGAGGGAGCCCCAACGACGTCCATGTGGACGAGCTGCCGGTGTGTTCAAGGCACTGATTCTTCTACCTTGGAGGCAAGCGCTTGCAAAAGCAGAGCCAGGAGTCGCAAGGGACAAGCCTGGGGTCTCACTACCGCTCCCTGATGACCCTGAATTGATGTCCCTGGCTACCTCTAGGTTTTGTGAATGACATAGGATGAATCTCGAGACAAGTTGAAACCCGTTAGCTGTACCATGTAATTTAAGCAGCAAAATCATCATCAAAACAAAGAAAATAAAGATTGCATGAAAGAATAGAGTTTTCCTTTTGCCTCGGATGCTGAAAATCATTACAACATAACTGAGTGATGCCTCGTGCACGTCATTCATGAAACTGAGGAGATGTAGTACTACTGTAAAATTTTTCAACTATTTCAACTAGTTTTTTATGTGCTTTGTTCATGACCTTTTCATCATGCACATTGATGTATTTAGGACTATATGTGATGATTTTAAATTGCAACAGACACTGGTGGATGTTTAATGAAACGGAAATTCCTTTTTATAATTATTGGCCTTTTAATAAGTGATATAGGAGGGTGCGCACGACTCGACCCAAGATGGCCGCCTAGTTGCGGAGTTCCGCATCCCGACAGGGACCACTGATGTAGTTTCTGCATTATCAATGTTGTTTCGGCTGTTTGTGGGTATTTTCTGATATTGGAAATCCTACTCCTCAGGAAGATGACTTCAGTGTGCCATTTCTTTATTGATGAACAGTTTTATTACAGATGAATCTCTCTGCCATATAGCGGCAGCCATTTTGTATTTCAGCCGGTTCATTTGTACCTCAAAGGAGCCCTACTCTCTTAAGGAATGCTGTTTTTTTAAATTTTTATGTACTTTCTCCTACTTTTCTCCTGTTCCTGAATGATATTTTGTCTGCTGGGAGAAGCCTTCGCCTATAGAGATTCTGCTACTTGTATGCTGCTTCACGCCAACTAATATTTTTCGTCACATAAGTAACTCTTAACAGCTTGTTGTGTTGGTCCACGGGCATGAGCAAAAACCTATTATGGTATACCAAAGGTCATCCTCCCAGCAGACCAACCTCTTGTTCTACAGGGAGTAATTCCTCATACCCATCTCAGGAAATGGCACAGTCAGCATCCTCTCGCTCTACAACTTCACCTACCATTGCGTCTAAGACACAATTACCCTCAACTACCCATAAAAGAGTTAAACAGGATCCCCCTTCTGCTCCGAAGTCTATGTCCCCTGTTTCCTTGGACATTGTTTTGGAGGCGATAAGACTGATTATTGAGGATACAAATTTCAGTTTACAGACTTTGGATAACAAGTGGTCAGGTATGGATTCTTGGTTATCTTCAGTGCAGCAACATATTAGTGAGGTACAGGACTCATCAGCCAGAATCACTTGCTTGGAGAAAGAGGTGGTACAACTAAGGAAATCATCTGAAGACCTTGAAAACAGAAATCAACGCAATAACCTCCGCTTATATGCCCTTCCTGAAGGCCTTGAAGGTGATGACCCTGTTACTTTCTTCACCACTTTTCTCCCACAACTTTTAGACCTACCTACACAACCAAATTAAACATTCAACAAGCACATCGACTAGGACAGAATCTATCTTCATCTTCTGCTCCTTCCAGACCGCGCACAGTAACTTTCATATTTCTGGAATTCACTCACCTTTTAAAAGTCATGAATGCAGTTTAATTAAAAACAGCTTTCTTGGTCTTGTGCAAAGTTGTTTATCTCTCAGGATGTCTCATCAGTTACTCCTAAACAAAGAAAGGAATTCCTAGGCCTTCACCCTGCTCTCTGTTCTCTTTGTGCACGTTATGGCTTATTCCACCCTTGCCTGTTTAAAGTCACCTTCTTGAACAGGACTTCTTCTTTTGAGGACCCTGCCAATCTCAGGAAATTCATCCATTCGCATTCCACGTCCTCGATGGAGATTGCTGGACCTTCCTCTCACACTTGAATTTTCAATTCTTCTGTTGCGTTTGATCTTTTTTGATTGTTTCAAAGCATGTTACTTTGATTAATTGACTTTTTATTCCCTATTGTTGTTTGTACAGGTTCTGTAGAGTTGAATGTATACTCGCCCTCTGTTCCTGCTCCTAATTATGTTAATATGGTGTCTCGGTGTGGTGTGTTGCCCCTTGTTGGATGTGCTGTCTTCGCTTGTCCATTGCCACTCCTCATTTTTTCCTCTTGTTCCCGTTTGAAGGAATGTATTACAGTTGTCAGAACTCTGACATGTACTGTCTCTCCTTCTTTCTTTTTTCTTTCCCCTCTCCTTCTTCCTTTTCAGTGATGTTTTCCCTTTTTTCTCTTGACAATATTGCAATTTTTTCTTATTTTATTTTTCTCTCTCATTATCTATACCTTTTCTCCATTTTGTATCCTATGATTCTTTCTCTATCATTTTTCCTCATTCTTACTTTGCACACTAATTTTCTTATACTGCTCTGCTATTGTTAATTTTATTGTTGCATATATAACGTTATTCTCTTCGATTCAGAGTTGTTACATGGAATGTAAAGGGTTTTAATAATCCTATAAAGAGGCAGATAATTATTTCCCATTTAGCCTCCTATAATCCTGATTTAGTCTTACTACAAGAGACTCACTTGACGAGGCTGAAGCTCTTAAGTCTAAATGCAATTGGGTTGGTTCAGAACTGGTTTGCCCACGAATACAAAAAAGAATGGTGTCATTATTTTATGCCATATAAAGTTGTTGTTATGCAAGAAATAGATACTGATGGTAGATGGATTTTTGTCAAACTACTTATTAATAACATTTCTTTAACTATACTTAATGTTTATGGTCCAACCCAATCAGATTACACATTTTGCCTACTATTACAAAGAAAGTGTATTAAGCACAAGGTTACATTTTTCATACTTGGAGATGATTGTAATCAAGTCATGGACCCATTTATTGATCGCAAATCCCAGGTACATTTTATTGCCCATAAAACTCACGAACAATTTCACAGTACAATCATGCAGACTCATCTCGTTGATTCCTGGAGCCTATGTAACCCAGATCAAACAGAATTTTCTTTTTTCTCCCCTCCACTTGGTTCCCTAACCCGCTTGGATTACGTCTTCCTCGCCAAACCCTTGGCTCAGAATCTCATTTCTTCTTCGATTGAGCCCACTTTGGTCCTGGATCATGCTCGGGTGGTTGTCAATTTTGATTTGCTTCTTTCCCGGTCCAAATCTTTCAGGTGGAGATTTAATTATTTTCTTCAATAAGACCCAGTGTTTTCCTCTTCATTCACTTCCTTTGCTGAAGATTTTTTTTCTATTAATGAAAATCCTTCTGTTTCTCCTGCCTTGGTATGGGACAGTTTTAAGGTTACTGCTCGGGGCTTCATCATTGATTTTGTATCCAGAAAAAAGAAACAAATCCTTATTCAACATAAAACTTTATTATCCAACATCAAACACTTAGAGCACCAATTCTATACTTCCTCCTCGGATTCCACTTTTCAGAAGCCTATCCACGCAAAGATAGATTTTAATAAAATATCTACTGATTAGAATTAGAATTAGAATTAGAAATAGATTTATTGAGCGCGGTTGCTGCCCAAGGGCGTCCAAGCGCTAAAATAAGAATTGGAGAGACATACTGAGTAACAGATTAGAGCTCGGAGGCTTTGGCGAATAATAAAGTCTTCAGCTTTTTACGGAATGAGAGCAGGTCCGGGTTGGAACGGAGTGAAAGGGGGAGGGTGTTCCAAAGTTTAGCTGTGTTCAATGAGAACAGCCTACCCCCGGATCTAGCTCTCTTCACTCTGGGAACCACTGCCAGGAAAGCCTTAGTGGAGCGGAGGTTCCTATTTGGGTGATAGGGGATGACAAGGTTGTTGTTAATTGCGGGTCCTGTTTTCCAAAAGGCCCGGTGCGCAATGCACAACGCCTTGAATGTCACCCTGTGCTTGATTGGTAGCCAGTGAAGGCTTTTTAATGCAGGTCTGGCTGACTGGGCTCGTGGAATCAGTAGCAGGGTGCGTGCTGCGCAGTTCTGCACCACCTGAAGTTTCCGGAGAGTCATCTCGGGAGCTCCTACATATAGGGCATTATTTGAGTCCAGGCGGGACTGGATGAGGCCTTGTACTGCCACTTGGCTTCTAGAGGAAGAAGTGGAAGAACTTTCCTTAGGGTTTTAAGGATGCCAAAGCAGGTGGCGGACAGCTTAGTAGCCTGGGTGGAAAAGGAAAGCTTCCTGTCCAGCCACACTCCTAGGCTCTTGACGCTTTCCTTGGGGGTAGGGGGGGTGCCCAGGGCTTGGGGCCATAGGGAGATGAAAGGTATCGGCGAGGCTGGGCCCAGCTGCAGGAGCTCCGTTTTGTCCCCGTTCAGTTTAAGGGAGGAGCTGGTCATCCACTCCTTAACATCTTCTAGGCAGCTCCGCAGGCCTCCATGGAGTTGACTGATGTTCTCTTGGGCCAGTGATACCACTAGCTGAGTATCGTCGGCGTACGACACAATTTTGATGCCGTACGGTTCGACGATCCCAGCCAGTGGTCTCATGTAAACATTAAATAGCACAGGGCTCAAAGAAGAGCCCTGTGGTACTCCACAGCTGAGAGGCTTGCTGGTTGATATTATGTCGCCATCGAAGATCTGGAAAGATCTATCGGACAGGAAGGAGTCGAACCACCTTAGAGCGTCGCCTGAGACTCCGATGTCCCGGAGACGGTTCAGCAAGGTGGCATAGCTGACCGTATCGAAGGCGGCGCTAAGATCAAGGAGGATCACTGCCACTGATCCTCCCTGATCCAGCACCCTTCGGGATTCCTCGGCGACCGCTAATAAGGCAGTTTCGGTGCCATGTTTCGGCCTGAAACCTGTCTGGGATACATCCAGTAGAGAGTGATTTTCAATGAACTGGACCAGCTGGCCATTTATGTATTTTTCCAACACCTTGCCAACCCAAGGGAGGAGTGAAATGGGGCGGTAGTTGGAGTGGTCATCGGGGTCCAGGTTAGGTTTTTTCGGCAATGCCCGTACCATGGCTTGTTTCCATGCTATAGGAACCGTACATGAGGCTATGGATGTATTTAGGAGTTCCAGAATAACAGGCAAGGTGGCTGCATGTGCTTTTATCAGAACTTCTGGTGGGGCTGGGTCACGCGGGGAGCCTGATTTAACTTGGCGTGCCATTCTGCCGAGGGTGTCGAGGTCCAGGGGGGGGAAGTGCTCGAGGATTGACTGTTCTGGGGGAGGGAGGATTCTAGGGGAGGGTAGGTCGGCTGTCTCCGGGGCTGTGGCTCCCGTTTGAAAGGTGGAGTATATTTTCAGGACTTTGTTATGGAAAAAGTCTGCAAGCTCGTTGCATTGGTCTTGGGTTTTGCTCGGAGGGGGGGCGGTATTGACACTTGAGCAGTGTTTTATTATCTGAAAAATTTCCCTGGGCTTAGATTTAGCCTCTAGGATTTTATCAGAGTAGAAGGTCGCTTTCGCCGTCCTAATCCCATCTCTATAAGCCTTTATAGCCTCTTTGTAGGCTACCTTTTTTTCCGGGAGAAAATCTAAACGCCAGGCTCTTTCTCGTTGCCTGCAGCAGCGTTTTAGTTCTCTTAAGGAGTCGGAGAACCAGGGCGCAGATTTATGCATTCTCTTAGATGAGGATCTCTGGAGGGGAAGGATCGTATCCAGTGAGTTAGTAATCCAGCTGACATAGTTTCCATTTGCTACACTGGGGTTTGAGCAGGGAAGCGGGCGGGTAGCGTCCAAGCTGTACATCCAGGATTCCAGCTGGAGTTTTGACCAGTTCCTCCTGATTGTTATCCGGGGGGGTAGCTGGGGGACCTTGTGGATGGCCCAAGAAAACAGAATCAAGAAATGATCTGACCATGGGAGGGGGATAGGATGGTCAACAGTCAGATCGCTACAGCTGCTAAAAATTGGATCGAGCAAATTGCCCTTCTCATGGGTAGGAGCTGTGACCAGCTGGGATAGCTGAAGAGCTCCAAGGTCGTCTATTAGCTCCTTGGCAATATTATCTGCGGGGGAGTTAAAATGAAGATTTAGATCTCCTAGGACTGTGTAATTAGCCGCAGATAAAGTTCTTCTCGCTATTATCTCCGGGAGTGACCTATGGAACAATTTTGTTGGATCAGGGGGGCGGTAGATCAACGTACCCGAGAAGGAAGTGTTGGCGTTGAACTCAATGCAGAATTCCATGCTTTCGCACTCGGGATACTCTCAGCTGTGGTGCGACAACGGTACTGGTCTTTAAGAATGACAGCCAAACCGCCGCCTCTTCCAACTGGTCTATCTAATCTGACAATGTGGTATCCACTAGGTAGAGCTGCGACTATGTCTGGGTCAGATTGAGTGGAGAGCCAAGTCTCTGTTAGAAAGATAACATCTGGCTTGCGCTCCTCTAGCAGCATGGACATTTGAGTGCCATGCTTTGGCAATGATCGACAATTTAATGCCAACATGCGATATTTCTGTACCGAGGGGCCTGCCAGGGTGTTTTGGAAGGAGTGTTTGCATTCGGAGCAACAGGGAGGAAGGGATGTGGCTGCGAAAGTGCGGTTACATAAGGCAGTAGCTCTGCTTCCTATGAAGCGTAGGGCCGCGGGGCTGTAAGTCCTGACCGAGGGTACGGGTGAGGCAGGGGGGGTGGCCCCTGGTCCCGTCTGGTCGCGGACGGGCGCAGACGGGCTTGCCTTAGGCGCTCCCGCTGCGCTCGTCCGCTGCGCTTACGTGGGACACACATTTATGGAGAGAAAGGGTGGGCGTGGCCTCGCGTTTCCCAGCGATGGCGTCCGTGTGCCAATTCCCTTTCCCAACAGCGCTATGTTCCGCTGGTTATGGGTGTCTGCTTGGCGGAGAAGTGATTGCAGTGACTGGGGGTAGGTGCACAAGTTTTAAAATACAATTAAATCACAATTTTCAATTTTTAAAAAACGAGCGTGGTGACACCTCCGGCTTCCGCCTCAGAGGTCTAACAATTCCAATGCGCGGCGCTCTTGATCAGCGCTTACATATGGTGGGAGGTGGGCGTGGCCTATCGTGTGGGCGTGGCCTCGCGTTTCCCAGCGATGGCGTCCGTGTGCCAATTCCCTTTCCCAACAGCGCTATGTTCCGCTGGTTATGGGTGTCTGCTTGGCGGAGAAGTGATTGCAGTGACTGGGGGTAGGTGCACAAGTTTTAAAATACAATTAAATCACAATTTTCAATTTTTAAAAAACGAGCGTGGTGACACCTCCGGCTTCCGCCTCAGAGGTCTAACAATTCCAATAATGATGCCCTGATAATGCCTCCTTTACTTTGCTTCGTAGTAGCGCCCGGTATTATGGTGGATGAAACAAAGTTAGTTCACTCAAGAGAGAGTGCTAATAGATTCCATTCAGTAAACAGATGGAAAATATCTTTTGAACGATCAGGACATTCTAGACGAGTTTACAAACTTCTATAGAAATGTATACACTCCAGAAACATTCCCATCTGATTCTCCTATCGACAATTATCTTAGTATTGTTCCTCCCCCTTCTCTACAGATCTTGACTTTACTTCCTTTGACATGGACCTTTCTCTCCAAGAAATTTCTACTTCTCTGACCTCCTTAAAGAAAAACAAATCCTCTGATCCTAATGGTTTTTCTGCTTAATTTTATCTTCATTTTTCAAATTTGCTGCTCCCAAAAATCTTCAAACTCTTTCAATACTTTTGTACTACTGGTGTGGCGAGTGGCACTTTCTTGGAGGCCTCTGTTTGTCTTATTCATAAAGATGGCAAAGATCCCAAATTTTGCAAGAACTATCGCCCTATATCCTTGATAAATATTGATTATAAAATGTTCGCTAAATTACTAGCATTGCGTCTTGAATCTGTCCTACCACATTTAATAGGTTTAGAACAGTCTGCTTTTGTCCAAGGCAGAATATCCTCTGATAACTCTCTGTGATTTTTTTATGTTTTGAATAAGGTTTCTACTCTATCCTATACTTTAGCGGCGATCTCTATCGATGCAGGAAAGGCCTTTGATAGGGTGGACTGGTCTTTTATTTTTAAAGCACTCAGATGGCATGGTTTTGGCCCTAAATTAATTTATCGTATCTCTTTACTTTACTCAACACCTACTGCGTCCACCCATAGTTAATGGTCATGTTTCAGAATGTTTTTCACTTCATCGTGGTGTTTGACAGGGTTGCCCACTATCTCCTCTTTTATTTATTTTATCTCTTGAACCTTTTCTATCTCATATCCGTCAGAATACCTCTATTTTTGGTTCCCTTTATGGAGATTGCCACTAGAAGCATTCTGCTTATGCAGACGATATCCTACTTTTTATCTAAAACCCAGTACCCTCTATTCCCCCCGTTACTGCAGGAACTCTCAGATTTTTCAACGGTGTCAGGTTATGAAATCAACTCTGACAAGATGGAGATTCTACCAATTACCAAGTTTTGCCTCAAGCCACACTTTGATTCAACTGGTTTTCATTGGAATAGTTCTAAAATAAATACCTTGGTATATGGTTAACTAACTCCATTTCGGATTCCGTCAAAATGAATATGAAAGAAGCTCTCGATCGTATCTCTAAACTTCTTTCTTCTTGAAATCCTCTTTTCCTTTCCTGGTGGGGTCACCTTTATTCTATCAAGATGATGCTCACTCCAATCTTACTATATTTCTTTTCAATGATTCCATTTCACATTCCCCTCACCTATTTAAAAAAATAAACTCTCTTCTTTACAAATTTTTGTGGAATAATAAAAAACCTAGAATTTATCTATCTCATCTTAGAAAACCAAGATCTGTCAGAGGTTTACATTTTCCAGACTTCAGGTTATATCAGAAGGTTTTCTGTATAAAACAAGCTTTTTACTGGCTTCTTAAGGATACTTCTCATTTTAACCCTTTATGGGTTACTGTCGAACATTGTTTATTTGCCCCTTTTTTGACCAAAGAGATTCTCACTTTTACTGCCAAGACCATTCTCACATCATTTCCACTGTTTAAACACACTTGCTCACTGTTAAGGCCTCACTATCAACCAAACATAATATCTAGAAATACTTTTCTGCATCTCCTCTTTGGTATAACCGTCTCATTACCATTAATATTAGACCTTAGTTTTGAAATTCCTGGATAATTTAAGGCATTATCTGGGTTCAAAATTTGTTTGACGGCATATCTCCTTGTTCTTTCCCTCAATTTCAAGCCAATTTTAACTGGCCTTGCTCATTTTTGTATGCATTTTTGATACTTATGGAAGTGATTCTGAGGTTATTCTCTTCCCTTCCTCCTGAAGATTCTTTGCTTCACAAGATCCACTTCTTAAAATGCTGTTGTTACTTCCAAAAGCCTCCTTAATTTATAAATACTTCAACTCCACTGATCCGGAGAGTTCTAAGACTAAGATGGTACTCGCTTGGGAGACAGAATTGGGTTGTGAGTGGAGCACTGATATATGGAACATTATCTGGGCTAGATCGTTAAGAATTTCGAGATCTGTATCCACCACTCGATCTACGTTTTAACTATATCATAGACTGTTTTGGCTCCCATCTCCATAGGTAATTTTGCACACACTAATAATAAGACTTGTTGGCACTGTGATTATCCATTGGCGACGTATCACATCTCCTTTTTTAATGCCCCGCAGTAGCTTCTTTTTGGTTACACATTTGGTCCTGCCTTTCAACTATTTTTAATTTACATATCCCTATATCAAGTGTTCTTATCTGTATGGGAAGTTTATCAGAGTCCTTAAGTTTATTATCTCACGAAAAAGGGCTGCTTGATCTGATGTTAGCCTTGGCATTTCAACAGATTACAATGAACTGGAAATGTTCAAACAAACTCTCAATTAAGTCTTGGTGGAATACTGTATGCCACTATCATAGATTGGATATTGCTTTTGCCCCCTTTTGCAATCCATATGTAAACAGAGATGCATTTTGGTTACCGTTAACTATTTATTTGAATAAGATTTCAATCACTCAAATTTCCCGTATTGGTTCTGAAAATTTTCAACCTTCATGATTTCTTTGTCCTCTTTTTCTCTTTTCTAACATTTAGTAGTGTATTAGTCAGATGTTAACTATACCCTTCTTGTTCTTTAGAATGTTATTGCTATTTGATTCTTAGCTCCAGAGTATATATTTTCTTCCCCCTTCTCCTCTCTCCCCCCTCCCCCTCCCCTTTCCTGTATAATTCCTAAAATGCTTTCTACTTTGTTTTATTCCCTATTTCCATTTCATGTGTTGGATATCATCCACCTTGTTATATTTGGGCCCATGTTTTATAAATATCATATATTTAATAAAGCGTGGTGTAAATTGTGTAAGTGTCTAATGCAATGAATAAGCCAACTTGCAAAATATAATGAAATGCCTTTGTCAGTGATACTTCAAGGTCCATTAAAGCCGGTCAGTACTTTCCATTCTATCTTGTTTCCTGTATTTTTGAGAAACTCATCAAGTTACCTGCATTTTAAATGCTATTTCAGCAGTCACTTTATGTATTTTTACATTGAATGTGTTCATTTGGCTACAGCAGGTGGGGTTTTTAGAGTTTCAGATAGGTTGGGCGCACTACCTAGTGTGACTGTTTGGTGAAAAGAAGAGACTAGAATTGGGTAGTGATGCGTACAGGCGGGCGGAAAAAAAAGACCCCTTAACCGCTCAAATGTAAGTTAGAGATCAAACCTACAAGACAGTAAAAATGCTGCAATGCCCTCGCACACACAATACAAAGTATCACAACCAGCCACAGGCTGGTTGTGGAATCAATAAAATCTACATCTATCTTCCAAGGATACTGTACTGTATTGCAATTGTCTGTCTGGCTCTGTACATGGAATGTTTCTGTAGACCTTGCCTACTGTATGGTGATACTTTGTATTGTGTGTGCGAGGGCATTGCAGCGTGTTCATTTGGATGGCTGGATCAGGACAGCTCTTAATGTCCTGTCTAACTTCCAAATTTGACAGTCTGTTACTTGTTACTTGTTACAACAAAAAAAATCATATCAGCTCCTGTTTCAAACACATCTTCCATCAATAAAAATGTCTTTCACTTTTTTTAAATGTTGCATTTTTTTCCTTTGCTTTCCAAGTTGTTTTTCCGAATAAGGCTGTACTTTGCTTTAGACCAGCAAAAAAATTATTAAGTGATATGTATGGATGCGAGTATTAAGATTTCATGCTGATGGATGTTTTGCTTTCCCGTTGGCTTCACCATTTTCAGAGCTATTTATTTTTTCAATGAGTGTGAAATTCCATTGTCTACTGTTTCTAAACTTTCCTTCTAATTTTGTTTTTGTACATTTAGAAAAAGTTGTGAATTTCTTTCCTGCAGGGTGAAAAATTTCAGTGGCACTTCTTTATTGTTTCAGCAGCATGCACTTAATGCATCAATAAGTCAGGATTCGTCTCATCTGCGGTAAATTATCTATCAGGCGTTTCTCCATAAAGTTCTCATTGGTGCTAAGTATGCGTAATATATTTAAAAAAATCTTTAGTCCTATCTTGCAATTTGATTTTTTGCTGAGAAAGGGCTTCAGTTCGTTTTTAACACTTTTAAGTGCATCACAGCAAATATTTAATGATTTCACTGTCTCAATAACATATTTGTATAAAAACACAAACAATTGAAAAACTCATAAAAGCTTAATATAGCACTGTCTTTTTCATCCCTTTAGAGATTTGATGAAAACCCAAAGGTCATAGGTTCGAGTCCTGGTCGATCAACCTGAATTTTCATTCTTCTGAGCTAGATTCAGCTGGGTCCTAATTAACACCAGTGCATAGAAAATAGAAAAATGATAGAGTGTACTTTATAAATGTAGTTATTACTGAGCAAAATACTAGCCCTGCAAGGTCGGTTCCATAGTAGAAAGCCATGTGATAATGGAATGGAAAATAACTTATATAGCGCAAAACTGCCACCCTACGGGTATCCTGGCGCTTGGTTGGAATAACATCAAAGACAGCAAACTCAAGTGTCAATATCCGTAGCGCTAATAGGTGTTCCTAGGAAAGAGACAGGTTTTAAGGTTCCTCCTGAACCCTGTCAATGAATTTTCTTGTCTAAGGTGCAGGGGCAGCCCATTCCATAGATGTGAGGCCAATATTCCGAAAGCTCTACCCCCCTTCTGGGACTTTTTAAATCTGGTAGTTGTGACCAGACTGGTATTAGAGGATCGGAGCTGCCTACTTGGATTATAACAGGTGAACATTTTTAGCACAGGGATAGGACCCTGCCCATGTGTTGCCCTATACACGATACAGAGAGATTTAAAATGAATTCTCTCCCTGATGGGTAGCCAG
This sequence comes from Lissotriton helveticus, assembly GCF_964261635.1. Lineage (NCBI taxonomy): Eukaryota > Metazoa > Chordata > Amphibia > Caudata > Salamandridae > Lissotriton > Lissotriton helveticus. The sequence continues at coordinate 1,299,502,473 of NC_136067.1, read as the reverse complement.
TGGAGATCTTTTAAGGCTAATGCCGTGGGTGACCCATGTTGTCTGTTTAGCGTCAATTTTGCTGCCACTGCCTGCACCCTCTGTAACCTCTGCACAATGTATAATGGTGCTCCCAAATATAGGGAGTTACTATAATCTAACCTGCTCAGTATTACACTTCTCACTACGAGCGGTCGAGAATCTTCAGGGAGTAGGGGGAGGATTTTGCGCAGTACACGTAGCAGAGACAGGCACACACTGGCAGTTTTGTCGGCTTGTATGTCCATCTGGAGGTTTTCATCAACCATAACTCCCAGATTGCGTACTACTTTAACCGGAAACAGAGTTTCATTCTCTGTGGTGAGTTTAAAATCTATTGGCAGAGGTCGGGACACTCTAGTAGCTGGACAGAACACCACCTCAGTCTTTCCTCCGTTCAGCTGTAGGGAGTTTCTTCTGAGCCAACTTGCAGTTTGAGACATACACTTCTGAAAGGTGTCCATGGACACCGCTTGCTTCCCCTCCAAGGAGAATATCAGTTGAGTGTCGTCTGCATAGCTGACCAGGTCTACCCCAAAGGACTTAATAAGGGGAAAGAGAGGACATAAATAGATGTTGAACAAAATTGGGTTTATTGCCGAGCCCTGTGGCACCCCGTGGTGTACTGGGGACATGTCAGAGATAAACGGTGTAAAAGATACAGCTTGTTGTCTTCCTGACAAGTATGATCGTAACCATTGCAAGGCTCAACCTTTGATCCCCACGCTTTCCAGTCTCTCAACCAGCATGGCCCGGCTCCCCCTATCAAATGCGGCTGACATGTCCAGTAATACAAGGACCGAGGAGTTACCATGGTAGCGTGCATTCGCAGGTTATCCGTTGCCGTGACCAACGACGTCTCTGTCCCATGTCCCGGGCGAAAGCTAAATTGATCCCCATCCAGCAAGAGGTTGTCCTCGAGATGACGTGACAACCTTTTGCTGACAATCTTCTCCAGGATTTTAACCGGATAGGGCAATAGGGAGATGGGTCTGAAGTTTGCTGGATCAGTGGGGTCAAGGGAAGTTTTTTTCAGCAAGGGTGTTACGACTGCTTGTTTCCAGTTCTCAGGAACTACCCCTTCCTCCAGTGACTGACAGCAGATCTTCCATAGCCCGTGGAAGGTATCTTTACCCAGGGCCTTCCAGATCTTATGGGGAAGCGGGTCTAAGGGGGAGCTTGACGCAACACTTAGAGCGAGCTGGTTAAATAAATCCTCCGAAGGGGCATGAAAGATGTCCAGTGAGTTGGTACTCTGGGAGAGGATGTCAGGCGACAAGGCCAAGTCCTCTGGGGCATCAGATTGAAGTTTACCAACAATGTTGGTTATTTTATCCCTGAAAAAGGAAGCTATTTCGCCACAGAGTTCCTGTGATGCCACTACCTTGTTGCTTGCAGAGGCTGGGCTGGAAAGCTCCCTAACGATCTTAAAGAGGGCTTTGGTGCTATTAGGGGCTTGAAGAATGGCTTCAGCATAATGCTCTGCTTTGGCCCTAGCAATCATTTCCTTATAGTGGGTCTGAGCCCGTTTCAGTGCTTTTTTATCAGAGTCCCAGTAGGCCCTCCTCCATTTCCTCTCTGCTCTTTTACAAGCTTCCCGCAGCTGCTTCAGTTCGACATTATACCAGGGAGCCGAGATTTTTTTCCTAAGTTTTAAGCGTCTTACTGGGGCTACTACATCAAGAGTTTCCCCCCACCGCCTTACAGTAGGTCAGATAGTTTCCCTCTACCGAAGAGGAAGAGGAGAATGACAGTTGATCCTGAAAGGGCATTTATTTAGACCCAGTTTTTTACCACCTTGTTCCATTCTCTGGCCTTCCTAAAAAGCGAAGACTGGTTGTTTTTATCCAGTGAATTGGGTAGTTTGATTCGAAAGTGAATCAGGAAGTGGTCAGTCCAATTTTGAGGAACAATATCAACCACCTCCGTCTCGGCCTGATTTGCAAACAGGATATGTCCTCCAGTATGAGAAGGTTGCATTACCAGTTGTTGGAGCCTAAGATTCTCACAGGTATGCTTTAGGTCCCTTAGATGGTTATCTAGGCTTCCATTAGCCCATAGGTTAAAATCTCCCAGTACCAGCATGCGTGCGTGTGTTAAGCTCAGATTGATAATAGAGTTGAGCAGGGCCTGGTACTGGGTGTCTGCCCCCGGGGGTCTATAGCAAAGTATGCCTGTGAGTAATCTACCTTTGGTTTCCTGGAGAGAGAAACCCAATCTTTCAATCTCTGCAACCTCATCAGTCTGCAGAGGTGCAAAGTCCCATTCCTCCTTAAAGATTACCCCAACCCACCCTCCTTTTCTTGCAGTCCGCGGCTTATGAACATTTTTATAACCAGCAGGGCAAGCAAGACCCAAGTGCACCCCTGACTCTGAGGTGATCCAGGTTTCAGTTAGAAAGAGAGCATCCAGCTTCATAATTTCCAACAGAGAGGAGACCTTGTGGTGATGTTTGTTCAAAGATCTACAATTGATAAAACCACACTTGAGTGTATTCTTACATTGGTCCATGCCAGTGGGTGAGTGGGGAGCCCTTTCCCTCTTATCTAAAGAGAGTGGATGTTCCCTGGTGTATTCAATTATTTCCTGGTGGGGGCTGCGGTAGGCAGCATGGCTGGCGCTGTGTGCGGCCGGTGCGCGGACGGGCGCAGACGGGCTTGCCTCTGGCGCGCCTCCACCGCGCCATCGGCGTGGGCACACTGCGCGCTTGCATTGCCAGCTCTTAAGTAGGCAAGCAGGTGCCTGACCGCTAGAGCACAGCCCCTGACGTGTGGCCGAGCCCAATTTCCTCACCCAAGATGGCACTCACGAAAAAACGCCCGCCACTCTGTTCCCACTAAAGCAGTGGGATGTGGGCATTCAATTTTAATGTGCCGTTAAGAGTAAACAGCTCATAAAACAAAAAGGCCAATATTAAAAGCTTCGAAACAATTTCGCAATTGTGGCTATACATTTTTTACAGCAAGTGACACGAGTACAATAGATAAAAATTAGCAAGCAGGTAAACTCCTCGCCGAACGCACTAAATAGTCAGCTGTCTTTGTTGCTTCACGGTAAAATTAACCGCCCGCCTGTATTGCCAGCTCTTAAGTAGGCAAGCAGGTGCCTGACCGCTAGAGCACAGCCCCTGACGTGTGGCCGAGCCCAATTCCCTCACCCAAGATGGCGCTCACGAAAAAACGCCTGCTACTCTGTTCCCACTAAAGCAGTGGGATGTGGGAATTCAATTTTAATGTGCCCGTAAGAGTAAACAGCTCATAAAACAAAGGGCAATATTAAAAGCTTCGAAACAATTTCGCAATTGTGGCTATAAATGTTTTACAGCAAGTGACACAAGTACTATAGATAAAAATTAGCAAGCAGGTAAACTCCTCGCCGAGCGCACTAAATAGTCAGCTGTCTTTGTTGCTTCACAGTAAAATTAACCTCGCCCCTGTATTGCCAGCTCTTAAGTAGGCAAGAAGGTGCCTGACTGCTAGAGCAGTAAGAGTAAACAGGTAAGAGTAGAACGAGTTTACAAGCATGTCAACACACATTTTTAGTTTATTTTGGTCAGTTAATACATGTTACTCCACATGCACAAAGAGGCCATGGATTTGATTGTCAAGGTGAAAGAAGGGCAGAGCTTTCCACGTAAATTTTTTGCTCTGCAATTTTCCTCCTTTGCCTACTTGTATTTCGCATTTTCTGACATTGCGACAGCAGAAGATACAATAGGGCAGATTTACAAGCCTTTTGCGCTGCCAGTACGTCATCTTTTGTGACGCATTGGCAGCGCATTTCACTGCCCCATATTTACAAGGACAGGAAAAGCCACCCTGCATGGCTTTTCCTGTACATGTAAATTCGGCCCTTTTACACGCAGCACTTTGCACGAAAGGGGCTTTCATTGTGTGTTGCTGTGGGTGTTCCCATGCAACATCCATGGAACCACACACATTTCCAGATTTACGAGGATTCGTAAACCTGGAAATGCATCAGTATGCTAAACCACCCTAGGTAGCGAGGCGCAACGAGGAGAAATGTTTTAATTTTTCCTCATTTTTTTCCTCTTTCAATGCCTTCTACATTCTACAGCATGCATTGAAAGAGGAAAATGCCTGAAGTGATTGTTTTTGTGCAGGAGGGTGCAAGGATGCCTGTGCCAACGCTTGGCAGCTGTTTGTGCGCTAGCGCAGTGAAGAGCACAGGAATGAGACATATCATTGTCGGTAGCAGTCGGTGGTGGGAGTGCAGCCGGGCGGTGACGTGGGGCGGGGAAGGGGCAGGGTGGGGGGTAGTAAACTACGGAATACAGCCAAATACAGATAAGTAAACATCTAAATAAATAAAACAAATTTCGTTGCACGCACTGCATCGCATTTGGGGATGCAGTGCGCACAACAAAATTTGTTTTATTCATTTATATCTTTTCATCCTCCTTGTTTCTTTCTTTACTGGCTTCTCTTTTGTCTTGCTTTCTTTGCCAGACCTATTGGCTTTGCCAAGGATTGTTTATAATTCCTAACAAACTTTTTTTCTCTACTTTTTCCTTGCATAATTCCATGAGATTATTTGACAAATGTAGTGATTTGTACTTAGTTTCTCACTTATTTATAAAACATGTGCATCTATAATGCCATATCAATGAACTGCAACAAGAACAAAGATGAATTAAAGAAACAGGCAGCACTGTTTTATGTAACATGGTGTAGGGAGCCTGCAACAGACAAATGTTTAACATTGTAATAAGCTATTTATAGATGTTATGGCATTAATAGAAGTTAGAGGTGATAGAGATGTCCTGGCGAACTTCATTAGGGTCCAAATATGGTACAAGTATCTCCAAATGGGGAAAACAATTCCTATTACTACATCCAATGTGAAACCTTTTTGTAGACATTTAGAGCTGATGTCAGATGCTATTCGGACAATAGTATTATGGTAACACACCTCTAATTACAAAGGCTAGAAAATAGCCAGAATCTGTGTTGAAAAAAGAGAAGAACCTACATTTAAAAAATGAAAAACCACAGAAATGAATTTTTCATAATTTAGTGAGCTAACTATAATTGCACCGATGTCATGTACTGCTTATGACCTCACTTGTGACAGCACTCATATTAAATGACATCTTCTTTCCTATATGTGTAATAAATATTATGTAGCAGAGATAAAGGAGTTGGTAATTCTGCTTCTGGATCAATATGGAATCTTGGCAGGGGACAGAAAAACTCCAAATGAGGAGGGTGTTTGACGAGTACAATAGTTTATTAAGATTCTGTTTATGATTTACAAAAATGCAAAATATATGTGAGAACCAGCTTCTAGGCCTCAAAAAAGTAATAAAAGCTGAGAAGAGATTATACACACGAGGTTGCAGGGGTTCACAAAAACAAAACAATCAACTAACAGAAAAAAATTAATACATATCAAATGTATGGGTTTTCAAGGAGAGGAAGCATTCCCCTTGAAATACAATATAAGATTCTGCTTATCCGGTCGCACAACATTTTGCAGAATTCCATCACAGGAACAGAAGTAAGCTGCAATATTTTGGTCTAGATTTCATCCCCGTTAGTATCAGAGGTGGGGACAGGCTGTGCAAGCTTCGGCGTCTAGAATCTAGATATATTATTGATTTACTAACAAAATTCCCAAGAGGTTTAAATAGCAGGGAAGAGTTAGCTGTACATCTGGGAAAAGAGACAATAGCTGAAAATAGCTGAGTATTCCTTGACATCTGGTTACAAATTTGCCATGTGTCTTTTGCCTTTTATAAGCACGGTATGAATTCATACCATAGCAATTTAATGTCTATGATGTTAATAGGCACTTGAGGGTGGACATGTTTAGTAATGTTTAGCAATGTATATGCTGTGGTCAAATTTATTTTAATTTCATTAATTTATTTTATTTACTTTGGGTTTCGCAAATTTATGACAGTAGCTTTCCAGTTAGGGACACTAACTGATCCACGGCGTGCTTTTGTGTGATATTTTACAATCTTATGTCGTTGCACCCCTTTACATTGTATAAACAAGCGTTTATTATTTTGCCGATTCTCGCTGCAAAACGGTGTTGTTTATGCTTACATTTGAACAATACTGATTGTTAGCGTGCTTTGTTTATGTAACAGTGCAAACTCCAATATGGCGCTATATGGCAATATGGCGCCCATGAACTGCATTGGGCAATGTGTGTCGATTGCTACTATGTTAAGAAACTTTATTAACTTATCACATTCACCGCGTCATGAACACCGACGAAGGCTTGCAGCCGAAACGCGTTTGTTCGAGCAGTGAGAAAATAAAGAAGCCTGCTTAAATGCCCCTGCATGAGTGCGGTTATTGTTTTAAAATATGAGGAATTTGAGCGCTACATAGTGCGGCTATCCACGGCCGCAAACCGGCACCCACCCGAGAGTGCTCCGTGAACGAGGTGGGGATGGAGCGTAATATATATATATGAATATATACAAATAATCCAGAGAATTACAGCTAGACATCGAAAAGCATTTGTCCAACCATTGCATAGTTTTTGAATTGAGATGTTTAAAGATGCAATACAAATTTTTGTTGACAAATGATTTGATTAAGCACTATTGGTTTGGGAAAGGCATTCCACAGTGTAGTATATGCCATTTTTGATGTCCTGGCCCCTGTTGTCCAAAGGTAGGAAAACACCTCAAACAATAGTCACAATCCTTGTCAGGGTGAATCAAAAGTCACTAAATAAATCTATGCTCAGCACTCGGGTAGCTATGTGTAAATATCTCGCATACGCAGGTAATGATCTTAATCCAGATTTATTTGTATATCAACAGGATACAGAAAAGCACAACTGATCATCCCACAGGCAGCGATCCACTGACCAGAATCCAAGCTTTCCAATGTTTTTTCCATTACCTTGACCTGCAAACATTCAAGTTGTCCTGAGAATGGAAAGATAACCCAACACATATTTCCCCTTACAATAAAATGAAAATACAACAAAATAAAAATACAGGAAGAAAATTGCATTGTAGATAAAACAATATAGGTATGACCATGAAACTTGGAAGATAATTAAACACTTACATTGTAGAAAATTTCATGAATCTTATTGCAAAATATAATCATGAAACTTGGAACGTAATTTGATGGTCCTGAAAGATGGAGAACGGAAAGTGGAACATGTGCCTTGTTGCTATTTTTGCCAGTTTGAACACCTAAACCAATTTTGGACACAGCTATCTTCCCTTTGTTCCACCACTTACCATCATCCAATTTGACAGCACCTTTATTAACTTTTACCACTTTCGTGATCACAGAAAACTTGGATTCTCCCTTGGGTAAAAACCTAGAGTACTTCACCCTCACCATGTCCACTACACAAACATTCAATTGTTTAGCAACAGAATTGAACTGTGTTTGATCATATTTGCTTTGTGCAACAACACGTTTCCTGATAACATCATCAATTTTGTCCTTGGACACAACAAACTCCAAATCACCCATCCATCTTATCAAAAGTTTAGAGGATGGTATGCAACCTCTTAACAAAACAAAGGGAGATACATTGGTGTCAGAATTGGGGGAAGTATGAACAGCCCATAGGAGTTTTTCAACTTCTGTCTTGCAATTTAATCCACTATCTTTAGCTAATTGTAAGTTCTGTTTAATGACCCTAATAAAATGCTCGACAAGGCCATTGCTTCTAGGATGATAAAGTGACGTTTAAATATGTTTAATACCAACAGAACGTAGGAATTCTTCAAATTGAGTCGAAACAAATTTGGGGCCATTATCAGAAAGAAGGATGAGTCAGCAGACTTAACCCACTTAATTTCAGGCCAGCAACTGTGAAAATCCATAAGAACAATGCCATACTCAGATAAATTGGCAGATAAATTCACAAGGGCCAATAATGATCTGAGAGATCTTAATTGGCTCCCTATCAAGGAGAGAATTTTAAATCTCTCTGCATTGTATACTGGCCAGCACATGGGCAAGGTCCTATCCCCCTGCAGGAGATGTTCACCAGGTATAATCCTGGGAGGCAGCTCCGCTCTTCGAACGTAAATCCGATAACAACTACCAGATTTAGGAGATCTCCGATGGGGGCAGAGCCTTTGGTGTGACTGCCTGGTGTGTATGGAATGAGTTACCTCTGGACCTTAGGCCAGTTGCCTGACATGCTTTAGGAAGAGTCTGAAAACCTGGCTATTCTCAAAAGGTGATCTTTAGATCTTCTCATTGACAATTTATTCTGCTTTGTGGGGTCTACCCGACAATCCGAGCGCCAGGATACCAGTAGGGTGGCAGTTTTGCGATATATTAGTGTTTAATTCAATCAATTCTATGTCAATAGCAACCTTGAACCAAGGTAGGAAGTTCTATGCCTTCAATAGGAGAAGGACAAGTTACTTGTGATTTATCACTACTGGCACATTCCATGCAATCTCTGACAAAATGCTCTACCTGTCTGTCTAACGCCAGCCACCAAAAATGTTCTCTTATCCTTCTTTTCATGGCACGCATACCTATGTGGCCTTTGTGAGCTAAGGTAAGAACTTTAACCCTCATGGCTTCAGGAACAACCAATAGGATGATCTATATAAAAGACCATTAACAATAGATAATTCCTCAAAAACATTCTTGTATTTGTGAACGCAATTATGTTTGTTAATGTTATGAGGTCATCCTTGACTTAAAAAATTCAAAATTTCTTTAAACTCTAAATCGCACTCAGAAGCTTCTCTCCACTCCTTTTCTGAAATAACACTGTCAGATTTATCAATAATAGAACAAACCAATTCAAAATCCTCATGAGCATTTATTGTCACATCATCTATGTTGTCGTCAGATGGTAGCCTGGATAAACAATCAGCAAGTAGATTTTTCTTTCCTGGTACTTATTCGATGTTGAAATTGTGTTCCTTAAGTCTAAATTGCCATCTTGTAATTCTGGGGGTTGCTTTTCCTCCACCTTTAGTAGTGAACAGATCAATAAGAGGTTTATGGTCAGCCTGTACTATAAAATTTGATCCATACAAATAATGCTTAAAATGAGTGATGCCACACCAACAAGCAAGAGTTTCATGCTCAATAACAGAATAAGATGACTCAGCTCCACGTAAAGTACTTGAAGCAAACGCAATAACTTCATCCTTGCCATCTCTATTCTGTAAAAGAACGGCACCCTAACCTTTCTGGCTGGCATCAGCCATGATAATAGTTTTGAGGGGAGGGGAATGGCATGAGCTATTTCATGTTTGACTAAATTAAATTCTTTAGTGCATGCATCACTCCAAGAGAAACGAACATTTTTCTTAAGAAGAGATCTAATATTCAAGGTTTTAGATGCACAATTGGGAATAAAACGACGGGAATATAACTCAATTAGACCCATGAAAGATCTCAATTGTTCATTATCGTTAGGAATCTTGAAGTTTTCGATGGACTTAACCAAGCTGTGCTTTGGCTGAACACCATCAGCAGATAATTTGTACCCTAAATAGTCCACCTTTGTACAATTGATTTTGCATTTGTTTATACCAAGGGTGACACCTTTTGATTTTAACAAAGACAAAACCTTGCACAATCTGTCTTTATGCTGATTCTGGTCTTCACCATACACCAATACACCATCTTGGAAAGCCATGACTCCGGACATACCTTTGAACATACTTTCCACAACCCTCTGAAAGATGGTAGATGCAGAGGCCAAACCAAAAGGCATGCGCTTAAATTGAAAAAGGCCTTCAGGAGTAATGAAAGCAGTAAAGATGCCTTGATGCAGGGTGTAATTCGATATGATGATATGCATATGACATATCTAATAAACTAAAGAACCTGGTACCTTTAGGAGTGGATGTCATCTGCGTGATATTGGGTAGTGGGTGCTGATCTATCCATATATTTTTATTTAAATCGCTCAAATCCACACACATGCGTAGACTGCCATTAGCTTTTTTGGCCAGAACCACAGGCGAAACCCAGTCAGAGGATTCAATAGATTCGATTACATCACATGCACACAATCTACTTAATTCCTTAAGTCAGATTGTAAGGATAGAGGAATTTTCTTACTTTGTGTAACACCAGATGGGCATTACTTGATAATCTGATCATGTGTTTAAAACCCTTGAAAAGAGCTAAGGTTTTTGTAAAAACCTCAGGATATAAAGTCTCCCTTGAACTTGGTTGAACAGATTGAACCTGAAAAAAACATTTTTTCCAAATCACTTTTTGGGCATTATTTGGATCAAGTATAAAACCAAGATTACTTTGATCTCCCCATCCGAGGAGACATGCTTCATCTTTCACTACATATACAACAACTTTGGACTTACTATCCCTAAACATGAAATCAGCATTAAATTCACCAATAACATCAATAATTTTCCCACCGTAACCAATGGGATATACACAAGATGAACTGAGAATTTACTCTGGAAAATAATTTTTCCAGAGCGATTCACATATTAAAGTGAATGGAGATCGAGAATCTGCTAACATTTGTACATTTGTACCATTCACCGAAATAGAACATAGAGCTCTTTTAAGACCTTGGGAATTAATACCCCAAATACCATTGGCACAGTCCAAGTCCACAATAGTGAAGAGTTTGTCTTCTTCACTGGACGAGCCATTTTCTTCTGTTAAAGATTCAATGTTGTGTACTTTCTTGAATAGTGTTTTCTTCTTAGAATGACAAACTGCAGCAAAATGTCCTTTCTTGAAGCATTTGACACACATGTTATCAATGGCTGGGCACGATAATGCATTTGCAAGATGAGAAGTGCTACCACATCTGTAACACATAAGTGTTTTGCTTGATGTAGTGTTGGTTTTATCAGGTTGAACTTTTAGGTTCTTAGACTTTTTATATTTGGATTTAACTGCACACACCTTTTGGTTACAGCTGTCAGTTAAAGACATTTGCTCCATGTACGAAGAAGTACTTTCAATTCTAGCAGCGATCTCTAAGGCTTTTTGTAGAGTCAGATTAGGTTTGGATAGAAGTGCCTCTTGAATTTTTTTGTTATTAGTTTTTTCAACTAATTGGTCCCTAATCAAATCCTCTTCGAAATTTTGATATGCACAAGAAGAAGCAAGAATGCGTAAAGCACCAACAAATGTTGAAGCAGATTCACCTTGTAATTGAACCCGGTTATAGAACTTATGTCTTTCCATTGTAATATTTTTGCAAGCTTTGAAACGGTTATCCAAGGCTTTGATGGCAGTAGCATATTCATCTACTATATTGTCACCTTCTCCGTTACAAATGATAATAGTTTCTTTCGGAATGTGTTTTAGTATATCACGACCTTCAGTGCCCAAACAATGTCTTAAAACAGCATATTTCTTTTTACACGTAAAGGATTCTCCATCAAGAGCTTCAAGATACGCTTCAAATCCTTCTTTCAATTTCTCCCAATCAATTTCAGGAGAAACAGAATTGGGTATAAAAGGTGCTTGTGGAGAAATAGATTGTAACGTAATATAATTGAATTGGAATAAGATACTGTAAAATAATGCTTGTGTACTTAAATGTTGATATGAAATGAGTAATGCACGGATCACTGAAGAACATAAAGCCAATATACTGTGAATGTTGTAGCAAACAAATGAAAAGTATCTGCAATAACTGAATAAATGGTGTACAGATCACCAAGGACAAATAATGCTTAGTTATGGAAGAGGTGTGCTGATCACCGAAATTGGTACTGCAAATGTGGCCAAAACATTAAAAATAATTGAAGGCAATTGAATGATGCTGCCATTAATTAATTCTGAAATAGGTGTGCAGATCACCGATATCTGTAATAATTGAATAAATGGTATGCCGATCACCAAAGACAAATATTCCTTAATTAATGAAGTGGTGTGCAGCTCACCGAAATTGGTACTGCTTTTGTGGCCAAAACATTAAAAATAACTGCAGACAATTGAATGATGTTGTCAATAATTAATGCTTTAGTGGCCAAAGCATTAAAAATAACTGCAGGCAATTGAATAGTGTTGTCAATAATTAATATCATAATAGGTGTGCAGATCACCGAGATCTGCATCAACTTAGCTTGCCTGATTTTGAAATAACGTTGCAGGCAATGGGAACATGCCTGGTTTCAAGATGGCCGCTGCTGTAGGCGTTGTGACGTCACACGCACACGTAAGCGTCGTGATGTGGTGTGTGGATCACCGTGAACCGCATCGGAGGAAGAACACTCAAGGAGAAGAGCGCTCGCGCAATGAAAGAAGGCAGTTGGAGGCAAATCCAGAAAAAGGCATAGACTGGAAGCCGGTTTGGAGTACCGACGGAGAGAGTGGTGCTTCTTCTCCCTGAGCCAGCCAGGTGAGGTGGGGCCTTATCCTCCTGCTAAAGAGTGGCAAATCAGTCCACAAGCAGAAGGATACTACTAGACACCTAGGATTCCAGGTGAAACAGTTATTTTCTGCTTTTTTCACTCTTTTGGTGTTTACGTTTGCACATTGCAGTAGCAATCATATTTAAAGGTCCTGAAGAAGTCAAGAATAGAAGTATCCATATAAATTGTCGAAACATGTCAACCTAATAACTTTGGCAGGTATTTGTTAAAACTGCCTTTTTCCTCTGTTTTTAACCTTGGGCATTTGAGTGAAAATAATAAAGCAAATTGTCTCTCTCATTTACCCAATTTTAAGTCACACATTTTCCTACACATCACTTATATACTGCAATTTTTTCACCCATCACATATCACTACCAGCTGACATATAGAGGCCTATCCAGTGATTCATAACTTGATGTAGAACATTGCCATCAGTAATGTCAAAAGGAGGCCCAGATGATGACTAGGGCGGTATTGAGCGGTGACTGATGGGTATCCTTACTCTGAAGGAGACTTTTTTTGTTCATATATACTTATACTTGATAGTTTTTTTCTGGTTTTTAGGATTACAGTTCATTGAGGTAGGCTCTTGCTTTTAGACCCATAGACACTTCCTATGTAGTATAGACAGAATGGAGGAGTGCCACGCCACAAAAACCATGCGCCTTACCGGGAAACAGGAACCGCTCATCAGCAAGAAAGAGGCTAGAATCTCGAAGTGCAACTGGATCCCAGGGCCAACTTGACGATAAACAAAGCATCAGCTTCACACGCGTGGAGGTCCTGTTGACTGGCAGTTTGTCCTCAGTGTAAAGATCTCGCATATACAGGTAATGATATTTATGTAGATTTATTCATATATCAAAAGGACACAGAAAAGCATGACTGATCATCCCACAGGCAGCAATCAACTGACCATAATCCCAGCCTCCCAATGTTCTTTCCATTCTCTTGACGTGCAAACATTCCAGATGTCCAGAGAATAGAAAGATAACCCAACACTATGTTATTGATCAGCCATGCTTAACTTTGAGGAAATATATATGGTACTTATGCAGTACTCCATAAGCAATAAAGTAAAAACACAACACATGAAAAAATCAAAAAACAAAATGTCTGTACTCATTTAGCACCTAACATGAATAGTTATAATTGGATAATGCACAAAATCTATAGATGTGATCAAATTGAATCTGAAATGGCTGAATAAGAGCGAGTTGAACTACTGATTACTATGTTCGCTGGACAGTTGCACCAATGCTTACTTTTACTACCTGAAAAATGCTAGTAAAATGTGTTAATTTTTTTTTTAAATCAACCAACAATGGACACTATTCTAACAAACAAATGATTACAAAACAACACAAATCCAATCAGTTGAACAGTATATATGATTTTTTTAAAATTTGAGTTAAAAATTTGCGGCAAAAAACCACAAGCGCCAAACACAGGCTTCTGGTTGTACTAGTCAGCTTTGAGAGTTTTTGGGAGAAAAAGTGGTTGTCGACGAGTCATTGGTGGGCAAACTGCATGCTGGATCCCAGGAATTGCTCGATGATGACGGGGGGCCAATGTGCAAGGTCTTAAAATCATTTGGTGGCTGCTCACCATCAGGCCCAGTGAAACCATCAATGAAGCATGTCGGCATCTATCAAGTGCTATTCAGCACCAAACCCGATGAAGTCGTTGATAAAGACTTTTGGCTTCAATGTCCAGCATTGACTCTAGTAAACTCTGTGCAGTTAAGCCAGGAGGAGTACACTCTGACCATAACCAATGGTCCAGGACATTGAGAACAGTGCTAGGCGGTCTGGGCTCATTCCAACAGCGGTCAGAGGAGAGGATAGATCAGGTCTTGTTGGGACTGGTCAGCTGGATGTAGGAAAATGCCTCTATAAGCATGTTGTGTCCCTGCAGCTCAAACATGGGGTTCCCTAACCAGTGGAGTTACTTCTAGGGTCCTGGGTTAAAGGAGAAGAGGTCTAGTCTCCTATTAAGATTCAGACAGCAGGGTGATTCTTCACGGGTACATGGCTGTTCTGAGGAGAGGTGTCAGGAACTCAGTGATGCGCACCTTAGGGCCACCTGCACATTCACACATGTATCCGGTTCTCAGCTAGTGTGGTGGACTTCATGGTCGTATGCCTAGTGGAAGAGTGCACACTCAAAGAAGAAATGGGTGATGTTGGTTACAGTGTGAAATGTTTTTATAATCAAGAAGTTAATATTTAAGACCCAGTTGTACTATTATAAAAAATTTGTGTAATTACTAAACTGTAGTATCAACTATTTTCTTGAAATACATCTCTAATATGTGAGTTTGCATTGTGAGGGGAATCACAATCGAAAAGCAGAGTGCTGACTCATTGGGTGGACAAAGCAAACACAAGAAGATGATGGATGGAGGGCTGAAACTTTTCAGACGCTCACCCCAGTCACAGTTCTGGGTTGAATCCATCATCATTCTTTAGCTCACTTTGCCACCTCAGTTCAGACCCAGTTATAAGCAACTCAGTCTTGACTCTTTGCCTCATGGGAACAGTCCAGCCTGAACTGCCAAGCCAGGTCTTCCCTGAACTGGAAACAAACATCCTGGGACCGGTTTGGGTGGGGCACACCCCAGCACACATGCTCACTATTCAGGTGGTGGGGAGAAGAGGCTGTCTTCTGATCCTGTCTTCCTTGGTTTTTGGTTCTAGAGTGCTTCCAAGGCAAAGTCACCTCAGAGTCCTTCACTTTTGGCCTCTTCTGTCTTCAGTGTCATCGATATGCATTCTGCAAAGCTGAGTGGATTCCACTGAGTCTAGGAGACCGGTTGGGGCTTGAGCACCAAGAGCTAAAGAGTTCATTAAAAAAAATTGGAAAGGCCAATTTGACTGTAAACAATGTGCAAAATCTCTATGAAACTTTGAAAGCAAGTGTTCAAAGAATTTCAGGAACAAACAAACCTCAAACTCAAAGGTAAATGATGAAAACAAGGTAAAGAGGAAAGCTTTTTTCATTTCCTACAAGGATATATGATTCTCTTGGTAAAAAAGTAGTTTGTGTCTGCATATTGTCTCTCTAGAGCCAGGGTAACGGACCCTGTCCTGCTGCCTAATCTATGGTTGGAGACAAGAAGACCCAAAGTCCTATAGAGGCATGTTCTTGTTTTTAAAGATTGAAAGACTTACTACACCACATCTGATCCTTGTTGGTGCTCTACTGCAGCCCTTGGTAAGTTCTAACACTTGTGGTGGTCATAACCGACCATAGCATTTATTTGGAGGAAATCCTTGGCCATTTTACAGGTTTGCTGGGCTTTCTCCTACCCACCTCCTGCATCACAGTTTTTTTGGCTATACGCCCCATGGAACTCAAAGCTATGACACATGCAGATTGGCACCTCACCAGCCCTATGTGGGGTGCAGCTAAGCAACGTATTGCTCTTCATTGGAAGCAACACTCCGCCCCCCCCCAGTGGCTTCATGGTTCACACGTCCATGGCACGTCATGGCCATGGACCTTCTGTCTTATAGACACGCGCACTCCAACACTAAATTTAAACACCCATGATAACCTTTGCTTGATTACTTTACATGCCTAGTGTTCACCTGCTTCTACCCCCCAAACTGAAACCGCTCCGACTCTTTGACTGAACTGTGCTGAGGTAGCTGGATTGGGTGTGTCGAGTGCGCTTTTTGCCCTCCTTCCCTGCACACCCCCTTCAAATCAGCCAACCTTGTTTTACACACTTCTACCCACATTTAGGGATGAGGAACCTCCTGTGAGCAGGCTTTCACTCTTCCAGCTCTTTACTCCTACAATATTTTGTTGTCTGTGTTTTACTGTTTTATAATAATTACAGACTTATGCAATGACTTTAGGAATGTTTGGTCATCTTGCAATCACCGTTTTTGTTACAGGGAATACAACATTGCATTCTCCTTCAGCACCATGGAGTCACTATCTCCCATCGCTTGTATGTATATACCGAGATTGCTATCATTATCCTTGTACAGCCTTAAGTTTTGACCACTCTGTTGTTTCTTTTTGAAATATTTTTTTTTTAAAGATCTCAAGCAAGCAAACAAAGACTTAAAGACTGAGATTACTTAATAACAAAGGAGAGTTTTTTAATAAGAATTCTAAAGATTGTCATGCTATTACAGCAGCTACTCTGGAACACTGTGAATTGTCCTCACTTCAGGATAACAACAACAAACTCCCCCAAGGAGCAGGTTAATAATATATTTGAACTCAATTAGCAATAGAGACAGAAAGAATTTAAGTACTGATGATTTTAAACATTTTACTATTTTCTTTCAGATCTCCCTCTCAACTGTTCCTACCGCCAACATCCTTTTCCTGCCCTGGCCACTCCAATTCTCTTTGCCAAAAAAGAAATTAGAGTCGGTGGTGCCTGGAGGTGGGCCCAAAAGCTCTTTGTGCAAGCTCAGAGACAAAGACATCACTGAAGTGACATCTGTGGGGTCCACGTTTATGCCTAGAGCCAGTCTGTGGGTGCAGGCCAATCCTTTGTCCACCCCTAAACCAGTTTGGGACACTTCATCCCCTCTCACTAGGTTAGAGTCAGCATGACTAGAATTTGAATTGAATTTAAAATATTTATATAGCGCTACATTCACCGAACGGTTTCTTGGCGCTCGTGGAAACTAAATTAGCAGTAGGAACAAGGAGCCAGTGCGGGGAAAATTAAAATTAGATTACATTAGGAAAAGCCTGGGTGAACAGAAAAGTTTTGAGATCTTTTCGAAAGAGGGTATATTGACTGGCCAGACGTAGGTGATCGGGGAGGGAGTTCCAAAAGGACGGAGCCAAGAATGAAAAGTTGGCTCCGCCCCATTTCTTACGTCTGTAGCGGGGTACATAAAGAAGAGATTGGGTGGAAGAACGGAGCTCACGGGCAGGGGTATACTCTTTGAGCAAGGAAGAAATGAAGGCAGGAGCCGTGCCCTGGCGTGCCTGGAAAACCATACAGCCAGTTTTAAAAAGGGATCGCTCCCTAACAGGTAGCCAATGGAGTGCCTTCAGTAGGGGGGTGGAGTGATGGGAACGGGACAGACCAAACACCAATCTGGCCGCCTGGTTTTGAACCAGCTGGAGCTTCCGCAGACTATACGCCGGGATGCCGTTGTATAGAGCTTTGGCGTAGTCCAGCCGGGAGATCACCAGAGCGGACATGATTAGTTTGAGTGCAGGTGAAGAAAAGAAACGGGAGACAGAGCGAATAGTTTGAAGAACAAGAAAGCAAGAAGAAACAACAGAGTTGACTTGTGAATGAAGATTGAGTTGGTTGTTGATTTTAATACCCAAGGTTTTAACTGAGGAAGAAGAAGTGGGAGGGGATCCAAGAAAAGGAGGCCAGAATAAAGAGTTCCAGGGACTGGAGGAACCACCTGTAAGGACCAGTTCTGTTTTGTCGGGGTTCAACTTCAGATGGTTGTGGTCCATCCAGTCCCTGATGAAAATCATAGTAGTCTGAAAATTAGAAACAGAGTGGGAAGAAGAGGAGAGAGAAAAGATAAGCTGGAGGTCATCCACATAATTGTAAACGGTGACCTCCAGTTGTTGAAGTGCAAAGATCAGAGGGTAGATATAAAGATTGAACAAAAGAGGGGATAGAGAAGAGCCCTGGGGAACACCACATGTGACCTTAAGTTGGGTGGCTGAGAAGTCCCCCAGCCGAACCGCCTGTGTGCGGTCCCTCAGGAAGGATGATAACCAAACCAGGGCTGAACCCCCGACCCCCGCCGCTCCGACACGGGAAAGTAAGATGGTATGGTCCACCGTGTCGAAGGCGGCGGAGAGATCGAGGAGTACCAAGGCCTGGTAGTTGTTTTGGTCCATACCCTCCCTGAGGTTGTTCAGGACCGACACCCCCACGGACTCGGTGGAGTGCCTAGGCCGAAAGCCAGCCTGGCGGGACGCTAGGCCTCCATTGGCTTCCACATGGGCACTGAGGACCGATGTTACATGTCACTCCAGCACCTTGCCCAGATAGGGCAAAAGGGAGATGGGGGCGATAGTTTGCTGGCGCAGAAGGATCTGCGCCAGGCTTCTTCAATATGGGCACTATGGTTGCAGATTTGAGGGCTGGAATTACCACCCCCTGGGCCTAGAGAGACAAAAGGGAGGCAGGCCTAGGTATGAGCTTCATCTGCGAGTGAAAGGGTATGGATTCTTTGATGCTAAGGAAGTGGCTGGTCATAACTCCCAATCCATCCTGTCAAGAGAAGGGACTTTCACAGCGCACCTAGAGCAATATACATCTCAACATAGGGGAGCAATCATGGGTCAATTGTCAGCTTGACACAGACAGGAAACCATTTTGTTATTAGGTGGGAAAATTATAACTTTCCATAAGTGTCATTTCTAAAACAGTAATTCAAAATCAGACTACACCACCAAGTTAGAGTTTAAATTACCAAGGAGACCTTGAGAAGGAGAAGCAAGATGGCGGTCACGTAGTGGCTGCAGGCAGCAACTTGTTAACCAGTGGATACATGACCAAATAAACTAACCTCTGAGATGCCAGTGGACTCAGACGCTCTTCGCTGCAGCCTTGGAGATCCTGGCGTTTGTCCACGAGTGGCGATAATTCTGAGGTGTCTCGCTGTCTGCAGGTGTCTGGCTGCAGCCGACCTATCTCATGCGGACTGCTCTCTCTGCTGAGACTCAGCTTGGAGGATATGACCCAAAACTGCTGCTGGTGGTGCCCAGAAGGTGAAGACAGCCCGCTCTTCCATCCAGACGGGCTCAATATTACAGGGAGATGAGACCGCAGTGCTGATTCTGCGGCCAGAACAACGCGCTCCCCAGGAATCGGAAAAAGAGTGGAAGGGAAAAGGCAGGGCTGCTGGCGGAACAGGTCCGGCCAACCCTACTGTTGTTGAGCACCTGAGGAGGTCAGGTCTGAGACACGATCTGCAGGAGCAGAAAGAGACTGCAGGGAATACACGGAAACAGCAGAAACCTGCAGAGACAGCTATTTTGGTGCCACCAGATTGATCCAGCACTTTTTTCAGCCACTGGGGGATAAAACCTTGGTGCCAGAGCTCATCGCGATGGAGCATAACAACGGTATGCAGGAGTTCTCCTCTACCCAGCCCCTTGCCCCAACTAAAAATCAATGTAACTACTATTGCTCCTGAGCATATGGGGGTAAAGGTGCTGTCTGGACTTTCATGAAGGAGAATATAAGCCTACCTCGACAGAGCACACAACCACTGGAAGTTACACACAATCAGCTTGATTTTAACCCTTCTGACTCAGCTACTGGTACATCATTAAACCTGAAAAAGGAACTTACCATGGGCTCTGAAGCAGCGCTTGGATTACAACCTGGGGGGGGCTGAGGCTGCCAAATCTGAAATTAGTGATTGTTTCTTTTCATTATCCTATGCAGTGGTCTGTGGAGGAGTCCAATACCTCCTCAGACCTTAAGTGAGCGACAGTGATCTTGGAGAGGGCAGAAAGAGCAGCATTACGACTGCTCACAAGATAGGCAAAAAGTCAAGCCTGAGAACCTCAAAGAGGAAAGATCTAGCCTGGGATTATACACCAATGGAGCACTTGGCTGGCTCCCCCTGTTTTAAATCTATAGGGGGCAGGCGGTTCCAACTCCCCTACACTAGATTCTATCTACCAAGCAGTCTCAATGCATCATGAGGAGACATGTCAGGATAGCTGCAAGGCTTAAACTGCATTTAGGAAAGTCCAAGGGGTGGTCAGGGTCTGACAATGTAACACCATTGGGGATCGCCTCACATATCTTGAGACAATAACTGGTGTGACTGAGACAGATCTTGCTGTTACCAAGGCACAAGCGGTGGATCATGAAGCGCGACCAGTGGATATGGAATGGAAGCTTGAAGATCAAGAAAATCACCAGAGGCGAAACAACCTTCGCGTACTTGGGGTCCCGGAAGGGGCCAAAGGCTCAAATATTCAGACCTTTGTTACAAAACTCTTACGGACAGCCCTCCCGGAACTATCAGGTTGGAATTGGGTACAAGAGATCCATCAATCCCATAGGGTACCCTTCATATTAAGACAACCTCCTAGAGAAGGAGCAGGCCCAGGGCTAGTCTCATCTACTTCAGGAACTTTCTCCTTAGGCAAGCCATTTCAGGGAAGGCAAGACCTGAATCAAAGCGCCTTGGTGAAGATATATTGTTATTTGTCCGACCAGATTTTTGTCATGCTACGGTCGAAAGACGCTGGTTCCAGAGGCAGCTGATAAAACCTTTCCAAGATCTAAATGCACAGGCTTATGTGATCAATCCAGCCCATCTTAAAGTGATCTGGCAGGGCAACACTTGCTTTTTGGAATCAGAGATTAAGGGGAAGGAGTTTTCAAATGATATTATGCCGTAACAAGCGCTTTTTTGAATCAGAGATTAAGGGGAAGGAGTTTTTAAATGATATTATGCAGTAACAAAGTAAAAAAAATTATAGGGACGCTGATGTTCGGAGTAGGATCAGGATCTGGGGGGACATAGGAATTCACCTTTTCTGCACTAGATTACTACTGAACATTTGGTGTCTTATACCTGTATATGCATTTTTTCTATATGTCTTTCTTCTTCTTTCACTATTGTTTAAATATCACCATAATCCACGGGTCACATGCACTGCTTCCATCTCCTTAAGACTGCTTAGCGGCCTGTTAGCTTCTCAGGGTAGGGGGGTGGGGCAGGTCAGGGGAGGGTGGGTGTCTCTGGGCTAGTGAAGCTCAGGGGGGTGGCGCAGGGGGGAGGGATTGCAAAATTTAAAAAAACACTCAGAGCAGGAATTAAATTGGTTTGATGCATCTATTTTTGTAATAAATTCAATGAAGATATCATCAAGAACAGCAAGGTTTCCCCCAGTATAATTCATATGGCTAAAATGACTATGTGTTTGGTGAATATAGGGGAGTTGAACGAGAGATCAAAATGGACAAGTGTGATAGCCCCTGATCTTATATGTAAGCAAGAGATGCATATTCCTTGTTCTTCACAGAGAACCAATATTTGGGGGCTGGCCATACTAGCCAAACCATAGGTACGGCAGGTTAAGTGTAAAATCATGGATACCCAGGGCAGGAGGGCGCTAGTCGAGCTCGAGCTAGGGCTTGTAATTTATGTAATTTATGGATCAAACCAAGATGACACAAAGATACTTGAGGATCTTAAAGTTGAGCTAGCATTTTGGCCTTAGCCACTCCTCATATGCGGACATTTCAACATACAGCAAGTTACTGGTCTCCAGCGAAGGCAATGATATCAAGGGAGTAACATAGGGCATTAACGTTGCTTATGGATAGTCACAGTCTGGTAGATACATGGAGTTCTGGTAGATACATGGAGTCATCAACATTATAGCGACAGAGGGAACACCTATTATGCTTGCCCTCATAAGAAATACATACAACTCAATTATTCTTAAATTCTAAAATACTTATTAGGGAAAAGCAGGATCAGGAAATTCCAAAGATAGTCTCAGATCTAGTTTTGGAAGTTGAAGTCCAAACAACTGTCAAACATCGTAGAAAGTGGACTTTTGATGGAAAGTTACTTGCAAAAACTACGTTTGTCAAACATATCAGAAACTGATAACAGGGGTTCTACGATGTTAATAGATATAGTGCTTCACGTGCCATAGTATGGGACACCTTCAACGTCGCCTTGAGGGGGGAAATTATTTGTTTTGTTGCCCAGGAAAGGAAACAAGTCCTGGCTGAAAAAGAAAGACTACTGAAGGAATTAGAAGAGACAGAGCAAGAACATGTGTTTCAGGTATCACACCGGCCGGGGCCGGCTCAAACCCAACTGAAAATCATCACTGTGAAGTCAGAAATTAATAGTTGGATAAACCGAAGAATGGCTGAGGAATATCAAACACATAGGACCGAAGCATATGAATTTGGAGAGTCAGTCGGTAGAGTACTAGCGCTACGTATAAGGTAAAGGGAGGCCAAAAGTAGGATAGCCTTGATACAGAAGGATGGAAGAGCTTATACAAAGGTCAATGATATTCTTGGACCTATACTAAGGGGGATGATGGGCCACCTTCAGATAGCTCTCATATTATTTCGGAAGGGGATCTTAGAGCAGCTCTATACCAATCTGCTAGAGCTGAGCTAGAGGCAGAAATAACATTAGAGGAGGTCATGGCAGCCATGCAACATCTGTCGTCAGGTAAAGCTGCCGGGCCTAATAAAATACCTATCAGATTTTATAAATTACTCCAACCCCAATTAGCCCCCATTTTATTAGATCTGTTTCTGGGGGTGCAATATACTGGGATCCCCCAGAATCGTGGAAGGGTACTGATATGGTGATATTCCCCAAGAAAGGTAAATACCCGAACAAACCAGCCTCATATAGGTAAATCTCACTGATAAATACAGATGCCAATCTCTACTCTAAAATCTTGGCAACTCGGCTGGGTCGGGTCATAGCCCATCTAGTATCGCTATGGCAACATGGGTTTATTCCCGGCAGGGGAACTATGGACCATATACGGCGGGCGATAACTCTGTTCAACTTCGGAGACAGGACAGGGGGATGTATGCCTATTGCCCTACTTGATGCCAAGAAGGTCTTTGATCGGGTGGATTGGAGGTTTTTATGGGGGATCCTAGCATTAAGAGGGTTTGGTACCCAAATAATCACTGCTATTAAAGCCATGTACTCCTCTCCATATGCACAGCTTTAACTAATGGAGAGGAATCAGATGTCATACGGGTTTTGAGGGTACTAGGAGGGGGTGTCCGTTTTCCCCCATCCTATTTGCACTCTATATAAACTCTCTGATTGAAAAGATTATAAATAACCATTGGATAAGCCCTATAATCAACAAAGGGTATGAGACCAAGGTTCTCTCATATGCAGACAGCATTGCTGTCATCACCACTGATGCCAAAGGAGCAATCAGGGAAATAGAAGTTATGGCTGAAGATTTTGATAAAATCTCAGGCTATTCTCTGAACAAAGCAAAACACAGATTATCTGCACATATAATCTTACCTTTCAAGACCCTAAGTGTGTCAATTTGGCTGTGTATCTTGGAGTTTGTATCAGCCCCAAAGTAATTACCATAGCAAAAATTAATTTGCACCCTTTAATGGAGGGAATGTCAGCTGACCTAAGACGTATAAATGGGTTGCACTTATCAATCATTGGTAGGACTGTTGTTCTAAAAATGACCATGCTGCCTAAGGTCCTATATCTCTTCGATCACTACATGTGGTTATTGACAAAATATTATTGAAGACCCTGGATGCTATATTTATTAACTTATCTGGCATTATGGTAAGGTGAGGTGCTCAATAAAGTACCTCTCTTGCCGGCAAAGCCGGAGGGGCTACCAATACCTAATTTTAAACTATACTACTGGGCGACCATTATACAACAGATGCGTATCTTACTCCTGGCGGAAAATAATGATATTGCAGATCAGCAGAGCCACAATGGACTCCCAACAATATATGAACTTGTCTTGGAAAGAAGGGCTGTTGGACTGTTGGTATGGTAACTGGAGCCACGTTATTAAGAAAAAAATACGCTTTAAGGTTGTATTTTGTGCATGAAAGGTATGGAGTAAATATAGCAGATATACTCCTCTGTGGCGCTCCTTTGTTTTTCCTATGCTGTTCTATTATGTAATGGGCATACAATGGGAGTGTTGTGGTCTGATAGCAATCGGGGACATACTCCACCTAGGCCAGCTACTTCCTTTTACCACTTTACAGCAAAGATTTAGTATCCCAAAAACTCAATGTTTTACATATAAGCATATTAGGGAGTTTTGGAATAACACCAGGGAGGTTATAAACACTGATAGAATATATTTGATGGAGGCAATCATCAGACATGATAGTAAAATTAAAGATACATATAGTATTACTTCAGAAAACCTCCCAGATGACCTTGATAAAACTGAGGCAAACTGGGCCAGGAAGCTTTGTGACCCAGATGTTGTTGTGGATAACGCTTTGGCACTAGCCGCAAAAATATTCTTATCAGCGATCCTGAAGGCACAACATTTTAAAACAATATCTAATCTATATTTTTCACCAGCTAAACTCTTTGAATTTTGGGAATGACTGTTCAGGATTAGGATTCAACTTAGCCCAACTCTTCTGATTCTGGAGTACGATAATAATATTGGTCTTAACACAACACAAACTTATTTTACTCATACGATCATTCCACACACAACGGGGGTCTCACCTTAATCATCCGGGGGGAAAGGAGGCGTTCAAAAAAACACATCTAATAGGCTCCATTTCACCAAAGAGAGAGTAGATAGACTGAGCCCCTTAGTAATAAAACAAGCATCACTGGTCAAACCTCACGGCACACACACTTCCCTGGTCTCTTTGGTAACCCCAGGCCCAAGTAACCTCAGGAATGAAAATACAACCTCAAACATGGTTTTTTTGGTTAATGTCCCTAAGCTTACTGACTCTAGAAGATCTGAATCTGGCGACTCACTGACTAATAAATCGCTTCATTGGATTTGCCATGTACAAGGGTGCCGTTCTATTATCAGGGAGGACATTATTAAAGCCAGAAGATGCACGACCCCTAACTTAGCACTAGATAGTATTGAGTTAACTTTGGCAGATGCTAGCTTGGCCGAAAACCTTGTGGCATTAGAGTATCAAACGTCCTCCCCTGATTCCTCCCGCATTCAATTAAGGTGCTCTCCCATTCCAACTGTAAGTGGTGGGGCCAAGGATTTTGTTTTACGAACCAAAGGGTCCTCGTCCAATCTGGATGCAAATTATTGACTTCACCAGAATCTATGTGTAGAAGGGGAAATGAGTCGCAATTCCTATTGTCACAGCTTCCTTGTCGCGCCCAACCAAGAGCACTCTTTGGTCCCTCTTAGGTCCATAACACTAGCTAATCCCACCCACAAAGAAACCTCAAGTCCAACTCCCGATGGCCAAACCCATTTAAAAATTCTTTCATGGAATATAGCTGAGCTAAAGAAAAATATGTCTGTACCCTCGTGGAATGAGTTTGTGGAAACTTATGACACATGCTTATTCCAGGAAACTTGGAGTGTAATGGCACTGTATAAGTCTGGCTACACTGCATTCCATACCCCGGCAGTCTTCACGGGAAAGGGAAGGCCTTCAGGTGGTCTCACAGCATGGATTAGATTAGATCTGGACTGGTCAGCCTTACAGCATGATATAGAAAGCCCTAATATCATGTGGCTAACAATAAAAGGCCCAAAGGGTGGAGACTCATTGGAGCTTTTCAATGTTTACATTAGAGGGACTGTGAATGGCAACCCCTCGGCCATTTGACAGCTGGAAGAACTTCTAACCAAATGCCCCCCACTGAAAAAATCATTGTGACTGGCGATTTTAACTGTACTTTTGAGCCGTTAAGCAATGAAGATCTCTTAGGGACATTGGATGAGGACAGCAAATGGTCAGTGCCCCCCTTAGCTTTGCCTCCAGTAAAAAGATGGTCTGAGATCATAATATAAGTAAATGCCCTGATACTAGGACACGGCCTCAGAGCTGCAAATGGCAGAACTTTATCTGATTTTCGGGGGGAAAATACCTATAATAAACTTACATGCCCATCCTGCATTGATTATTTTCTGGTGGATTTACGTTTCTGGGCGGATGTTATTGACATGGAAGTGGGTCACACTATTGATAGTGACCATAATCCTTTAACGTTAAAACTAAAGAACCGAAGGCATTACACAAAATAAAAACTAATACTATTCCAAACGCCTCCCTTCTTACAAAGGGGTTAATCCTTTCTAACTGTGGTAGGCGCCTAAAGTGGTCTAAAGTGGTAGGGGAGGATCTAAAACTATCATATATCTCCGCAATTCTGGAGTCAAAGACAGCCGAACTTGAGGTAGCCTCTGTTGCAGCGCAGGGGCAGGAGTTGATTCCCTCAATTCATCAAGAAACAATTGACCAAATTGGTGCCCACTTTCTCGGAGGACAATGTAGCGGCCATAGAAAGAGGTAAATAAGAAGCTCCAACACACGGTACTCAGAGTTTTGCAAACAGATAAGGAAAGCATTAATTGCAGCGGTAAAGGGGAAAAACCCTACTCTGGTTAAAAAAGCGAGGAAAGAGTATAACTTATCTCTCAAACAAGCTAGACGTGATTGGGATGAGGCTCACTGGGAGGATCTAATGGAGGCAAGTAATAAGAGAGACCCTGCTTCCTTTTGGCCTCTAAATAAGAAGAGTGAAAGGAGTGATAACACCCCAATCCCGAACCATATTGGTAATCAGGCCTGGTGGGATCACTTTGCTCAATTGTACACCGAGGAAGATGAGGGGTTACCCAGAATATGCTTCCCTCAAAACCAGGCCCCACCTGTTTTGGACGCTACCAATTCCTTCCAACTGAATGAGATTGTGAGCGCAATTAATTGTATCACTCCAGCAAAGGCGGCAGGGCCAGATGGTATCCGGGTGATTTGTTTTTAATGGAACCACAGAAGTGGGCTCAGTATATCTTATTCTTAACTAACAACATAATGTAAGGAATGGATGTCCCGAATTCGTGGAAAGAGGCAGAGGTCATACCCATATTTAAAAAGGGAGACCGTCAGGACCCTGCCAACTACAGGCCTATTAGCTTACTAGACTCTATGCAGAAAGTGGTCGGCAGAGCCCTCTTAAATAGGATTCAGATCTGGATGGAGTATGAAGGTATACTTTCCAATTACCAAGCAGGATTCAGTAAAGCCACAAGCACAGTAGATCAAGTATTCAGACTACTCCTTCTCTACTGGAAAGTAGTTATTATTGGCAAGGGAAGCCTTTATCTTGCGTTTATAGATCTTAAGACCGCTTTCGACTTAGGGCCGCGAGAAAAGCTATGGGCAGTGCTCCAGGAAATGGGCATTCCCCCTTATATTTTAAATCTTTAAATACGCCTTCATGAGGATACTTATGCCCGAGTTAGATGGGAGGACCAAGGGCAAACTACTGAGAAGATACCGGTCAACAGGGGGGTCCGCCAGGGTTGTGTGCTGGCTCCTACCCTCTTTTCACTTTATGTGAATGGAGTGGTTAGTTTTTTGAGCCAAGTTCCATCTGACGCCCCAACCCTGGCGGGGGAAAAAATTGCAACCCTCCTGTTTGCTGATGATACTCTTCTAATCTCGAAAACCCCGATGGAACTTCAGAAACTCCTCACCCGCTTCCAATCATTTTCTACATGAAGGGGCCTAACAATAAACATTTCAAAGACTAAGTTTATGGCTTTTAATTCTGGGATTAGGTTACAAAGACACGAGGTCCCAGATTCGAAAGGCTAAAGTCCTTAAGTACACATTTGTGTCTACACAGTTACAATTACACCAATAGGTGGGGGAAGTAGAGTAATGTCAGCAGTTGCTACAAAATTAAAAACAATACCAAAAGGTTTAAAAAAGTATATTCTTGTCTATTTATTGCGTACACATATTTTGAGAAGAAAACTTTTCACAGATTAAAAACAATACATACAAATTAAAAACACTTCATACAGTTTGTGCAAAAAGACAATTTTTTACATTCCATTATTAAAATAACAATTTTAAGAAAACAATTTTAAGAAAACAGAAGTCTGGGAAACATTTTAGAAATAAACTTACTCTCAATGGTTCCCCTTTAGAAAGAGTCCATTCCATCGACTATCTCGGCATTAGACTTTCAGACAAAATGCATTGGGGCCCACATCTGAACAAGATGTTACTGAATCATAAGCGGGTGGCAGGCGCCATCGCTAGAGCTCAACGCTCTTCTCCATCTAGACTGGTAACCCCAGCCCTAGTAGTTTATAAAGGAAAAACGGTGAGTTCAGCAATGTACGGTGCTGAACTCTGGGGCTTTGAAAAAACTGAAGAGATTGGAAGATCAGAGAATAAATTCCTCAGAGAACTGGTATCTGTCCACATGAATACCCCACTTAAGCCTTTATTCTCTGATATGGGTAGACGCCCTTTTAATGAGGTGGCCAGACTTCGTCCCCTCTTGTATTGGGTAAGACTAAGGCGTACCCCAGAACTTTCTAACTACGCGACTGGTGTCTCCGAGTTGATTACCCTGGACACTAACAAAAGGGTCAAATGGCTTAGGGACTTGAAAGACCTGTTGTCCAAATCTGGCTTAGCTGAATCTTGGGTCAATCAGGGACCTCCGACCAAGAGTGTGATAAAAAAGACCTATTGGAACTGGGTTAATCATCAGCTCTTACTTAATCCTAGGCTTGGGAGACTTATTGATGAATTTTTTCAGCACAAATTAGTTGATTCCCAGGAACCTTATTTAGATTTCATCAGGACACCCAGAGATAGGGCTCTATATATGCAGTTTAGATTTGGGTCCCTAATGCTAAATACCACTCAGGCAAAACGGGATCCTACAAACTCCATCCTAACTAACTGCCCTTGCTGTGATGCTGAGCAAGAAACAATAGCCCATCTATTTTTTGCTTGCTCGGCATATAAACAGGCCAGGGCAAAATGGCTGAAGCCTGTATGCCTTCAACTGGCAACTAGAAACCACCTTGTGGCCCTACGTATCCTGAGAACAGATTCATCCAGGTCACTGTTTGTTTGTGGTGTTGCTAAGTACCTGGGATGTGCGTGGATTATCCGCACAAAAGCACAAAAAAATAAGGAAGCATGTCCAAACAATTAGTATTCATTTTAGGGCTTTGAGAGTAAAGTATTATTTGGGAATGTCATGTAATGTGCTGTTGTTTTATGTTATCCCTGAGACATTTGTATCAGAAAACATTGTAAATTTATACTTAATGGTAGAACGCCGACTTGGATATGATGCTCATTTTTTAGAGTGGTTTTGTATAGTAAGGTTTTTTATATGATCTTAACTCTGATATTAACTTTGACATGAAATGCTAATTTTATATCCTTTTATGATTCTGAAATGCTTTTATGATACTAGCTATTGAATAAAGCTTATTTGAAATGAAATATTTTACATGTGTCTCAGTAGCTGTTGCTAGGACAATAATCGCAGTCAGGTGGAAGGACTCAGATCCCCCTTCCCCCGTTTCAGGCCTGGTTAGCTAGGCTGCTTGCTGTATATAAGCAGGAGATGCCCCTCTATGAATATAGGGGTAGATGCACGAGGAATCTGGGGAAAAATCATATATTTATATTATAAATTGGAAAGATAATACGGACCACGCAGCAGACCAACTGGGTTGGTTTTTATGAAACCATAATAACTATTTATTAATGTTAAATACCCCTCTAATAATAAATGAAGGGAGGACATATGATTTTTATTTAAGAGTGGTAATCCTTCAGGCTAAAGGTAGTGTTGATATCATTGTACTGTACTGTAGAAACTGTATGAAATATATTAACTAGGCTGTTCTTAATATTGGTATTTATGGCAGAATTGTATACATAAGATATGAATTGTATAGAATATAATATTTATGTATAATGACAATTTGTAATGCTCTGGGTTTAGTAAAAAATAAATAAAGGCGACCTTGTATAACTTCAAAAGCTACTCCCACAATTAATATATCACTTATTAAATGTATCAGTGTAAACCAGTTTTAACCTATGGTAGAGTCACTCATGCAAAACCTAAAAAAGACGTTGAGGTTTTTTAATGCAGGACATGTAAAACATTGAATATCCATATCCTACTTGTAAATATCATTGAGCAAGAAACATCCTTAGAAGCAGTCCACTGACTAGAGACAGCCCACTGCTCTAACATGGACCCAAGTATTATCATCTCTAGCTCCACATGCAACCCCCAAACTTCTTTTTCCCACCCTGACTCACAAGACTCAACATTGGGTATTCTTGGGAATAAAGGCCCAAGTGATCCCCTTGAAATTGAACAGGGGATATAAGGGGCAGGATCAGGTATATCATTAGATCACCACGAGATGCCCAATCCACCAGCGCAGTTAAGCCTGCTGCAATTGACAAATGATCATTTGGCCATGACTTCTTCTTCCACTAAGCTTAGACTTATATCGTGGAACGTAGCAGGACTTCAAAATAAACTCCTACTCCCGCACTGGATTGAAGTCATAGAGGGATTTGATATCTGTATCTTCCAGGAGACATAGAGTTTACTGCCACTATACAAAACAGGTTATGCCTGTTTTTGTATTCCAGCTACCACTGTGGGGAGAGGGCATCCCTCAGTGGGTTTGATTGTCTGAGTAAATATTGACCTAGATTGTCGACTTTTTACACATCCAACTCTAAGTCATGATATCTTGAGACTTACTATAAAGGGCCCAACCGGTGGGGATATTTTAAACCTGTTTAATGTCTATATTAGAGGAACCAAGGGGGGCAACCCATCGCCCACCATTACACTTTTAGAACTGGCAGTATCTAGCTGTTCGCCTCGTAACCAAATTATGATTGCAGGCGACTTTAATTCTACCTTTGAGCCTTTGAGCTCAGAAGATATGCTGGAGCATGATGGAGTTGATAGGAAATGGGCAGTCCCTCCACTTGATATACCCCATCAAAAAATGGACAAATGTAGCTATTCAAATTAATGCATTAGCCACAGAGTTTGATCTTAGGGCAAGAAACTGTAGAACTCCTTTGGACAAACAAGGGGCTAACACCTTCAATAGAGTAAGTTGTCCCTCACAAATCGACTATATTTTACTCAATGTCAATCTGTGGGATGAGATGACTGATACGTTTGTTGGCACTACAATTGATATTGACCACAAACCTCTATGCATGACCATGAGGAACCGAGAGATTCTTCTACTAGCCGTTGTAGCTAATTGCATCACTAACATCGTCCCCTCTAATTGCAAAAGGCACCTAAAGGGGCACAAATTCTTGTTGCATGACTCAAATATAGTGGCCATCCCAAAGATCTTGTCCAAGAAAACAACAGTACTCCGGGCCGCGGTTGCAGATATATTTGAGTGAGAAACAGTTCCTGTCAATCATTCTTGCACTGTAGAGACACTGAGCTCTTATTTTCAGGCACCTTGCAGGTAAAACATTTTGCGTGTTTACCATAAGAAACAGCATCCATGGTACACTAAGAACTGCAAGCTTAAAAGACAGTCTCTGACCTTAGCAATTAGAACTAAAAACTGCTCCAGGGTCAAAACAGCCAGGAAGGAATAAGGCTGCTTTGCACAAAGCAAAGATTGAGTGGGATGAAGGGTATTGGCAGGAGTTGAGGGACGCAAGGCTTGGGAAGAACAGGAATAATTTTTGGTCCTTAGTGAGTCGGGGGAAATAACTGGGATTTAGGCACTATGCCCAACCATATCACTTGTCACGAATGGCGGGACCATTTTGCGAAACTATATTCCACTTTAGAGGACAGATGCCTGGGGGAGCCATGCGGCCTCACAGACATCTCTCCTATAGGGAATATTAGTGATCCCTTCTCACGAGCTGAAATAGAGGCTGTGATTATGAAATTAGTCCCTGCTAAAGCCCCAGGACCAGATGATCTTCTGGGAGATTTATTCCTGTTTGATCTCAGAGGGTGCTAGTGTTATTTTCAGCTATTGTTCAACGCCATAGTTGCAGGATGCCCAGTCCCAGAATCCTGGAAAGGTGCAGAAGTAGTTACTATTTATAAAAAAGGTGATAGGGAAGACCCCTCTAATTACAGGCCCATAGGTCTGATTCATTTTATGCAAAAGGTGCTAGGCAGGGTCCTCCTACAGAGAATTCAATCATGGTCTGAATAGGAGGACGTCCTTTCGCAATACCAGGCAGGCTTTAGGGCCAGTACCGGGACAATCGACCAGGTATTTAGGCTAATGCTTATATACTGGAAAGTTGTGCTAATTGGAAAGGGCAACCTTTACTTGGCTTTCATTTACTTAAAAACCGCATTCGATCTGGTACCTAGGGCCAAATTGGGGAAGATCTTAAAAGACATGGGCAGTCCATCACTAATCCTTAACCTACTAATCCGTCTTCATGAGGGCACCTGTGCCCAGTTGAGATGGGGAGCCCAAGGTCAGCTGACAGAGCAGATTCTTGTTAGCAAGGGAGTCCACCACGGTTGTGTCATGGCCCCCACCCTGTTCTCCTAGTACGTGAACTGGGTGGTGAAGTTTCTGCAAGAAGATCCAGCTGACGCCCCTATCCTGGCGGGCGACAAAGTGATAATACTTCTGTTCGCTGATGACACCTTGTTGATGTCAAAGACCCCAGTAGGGCTACAAAAACTAATGAATAGATATTACATTTCTGTGACTTACGGGGCCTAGTCATTAATACCTCAAAGACAAAACTCATGGTTTTTAACCCCCATAAATCTTAAGGAATAATTTTACATTGAATGGCACCCCCCATGGAGAGAGTCGGGACCTTTGAATATCTCGGTATACAACTCTCTGATAAAATGCATTGGATGCCCCATCTAGCTAAAATGCTTTTGAATCATAAATGCATGACTGGGGCACTAAGCAAAGAACATCGCTCCTCTTATAGTAGGCCAGTTGCCCCAGTTCTCATAGTTTATGACGCAAAGACAGTTAGCTCAGCTTTTTATGGAGCCGAGCTAAGGGAGTTTGAAAACGTAGACGAGATCCGCAGGTCTGAGCACAAGTTTTTGAGGGATTTGGTGACACTTCCCCGTAACACCCCACTGACACCTTTAATGCACGACATGGGTAGGCGGCCGTTTAGAGCCATTGTTAGGCTCCGCCCACTGCTTTTTTGGGCTCGCCTAAGGCGTACTGTAGAGCTTACCAACTACGCCTCAGCTCTAATGGAGGTAATGAATTTGGATGTGGACCATAGGGTCAAGTGGATATCATATGTGAAGAAAACTATGATGCTATTTGACCTTAAAGAATCATGGGATACCCAAATTCCCCAGAGCAATGCGGAACTTAAGCGTCATTACTGGGATTGGATTAACAGCCAGGATATCAGTAAGCCGAATACAGGGAGGTTAACGGAGGATTTTCTAATGTTTAAGCAAACTAGAAGCCTAGAACCTTACCTAGACATGATTCGGGTCCCACGAGATAGGACTCTGTACATTCAGTTTAGGTTAAGCACGCTCCCTGTTAATACCCTAACTTCAAAGTGGCACACAGCTGAGAACACAACCGAGAGTTGCCCTTGCTGTGGAGCCCCGGTGGAGTGTGTTGCTCATGTCATGTTTGCTTGCCAAGCTTACAACACAGCAAGGAAAAAATGGTTAAAACCAATTTGCAGTGACATGGGCACCCGTGACCACCGGTTTGCTCTGCGCATTTTAAAATCTGATCCCAGTGTCCTATTCTCATGTGGGCTGGCCAAGTTTTTAGGCCAAGCTTGGTTAGTCAGGATCAAAGCCCTACGAAGGGTGACCCCAATAAAGGCCTCTGTGACTCTAGAAGCAGGTAAAAAGGGTTGGGTTACATAGCATTTCGTAAAATCACAGAATACAACAGGGTGTTACTACAAATTTAGAATACTTCTTATGATGGATATAGCATTAGCACTTTATATAAATACTACTGCGATGGATTGTGCCGTTTTTACCTTTTTTTCTTTTTTTGTACTCCTATTTTAACTATTGAGTACCTATGGTGGAAGGGATTTGTAGAAATTGGTATGCACACTTTTTTAGACAAATGTTTTTAGTGATACTAGTTTTATGCTTTGTATTATAATACATTGCCAAAAATGCCAAGCCAAGATATTTTAAATGAATTTTTGCATTCAAAGAGTTTTTACTATTGAACACATATTGTTTTATTTTTTTATTGTATAAATGTCAAATAATGCTTTTATGATACATGCTGACGAAAAAAGCTATTTGAACTGAACTGAAACTAGATTGGCTTATACCAGTGCTTAATTTGATTTGGTGGTAGCCTGTGGGTAGGCAATGTCTGCGAGTGGGTGAAAGAGGCCTGAGATATATTTAGGATTACGAAGCCTTGGTTATTAGATGCTGACTCTCAAGGGCATTGGCCACGGGCTTCTGAGCAAAGCTTTGGTGACCTGTACACCTTATTTTAACAGCATCTGATGAACTCACCCAGATAATTTCTATTTGGTATTCATGATGTACCTTAGTCGTGGGGCTGAGATGGCCTATGTGTCAAAACATGCCACTAAATTTACAATACACTGCTTCCACTTAAGACAGGATATTGAGGGGTCACTTAAATATTTTATTTATCATGAGATCTCTGAGAGGCATCTCGGCACCTCTTCTCCTTGGCTGACTCACCTGCTCTCGATTATTGGGAAATTGGGGAATAAAGGCTACATGGAATGAAAGTAGCAAACGCAAGATAAAATAAAAATCAAAGAAAAATCCTTTGGATCTTCTTATTTCTCTGCTTTAGTTAAACCATCCAATGGTATCTAAAGGACAGAATATAACACTGTGTTAAACAAAATGATTTGATATTTTATTGTTTACTTGTTCCTCATGCTGAGCTTAAACTAAAACAGAGGAATCGGTTTCAGGTTTTCCTAACTGCTGTTTATTATTTTTGGGCTTAGTGTGACATTCAACATTCAACAAGTTAAGTCTACTTAGAACATGCTCATGGGCATTACAAATTCAGTAGCTACTAAGTTGCAAAATATTTCAGTATGTAATCAATATTAACATTGTAATCATGCATAAAAAGTAAATTAAAAGAACTGCTGACCCTGATTCTTCTAATCTGTTAAATTACCAAAATCCAATTTATGTTTTGTTGTAGGATTCTACCAGAACTACCAGATTCAATTGTGAAATTGTCTATGGTCATTTACCCTTGTTCTATGACTCTAACCCAAATATGAAGCCACTTTATCCCATTATGCATTAAGTTGATCCCCTTTCATATTCCAGTACATGGCGGTTGAGCTCGCAATGAATGTCAGAGGGTCTCATCAGTGTATTAATCCTTTCACTGCTTGGCCTTTCCCCCCTACAATTCTGAAGTTTTTCTTGACTTTTTGGGGTCATTTGCGGTAAGACCTTCATACATTTTTTACACATAGGATGTCCATGTCAAATTTGCATGCTTTTTTTGTAACATTATGGGGATTCTAACAGTAGCTAGGGTTTGTAAGTTCCCCAGGAGACAACCAAGAAATAGCCAAAATATAGGATTTTTTTTAGGGGGGTTCGGGAAAAAACTGCTAGGCAAGAAAGGGCTTTTTTCCATAGAAATTGTATCAATAAAAGGTTTACTGTGCTTAAATCACCATCTTTCCAGCTTTCAGGAACAAGCAAAGTTAGAAAGAAAAAAAAACTATTTATTTGC
This sequence comes from Lissotriton helveticus, assembly GCF_964261635.1. Classification (NCBI taxonomy): domain Eukaryota; kingdom Metazoa; phylum Chordata; class Amphibia; order Caudata; family Salamandridae; genus Lissotriton; species Lissotriton helveticus. The sequence goes on along the minus strand of NC_136067.1, from coordinate 1,299,466,880 downwards.
CACAGTTTGGGCATTTTTCTAAGAGGTAGTCCATTTTTCCTAATGTTTGTGCATTCAGCTTGCTTGCAGCTTGTGATGGAAACAGGTATAAAAACCATAGGCCACACTGGAAACTTATACATTTCTGAACAGTAGACAACATTTTTAATTCAGCAAAGGGTAATTGTGTAGATCCTTCTAAGTTTTCGCAAAGAAGTTAACTGTTGAAAAAAATATTGTACATGAGTTGGAGAAAGCAATCATTTGTGACACTGTTTTGTATCTGTCAGTTCTTGTCACAATTGCAGATATACTAATACATCCATTAGATCTTTCAGGTGTAGGGATATATAGGGTTTGCAATTCCTCCAAGAACCCCATCACAGAGAGCTAACACCTGAGCTGCACATTAAAATGTTTTTTCACTGTGTCCTGACTATATAGCAATTCATATGATATAAAGAGTAAACAATTAGGATGAAGGACATTTATGAGTTGCTGAAATGTACACCAGACACTGAGCATAGGAGCAGTGGTTATTTGTACATCTCTGAATTTGTGGGCACCCGCGCTAGCATTTGATTTAGAGGGCATTTTTCACAATGTCTTTTTTCTTACACTATGGATTACAATTGGGGGCACCAATTCATTTGGTAATAACAAATGTTCTAGTATTGTGTGTTTCCACATGTTTCCCGATACAAATGGTACCTCCTTTGTATGGGTATACCTAGTGCCTGCACCAAGAAAGGGCCCAAAACACGACATGGACACATCACACTTGCAAGGACTCCAATTGATTCTGGTTTGATCCATTCCTGTTGGAAACACTAGGTCCAGCCCTACAAGCGGGCTATCATTTTTATTGGGAAAAGTAGGGGATGGCTGGGTGGTAGGAATTGTTTGGCTCCCTGTGGTTTCCGGAAGTTTGCATCACAGAAATTGAAGGAATATTCAAAATGTTTGACAATGCTTGAAATGTGTAGGGCATTAATGGTAAGAAAATGTTGTGGGCTCCACATGAGGCACACCATCCTGGTTTTCCCCACGGTGTTTAGTTCTCTGAAGTGTCTGGGTTTAGCAAGTTTCCCTGGGTGGCCGACAAATCTGGGCATAAAAACCACTGCTATCCCTTTGATTGATGTCACATTGTATTGTGGACCCTTTCCTGTGGCAAGCACTAGGCCCAACCACACAGGCGAGGTACTATTTGTATCAGGAGGCATGTGGGAAAGATGGGTGGTAGGACATTTGTAGCTCCCTGCAGATTTCAGTACACTCTCCCACAGAAATGTGGCAAAACATTGTTGACCCTTTGTGTCGTTGAACACAAATTTACAAACATATCTAGGATTAGGATTAACACACTACCTATGCATACACTCTTCAATGACTTGCACTTCATTCATTCAACCAAATCGCTAAAAGTAAGCAAATTGCAAGTAATTTAATATAGTGAACCAGATGACAATCCACCACAACATGTATGCATCTCTGCAGTGTAGCTCTTATCATAAACATATGGGTCTTACAATAGAAAGTATAAATGGCACCAATGGGAAAGGAATGTGAACCAGAAGACCACATGTGTGATATATATATATATTCACTGAAAAAACCATAGGTTATAGACCATATATAGTTAGGAATTAGCATTTACAAAACCTTGAAAATTCACTGAAAAAACCATAGGTTATAGACCATATATAGTTAGGAATTAGCATTTAAAAAACCTTATTTTACTCACACAAAACCATTGAAATTCCATATATAGTTAGTTGCACTAACTATATATCGTGCACCCGCAATCCACTGCTGATCATGTCACATATTACATCATTCATGACATGGTCAGTGACATCACTGATGACATCACTGATGACATCTCAAATGACATCACTGATGACAACATCCAGTGACTGTATTTTTCTGTAAAGTTAAAATATGTCTTGAGTGGATGTATAAGTGTCTGGATGAAGGATTTAGTAGGTGCATGACTGACTGTATGAGTGAGTGATTAAATGTGTCTCACTGAATGCATGGGTTAGTGACTAAACTGTCTTAATTTGTGCATCATTATGTCTGTTGTTCTGTAAACTGCTGCATGTGTTGATCATTAGCTATACGAGAGGCTATATGTGTTATTAATTGGTTGCCCAAGTATTTCTATGGGAGATTGAGTTTGTGTGGGGGTGGCTGGAAGGTGTGAGACTCTATGCATAGATGTGTGAGCAGTTTATTCACTAGGTGTATGAGTTCAAGAGTGCATGTGGAAACAGCTACATGGGCAGTTGACTGTGTGCATGAGTGTATTGATGAGTGAATGGATATCTCAATGCTACATGTCATAGTAAGTACATATGTAAAACACAGTACATGTGAGAGTTGGCATATATAAATAACTGTGCATGAGAGCCACTGAATGAGTGAGTGGTTGTATCGATCATTGTGAACTTGTATCAGGGATTGTATAAGAGAGTAAATATGTGTTAGTATATGTTTCAATAAGTAAGGTGTGTTTAACTGTATAGTTGAAGAAATGGAGGTGAGATTGTTTCTTTGCATGACTGACTGGGTGTGTGAGTAACTCCATGGATGAGTGGCAGTGTGTGAGTGTCTGTATACACTGAGTGTATCTAAGGTTCTATTAGAGTCTGAAGAGGTTTATCGTATTAGCACAAGAATGATGTCAAATGAGATGTCATCAGTGATGTCATCAGTGATGTCATTTGAGATGTCATCAGTGATGTCATCAGTGATGTCACTGACCATGTCATGAATGATGTAATATGTGACATGATCAGCAGTGGATTGCGGGTGCACGATATATAGTTAGTGCAACTAACTATATATGGAATTTCAATGGTTTTGTGTGAGTAAAATAAGGTTTTTTAAATGCTAATTCCTAACTATATATGGTCTATAACCTATGGTTTTTTCAATGAATTTTCAAGGTTTTGTAAATGCAAATTCCTAACTATATATGGTCTATAACCTATGGTTTTTTCAGTGAATTTTCAAGGTTTTGTAAATGCTAATTCCTAACTATATATGGTCCATAACCTATGTTTTTTTCTGTGAATTTCATTGGTTTTTTAACAGCTAATATCTGTAGCTGTAAAATGTATTCTTCTTTAAATCCAAAAATATATTTTATATGTTTATGAATAATTTTTTTTTTAAATATTTTTTTTTCTTCGTTCCCGCTTCGCAAATCGGGAAGCTTCCCGTTAGCTGACCTTGATGCCGCGAAATAGACCGCGAGCCGGTAAACGTTTCTTTACCGCAAGTGCCGCGTTACAAAACAACATCGTGACGCCTCCCGTCCGCATGACGTTTCACGTTGTCGCGTGATACGTCATATGACGTACTACGTTAGCGAACTGGTACGCGAAGCGAGTCGCAAAGCGCAGGTTTCTGGAAGCAAACCGGGAGGCCCTGCAAAGCGCTTAACGTAAACACAGCAAGTCATGTGACTTGGTAATAACACTTTTCATTGGTTCATTTCACTTTTGGTTTCCTAATGATGTAAGACTAGGTCATATAATCTAAAATGAACACTTTTGATTGGTTGAGAACTCTTGTTTTTCCCAAATGATGAAAATCCCTCCTTCTTTCCTCACTCTGACTTTCATCATTGTGAGAGAAAGACCCTTTGTGATCACTGAGCAATGGCTTCTTTAGTAGCTTCAGCTGGTGCTTCCCCACCACCTCCACCACATCCAAGGAAGAGTGGACCACCTGCTCAAGTTATAATTCAACAAGAAGAAGAAGAAGAGGAACAGGAGGACGAGCACGAAGAGAGGCAGTTTTTGCCTGAGCAGCCCAGGACGTCTCACCGGAAAGAAAACTTCATTTGGCAATTTTTTAAAATTCCCAAAGGTCAGAAAAAAGTAAATGCAAGATACGTAACTTGCCTTATATGTCAAGATAGACTGTCCAGAGGGACCGACAAAAAATACAGTTTCGGAAACTACACAATGCATCGCCATATGACTAGGTGGCATCCTAACAACTACAGTGCTGCACAGTTTCGGAACGACCTAGATAATCTCCCTATTATGGCCAGAAGATCTGTTGTACCGGAAGTAACGGGACCAGAGGGCAGGGAGATGGTGCCAAATATACAAATGAGATTTGGTGAAGTAAAACACACCTGCGTATTTTGCGATGGATTCATTTCCTACGGAGAAAGAAGCATCACTCTGATCAACAGAGCTATTGACTATCATATGCAAGTTTGTCCGAAACGCCCAAAATAATAAATACTTCTTTTTTTTGTTTTGTTGCTCCTGTTGAGCCCTTTACAATGAATCGTTTTCATTGCCCCCTCCAAGAAAAACCCAAAAAAATATAAAACTGTTCCGAAAAATTCAAAAACAGTAAAAAAATGTTCAGAAAAATAAAAAAAAAAGTTCTTTTCAGAACTACCTCCCCGTTATTAAAAAATTGGTACAATATTTGGAACTGTGCCAACCTCTATTTCTCTTAGTTAGCTTCCTAGTTCGCTCGCCGGTACGCGAACTGGAAGCGAACCAAAAACAGTAAGTATAAGGGAGGGAAACACACACTTATGTTAAAATAAAGACAGCTATAGGGGAGTAAACTAGAGATACTATTACCCGTAATCCACTGCTGATGATGTCACATATTACATCATTCATGACATGCTCAGTGACATCATCAGCAGAGGATTGCGGGTTTTTTGACAACATGCCTTATCCACGGTTTAATAACGCTGCCTTTTGCTTTATATAAGTTTTCAAATTGTATGAAATATATACCAATAGGTCGTTATGAACCTTTAGGTAGTGCTTTTCTTCATGAGGTCTGGTCGCTTCCATACACATACAGATGTTTCAAAGATGATCAAGAAGTTTATCTGAATGGAGAGGAATGCACTGAGACGCCAGATCATTCACTAATGTGTAGGCACATACAGTTACACGGTTCATGCAACAAACACCGACCAAATATGGCTTGCGTGTTGCAAGGCACGCCAGTTCCTGCTATCATCCCCACGTTCAAGTTGTTGGAAAATGGTAGTTATTTGATGCTCAATAATGAAGATTGTTCTGAGTTAATTAAAAGTATTCCTTTTATCGTAACAGTAAGTGAACGGGTTATTTGCTGCAGAAATGTTCTATTTCCTCCCACACATGAACATAGGGAGTTTTCAATCTGGCCACAAATACCAACCTTGGGACACGTTTCAACGGCATGGCAAGAATAAGAGCTCTTTTGTCTCAGAGAGAGGTGGCCTTGAGTTCGGCCCGTGAAACTTTCGTACTTCACATAGCGAACACCCGTACAGAGGTGCACACCCTTTTCAATTAAGATTTGCCTTTCAATTTCAGCAACATGTTTCCGACTATCTTTAACGCATCCTCCACAAAGTCCCTGACACACTTTTTTAAAGTTGTTACCAGTGGCCTCGTGACTTCATTTGAGAAAATCTTTGGAGTCATCCCTGCTTCCTTTCATTGTATTTTCTGCACTCTGGTTCGTGGATTGGCATTTTTACTTGCATTACCAGCGGACGCTCTTGTGCTTTTTTACATTTTTAAATATGGATGTCCCTCCTATGCAACCTCCGACCCTGCAGCTGCTGACACTGTTCCGCAATCGCATGCTAGAATATTATGGCACAATGCCGTTGGCGATATTAAGCACGGCATATGGATTATCTTTTCGGTTCTCCTACTTCACCTGTATCCAGCCTGTATTTCACTGCCTGACCTGTGATTTCGATTGGGCCATTGATTTGTGTCTCTGCGGACCGGTTTCTCCTGACGTCGACTTTAATCAGCTGATGACTCCTATCATTACTCACGAGTTGGTTTGTCCTGGCGAAAGGATTATGGCTGTGGCATTGATGCATGGACTACTTGGTCCCTGGAATTTACTGGCGGCAGCACAGTCTTTCTTGGAACAGAGCTTTCTTGAAAACCCACCGAGCTGTCCTCTGATGGTGATAGAGGATCCGGTGCTGGGAGAGCACGTATGTTCTTTTCCGCTTTTAAATTGGATGGCTGAACTGTTTTCGGATGAAGACGGTGACTTCCTATTGGAGGCTGTTGCAGCTTATTTTGCATGCACAGTTATGTCATAGACCTTTTTCATGTTTGATATGCTGAGTACTAGCATTTCATTGACAATTCATTAACTTATTTGTCAAGTTTTTATTATTTACCTTGCCTATTGGCTTAAGACTCGATAAAGTACTTGGCTGTTTTATTTTTCTTTAGCATTAAATTTTCCTAGTTTTTAATGCTTTACCTTGCGGACCGTCCACATATAAACTTGCAATCTGCTCTCATGAGATGGCACTTCTATTATCTTATTCAGTTCGTTTCCGGATCATGAGGAGGTGTCATCTAGGTCCTGGATATCTTTACACCGTGTTAAGTTAGCATGGGCTCATTACCGGTTTAAACGCCATTTTTCCTTTTTTGCAACTTCTGCACACGACACTTAGTTGTTGCTTTAGCTTTCCACCTAGTAGTTCATCGTGGTTTACATGAGAATAATATGTTATTGGTCTACTATCTGCTTTACTTGTTAAACTATATCTGTACAGCGAGTGCTAAAGTTTCAAGAACAACACGATACAGAATTGTTATGAGGTCTGATCTCCACGACTTCATACTCATAACATAAGTGCAACTTCTGCCAATTCTGGGCATGAGGCGGGTTTTATATTGCTTTGCCGAACACACATACACAACAGTTGATGCGGTTCACATGAAGAGAGAGCTGGTGTATGCTGATGTGATTCCTTCAAATCTAAGACACTAAAGTATGGGCACGCCCTAAACCAACACAAAGAGACCTTCTTAGCAAATAATATAATATGTGTATTAGGGAGGGTGAGATATAAGCAGCCGCGGGCCGTGGAGGGAGTTACGGTGAGGCAGGGAGGCGGGGAGGGGGAGAAGCAGGGTGGAGCCCTCTCTACCTTGCCCCTCCCCCTCCCCGCCTCCCTGCCCCACCGTAACTCCCTCCACGGCCCGCGGCTGCTTATAAGTGTTGCTAACTCTTATTCATTTACAGCATGTTAACATACTGTCACCATTCGCTTTTTATGTACTAGTAACTATGCTGGTAATTTTGCTACTGATAATATGTGTACTTGTATTCTCCACCCTGCTTCTCCCCCTCCCCGCCTCCCTGCCTCACCGTAACTCCCTCCACGGCCCGCGGCTGCTTATAAGTGTTGCTAACTCTTATTCATTTACAGCATGTTAACATACTATCACCATTCACTTTTTATGTACTAGTAACTATGCTGGTAATTTTGCTACTGATAATATGTGTACTTTTATTATCTAAGGTACTACGCCTGAGAAGACGGCATTACTAAATAAACATTTCAAATACACATCTGTTCTTCTTAACTCCATTTTCTGGTTTCTAAGAAATCTATAACGACCGACTGTTCATGAGTTCCACGTATCCTGAGGTACTATAAGTTCATATTCTGGATTGTCTAAACATTGAGAGTTTGTTATATCCAATGTGACACTGTACCTAGCTTGCTAAGGAGTTTTTGATTACTAACGTGAGTTTTGGGACACCCTAATTCGCCGAGGTTCCAATCCTCTGTCCACAGTTCTGTGTGAGAACAGAAACCCTGCGACAGGGGCACCCCCGACCCTTGCTGGAGCTTCATCACACTTGCGATACAACTCCAGCAATGCATTCGCCGAGGTTCCAATCCTCTGTCCACAGTTCTGTGTGAGAACAGAAACCCTGCGACAGGGGCACCCCCGACCCTTGCTGGAGCTTCATCACACTTGCGATACAACTCCAGCAATGCGCCACCTTTACGGCACAGATACATCACGCATCTGTGCTGTTTTTGCCCCATGATGCGCCGCATTGTAAATGCAGCACACCATAGGTGACGGAACAGCGGCACAGAATGACTAACACATCCCTGGTGATGCGCCAGTCATCATAAATGTATCCCTATGCTTCTTATCTTGTTAGAGATGAACCGCCATATATATCATCAAAGTTTTTTGCATTTCCTAAATAGCGAACTTTAAGGAATAAATAGCGATTCTTTACCATTCCTAGTTTGCGATGAGCTATTTGCTAATTAGCCGAATGTAGCCCAATGAAGCCCAATGTAGCCCAATGTAGCCCAAAGATGGCCGCCAGACACACAAAAAAACAAATGTAGCCCAAATATCAGCCAGATGTAGCCCAACTATAGCCCAGTGACAGAATGACCAATCAGCTTCGCAAACCTCCGTTACGCGAAGCGGAGCGCTGTTACAGATATATATCTTTTTTTGAACGTTAATTTCTCAAAATCCACTGGAGCACATATATTGAGACCTAGCAAAGGCACATCGGGCTACCAGTCCCTACAATTTTGCCAAGTTTCGTGCAAATCCATTCAGCCGTTCGATTATTATTATTATTATTTTTTTTTGCCCCGCGGGGCCCTTTTAAAACCTCCACATCAAACCTAGGGGGTCAGCGAGGATCTACTATGCCCCCTTATAGTTATTTCCCCCTTTGTTTTGACCTCCTCTTGTCTCTCGATCCTACCGAGAGACAAGATGGCGGCCGCTACGGACTGTTTGGAATGTTGACAGACGCCGGAGAACCAATCAGCTTCGCTTCACAAAGCTCCGTTGCGCGAAAAGTCCGCGAACCAGAGCGCTGCCCGGTCCGCTGTTACAGATATATATCTTTTTTTAAACGTTAATTTCTCAAAATCCACTGGAGCACATATATTGAGACCTACAAAAGGCACATCGGGCTACCAGTACCTACAATTTTGCCAAGTTTTGTGCAAATCCATTCAGCCGTTCGGGCTAAAAGTGAGGCCAACCGCCCTATGGAAAACTCAATGTTAAAAACACGTTTTGGGACCCCCCTTTTTTCTCGGCCCCCCCTTGACGAACCCCCCCAAATTTTCAAGGGCTGCTCAGAAACAAAATGTGCCATTTTCCTGAAAATTTCAGCCAATTCCGTCCACAAACGCCAAAGTTATTAGACATAGAATTTTCAAAAAACCCATAGAGAAAAAATCCTAACTATATATACCTACTGGCGACCGCCAGTAGGTAATATATATATATATATATATATATTATATATATATATATTACCTACTGGCGACCGCCAGTAGGTAATATATATATATATATATATATATATTATATATATATATATTACCTACTGGCGGTCGCCAGTAGGTATATATAGTTAGGATTTTTTCTCTATGGGTTTTTTGAAAATTCTATGTCTAATAACTTTGGCGTTTGTGGACGGAATTGACTGAAATTTTCAGGAAAATGGCACATTTTGTTTCTGAGCAGCCCTTGAAAATTTGGGGGGGGTTCGTCCAGTGGGGGCCGAGAAAAAAGGGGGGTCCCAAAACGTGTTTTTAACATTGAGTTTTCCATAGGGCGGTTGGCCTCACTTTTAGCCCGAACGGCTGAATGGATTTGCACGAAACTTGGCAAAATTGTAGGGACTGGTAGCCCGATGTGCCTTTTGTAGGTCTCAATATATGTGCTCCAGTGGATTTTGAGAAATTAACGTTTAAAAAAAGATATATATCTGTAACAGCGGACCGGGCAGCGGCCCAGGACGCGTACTTTTCGCGCAACGGAGCTTTGTGAAGCGAAGCTGATTGGTTCTCTGGCGTCTGTCAACATTCCAAACAGTCCGTAGCGGCCGCCATCTTGTCTCTCGGTAGGATCGAGAGACAAGAGGAGGCCAAAGCGAAGGGGCAAATGACCATAAGGGGGAATAGTAGATCCTCGCTGACCCCCTAGGTTTGATGTGGAGGTTTTAAAAGGGCCCCGCGGGGCAAAAAAAAATAATAATAATAATAATCGAACGGCTGAATGGATTTGCACGAAGCTTGGCAAAATTGTAGGGACTGGTAGCCCGATGTGCCTTTGCTAGGTCTCAATATATGTGCTCCAGTGGATTTTGAGAAATTAACGTTCAAAAAAAGATATATATCTGTAACAGCGCTCCGCCTCGCGTAACGGAGGTTTGCGAAGCGGATTGGTCATTCTGTCACTGGGCTATAGTTGGGCTACATCTGGCTGATATTTGGGCTACATTTGTTTTTTTGTGTGTCTGGCGGCCATCTTTGGGCTACATTGGGCTACATTGGGCTTCATTGGGCTACATTGGGCTACATTTGGGCTCCAACATATATATAGGCCAATGTAGCCCAATATATATTTTTCAAAGTTAATTTTCGTAAAAACCACTGGAGCATATATCTTGAGACATAGCAAAGGCACATCGGGCTACCAGTCCCTACAATTTTGCCAAGTTTCGTGCAAATCTATTCAGCCGTTCGAGCTAAAAGTGAGTCCAACCGCCCTATGGAAATGAAGGAAATGAATGGGTAATTTGTAATTAGCAAATAGCTAATCGCAAACTAGGAATGGTAAAGAATCGCTATTTATTCCTTAAAGTTCGCTATTTAGGAAATGCAAAAAACTTTGATGATACATATGGCGGTTCATCTCTAACAAGATAAGAAGCATAGGGATACATTTATGATGACTGGCGCATCACCAGGGATGTGTTAGTCATTCTGTGCCGCTGTTCCGTCACCTATGGTGTGCTGCATTTACAATGCGGCGCATCATGGGGCAAAAACAGCACAGATGCGTGATGTATCTGTGCCGTAAAGGTGGCGCATTGCTGGAGTTGTATCGCAAGTGTGATGAAGCTCCAGCAAGGGTCGGGGGTGCCCCTGTCGCAGGGTTTCTGTTCTCACACAGAACTGTGGACAGAGGATTGGAACCTCGGCGAATTAGGGTGTCCCAAAACTCACGTTAGTAATCAAAAACTCCTTAGCAAGCTAGGTACAGTGTCACATTGGATATAACAAACTCTCAATGTTTAGACAATCCAGAATATGAACTTATAGTACCTCAGGATACGTGGAACTCATGAAAGGTCGGTCGTTATATATTTCTTAGAAACCAGAACATGGAGTTAAGAAGAACACATGTGTATTTGAAATGTTTATTTACTAATGCCGTCTTCTGAGGCGTAGTATCTTAGATTATACAAGTACACATATTATCAGTAGCAAAATTACCAGCATAGTCAGTAGTACATAAAAAGCGAATGGTGACAGTATGTTAACATGCTGTAAATGAATAAGAGTTAGCAACACTTATAAGCAGCCGCGGGCCGTGGAGGGAGTTACGGTGAGGCAGGGAGGCGGGGAGGGGGAGAAGCAGGGTGGAGAATACAAGTACACATATTATCAGTAGCAAAATTACCAGCATAGTTACTAGTACATAAAAAGCGAATGGTGACAGTATGTTAACATGCTGTAAATGAATAAGAGTTAGCAACACTTATAAGCAGCCGCGGGCCGTGGAGGGAGTTACGGTGGGGCAGGGAGGCGGGGAGGGGGAGGGGCAAGGTAGAGAGGGCTCCACCCTGCTTCTCCCCCTCCCCGCCTCCCTGCCTCACCGTAACTCCCTCCACGGCCCGCGGATGCTTATATCTCACCCTCCCTAATACACATATTATATTATTTGCTAAGAAGGTCTCTTTGTGTTGGTTTAGGGCGTGCCCATACTTTAGTGTCTTAGATTTGAAGGAATCACATCAGCATACACCAGCTCTCTCTTCATGTGAACCGCATCAACTGTTGTGTATGTGTGTTCGGCAAAGCAATATAAAACCCGCCTCATGCCCAGAATTGGCAGAAGTTGCACTTATGTTATGAGTATGAAGTCGTGGAGATCAGACCTCATAACAATTCTGTATCGTTTTGTTCTTGAAACTTTAGCACTCGCTGTACAGATATAGTTTAACAAGCAAAGCAGATAGTAGAGCAATAACATATTATTCTCATGTAAACCACGATGAACTACTAGGTGGAAAGCTAAAGCAACAACTAAGTGTCGTGTGCAGAAGTTGCAAAAAAGGAAAAATGGCGTTTAAACCGGTAATGAGCCCATGCTAACTTAACACGGTGTAAAGATATCCAGGACCTAGATGACACCTCCCCATGATCCGGAAACGAACTGAATAAGATAATAGAAGTGCCATCTCATGAGAGTAGATTGCAAGTTTATATGTGGACGGTCCGCAAGGTAAAGCATTAAAAACTAGGAAAATTTAATGCTAAAGAAAAATAAAACAGCCAAGTACTTTATCGAGTCTTAAGCCAATAGGCAAGGTAAATAATAAAAACTTGACAAATAAGTCAATGAATTGTCAATGAAATGCTAGTACTCAGCATATCAAACATGAAAAAGGTCTATGACATAACTGTGTATGCAAAATAAGCTGCAACAGCCTCCAATAGGAAGTCACCGTCTTCATCCGAAAACAGTTCAGCCATCCAATTTAAAAGCGGAAAAGAACATACGTGCTCTCCCAGCACCGGATCCTCTATCACCATCAGAGGACAGCTCGGTGGGTTTTCAAGAAAGCTCTGTTCCAAGAAAGACTGTGCTGCCGCCAGTAAATTCCAGGGACCAAGTAGTCCATGCATCAATGCCACAGCCATAATCCTTTCGCCAGGACAAACCAACTCGTGAGTAATGATAGGAGTCATCAGCTGATTAAAGTCGACGTCAGGAGAAACCGGTCCGCAGAGACACAAATCAATGGCCCAATCGAAATCACAGGTCAGGCAGTGAAATACAGGCTGGACACAGGTGAAGTAGGAGAATCGAAAAGATAATCCATATGCCGTGCTTAATATCGCCAACGGCATTGTGCCATAATATTCTAGCATGCGATTGCGGAACAGTGTCAGCATCTGCAGGGTGGGAGGTTGCATAGGAGGGACATCCATATTTAAAAATGTAAAAAAGCACAAGAGCGTCCGCTGGTAATGCAAGTAAAAATGCCAATCCACGAAGCAGAGTGGAGAAAATATAATGAAAGGAAGCAGGGATGACTCCAAAGGTTTTCTCAAATGAAGTCACGAGACCACTGGTAACAACTTTAAAAAAGTGCGCCAGGGCCTTTGTGGAGGATGCGTTAAAGATAGTCGGAACCATCTTGCTGAAATTGAAAGGCAAATCTTAATTGAAAAGGGTCTGAACCTCTGTACGGGTGTTCGCTATGTGAAGCACGAAAGTTTCACGGGCCGAACTCAAGGCCACCTCTCTCTGAGACAAAAGAGCTCTTATTCTTGCCATGCCGTTGAAATGTGCTCCCAAGGTTGGTATTTGTGGCCAGATTGAAAACTCCCTATGTTCATGTGTGGGAGGAAATAGAACATTTCTGCAGCAAATAACCCGTTCACTTACTGTTACGATAAAAGGAATACTTTTAATTAACTCAGAACAATCTTCATTATTGAGCATCAAATAACTACCATTTTCCAACAACTTGAACGTGGGGATGATAGCAGGAACTGGCGTGCCTTGCAACACGCAAGCCATATTTGGTCGGTGTTTGTTGCATGAACCGTGTAACTGTATGTGCCTACACATTAGTGAATGATCTGGCGTCTCAGTGCATTCCTCTCCATTCAGATAAACTTCTTGATCATCTTTGAAACATCTGTATGTGTATGGAAGCGACCAGACCTCATGAAGAAAAGCACTACCTAAAGGTTCATAACGACCTATTGGTATATATTTCATACAATTTGAAAACTTATATAAAGCAAAAGGCAGCGTTATTAAACCGTGGATAAGGCACGTTGCCAAAAAACCCGCAATCCTCTGCTGATGATGTCACTGAGCATGTCATGAATGATGTAATATGTGACATCATCAGCAGTGGATTACGGGTAATAGTATCTCTAGTTTACTCCCCTATAGCTGTCTTTCTTTTAACATAAGTGTCTGTTTCCTTCCCTTATACTTACTGTTTTTGGTTCGCTTCCGGTTCGCGTACCGGCGAGCGAACTGGGAAGCGAACTAAGAGAAATAGAGGTTGGCACAGTTCCAAATATTGTACCAATTTTTTAATAACGGGGAGGTAGTTCTGAAAAGAACTTTTTTTTTATTGTTTTTGTTGTTTTATATTTTTTTTATTATTTTTCGGAACATTTTTTTACTTTTTTTGAATTTTTCTGAACAGTTTTATATTTTTTTGGGTTTTTCTTGGAGGGGGCAATGAAAACGATTCATTGTAAAGGGCTCAACAGGAGCAACAAAACAAAAAAAGAAGTATTTATTATTTTGGGCGTTTCGTACAAACTTGCATATGATACTCAATAGCTCTGTTGATCAGAGTGATGCTTCTTTCTCCGTAGGAAATGAATCCATCGCAAAATACGCAGATGTGTTTTACTTCACCAAATTTCATTTGTATATTTGGCACCATCTCCCTGCCCTCTGGTCCCGTTACTTCCGGTACACCAGATCTTCTGGCCATAATAGGGAGATTACCTAGGTCGTTCCGAAACTGTGCAGCACTGTAGTTGTTAGGATGCCACCTAGTCATATGGCGATGCATTGTGTAGTTTCCGAAACTGTATTTTTTCTCGGTTCCTCTGGACAGTCTATCTTGACATATAAGGCAAGTTACGTATCTTGCATTTACTTTTTTCTGACCTTTGGGAATTTTAAAAAATTGCCAAATGAAGTTTTCTTTCCGGTGAGACGTCTTGGGCTGCTCAGGCAAAAACTGCCTCTCTTCGTGCTCGTCGTCCTGTTCCTCTTCTTCCTCTTCTTGTTGAATTATAACTTGAGCAGGTGGTCCACTCTTCCTTGGATGTGGTGGAGGTGGTGGGGAAGCACCAGCTGAAGCTACTAAAGAAGCCATTGCTCAGTGATCACAAAGGGTCTTTCTCTCACAATGATGAAAGTCAGAGTGAGGAAAGAAGGAGGGATTTTCATCATTTGGGAAAAACAAGAGTTCTCAACCAATCAAAAGTGTTCATTTTAGATTATATGACCTAGTCTTACATCATTAGGAAACCAAAAGTGAAATGAACCAATGAAAAGTGTTATTACCAAGTCACATGACTTGCTGTGTTTACGTTAAGCGCTTTGCAGGGCCTCACGGTTTGCTTCCAGAAACCTGCGCTTTGCGACTCGCTTCGCGTACCAGTTCGCTAACGTAGCACGTCATATGACGAATCACGCGACAACGTGGAACGTCATGCGGATGGGAGGCGTCACGATGTTGTTTTCTAACGCGGCACTTGCGGTAAAGAAACGTTTACCGGCTCGCGGTCTATTTCGCGGCATCAAGGTCAGCTAACGGGAAGCTTCCCGATTCGCGAAGCGGGAACGTAGAAAAAAAAATATTTAAAAAAAAAATTCTTCATAAACATATAAAATATATTTTTGGATTTAAAGAAGAATACATTTTACAGCTACAGATATTAGCTGTTAAAAAACCAATGAAATTCACAGAAAAAACCATAGGTTATAGACCATATATAGTTAGGAATTAGCATTTACAAAACCTTGAAAATTCACTGAAAAAACCATAGGTTATAGACCATATATAGTTAGGAATTAGCATTTAGAAAACCTTATTTTACTCACACAAAACCATTGAAATTCCATATATAGTTAGTTGCACTAACTATATATCGCGCACCCGCAATCCACTGCTGATGATGTCACATATTACATCATTCATGACATGGTCAGTGACATCACTGATGACATCACTGATGACATCTCAAATGACATCACTGAAGATATCTCATTTGACATCAATGGTCACATCAATGATGATATCATTAATGTGACAATACAATGCATCTCCTCACACTTTAATATAACCTCTGTTACACCCAGTGTTAAATACAGAGTATAATTTTTGAAACCATTGACACACCAATACTAGTTACTACATACGCACTCACTGATTCCTACGTCTACACACACATTCACTCATTCACCCATACAATCATTCATACATACAATCACTCATCTTTACAACACTATCATATGCACTCATACACCTATACAGACACTCACACTCTGCCACTCATCCATGGAGTTACTCACACACCTAGTCAGTCCTGTAAAGAATCAATCACACTTCCATTTTCTAATCTACACAGTTAAACATAGAGTACCTTACATTTTCAAACATATACTAACACATACTTACTCTCTTATAGAATCACTGATACAAGTACACATTGATCTGCACAGAGTCACACACCTCCCAGCCAGCCATACACACACTCAGTCTCCCATACAAATACTTGTGCAACCAATCAATAACCCATATAGCTACTTATATAGCTACTGATCAACACATGCAGCAGCTTGCACAACAACAGACATGCTGATGCACACTTTCAGACAGTTTAGTCACTAACCCGTGCATTTAGTAAGACGCATTTAATCACTCACTCATACAGTCAATCACGCACCTACTAAAACCTTCATTCAGACACTTATACATCCACTCATTCTTCAATATGTAAAACATATTTAAACTTTACAGAAACACATAATCACTGGATGTTGTCATCAGTGATGTCATTTGAGATGTCATCAGTGATGTCATCAGTGATGTCATCAGTGATGTCACTGACCATGTCATGAATGATGTAATATGTGACATCATCAGCAGTGGATTGCGGTTGCGCGATATATAGTTAGTGCAACTAACTATATATGGAATTTCAATGGTTTTGTGTGAGTAAAATAAGGTTTTCTAAATGCTAATTCCTAACTATATATGGTCTATAACCTATGGTTTTTTCAGTGAATTTTCAAGGTTTTGTAAATGCTAATTCCTAACTATATATGGTCTATAACCTATGGTTTTTTCTGTGAATATATATATATATATATATATATATATATATATATATATTCACTGAAAAAACCATAGGTTATAGACCATATATAGTTAGGAATTAGCATTTAAAAAACCTTATTTTACTCACACAAAACCATTGAAATTACATATATAGTTAGTTGCACTAACTATATATCGCGCACCTGCAATCCACTGCTGATGATGTCACATATTACATCATTCATGACATGGTCAGTGACATCACTGATGACATCACTGATGACATCTCAAATGACATCACTGATGACATCACTGATGACATCTCATTTGACATCAATGACCACATCACTGATGATATCATTCATATGACAATACAATGCATCTCCTCACATTTTAATATAACCTCTGTTTCACCCAGTGTTAAATACAGAATATAATTTTTGAAACCATTGACACACCAATACTAGTTACTACATACGCACTCACTGATTCCTACGTCTACACACACCTTCACTCATTCACCCATACTATCATTCATACATACAATCACTCATCTTTACAACACTATCATATGCACTCATACACCTATACAGACACTCACAGTCTGCCACTCATCCATGGAGTTACTCACACACCTAGTCAGTCCTGTAAAGAATCAATGACACTTCCATTTTCTTGTCTATACAGTTAAACATAGAGCACCTTACATTTTCAAACATATACTAACACATACTTACCTTGTTATACAATCATTGATACAAGTACACATTGATCTGCACAGAGTCACACACCTCCCAGCCAGCCACACACACACTCAGTCTCCCATACAAATACTTGGACAATCAATCAGTAACCCATATAGTTAATTATATAGCTACTGATCAAAACATGCAGCAGTTTACAGAACAACAGACATAATGATGCACAAATTAAGACACTTTAGTCACTAACCCATGCACTCAGTGAGACACATTTAATCACTCACTCATGCATTCAGTCATGCACCTACTAAATCCTTTGTCCAGACACTTATACTTCCACTCATTCTTCAATATGTAAGACACATTTTAACTTTACAGAAACATACAGTCACTGGATGTTGTCATCAGTGATGTCATCAGTGATGTCATTTGAGATGTCATCAGTGATGTCATCAGTGATGTCACTGACCATGTCATGAATGATGTAATATGTGACATCATCAGCAGTGGATTGCAGGTGCGCGATATATAGTTAGTGCAACTAACTATATATGTAATTTCAATGGTTTTGTGTGAGTAAAATAAGGTTTTTTAAATGCTAATTCCTAACTATATATGGTCTATAACCTATGGTTTTTTCAGTGAATTTTCAAGGTTTTGTAAATGCTAATTCCTAACTATATATGGTCTATAACCTATGGTTTTTTCAGTGAATTTCAATGGTTTTTTAATAGCAAATATCATAAGCTGTCGAATGTCAAGTACGTGGTAAGTGAAAACATTTTCGTGTTTATGCACACTGATCTGCTTTGAATGGTGCCCCCCCCCCCTCATTTCTATTAGGAGTACTCTCTCTTTGCAGATAGTGAAAGGTAGTTAACGCAGGCCTTTGCCCCCGTTGTAATCCGTCGTGCCTGCTTCTCTCTCCATTTGATTGATTGTTATCCAAGTATTTACTGTTTTAGAATTAGTTCTCTTTGGTTCATTCTCTATTTACAAACAAACACAGAGTCACAATACTCTGTTTAGTCTTTGCAGATAACGAAAAATCGTGTAAAAAAAAAGAAAAGGAATCGAGCAAAATCAGTAGGCCACTAATGGGATCTCTTTTTGACCTCGCTAAAATAGAAACATTAGGAACAACCCCTCATGACAAATACAAAACTAGTGAGATGAACTGAACTCCACACAATGATGGCTGCAAAACAGCTCGGCTCCGCCACCCACCCCGCCCAAAATAACGATAAAGAGCGGCTGCCATGATTGGTTGCGGAATGGCCACGACGGAGCTACGAAATGATGCTGCTCTCATGCTAACCCCAGCTTCAGTCTGAAACATCCAGAAACACTGTAGACTACCAATTCGATCAGTTCCGGTAGCGCCCCAATGTAACCCGGTAGAGAAGAACTAGCCCTCCCCTCTTTCACTGATGGTTCTTGTTGCCTGTCCCTTCTGTTCTCATTTAACAGAACTATTTAGCCTGCTGAAAGGGGTTGTGTTCCGACCGCTGGTTGGTGGAGACATTTTGACTATATTCTGGACCTGCGTTGTCGCGTAATGCGTCATATGACGCGCCGCGTTAGCGCATCCGGAAGTCATCCGGGGCGCGCAGCGCGTAACGTAAGCATAACAAGTCATGTGACTTGTTAATAAAACTTTTCATTGGTTCATTTTACTTTTCTTATTGTAATGATGAAAGGCTTGCTCATATGACCTAAAAATTACGCTTTTCATTACTTCCGAACATTATTTTTTCTTAAATATATGTTATAATGTTCCAGGCTAATGTACTTTCCCGGAAATTTTACAACTGTCCTGCAAGTAAAATATATTCTTTTTTCGAGAAAAAGAGCGTTTCTTCGTCCCATGATGGAGCCGTTGAGCAAAAGAGGGTCGACCTGCTGTCTTAGTCGCCGATACGCCTGAATATGAGATTCTTATCGATCACTTTATGTTGCAGGAATAGAAAACACAACAGCCCTTGACCATTTATCTTTACTGCGTTCCTTCGTATTATACCTTTTACCCTTCATGTAATTGGTCTGCTTTATTTCACTTGCCTTTTAATGATTCTAAAACAGTGACTATTATTACAAACTTTACCAATGTATATACTACTACCATGTTTTCTTTTAAAAACCTTTATTGTGAAAATTTCATTATACAAATACGAGCCTATAACCACGTGGGCCGGCCACGGAGCAAACTGTAATCGTATGTGATGAGTAGACATTTACACTGTAGAGGAACGTAACGGGCGGGCCATTAGGTTGCAAGAACTAAGGTGTCTAACAGTTATGGAATCGGTGGACGTACATTTTATAATTAAAATACGACAGGGCCAGTTACAATAAAATTATCTAGATATACATTTGCGGGCAAGTACCATGGGTGACGTTAATTCGAACTTTCAACAGTACAGTAATCAATAACACATCAGAACTTAATATCAATAGGGATGTCGAAATATTCAATCAATTCTCGTCCCCGCCCGCCATGTGCTTCAAAACTGCATACGTATCTCGTGATTTCAAGGTTCTGCAACCAGTACACAACAAGGAGTTACGAGTCCCATTTATTCCGGCGCCATTTTGGGCGAGGACGGGCAGGTCCAGGATATAGTCAAAATGTCTCTACCAACCATCGACTATGATGATGTTCATATGCTGTATTTATTAGAGTAACACTCATCTGCCCACATGAAATTAATTTACCACAATCTAAACATGTCATTTTAATCTTTCCAAAGTTCTTCTAAATATTTGGGACCGTTTCCCTTGCCTCTGAAGCTCTCAGTGCCACTTCTTTGATGAATGTACTAGCAGGTCAGGGGTTCTCCTCCAAATCTCTCTTTTATGCAGCACTATAATTAATTGGTGCCACCTCTCCATATGACGATGCATGGTATAGTTACCACAACTATATATTTTTTCGTTTCCTCTGGAGAGTTCATCGTGGCAGATGAAGCGTGTAACATACCGGGCATTTACCTTTTTTTGCATGTACAGGAAAGGAAAAAAAAATCGAGCGTTCGAGTTCTTAGGTGTCCCAGGGCCATTTTAGTGGACCAGGCCCAAATCCAAAGAACAGCTATCTCACAGGCTAATGGGGCGACCCACGCCGAGTTTCAGCATTGTAGGATGACCACACAAGTACAGCAACTTGCTAGACATCACCTCGGTGCCATCCGGATCTCGGCGCCCCACTGCAGATGAAGTGCCTCTCAACTATGAAACCACCAGAAAACGCTTGAGTCAACTTTGTGTGAAGCCGCCATTTTGATTCAATCAATAGCGTCCCCCTGCACACATTCAGGGACCTGGTCGTGTCTTCAGGTCAAACGAATTTGGGACAAGATGCAGAAAGGAAAAGGAAAAAAGTTCCGCCGGACCCCGGGAGGTGGCCGCCTATGTCATGGGCGATCTTAGGCCACACCAGGGCAATAGTGAAGCTGCAGCAGGTGCAAATAAGCTTCAGACAGTGTTACAAGCGCTGCTCAGAACTCTCAACTATGACACCACCTCGGTGCCATCCGGATCTTGGCGCCTTGTGCTGGTTCCGGCCTATTCACACATCGGTCCGCTACTGACGCCACCTCACAGGCCAACGGGGCACCCCACGCCGACTTTCGGCGCAGCATTGTAGGATGGCCACACCAGTGCGGCAAATTGCTGGACACCACCTCGGTGCCATCCAGATCTCGGCGCGTTGTGCTGCCTTCGGCCTATTCGCCACAAGTGCGCACGCAACTCAGCTGCATAGCGAGTGAAACACCAAGGGGCGCCCCACTGCAGCCGAGGAACCTCCATCTTGGGGGCGACGCACAGCATCACATTGCTTTCCAATGCAGTCAGATCCTCAAACAGCCCCCACTGACTGACGCGAACTCACAGGCCAACGGGGCGCCCCACGCCGACTTTCGGCGCAGCATTGTAGGATGGCCACACCAGTGCGGCAAGTTGCTGGACACCACCTCGGTGCCATCCGGATCTTGGCGCGTTGTGCTGCCTTTGGCCCCATTCGCACATCAGTCCGCTACTGACGCCATCTCACAGGCTAATGGGGCGCCCCACGCCGACTTTCAGCATTGTAGGATGACCACACCAGTACAGCAACTTGCTAGACATCACCTCGGTGCCATCCGGATCTCGGCGCCCCACTGCAGATGAAGTGCCTCTCAACTATGAAACCACCACTGTGACATCCGGATCTTGGCGCGTTGTGCTGCCTTCGGCCTATTCGCACATCGGTCCGCTACTGACGCCATCTCACAGGCTAATGGGGCGACCCACGCCGAGTTTCAGCATTGTAGGATGACCACACCAACTTGCTAGACATCACCTCGGTGCCATCCGAATCTTGGCATCTCAACGCCTAGTGGTATCTTCCATACAGAAAATATTGTTACGCTACCTTTGGCCCCATTCGCACATCAGTCCGCAACTTAGACATCACCTCGGTGCCATCCGGATCTTGGCATCTCAGCGCCTTGTGGTGTCTTCTCGTCAGAAAATATTGTTGCGCTGCCTTTGGCCCCATTCGCACATCAGTCCGCTACTGACACCATCTCACAGGCCAACAGGGCGCCCCACGCCGACTTTCAGCATTGTAGGATGGCCACACCAGTGCGGCAACTTACTAGACACCACCTCGGTGCCATCCGGATCTTGGCGCGTTGTGCTGCCTTCGGCCTATTCGCACATCGGTCCGCTACTGACGCAAACTCACAGGCCAACGGGGCGCCCCACGCCGACTTTCAACATTGTAGGATGGCCACACCAGTGCTGCAACTTGCTGGACACCACCTCGGTGCCATCCGGATCTTGGCGCGTTGTGCTGCCTTCGGCCTATTCGCACATCGGTCCGCTACTGACGCCGCCTCACGTGCCAACGTATTTTCTCCGCATTTTATACCCTATGCCGCATAACAGGTCATGTGACTTGTTTATAAAACTTTTCATTGGTTCATTTTACTTTTGGTTTCCTAATGATGGAAGGCTTGATCATATGACCTAAAAACAACACTTTTCATTGGATGAAAACTTTTTTTTTTTCCAAACGATGAAAGCCCCACCTTGTTTCTGGATGTTTCAGACTGAAGCTGGCGTCAGCATGAGAGCACCACCATCTCGTAGCTCCGTCGTAGTCATTCCGCGAGCAATCATGGCAGCCGCTCCCCACCAGAAGCCTGCAGGAGTCGGGGCCCCCAAAACTTTTGATGAATTCTCAAGGCGGAGGGGACGCTTTCGAGAATGGGGTCCAAGACCTAGCAGACAAGCGTCCGATTTCCAAGGTGTCCCAGGGCCATTTCAGTGGACCAGGCCCAAAAAGGAAAGAGCCTGCCGCCATTTTGAGAGTCCTGTGACAGCCGCCTATCGCTGCACCGCAAGAGTGGGCGCAACTCAGCTGAATTGCGGCTTTTGACACAGTGGACCAAAAACGGACGGAATGGCAACTGAAACGGTAAAGGGGCGCCCCACTACAACAGATGACACTCCACCTGGAGAGGCCCGTTCACGCCGCCTCCCCCGGGGCGCCCCACGCCGTTATTCGGAGCAGCATTGTAGGATACCAAAACCAGTGCGGCAACTTACTGGACATCACCTTGGTGCCATCGTTCTGCTGCCTTGGAACTATTCGCACAACAGTTTGCTACTGAAGACCCACCCCCCGCGACGCCCCACGCCGTTATTTGCTGGGTGGCAACTTACTAGACATCACTTTCGTGTCATCTAGATTTCAGCGCGTTCTGCTGCCTTGGAACTATTCGCACAACAGTTTGCTACTGATGACCCGCCCCACGCCGGAAATCTGGACGTTGTGCTGCGTTGGGACTATTCGCACAGCCGACCGCTACTTCGTTGTTTTTCCCTAAAAATGTTTATATGTTATTACTATTTTTGTTTTCTTGTATATATTTATAAATTATTAAAGTTTTATAATCTTACTACTTTGTCGGAGTGCTATATATTTTTAATGTGACACATAATTGTAAAAACTTTGATGTACAAAGAGTCATCCCTGGAATCTTCCGCTTCACGCTCGGTCCCCTCCCCAATCACAATACAGGATGGTTTTCAGATAATAGCAACGCTTCTGCTGTGACGGATCTCATCGAGTGTGGGCCTTGATCTACTATAACTCCTTTGAAGAGGGGTGAATCTTTACAGCTGTGGCCATAAACTACATCTGCAGGGCTAGCTGATACCCTAGGACCAGCCTGGACAATCGGACACAGAGGAAAAGGAGTGTCAGAGGGTGCAGTAGTGAATAGGGCGAAAGGGAGGTGTCGGGCGGGCACAGGGTGTGATTCTCAGGAAAGAGCAGCGCAGATGGGGGGAGGTTTATTACCCATGCATAAGACAGAGAGCGGGGGTGACCACTGCCTGGGGGAGATGCTTGCGAGGGTGGGGAGCCATGCTAAGGATCGACAGCGTGCACAGAGTGGGTCTGGTCAAGGCATCTAAAATGGCTGCCGTGCACGACAAAAGTGTGGCATTTGAAAAAAGACAAGATGGCGCAGACAATGTTTTTCAACACTTCCTGATTTCCTTCGAATCGAACGTTAACAGACGTTGGGGCATATTACCAAAGTTAAGCGATATTTATCCCTAACGATGCATTGCAAAGATTTTTTTACCGTCAGAAATTATCGCAGATAAACCTTGCTATTATCAAAGTTTATCGCAAATACGATAAAAACCGACCGCAATGCATTAATATCGCTGAAAACTCAGCGATATTCATGCATTACCGAGCTAATCCTCTTAGCCATGTTATCCACCTCCCATAGGATAACATGGCTAAGAACTGCTCAGGGCAGCTGTTACTTTTTGGAGATATTCGCGCTTATCTCGAATATTTCCAAAAGTTGATAATAGGAGATAGCGATGTTAGCGACTGTTTCCAGTCGCTAACATCTTGGCATGCCCACTTTGCATGTCATTAGTGATAAATATCACTCACATGCAAAGTGGGGCCCAAGATGGTCGCTATCTCCTACTAGCCGTCGCTAACTGGTGTTAGCAACAGCTAGGTAATACAGATATAATTTTATCTCCGCGAAGCGGAGCGCTGTTACAGATATATATCTTGTTTTTCAACGTTAATTTCTCAAAATGCACTGAAGCACATATATTGAGACCTAGCAAAGGCACATCGGGCTACCAGTCCCTAATATTTTACCAAGTTTCGTGCAAATCCATTCAGCCGTAAGATTATTATTATAATTTTTTTTTTTTGCCCCGCGGGGCCCTTTTAAAACCTCCACATCAAACCTAGGGGATCAGCGAGGATCTACTATGCCCCCTTATGGTCATTTGCCCCTTCGCTTTGGCCTCCTCTTGTCTCTCGATCCTACCGAGAGACAAGATGGCGGCCGCTACGGACTGTTTGGAATGTTTACAGACACCGGAGAGCCAATCAGCTTCGCTTCGCAAAGCTCCGTAACGCGAAAAGTACGCGAAGCGGTGCGCTGTTACAGATATATATCTTTTTTTGAACGTTAATTTCTCAAAATCCACTGAAGCACATATATTGAGACCTAGCAAAGGCACATCGGGCTACCAGTCCCTACAATTTTGCCAAGTTTCGTGCAAATCCATTCAGCCGTAAGATTATTATTATAATTTTTTTTTTTTGCCCCGCGGGGCCCTTTTAAAACCTCCACATCAAACCTAGGGGGTCAGCGAGGATCTACTATTCCCCCTTATGGTCATTTAACCCTTCGCTTTGGCCTCCTCTTGTCTCTCGATCCTACCGAGAGACAAGATGGCGGCCACTACGGACTGTTTGCGGCCACTACGGACTGTTTGGAATGTTGACAGACGCCGGAGAACCAATCAGCTTCGCTTCACAAAGCTCCGTTGCGCGAAAAGTACGCGTCCTAGGCCGCTGCCCGGTCCGCGCTTACAGATATATATCTTTTTTTAAACGTTAATTTCTCAAAATCCACTGGAGCACATATATTGAGACCTACAAAAGGCACATCGGGCTACCAGTCCCTACAATTTTGCCAAGTTTCGTGCAAATCCATTCAGCCGTTCGGTCTAAAAGTGAGGCCAACCGCCCTATGGAAATTAACATGGGAAAAACGCGTTTTGGGACCCCCCTTTTTTCTCGGCCCCCCCTTGACGAACCCCCCCCAAATTTTCAAAGGCTGCTCAGAAACAAAATGTGCCATTTTCCTGAAAATTTCAGCCAATTCCGTCCACAAACGGCAAAGTTATTAGACATAGAATTTTCAAAAATCCCATAGAGAAAAAATCCTAACTATATATACCTACTGGCGACCGCCAGTAGGTAATTCCACCAAGAGCCCAACAGTTTGAGGCCACACTCCTAGTAAGGTGAGTTATAACTCCTTTATTTGTTATGACATGCAGCTTCCCATCCCTTGTTCAGTCCTGGCCTTACGCGTTTCGAAGCCGTTGTTGCTTCTAATCAGAGGCCAATGTCAGTAGGCTGCTTTCGATGCGTCCGCCATTCTTCTGCGTGCTTTTGATGCTTCATTAAGCCTCCGTTGTGCCTAATTTCCGTTTCAGTTCTTACTGATGCACGCTGGGAATGGTAGTTTATTTGCATCCATTTCATACCCTCCATTAGGTTTGCCTACTGCATCTTTTTGTAGGACAACGGTTTCAAGCCCTCCATTGGGCTTCAGGATATGACTCTGCATGCCAGAAAATTAAAATATCCTTACTGTTGCCTTTACACGAGTGCACAGTTCACTCCTGCGGGGCTGTTTAATTTTACAGTGGTGCGTCGTCTCATGCGGCATTGGGAGCGCCGCTTATAGATTCCTC
Organism: Lissotriton helveticus; assembly: GCF_964261635.1. NCBI lineage: Eukaryota > Metazoa > Chordata > Amphibia > Caudata > Salamandridae > Lissotriton > Lissotriton helveticus. The sequence goes on along the minus strand of NC_136067.1, from coordinate 1,299,440,700 downwards.
CAAGATCCCAACAGTTTGAGGCCGCACTCCTAGTAAGGTGAGTTACAACTCCTTTATTTGTTATGGCATGCAGCTTTCCATCCCTTGTTCAGTCCCGGCCTTACGCGTTTTGAAGCCGTTGTTGCTTCTCATCAGAGGCCAATGTCAGTAGGCTGCTTTCGATGCATCCGCCATTCTTATGCGTGCTTTCGATGCTTCATTAAGTCTCCGGAGTGCCTAATTTCCGTTTAAGTTCTTACTGATGCAAGCTGCGAATGGTAGTTTATTTGCATCCATTTCATACCCTCCATTAGGTTTGCCTACTGCATCTTTTTGTAGGACAACGGTTTCAAGCCCTCCATTGGGCTTCAGGATATGACTCTGCATGCCAGAAAATTAAAATATCCTTACTGTTGCCTTTACACGAGTGCACAGTTCACTCCTGCGGGGCTGTTTAATTTTACAGTGGTGCGTCGTCTCATGCGGCATTGGGAGCGCCGCTTATAGATTCCTCCAAGATCCCAACAGTTTGAGGCCGCACTCCTAGTAAGGTGAGTTACAACTCCTTTATTTGTTATGGCATGCAGGTTCCCATCCCTCGTTCAGTCCCGGCCTTACGCGTTTCGAAGCCGTTGTTGCTTCTCATCAGAGGCCAATGTCAGTGGACTGCTTTCAATGCATCTGCCATTCTTCTGTGTGCTTTTGATGCTTCATTAAGCCTCCGGTGTGCCTAAATTCCGTTTAAGTTCCTACTGATGCACGCTGGGAATGGTAGTTAATTTGCATCCATTTCATACCCTCCATTAGGTTTGCCTACTGCATCTTTTTGTAGGACAACGGTTTCAAGCCCTCCATTGGGCTTCATGATATGACTCTGCATGCCAGCAAATTAAAATATCCTTACTGTTGCCTTTACACGAGTGCACAGTTCACTCCTGCGGGGCTGTTTAATTTTACAGTGGTGCGTCGTCTCATGTGGCATTGGGAGCGCCGCTTATAGATTCCTCCAAGATCCCAACAGTTTGAGGCCGCACTCCTAGTAAGGTGAGCTACAACTCCTTTATTTGTTATGGCATGCAGCTTTCTATCCCTCGTTCAGTCCCAGCCTTACGCGTTTCGAAGCCGTTGTTGCTTCTCAACAGAGGCCAATGTCAGTAGGCTGCTTTCGATGCATCCACCATTCTTATGCGTGCTTTTGATGCTTCATTAAGCCTCCGGTGTGCCTAATTTCCGTCTAAGTTCTTACTGATGCACGCTGGGAATGGGAGTTTATTTGCATCCATTTCATACACTCCATTAGGTTTGCCTACTGAATCTTTTTGTAGGACAACGGTTTCAAGCACTCCATTGGGCTTCAGGATATGACTCTGCATGCCAGCAAATTAAAATATCCTTACTGTTGCCTTTACACGAGTGCACAGTTCACTCCTGCGGGGCTGTTTAATTTTACAGTGGTGCGTCGTCCCATGCGGCATTGGGAGCGCTGCTTATAGATTCCTCCAAGATCCCAACAGTTTGAGGCTGCACTCCTAGTAAGGTGAGTTACAACTCCTTTATTTGTTATGGCATGCAGCTTCCCATCCCTCGTTCAGTCCCGGCCTTACGCGTTTCGAAGCCATTGTTGCTTCTCATCAGAGGCCAATGTCAGTAGGCTGCGTTCGATGCATCCGCCATTCTTCTGCGTGCTTTTGATGCTTCATTAAGCCTCCGGTGTGCCTAATTTCCGTTTAAGTTCTTACTGATGCACGCTGGGAATGGTAGTTTATTTGCATCCATTTCATACCCTCCATTAGGTTTGCCTACTGCATCTTTTTGTAGGACAACGGTTTCAAGCCCTCCATTGGGCTTCAGGATATGACTCTGCCTGCCAGCAAATTAAAATATCCTTACTGTTGCCTTTACACGAGTGCACAGTTTACTCCTGCGGGGCTGTTTAATTTTACAGTGGTGCGTCGTCTCATGCGGCATTGGGAGCGCCGCTTATAGATCCCTATAAGATCCCAACAGTTTTAGGCCGCACCTTCTCTGATGAGAAGCAACAACGGCTTCGAAACGCGTAAGGCCGGGACTGAACAAGGGATGGAAAGCTGCATGTGATAACAAATAAAGGAGTTGTAACTCACCTTACTAGGAGTGCGGCCTCAAACTGTTAGGTATATGACGTTAAGACTACATGTTATAACAGTTGTTTGGGTGAGTGAATATCTTTATGGGTGTGGTGATGAGCAAATATCTCTCTTAATGGTACATGTCCAACAAAGTAGAAAAATGCCCCCCAGAGACCACCAGTATGCAAGGGGAATTAGTCCCCCCCTCTGCAAACGCGCCAGGGGGCTGCGTTGCAGAGAGGTGTAAAAAGGGGCATGGCCTGTTTACACGTCTCTGCAAGGCAGCCCCCTGGCACATACTGGAGGTTCCTGGTGGGCTACGTGGCCCCCAGGGACCCCCAGTATTCAAGGGGAATTATTTCCCCCTCTGCTAATGCGTCAGGGGGCACGTTTGCAGAGTGGTGGCTAACTTTTTTGGGAGGGATCGGCAAGGTACGTGTACCCCGTGATTTTTTCAACAAAAAGTTTGGGGGGGGCCTTGGGGGTCCTTGTGGGACCCCCTAAGCAGGCCTAGGGTGTCAGGGTGTTTCTACCCTGCCCCCTTTTCGCGTTTTTCGCATTTCTTTTTCAGTTTTCTTGTGCCTCAGTTCTACTGAGGCACAAGATGGCTGCCAAAACATCCTGGTTTGGAGTGTTGACAGACAGTTGACAGCCAATCAGCATGCAGCTCACTGAAAAAAACATAGGTTTCACACCAGTTATAGTTAGCTGAACATTTTACTCATACAAAACCATTGAAATTCCCACGTTATAGTTAGTTGGACTCACTATAACTCGCACGCCCGCAATCCACTGCTGATGATGTCACATATTACATCATTCATGACATGGTCAGTGACATCACTGATGACATCACTGATGACATCTCAAATAACATCACTGATGACATCTCAAATGACATCACTGATGACATCATCCAGTGACTGTGTGATTCTGTAAAGTTTAAATATGTTTTACATATTGAAGAATGAGTGGATGTATAAGTGTCTGGATGAAGGATGTAGTAGGTGCGTGACTGACTGTATGAGTCAGTGATTAAATGTGTCTTACTGAATGCATGGGTTAGTGAGTAAATTGTCTGAATGTGTGTATCATTATGTCTGTTGTTGTGTAAGCTGCTGCATGTGTTGATCAGTAGCTATATGAGTGGCTATATGGGTTATTGATTGGTTTCCCAAATATTTGTATGTGAGGCTGAGTGTGTGTGTTGGTGGCTGGGAGTTGTGTTACTCTGTGTATAGATGTGTGAGCAGTTGATTCACTTGGTGTATGGGTTCAAGAGTGCATGAGGAAACAACTGTATGGGCGGTTGACTGTGTGCATGGGTGTGTTGGTGTGTGAATGGATATCTCAGTGCTACATGTCCAAGTAAGTACATATATAAAACACAGTGCATGTGAGAGTTGGCATATATAAATGACAATACATGAGAGCCTGTGATTGCGTAAGTGGCTGTATGGATCAATGTGTACTTGTATCAGTGATTGTAAAAGAGAGTAAGTATGTGTTAGTATAGGTTTGTATATTTGAGCTGTTGTCTGTGTAACTGTATAGATGAGGAAATGGGAGTGTGATTGATTATTTGCATGACTGACTAGGTGTGTGAGTAACTCCATGGATGAGTGGCAGTGTGTGAGTGACTGTATAGCTGTATGAGTCCATATGATAGTGTTGTATTGATGAGTGTCTGTATGTATGAGTGATTGTATGGGTGAATAAGTCGATGTGTGTGTAGACCTAGGAATCAGTGAGTGCGTATGTAGTTACGAGTATTGGTGTGTCAATAATTTCAGGTATGCTAGTTTGTATTTAACACTGGATGTATCAAAGGTTAGATTAGAGTGTGAGGAGGTGCATTGTATTATCACATGGATGATGTCATCAGTGATGTCATCAGTGATGTCATTTGAGATATCATCAGTGATGTCATTTGAGATGTCATCAGTGATGTCATCAGTGATGTCACTGACCATGTCATGAATGATGTAATATGTGACATCATCAGCAGTGGATTGCGGACGCGCGAATTATAGTGAGTCCAACTAACTATAACGTGGGAATTTCAATGGTTTTGTATGAGTAAAATGTTCAGCTAACTATAACTGGTGTGAAACCTATGGTTTTTTCAGTGAATTTCAAAGGTTTTTCAAATGCTAATTCCTAACTATAACGAGTGTCAAACCTATGGTTTTTTCAGTGAATTTCAAAGGTTTTTTAACAGCTAATTCCTTACTATAACGAGTGTCAAACCTATGGTTTTTTCAGTGAATTTCAAAGGTTTTTTAAATGCTAATTCCTAACTATATCAAGTGTCAAACCTATGGTTTTTTAAGTGAATTATTAAGTTTTTTTAATATGTAATTTTTATAGCTATAAATAAATATATTTGTTCTATTTATTCAAATATTCTATATTTTTATAATATTACTTTTTAAATGTCTTTTTCCTTTTTTTATATTTAAACCCTGGAGCGCTGAGGGAGCGCGTACCAGTAAGCGCAGCCGAACGCGTAGCGTCAGCGCTATTTCCGCGATCGAAAAAATTATATGTATGTATTTAAAGTAATTAATAATGCAAGACATTCATTGGCATACTCACAAAAGTTGTATTTTTGATTTTTAATCCCCGTTTTTTTACTTTTAAACACATTTCCGAAAATCGAGCAACACGTCATTCATTAGCGCTGCGTAAGCGCCCCCGGAAGCGCCTTCGTAAGCGCCTATGTACGTGCTGCGTAAGCGCCTCCGTAAGCGCCCCGGAGCACGTAGCGTAAGCACGTCAAGCCATGTGACCTTCAAACAACACTTTTGATTGGTTAATAACAGTTTTTTACAGAACTATGGAAAGTCTCCACCCATTTCCCTCACTACCTCTTTGCAATTGCTCAGGGAACACCTCTTCTCCATTCTTCTTGGAAAAACTTGTTTTTTGGGAAAGATGTCTGGTTCCAGAGATCCCTCTTCAGACTCTGATCCAGAATTTCTACCAGAGGACACCCCCAGAGAAAAGTGAAAGAACACTTTATTTGGAAGTTCTTTTGGTGTCCCAGAGGGGCAAAAAAAAGTTAATACAGCAAAAGTCACCTGCAAGATATGTGACACAACTTAGTCACGTGGAGATCCCACACGGAAATATAGTTTTGGGAATGCCAATTTGATCCGGCATGTACAGAGGAGGCACCCAAATAATTTTGCAAGGGAGAGCACCAGCGACCTGGCCCGCAATCCCCCAAGAGATGGCCCCCCGACTTCCACCGGAGGACCAACATCGTCGGTGAGAGGAAGACCAGTAGAATTGATAACAAATATTCAGCCTGTTTTTAGTGACATAACCATTCGTTGTAAGCAGTGTGACAAACTGCTTTGTTATGGAGAGCAGAGTATTCTACTTATTGTTCGAAAAAGGGAAGAACACCGCTGCACCCCTCAGCCCTAATTTTTCCCCTTTTTTTTGCTCCTGTTGAGCAGTTTGGCATTCCCTAGTTTTGTTTTTGTTCTGAAAAAAAATACCAAAAAAATGTAAAAACGTTCGGAAAAAGTAAAAAAATAAATAAAAACTAAAAAAGATGAAAAAAACTGTTCTTTTTAGAACTACCTCCAATTCTCCAAAAAGAGCTATATTCTTTACATATTCTCAAGGAGTGAGTGAAGTGGAGTACGGTGAGAGAGGAAAGGAAAATGAATGAGGGAGCGAAGGAAGGGAAGAGAGGGGAAGGGAAGTGAAGTAGGGGGACTGAAAGAAGGTGAGTGTGGGAGGTGAGTGAGGGGAAGGGGAGTGAACATGGGGAATGAGGATAAGTGAGGAAAGCGGAGTAAGGGAATGGGGGTGAGGAAGGGTAAGAGAAGAGCAGTGAGGTTGAGGAAAGAGTGGTGATAGAGGGTGGATAAAGGCAAGTGAGCGTGAGACAAGGGGAGTGAGGGAGTGAGGAGACAGAGGGAGTGAAGGAAAGAGTGAGAGAAGAGGACTGAGTGAGGGAGCATAGAAAGATAAGTGAGGGAGTGTAGGTGAGTTATAGGGAGTAAGCGTGACGGAAGAGGAGTGAGAGAGTGAGGGGACGGAGGTAGTGAAGCTAAGAGAGAGGGAGTGAGGGAAGGAGAATGAGGATGTGACAGGACAGAGGTAGTGAGAGAAAGAGTGAGTGAAGTGGAATAAGGTGAGTGAGGTAAGGGGGATGAGTGAGTGAACGAAGGAAGAGAAAAGAGGGGAAGAGGACTGAAGCATAGGTACTGAGAGAAGGTGAGTGGGGGATGAAAGTAAAGGGAAAGGGAGAGAAAGATAGGGAAGGAGGGGTAGTGAGGGAACCAGACTAAGAGAACAGGAGTGAAAGAACGGCAGTGGGCATGAGTAAAGAGGGATGAAAGATGGTGGATAAAAGTGAGTGAGGGTAAGACAAAGGGAGTGAGGAAGTGAGGGGATGGAGGTACTGAAGGAAAGACTGACAGAAAGGGACTGAGTGAGGGAGCAAAGAAAGATAAGTGAGGGAGTGTGGCTGAGCTATAGGGAGTGAGCGTGACAGAATAGGAGTGAGAGATTAAGAGGACAGAGAGACTGGGGGTAAGAAAGAGAGAGTGAGGGAAGAGGAGTAAGGAAGTAAGAGGACAGAGGGAGTGAGAGAAGGAGTTAGTGAAGTGGAGTAAGGAGAGTAACGGAAGGGAAAAGAGTGAAGGAGCGAAGGAAGGGAAGAGAGAAGAAGGGAAGTAAAACAGGAGATCTGAAAGAAAGTGAGTGTGGGAGTGTGGCTGAGTTATAGGGAGTGAGCGTGACAGAAGAGGAGTGAGAGACTAAGAGGACGGAGGGAATGAGGCTAACAGAGAGAGAATGAGGGAAGGGGAGTGTAGAAGTAAGAGGACAGAGGGAGTAAGAGAAGGAGTTAGTGAAGTGGAGTAAGGAGAGTAAGGGAAGGGAAAAGAGTGAAGGAGCGAAGGAAGGGAAGAGAGAGGAAGGAAAGTAAAGGAGAAGGTCTGAAAGAAGGTGAGTGTGGGAGGGGAGTGAGGAAAAGGGGAGTAAACATGGTGATTGAGAGTAAGTGAGGGAAGAGCAGTAAGGGAACGGGGGTGGGTGAGAGAAGAGTAGTGAGGTTAAGGACAAGAGTGTTGAGAAAGTTAATTTTGTATGTCAAACTTACCTTATAAGTAAAGTAAACTTAATTACACATTTTCAGTAAATGTAATATCTGTGAAAGAGAAAGAAAAGTAAGTTGTAATATTTATAATATATATTTCACAATACAAGAGACAAAGCAGGAGATTAAAAGTCATAAAAGGGTAGTAAGAGATAAAGTAGGAGTGAAGGACTCAGAAAGGAAAACAAAGGAATGGTGAAGGTCAGAGAGAGTGAAAAAGAAATAGAGGGAGAGAAAATTACTAAGAGGATAATGAGATGGATACATTCAGTGACAGAGAAGAAGAGAAGGAGAGAGAAATGAAGTGAAGGTGAGTAAGATACTAAAGGAATGTGCATTAGGAAAACTAAAGGAAGAAAGGGGAGTAAAGAAAGGGGAGTGAGTGACAGGGAAGCAGGAGTGAGTGATGGTGGATTCATGACAATGAGGGATGGAAGGTGAGTGAGGGTGAATGTAGGGACGTAAGACAGTGAGGGGACAATGGGAGTGAGGGTAACAGAGAGGGAGTGAGGGAAGACAAGTGAGAATATGAGAGAACAGAGGGAGTGAGAGAAATAGTGAGTAAAGGGGAGTAAGGTGAGTGAGGAAAGGGGAATGACTGAGGGAGCAAAGGAAGGAAAGAAGGGGAAGAGAAGTGAAGCAAAGGGACTGGGAAAAGGTGAGTGCACGAGGAGAGAAAGAGGAAGGGGAGTTAAGGATGATGAATGAGGATAACTGAGGGAACCAGAGTAAGGGAACAAGGGTGAGGGAGGGTGAGTGAAGGGCAGTGAGGTTGAGGAAAGAGAGAAGATAGAGGGAGGATAAAGGCAAGTGAGCATGAGACAAGGGGAGTGAAGGAGTGAGGACATAGAGGTAGTGAAGGAAAGAGTGACAGAAAGGGACTGAATGAGAGAGCAAAGAAATGTAAGTGTGGGAGTGTGGGCGAGTTATAGGGAGTGAGCGAGACAGAATAGAAGTGAGAGACTGAAGGGACGGAGAAAGTAAAGCTAAGAGAGAGGGACTGAGGGAAGGGGACTGAGGAAGTGAGAGGACAGAGGGAGTGACTTAGGGAGTGAGAGAATTTGAGTAAGGTGAGTAAAGGAAGAAGAATGAGTGAGGGAGCAAAGGAAAGAAAGAGAGGAGAAGGGAAGTGAAGAAGGGAGACTGAAAGAAGTTGAGTATGGGAGGGGAGTTAGGGAAAGGGCAGTTAACATGGGGAATGAAAATAACTGAGGGAAGTGGAGTAAGGGAACGGGGGTGAAGTAGACTGAGAGAAGGGCAGTGAGGTTGAGGAAAGAGGAGTGATAGAGGGTGGATAAAGGCGAGTGATTGTAAGACAAGGGGACTGAAGGAGTGAGGACATAGAGGTAGTGAAGGAAAGAGTGAGAGAAAAGGACTGAGTAAGGGAGAAAAGAAAGGTAAGTGAGGGAGTGTGGGTGAGTTATAGGGAGTGAGCGTGATGAAAGAGGAGTGAGAGAGTGAGAGGACCGAGAGAGTGAGGCTAAGAGAGAGGGAGTGAGGGAAGGGGATTGAGGATGTGAGAGGACTGAGGGAGTGAGAGAAGGAGTGAGTGAAGTGGAGTAAGGTGAGTGAGAGAAGGGGAATTATTGAGGGAGCAAAGAAAGGAAATAAGGGGAAGGGGAGTGAAGTAGAGTGACTAACAGCTGGAAAGTGGTGGATGGGAGAGAGGGAAAGGGCAGTAAAGAATGGGGAGTGAGGATAAGTGAGGGAAGTGGAATAAGGGAAGGGAGGTGAGGGAAGGTGAGAGAAAGGCAGTGAGGGTGACTTAAGAGGAGTGATAGATGGTGGTAAAAGGTGAGTGAGTGTGAGACAAGGAGACAATAATATATATTTAATAATACAAAATATAATTTAACTTGTACAACATGTTATATGGTTTATTTTTGGTGTTCTCAGAATATATTGAATTTCACTTAAAACAGTGACATCAATACTACTCATCATATGACAGCGGGCAAAAAAAACCACAATCAAATTGATTGTGTTTAAAAAACCCATACAACGATTCAATAAATAATGTCAAATTTAGAAAAAACATATCTTAACTCACTTTAGTTCCACGTTCTTTTCCACGAGGCCAAATAGTATATGGAAAGTCCTTTTCTTTGGAAATTACTCAATAGTATTCTTATTCTTCCATTTACCCGAGTTTCTGAAAGAAAAGCTCCAACATCTTTTGCATTATGAAACAATAGTTATATTTCCACCTCTGGCTTACTTATGATTAATATTTCCTATAATACTCACATCACACACTACGTGATGCACTTACACTACCTCTACAAGTTTTTTAATATCTTAATCAATCTCACTCACAAAGTAATTTTGAACAGCAGACTACGTTTTATTAACTGCTCCAATCTTCATAGGCCAATTACCTTTCCTAAAATTTCGGTTGTAAGAATACTAGGTAAGAATTTGGTAAGTGATAAGGCAAACGTTGTGTGAAAGCCAATTGAGTATCATTACAATTAGTCCAGCCTTTTTGACATTTTAAATAAGCTGTGTAATGTCCTGATGATGTCGAAGGACCATCATGGAAAATATTTGCTGCAGTTGCAAAGGTTCTTCCTGAAATTGATAATTGAGAAGCCACAACATTTTTAATTAAAGTTGTCAATTTAGTTCCATCAGGTCTACATCGTTGGAACATTAAAATTACATACTGTCCATATCTTTGTATAAATAATGTTGATAGCTTTGCAGATTCACATTGAGTACAGACCATGTTTTGATTTGCTTCTCTAACTAGATTATTAAAAGACACTGATTTGCAGTCTGGTAAAGTCAAATATATAAATCCTTCAGTGTCTATTGTAGTATTACTTGAAAAGGAGCAATTGTTGCAGTCATGCTGCAATTTATAAGAAAGGCCAAAAAGATTTTCTACATCTACACCTTCATCTTGCAATACAACAAGCATATACATTAGACATTCCTGACAATCTTGCTGAATATTCTGTGTAAATTGATTTTAGACCAGAACATATGTCTAAAACATTTCGAATTTCAGAAACAGTTTGTATTTTTGTTCTATCACTGCTACATTTCTCAAACACAGAATTCAACAAAGAACAAAATCTTTGATCCCGATTTTCAGCAATCTGTTCTTGTACAGTTTGGAGAAAAAACAACATTAACCACTACATTAGCATAGCAGTTGACACCAGAACTGTTTTCAAACTGAAATCCAACAACATCTTTAACTGAATCCTTTTCCTTTCTGCTTACAATTACTGGTTCATCTACTTTTTTTCTTTTTGCTACAACTTCACTACAATTTTTCTCATTTCTTCTTTTTCGGCCTACTACACGCTTTTCAAATAGAGGATATTGAGGTACATTTGGAGCATACTCTCTTCTTAACCTATTATATTCTTTTACACAATTTAGATCAGCACTAATCTTTGTCTCATCAAAATCAATCAAGTACAATCAGATAAAGTTCTGACTCGAGATAAAGCAACATATGCCATACCCTCTTTGAACACAGAACTTCCAATATTCACCAAAGCACTATCTACACTTAAACCTTGAGATTTATGAATAGTCACTGCATATGCCAAAGAAACAGGAAACTGTTTTCGGCGGACATATAAATCTTTCACAAGCAGAAATCGAGCAGAACAACAACTGATTTGTTGTACTTCTTCAATACCAACAAATTTAATTTTTAGAAATTCAATTCCATCTCTATTTCGGTAATTCACAAAATCAACAACAAGACCCATTGCTCCATTTACTAAACCTCTTTCCACGTGTAAATTCCGTCGTAAAATTATACGACAATTTAAAGATACATACAGAGTCTTTTCCAAACCAGCAGTTTTAGATATTGTCTTCTCTAAAGAATCCAATTTTGATTTCAACTTTTCTGACAAAATAATAGTTGCTCCTTCATGCTCTATTTTATCAATAGCTTCGAGTTTCACAATCTGTTGATTTTCTAACTGTAACATTTTGTTGTTGAAGATTGAACATTCTTGCAGAGTTGGCATCAAGCATATAACAGATTTGTTTTCAGGAATTTTCTTAAAAATATTCTCTGGGAGAATATCTTCATTTGGAAACAAATTTGAAATTAATCGTCCATATAAGGCTTCTTTGCCATGCTCAGTTAGTTTTCCAATTCTTACATCTTGTAGAATATTTTTATAATCTTCATCCTTTGTCTGTCGTATATTTTGAAGCAGTTCTGAATATTTGAAATGTAACCATATGTTAACATTTTCAATGCTTCCTAGGCACTTCCTGATATCTTCATGTTTAAGCATTTTAAACACCGGTTGTCATTTCACTGGAGTTAGCTGCAGTAGATCTCCAAAAACAATGATTTGTTTGCCTCCAAATAACACATCATACTCTGTTTTAAGAATTTCTTGCATTCTTAAATGCACAAAAGCAAGCATTACATTTGATACCATGCTTACCTCATCAATGATAAGAAGTTTATTTTCTTTAGGACTCCTGAAACTTCACAACAAGCTTCTCCAGATACCTCGTGGTATTGTAATTTATTATCATGCTTTACTGGCAGCATCAATAAGCGATGTAAAGTAATCCCTTTAATGTTATGTGCTGCCAACCCAGTTGGAGCGGTAACAACACAAGACAGCGATGACTCCGTTCTTTTCTGCAGATACGTTGCAATTGCTTTAATCAGAAAACTTTTTCCAGTTCCTGCTTCTCCACTCACGTACAGTCGGACAGGTATAAATGATGTACATGAGCACTCTTTTTCCTCATGACATAAACCATGCTCAATCTGTTCTGTGACTTCGTCATACATTTGTCTCTGCTCAACGTTTAGTACTTTTTCCAAATCTTCTAAGTTAACTACATCCTCCTGATCTTGTTCCATAGCACTTTCCACTTCATTCATGGCAGTGGCAGCTTCATTTTGTATAATTGGTCCTCCTAGTGGATTCTGACTCAATGAAGAAAAACTCTGACTGTCTTGAGAACTGTCTCTAGCAATCTCTGCTGCAGTTGTAGCTTCTTGCTGTATTTCCTCGTTCAACATTTGCAGATAATTTGAAAAAACAGGACATTCTATGGTATCCTTGGTTGCATTGAACGAATCTTCATAAGTAAGAAATTCTCCAAGTAGTTCCTCTTCTGTACGCCATGGCTTAAAGAGTTGCAAAAGAGCTAAATAGTAAAATTCCCTTTTGTCTGAAAATTCACAACTCAATTTTCGATGATTAATCAAATGGCCTTTTCTTTGTTTCACCAGACAGCCTTCACATCCAATTACAGCATATATACCTTTATTGATATCTTCTGTGACGTTCCTCTTAAAAGTATAGGTTTGCAGAACTTCATAGAGACAAACATTCTCAAGCTGACTACTTCTATTTGGATAGTATGTATCCAACATGTTTGTCTTCAAAATATCTGTACTGTTTGGTTCTTTCTCCGCCAAATACTCTATTTCTTGTACAGATTTCAAAACTCGGTTTCGTGTTGCAGCAAGACCTAGACTCACCCAAATGATGGTTCTAGATTTGGCATATAGACTTGCTGATGATAACCTATCAGAACATTCATATGCTCCAATTTCTCGACGCGACAACATCTTCAGACTGTAACTGTATAATTTCTTGCTTAGACTCTCTTCATGTGAAATTTCCTCCCACATTTCCTTCAGTTCCGTCTTTTCTGATTTTGTGATGTAAGACGTCACATATCGAGCCACAGCAATAGAGTTGTCAGCAACATATTGAATATCCATGTTAGCATTCCACATGGACAAAATGACTGGGTTGTAGTCATTTATGTATTTGGACTCCTCATTTCTTCTTAGGTTGTATGTGTTTTTAGGTGATTTTCTTGTCACAGTATGTCGCAGAGAAGACATAAAATTGTTCACTCTTCCTTTCGATGTTACTGGACGTGGAAATGCAAAACGAAATTTTGTGTAGAACTTGTCCTTGGATTTGTATTTTTGACGACAGTATTTTCCACAACGATGGGTTTGAAAGATTAAAACTTGATGTCTTAAATTGTTTTCTTCTGTACTTTTCGGAACAGCACATGTAGAATACTGCTCAATGAAACTCATCACTTTCTCATCTGAATCTGTTCCAAATTTTGGTGCATCTTTAATCCATAGCAGCATATGTATGTGAGGAGCACCTCTTGCTTGATACTCCTTTCTCCAAAAGAAATCCAACACCTCTCCAAGCGGAGGATTTTTTTTGTTTGTAATACAAGACATCATAGCTTCAAACCTATGATTAAAATATCTGCATACATTAACTGGATCCAAAGAGCACAGTTCTCCAGGTGTCTTGTAGTCAATATTTTCAATGTTTTTCTTTGCCTCTCGTAGAAATTCAAGTAAGTCTTCCCAAGCATACTCAGCACAGCTAAGAGTGAGGAACCATGTAGGAGTTCTTACATTTCTTGGCATACATTTCAATTCCCCATGACGACGGTACCAATTCTCATTAGTACCACGCTGACATGCCATGAGATTAATTAGCTGAGATTCCAAAACACTGTCTTGCAGTTTCACTTTATCCATAAAGTCCCTTGCTGAAACATTTTGCAGATGTACACCACTTTTCAGTATATGGTTCACTGCATAAGAAAGTCCAGACAAGTCACTCTCAAACAGTAGATGGAACAAATATGGAATGCATTGACGAAACCTTGGATCTTCTGCAAATAATCTTAAAGTCCAGTATTCAGATGCAGGAATTTGAACAGGTTGGTTGTCATATCGTCCACCTTGACCTGTTGGAAATAACTGTGGAAAACAACGAGCTTCCAAACTTTCTTCCCATATTCTAATGGGACTTCCTTTTGCTTCTTTCATTTGAAACAAGTCAATAGCATTCCCCATTACTTCTTTGGAATGCAATGGATGAACACTATAATGTTCATAAATTTCTTCACTTCTAGAGACATCAACTTTTTCAATTTGCCCAGCTGAGAAATCACTGTCCTCTTCTACAGTTGTTTCCTCTTCTCCAACATATACATTTTGGTAGTAGTGATTGTTTTTTACCAAATACAATGTTGCCTTTTTGACTTTCCTAACATCCACTAATTCTTGCCAGATCTTCTTACTCTTTGTCGGAACACCATTAACTAGAATAACCAGAGGTTCCTCTTCTACTTTTTCTACACCAATTGTATCAATATTTTTTTTTTTAAATCTAGAGGCAAATAAACAACTCTTCCCTTTAATTCTCTCTGTAAATCTGAAGGAGGCAATTTCCCTGTCTTAGGCTCCATGCGAACAATAGCCTGAAAAGGATGCACACATTGAATAAGAATAGACTCATAGGTATTTAAATCCATCTATTCAGAAGGAATGTCTACCAACTCCAGATTATTATGAACAGCTCTAGCAGGCATTCTGTTTTCATTTAATTTATTATAACAATATTTACAAATATGTTGATCAGAACCCAAATCAAAACAATTTTCTACCAACAAATAAGTTGCAAAATCCTTCCACTGATTAATATTTTCCTTTTCGCTTTTTACATATAAATCATCTAATCTAGTCTGATTCTTGTAATGAGTTCGTCGACAACACACACTAGTAAAATTAGGCCTTTCACTTGAATTGACCTTAAACTTTGTAATTTCATGTTCAAATTTTTCTGTACTTGAAATCTCTACATTCTCTTCCACATTACCTTCTATTACTGTATCAGTTTCTGCACTGTCCTCTTTTTCACCAAAGTAACAAAACTCAATTTCTTCACAAATGTTCTTCACAACTAATTCAGTTCCATGCAAAAGAGCACTGTTTAACTGTTTTAACTTAAGTGCTGGACTTTTTGCATATTACAACCTTCTCACTAATTTCCTCACTTTATTATGATGCACTGCTAACATCCTAAAATGGTGAAAAACACTCTGACATACTTTTCTTGAAAGACAAGCCAGTGAATGCCCATGCAAACCTGTTTTTTTCTCACTCTACAAGGATCTAACTCTTGCAAAATTTTTATTTTTTGTTTTAGACTTTTTTTAGTATATGTCCGTTAGAAACTGAGAAACAAATCAATTGAATCCTGTCGCACACTACAAATACTACTACAATTCCAAGTATACACTGGAGCCTTAGCCATCTCCCTAAAACTTCATCAGCTAACACCTCTTCTGTATTTCTAGACACAATTTTTTCTTTTTCAACCGGACAACCGTCCTTCACCTCATATGCTCGACCACTGGTGTCAACTGCATGCACCAAATCATTATTTTCCTGAAAGTAACTTTCTTCCTTAAAAAATGGCTCACAACTTGAACTATGCTTCCATTCTCCAGAAAAAACATCACAAAAATTAGTCCGATTAATTACTCTTTTCCACTTACATTTTGATTTGAACACATTGATTACCTTATCTAGTGTACGAATTCTATTGATTACTAAACAATATAATTTATTTTTCACTTTAAATGCTTCATCCACAATCTTCACTATGCTTTTTTTTTCTTGTAAAAAGCTGTCTTTTTTTTATACATCTTTACATTTTTTAATACATTTGAAACTATTCTGTTTTAAAACATTTGTCTACGAATTTCAATACATTGATTTCTCCTTCTATTGCTATAGACAATATCATCTCCTTCTACATCATCTCCTTCTACAGGTCTAACATTTTGTGAGGGGCAGAATTGTTCTTTCTATTAAGAGATCCGTTATTCTTCTTTGAAACAACATCTTTTTTTTTACATTTCAATAACTTCTTTAAAAAGTCCTTAGTTTGCTTACCAGGAGCATTATTTGTTTCACCGAAGATTGTGTTTTGGATGAGTCTTGTATTTCTGTTTTCTTGGACCTTAAATCCTGTTTATGTTTCTTTTGACGTCTTTCCTTTGACGGCATATTCTTTTATCTTTCTATAGATGATTACAATCTCTGGTAAAGAAAAAATAACATATTATAGACCACTACAAACATACTACATAGCAATTACAATAACTGAACGATATAAACACTAGTTTACAACATAAGTTACTTTATACCACAGCAACTGTGTCACAGTAACAGTGCAGTACAGTTTCATTATTAATCTTACTCTCTGCCTGCACCATGTCACTCTGTGTCTGTGTCTTATGTCACTCTGTGCCTTTGTCTCATCTCACTCTGTGCCTGTGTCTCATCTCACTCTGTACCTGTGTTTCATCTCAGTCTGTGCCTGCCCCATCTCTCTCTCTGTGTGTGTCATTTCTCTCTTTGCATGTCTCATCTCACTCTATGCTTGTACCTCATCTCACTCTGTGCCTGTGTCTCATCTCACTCTGAGCCTGTGTCTCAACTAACTCTGGGCCTGTGTATCATCTCACTCTGTGCCTGCCCCATCTCTCTCTCTTTGTGTGTGTCATTTCTCTGTTTGCGTCTGTCACATCTCTTGCTGGTAAATGTTTTATGTTAAAAAGCATAGCTTTAACATTTTTAACAAGGATCACACTGAGTGTCTGTATGAAATAAGGAATTATATTTTCACATTTGTCAATAATGTCACCTGTGTCTGCTTACAGTTTGCATTTCTAAGGTTAAAGGGTACTTTGTGCCTGTGTTTGACCTAACACTGTGCCTGTGTGTCATCTCACTCTGTGCCTGCCCCATCTCTCTCTCTTTGAGTGTGTCATTTGTCTGTTTGCGTCTGTCTCATCTCATTCTGGTAAATGTTTTATGGTAAAATAGCATGGCTTTAACATTTTTCACAAGGATCTCACTGAGTCTCTGTATGAAATAAGGAATTATATTTTCACATTTGTCAATAATGTCACCTGTGTCTGCTCACAGTTTGCATCTCTAAGCTTAAAGGGTACTCTGTGCCTGTGTCTCACCTCACTCTGTGCCTGTGTGTCATCTCAGTCTGTGCCTGCCCCATCTCTCTCTCTTTCTGTGTGTCATTTGTCTGTTTGCTTGTGTCTCATCTCACTCTGGTAAATGTTTCATGGTAAAAAGTATGGCTTTAACATTTTTGTCATGGATCACACTGACTGTCTGTATGAAATAAGGAATTATATTTTCACATTTTTCAATAATGTCACCTGTGTCTGCTCACAGTTTGCATCTCTAAGCTAAAAGGGTACACTGTGCCTGTGTCTCACCTCACTCTGTTCCTGTGTGTCATCTCACTCTGTGCCTGCCCCATCTCTCTCTCTTTTTTTATGTGTCATTTGTCTGTTTGTGTGTGTCTCATCTCACTCTGGTAAATGTTTCATGCTAAAAAGTATGGTCTTAACATTTTTGACAAGGATCACACTGAATGTCTGTATGAAATAAGGAATTATATTTTCACATTTTTCAATAATGTCACCTGTGCCTGCTCACAGTTTCCATCTTTCTAACTCTCATCAGATTATTCACCCAGATCCATTTAAAATCAAGCTTGACTCACAGTGTGATCTTAGGCACATGACCAGGATGTTACATGTAATCTACCATGTCTGTCTCTGCATGCAATATGTGTGTCCCTGTTCATACTATTTCACTGTGTCTACTGGTAAAAAATAGACCACATATATATAAGCAAGACATAACATTCCTTTTCATTTCAAAGGCACACCCTGGATCTTGATTGCACAGCTTAGAGCCTATTTGTGAAGTAAGAGGCATAACAGGCATGCTGCCTAAGATTCCCTACTAGTACATATGCTAAAGCCTAACTGACTTTAAAAATACATGTATTTCCATACTTTAAACACATCAACTAAGCAAATTATTTACCCAGATCCATTTAAAATCAAGCTTGACTCACAGTGTGATCTAAGGCACATGACCAGGATGTTACATGTAATCTACCATGTCTGTCTCTGCATGCAATATGTGTGTCTCTGCTCATACTATTTCACTGTGTCTACTGGCAAAAAACAGACCACATATATATAAGCAAGACATAACATTCCTTTTTCATTTCAAAGTCACACCCTGGATCTTGATTGCACAGCTTAGAGCCTATTTGTGCAGTAAGAGGCCTAACAGACATGCTGCCTAAGATTCCCTACTAGTACATATGCTGGCGATTTTAACTGTACTTTTGAGCCGTTAAGCAATGAAGATCTCTTAGGGACATTGGATGAGGACAGCAAATGGTCAGTGCCCCCCTTAGTAAAAAGATGGTCTGAGATCATAATATAAGTAAATGCCCTGATACTAGGACACGGCCTCAGAGCTGCAAATGGCAGAACTTTATCTGATTTTCGGGGGGGGAAATACCTATAATAAACTTACATGCCCATCCTGCATTGATTATTTTCTGGTGGATTTACGTTTCTGGGCGGATGTTATTGACATGGAAGTGGGTCACACTATTGATAGTGACCATAATCCTTTAAGGTTAAAACTAAAGAACCGATGGGCATTACCCAAAATAAAAACTAATACTATTCCAAACGCCTCCCTTCTTACAAAGGAGTTAAACCTTTCTAACTGTGGTAGGCGCCTAAAGTGGTCTAAAGTGGTAGGGGAGGATCTAAAACTATCATATATCTCCGCAATTCTGGAGTCAAAGACAGCCGAACTTGAGGTAGCCTCTGTTGCAGCGCAGGGGCAGAAGTTGATTCCCTCAATACATCAAGAAACAATTGACCAAATTGGTGCCCACTTTCTCGGAGGACAACGTAGCGGCCATAGAAAGAGGTAAATAAAAAGCTCCAACACACGGTACTCAGAGTTTTGCAAACAGATAAGGAAAGCATTAATTGCAGCGGTAAAGGGGAAAAACCCTACTCTGGTTAAAAAAGCGAGGAAAGAGTATAACTTATCTCTCAAACAAGCTAGACGTGATTGGGATGAGGCTCACTGGGAGGATCTAATGGAGGCAAGTAATAAGAGAGACCCTGCTTCCTTTTGGGCTCTAAATAAGAAGAGTGAAAGGAGTGATAACACCCCAATCCCGAACCATATTGGTAATCAGGCCTGGTGGGATCACTTTGCTCAATTGTACACCGAGGAAGATGAGGGGTTACCCAGAATATGCTTCCATCAAAACCAGGCCCCACCTGTTTTGGACGCTACCAATCCCTTCCAACTGAATGAGATTGTGAGCGCAATTAATTGTATCACTCCAGCAAAGGCGGCAGGGCCAGATGGTATCCGGGTGATTTGTTTTTAATGGAACCACAGAAGTGGGCTCAGTATATCTTATTCTTAACTAACAATATAATGGAAGGAATGGATGTCCCGAATTCGTGGAAAGAGGCAGAGGTCATACCCATATTTAAAAAGGGACACCGTCAGGACCCTGCCAACTACAGGCCTATTAGCTTACTAGACTCTATGCAGAAAGTGGTCGGCAGAGCCCTCTTAAATAGGATTCAGATCTGGATGGAGGATGAAGGTATACTTTCCAATTACCAAGCAGGATTCAGTAAAGCCACAAGCACAGTAGATCAAGTATTCAGACTACTCCTTCCCTACTGGAAAGTAGTTATTATTGGCAAGGGAAGCCTTTATCTTGCGTTTATAGATCTTAAGACCGCTTTCGACTTTGGGCCGCGAGAAAAGCTATGGGCAGTGCTACAGGAAATGGGCATTCCCCCTTATATTTTAAATCTTTTAATACGCCTTCATGAGGATACTTATGCCCGAGTTAGATGGGAGGACCAAGGGCAAACTACTGAGAAGATACCGGTGAACAGGGGGTCCGCCAGGGTTGTGTGCTGGCTCCTACCCTCTTTTCACTTTATGTGAATGGAGTGGTTAGTTTTTTGAGCCAAGTTCCATCTGACGCCCCAACCCTGGCGGGGGAAAAAATTGCAACCCTCCTGTTTGCTGATGATACTCTTCTAATCTCGAAAACCCCGATGGAACTTCAGAAACTCCTCACCCGCTTCCAATCATTTTCTACATGAAGGGGCCTAACAATAAACATTTCAAAGACTAAGTTTATGGCTTTTAATTCTGGGATTAGGTTACAAGACACGAGGTCCCAGATTCGAAAGGCTAAAGTCCTTAAGTACACATTTGTGTCTACACAGTTACAATTACACCAATAGGTGGGGGAAGTAGAGTAATGTCAGCAGTTGCTACAAAATTAAAAACAATACCAAAAGGTTTAAAAAAGTATATTCTTGTCTATTTTTTGCGTACACATATTTTGAGAAGAAAACTTTTCACAGATTAAAAACAATACATACAAATTAAAAACACTTCATACAGTTTGTGCAAAATGACAATTTTTTACATTCAATTATTAAAATAACAATTTTAAGAAAACAATTTTAAGAAAACAGAAGTCTGGGAAACATTTTAGAAATAAACTTACTCTCAATGGTTCCCCTTTAGAAAGAGTCCATTCCATCGACTATCTCGGCATTAGACTTTCAGACAAAATGCATTGGGGCCCACATCTGAAAAAAATTTTACTGAATCATAAGCGGGTGGCAGGCGCCATCACTCGAGCTCAACGCTCTTCTCCATCTAGACTGGTAACCCCAGCCCTAGTAGTTTATAAAGGAAAAACGGTGAGTTCAGCAATGTACGGTGCTGAACTCGGGGGCTTTGAAAAAACTGAAGAGATTGGAAGATCAGAGAATAAATTCCTCAGAGAACTGGTATCTGTCCACATGAATACCCCACTTAAGCCTTTATTCTCTGATATGGGTAGACACCCTTTTAATGAGGTGGCCAGACTTCGTCCCCTCTTGTATTGGGTAAGACTAAGGCGTACCCCAGAACTTTCTAACTACGCGACTGGTGTCTCCGAGTTGATTACCCTGGACACTAACAAAAGGGTCAAATGGCTTAGGGACTTGAAAGACCTGTTGTCCAAATCTGGCTTAGCTGAATCTTGGGTCAATCAGGTCCCTCCGACCAAGAGCGTGATAAAAAAGACCTATTGGAACTGGGTTAATCATCAGCTCTTACTTAATCCTAGGCTTGGGAGACTTATTGATGAATTTTTTCAGCACAAATTAGTTGATTCCCAGGAACCTTATTTAGATTTCATCAGGACACCCAGAGATAGGGCTCTATATATGCAGTTTAGATTTGGGTCCCTAATGCTAAATACCACTCAGGCAAAACGGGATCCTACAAACTCCATCCTAACTAACTGCCCTTGCTGTGATGCTGAGCAAGAAACTATAGCCCATCTATTTTTTGCTTGCTCGGCATATAAACAGGCCAGGGCAAAATGGCTGAAGCCTGTATGCCTTCAACTGGCAACTAGAAACCACCTTGTGGCCCTACGTATCCTGAGAACAGATTCATCTAGGTCACTGTTTGTTTGTGGTGTTGCTAAGTACCTGGGATGTGCGTGGATTATCCGCACAAAAGCACAAAAAAATAAGGAAGCATGTCCAAACAATTAGTATTCATTTTAGGGCTTTGAGAGTAAAGTATTATTCGGGAATGTCATGTAAT
Organism: Lissotriton helveticus; assembly: GCF_964261635.1. Lineage (NCBI taxonomy): Eukaryota > Metazoa > Chordata > Amphibia > Caudata > Salamandridae > Lissotriton > Lissotriton helveticus. The sequence continues at coordinate 1,299,419,147 of NC_136067.1, read as the reverse complement.
GTGCTGTTGTTTTATGTTATCCCCGAGACATTTGTATCAGAAAACATTGTAAATTTATACTTAATGGTAGAACGCAGACTTGGATATGATGCTCATTTTTTAGAGTGGTTTTGTATAGTAAGGTTTTTTAAATGATCTTAACTCTGATATTAACTTTGACATGAAATGCTAATTTTATATCCTTTTATGATTCTGAAATGCTTTTATGATACTAGCTATTGAATAAAGCTTATTTGAAATGAAATATTTTACATGTGTCTCAGTAGCTGTTGCTAGGACAATAATCGCAGCCAGGTGGAAGGACTCAGATCCCCCTTGCCCCGTTTCAGGCCTGGTTAGCTAGGCTGCTTGCTGTATATAAGCAGGAGATGCCCCTCTATGAATATAGGGGTAGATGCACGAGGAATCTGGGGAAAAATCATATATTTATATTATAAATTGGAAAGATAATACGGACCACGCAGCAGACCAACTGGGTTGGTTTTTATGAAACCATAATAACTATTTATTAATGTTAAATACCCCTCTAATAATAAATGAAGGGAGGACATATGATTTTTATTTAAGAGTGGTAATCCTTCAGGCTAAAGGTAGTGTTGATATCATTGTACTGTACTGTAGAAACTGTATGAAATATATTAACTAGGCTGTTCTTAATATTGGTATTTATGGCAGAATTGTATACATACGATATGAATTGTATAGAATATAATATTTATGTATAATGACAATTTGTAATGCTCTGGGTTTAGTAAAAAATAAATAAAGGCGACCTTGTATAACTTCAAAAGCTACTCCCACAATGAATATATCACTTATTAAATGTATCAGTGTAAACCAGTTTTAACCTATGGTAGAGTCACTCATGCCAAACCTAAAATAGACGTTGAGGTTTTTTAATGCAGGACATGTAAAACATTGAATATCCATATCCTACTTGTAAATATCATTGAGCAAGAAACATCCTTAGAAGCAGTCCACTGACTAGAGACAGCCCACTGCTCTAACATGGACCCAAGTATTATCATCTCTAGCTACACATGCAACCCCCAAACTTCTTTTTCCCACCCTGACTCACAAGACTCAACATTGGGTATTCTTGGGAATAAAGGCCCAAGTGATCCCCTTGAAATTGAACAGGGGATATAAGGGGCAGGATCAGGTATATCATTAGGGCCCAGATGTAGGTAAAAAATATTTACCGATTCTTAATTACCGAATTTTACCGATTCGGTAATTAAGAATCGGTAAATATGAAGGGTGGACATGTAGGTCCATCCAGATGTGCATTTTACCGATTCGGTAAATATCGGTATTTACCGAATCGGTAAATACCGACCGGTAATGCTCCATTCATAGGAATGAATGGGGCATTACCGGTCGGTATTTACCGAATCGGTAAATACCGATTTTGACAAGGGTGCAGGGGGTGTCACTTTGACACCCTCTAGCACCCCCAAAAAAGGGTCGGGGGCCATATGGCAGGCATACCTGCCCTAAGGGCAGGTCTGCCTGTCATATGGCACAGGTGTGCATGCACACATGTGCATGCACACCTGAATCGGTATTTCACCATCAAATTGAATTTGATGGTAAAATACCGATTTCTTAGGCCTTGTGGGACTCATAAGAGTCCCACCTACATATCAATTTTAACGAATCTGTAAAAATACCGGTCTGTAAATATACCGACCGGTATATTTACAGAATCGGTAAAATTACCGATCGGTAAATTTACCGAATGGTAAATTTACCGATTCTGCCCCCTACATCTCAAAATCCTTTTACCGGTCGGTAACGGCCGAATTCGGCCGTTACCGACCGGTAAAACCCTACCTACATCTGGCCCTAGATCACTACGAGATGCCCGATCCACCAGCGCAGTTAAGCCTGCTGCAATTGACAAATGATCATTTGGCCATGACTTCTTCTTCCACTAAGCTTAGACTTATATCGTGGAACATAGCAGGCCTTCAAAATAAACTCCTACTCCTGCACTGGATTGAAGTCATAGAGGGATTTGATATCTGTATCTTCCAGGAGACATAGAGTTTACTGCCACTATACAAAACAGGTTATGCCTGTTTTTGTATTCCAGCTACCACTGTGGGGAGAGGGCATCCCTCAGTGGGTTTGATTGTCTGAGTAAATATTGACCTAGATTGTCGACTTTTTACACATCCAACTCTAAGTCATGATATCTTGAGACTTACTATTAAGGGCCCAACCGGTGGGGATATTTTAAACCTGTTTAATGTCTATATTAGAGGAACCAAGGGGGGCAACCCATCGCCCACCATTACGCTTTTAGAACTGGCAGTATCTAGCTGTTCGCCTAGTAACCAAATTATGATTGCAGGCGACTTTAATTCTACCTTTGAGCCTTTGAGCTCAGAAGATATGCTGGAGCATGATGGAGTTGATAGGAAATGGGCAGTCCCTCCACTTGATATACCCCATCAAAAAATGGACAAATGTAGCTATTCAAATTAATGCATTAGCCACAGAGTTTGATCTTAGGGCAAGAAACTGTAGAACTCCTTTGGACAAACAGGCGGCTAACACCTTCAATAGAGTAAGTTGTCCCTCACAAATCGACTATATTTTACTCAATGTCAATCTGTGGGATGAGATGACTGATACGTTTGTTGGCACTACAATTGATATTGACCACAAACCTCTATGCATGACCACGAGGAACCGAGAGATTCTTCTACTAGCCGTTGTAGCTAATTGCATCACTAACATCGTCCCCTCTAATTGCAAAAGGCACCTAAAGGGGCACAAATTCTTGTTGCATGACTCAAATATAGTGGCCATCCCCAAGATCTTGTCCAAGAAAACAACAGTACTCCGGGCCGCGGTCGCAGATATATTTGAGTGAGAAACAGTTCCTGTCAATCATTCTTGCACTGTAGAGACACTGAGCTCTTATTTTCAGGCACCTTGCAGGTATAACATTTTGCAGGTTTACCATAAGAAACAGCATCCATGGTACACTAAGAACTGCAAGCTTAAAAGACAGTCTCTGACCTTAGCAATTAGAACTAAAAACTGCTCCAGGGTCAAAACAGCCAGGAAGGAATAAGGCTGCTTTGCACAAAGCAAAGATTGAGTGGGATGAAGGGTATTGGCAGGACTTGAGGGACGCAAGGCTTGGGAAGAACAGGAATCATTTTTGGTCCTTAGTGAGTCGGGGGAAATAACAGGGATTTAGGCACTATGCCCAACCATATCACTTGTCACGAATGGCGGGACCATTTTGCGAAACTATATTCCACTTTAGAGGACAGATGTCTGGGGGAGCCATGCGGCCTCACAGACATCTCTCCTATAGGGAATATTAGTGATCCCTTCTCACGAGCTGAAATAGAGGCTGTGATTATGAAATTAGTCCCTGCTAAAGCCCCAGGACCAGATGATCTTCTGGGAGATTTATTCCTGTTTGATCTCAGAGGGTGCTAGTGTTATTTTCAGCTATTGTTCAATGCCATAGTTGCAGGATGCCCAGTCCCAGAATCCTGGAAAGGTGCAGAAGTGGTTACTATTTATAAAAAAGGTGATAGGGAAGACCCCTCTAATTACAGGCCCATAGGTCTGATTGATTTTATGCAAAAGGTGCTAGGCAGGGTCCTCCTACAGAGAATTCAATCATGGTCTGAAGAGGAGGACGTCCTTTCGCAATACCAGGCAGGCTTTAGGGGCAGTACCGGGACAATCGACCAGGTATTTAGGCTAATGCTTATATACTGGAAAGTTGTGCTAATTGGAAAGGGCAACCTTTACTTGGCATTCATTTACTTACAAACCGCATTCGATCTGGTACCTAGGGCCAAATTGGGGAAGATCTTAAAAGACATGGGCAGTCCATCACTAATCCTTAACCTACTAATCCGTCTTCATGAGGGCACCTGTGCCCAGTTGAGATGGGGAGCCCAAGGTCAGCTGACAGAGCAGATTCTTGTTAGCAAGGGAGTCCACCACGGTTGTGTCATGGCCCCCACCCTGTTCTCCTAGTACGTGAACTGGGTGGTGAAGTTTCTGCAAGAAGATCCAGGTGACGCCCCTATCCTGGCGGGCGACAAAGTGATAATACTTCTGTTCGCTGATGACACCTTGTTGATGTCAAAGACCCCAGTAGGGCTACAAAAACTAATGAATAGATATTACATTTCTGTGACTTACGGGGCCTAGTCATTAATACCTCAAAGACAAAACTCATGGTTTTTAACCCCCATAAATCTTAAGGAATAATTTTACATTGAATGGCACCCCCCATGGAGAGAGTCGGGACCTTTGAATATCTCGGTATACAACTCTCTGATAAAATGCATTGGATGCCCCATCTAGCTAAAATGCTTTTGAATCATAAATGCATGACTGGGGCACTAAGCAAAGAACATCGCTCCTCTTATAGTAGGCCAGTTACCCCAGTTCTCATAGTTTATGACGCAAAGACAGTTAGCTCAGCTTTTTATGGAGCCGAGCTAAGGGAGTTTGAAAACGTAGACGAGATCCGCAGGTCTGAGCACAAGTTTTTGGGGGATTTGGTGACACTTCCCCGTAACACCCCACTGACACCTTTAATGCACGACATGGGTAGGCGGCCGTTTAGAGCCATTGTTAGGCTCCGCCCACTGCTTTTTTGGGCTCGCCTAAGGCGTACTGTAGAGCTTACCAACTACGCCTCAGCTCTAATGGAGGTAATGAATTTGGATGTGGACCATAGGGTCAAGTGGATATCATATGTGAAGAAAACTATGATGCTATTTGACCTTAAAGAATCATGGGATACCCAAATTCCCCAAAGCAATGCGGAACTTAAGCGTCATTACTGGGATTGGATTAACAGCCAGGATATCAGTAAGCCAAATACAGGGAGGTTAACAGAGGATTTTCTAATGTTTAAGCAAACTAGAAGCCTAGAACCTTACCTAGACATGATTCGGGTCCCACGAGATAGGACTCTGTACATTCAGTTTAGGTTAAGCACGCTCCCTGTTAATACCCTAACTTCAAAGTGGCACACAGCTGAGAACACAACCGAGAGTTGCCCTTGCTGTGGTGCCCTGGTGGAGTGTGTTGCTCATGTCATGTTTGCTTGCCAAGCTTACAACACAGCAAGGAAAAAATGGTTAAAACCAATTTGCAGTGACATGGGCACCCGCGACCACCGGTTTGCTCTGCGCATTTTAAAATCTGATCCCAGTGTCCTATTCTCATGTGGGCTGGCCAAGTTTTTAGGCCAAGCTTGGTTAGTCAGGATCAAAGCCCTACGAAGGGTGACCCCAATAAAGGCCTCTGTGACTCTAGAAGCAGCTAAAAAGGGTTGGGTTACATAGCATTTCGTAAAATCACAGAATACAACAGGGTGTTACTACAAATTTAGAATACTTCTTATGATGGATATAGCATTAGCACTTTATATAAATACTACTGCGATGGATTGTGCCGTTTTTACCTTTTTTTCTTTTTTTGTACTCCTATTTTAACTATTGAGTACCTATGGTGGAAGGGATTTGTAGAAATTGGTATGCACACTTTTTTAGACAAATGTTTTTAGTGATACTAGTTTTATGCTTTGTATTATAATACATTGCCAAAAATGCCAAGCCAAGATATTTTAAATGAATTTTTGCATTCAAAGAGTTTTTACTATTGAACACATATTGTTTTATTGTATAAATGTCAAATAATGCTTTTATGATACATGCTGACGAAAAAAGCTATTTGAACTGAACTGAAACTAGATTGGCTTATACCAGTGCTTAATTTGATTTGGTGGTAGCCTGTGGGTAGGCAATGTCTGCGAGTGGGTGAAAGAGGCCTGAGATATATTTAGGATTACGAAGCCTTGGTTATTAGATGCTGACTCTCCACGGGCTTCTGAGCAAAGCTTTGGTGACCTGTACACCTTATTTTAACAGCATCTGATGAACTCACCCAGATAATTTCTATTTGGTATTCATGATGTACCTTAGTCGTGGGGCTGAGATGGCCTATGTGTCAAAACATGCCACTAAATTTACAATACACTGCTTCCACTTAAGACAGGATATTGAGGGGTCACTTAAATATTTTATTTATCATGAGATCTCTGAGAGGCATCTCGGCACCTCTTCTCCTTGGCTGACTCACCTGCTCTCGATTATTGGGAAACTGGGGAATAAAGGCTACATGGAATGAAAGTAGCAAACGCAAGATAAAATAAAAATCAAAGAAAAATCCTTTGGATCTTCTTATTTCTCTGCTATAGTTAAACCATCCAATGGTATCTAAAGGACAGAATATAACACTGTGTTAAACAAAATGATTTGATATTTTATTGTTTACTTGTTCCTCATGCTGAGCTTAAACTAAAACAGAGGAATCGGTTTCAGGTGTTCCTAACTGCTGTTTATTATTTTTGGGCTTAGTGTGACATTCAACATTCAACAAGTTAAGTCTACTTAGAACATGCTCATGGGCATTACAAATTCAGTCGCTACTAAGTTGCAAAATATTTCAGTATGTAATCAATATTAACATTGTAATCATGCATAAAAAGTAAATTAAAAGAACTGCTGACCCTGATTCTTCTAATCTGTTAAATTACCAAAATCCAATTTATGTTTTGTTGTAGGATTCTACCAGAACTACCAGATTCAATTGTGAAATTGTCTATGGTTCATTTACCCTTGTTCTATGACTCTAACCCTATGAAGCCACTTTATCCCATTATGCATTAAGTTGATCCCCTTTCATATTCCAGTACATGGCGGTTGAGCTCGCAATGAATGTCAAAGGGTCTCATCAGTGTATTAATCCTTTCACTGCTTGGCCTTTCCCCCCTACAATTCTGAAGTTTTTCTTGACTTTTTGGGGTCATTTGCGGTAAGACCTTCATACATTTTTTACACATAGGATGTCCATGTCAAATTTGCATGCTTTTTTCGTAACATTATGGGTATTCTAACAGTAGCTAGGGTTTGTAGGTTCCCCAGGAGACAACCAAGAAATAGCCAAAATATAGGATTTTTTTTAGGGGGGTTCGGGAAAAAACTGCTAGGCAAGAAAGTGCTTTTTTCCATAGAAATTGTATCAATAAAAGGTTTACTGTGCTTAAATCACCATCTTTCCAGCTTTTAGGAACAAGCAAAGTTAAAAAGAAAAAAAACCTATTTATTTGCCACAGTTTGTGCATTTTTCTAAGAGGTAGTCCATTTTTCCTAATGTTTGTGCATTCAGCTTGCTTGCAGCTTGTGATGGAAACAGGTATAAAAACCATAGGCCACACTGGAAACTTATACATTTCTGAACAGTAGACAACATTTTGAATTCAGCAAAGGGTAATTGTGTGGATCCTTGTAAGTTTTCGCAAAGAAGTTAACTGTTGAAAAAAATATTGTACATGAGTTGGAGAAAGCAATCATTTGTGACACTGTTTTGTATCTGTAAGTTCTTGTCACAATTGCAGATATACTAATACATCCATTAGATCTTTCAGGTGTAGGGATATATAGGGTTTGCAATTCCTCCAAGAATCCCATCACAGAGAGCTAACACCTGAGCTGCACATTAAAATGTTTTTTCACTGTGTCCTGACTATATAGCAATTCATATGATATAAAGAGTAAACAATTAGGATGAAGGACATTTATGAGTTGCTGAAATGTACACCAGACACTGAGCATAGGAGCAGTGGTTATTTGTACATCTCTGAATTTGTGGGCACCCGCGCTAGCATTTGATTTAGAGGGCATTTTTCACAATGTCTTTTTTTTTACACTATGGATTACAATTGGGGGCACCAATTCATTTGGTAATAACAAATGTTCTAGTATTGTGTGTTTCCACATGTTTCCCAATACAAATGGTACCTCCTTTGTGTGGGTATACCTAGTGCCTGCACCAAGAAAGGGCCCAAAACACGACATGGACACATCACACTTGCAAGGACTCCAATTGATTCTGGTTTGATCCATTCCTGTTGGAAACACTAGGTCCAGCTCTACAAGCGGGCTATCATTTTTATTGGGAAAAGTAGGGGATGGCTGGGTGGTAGGAATTGTTTGGCTCCCTGTGGTTTCCGGAAGTTTGCATCACAGAAATTGAAGGAATATTCAAAATGTTTGACAATGCTTGAAATGTGTAGGGCATTAATGGTAAGAAAATGTTGTGGGCTCCACATGAGGCACACCATCCTGGTTTTCCCCACGGTGTTTAGTTCTCTGAAGTGTCTGGGTTTAGCAAGTTTCCCTGGGTGGCCGACAAATCTGGGCATAAAAACCACTGCTATCCCTTTGATTGATGTCACATTGTATTGTGGACCCTTTCCTGTGGCAAGCACTAGGCCCAACCACACAGGCGAGGTACTATTTGTATCAGGAGGCATGTGGGAAAGATGGGTGGTAGGACATTTGTAGCTCCCTGCAGATTTCAGTACACTCTCCCACAGAAATGTGGCAAAACATTGTTGACCCTTTGTGTCGTTGAACACAAATTTACAAACATATCTAGGATTAGTAGATTTCTCCTCAGGGGAATGTACTCTCTGGCAGTTAATGTCAGAAAAAACAAATATTACTACACACTCATCCAGTACCGAAGTAATGGTTGGTTTTGGCATGAGAATGAATGAAAATTTTAAAATATAAATTAGTCATAGAAATAATTTCAGGAAAATGCAGAAATCCCTGTTAATAACATATTGAAATTGCAGAATACCAAACCTGTGGCTCACAGCTTGTGAGCTGTCACAACAAAACACCATCTGCTTTACAAGCCATTCAAAAACCTTACATGTGCAACACAAAATACCATTCACACTGTCAGCCATGGGCCCACCACATTATGGCATTTACACCAACAAATAAAGCCATTCGAGGACCCTTACTTTTCATACACTCACAGGACTAATGCACCAATAATTACAACCAATACCCTAGACATCAACCAATTTACAAGCACACCAGCAGTGAGTCACTACACACACTGTCAGCCAACCACCACTATACACATGCCACCAGTCAACTGCCACTATACACACATACCACCAGTAACCCACCACCACCACAAACCACAAGCCCAATGCCAGTCCACACATGTCGCCAGTCAAACTCTTGTCCAACACAAACCACCAGCCAAACGACAGTCCACCCACATCTCAAGCCAAACACTGGTCCATACACACCACTAGTCAAATGCCAGTCCACACACACTTCTAGCCAGACACCAGTCTACAACGAAGACCCCTGCTAAAAAGATACAGTGGCAGAAGCTGGGGAGAGCAACTACAAGAGTATGCAAAGTCTGCCAACTCACATGATACAGAACCTAGGGAAAAATCCTCAATCTATATTTAAAATCATGACATTTGAGTCAAAAAATATATAAAAATAAAATGTATTGAATACTTCTTCCAAACAATATTTGCATAGTACACAATAAGAGTTCCTTTTCATGAACAATACATTGAAAACAATCATTTTATTCAGAAAAAGTAAATATAGAGCTTATACATGTTGTTTGATATAGTCGCCCAACATTCCATTCATACTTAACACACTACCTATGCATACACTCTTCAATGACTTGCACTTCATTCATTCAACCAAATCGCTAAAAGTAAGCAAATTGCAAGTAATTTAATATAGTGAACCAGATGACAATCCACCACAACATGTATGCATCTCTGCAGTGTAGCTCTTATCATAAACATATGGGTCTTACAATAGAAAGTATAAATGGCACCAATGGGAAAGGAATGTGAACCAGAAGACCACATGTGTGATATATATATATATATATATATATATATATATATATATTCCACCAAGAGCCCAACAGTTTGAGGCCGCACTCATAGTAAGGTGAGTTATAACTCCTTTATTTGTTATGACATGCAGCTTCCCATCCCTTGTTCAGTCCTGGCCTTACGCGTTTCGAAGCCGTTGTTGCTTCTAATCAGAGGCCAATGTCAGTAGGCTGCTTTCGATGCGTCCGCCATTCTTCTGCGTGCTTTTGATGCTTCATTAAGCATCCGTTGTGCCTAGTTTCCGTTTAAGTTCTTACTGATGCACGCTGGGAATGGTAGTTTATTTGCATCCATTTCATACCCTCCATTAGGTTTGCCTACTGCATCTTTGTGTAGGACAACGGTTTCAAGCCCTCCATTGGGCTTCAGGATATGACTCTGCATGCCAGCAAATTAAAATATCCTTACTGTTGCCTTTACACGAGTACACAGTTCACTCCCGCGGGGCTGTTTAATTTTACAGTGGTGCGTCGTCTCATGCGGCATTGGGAGCGCCGCTTATAGATTCCTCCAAGATCCCAACAGTTTGAGGCCGCACTCCTAGTAAGGTGAGTTACAACTCCTTTATTTGTTATGGCATGCAGCTTTCCATCCCTCGTTCAGTCCCGGCCTTACGCGTTTTGAAGCCGTTGTTGCTTCTCATCAGAGGCCAATGTCAGTAGGCTGCTTTCGATGCATCCGCCATTCTTATGCGTGCTTTCGATGCTTCATTAAGTCTCCGGAGTGCCTAATTTCCGTTTAAGTTCTTACTGATGCAAGCTGCGAATGGTACTTTATTTGCATCCATTTCATACCCTCCATTAGGTTTGCCTACTGCATCTTTTTGTAGGACAACAGTTTCAAGCCCTCCATTGGGCTTCAGGATATGACTCTGCATGCCAGAAAATTAAAATATCCTTACTGTTGCCTTTACACGAGTGCACAGTTCACTCCTGCGGGGCTGTTTAATTTTACAGTGGTGCGTCGTCTCATGCGGCATTGGGAGCGCCGCTTATAGATTCCTCCAAGATCCCAACAGTTTGAGGCCGCACTCCTAGTAAGGTGAGTTACAACTCCTTTATTTGTTATGGCATGCAGGTTCCCATCCCTCGTTCAGTCCCGGCCTTACGCGTTTCGAAGCCGTTGTTGCTTCTCATCAGAGGCCAATGTCAGTAGACTGCTTTCGATGCATCTGCCATTCTTCTGTGTGCTTTTGATGCTTCATTAAGCCCCTGGTGTGCCTAAATTCCGTTTAAGTTCCTACTGATGCACGCTGGGAATGGTAGTTAATTTGCATCCATTTCATACCCTCCATTAGGTTTGCCTACTGCATCTTTTTGTAGGACAACGGTTTCAAGCCCTCCATTGGGCTTCAGGATATGACTCTGCATGCCAGCAAATTAAAATATCCTTACTGTTGCCTTTACACGAGTGCACAGTTCACTCCTGCGGGGCTGTTTAATTTTACAGTGGTGCGTCGTCTCATGCGGCATTGGGAGCGCCGCTTATAGATTCCTCCAAGATCCCAACAGTTTGAGGCCGCACTCCTAGTAAGGTGAGCTACAACTCCTTTATTTGTTATGGCATGCAGCTTTCTATCCCTCGTTCAGTCCCGGCCTTACGTGTTTCGAAGCAGTTGTTGCTTCTCAACAGAGGCCAATGTCAGTAGGCTGCTTTCGATGCATCCACCATTCTTATGCGTGCTTTTGATGCTTCATTAAGCCTCAGGTGTGCCTAATTTCCGTCTAAGTTCTTACTGATGCACGCTGGGAATGGGAGTTTATTTGCATCCATTTCATACACTCCATTAGGTTTGCCTACTGAATCTTTTTGTAGGACAACGGTTTCAAGCACTCCATTGGGCTTCAGGATATGACTCTGCATGCCAGCAAATTTAAATATCCTTACTGTTGCCTTTACACGAGTGCACAGTTCACTCCTGCGGGGCTGTTTAATTTTACAGTGGTGCGTCGTCCCATGCGGCATTGGGAGCGCTGCTTATAGATTCCTCCAAGATCCCAACAGTTTGAGGCTGCACTCCTAGTAAGGTGAGTTACAACTCCTTTATTTGTTATGGCATGCAGCTTCCCATCCCTCGTTCAGTCCCGGCCTTACGCGTTTCGAAGCCATTGTTGCTTCTCATCAGAGGCCAATGTCAGTAGGCTGCTTTCGATGCATCCGCCATTCTTCTGCGTGCTTTTGATGCTTCATTAAGCATCCGTTGTGCCTAATGTCCGTTTAAGTTCTTACTGATGCACGCTGGGAATGGTAGTTTATTTGCATCCATTTCATACCCTCCATTAGGTTTGCCTACTGCATCTTTGTGTAGGACAACGGTTTCAAGCCCTCCATTGGGCTTCAGGATATGACTCTGCATGCCAGCAAATTAAAATATCCTTACTGTTGCCTTTACACGAGTACACAGTTCACTCCCGCGGGGCTGTTAATTTTACAGTGGTGCGTCGTCTCATGCGGCATTGGGAGCGCCGCTTATAGATTCCTCCAAGATCCCAACAGTTTGAGGCCGCACTCCTAGTAAGGTGAGTTACAACTCCTTTATTTGTTATGGCATGCAGCTTTCCATCCCTCGTTCAGTCCCGGCCTTACGCGTTTTGAAGCCGTTGTTGCTTCTCATCAGAGGCCAATGTCAGTAGGCTGCTTTCGATGCATCCGCCATTCTTATGCGTGCTTTCGATGCTTCATTAAGTCTCCGGAGTGCCTAATTTCCGTTTAAGTTCTTACTGATGCACGCTGGGAATGGTAGTTTTTTTGCATCCATTTCATACCCTCCATTAGGTTTGCCTACTGCATCTTTGTGTAGGACAACGGTTTCAAGCCCTCCATTGGGCTTCAGGATATGACTCTGCATGCCAGCAAATTAAAATATCCTTACTGTTGCCTTTACACGAGTACACAGTTCACTCCCGCGGGGCTGTTTAATTTTACAGTGGTGCGTCGTCTCATGCGGCATTGGGAGCGCCGCTTATAGATTCCTCCAAGATCCCAACAGTTTGAGGCCGCACTCCTAGTAAGGTGAGTTACAACTCCTTTATTTGTTATGGCATGCAGCTTTCCATCCCTCGTTCAGTCCTGGCCTTACGCGTTTTGAAGCCGTTGTTGCTTCTCATCAGAGGCCAATGTCAGTAGGCTGCTTTCGATGCATCCGCCATTCTTATGCGTGCTTTCGATGCTTCATTAAGTCTCCGGAGTGCCTAATTTCCGTTTAAGTTCTTACTGATGCAAGCTGCGAATGGTACTTTATTTGCATCCATTTCATACCCTCCATTAGGTTTGCCTACTGCATCTTTTTGTAGGACAACGGTTTCAAGCCCTCCATTGGGCTTCAGGATATGACTCTGCATGCCAGAAAATTAAAATATCCTTACTGTTGCCTTTACACGAGTGCACAGTTCACTCCTGCGGGGCTGTTTAATTTTACAGTGGTGCGTCGTCTCATGCGGCATTGGGAGCGCCGCTTATAGATTCCTCCAAGATCCCAACAGTTTGAGGCCGCACTCCTAGTAAGGTGAGTTACAACTCCTTTATTTGTTATGGCATGCAGGTTCCCATCCCTCGTTCAGTCCCGGCCTTACGCGTTTCGAAGCCGTTGTTGCTTCTCATCAGAGGCCAATGTCAGTAGACTGCTTTCGATGCATCTGCCATTCTTCTGTGTGCTTTTGATGCTTCATTAAGCCTCCGGTGTGCCTAAATTCCGTTTAAGTTCCTACTGATGCACGCTGGGAATGGTAGTTAATTTGCATCCATTTCATACCCTCCATTAGGTTTGCCTACTGCATCTTTTTGTAGGACAACGGTTTCAAGCCCTCCATTGGGCTTCAGGATATGACTCTGCATGCCAGCAAATTAAAACATCCTTACTGTTGCCTTTACACGAGTGCACAGTTCCCTCCTGCGGGGCTGTTTAATTTTACAGTGGTGCGTCGTCTCATGCGGCATTGGGAGCGCCGCTTATAGATTCCTCCAAGATCCCAACAGTTTGAGGCCGCACTCCTAGTAAGGTGAGCTACAACTCCTTTATTTGTTATGGCATGCAGCTTTCTATCCCTCGTTCAGTCCCGGCCTTACGTGTTTCGAAGCAGTTGTTGCTTCTCAACAGAGGCCAATGTCAGTAGGCTGCTTTCGATGCATCCACCATTCTTATGCGTGCTTTTGATGCTTCATTAAGCCTCAGGTGTGCCTAATTTCCGTCTAAGTTCTTACTGATGCACGCTGGGAATGGGAGTTTATTTGCATCCATTTCATACACTCCATTAGGTTTGCCTACTGAATCTTTTTGTAGGACAACGGTTTCAAGCACTCCATTGGGCTTCAGGATATGACTCTGCATGCCAGCAAATTAAAATATCCTTACTGTTGCCTTTACACGAGTGCACAGTTCACTCCTGCGGGGCTGTTTAATTTTACAGTGGTGCGTCGTCCCATGCGGCATTGGGAGCGCTGCTTATAGATTCCTCCAAGATCCCAACAGTTTGAGGCTGCACTCCTAGTAAGGTGAGTTACAACTCCTTTATTTGTTATGGCATGCAGCTTCCCATCCCTCGTTCAGTCCCGGCCTTACGCGTTTCGAAGCCATTGTTGCTTCTCATCAGAGGCCAATGTCAGTAGGCTGCTTTCGATGCATCCGCCATTCTTCTGCGTGCTTTTGATGCTTCATTAAGCATCCGTTGTGCCTAATTTCCGTTTAAGTTCTTACTGATGCACGCTGGGAATGGTAGTTTATTTGCATCCATTTCATACCCTCCATTAGGTTTGCCTACTGCATCTTTGTGTAGGACAACGGTTTCAAGCCCTCCATTGGGCTTCAGGATATGACTCTGCATGCCAGCAAATTAAAATATCCTTACTGTTGCCTTTACACGAGTACACAGTTCACTCCCGTGGGGCTGTTTAATTTTACAGTGGTGCGTCGTCTCATGCGGCATTGGGAGCGCCGCTTATAGATTCCTCCAAGATCCCAACAGTTTGAGGCCGCACTCCTAGTAAGGTGAGTTACAACTCCTTTATTTGTTATGGCATGCAGCTTTCCATCCCTCGTTCAGTCCCGGCCTTACGCGTTTTGAAGCCGTTGTTGCTTCTCATCAGAGGCCAATGTCAGTAGGCTGCTTTCGATGCATCCGCCATTCTTATGCGTGCTTTCGATGCTTCATTAAGTCTCCGGAGTGCCTAATTTCCGTTTAAGTTCTTACTGATGCAAGCTGCGAATGGTACTTTATTTGCATCCATTTCATACCCTCCATTAGGTTTGCCTACTGCATCTTTTTGTAGGACAACGGTTTCAAGCCCTCCATTGGGCTTCAGGATATGACTCTGCATGCCAGAAAATTAAAATATCCTTACTGTTGCCTTTACACGAGTGCACAGCTCACTCCTGCGGGGCTGTTTAATTTTACAGTGGTGCGTCGTCTCATGCGGCATTGGGAGCGCCGCTTATAGATTCCTCCAAGATCCCAACAGTTTGAGGCTGCACTCCTAGTAAGGTGAGCTACAACTCCTTTATTTGTTATGGCATGCAGCTTTCTATCCCTCGTTCAGTCCCGGCCTTACGTGTTTCGAAGCAGTTGTTGCTTCTCAACAGAGGCCAATGTCAGTAGGCTGCTTTCGATGCATCCACCATTCTTATGCGTGCTTTTGATGCTTCATTAAGCCTCAGGTGTGCCTAATTTCCGTCTAAGTTCTTACTGATGCACGCTGGGAATGGGAGTTTATTTGCATCCATTTCATACACTCCATTAGGTTTGCCTACTGAATCTTTTTGTAGGACAACGGTTTCAAGCACTCCATTGGGCTTCAGGATATGACTCTGCATGCCAGCAAATTAAAATATCCTTACTGTTGCCTTTACACGAGTGCACAGTTCACTCCTGCGGGGCTGTTTAATTTTACAGTGGTGCGTCGTCCCATGCGGCATTGGGAGCGCTGCTTATAGATTCCTCCAAGATCCCAACAGTTTGAGGCTGCACTCCTAGTAAGGTGAGTTACAACTCCTTTATTTGTTATGGCATGCAGCTTCCCATCCCTCGTTCAGTCCCGGCCTTACGCGTTTCGAAGCCATTGTTGCTTCTCATCAGAGGCCAATGTCAGTAGGCTGCTTTCGATGCATCCGCCATTCTTCTGCGTGCTTTTGATGCTTCATTAAGCCTCCGGTGTGCCTAATTTCCGTTTAAGTTCTTACTGATGCACGCTGGGAATGGTAGTTTATTTGCATGCATTTCATACCCTCCATTAGGTTTGCCTACTGCATCTTTTTGTAGGACAACGGTTTCAAGCCCTCCATTGGGCTTCAGGATATGACTCTGCCTGCCAGAAAATTTAAATATCCTTACTGTTGCCTTTACACGAGTGCACAGTTTACTCCTGCGGGGCTGTTTAATTTTACAGTGGTGCATCGTCTCATGCGGCATTGGGAGCGCCGCTTATAGATCCCTCCAAGATCCCAACAGTTTTAGGCCGCACCTTCTCTAATGAGAAGCAACAACGGCTTCGAAACGCGTAAGGCCGGGACTGAACGAGGGATGGAAAGCTGCATGTGATAACAAATAAAGGAGTTGTAACTCACCTTACTAGGAGTGCGGCCTCAAACTGTTAGGATCTTGGAGGAATCTATATCTAGATGGAGGATTTAGTAGCAGTGTGATTGACTGTTTACTTGACTAATTTAAAGTGTCTCTCTAAATATATTGGATAGTGACTAAACTGTGTGAACATCTGTATCACTTTGTCAGTTGTTGTAAAAACTACTTCTCCAGTTGTTACTAGCTATTTGAAAGTCTATATTAGTTATTGATTAGTTAACTGAGTATTTGTATGAGAGAGTGAATGTGTATGTGGCTCGGTGGGAGGTGTGTGACTGCCCAAAGATGTGTGAATAGTTGATTTAGTAGGTATATGACGTTAAGACTACATGTTATAACAGTTGTTTGGGTGAGTGAATATCTTTATGGGTGTGGTGATGAGCAAATATCTCTCTTAATGGTACATGTCCAACAAAGTAGAAAAATGCCCCCCAGGGACCACCAGTATGCAAGGGGAATTAGTCCCCCCCTCTGCAAACGCGCCAGGGGGCTGCGTTGCAGAGAGGTGTAAAAAGGGGCATGGCCTGTTTACACGTCTCTGCAAGGCAGCCCCCTGGCACATACTGGAGGTTCCTGGTGGGCTACGTGGCCCCCAGGGACCCCCAGTATTCAAGGGGAATTATTTCCCCCTCTGCTAATGCGTCAGGGGGCACGTTTGCAGAGTGGTGGCTAACTTTTTTGGGAGGGATCGGCAAGGTACGCGTACCCCGTGATTTTTTCAACAAAATGTTTGGGGGGGGGCCTTGGGGGTCCTTGTGGGAATATATATATATATATATATATATATATATATATATATATATATATATATATATATATATATATATATATTCACTGAAAAAAACATAGGTTTCACACCAGTTATAGTTAGCTGAACATTTTACTCATACAAAACCATTGAAATTCCCACGTTATAGTTAGTTGGACTCACTATAACTCGCACGCCCGCAATCCACTGCTGATGATGTCACATATTACATCATTCATGACATGGTCAGTGACATCACTGATGACATCACTGATGACATCTCAAATGACATCACTGATGATATCTCAAATGACATCACTGATGACATCACTGATGACATCATCCATGTGATAATACAATGCACCTCCTCACACTCTAATCTAACCTTTGATACATCCAGTGTTAAATACAAACTAGCATACCTGAAATTATTGACACACCAATACTCGTAACTACATACGCACTCACTGATTCCTAGGTCTACACACACATCGACTTATTCACCCATACAATCACTCATACATACAGACGCTCATCAATACAACACTATCATATGCACTCATACAGCTATACAGACACTCACACACTGCCACTCATCCATGGAGTTACTCACACACCTAGTCAGTCATGCAAAGAATCAATCACACTCCCATTTCCTCATCTATACAGTTACACAGACAACAGCTCAAATATACAAACATATACTAACACATACTTACTCTCTTTTACAATCACTGATACAAGTACACATTGATCCATACAGCCACTTACGCAATCACAGGCTCTCATGTAAAGTCATTTATATATGCCAACTCTCACATGCACTGTGTTTTATATATGTACTTACTTGGACATGTAGCACTGAGATATCCATTCACACACCAACACACCCATGCACACAGTCAACCGCCCATACAGTTGTTTCCTCATGCACTCTTGAACCCATACACCAAGTGAATCAACTGCTCACACATCTATACACAGAGTAACACAGCTCCCAGCCACCAACACAACTCCCAGCCACCAACACACACACTCAGCCTCACATACAAATACTTGGGAAACCAATCAAAAGGTTTTTCAAATGCTAATTCCTAACTATAACGAGTGTCAAACCTATGGTTTTTTCAGTGAATTTCAAAGGTTTTTTAACAGCTAATTCCTTACTATAACGAGTGTCAAACCTATGGTTTTTTCAGTGAATTTCAAAGGTTTTTTAAATGCTAATTCCTAACTATATCGAGTGTCAAACCTATGGTTTTTTAAGTGAATTATTAAGTTTTTTTAATATGTAATTTTTATAGCTATAAATAAATATATTTGTTCTATTTATTCAAATATTCTATATTTTTATAATATTACTTTTTAAATGTCTTTTTCCTTTTTTTTATATTTAAACCCTGGAGCGCTGAGGGAGCGTGTACCAGTAAGCGCAGCCGTACGCGTAGCGTCGGCGCTATTTCCGCGATCGAAAAAATTATATGTATGTATTTAAAGTAAATAATAATGCAAGACATTCATTGGCATACTCACAAAAGTTGTATTTTTGATTTTTAATCCCCGTTTTTTTACTTTTAAACACATTTCTGAAAATCGAGCAACACGTCATTCATTCGAGCTGCGTAAGCGCCCCCGGAAGCGCCCCGGAGCACGTAGCGTAAGCACGTCAAGCCATGTGACCTTCAAACAACACTTTTGATTGGTTAATAACAGTTTTTTACAGAACTATGGAAAGTCTCCACCCATTTCCCTCACTACCTCTTTGCAATTGCTCAGGGAACACCTCTTCTCCATTCTTCTTGGAAAAACTTGTTTTTTGGGAAAGATGTCTGGTTCCAGAGATCCCTCTTTAGACTCTGATCCAGAATTTCTACCAGAGGACACCCCCCAGGAGAAAAGTGAAAGAACACTTTATTTGGAAGTTCTTTAGTGTCCCAGAGGGGCAAAAAAAAGTTAATACAGCAAAAGTCACCTGCAAGATATGTGACACAACTTAGTCACGTGGAGATCCCACACGGAAATATAGTTTTGGGAATGCCAATTTGATCCGGCATGTACAGAGGAGGCACCCAAATAATTTTGCAAGGGAGAGCACCAGTGACCTGGCCCGCAATCCCCCAAGAGATGGCCCCCCGACTTCCACCGGAGGACCAACATTGTCGGTGAGAGGAAGACCAGTAGAATTGATAACAAATATTCAGCCTGTTTTTAGTGAAATAACCATTCGTTGTAAGCAGTGTGACAAACTGCTTTGTTATGGAGAGCAGAGTATTCTACTTATTGTTCGAAAAAGGGAAGAACACCGCTGCCCCCCTCAGCCCTAATTTTTCCCCTTTTTTTTTGCTCCTGTTGAGCAGTTTGGCATTCCCTAGTTTAGTTTTTGTTCTGAAAAAAATACCCAAAAAATGTAAAAACGTTCGGAAAAAGTAAAAAAATAAATAAATAAATAAAAACTAAAAAAGATGAAAAAAAACTGTTCTTTTTAGAACTGCCTCCAATTCTCCAAAAAGAGCTATATTCTTTACATATTCTCAAGGAGTGAGTGAACTGGAGTACGGTGAGAGAGGAAAGGAAAATGAATGAGGGAGCGAAGGAAGGGAAGAGAGGGGAAGGGAAGTGAAGTAGGGGGACTGAAAGAAGGTGAGTGTGGGAGGTGAGTGAGGGGAAGGGGAGTGAACATAGGGAATGAGGATAAGTGAGGAAAGCGGAGTAAGGGAATGGGGTGAGGAAGGGTAAGAGAAGAGCAGTGAGGTTGAGGAAAGAGTGGTGATAGAGGGTGGATAAAGGCAAGTGAGCATGAGACAAGGGGAGTGAGGGAGTGAGGAGACAGAGGGAGTGAAGGAAAGAGTGAGAGAAGAGTTATAGGGAGTAAGCGTGACGGAAGAGGAGTGAGAGAGTGAGGGGACGGAGGTAGTGAAGCTAAGAGAGAGGGAGTGAGGGAAGGAGAATGAGGATGTGACAGGACAGAGGTAGTGAGAGAAAGAGTGAGTGAAGTGGAATAAGGTGAGTGAGGTAAGGGGGATGAGTGAGTGAGCTAAGGAAGGGAAAAGAGGGGAAGAGGACTGAAGCATAGGTACTGAGAGAAGGTGAGTGGGGGATGAAAGTAAAGGGAAAGGGAGAGAAAGATAGGGAATGAGGGGTAGTGAGGGAACCAGACTAAGAGAACAGGAGTGAAAGAACGGCAGAGAGCATGAGTAAAGAGGGATGAAAGATGGTGGATAAAAGTGAGTGAGGGTAAGACAAAGGGAGTGAGGAAGTGAGGGGATAGAGGTACTGAAGGAAAGACTGACAGAAAGGGACTGAGTGAGGGAGCAAAGAAAGATAAGTGAGGGAGTGTGGCTGAGCTATAGGGAGTGAGCGTGACAGAATAGGAGTGAGAGATTAAGAGGACAGAGAGACTGGGGGTAAGAAAGAGAGAGTGAGGGAAGGGGAGTAAGGAAGTAAGAGGACAGAGGGAGTGAGAGAAGGAGTTAGTGAAGTGGAGTAAGGAGAGTAACGGAAGGGAAAAGAGTGAAGGAGCGAAGGAAGGGAAGAGAGAGGAAGGGAAGTAAAAGAGGAGATCTGAAAGAAAGTGAGTGTGGGAGTGTGGCTAAGTTATAGGGAGTGAGCGTGACAGAAGAGGAGTGAGAGACTAAGAGGACGGAGGGAATGAGGCTAACAGAGAGAGAATGAGGGAAGGGGAGTGTAGAAGTAAGAGGACAGAGGGAGTAAGAGAAGGAGTTAGTTAAGTGGAGTAAGGAGAGTAAGGGAAAGGAAAAGAGTGAAGGAGCGAAGGAAGGGAAGAGAGAGGAAGGAAAGTAAAGGAGAAGGTCTGAAAGAAGGTGAGTGTGGGAGGGGAGTGAGGAAAAGGGGAGTAAACATGGTGATTGAGAATAAGTGAGGGAAGATCAGTAAGGGAACGGGGGTGGGTGAGAGAAGAGTAGTGAGGTTAAGGACAAGAGTGTTGAGAAAGTTAATTTTGTATGTCAAACTTACCTTATAAGTAAAGTAAACTTAATTACACATTTTCAGTAAATGTAATATCTGTGAAAGAGAAAAAAAGTAAGTTGTAATATTTATAATATATATTTCACAATACAAGAGACAAAGCAGGAGATTAAAAGTCATAAAAGGGTAGTAAGAGATAAAGTAGGAGTGAAGGACTCAGAAAGGAAAACAAAGGAATGGTGAAGGTCAGAGAGAGTGAAAAAGAAAAAGAGGGAGAGAAAATTACTAAGAGGATAACGAGATGGATACATTCAGTGACAGAGAAGAAGAGAATGAGAGAGAAATGCAGTGAAGGTGAGTAAGATACTAAAGGAATGTGCATAGGAAAACTAAAGGAAGAAAGGGGAGTAAAGAAAGGGGAGTGAGTGACAGGGAAGCAGGAGTGAGTGATGGTGGATTCATGACAATGAGGGATGGAAGGTGAGTGAGGGTGAATGTAGGGACGTAAGACAGTGAGGGGACAATGGGAGTGAGGGTAACAGAGAGGGAGTGAGGGAAGACAAGTGAGAATATGAGAGAACAGAGGGAGTGAGAGAAATAGTGAGTAAAGGGGAGTAAGGTGAGTGAGGAAAGGGGAATGACTGAGGGAGCAAAGGAAGGAAAGAAGGGGAAGAGAAGTGAAGCAAAGGGACTGGGAAAAGGTGAGTGCACGAGGAGAGAAAGAGGAAGGGGAGTTAAGGATGATGAATGAGGATAACTGAGGGAACCAGAGTAAGGGAACAAGGGTGAGGGAGGGTGAGTGAAGGGCAGTGAGGTTGAGGAAAGAGGGAAGATAGAGGGAGGATAAAGGCAAGTGAGCATGAGACAAGGGGAGGGAAGGAGTGAAGACATAGAGGTAGTGAAGGAAAGAGTGACAGAAAGGGACTGAATGAGAGAGCAAAGAAATGTAAGTGTGGGAGTGTGGGCGAGTTATAGGGAGTGAGCGAGACAGAATAGAAGTGAGAGACTGAAGGGACGGAGAAAGTCGGGCTAAGAGAGAGGGACTGAGGGAAGGGGACTGAGGAAGTGAGAGGACAGAGGGAGTGACTTAGGGAGTGAGAGAATTTGAGTAAGGTGAGTAAAGGAAGAAGAATGAGTGAGGGAGCAAAGGAAAGAAAGAGAGGAGAAGGGAAGTGAAGAAGGGAGACTGAAAGAAGTTGAGTGTGGGAGGGGAGTTAGGGAAAGGGCAGTAAACATGGGGAATGAAAATAACTGAGGGAAGTGGAGTAAGGGAATGGGGGTGAAGTAGACTGAGAGAGGGGCAGTGAGGTTGAGGAAAGAGGAGTGATAGAGGGTGGATAAAGGTGAGTGATTGTAAGACAAGGGGACTGAAGGAGTGAGGACATAGAGGTAGTGAAGGAAAGAGTGAGAGAAAAGGACTGAGTAAGGGAGAAAAGAAAGGTAAGTGAGGGAGTGTGGGTGAGTTATAGGGAGTGAGCGTGATGAAAGAGGAGTGAGAGAGTGAGAGGACCGAGAGAGTGAGGCTAAGAGAGAGGGAGTGAGGGAAGGGGATTGAGGATGTGAGAGGACTGAGGGAGTGAGAGAAGGAGTGAGTGAAGTGGAGTAAGGTGAGTGAGAGAAGGGGAATTATTGAGGGAGCAAAGAAAGGAAATAAGGGGAAGGGGAGTGAAGTAGAGTGACTAACAGCTGGAAAGTGGTGGATGGGAGAGAGGGAAAGGGCAGTAAAGGAATGGGGAGTGAGGATAAGTGAGGGAAGTGGAATAAGGGAAGGGAGGTGAGGGAAGGTGAGAGAAGGGCAGTGAGGGTGACTTAAGAGGAGTGATTGAGGGTGGTAAAAGGTGAGTGAGTGTGAGACAAAGAGACAATAATATATATTTAATAATACAAAATATAATTTAACTTGTACAACATGTTATATGGTTTATTTTTGGTATACTCAGAATATATTGAATTTCACTTAAAACAGTGACATCAATACTACTCATCATATGACAGCGGGCAAAAAAAAACCCATACAACGATTCAATAAATAATGTCAAATTTAGAAAAAACATATCTTAACTCACTTTAGTTCCACGTTCTTTTCCACGAGGCCAAATAGTATATGGAAAGTCCTTTTCTTTGGAAATTACTCAATAGTATTCTTATTCTTCCATTTACCCGAGTTTCTGAAAGAAAAGCTCCAACATCTTTTACATTATGAAACAATAGTTATATTTCCACCTCTGGCTTACTTATGATTAATATTTCCTATAATACTCACATCACACACTACGTGATGCACTTACACTTCCTCTATGACAACTACAAGTTTTTTAATATCTTAATCAATCTCACTCACAAAGTAATTTTGAACAGCAGACTACGTTTTATTAACTGCTCCAATCTTCATAGGCCAATTACCTTTCCTAAAATTTCGGTTGTAAGAATACTAGGTAAGAATTTGGTAAGTGATAAGGCAAACGTTGTGTGAAAGCCAATTGAGTATCATTACAATTAGTCCAGCCTTTTTGACATTTTAAATAAGCTGTGTAATGTCCTGATGATGTCGAAGGAACATCATGGAAAATAATTGCTGCAGTTGCAAAGGTTCTTCCTGAAATTGATAATTGAGAAGCCACAACATTTTTAACTAAAGTTGTCAATTTAGTTCCATCAGGTCTACATCGTTGGAACATTAAAATTACATACTGTCCATATCTTTGTATAAATAATGTTGATAGCTTTGCAGATTCACATTGAGTACAGACCATGTTTTGATTTGCTTCTCTAACTAGATTATTAAAAGACACTGATTTGCAGTCTTGTAAAGTCAAATATATAAATCTTTCAGTGTCTATTGTAGTATTACTTGAAAAGGAGCAATTGTTGCAGTCATGCTGCCATTTATAAGAAAGGCCAAAAAGATTTTCTACATCTACACCTTCATCATGCAATACAACAAGCATATACATTAGACATTCCTGACAATCTTGCTGAATATTCTGTGTAAATTGATTTAGACCAGAACATATGTCTAAAACATTTCGAAATTCAGAAACAGTTTGTATTTTTGTTCTATCACTGCTACATTTCTCAAACACAGAATTCAACAAAGAACAAAATCTTTGATCCCGATTTTCAGCAATCTGTTCTTGTACAGTTTGGAGAAAAAAACAACATTAACCACTACATTAGCATAGCAGTTGACACCAGAACTGTTTTCAAACTGAAATCCAACAACATCTTTAACTGAATCCTTTTCCTTTCTGCTTACAATTACTGGTTCATCTACTTTTTTTCTTTTTGCTACAACTTCACTACAATTTTTCTCATTTCTTCTTTTTCGGCCTACTACATGCTTTTCAAATAGAGGATATTGAGGTAAATTTGGAGCATACTCTCTTCTTAACCTATTATATTCTTTTACACAATTTAGATCAGCACTAATCTTTGTCTCATCAAAATCAATCAAGTACAATCAGATAAAGTTCTGACTCGAGATAAAGCAACATATGCCATACCCTCTTTGAACACAGAACTTCCAATATTCACCAAAGCACTATCTACACTTAAACCTTGAGATTTATGAATAGTCACTGCATATGCCAAAGAAACAGGAAACTGTTTTCGGCGGACATATAAATCTTTCACAAGCAGAAATCGAGCAGAACAACAACTGATTTGTTGTACTTCTTCAATACCAACAAATTTAATTTTTAGAAATTCAATTCCATCTCTATTTCGGTAATTCACAAAATCAACAACAAGACCCATTGCTCCATTTACTAAACCTCTTTCCACATGTAAATTCCGTCGTAAAATTATACGACAATTTAAAGATACATACAGAGTCTT
Source organism: Lissotriton helveticus (assembly GCF_964261635.1). NCBI lineage: Eukaryota > Metazoa > Chordata > Amphibia > Caudata > Salamandridae > Lissotriton > Lissotriton helveticus. The sequence continues at coordinate 1,299,394,267 of NC_136067.1, read as the reverse complement.
TTCCAAACCAGCAGTTTTAGATATTGTCTTCTCTAAAGAATCCAATTTTGATTTCAACTTTTCTGACAAAATAATAGTTGCTCCTTCATGCTCTATTTTATCAATAGCTTCGAGTTTCACAATCTGTTGATTTTCTAACTGTAACATTTTGTTTTTGAAGATTGAACATTCTTGCAGAGTTGGCATCAAGCATATAACAGATTTGTTTTCAGGAATTTTCTTAAAAATATTCTCTGGGAGAATATTTTCATTTGGAAACAAATTTTAAATTAATCGTCCATATAAGGCTTCTTTGCCATGCTCAGTTAGTTTTCCAATTCTTACATCTTGTAGAATATTTTTATAATCTTCATCCTTTGTCTGTCGTATATTTTGAAGCAGTTCTGAATATTTGAAATGTAACCATATGTTAACATTTTCAATGCTTCCTAGGCACTTCCTGATATCTTCATGTTTAAGCATTTTAAACACCGGTTGTCATTTCACTGGAGTTAGCTGCAGTAGATCTCCAAAAACAATGATTTGTTTGCCTCCAAATAACACATCATACTCTGTTTTAAGAATTTCTTGCATTCTTAAATGCACAAAAGCAAGCATTACATTTGATACCATGCTTACCTCATCAATGATAAGAAGTTTCATTTTCTTTAGGACTCCTGAAACTTCACAACAAGCTTCTCCAGATACCTTGTGGTATTGTAATTTATTATCATGCTTTACTGGCAGCATCAATAAGCGATGTAAAGTAATCCCTTTAATGTTATGTGCTGCCAACCCAGTTGGAGCAGTAACAACACAAGACAGCGATGACTCCGTTCTTTTCTGCAGATACGTTGCAATTGCTTTAATCAGAAAACTTTTTCCAGTTCCTGCTTCTCCACTCACGTACAGTCGGACAGGTATAAATGATGTACATGAGCACTCTTTTTCCTCATGACATAAACCATGCTCAATCTGTTCTGTGACTTCGTCATACATTTGTCTCTGCTCAACGTTTAGTTCTTTTTCCAAATCTTCTAAGTTAACTACATCCTCCTGAGCTTGTTCCATAGCTCTTTCCACTTCATTCATGGCAGTGGCAGCTTCATTTTGTATAATTGGTCCTCCTAGTGGATTCTGACTCAATGAAGCAAAACTCTGACTGTCTTGAGAACTGTCTCTAGCAATCTCTGCTGCAATTGTAGCTTCTTGCTGTATTTCCTCGTTCAACATTTGCAGATAATTTGAAAAAACAGGACATTCTATGGTATCCTTGGTTGCATTGAACGAATCTTCATAAGTAAGAAATTCTCCAAGTAGTTCCTCTTCTGTACGCCATGGCTTAAAGAGTTGCAAAAGAGCTAAATAGTAAAATTCCCTTTTGTCTGAAGATTCACAACTCAATTTTCGATGATTAATCAAATGGCCTTTTCTTTGTTTCACCAGACAGCCTTCACATCCAATTACAGCATATATACCTTTATTGATATCTTCTGTGACGTTCCTCTTAAAAGTATAGGTTTGCAGAACTTCATAGAGACAAACGTTCTCAAGCTGACTACTTCTATTTGGATAGTATGTATCCAACATGTTTATCTTCAAAATATCTGTACTGTTTGGTTCTTTCTCCGCCAAATACTCTATTTCTTGTACAGATTTCAAAACTCGGTTTCGTGTTGCAGCAAGACCTAGACTCACCCAAATGATGGTTCTAGATTTGGCATATAGACTTGCTGATTATAACCGATCAGAACATTCATATGCTCCAATTTCTCGACGCGACAACATCTTCAGACTGTAACTGTATAATTTCTTGCTTAGACTCTCTTCATGTGAAATTTCCTCCCACATTTCCTTCAGTTCCGTCTTTTCTGATATTGTGATGTAAGACGTCACATATCGAGCCACAGCCATAGAGTTGTCAGCAACATATTGAATATCCATGTTAGCATTCCACATGGACAAAATGACTGGGTTGTAGTCATTTATGTATTTGGACTCCTCATTTCTTCTTAGGTTGTATGTGTTTTTAGGTGATTTTCTTGTCACAGTATGTCGCAGAGAAGACATAAAATTGTTCACTCTCCCTCTCGATGTTACTGGACGTGGAAATGCAAAACGACATTTTGTGTAGAACTTGTCCTTGGATTTGTATTTTTGACGACAGTATTTTCCACAACGATGGGTTTGAAAGCTTAAAACTTGATGTCTTAAATTGTTTTCTTCTGTACTTTTCAGAACAGCACATGTAGAATACTGCTCAACGAAACTCATCACTTTCTCATCTGAATCTGTTCCAAATTTTGGTGCATCTTTAATCCATAGCAGCATATGTATGTGAGGAGCACCTCTTGCTTGATACTCCTTTCTCCAAAAGAAATCCAACACCTCTCCAAGCGGAGGATTTTTTTTGTTTGTAATAAAAGACATCATAGCTTCAAACCTATGATTGAAATATCTGCATACATTAACTGGATCCAAAGAGCACAGTTCTCCAGGTGTCTTGTAGTCAATATTTTCAATGTTTTTCTTTGCCTCTCATAGAAATTTAAGTAAGTCTTCCCAAGCATACTCAGCACAGCTAAGAGTGAGGAACCATGTAGGAGTTCTTACATTTCTTAGCATACATTTCAATTCCCCATGACGACGGTACCAATTCTCATTAGTACCACGCTGACATGCCATGAGATTAATTAGCTGAGATTCCAAAACACTGTCTTGCAGTTTCACTTTATCCATAAAGTCCCTTGCTGAAACATTTTGCAGATGTACACCACTTTTCAGTATATGTTTCACTGCATAAGAAAGTCCAGACAAGTCACTCTCAAACAGTAGATGGAACAAATATGGAATGCATTGACGAAACCTTGGATCTTATGCAAATAATCTTAAAGTCCAGTATTCAGATGCAGGAATTTGAACAGGTCGGTTGTCATATCGTCCACCTTGACCTGTTGGAAATAACTGTGGAAAACAACGAGCTTCCAAACTTTCTTCCCATATTCTAATGGGACTTCCTTTTGCTTCTTTCATTTGAAACAAGTCAATAGCATTCCCCATTACTTCTTTGGAATGCAATGGATGAACACTATAATGTTCATAAATTTCTTCACTTCTAGAGACATCAACTTTTTCAATTTGCCCAGCTGAGAAATCACTGTCCTCTTTTACAGTTGTTTCCTCTTCTCCAACATATACATTTTGGTAGTAGTGATTGTTTTTTACCAAATACAATGTTGCCTTTTTGACTTTCCTAACATCCACTAATTCTTGCCAGATCTTCTTACTCTTTGTCGGAACACCATTAACTAGAATAACCAGAGGTTCCTCTTCTACTTTTTCTACACCAATTGTATCAATATTTTTTTTTTAAATCTAGAGGCAAATAAACAACTCTTCCCTGTAATTCTCTCTGTAAATCTGAAGGAGGCAATTTCCCTGTCTTAGGCTCCATGCGAACAATAGCCTGAAAAGGATGCACACATTGAATAAGAATAGACTCATAGGTATTTAAATCCATCTATTCAGAAGGAATGTCTACCAACTCCAGATTATTATGAACAGCTCTAGCAGGCATTCTGTTTTCATTTAATTTATTATAACAATATTTACAAATACGTTGATCAGAACCCAAATCAAAACAATTTTCTACCAACAAATAAGTTGCAAAATCCTTCCACTCATTAATATTTTCCTTTTCGCTTTTTACATATAAATCATCTAATCTAGTCTGATTCTTGTAATGAGTTCGTCGACAACACACACTAGTAAAATTAGGCCTTTCACTTGAATTGACCTTAAACTTTGTAATTTCATGTTCAAATTTTTCTGTACTTGAAATCTCTACATTCTCTTCCACATTACCTTCTATTACTGTATCAGTTTCTGCACTGTCCTCTTTTTCACCAAAGTAACAAAACTCAATTTCTTCACAAATGTTCTTCACAACTAATTCAGTTCCATGCAAAAGAGCACTGTTTAACTGTTTTAACTTAAGTGCTGGACTTTTTGCATATTACAACCTTCTCACTAATTTCCTCACTTTATTATGATGCACTGCTAACATCCTAAAATGGTGAAAAACACTCTGACATACTTTTCTTGAAAGACAAGCCAGTGAATGCCCATGCAAACCTGTTTTTTTCTCACTCTACAAGGATCTAACTCTTGCAAAATTTTCATTTTTTGTTTTAGACTTTTTTTAGTATATGTCCGTTAGAAACTGAGAAACAAATCAATTGAATCCTGTCACACACTACAAATACTACTACAATTCCAAGTATACACTGGAGCCTTAGGACATCTCTCTAAAACTTCATCAGCTAACACCTCTTCTGTATTTCTAGACACAATTTTTTCTTCACGTCCTTCACCTCATATGCTCGACCACTGGTGTCAACTGCATGCACCAAATCATTATTTTCCTGAAAGTAACTTTCTTCATTAAAAAATGGCTCACAACTTGAACTATGCTTCCATTCTCCAGAAAAAACATCACAAAAATTAGTTCGATTAATTACTCTTTTCCACTTACATTTTGATTTGAACACATTGATTACCTTATCTAGTGTACGAATTCTATTGATTACTAAACAATATGATTTATTTTTCACTTTAAATGCTTCATCCACAATCTTCACTATGGTTTTTTTTCTTGTAAAAAGCGGTCTTTTTTTTATACATCTTTACATTTTTTAATAAATTTGAAACTATTCTGTTTTAAAACATTTGTCTACGAATTTCAATACATTGATTTCTCCTTCTATTGCTATAGACAATATCATCTCCTTTTACATCATCTCCTTCTACAGGTCTAACATTTTGTGAGGGGCAGAATTTTTTCTTTCTATTAAGAGATCCGTTATTCTTCTTTGAAACAACATCTTTTTTTTTACATTTCAATAACTTCTTTAAAAAGTCCTTAGTTTGCTTACCAGGAGAATTATTTGTTTCACCGAAGATTGTGTTTTGGATGAGTCTTGTATTTCTGTTTTCTTGGACCTTAAATCCTGTTTATGTTTCTTTTGACGTCTTTCCTTTGACGGCATATTCTTTTATCTTTCTATAGATGATTACAATCTCTGGTAAAGAAAAAATAACATATTATAGACCACTACAAACATACTACATAGCAATTACAATAACTGAACGATATAAACACTAGTTTACAACATAAGTTACTTTATACCACAGCAACTGTGTCACAGTAACAGTGCAGTACAGTTTCATTATTAATCTTACTCTCTGCCTGCACCATGTCACTCTGTGTCTGTGTCTTATGTCACTCTGTGCCTTTGTCTCATCTCACTCTGTGCCTGTGTCTCATCTCACTCTGTACCTGTGTTTCATCTCAGTCTGTGCCTGCCCCATCTCTCTCTGTGTGTGTGTCATTTCTCTCTTTGCATGTCTCATCTCACTCTATGCTTGTACCTCATCTCACTCTGTGCCTGTGTCTCATCTCACTCTGAGCCTGTGTCTCACCTAACTCTGGGCCTGTGTATCATCTCACTCTGTGCCTGCCCCATCTCTCTCTCTTTGTGTGTGTCATTTCTCTGTTTGCGTCTGTCACATCTCTTTCTGGTAAATGTTTTATGTTAAAAAGCATAGCTTTAACATTTTTAACAAGGATCACACTGAGTGTCTGTATGAAATAAGGAATTATATTTTCACATTTGTCAATAATGTCACCTGTGTCTGCTTACAGTTTGCATTTCTAAGGTTAAAGGGTACTTTGTGCCTGTGTTTGACCTAACGCTGTGCCTGTGTGTCATCTCACTCTGTGCCTGCCCCATCTCTCTCTCTTTGAGTGTGTCATTTGTCTGTTTGCGTCTGTCTCATCTCATTCTGGTAAATGTTTTATGGTAAAAAGCATGGCTTTAACATTTTTGACATGGATCACACTGACTGTCTGTATGAAATAAGGAATTATATTTTCACATTTTTCAATAATGTCACCTGTGTCTGCTCACAGTTTGCATCTCTAAGCTAAAAGGGTACACTGTGCCTGTGTCTCACCTCACTCTGTTCCTGTGTGTCATCTCACTCTGTGCCTGCCCCATCTCTCTCTCTTTTTTTATGTGTCATTTGTCTGTTTGTTTGTGTCTCATCTCACTCTGGTAAATGTTTCATGCTAAAAAGTATGGTCAACATTTTTGACAAGGATCACACTGAATGTCTGTATGAAATAAAGAATTATATTTTCACATTTTTCAATAATGTCACCTGTGCCTGCTCACAGTTTCCATCTTTCTAACTCTCATCAGATTATTCACCCAGATCCATTTAAAATCAAGCTTGACTCACAGTGTGATCTTAGGCACATGACCAGGATGTTACATGTAATCTACCATGTCTGTCTCTGCATGCAATATGTGCGTCTCTGCTCATACTATTTCACTGTGTCTACTGGTAAAATAGACCACATATATATAAGCAAGACATAACATTCCTTTTCATTTCAAAGGCACACCCTGGATCTTGATTGCACAGCTTAGAGCCTATTTGTGAAGTAAGAGGCCTAACAGACATGCTGCCTAACATTCCCTACTAGTAGATATGCTAAAGCCTAACTGACTTTAAAAATACATGTATTTCCATATTTTTTAACACATCAACTAAGCTAATTATTCACCCAGATCCATTTAAAATCAAGCTTGACTCACAGTGTGATCTTAGGCACATGACCAGGATGTTACATGTAATCTACTAAGTCTGTCTCTGCATGCAATATGTGTGTCTCTGCTCATACTATTTCACTGTGTCTACTGGCAAAAAAACAGACCACATATATATAAGCAAGACATAACATTCCTTTTTCATTTCAAAGGCACACCCTGGATCTTGATTACACAGCTTAGAGCCTATTTGTGAAGTAAGAGGCCTAACAGACATGCTGCCTAAGATTCCCTACTAGTACATATGCTAAAGCCTAACTGACTTTAAAAATACATGTATTTCCATACTTTAAACACATCAACTAAGCAAATTATTCACCCAAATCCATTTAAAATCAAGCTTGACTCACAGTGTGATCTTAGGCACATGACCAGGATGTTACATGTAATCTACCATGTCTGTCTCTGCATGCAATATGTGTGTCTCTGCTCATACTATTTCTCTGTGTCTACTGGCAAAAAACAGACCACATATATATAAGCAAGACATAACATTCCTTTTTCATTTCAAAGGCACACCCTGGATCTTGATTGCACAGCTTAGAGCCTATTTGTGAAGTAAGAGGCCTAACAAACATGCTGCCTAGAATTCCCTACTCGTACATATGCTAAAGCCTAACTGACTTTAAAAATACATGTATTTCCATACTTTAAACACACCAACTAAGCAAATTATTCACCCAGATCCATTTAAAATCAAGCTTGACTCACAGTGTGATCTTAGGCACATGACCAGGATGTTACATGTAATCTACCATGTCTGTCTCTGCATGCAATATGTGTGTCTCTGCTCATACTATTTCACTGTGTCTACTGGCACAAAACAGACCACATATATATAAGCAAGACATAACATTCCTTTTTCATTTCAAAGGCACACCCTGGATCTTGATTGCACAGCTTAGAACCTATTTGTGAGGTAGGAGGCCTAACAGACATGCTGCCTAAGATTCCCTACTAGTAAATATGCTAAAGCCTAACTGACTTTAAAAATACATGTATTTCCATACTTTAAACACAACAACTAAGCAAATTATTCACCCAGATCCATTTAAAATCAAGCTTGACTCACAGTGTGATCTTAGGCACATGACCAGGACGTTACATGTAAGCTACCATGTCTGTCTGTGCATGCAATATGTGTGTCTCTGCTCATACTATTTCACTGTGTCTACTGGCAAAAAAACAGACCACATATATATAAGCAAGACATAACATTCCTTTTTCATTTCAAAGGCACACCCTGGATCTTGATTGCAAAGCTTAGAGCCTATTTGTGAAGTAATAGGCCTAACAGACATGCTGCCTAAGATTCCCTACTAGTACATACGCTAAAGCCTAACTGACTTTAAAAATACATGTATTTCCATATTTTTAAACACATCAACTAAGCAAAGTATTCACCCAGATCCATTTAAAATCACACTTGACTCACAGTGTGATCTTAGGCACATGACCAGGATGTTACATGTAATCCACCATGTCTGTCTCTGCATGCAATATGTGTGTCTCTGCTCATACTATTTCACTGTGTCTACTGGCAAAAAACAGACCACATATATATAAGCAAGACATAACATTCATTTTTCATTACAAAGGCACACCCTGGATCTTGATTGCACAGCTTAGAGCCTATTTGTGAAGTAAGAGGCCTAACAGACATGCTGCCTAGGATGCCCTACTAGTACATATGCTAAAGCCTAACTGACTTTAAAAATACATGTATTTCCATACTTTAAACAAATCAACTAAGCAAATTACTCACCCAGATCCATTTAAAATCAAGCTTGACTCACAATGTGATCTTAGGCACATGAGACACATGTCATGACACACACAGAAAGAGAGAAATGACACACAGAAAAAGAGAGATTCTGCACGTGCAAAGTGACATGAGACACAGGCACAGAGTACCCTTTAATCTAAGAGAGGCAAACTGTCAGCAGACACAGGTGACATTATTAAAAATTTTTAAAATATAGTTCCTTATTTCACACAAACACCCAGTGTAATCCTTGACCAAAATGTAAAAGCCAGACATTTTACCAGAAAACATTTTCCATAGAAAATCGTTTTTAACACAGAGCACAGCCCATTTAAATGACCACAACAAAACAAGGCAGAAACCTAACACATTTCCAAAATTCAATTTTTAAACAGCATTACAAAAAAACATGACACACAATGCAAGAATAAAGAAGCACAATATGCTTCTTAATCTTCCCCATAGTGCATACAGCAGTCTATCTTTATTAAAAGAATCATTAATCACCTTTAAACATGCTTTGGAAGATATAGAACAGTGTCAGTCACACACACCAGATTTTCTTAAGCAGAATCTCTGAAATGCTCCTGAAACACTGCAACCACAAATGGCCCTGATTTCCCGTAGTTCTTCAGACATATCCCTGAACTTAACCAATTAAAATTATTCCCACACTATTTCAAAACCAAACTAACATTTTAATTGGTTCTACATTTCAACACTTTGAAACTCACATAATATTCACCCATCCCCCCAGTGCTCATTCACCCTGTTACCATGGTAACTCCCACCTCATCCAGCACACAGTTGAAAAGTTCATCATACTATGTTGCAAAAGAATCCAGCAAGGGTGTTTGACCTCTCAATGTAGTAGCTTATCCTGTGCAATGTTTCTTTCAATGACTTTTTCTCAACAATTAAAATTACTTCTTTCAAAAAACAAAAGCATGCACCCTAATTTTGAGTGGTGAATTTTAAGAAACCACAAATCATTTCTTGTTTTTCAAGTGCACTGAATCTCAACCACTTTTTTTCAAAGCTCCTACTTTCAAACTGCCATTTCATTTCCAGAACTCATCTGAATACAAGCACATCTACCTTCAAGATGCCAAAAGTCTAGTTTGTGGGTCATAGCTTTGTCTACTGGAGTGAAAAATATGCAAGTAACAGAGGCATTTCCAACCTTGATTTACCAAATGTGGACATTATGTGGATTGGACAGAGAGGATTGAGAAGTCACCAATTGATACCATTGGTAAAATCCTTTTTGCATCTCCCTCACCCTGACCTCATAATTGTGCACTGTGGTGGCAATGACCTAGGCACTTTGACTGGGGTAGGCTTCGAAATGCTTTTAAAGGACATCTTTGGGCAATTGATGTCACTTTTTCCAAAAACTGCCTTGGTATTTTCTAATATATGCCAAAGGCATAAATGGAACTGGTCCAACCAATTTTGTCCACAGATTGAGAAAGCAAGGAAACATGTGAATAAATCTGTTTCTGCTTTCCTCAGAGACTATGGTATGGGTTACATATACCACAACAACTTGCGTTACAACATGCAAGGCATCTATAGGAGAGATGGTGTACATTTTACAGATGAGGGGAATAGAGTCTTCCCCTTGAATTTGAGACTCTACATCGGTACCTACTTGTAGGTACAAAAAACACCACATAACACAACAGCTCTTTTCAGAGCTACCCTACCTCTAAGCACTCTAAATTCTTATTTTGCTCTAATTTTTTACTCTGTTTTTCCCCGTGGTGCGCTCAGGGTACGCGTACCTGTAAGCGTACATGGGAACGCACCCAGCGCTTACTCCGCGAATTTTTTTAAAAAAAATAATAGTTTTTTTGCCCTTCAGGGTCCTTCTAGGCCCCCCTCAGAAAACCTAGGGGGTCAGGGGGGTCTACCTTGCCCCCTTTTAATCATTTCCCCCTTTTTATTTTCACCTCTTGTGTCTCGATTTTACCGAGACACAAGATGGCAGACTCTACGGACTGTTTAGAATGTTGACAGACACCCGAGAGCCAATCAGCTTTCCGCTCGCGCACTTCCGTGGCGCGCCGGGTGCGTTCCCCGGTACGCGTACCGGTGAGCGCTCGGAGCGCGCCTACAGAGATATATATTTTTTTAAAGTTAATTTTGGTAAAAACCACTGGAACAATTTGCCCTAAATATACAAAAGGCACTTCTGCGTACCAGTCCCTACAATTTTGCAAAGTTTGGTGAAATTCCGTTCAGCGGTTCGGGCTTTAGCCTTGTCAATTCGTCCTATGGAAATTAACATGGGGAAAACACGTTTTGGGACCCCCCTTTTTTCTCGGCCCCCGCTTCACCAATCTCCCCGAAACTTTCAGGGAAGGAGCGCAGCGGAGCTGGCCTAAAGTCTAAAAAATTACACACAAATTCCTCCACCGGCGCCAAAGTTATTCCCAATAGAATGTTGCGGATTTCCTATGGTAGCTAGGTCCTAACTATAACTACCTACTGGCGAGAAAATGAGCCAACGATTCCGGGAGAGAGGATACCCAGAAGAGGTGATCTCCACTGAAAAATCCAGGGTGGCCTTGAAGAAAAGAGCAGACCACCTGGTACCTGGGAGCAGCATGGGTGATACCCCCAAGAATGAACCAAATGAAGAGAATGAGGTGACACGTTTGATTATTGACTTTAACAGCCAAAGTGGGGAATTGAAAAGAGCCCTACGCAAGAACTGGAACATCTTACTCCTAGATGACACTCTAAAGGAGCATTTGACCCCATATCCAAGCATCACATATAGAAAAACTTCATCATTACGTGACATTTTAACCCAGAGCCACCTAGAACTGAAAGAACCACCAAAAAAATCTACATGGATGTCTACTCCAGGATTTTGGAAATGTGCCAAATGTAAGGCCTGGGAGCATGGCACAAACATCAAGGAGTATAAACTACAAAATGGCAAAATCGAGAAAATAAGGGATCACATAACATGTGAATCGAAATATGTGATCTACAGGTTGCAATGCCCCTGTGGAAATTCATATATCGGGATCACAATTAACAAGCTGAAATTGAGGATTCTGCAGCACTTACGGGCGATTAAAAACAAGGACTTAAGCTACCCCATGGCCACACATTTTGCAAAATGTCATCAGAGCAATCCAGATCTGGAATCAAATTAAGCAAACACTCAGAGAGAGGAGGGGATCGAACTCTACAGGTTCGAAAACTGGAGTCTAGAATGGTACTGGGCATGGGGACGCAATACCCATATGGACACAATGTGGATGCCGAATTGTTTGTACACCTTTAAAAAACCTAAAACTGTGAGAACTGAATGGATTGTTGAGAGTTATAATTCGGAACCAATCAAGCCTATACAGCTGTAAATAGGCGTTAAACTTGAAAAAGATATATTGTAGTCACCAGAAGATATGGAATATACACAATTACATCTCATGAATTGCAATATGGCCAATTACAAGTCACGAAGTGGACTGACATATAGACTTCCGTCAGCAGAATGTAGTGATATAGCTGAGTACTTTACAATAGAAATTATGTAGATAATGAAATTGGCAGCCAGAAACTGCGAGGCAGTGCTGTATTGTATATTGGGATAGAACAATCACAAAAGCAATCTGGGAAGCTATAATCGATCTACCCAATGCACTTCTAAGTGTGTACACCGCTGATATATATATATATATAAAAAAAAGTTGTATTTCTATCTAGGACCCTAATTCGATATTCCTAATTTATGCCCTTGTATGGCTATAATAAATAATATCCTTATAAAGGCATAAGAATCATATCCATATTTAGTCATAGCCCATGCAGTCCAAATTAAGCAAGGCTACTTCCCCAGACTCCTAGAAAGTACAACGCGTTCTTTAAACAAAGCAAACCTCCAGCAACCTGGGAAATCCCCATGCTTCTGTTTTGATTTGTCCTAGAACTCCTGCGAGCACTGAAAGAATGGCCAGTTCTTAGTGACATCTTTATTGACGTCTTATGTCCAACCTTATGTCAAACCCGGCACCTTTCAGGTATAAATATACCAATGTTGCCTTAAGCAAACACACGGTGGTTTGGAGCAGAGCGGCCATCTACTTGCCCGAGAGCCCAGCTGATGCGAGAGCCCACGGACGACGCCCCTCCCTTTTGACGCACTGAGAAAGACGCTGTCTTTTTCTCCAGCCGAGAAAATCCAGCTCCGGTGTTTCCAGCCGCCCTTGCGGGTTGCTGGGATATCGAGTCCTGAGAGAGAGATACCAGACCTCCTGCTTTCTATTACCCAGGTACGGAGCTGACTAAACCCTTAAGAGAATTCTTGATTCAGATTCCTTGGCAAAACCCAACTTAACTTAAACTACTACTTACTTACTCCTTCCCACGTATTAGGCTTAGGTCAGGTACACCGGGGTAGGCGTAGATTAGAAGCACCAGTTGAGTACGTTAGTCAATGTTTTTATGTATGTATATATTTTATCCATTTTAAAGTATCATATGGCTAAGAAACCATATCAATGCTTTTACAGTATTATTTCATAATAGTACTTTTACTGTACGCACTTTACTTTATATTAAGTATTGCAATTATGGCAATTCATTTCTCTTGCATGAGAAAGAAGACTGTTCAATAAATAACACCTTTAATTGAAAACGCCCGTCTCTCTATTTCTCTGCACTCTGGTGAAACTAAGTATGCACGATTGACTGAGTAAAATAGCTGTCTATTGTTTTCACACGACTCTAGAGATACACTCTTATTCTGAGGGAGCAAAGTTGTCATGTTTTATGGTTGTCAGAAGCTAATCCCTTCTTGTCTATCCAGGGAAGTTAAACTCCTCCTTGCTTATACGAGAACGTTTCTAGTGACCTCTGAGCTAGCTGGCAAAACTAATTAAGTCTAATATAGTCAGTAGAGACCTAGTCGACCTCAGTCCTATGTCTACACTGCTGTTTATATTATTCCAACGCGCAGAGACTATTGGGAATATAGGAACTACACTACAAAAAGAGAGGGGAAAGAAAATCTTTTCCAGGAAAAGTTTATGAACTTGTAAATAGTGTACATAGAAGTGCGATCACTCATTGACAACTGAAATAGTGGAAGGATTGTCCTCATAGATATATATATATATTCTATTGTATAATTCTTTGTAGTATGGTTGTACTGTAAATATGCACTTTATTTTGAAACTATTGCTAGACATCTATCTCTAGAGTTGATAAATGGTATAAATGTACTTCACCATGATATAATTGCCAGGCATTGGAATAACACTCAGGAAAGTGTCTCATGAGATGTAACATGTATAAAAATATAGAGGTAAATGTACATATTCATATCTCCTAGACATCAAATGGGTACTTTACTGGAATGTCAAGAGAGGAGAGAAGGTATAAATGGCGTACAAAATGGAGCCATGTAATCTGAGCAGGGTTGATGGTCTAGATGATAATATAAAGGAAAAAGGGTACTTACACTGAGCACTTAAAAATGGTCTAGACCCCAGGGACTCTATGGTCCAGTGGAAGGCTAGGAGTAGCCGAAACGCGTAGGCCGTCCGTTTTGATGCACGCAATTATCTTGCACATGGTGTGTGAATAAAAAGCTATTTACAAAAAATCGTATCTGTTGCTGTGCCGTGACTTCTGCCGATGGATGTAAGGCGAGGAGAGTCTGAGAAATATATATATATATATATATATATATATATATATCTCAAAAAGAATTCTGTTTATTTCCTAGCTTTAATCCCAACAATGGGGTCGATTCCGATACAGTAAAATGCCCTACGATTCGCCGTATGCAGCATTTTTCCCGTACGATTCGTACACCTACAACGTCCCCATACGTACATCCAAGTACGATCACATAACCAAGCTAATCCACGTACGATTCGGAAAAACACCGTACAACACGGAAATACATACGAGTTGCTTCCGGATCACGCAGTACGGTACGTCCGTACGTAAAAAAGCAGCAGTTTCCGGCCCAGCAAGTACGATCCGTCCCTGCGACATTCCGTACGACCCATCTTCTATGGGACCCAAAATCTGCCGTAAAAGCAGAGTCCGGCTCGAACCGCACCCCGGTACATGACATACACGCCCTGAACCCCATCATCCGTGTCATCCCAGTCCTGTACGCCTACGACCTGGTGCATAGAAACCGACAACGACGCAGACGGTGAGAATTACGTACCGTAACAAGGGAAGTGTACCTGTACGGTGCGTCATACATTGCCGCATATACCATCATTGTCATAGAGATACGAGCCGCACGCACGCCATGAATATTGGGGTATGGTGCATCACACGCACTCGAGTTTAGAACCATCGTAACATAGATACGAGCCGCACGCACGCCATGAATGTTAGTGTACGGTGCATGGCACATGAGGGGTGGGTGGATAGGACTCCCAGCAGTGCCCAGACATAAGAGGGGTGGCTGCAGATGACTCTCAGCAGTGCCCAGACATATGAGGGGTGGGTGCAGAGGACTCCCAGCAGTACCCAGACATAAGAGGGGTGGGTGCAGAGGACTCCCAGCAGTGCCCAGACATAAGAGGGGTGGGTGCAGAGGACTCCCAGCAGTGCCAAGACATAAGAGGGGTGGGTGCACAGGACTCCCAGTAGTGCCCAGACATAAGAGGGGCGGATACAGAGGACTCCCAGCAGTGCCCAAACATATGAGGGATGGGTGGATATGACTCCCAGCAGTGCCCAGACATAAGAGGGGTGGGTGCAGAGGACTCCCAGCAGTGCCCAGGCATATGAGGGATGGGTGGATATGACTCCCAGCAGTGTCCAGTCATAGGAGGGGTGGGTGCAGAGGACTCCCAGCAGTGCCCAGACATATGAGGGGTTGGTGCAGAGGACTCCCAGCAGTGCCCAGACATAAGAGGAGTGGGTGCAGAGGACTCCCAGCAGTGCCCAGACATATGGGGGTGGGTGCAGAGGACTCCCAGCAGTGCCCAGACATATGAGGGATGGGTGGATATGACTTCCAGCAGTGCCCAGACATAAGAGGGGTGTGTGGATATGACTCCCAGCAGTGCCCAGAAATAAGAGGGGTGGGTGCAGAGGACTCCCAGCACTGCCCAGACATAAGAGGGATGGGTGGATATGACTCCCAGCAGTGCCCAGACATAAGAGGGGTGGCTGGATATGACTCCCAGCAGTGCCCAGACACAGGAGGGGTGGCTGGATATGACTCCCAGCAGTGCCCAGACAAATGAGGGGTGGGTGCAGTTGACTCCCAGCAGTGCTCAGACATAAGAGGGGTGGGTGAAGAGGACTCCCAGCTGTGCCCGATATAAGAGGGATGGGTGGATATGACTCCGAGCAGTGCCCAGACATAAGAGGGTGGGTGCAGCGACCTCCCAGCAGTGCCCAGACATAAGAAGGATGGGTGGATATGACTCCCAGCAGTGTCTAAACATAAGAGGGGTGGGTGCAGCGGACTCCCAGCAGTGCCCAGACATAGGAGGGGTGGGTGGATATGACTCCCAGCAGTGCCCAGACATAAGAGTGTTGGGTGCAGAGGACTCCCAGCAGACCCCAGACATAAGAGGGATGGGTGGATATGACTCCCAGCAGTGCCCAGACATAAGAGGGGTGGCTGGATATGACTCCCAGCAGTGCCCAGACATAAGAGGGGTGGCTGGATATGACTCCCAGCAGTGCCCAGACATATGAGGGGTGGGTGCAGAGGACTCCCAGCAGTGCCCAGACATAAGAGGGGTGGGTGCAGAGGACTCCCAGCAGTGCCCATACATAAGAGGGGTGGGTGCAGAGGACTCCCAGCAGTGCCCAGATATAACAGGGGTGGGTGCAGAGGACTCCCAGCAGTGCCCAGACATATGAGGGGTGGATGCAGAGGACTCCCAGCAGTGCCCAGACATATGAGGGGTGGGTGCAGAGGAATCCCAACATTGCCCAGACATAAGAGGGGTGGCTTGATATGATTCCCATCAATGCCCAACAGTATGGGGGTGGCTGGATATGACTCCCAGCAGTGCCCAGACATAAGAGGGGTGGGTGCAGAGGACTCCCAGCAGTGCCCAGACTTAAGAGGGGTGGGTGAAGAGGACTCCCAGCAGTGCCCAGACATATGAGGGGTGAGTGCAGAGGACTCCCAGCAGTGCCCAGACATAAGTGGGGTGGCTGGATATGACTCCCAGCAGTGCCCAACAGTATGGGGTGGCTGGATATGACTCCCAGCAGTGCCAAGACATACGAGGGGTGGGTGCAGAGGACTCCCAGCAGTGCCCAGACATAAGAAGGGTGGGTGCAGAGGATTCCCAGAAGTGCCCAGACATAAGAGGTGTGGGTGGATATGACTCCCAGCAGTGCCCAGAAATAAGAGGGGTGGGTGCAGAGGACTCCCATAAGTGCCCAGACATAAGAGGGGTGGGTGGATATGACTCCCAGCAGTGCCCAGACATTAGAGTGGTGTGTGCAGAGGACTCCCAGCAGCGCCCAGAAATAAGAGGGGTGGGTGCAGAGGACTCCTAGCATTGCTCAGATATATGGGGAGTTATTATCATCATCATACAACTACATGAGTGTATGTTTACATCCCTAACCTGCGAGTGTCCTGATAGTGCTATAGCAACACATCACTTGCAGCAGTGTGCCACTCCACGGAGGATGGATTTCTGTCACACACTGCGTGACACACCACTTGTGTGTGTACGATGTCAGATCCCACATCCATACCCACCCATGGAGGTAGCAGGCAACCTACAAACCATAACTTCATGACACAATACTGTATAGTCATGTGACAGCCCACCAAACAAAGAGAGCAAAAGGGAACACACACTGTCATGTACATCACTGGGCTGAGATGAATGTCCAGGTGGTGATCAGACCACCAACATGTACTCTCTCATGGAAGGAATAGGTTTGAAACCCCTTAGATACAATGCACAAAATTGTGAGTCATGAGTGCAAATGCCCTGCATCACAAAACCCAACATAGGGGTAGGTTTTGATCGCACATCTGCATAGTGGGGAAAAGGGCGAATGTGTCCATGAAGGCATTTCTACATACTCAAAACACAAGTACAGTGAGTAGCATGGATGGCACAGACTAATGAGCAGTACTCATCTGTGAACAGGCATGTCCATTGCTGAAGGGAACGGTCAACGAAATAGGAAATCTGCACACATGTCAGAACAACAATTGTGCAACTGTCTGTAGTGAAGAGCTCATGTGTCACTGATGAAGGAACACTCCTTGGGACAATGTCTCTAGCCAAATTGAACACACACAACCAAAGATCAATAGCTGCAACATTGTGATGGCACATAGATACCATGGCCCACATCATCACCATCATAAAATAGACATCTTCCAGAACCCCAAAACATTACCATGACACCAACTTTGAGGCCCACAGCACCGAAAGCAAGTACCTGAAATGCAATAGTTTAGTAAGAAAAATAAAATGCTTTATTCAGCTCCAAAGTAAAATGGCTCAAAGAAGGCCAATGGCCAGTCCACAGTAAAGTCTGTATGGGGGACGTTGGGAAGCTCGTCGACCCCAAACTTGCCTGCTCATGTAGGAGCTAAAGGGTTGGTGACCTGTGGGGGACATCATCTTGGTCACAGCCAGGCACCGCACGGACAGTAGAGGGAAGGGTAGGTGTTGTGGGTTCAGGGGTGGGGATTCTTCCTCAGTGGCAAGTGCAGCGCCAAAGGTGGCAACAAACTCAGCGCTGCACAATGCTGCCAGTTCCGGCAGACCACCACCTGCACCTGGGGACACAACGGTAGTGGAGGTAGAGGGGTGTGAGTCAAGCGGACTTTGTCTGTGGCTGCGTGCATGCTGTCTGTCCCCAGTCACTGTGGGTGTGCCTGCATCCCTCTGAGATTGTGTGCCTGTAGATCTGCGCTTAGACTTCGGTGGTGGTGTTATGCTTGTGTCTGTTGGTGTGCGTGATCTTGTTCATCTGTGTTTGCCTTGGACAGGTATGGGAGAGGGGGGTGTGGATGGGTCCGAAGGAGGGGGGGGCGGACAGTTGCAGATGGGATACTGCTGCCGTCAGTGAGGACTCCATGGACGATAGAATCCGACGTTGGTCAGACATCATAGCTGACATGCCCTCCATGAATGACAACAACTGTGTCATGATTGTAGTGTGGCCATGGAGGACAGTCAGCATTGATGTCTGACCAACCTGAATCTGCCGGAGTATGTCCACAGACTACGCACTGAGGGCAGCAGGGGAGACAGGGGCAGGGGCTGCGGTGCCGGGGCCAAAGAAGACATGGGGGCAGCACGGACAGAAGGTACACTAGCAACTGGGAGGGTGGAGATGGGTCTGGAAGAGGTGGGGACAGACACAGAGATGGAAGTTGGTGTCGCCGCGTATTCCCCCTCGTCTTGGAAGTCAGAAAACGATCCTCCGCATGGTATGAATTGTCGCCTTCAAAAGGTACGGAGGGCTGACTCCCCTCACCCTCCGTGCCACTTGCTCCCTCCGACTCCTCATCCGTGGTGGCACTGTGGCTGGGTCCCTCCTCTTGGTCCGTGCTCATGTCTCCTCCTTCTATCTCTGTTGATGATGCTGTGGGCAAGGAGAAGAAACAAAAATGCATCAGTCACCTGTACACATCTGACACATGAGCACAAAATCAGTTGGTCACATTGCAAATCATGGCATGCATCATGAGTAAAAGCCAGATAGCTCTGCACATATTTGAGACTAGTACTGACCAGGTGTTATTGACACAATGCTAGTTGGACACAAGGATACAAAGAACACACCAGGCCCCAACTTGAATGAGAGTTACACTGCGAAGATTCTGTTTGTTTACATGAGAGCAGATCTATACAATGAAGTGATGCCACTTCAAGTTCACCAACAAATAAACAGTTGTGGTGGCCCTCAGGGCAAACAAACACACCTCACTCCCCAAGGTGACACCACATTCAGAGCCATGTAGGTACATTTGGGTGATCAAAAATGTAACGAATAGTTTACATCTTGGGACACACATTCAACATGTATTGAATGTGTAAATTCGCCAACTTGTGAAGAGAACACGTATGTGCCCGCACGAACAATCTCTCACAAGGAAATGCACACAAAAAACATAGACAAGTTCATTGAAACAGCTGGCACCCTGGAAGATGAAACACTGTTAGAAATAAATGGCATTGCAGATTTGCCATATACATGGGCCAACGGAGATCTTTATGGCTTGACACACATTAGTTTGTACAATTGAGAACAAAGGAGTTGCAAGAACCCAAGACCACTGTGGGGACACGTATATGGAGATCAACGCACACCATTAATCACTAACACTGGCCTCATTCAAAATCTGCCAGCTTGTAACAAAAACTTGCTATTGTTGTTTTGTGTGCACTACCTTGTGAGACAACTATCATGCAGGCACATAAGTGTTACTTACACAAATCGTCATATGTACACATTCAAAACGTAAAGAACTAATAACAAGTTTTGGGAGTGGCAAGGTACAATCATAAATAAGAGTCAACTTGAACTATATCAGTCCTCACTGGGGCTTCTATTACCTGATCATGCAGTTGCTAGCACATAAGACCTACTGGCTGTCATGTGAAGTGGCCCACATGTTCAAAATCAGGACAATGCTCAAGCTAATGGGCCTGCAATTGTGAAAAAAAATCCTAGCTGCATCGTGGACACACCCTCAACCCCAGGCAAAATGACAATACAGTAGTGTGCACACTAAGACAAAACAGCATTCCACCAGAACTACATACATGTGGCAAAAATTGAAGGAGGCACAATCATGTCTGGAAACAAATAACATAGGCTGTCAAGCACAAAATGAAAGCACTGCCTACCATCACAGGGGAAGAGCATGGTGAAACACCGACCGGTATAACATGAACAAATACTCCAGTGGACCACGTGGTGGTCAGTTGAGTAAAAAGTAAAAAACTGTACCTGCGGTCTAGAAAACAGAAAAGTAGGAGCGACACGGATAGTTATACTATAAGGTTGTATCTAGCGCAACCATGTATGTGGGGGGAAAAAAACTAGCTTCTTTATATTACCCTCACACACCCTAGTGGTGTCATGCTTCATCATCGGGTCACCCCGACCCCTACAAGTCGGGGTGGGCTCGACCACAGTATTGGGAAGCTCTTCTGATATCTTCGAGGAGGGGGCTTTACATAAGATAAAATCACCCTGACAGCCCTGATGACGCCCAACCAGATCTCCCCCTTCTCGTAGGCAGTTACCTGTCAGGAAGACAAAGTGAAACAACATCACTGCATCTGCTCCATGTCCCAGAGACACACACTTGCACTACATTGATGATGTGAACAGGCCATAGGATGCTGACAGGACTTGCATCATCGTACATGTGAATTTGGCCTGTGGGCAAACCCCCATGCACTACATGCCTATGTAAGACACCAGATGGCATAAGGGGGGCACCTCACTCACTGATCTGTAGTGTAGTTCCTATATTCCCAATAGGCTCTGCGCATTGGAATAATATAAACAGCAGTGTAGACGTAGGACTGAGGTCATCTAGGTCTCTACTGACTATATTAGACTTAATTAGTTTTGCCAGCTAGCTCAGAGGTCACTAAAAACTTTCTCGAATGTTCAGGAAAGAGTTAACTCTCCTCATTTAGACAAGAAGGGATTAGCTTCAGACAACCGCATAAACATGACAACTTTGCTCCCTCAGAATAAAGAGTATATCTCTAGAGTCGTGTGAAAACAATAGACGGTTATTTCACTCAGTCAATCGTGCATACTTAGTTTCACCAGAGTGCAGAGAAATAGAGAGACGGGCGTTTTCAATAAAAGGTGTTATTTATTGGGCAGTCTTCTTTCTCATGCAAGAGAAATGAATTGCCACAATTGCAATACTTATCATGAAGTAAAGTGCGTACAGTAAAGGGAGTATTATGAAATAATACTGTAAAAGCATTGATATGGTTTCTTAGCCATATGATACTTTAACATGGATAAAATATATACATACATAAAAACATTGACTAACGTACTCAACTGGTGCTTCTAATATACGCCTAACCCGGTGTACCTGACCAAAGCCTAATACGTGGGAAGGAGTAAGTAAGTTGCAGTTTAAGTTGAGTTGGTTTTTGCCAAGGAATCTGAATCAAGAATTCTCTCAAGGGTTTAGTCAGCTCCGTACCTTGATTCTAGAATGTAGGAGGTCTTCTATCTCTCTCTCAGGACTCGATCTCCCAGCAACCCGCAAGGGTGACTGGAAACACCGGAGCTGGATTTTCTTGTCTGGAGAAAAAGACAGCGTCTCTCTCAGTGCGTCAAATGGGAGGGTCGGCTTCCTTCGGCTCTCGCATCAGCTGGACTTCGGGCAAGTAGATAGCCGCTCTGCTCCAAACCACCGTGTGTTTGCTTAAGGCAACGTTGGTATATTTATACCTGAAAGGTGCCGGGTTTGACGTAAGGTTGAACATAAGACGTCACTAAGAACTAACAGTTCTTTCTGACTCTAGGAGTTCTTGTGCAAATCAAAACAAGAGCAGGGGGATTTCCCGGGCTGCTGGAGGCTTGGTTTGTTTAAGACGTCAATAAAGATGTCACTAAGAACTGGCCGTTCTTTCAGTGCTCGCAGGAGTTCTAGGACAAATCAAAACAAAAGCATGGGGATTTCCCAGGTTGCTGGAGGTTTGCTTTGTTTAAAGAACGCTTTGTACTTTCTAGGAGTCTAGGGGAGTAGCCTTGCCGTATTTGGACTGCATGGGCTATTACTAAATATGGATATGATTATTATGCCTTTATAAGGATATTATTTGTTATAACCATATAACGGCATAAATCGGGAATATCGAATTAGGGTCCTAGATAAAAACACAACAGATCATGGCACACACTGTACAACACATGCAACAGCAGGGTGTGGGACAGCACGTGGCAAGCAGGCACATTTCCTACTCCACTTAACAACCCTCAGCAGACCAGACAGATCACTCGCCTGTCACTGACCACAGTAGGTACAACCCTCACTTTGCACATGTGCCACTTGTCAAAGAGGTGTCACAGGTGTCATGCTAACTTTGCTAGTCAGGCACACAGCACTGCATACTTGTCACATCAGATGGCCAGAGCTGATGCATACGCCGTGCAGCTGTGGTGCAACACATCAAATATACACTCACCCAGATGACAAGGAACATTCACACACTTAATGTCCATGAGGTCAAAAACATCATTTGTTTAATTTCACCACAGGTCCCCACAAGTCATAAACATTGGTGAGTACATTCAGCTGTCAGCCCGGGAGAAACACTGTTACATCTCAGGACATTTGTGAATAAAGCCACCAAGGTCTTGCACGGCTGAAAGTGTCATTCACTATGTAGTGAATGTCACAGTAAGCACAATGCAAGTGAGGAGTAAACACACATGTACTACATCATGCTCTGCATGAGAGACACCACCATGTACACCCCCTGGGACTCTCTCAAAACCACATTGTATGTCTGTCCCACCAATACACAATGCCTGTTGTGACACCCACACAACAGGTGCACAGTCAAAGCTAGTGCAGTCAGCACTCACCTGCTCCCCTGGTCTCCCATACAGCTTGCTGTACTGTGGTAGGAGGGCATCCAGCAGGGTCTGGTTTTCCTCCTCAGAGAATGCTGGTGCCCTCTCCATCGTACGCGACATAAGAGTCCAGGGAATGCAGAGACAGCAGCAGTGTGGTCCACTCCAATGTTGTGCAGGCAAGTGTTCTCTCCCAGCCACATGCAGCCTTAAATCTGTGCTGCTGAGGGGCTTTCAGTCTCAGGAGTACAGTGTGATAGGCCAGATTACTTTGCATCCTACGTTTCATCCAATCCCTTTAAAGATAAGGCCCTGACACACATTTGCATGGTTTAAAATATGAGCTTCAGCTCCACAATCATTTTGCAACATTGTATATTTTAGACCAACTGACATTTGCAGGACACCTGTAGCACACATTCAAATCTCAGTATCCAGACAACCAGGCTGCATTCAGGGCCTACTACTTGTCCCCTAGGTGTCCCCAAAGTATTTTTTGAGATCCCCTCACGTGTACGGTGCGTTTCATGTCGCGTATGGCACCATTTCAATAGTGAAACGTCCCGCACACACGCACGTAATGTAGGGGTATGGTTCGCTCGCGTATGGCACCATTTCAATAGTGAAGCATCCCGCACACACGCACGTAATGTAGGGGTACGGTTCACTCACGTATTGCACCATTTCAATAGTGAAGCGCCCCGCACACACGCACGTAATGTAGGGGTACGGTTCGCTCGCGTATGGCACCATTTCAATAGTCAAGCATCGCGCACACACGCACGTAATGTAGGGGTACGGTTTGCTCGCGTATGGCACCATTTCAATAGTGAAGTGTCCCGCGCACGTAATGTAGGGGTACGGTTCGCTCGCGTATGGCACCATTCCAATAGTGAAGTGTCCCGCACACACGCACGTAATGTAGGGGTACGGTTCACTCATGTATGATACCATTTCAATACTGAAGTGTCCCGCACACACGCACGTAATGTAGGGGTACGGTTCAAACAAGGATGGCTATCAAGATCCTGTCATTTTTACTTACATGAGCAGACCCTAGGTGTTGCAGGCTGTGATATAGCACAGGGCATCTAATCTTGTTGTACAATCAATGTGTGATGTCCTGTTGATACATGTCATGTGTGCTTGGGCACTATGTGGTACACATCACCTTCACACTTGGCCTATATGTATCATTATGTACATGTAGACATGCACATCAACACTGGGATTGCACAGTCATTACTACGGGCACCAGTTCCATGATGCCAGGGACCGGGGCACTTTGTCAATTGACAATCAGAGGCTCAGCATGACCCTATGTGACTATGTCCAGTGTGTGTCATGTTAAAGATTGAGCTTGCTGTTTGTGTTACGGAAACTGCATCTGCTGTTGGTGCATCTATCATGGGTCTGTGTTCAATTTCAATTTATTTTATTTATGATTACGGAACTCTTACGAGGTCCACATAAAAATACACAAGGTATACATTCAAACAAATCCCAAATAGAAATTTATAAGGGAAATACAGAGTATGATAAAACAAACATCAAATAGGCAAAATTACACCAAATCTCTATTAATGCCTCCTTAATGAAGATTCAAAAAACATGTAAAGAATCTATATAATTTACAGCAAAATACTTCATTAGGGGGAATCATCATAGCAGAAATAAAATCAGAGGCAGACAAGACATTCAATTGCAAACAAATAGATCTTAGCCATTTACGTCTAAATTGCATTAGGGCTGGGCAAACAAACACTACATGCATTAAGTCTTGAGTTTTTACATGACAATATTCACAAACCGCGGAAGAGCCATACCATCTGGATTGGAGCGATTTCAAAGGGAGTAAATCTTGTCTTACTAGAAATATAAGGCGCTTCACACCATGGGGTATATTCCATTGAACATAGGGTTGAGCTTTCCTCATCAGACAAGAATCAATAGCTGGATTAATACCCTTTTTCAAAATTCGAAGCTCTCTATCTAATCTAAACCCTAGTTCCCACGAAGTAGCTTTCAAAAGGGTTTTTAATTGATATGACGATAAAGAGAATAAAGTAATTTCATCCAGTTGTAGTTGGCTCACCGCATATCTAAAATTCTTTATAATTAAAGAATAGTCATTAAGAAGACCCAGCAACTCATTTTTTATTAAATGTCTTAACTTACCTGGTTCACTCTTTGCTAAGCAAAACACCCAGTGAACTATCCCCGCTAAACCTTGAACCCAGCAACTTCGTAGACCGAATTCCTGTCTGAGAGCAGCAGTAGAGCTAGCTGTATTGACAGACAGGAGGCTACGCAAGATTTTTCCTTCAGTGGAGTCTAAAAAGCTCCAACTATTTATATCCGTTAACTCTATACCATAGAGTAGAGAGGCAGGAATTTTGGCTCGATAAACATCTAGTAATATCGAGAAATGTCTTTTGCCTGTGGCCTTATATAGGGATATCAGACTCTTACCCTGCACAATAGCTTTCCAGATGTTATTGGCTATATGGGCTTTTTCCGATAAATTGCACATAACAATTTTACCTAAAAAGATATAGGACTTCACAACTTCCAATTTTTGACCCCCCACTGTCCATGAGAAATTCACAAATTTAGGTCTCTTCCTACCAGATACACACATCACTTTACTTTTAGTAATGTTTATTAGTAGATAATGCTTTTCGGCAAACTTATGTAAAGCTTGCAAACGATTATTCAGCCCAATAGGCGTTAGGTCAAGTATTAAAATGTCATCGGCATACATCAAACACACAATTGGGGAGCCCCCCAAGGATGGGGCAATACCTGTACTATCAGAGAGCACCTTAGGTAAGTCCGCTATATAGAGGGAGAATAGCAGAGGAGCCAGTAGGCAACCTTGCTTTAACCCATTCGCTGTGGGAATAATTCTGGATAATCCTCTTTCCCCACCCATCAACACTCTGCACCAAGTGTCAGAGTGCAAGGCCTGAATTATTTTAATAAGAAAAGGAGGCATCCCTAGATCATATAGCTTTCCCCACAGTAGTGTTCTATCAACTTTGTCAAAAGCCGTGGAGAAGTCGATAAAAGCTCCATAAACTCGACCTCCACGGATTTTAACATATTTCTCTGATATGACCTGGAATGCAGTTAAATTATCCAGTGTACCGTGTTTTTTCCTGAAACCTGTTTGTTCAAAGGGCAAGATAGAAGCCCTTGCCACCCAATCGTTTATAAGTTTAAGGAGACATTTTGAAAAGACCTTGCCTATGGCATCTAGTAAGGCGATTTGTCTGTAATTTTGAGGAAGAGCTCTGTTCCCTTTTTTAAATAACGGAATCAAAATACTCCCTTTCCAAGATAAAGGAACAGTGCCGGTAAAAAAGCAGCACCGAAACACAGGAAAAAGAATTTTGCTCCATAATTTACTCTGCTGTTTTAATACAGAGATGGGAACCTCATCCGGCCCCATCTCGCCGGAAGAGCGCATATCTTTAATAGCTAATTCAATGTCTTTTTCAGACGGGGGTCGAATGGAGTAGAGGACGCAATAGAAGGGGTGATGTTCCGTTGCGAATTATTACTACTATATAAAAGCTCAATGTAGTGGACCCAGATTTGCTCGTCTATGGCAATTAGAGTGGAGCAAGATCTAGTGCCACAACCTTTGCCTATCAGGGACCAGAATAATCTGGCTTGACCCTTAAAGGATGACTCCCGGAGTTTGATCCATAAGGAGTCCACTTTATCTCTTCTCAATCTTGCCTTCATCCTTGATCTCCTTCTCTTTAACAGAGTTAATAAATGATGCCTTTCCTGATTAAAGGATAAATATTGACCCCTTATTAATTTATTTATTTCAGTGTTTAATTTCCGAAGAGGTTCAGGTGATATTCTTAGTTTTTTACTGGTAGGGGCTTTCCTTGCTAATGTGGTTACCAAATTCAGGAAATCTACAAAACTTAGGAACTCCCTCCCCTCCCAATGGGGCAGATTCTCAATGGTAGATGTTAAGATTCTCAACAACCCATCACAAGTCCTAAAATTCCAATAGCATCTCCCGGAATTGGCACTAAAATTCACCGCATCGGAGTCTAGATGCCAAGGGTCAGCCAGAGGAGGCCTAAGAGCAGCTGTAATAATCAAAATCTTATGGTCACTTAAATCAGAGTCAACAACCAAGACATCCTTTATATAAGAAAAGAAGGAACTGTCTGACACTACATAATCGATTATTGACTCTCCATTTTTTGATTTATGTGTATAAGCAGCAGGAATATCCGAGGGGAGTCTACCGTTTATAATTAGACAATCCACCTTAGAGAGATCTTCCAAAATTAATTTTCCTCTCTTGTTAGTTTTGATATTCATAGGGAACTCGGCTTGGGGATTTGGAGAGATTCTTCCCTAAGTTTATTTCTAAATAGGTCAAGACCACAATTTGAGATCTTACAATTAAGGTCCCCTACTAACAATATATATGGGGCGGGACAGGCATCCATAACCTTAGCCAAAAAGGAGAAGAGTAACTTTAAACCCACATTGAATTTAGTATCCGGGGGAATGTAGATATTAATTAGAATAATCAATTTATTAGGACAATCTAAAAACAGATTTTTCAAAGTTAATACCTGAAACATTTTATTTGGCTCTAAATAATAAGTAAAATTCCAGTTAATTTTATTAGAAAGTAAGAAGGCAATTCCCCCCTTTGCATGACCTCTCCTCGAGGGAACTGCACTGCCATCAAATACTAGGTAATCTTTATTTAACAGAAATTTTCCATCGACCCAGGTTTCTTGCAGACAAACTATGTCAACATCTAAGCAAGATAAATATGTCAATTTTTCCTGTGCATTCTTGATGCCCGCAATGTTCCAGGAAATTAATTTCAACTCTTTGTTAAAAATTTGAATAGGGTTTAAGAGAGGAAGGGGGTTTACTAGAGAGAACGCCAGGCAACCAACTCCATTTAAAGTTGTCATCCGTTAACATTCGTTTGGTAGGAAAGGGATTTTTATATAAAACTTGGCGTTCATTTTTAGAGACCCGTATTTTTAAATCCTCAGTTTTAGCTGATGACCAAACAGAGGAGTTCGAGCTAGCACCATAAGTTGCCAAATGTTTAGAAGATAGATTGTCATTCGGATCTTTCATAAAATGAGGTGACACATCTATCCCTCTAATTTGCAATTCCTCTGCCCAATGAAAAATATGGTTCAAAACTAATTTAGAGTGGAACCTGACCCTTGCAATTTTCCCTGTATTTGAATCTAACAATAATACTGAGGCCAAATCCACAGTCTGAATTAGCCTTAAACTTTCAATCTCACTAAAACATTTAAGAAGAGCCGATCTATTTAAGATTAAGTCCGTGTCGAAAAGAGGAACAAAATCTAAAAAATCAGTATCTACATTTACTTTTTCTCGTTTAGGCAAACAAATAGGAAGTACATTTGCGGAAGAAACCTGAAAAGGCCCAGCTAGGGGGTCAAGAGCAAGCGATTGCACCTTTACTGGTACTGCAGACTCTATGGGAAGAAATTGATTCTTAGATCCCTCAGAATCGACACCACCAGCAGGGTTTGCCTCAGAAGGAGGAACAGTTATATCATCAGATAGAATAATAGATGATTCACTGAGGCCGACAAGCTCTACCTGCGACTCCAGATCATTTTCAAACACAAGCTTCCTCTGTTTTTTCTTAGAAATCCTTCGGATCAGTTTCCTTTTTTTTAATCTATTCTTTTTATGCTTGTTAAACTCTACTTTCTCACCAGTAGTATGTGAAACATTGCAAGCTACTTCAACTTTTTCAGTGTGGACATTGAATATAGGAAACATAGGAGGTACTTCCACATTTTGCATTTCAATGGGGACCGTAAAAGATACTATGTCTTCATCCAAGATAGCAATACAATTTCCCCCAGCACAAGCAACATTGTTGATATTAGGCTTTGCTAGAGTTGACACAGGCATTTTTATTATCTGACCATCAGGAATTGAAGGAATGAGAGGTTGCACTATTTGTACCGGTTCTAACGTCTCCATTTCACTTGAAAGCTTTTTAGTTTCCCTCGGATTTAAAAAGATTCTATCGGGCTCAGAAACTTTCCCAGACACTGGATCACCTTGGTTAAGTAAAAGCACTCTTAGGATATGAGTTACCGTATCCAAGACGCAATCAGACCCACCCACAAATTTTTCCAGTAAACGCAGAATTGACGATAATAAGAACTCCAGAGAAAATAAAGTTTTGGAGATCACATCATCGTCGATAGTGGGAGTACCCGCAGGAACATTATCCAAATTAGTGCCCGAACATGAGGTAAGATTTAATTGTTGTAAAATAAAATCAGATTTATTTGAAGGAGTACTATTATGAGGATGATGATCAGAGACCAAAAGAACTTCATTAGAATTTGTTTTAATCATGCAATCGGCAGGACTAACTTCCAAGTGCTTTTTAAGGGGCATTAGATCAATGTCTGGTAAAGTAAAATCACCCACCGGGATTACCGGAGTAGAGGATAGGTCAGGAGCAATCGGAGACTGCTCTGTAATCAGATGCGGTGATTTTGGCAAAAGAGAAACCATCGTTTTTGACGAAACATTGCAAATATTTGAAGTAAAAAAATCAGAAACCACAGGATGAGTAAGTATTTGCCTATGCAAAGTTGATATTGCCGGAGGCAGCTCCTTCACTATCTCTGGGGGACAGTTATCCTGATGGAACAAGGCAGAAGCTTGGCATCCTCAGGATGTTGCGGAGGTTTCTTCCTCTGTTATCCATGGAACATAGGACGCTGACTGTCCAGGCTCTGATCGGGTCCAGGTTGGATTATTCCAACGTTCTTTACCTGGGCCTCCCAGAGTACTTGTTGCAGCGGCTGCAAGTGGCACAGAATGCCGCTGCCAGGGCAGTCTTTGGCCTTAGCAGGCGCTCCAGGGCCTCGGGTTTGTTGGCAACGTTACACTGGCTTCCTATCCGCAAGAGGATTGCCTTTAAGGCGCTGACCTTGGCTTACAAAGCCCTTCACAAGGAGGGAGCCAAGTACCTCCAAAAGAGACTGGTCTTCTATCATCCGACCAGGTCTCTAAGGTCGGAAGCCTTGCACCTTGCGGTTGTCCCCCGGGTAAAGAAAGCGCGCCTTGGAGGCCGCTCTTTCGGACTGCTGGCATCTCAGCTGTGGAACTCTTTACCACAGGCCCTACGGGGAGCGACCAGCCTACTGGCTTTCAGGAAGGGCCTCAAAACTTGTCTGTTCACTCAGTAGCCGGTCTCCCGCGAATCTCCGGCCCATTCTTCTGTTAGTTTTTTATTTTGGTGTTATGTTTTTTATGTTGCAGTATTGTCTCTTTCTCCATTAAAGCGCCGGGACACTCTTTTTGAGTAGCCGTGCGCTATAGAAATAAATAAATAACATAACATAACATAACATAACAACAGAAACTTCCATCAGATTGTTCTTATCCCTAGTAAGGGAAGAAACTGCCTCGAGTATGTTATCAGTATTGGAAACATCCAATACTATTTTTTCCTTTCCCCTTTCCCATAAACTGAAAAGTTGACATTGCCCTTTCAATTGCATAGAGGAATTAATTTTATTCCTCAGGGGATTCGATTTTGTCTTAGAGCCTGACCTTCCCATTATAACTCTGCCAGAGCGGAGTTTTTTTGCCGTCATGATAATTTAAAATTTACCACAATATATATAAAAACAATACCAATATTAAAACACTCTTACGATATTGAGAATAAAGTCCAGAGTCAAAACAGTCGATTTTGGGCTAATTATAAGGGGATAGGGCCCAGCCCAGGCCTCCTTCGGCCCCGGACGGCCACAGACGGTCCCGCCCTTGTCCCGGGCTTCTCCCGGTCGCTTCCCGCGCGCTCCCGCGCAGCGGAAGTGCTGTGCGTGGTTTATAGGAGTCTAATGTCTGAGGGGCGTGTCTGACAGGGAGAGCGGCCCAGGTGACTCGGGCGGGTCAGCAGCAGGGACTCATGGAACTTGGAGTTCAGCGACCAACACGCTCGCAGCCCTGCAGCTCCTATCGCCAGCACAGTCCGTACAAAGTTCCCCTCCTCTGCGCACTCCCAACGGCAAGCGCCACGAAGCGGGACCCGCGGAGCGGGTCCTGCGAGAAGTAGCGCTGCAAGGAAGTGGGCGCTCAAGAGTCTCAAGGCGCCAGGAAGACGCACAGGTAACAGGCAGGTTCCAGCAGGCAAGTACGATTTTTAAAATGAATAAAACTCACGAAGGCAGCAAATCTGGCTTTAAGCTTTGACACAGGGGGCGTGGCTGACAGGGAGAGCGGCCCTGGTGACTCGGGCGGGTCAGCAGCAGGGACTCCTGGAACTTGGAGTTCAGCGACCAACACGCTCGCAGCCCTGCAGCTCCTATCGCCAGCACAGTCCGTACAAAGTTCCCCTCCTCTGCGCACTCCAAACGACAAACGCCACGAAGCGGGACCCGCGGAGCGGGTCCTGCGAGAAGTAGCGCTGCAAGGAAGTGGGCGCTCAAGAGTCTCAAGGCGCCAGGAAGACGCACAGGTAACAGGCAGGTTCCAGCAGACAAGTACGATTTTTAAAATGAATAAAACTCACGAAGGCAGCAAATCCGGCTTTAAGCTTTGACACAGGGGGCGTGGCTGACAGGGAGAGCGGCCCAGGTGACTCGGGCGGGTCAGCAGCAGGGACTCCTGGAACTTGGAGTTCAGCGACCAACACGCTCGCAGCCCTGCAGCTCCTATCGCCAGCACAGTCCGTACAAAGTTCCCCTCCTCTGCGCACTCCAAACGACAAGCGCCACGAAGCGGGTCCTGCGAGAAGTAGCGCTGCAAGGAAGTGGGCGCTCAAGAGTCTCAAGGCGCCAGGAAGACGCACAGGTAACAGGCAGGTTCCAGCAGGCAAGTACGATTTTTAAAATGAATAAAAAAAACTGTGTTGGGTCTGTGTTGAGATGGTAATGGTTTGACATGTACGCACACCATGCCACATGGCCATTTCTACGGCATTTGGGTCTGATGGCATCATACATCATTTATCCCCAGGCATACATGTCTGCATCGTGACAATGGCTGTGGTGTTTTGTTGTCACATGCACACCTTCATTGCAATTTGTTTCACATGTACATTTGATATTCCATGTGACCTGGGCGTGTGCCTTGCAGTCAGCTCTCTGGATGGGATGGCAATCTTCCAATGCAGGTCTGGTGACGGGTCCCACTCCCGTGATATCTTGGGCTGATCACTCAGACTTTCCCAGCAGCTCTTTTGAGGGCATGTAATGTATATTTCTCAATCAACAGGTGTATGTGGGTTTTCGTAGGAGGGCCAGCAAGCTGGCATATGTGGGCTTGATGTATTGCACACGTCAGACTCCATATTGACCTGATGTGTAGCAGCAGTGTTGCATGTGCTATGTACATTGATATCGTTGTTAGCTGACAGTTGTTATCCATTCTTCACAAATATGTCCTGCAGGGCACCACCTCTACCAAGGCTATTTCCAGAGTTGGCTACCATGCGGGAACGTGACAACATTCGACGTTACAGATTCATTAGAGCGTTGATTCAGGACTTGACAAACAGGCTGGAACCACATCTCCAACCGCGACACAGGTATCCAACTGTGCTGACCCACAAGGTAAAGGTGATGGCAGCCCTACATTTCTTTGCTACAGGTACGTTCCAATTTACCATAGCTGATGTCACGGGTTTGCTTCAGACGATGTTCAGTCTTGTCCTGCGTTATGTGTTGTCAGCCATGTTGGAGCACATTGATGAATTAATAAAATGTCCCACACCGGAGGAGATGACAGATGTCAAGGGTGAATTTTATGCCCTGGGAGGGATGCCACATGTGATTGGATCCATTGATGGAACACATGTGGCTTTGGTGCCACCACAGGCTCAGGAGCAGGCTTACCGCACCAGTAAACATTACCACTCAATAAATGCCCTGGTGGTGTGTCTTGCTAACATGCTGATTTCCCATGTTTGTGCACGTTTTCCAGGATTGTGCCATGATGCATTCATCATGAGGCGTAGCAGGGTACCACGAATTATGCTGCAGCTGCAGAACGATCGGGCATGTCTTGTTGGTGGGTAAAATCTGTTTGTAATTTGTGTCTCAGTATGTTTCGCTCTGACGGCATCTCCTGAGCCAATTATTTACATGATGTATAATTGTAGGTGACGCAGGATATCCCAACATGCCATGGCTAATGACACCTCTGCGCAACCCAAGAACAGCTGCAGATCAGCGGTATAATAATGCACACGGGCAGACCAGGCGAGTGATTGAGCGGACGTTTGTCCTCCTGAAGAGCCGATTCCAGTGCCGCGATAAGACTGCGGATCCCTAACATATGCCCCGGCCAAGGTCTTTAACATCTTCATTGTCTGCTGCATGCTGCACAACATGGCAGTTGAGAAGGCCGTGCCACTCATCCTGGATCCTGAGGAGCTGGAACATTCACCCATTGAGGATCAAGGGCTTGTCCACGATGCAAGTGATGAGGAGGAGGAGGATGATATCCGGAGTCAGCTCATATGAAACTTCTTCTCATGATGGTGAGACACTAGGAATGAGTGTGCAAGCTCGTACCCTAGAGTGGCATGTATTGCAATGTGTGTGTCCAGCTGAAATGTATGCAAAGTCACTTTGATGTGTGATCCAATGTGTCAAGCAAGTGCTGATGTCATGCCACACACAAATGTGCAATGATTGATCTTGAAATGTACAAGTGTACTACATTGTTTGTGGTTTTACCATGACCATGCCTTTAGGAAAGAATATTGAAGGTGACCCCTTGTGTGCCTCTCATTCCCAGGTTGCTGTGCCTGTTGTCTGTTCGTGTCACCTTAGTCCTCCTGCTATTTCTCATGATGAGTGCAACGTGGCCTGAATCTGCGTTCCATGCATGGACATGTGCAAATTTTAGTTTGGGTACGATTTCCAAACAGGCTGTTTGGGGTTGTTATGGTTTGGGAATGTGTGGAAACTGATTCTGTGCATGTTGTAGAACCATTCATACATGTCTCATCACCATGGATCCAATTTCATGTAGCACCACTCCCATGACAGGACAGTCACCCTTCTTGACAGTCATCTGTTGTTGAGTCTTGAGTCTGGTGAATGTATCAATGTCTGTAAAGCTTGACCCTAACACATTGCGTATACTAACGGTTGACATTGTTTGTGACATCACAAACACAGGCTCTGTCGGTAATTGCAGCCTCACTGTGTGCAGCAGGATGTGTTTGGTCATTCCCTTAATCTTGTGTGCAAGTACAGTTAGATTTCCAAACAACCATGTTGTGAAGGTGTGGTAGTGTATGTCCCTCATGTTCTGTCAACTGTCCTGTGAGTCTGTTCGTATGGATGCATTGCTCCTTGAGCCAGTATGTAATATCACTGTCACGTCGCTACCTCAGTGCCGGTGGAGAACACTGCTTTGCAAGCCTTCTCTGTAAGTTGTTGTTAACTTTCTATTCCCATGATGGCAGGAATGTTGCGCATTTGACATCACAACAATGTGCTGTAGCAAAATTGAACGCTTCCGTGGCACCAGTCGGGTGACTTTAATCCCAGGATTCTCTTGTGCCTTGCTGCATTTCATGGTCACGGTAGGGGCGGTTTGGTGGCTTTGTTCCTCATAACTATTTGTTGAGTTTGTTTCCACCTGCTTGTCATGTTAGGCATTGTAAAGGCCAGTTGGTAGAGCCAATGACTGGCTGCTGCGTGGCTTCCTTGTGTTTACATAATTCCCTCCGTCGTTGTATGAGCCTCATACGGCTCTTGCGGGTGATGTGTAATTTCCATTATTGACCCTCACTGATTCCCAGGGCTAACAACGGATCAATTGGGGGTGGGGTTGCACACTACTCACACACCAACGGTATCACCCCTAAGGACTATGGTAAATGTAGTTACGTGTTCCGCGATGCATCTCCTTTCGATTCTCTGCTATCTTCGCTGTCTTCGCCATCCCTGGACACGTGTTTCGTGGTATCACCCCTCGTCAGCAGGGATAGGCCGTGTTCTGGGGTTGCCGGTGGCTGCCAAATATCTGCCAGGTTTAGTACCACTCAGGCGCGTAGGTGCGGGGTCCCAGGCTCGTCAGCCAACTGCTCGAGGGAGCTTTAACATTACAATTGGGGGTGGGGTCGCACACTACTCACACACCAGCGGTATCGCCCCTAAGGACTATGGTAAATGTAGTTACGTGTTCCGCGATGCATCTTCTTTCGATTCTCTGCTATCTTCACTGTCTTCGCCATCCCTGGACATGTGTTTTGGGGTATCACCCCTCGTCAGCAGGGATAGGCCGTGTTCTGGGGTTGCCGGTGGCTGCCAAATATCTGCCAGGTTTAGTACCACTCAGGCGCGTAGGTGCGGGGTCCCAGGCTCGTCAGCCAACTGCTCGAGGGAGCTTTAACATTACAATTGGGGGTGGGGTTGCACACTACTCACACACCAGCGGTATCGCCCCTAAGGACTATGGTAAATGTAGTTACGTGTTCCGCGATACATCTTCTTTCGATTCTCTGCTATCTTCGCTGTCTTCGCCATCCCTGGACACGTGTTTCGGGGTATCACCCCTCGTCAGCAGGGATAGGCCGTGCTAACAATGGATCCCTGGCTTTGTGTGAGTATCACCTACACACATTTGTTAATCTTTATATTGGCCCCAAGTTCATACACTGCGACTCACTTGATGACCGCATGGATCTGATTGCATTGAAGCAGCCTGGAGAGTGTTTTGCCCCCTTCATTTAGATGACAACCTCTGCTACCTTTCATGTGACCGTGTTAAATACACACATCTAGTATCATTTACATTTCTGTGATGCCAAGTAGGATACAGTGGCTGTTGTTTTCCTTTACAGGTGTAACTGTTACAGTATAGGTCCTTAGGTAATTTGTGATTCAGTGACTAGAAGTGTAGAATCCTTATGCTTGTTTATCTTTGTTGCAGATCTCCCTCCCTGCTGTTCCCATCCTCTCCTTCCCTCGCCTGATCACCCTATTGAGTCTGTTAATCATACTCAGACCAAGGGGCTACCGGGAGATGGACCTCTTTCAGCATTGCACGTCTCTGAGGATTCAAGGTACCGACAGTCCCTGGCAGTCGTGTGGAGATTGTTTCACCAGCATCACAGGTAACATCATTGCATTACTGTTATTTTGTTCGGAGCAATGGCCCTGGCCATGGACATTGGCTGAGGCAGCATGGCCTCAATACAAAGTAGATCCATTTGTGTATGAAATGTGTCCCCCCACAGTACATTGTACCTCATCACTGTCACCGTGGATCTCTTGACAGTCTGCATGCGTCATCGATGGCATAATTTTCAATGATTGTGCATATGTGAGTATGTGTACTGTGGCAACATGCATGCAGTTCATAATGGCTAAACATCCATATTGTGCATGACGTACATGGTTATGTATGTGTTGTTTAACCTTGCTACCCACAACGGTCAGGCAACAGCTGCTGACGCTGTGTGTCCTGTGCCCCGCTTGGCCTTTTGGTGCCTGATCCTGTGCCTGTCATAATTGGTGATTGTTCATCCATGCTCTGTCAGTGACCCATGACTAACCAGACACTCCTTCCGTTCCATACACATGTTACATGTTGCATTTCAATACTCCTTGTCTTTGTGTGGTACTGTCGCATGGTGTCTCACCCCTTCTGCCGTCATGTGTTTACTCGTTCCTGCTGCTGCCTCCCCAGTGACACCGCACCACCGAGTGCCCTGATTCTGCAACACACATGCCTCAAAGATGCTCCTCCCACCCTCCATTCTTAAGGCAGGCAGCAGCTGGTCAGTGCCAGTGTTGCAGCACCTCCGTGCCAAAGGCACGACCGTCAGTGCCTGCAATGTGCACAGTGCAAGACACTCTGGTCCTTCCATGACCCAGGTAACACGACAGACTCATGCTCCAGCCTCCCTACAAACAGTGAACATCAGACAATCATCCACCTGCTATCAGGCAACCCCTAAGCGCACCCATGATAGCTTGTCAGGCAGTGTGTGGACCTCATTCTGCCAACACCGCACTGCCACACATAACAGTGCATGTCCGTATAAGCAGGTCATGTGCCTCGTACTGCACACCCACTACATCCACCAGCATGCCATTGGACTCTGTTACCTCATCAACACAACAGCCACACACATTGCCTTCATTACTGTAACCTGGTTGTATGCAACCTCAGTACACTACTTCTACATTGCCATCACAGACGGATACTCGAATACCCGCAGGGAACACACCAACAATCCAGGCGTGTGATTTGAAAAAGTGTCTGAAGTACCCCTTCAGAGTCACATACAACACCAAGGACACACTCAGCATTGTCAGCCATCTGCACTTCATGTTTCACACCAACACCCTGACCACCCTCAGTCTAACTGTCATCTACAGGTCTCCAAGTCTACACCCACAATTCTGCTAAGCCATCTATGAATATGTGAATATTAATTTCTTGTGCGCACATCTAACCCAACCCGGTGTCACAGAACTGTCGGGCACCAAAAAGGAGGCAGCATACGGAGTAGCAAGTCATCAAGCATGCAAAATAGCCAGGTTTCAAGGCCTTCGCAAAACTCACATTCAGACAGATTCCTATGCAGCGGAAGAGGTTGCTTAGTCCCACATTGGGTGGTTCCTACCTGAAAGGTTTCCCCTCCTGATCTTGGTTTTGCTGACCAAGGACCAATGAGCAAGTGCTTGTCTATGTAATGTAGAGGTCGTG
This sequence comes from Lissotriton helveticus, assembly GCF_964261635.1. Lineage (NCBI taxonomy): Eukaryota > Metazoa > Chordata > Amphibia > Caudata > Salamandridae > Lissotriton > Lissotriton helveticus. The sequence continues at coordinate 1,299,356,533 of NC_136067.1, read as the reverse complement.
ATAGACAACAGGGATGGAGCCTCCTCCTTAGGTAGACCGGTCCACGACCGAGTCCTGCACTGTAGGCGAGTGTCAGCGTATTGAAATCTGTTTGTGTAGCCATGGGCAGCCAATGGACTAGTTGAAGTAAGGGGGAGATATGTTGTCAAACAGAGACTCCACATACCATGCTGGCAGACACATTTTAGACATCTGCAGTATACATAGCAAGCCTAATGTGAGACCCACGGATGACCCATTTGGTTAGTCAAAATGGGACTTGATCAGTGTGTCAACCACCGTTTCCTGGATTACATTGTGCAGATACTTAATAAATCTCTAGATATTTTTAATCTTGCCAAAACAAGCAGCACCCGCCTCTTGTACCTGTGTGGCAGGGGATAGGCGATTGTCCCATCTGACTCTCAGATTCCTGACCAAGTCCTTTTGTGCCGGAGCAATGGCCAGTTCATCTGGTCACAATAGATTGGTAGAGAAGGGAGAATGATTTTTGTAAACACATTGGACCTAGATGTTATCTGGATTAATTTTGAAGCAAAGGTCATCCATCCAGGCTGCAAAAATCGTGAGTCAATTTTTGAGTGGGTCAAATTTTGCTACACACACAGCATTTTAGGTGAATAGAGGCTGAAGATCATCAGCACATGATATGATGTTGACTTCATACATGGCAATTGATTCAGCCAGCGGGGTTAAGCAAATATTAAAAGTCAGTGGGCTCAGAGCAGAGCCCTGCGGCATGCCCCACTTCAGTGGTTTGATTGGTGAGATGAATGTGTAGGGGGAATAAGCAATATCTAAAAGCGGACCATTACCTTTGCCAGTGGGAGCGCCTGAATTGAGGAGAGGCTGCTGACGGCCACAGGAGTACAGGAGAGCCGGACAGAGGCGACAACACCGCCCCAGCCGCGCCGCCGCCTCGGGACTGCAAATCCCGACTGCCTCAGCGGCGGCGCGTTCCCCAACGCGTCACACGCGCCGGGAGGGGCCCATAAAGATACGAGCCCTCGGTGGAGCGGGGGGAATAAGCAATATCTAAAAGCGGACCATTACCTTTGCCAGTGGGAGCGCCTGAATTGAGGAGAGGCTGCTGACGGCCACAGGAGTACAGGAGAGCCGGACAGAGGCGACAACACCGCCACCAGCCGCGCCGCCGCCTCGGGACTGCAAATCCCGACTGCCTCAGCGGCGGCGCGTTCCCCGACGCGTCACACGCGCCGGGAGGGGCCCATAAAGATACGAGCCCTCGGTGGAGCGGGGGGAATAAGCAATATCTAAAAGCGGACCATTACCTTTGCCAGTGGGAGCGCCTGAATTGAGGAGAGGCTGCTGACGGCCACAGGAGTACAGGAGAGCCGGACAGAGGCGACAACACCGCCACCAGCCGCGCCGCCGCCTCGGGACTGCAAATCCCGACTGCCTCAGCGGCGGCGCGTTCCCCGACGCGTCACACGCGCCGGGAGGGGCCCATAAAGATACGAGCCCTCGGTGGAGCGGGGGGAATAAGCAATATCTAAAAGCGGACCATTACCTTTGCCAGTGGGAGCACCTGAATTGAGGAGAGGCTGCTGACGGCCACAGGAGTACAGGAGAGCCGGACAGAGGCGACAACACCGCCACCAGCCGCGCCGCCGCCTCGGGACTGCAAATCCCGACTGCCTCAGCGGCGGCACGTTCCCCGACGCGTCACACGCGCCGGGAGGGGCCCATAAAGATACGAGCCCCCAGCGTCGCGGGACGCGAGCGGGACGCCCGGGGCTTTGGAGAAATGCCCCAACTTAGATGTCACTGATAACTTTAACACACAATTAGATCTCGTCACAAACTCTATTCCAGCAATGAGCTTCCCTGAGAGCCTGCACACAACATCTATTGTGGACCCCCAATTACCATCTATTCCGATAACAGACACCACACACGCTCTTGCTACCGACCCGATCCTGATTATAGATCCCGACTTGATGGCTACTAACTTATCCCCTCCCCGAGAATCGGTCACTGCACATACATTTGCGGACTTAACCCCCACTTCTAAAGTATTGCGAGGTTTAAGGGAGGGAGCTATACAGAAACAGAAACAGCCCCAAGGTTTAAACACATCTATATCCAAGGGAAACCCTCTACCCCAGAGAAAGCAGGGGAAAAGCCTATCTAACAACTCTAAAAAGGCTAACAAAAAATCTAATACAGGGCTGGGCCGTAAAGGAGACTCGCCCATCATGGAGTCACCATGTAAAGATTGTCCCTCAACAAACCAACTTATAACGAAGGTTGGGGAAATTATAAGTGTCCATCTTGCTACCATAGAAAAGAGACTAGGGAATATAGAAAAACAACTAAACGAACTAAGTGCCCTAGTCAAAACCCCACCCCCAAAAGGAATACCAACTTTAGTGGCGGCCAAACCACATATTCAACAACCTTTGGGACAACCCGCGAAAAAACCAATTGCAGACTCTAGTAATACACCCAAGTTAACCTCACCTCCAAAGGGAGTCACGAAAAAATCGAACCCACCCACCATAAACACAAACACACAGGGGAAACAATCCAACCCGACACAACCAAAGGGGGGTACTACTAACAACGATAAGGACAGGAATAAAGGAAATCAAGGAAGATTTCCTGCTAATCTGCCCCCTGGATCAAGTCCATATGTAGTGGTGATGACGGGAGTTCCCGAGTTATCAGATAGTACTGAAGAACCTACCTGGTCTCTACTAAACAAAGTCAGTTACTGGCTAAACAATAATAGACCCCTACCGCCATACTGCAGGAGTAACATTCTAACAGTTAGAAGAGTACCATGGGTGGGCCATGAGACAATGAAAACACATGGCGATTGTGTGATTATTAATTTCGATGACCCACGCACGGTAGAACATATTTGTTCATGGAGAAGTGAGGGGTACAGTGGAGGTATAGAGACAAGGCACCTTTCTTTCTTCTATCCATCTAGGAATTCTGATAGGTTCAATCAGTACGACCATGCCCCTGATGGAGACTGGTGCCAGGTGGGGCAAAAAGACATGGGAAACAACTGGGGTGAGCGGGGGCGAGATAACCATAGATATCCTCAAAGAAATACAATAAGCAGAGACGTCTTTTGGGGAATACCAGTTTTCAATAGATTCAGTAGCCTAGAGATGGTTGATTGACTCTCACCATCACCCCGGCCACTGAACACTGAACTGGAGGGAACAAAACAGGGCTGCCCCATCGAGCTTACTAAAAACATAGAGGCGCATGATAGGGAGAGCCCAAGTACACAACTGGCCCAAAATTGTTTGGGGTTGTCACTAACAAGTAAAGATCAAGTAGTTGGTAATATTAAAGGGCCTGTAACACCCAACCCCCCAGATCCCTATCTTCATAAAAACTCTAACAGCATACTAAAGATCATCAGCTGGAATGTAGCTGGACTTCAACAGCGGGTATCGGACCAGGAATGGTTAAAATGTATATCCAACAGAGACATAATAATGTTACAAGAGACATGGGCTACTTCTGAAACAGTTACAGAGGGTTTTGAATGTCACAGCATTAGCGCACAGAAGCCAGTCTTTGGACGCCCCGTGGGAGGCCTGCTGATTGGATTCAGGATAACTCTAGGGGGGGCTACCAAATTAATACCAACTAAAAGCCCAAACATTCAAATAATCGAGTTTACATGTAGGTCATCGTTATACTTCATTAATTTCTATAATAACGATTTTCACTCGACCCCTAACAGGAACTATATAGAGCTATTCGAGAATATTACAAGAATAACTGAATCAGCCAATAACCGTGCGAACAATAGGATTATCCTAGCTGGAGACTTTAATGCCAAACTGGCGAAAACCAAAGTAGGCGCAATTCAATCAGATAGGGCCACCAAACGTGGGAATGAATTGAAAAATGTTATAAACACACACACCCTATTGAATATAATGGACACATGCAAAAATAGTGAAACTGCATATATTCCAACTTTTAGAGGCAGAGATTTCTCCAGCATGGTAGATTATATCTTTACGTCTGCAGAATTATTAGATAAAGTTACCCAGGCAGGAGTTGTAGAAACAGCCTTCAGAGACCATAACGCATTGGAAATTAGTCTAAGATTGGGCCCGATTCAAGCACCGCCTCGCACCTTGGGAGCTAGGGATATTGTGCCATCAACTGATAACCTAAGGCTAAAGTGGAAAGGGGTGGACTGCGGACGCATTATGAACACAATCATAAGTAACCACCAATCAATAGTTGACTCATGCTCACTTACTGATGGGAACCACCAAAGGATAGTCAAAGACTTTGCAAACCTTTGTAATGTTATTAAGACTCTTCTGACAGTCCCTAATAGAAAAAACAGTGATGAGCCTAGGTGGTTCGATAGCTGCTGTTCAGCGGCAAATAAGGCTCTTCGTAGGGCTTTAAATTCTAAACCGAGGAGTCAAGTAGATGTACGGTCCGCTAGGCAGGCCTATAAAATAGCCATAGGGACAAGGAAGGCCACCATGGTAGAGGATCACTGGAACGAACTAACTGTCTCTGCTGCTGTGGGAAACAGCGCAACCTTCTGGCCTGCTGTAAGGAAGATGCGGGATATGGGGAAGCAGCTGTCACCAACCAGCTGCACTATTTCTAGCCAGCACTGGGAGCAACATTTCTCCAAAATATACGCCAAACCTACCGCCTCTACAGAAGATTACAGCCATGGCAAACTGAGCCCATTAGATATAACCCCGGGGGAGATCGTTCTAGCCATCAACCAAAGCCTCGGGAACAAGGCACCGGGGCCGGATGGCTTCCCAATTGATCTAATCAAACACAAACCAGAATTTTCGGGGCCCATTCTGGTCAATGTTTTCCATTGTTTGCCGATGGGCGCCATCCCTGACACCTGGTCCACAAGTATAATAGTGCCTATCTACAAAAAAGGTGAAAGATCTGACCCTGCAAACTATAGGCCCATCTCACTCTTAGACAACACCTTGAAAATTCTGGGCCGGGTGCTGTACAATAGAGTGAATGATTGGGCCGAAAAAACAGGGGTGTTGGACAGATGTCAAATGGGCTTCAGAAGCAAGGTCGGGACAACAGAACAATGCCTGAATCTTAATCTTATAATAGGCAAATACACCATAGCTAGGGTTTCACCTATTTACCTAGCTTTTATGGACTTGTCGTCCGCCTTCGACCTAGTGAACAGGTCAAAATTGTGAGCGACACTCCTCTCCTATGGCCTTGACGAATCTTTGGTACATTTCCTAGCCTATCTACACGCGGACACTAAAGCCCAGGTACGAATTGGCATGGAGGGTGAGATCTCAGGGGCAATCAAGGTAGAAAGAGGCGTCCGACAGGGGTGCGTCTTAGCACCCCTGTTGTTCATCATTTATATAAACGGATTGAGTGACTCCCTGAAAAAGACGACAACTGATGTCCCGAAAATCCAAGGGAAATTGCTACCCGCACTTCTGTATGCCGATGATGCGGTGATTATGGGCCTAACACCGAATGCCCTATGTGTCCTGGTCAAGAACTTTGCACACTTTATGGGGAACTTGGACTTGAAAGTGAATTTTAAAAAATCGTATATTATGACCTGCGGGCCGGGGGCCAAACAACTCAATTCCATTTCGATTGGTCAAGAGAAGCTGCACTCTACCAAATCATTCCCCTACTTAGGTATGGTCTTTGCTGCGAACGGCCTGTGGAGTGGGCATCTTGCCCACGCCACAGGCAAGTTCTCAAAGGCCATAAACTCAATCCTTTCCCTGCCACGGCCAAAGAGGTCAGAAACAACTAAGGCAATTGTGAAAATATACAGACTGCAATGTGTCCCGGTAGCAACCTATGGCGCTGAGATTTGGGGGACAGTGAAACCATCTAGCCTGCAGACAGAAGAAAACCGGTTATGTAGAAAACTTCTTGGAGCCCCAATGTCTTCATCCGGGTACATTTGCCATGCTGAACTCAATTTGCCTTATATAACTGATTTTATTGCCACGCGACCTGCATTATTTTGGCTGGCCATTTGGACCAATGACCGTGCTACCTTAACACAGGAAATTGTGTCTGAATGTCTAGCATGTGACAAAGGCATGAGTATCCCGTGGCTCCGGGCGACAAAGGAAAGCCTAGATAGCATTGGCAAAACCCATCTTTTTAACGATCCTTCCCAGATCAAGAGTACAGACAAAAAGGATATACAAATTGAACTTTATGCCCTTTTCAGGGAAAAGAGGTTGGAGATAGAACTGCAAAAACAAACTGTCAAATCATATGTGAATAACATAAACAACGACTTATCTCCACAACAAATCCCTTTATATCTAAGACTTCCTATGACCAACTGGGAAAGATCGTTATTATATCGCTTAAGAGCTGGAATCATAAAATACTCACTTTGCTTTCCAATGGGCCACAGCACGATGAATTCTGGAAATGAGTTATGCCCCTGCCCTTGCGACGGACACAGCAGACAAAATGACTTACATTTCTTTTTTCATTGTAAATTTTTTATAAAATATATCAAGTGGTTTTTAGCCCCATATTTTAAAAAACAAAGACCAGTTTCTCTGACTCAATCTTATTCCATGCTTTTAAAATTAGAAAATGATGAACTGATTTTTCGTGTAAGTTCATTTCTGAAAGTCATCTTCTCTGCACGAAAATCAATGGAACCTCCATGAAATGTTTATGTGCCTTAAAGTCCCCCCTGCCTTGCACTTTAGTAAATTGGAGTGCACTTTAGTAACTGAATCATATTGATTGTTCACATTAATGTTTGGAAAACACCTGCGGCTTTTAACTATTTGTGGAAATCGCGTAATTATTTTAAAATGTATTTTTATGTAAATGTGTGGCTTTTATGGATTTTTTGCAATCCGAATAAAATATTTTTGAATTGAAATTGAATTGAATGTGTAGGTCCAGACCTGATGTGTGCGGTCAGTTAGTTAGGACGATATCCAGTTCTGCACTGAGCTCCGCACACCTATAGTCTTAATGCGGTGAAGAAGAATGGGATGTTTGACGGTGTCAAATGATGTAGACAAGTCTAACAGCACCAACCCGCCTTGGAACCATGTTGCCCTCACAGCGTATAGAGTTTGCCATTTCTATGAGGGCCGACTGCATACTATATCAGGGATGGGAGCTGGATGCAAGTCGTGGAGGAGGCTATTATCTTCTACAAAGGGCATCATTTGCTGACAGACATATTTCACGGACATGTTGTCCGGAGCTGTTAAAAGAGAGTTAGGTCTATGATTGGAAGGATATTCAGGATCTGCGTTTGTATTACTTAAGATGGGCAGGAGGAACGTGTGTTTCCACGCATCCGGATTAGAGCCCAATCAGAGCTAAAGATTACAAATGGCGTTTATATGGTGATTGTGAATCTTAGGAAAGATGTTGTATTGATTGGCGGGCAAAGGGTCAGTAAGGTAACCGGATTTACACATCTGCTAATTGAGCAGAGAGGCTTCCTCAGGAATTGAGACAAATTCTGAGACCGCAGAGCTGTGAAACGTATATATTGATTGCTCCTCAGACATTGGACAACGAAATCTGCACACAGGGCCGCACCTACACAGACTACATGGGTCAGGGTGAGAGTAACTCCTGGCTGGAGGACACCCAGAACACCATCCTGAATTGGTACAACAACATTTGCATCCAGTTGTCCAAGTCACAACACACTGCACCAGACTCCGCTACTGATCTACCAAATAGTACTTTACCTCTGTGGACACAGACAAGCTGTGTGGCACCCTCACACAGGACACTCCAAACAATGCCATCCCCACACCCTGCAACCACACACACTGGATCAGTGACTGTTCCAACACTCTTGCCACATTGGGGGACTTTCCTGTGTAGCACAACAACTGTTAAGCCACCAGGGACAAGGCAGACCTCCTGGACTCATACAGGACAAGCCAGACTAATTTGCAAACAGTGTAAACCAAACAACCATCATTTACCTTTCATACATGAAATCCACTACACAAACATTACCATATCATCAGCACGGACAAGAGGATAAACTTCATGTTTGGGCTGGGCAGCAGCATACACAACATGAATGGCCTCATCAGCATTGTGTGTGAACTATCTAACCCCAGCTCTCCATCTAAACAACATCACACCCTTGCAAGGCCAAAGGGATCCCTTGCAACTTACTAGCACTACAAGTTTGTGGACGTACCCGACTGCCTCGCCACACAAAGCAGACAGCGCTTTTTTCAACAGGACATGCCCCCCATCAGGTCCTGGACTCCCGTCAGCAGCTAAGACACCACCCGGATCATGTACACCATCCACTGTGGCTCTCCATCAGGACCTTAACCACAAAACATCTCAAGCACAGCATACACCATCCTTGAAGCCCACCTCTGGCATGTCATGCATGGTTCCTTTGCATATGCCACTTCCCATGGGAGCTGGGGGCATGTAGTAACCCAGGCCCTTCTTTGACAACGGATGTCAGTCCCGCAGGATGTCCTGGGACATCACCCTGCTTGCCTACCCAGCAAATGTCAACAAGTAGACAGTCAAAGAGCAACTGGACATCTCCTTCCAAGCACACATCTCCAGGCAACCTGCCCCAGACCATCAGCCACAGTATTCACCCCACTGTCACAGCCCTCATTTCCACTACCAACGGCATCTAGGACCCTGCTCAAAAATGGTGAGACCACCACCCTCACCCCACCGACTAATCAACAACATTCTACACCATGTGCTACCACACTGTCAGATCACACATCTCCAACACTGGGATCCACATGAAGACCCAGGATGAAATGGCCAAGTACATCCCCAGCAAGGCCCTGAGTCTCCGCATCCCCCCTTCGTCACACAGAACACTGGGGTCATTGGGCCCATGCCCCAGCCTCATCTATCAGCGTGACAATATACAATGTCTCCATGACCACCCTCTCCACCATCACATGCACACACAACATCCTCATCATGTCCTATGTCATTGACACCCAGCTGCACCTCACCCTCACCAAAGACCCAGCCAATCCCAGATCCAACATTCAAGTAGGCATGAGGTGCATTGAGAAATGGATGAACATCAGCCACCTGAGGCTGGACTTGGACAAGACTGAGCTCATCATCTGAGTGATGTCCCCTTACGGCTGGGCCGACTCCTTGTGTCACAAAGGCCTGGCATCGCACAAGCACACAGTGGCCACGCACGCAAGCAGGTGATCATCGTACACTCCTCGCTCACAATGACCATGCAAGTCAACACCATCAACACCTCATGCTGCAAGTCCCTCCACATGCTGGAAATGATCTTCAGATAGATCCACTCCTAGTGAAGACAGATAGCCACCCAGGTCCACGACACCAGCCGGCTCAACTACGGCAACACCCTCTACGCAGGAACAACAGCCATACTCCAGGAGGATTTGTGCACATCCAGGGTACATGCGCAAAACTCATCCTCAACATCCCCTGCCACAGCGAGATGACCGTCCACCTGAGATACCTACAATAGTATCACTGTCAACTGCAGGATCAACTTCATACTCCTCAGCTACACTCAGTAGGCACTCCAAAACCCCAGCACCAAAAACTATTAGGGACGTCTCCCATCCAACACCCCGTTGCCCCAGCTCCGTCCAGCCACCCTTGCCCTGGGCAACATTCATCACATCCACAGTATAACTGCATGCGGGAGATAGTTCTCCCACCTCACCAAACAGACCTGGTACTCCCTCCCTGGGCACCTACACATTACCCATGGCCTCTACACCTTCATGAAACTCTCCAGGAACTGTCTGTCAGTGCAGTATGCCAAGACCCCCCTCAGCAGATTGAAATCATCACGGGTGAGTATTTGCATCCAAATATGTACTTGGTGATACATTGTGACCTATGTGTGTCCTCAACCGGACTCAGAACCCAGTGTATGGATGGCTTGAGTTTGTTCCACACTCTGGCATACTTTGACATATCCCCAAATGTATGTTGTGGACTCAGGGAAAAAGACTGCAACATCAGGATCTATTGTGTTTTTTATGCTTATTTATCAATCTTGAGTGGGAAACGTGAGTATGTGCTAGGTGCTGTACAAAAATGGGGGCAATCCAAAGTTCACAGAGAGAGATGTGATGCCTTGCAGTTTGAGTCAACAGAGTGAAGACCGCAGTGCTTGGCAGCATTGTTCAGACTGTGACCAGCAAGTCCATGCGGGAGAGTAGGACAGTCAATTAGGTGATGCTGTTGCACACAAAGGCAAGATGACAGCCCAGGTGACCTGGGAGATGCATAAGGCCCACTGCCTCTCACTGTCTTTTGCATGGATGACCCACCTTCCTTGGGGGACCCTCATGTGCTGGCCTTGACGATGCCTGGGACGCTCCGTCGGACAATTCCTCCTCCTCCTCCCTCCCTGTGCCTGGTGGCCGTCTTTGCCTAGATGTTTCTGGCCTGGTGACACAGGGAGGGTGCTGCATGTTGTCAGCGATCCGACGGAGTGAATGGCTTATGTCCCTCTGCACCGTCAAGAGCTCAGCCAGTCTTGCCTCCATCCATCCTTGGTGTCGTTGTTGACTGGCGTGTTGCTCGGCCTGCTGTTTTTTTATTTTGTTGAGGGCCCCCACTACCTGACTGAACTCCCTGGTGTTCCGCCGGTATACCTCCATGATGTTTCTGAGTTCAGACATACCGGGCCCTGCAGCTGGCTGGTCAGGTTCTCGCCTCCGCCTTGTGCTGTCGTAATTTAGCAATGATTAGGTTAAGCATTAGCAGAAGACATCTTGTATTTAGAGACTATCTTGTCCGTTTACGGAATCCATTTTGCATTTCTGTCGGCCATTTTGTTTGCCATGTGCTCTGTCTTACCTTCCTGTTAACTGCTCTTGAAATCTGCCTAGAGACAAGATAAAGTTATCCTCTTCTGCTTTGCACATGCTCAGTTGAGCATACAGCTGTCTCCACTTTGTAACTGTCAAAATGTGTCCACCAGAATTAGCTAACTGTCAGCCCTTCCCACTTGTTGCTAGCACACTCTCTGTATGACCTTATATGTATTTGAAACCAACACTCTGTGCCATGTACCTCCTTCATTTCAGCCCCTGTGTGGGTATAAAAGGACCAAGCTCCTTCCAGTCAGGGTGCTACCTCATATATAATAAACCCTGTCTTTTTTATTCCAGTTACTGGGCCAACTTCTTATTATTGGTCCAAGGGCTCTAAGCAGAGAAGGGCAAATCCCTTGCACTAGTAGGCCTGGCTGGGGCTTGCTACCACAAATTGGCACCCAACGTGGGGCTCATCGGCGACTCGGATGCCCGAAGGACTGGTCGAGACGAAGGATTGGATTCCCGCTTTGGACGTGATCACTGCCGGAGGAGACCTGAGTCTTGGCATCCACAGCGTTTTCCCTTTCTTTCTGATCTGACCATCCAGGTGGCGCCGGTCCTCGACTGAGATCTCTTCTGCATTCGCCGTGCAGTAACCATTTAGTCGATTTGAGAACTTGGCAATAGGAACCTGGACATCATTTGATTGGTAAAAGCCGTTTTGCGGCACTTGCTGTAAGTTTGATGCCTTGGAGTGGTAAGGTAGTTTAGAAACGCTTACTGTGGCATTTGCATATGGAATTGGGCAAATATTGAACTCGTCCTATGAATATGTATATATATGTGTTGCAATACATATAGGCAGGTAATGAGGAGATTTTTCTCTACTTCTAAGAATATTTGAACGGCGCAACGTACGAAGAGTACTTTAAATGCTACTTTTGATTATAATACTGCATATTTTGCACTATTTTTGGCATGCCTGTCTCCAGCACACTTCGTAAGATGTGTTGCTTTTGTAGTGGTACCAATTTGAGAATCGATGAAGCACAACCGCCCCCCCCCCCCCCGGAGGGGACGCCTAATAGGGGCATGTATATTAAATATAGTATTTCGTCCATAATGTACAGCACATTGTGGAATAAATACACCCGCAAGGATCCTGAGTTGCGTTGGCCTATGCATGGGTCATTTGATTTACAAAAGATTCAGTATGTGGAGCAACGGATGTTCAAGTGAAAGGCTAGGCAAGACATGTTTTACTGTGTGCGAAAGTGGGAGAAAGAAGTGCGTGAGCGAATGAAGCGTGAACAGGCCTTGATTGAAAAATAACAGCGTAAAAGTGTGCATGCGAAAGCATTAGAAATGAAAAATAAAGAGATTAAAGAAATTAAAGAAAGGGAAGATAGGCAGCGTCAGTTACAGGTAAATGGCCAATACGCTATTCGTAGGCCTCTTTATCCTATTCTTAATAAACCCCAAGATGATTCTCTCTTATTAGATCGTTGTCCACCTCCATATACTCTTTCCTCTGCTCTTGATGAGTCAGATGAGGACTCTCCTACGGAGCAGGATAAAGCCTGAGACACTCGCTCAATGCTAAATACCGAACGTTCCTCTCAGATTAGATCTGCGGTGCGTAAAGCCAATCGTAGTACTAATAATGCTTCTGAAATCTTAGATACTATTCAGAATTGGTTGGAAAGGGAACACAAATATTTCACCAAGATATTTGCTGGAGAGGTTCTTGAGCAATTTAGCACTGGCGTAACGAAAAGTGAGGGGGCCTCCCTGCACCGTACTTAGGGGGGCCCGCTCCGGGCTCAATCAGGAGCTCTCCCGGCCAGAGTTCAGTGCTGAGGGGGCCCTTGGAGCTAAGGGTCCCCCAGCACTGCGTGGGCTGTGGGGGCCTGTGTTACGCCCCTGCGATTTAGGAAATATTCGGTGGAAGTAGAGCCAGATGATACAGCAGATGATTGTAAGCAATTACGTGAAGGTTCTTTTGTCTTCTCCCAGGTGGCTGACACGAACAGATGCTTGGTTAACCTACGTGATGAAGCAGTCCGTTTGCGGGAGGAGAAAAAGGCAGCAGACGCAGCTGCACAAACATCTCGAATCAACATGGCACGAGCTTCGACGCTCGAAACAGATAAGAATGTTGTAAATGTGAAACCTATACGGGAAGCCTCACCTATATATGTTCCTCCTAAAGAAACAGGCACAAGTGATTGATTGATTGATTGATTTAGTTCTTGTATAGCGCAACTTTGCCCGAGGGCGTCAAGGCTCTGGGGATGGTATCAAACAGTCTGATGTGTGAGGAAGAAAAATGTTGGCTAATGGTAGGCTTCCCTGAAGAGCCAGGTCTTCAAGGCCTTCCAGAAGTGGGGATGATGATAAGACTTCTGTCGACGCGAAAGGGCACTTTATTTATAATTGGGTTTACACATCTTGGAATAGAGCAGATGTCATGGCTCTTAAAAATGCATTGCCTGATCCGCGAAAGAATCCGACAGCTTTTTATGAAGAAATTGAGGGTGCCATTAGCTCTTGTACTATGACTTTGTCTGACATTGATTTTTTTTTGGGATTAATATTACCGTCTGATATGTGGAGAAATGTGCGTAAAGTTGACGATCGTGTGGTATTTGGGGCATTGTGGTCAGATATAGAACAATTAGATAAAGATAGAGAACCTGCACAAAAACAGTGTCAGCTAATTTTAGATCTTCCAGCAGCTATCTTGGTTAAATTAAATACGATTATTCCCCCCAAAAAGATAGATTGGACTATGTTAGCGTCTTGTAAGCAAAAGATAGATAAATCAGTTTCAGACTTCTTCACATGCTTTGAAGAAGCATTCCATGATTTTAGTGGTCAGTCATTGACAGATGACACGGGTCGGCATCTGTTTGTCGATAAATATGTTACAATCCTTTTGCCAGAAATAGCTAGTCGCCTAAAGGCGAGTGAAAGTTCATGGACTACCTCCTTTCCGGTTTCTCTCTTAACTATGGCTCAGTATTATGAATGACAAGAATTAGAAGCTAAAAGTAAGGAGGATAAAAAATCTAAAGAGTTAAAAACAAAGGTTATGATGGCTCAAGCTTATAGCCCACCTTCTAGAGCAGAGGTACTCATAGTATGGCCCGCGGGCCTGGGGCGGCCCGGCAAGCCTTCGATGGCGGCCCGTGGACCCCTGTGTTTTACGTTTTTTTTTTAAGTGTCTGCAGCAGCGCAAGAGACTCTGCTGCTCTGTGGGGGCTGCCGGCCGGGCGATCCTAGCAATGGCCAGAGTAAAGCTGCCGGGGCCTAAGAAGAGGTGAAATACAAAGGCCACATTAACATGCAAATGGTCTTTTAAAGACCTGTCAAGTGCTCGGGTGCGGCTGTGAGTGTGTGTGTGCCCCAGCTGGCACACTGGCAGGGTGAGATGACAGAGGGTGACAGAGGGAGTGGGATGGAAAGGGAGGGGGAGGGGGGTGGTGAGGGAGTGAGAGGGAGTGGGAGTGAGAAGGAGTGAGAGTGAGAGTGAGTGAGAGGGAGTGAGTGAGTGAGAGGGAGTGAGTGAGAGGGAGTGAGGGAGTGAGTGAGTGGCAGGGTGGGAGGGAGGGAGAGGGAGGGAGTGAGTGAGAGGGGGTGAGTGAGAGGGAGTGAGAGCGAAGGAATGGGAGGGAGGGAGTGAGTGAGAGGGAGGGAGTGAGTGAGAGGGAGAGAGTGAGAGGCATGGAGTGAGTGAGAAGGATGGAGTGAGTGAGTGGGAGGGAGGGAGTGAGTGGGAGGGAGGGATTTAGAGGGAGTGAATGGGAGGGAGGGAGTGAGTGAGAGGGAGGGAGTGAGTGAGAGGGAGTGAGAGGGAGGGAGTGAGTGAGGGAGTGAGTGAGGGAGTGAGTGAGAGGGAGGGAGGGAGTGAGTGAGAGGGAGGTACTGAGAGGGAGTGAGTGAGAGTGAGTGAGTGAGTGAGTGAGAGGGAGAGAGGGAGTGAGTGAGTGAGAGGGAGGGACTGAGAGGGAGCGAGTGAGAGGGAGAGACTGAGAGGGAGTGAGTGAGAGGGAGTGAGTGAAAGGGAGTGAGTGAGAGGGAGGGTGTGAGAGGGAGTGAGTGAGAGGGAGGGAGTGAGAGGGAGGGAGTGAGTGAGAGACATGGAGTGAGTGAGAGGGATGGAGTGAGTGAGTGGGAGGGAGGGAGTGAGAGGGAGTGAGTGAAAGGGAGTGAGAGGGAGGAAGGGAGTGAGAGGGAGGTAGTGAGTGAGCGGGAGTGAGAGGGAGTGAGTGAATGAGTGAGTGGGAGGGAGTGAGAGGGAGTGAGTGAGTGGGAGGGAGTGAGAGGGAGGGAGTGAAAGGAAGGGAGGGAGAAGGAGGGAGTAAGAGGGAGGGAGTAAGAGGGGGAGTGAGGGTGAGGGAGTGAGTGAGAGAGAGGGAGTGAGTGAGAGGGAGAGGGAGTGAGTGAGTGAGAGGGAGTGAGTGAGAGGGAGTGAGTGAGAGGGAGTGAGTGAGAGGGAGGGAGTGAGTGAGAGGGAGGGAGTGAGACGGAGGGAGTGAGAGGGGGAGTGAGAGGCAGGGAGTGAGAGAGAGGGAGTAAGTGAGAGGGAGAGGGAGTGAGTGAGAGGGAGAGGGAGTAAGTGAGAGGGAGTGAGTGAGTGGGAGTGAGTGGGAGAAGGAGGGAGTGAGTAGGAGAGGGAGTGAGTGAGACAGAGAGGGAGTGAGACGGACAGGGAGGGAGAGGGAGTGAGACGGAGACAGAGAGGGAGGGAAAGGGAGTGAGATGGAGACAGAGAGGGAGGGAAAGGGAGGGAGATGGAGAGGGAGGGAAAGGGAAGGAGAGGGTGGGAAAGGGAGGGAGACGGAAAGGGAGGGAGACGGAGAGGGAGTGAGAGGGAGGGAATGGGAGGTAAACGGAGGGAGACTGATAGGGAGTGAGATGGAGTGAAAGGGAGGGAGACTGATGGAGGGAAAGGGAGGGAAATGGAGGGAAAGGGAGGGAAAGGGAGGGAGAGGGAGGGAGACGGAGAGGGAGTGAGAGGGAGGGAAAGGGAGGGAGACAGAGAGGGAGTGAAAGGGAGGGAGACAGAGAAGGAGTGAGAGGGAGGGAGAGGGAGGGAGGGAGAGGGAGAGGGAGGGAGAGGGAGAGGGAGTGAGAGGGAGGGAGAGGGAGGGAGGGAAAGGGAGGGAGATGGAGAGGGAGTGAGAGGGAGTGAGTGAGAGGGAGTGAGAGGGAGGAAGGGAAAGGGAGGGAAAGGGAGGGAGACTGATAGGGAGTGAGAGGGAGGGAGAGGAATGGAAATGGAGGGAGAGGGAGGGAAAGGGAGGGAAAGGGAGTGAGACAGAGAGTGAGTGAGAGGGAGGGAAAGGGAGGGAGGTGGAGAGGGAGGAAGAGAGAGAGGGAGGGAGTGAGAAAGGGAGGGAGTGAGAGAGAGGGAGTGAGAGAGAGGGAGTGAGAGAGAGGGAGTGAGACGATCAGAGTGAGACAGAGGAAGACAGAAGAGAGGGAGGGAGAGAGGGAGAGAGAGCTAGAGAGAGGGAGAGAGACCGAGAGAGAGAGAGAGATGTGTGTATGCCGGGACGGCTCAGTGGACGAAGGCGTCCGCTGCAGGGACCTGTGATCAACCTCATGGTCAGTTTTATGTTGTTGCTCTAGCCCCGCCCCCCCCACTGACCCCACCCCCAATGATGCGGCCCTCGGACACAAACCAAACTGTAAATTTGGCCCCCGAGAGAAAGTTTGTGAGTACCCATGTTCTAGAGGTAATAATAGAGGTGGACGTGGATCTTATGGTTCGTCTTTTCCTCCCTATCCTCGTGTAGATTTGTCTGTTGATCAGTGTGCGTATTGCAGACAATTCGGACATTGGATTTCTAATTGTCCAGTGCTACTTGCTGAGCAGGGTTCACGTGGTCGGGGACAAATGAGAAATTGTTCAGGATATTCAGGGCCTAGAGGAAATACAATTGATCGTGCTTGGTTTGATGCTAATACACGTGGACAAGAGGGGGCTAATACTTTTGACAGACGGAGTCAATATCAAATGTCCGAATATGAGCCGTCTAATTTGCAAGATTCTGCTTATGCATAGAGGGATTTAGAGGGAGTGAGTGGGAGGGAGGGAGTGAGTGAGAGGGAGTGAGTGAGAGGGAGTGAGGGAGTGAGTGAGTGGCAGGGTGGGAGGGAGGGAGAGGGAGGGAGGGAGTGAGAGGGGGTGAGTGAGAGGGAGTGAGAGCGAAGGAATGGGAGGGAGGGAGTGAGTGAGAGGGAGGGAGTGAGTGAGAGGGAGAGAGTGAGAGGCATGGAGTGAGTGAGAAGGATGGAGTGAGTGAGTGGGAAGGAGGGAGTGAGTGGGAGGGAGGGATTTAGAGGGAGTGAGTGGGAGGGAGGGAGTGAGTGAGAGGGAGGGAGTGAGTGAGAGGGAGTGAGCGGGAGGGAGTGAGTGAGGGAGTGAGGGAGTGAGTGAGAGGGAGGGAGCGAGTGAGTGAGAGGGAGGTACTGAGAGGGAGTGATGAGAGTGAGTGAGTGAGTGAGTGAGAGGGAGAGAGGGAGTGAGTGAGTGAGAGGGAGGGACTGAGAGGGAGCGAGTGAGAGGGAGAGACTGAGAGGGAGTGAGTGAGAGGGAGTGAGTGAAAGGGAGTGAGTGAGAGGGAGGGTGTGAGAGGGAGTGAGTGAGAGGGAGGGAGTGAGAGGGAGGGAGTGAGTGAGAGACATGGAGTGAGTGAGAGGGATGGAGTGAGTGAGTGGGAGGGAGGGAGTGAGAGGGAGTGAGTGAAAGGGAGTGAGAGGGAGGAAGGGAGTGAGAGGGAGGTAGTGAGTGAGCGGGAGTGAGAGAGAGTGAGTGAATGAGTGAGTGGGAGGGAGTGAGAGGGAGTGAGTGAGTGGGAGGGAGTGAAAGGAAGGGAGGGAGAAGGAGGGAGTGAGAGGGAGGGAGTAAGAGGGGGAGTGAGGGTGAGGGAGTGAGTGAGAGAGAGGGAGTGAGTGAGAGGGAGAGGGAGTGAGTGAGTGAGAGGGAGTGAGTGAGAGGGAGTGAGTGAGAGGGAGTGAGTGAGAGGGAGGGAGTGAGTGAGAGGGAGGGAGTGAGACGGAGGGAGTGAGAGGGGGAGTGAGAGGCAGGGAGTGAGAGAGAGGGAGTAAGTGAGAGGGAGAGGGAGTGAGTGAGAGGGAGAGGGAGTAAGTGAGAGGGAGTGAGTGAGTGGGAGTGAGTGGGAGAAGAAGGGAGTGAGTAGGAGAGGGAGTGAGTGAGACAGAGAGGGAGTGAGACGGACAGGGAGGGAGAGGGAGTGAGACGGAGACAGAGAGGGGGGAAAGGGAGTGAGATGGAGACAGAGAGGGAGGGAAAGGGAGGGAGATGGAGAGGGAGGGAAAGGGAAGGAGAGGGTGGGAAAGGGAGGGAGACGGAAAGGGAGGGAGACGGAGAGGGAGTGAGAGGGAGGGAATGGGAGGTAGACGGAGGGAGACTGATAGGGAGTGAGATGGAGTGAAAGGGAGGGAGACTGATGGAGGGAAAGGGAGGGAAATGGAGGGAAAGGGAGGGAAAGGGAGGGAGAGGGAGGGAGACGGAGAGGGAGTGAGAGGGAGGGAAAGGGAGGGAGACAGAGAGGGAGTGAAAGGGAGGGAGACAGAGAAGGAGTGAGAGGGAGGGAGAGGGAGGGAGGGAGAGGGAGAGGGAGGGAGAGGGAGAGGGAGTGAGAGGGAGGGAGAGGGAGGGAAAGGGAGGGAGATGGAGAGGGAGTGAGAGGGAGTGAGTGAGAGGGAGTGAGAGGGAGGGAGGGAAAGGGAGGGAAAGGGAGGGAGACTGATAGGGAGTGAGAGGGAGGGAGAGGAATGGAAATGGAGGGAGAGGGAGGGAAAGGGAGGGAAAGGGAGTGAGACAGAGAGTGAGTGAGAGGGAGGGAAAGGGAGGGAGGTGGAGAGGGAGGAAGAGAGAGAGGGAGGGAGTGAGAAAGGGAGGGAGTGAGAGAGAGGGAGTGAGAGAGAGGGAGTGAGAGAGAGGGAGTGAGACGATCAGAGTGAGACAGAGGAAGACAGAAGAGAGGGAGGGAGAGAGGGAGAGAGAGCTAGAGAGAGGGAGAGAGACCGAGAGAGAAAGAGAGAGAGAGATGTGTGTATGCCGGGACGGCTCAGTGGACGAAGGCGTCCGCTGCAGGGACCTGTGATCAACCTCATGGTCAGTTTTATGTTGTTGCTCTAGCCCCGCCCCCCCCACTGACCCCACCCCAATGATGCGGCCCTCGGACACAAACCAAACTGTAAATTTGGCCCCCGAGAGAAAGTTTGTGAGTACCCATGTTCTAGAGGTAATAATAGAGGTGGACGTGGATCTTATGGTTCATCTTTTCCTCCCTATCCTCGTGTAGATTTGTCTGTTGATCAGTGTGCGTATTGCAGACAATTCGGACATTGGATTTCTAATTGTCCAGTGCTACTTGCTGAGCAGGGTTCACGTGGTCGGGGACAAATGAGAAATTGTTCAGGATATTCAGGGCCTAGAGGAAATACAATTGATCGTGCTTGGTTTGATGCTAATACACGTGGACAAGAGGGGGCTAATACTTTTGACAGACGGAGTCAATATCAAATGTCCGACTATGAGCCGTCTAATTTGCAAGATTCTGCTTATGCATAGGATTGCCTAGGATGGGGTAAGGAATCAGTTGAAGTTCAGGTAGATCAGAAGGGTCCTTATGTTACAGCACATGTTTTGGGTTTTACTGATCAGTTTCTGGTTGATACAGGAGCTACTCGTAGCGCCTTGTCTAAACACTTGATTCCAAGGGCTCCCCTGTCTGGCTTAACTATTACATCGATAGGTTTCTTTTTTTTT
The DNA here is from genome assembly GCF_964261635.1 of Lissotriton helveticus. Lineage (NCBI taxonomy): Eukaryota > Metazoa > Chordata > Amphibia > Caudata > Salamandridae > Lissotriton > Lissotriton helveticus. The sequence continues at coordinate 1,299,336,910 of NC_136067.1, read as the reverse complement.
TTTTTTTTAGAATATTTATTAGAGAAATGACATGATAACAGCTTCAAGCATAAAAAGAAAATAACACCTTACATAGTATCTATGTCATTGCTCAAATTTACAATTTTCTACCACCCCCCACCCATCCCTTCCCCCCCAAGGATCGCTACAGGAGGATCGGAGAGCATAAAAACCACAAGGAAAAAGAAAAAGAAATAAGAGACAGGACATCCATTTCAACAGTGGTTTCGTCAGGCTACCCACCGACCTTAATTTTCCAGATTCAGCCAATTAGTTAAAGGCTCCCAAATCAGTTCTCCCTCTCTCCTAGCCCTCAGGCCTCTCCTCTTGAAAACCAGCAAGTCCCATTTACCAATATTTATAAATTTACTGAACCATTTATGTAATTTCGGAGGGACGGGATCTAACCAAACCACTGCTATACACAATCTCAACGTGGCCATAGCTACAAAAAATAGCTTCCCCTCTGGTTCATTCATATTTAACTCCGCTACCCCCAACATTATAGACTGTGGTGATAATAGTATCGAGTATCTAAACACTTGCTCTAATCGTTGTTCAATTTTATTAATCAATGGAGTCAGGCAAGGGCAGGATGAAAACATATGAATGTATCTGCCGCCAGCTCCCCACATCTGGGGCAGTTAACTCCCACCACCCCACCCCATTGCTGTATACGATGTGCGGTTATATACAAATTAAGCCATGTCTTAAAACATGGAACCTGAAGATTTGTGGATATAGTAGCAGTTCGGCTGGAGCTTAATGAATCTTCACAAACATTCTGTCCAGCCTGTAATCCAGTCTGCCTACGGCTAAAGTGCTTAGGTAAATCATTGCTCCTTCTTTCATTAACCAATTTATATATCGTAGAGATGGTCGATTGGCCCCCCTTAACTGCTTCAACTAGCGGGATACGGATTCAGCTAATAGTTTTCCTGAAAAAAAAACCTCAAATCTGTAAAAAAAAAATAAAAATGGTGATTACCAATACCAAATTTCTGTCTAATACATTCAAATGTCAACACCCCTGTTTCAGAAACAATATCACCTATCACAGTAACTCCTTGAGCTGTCCATTCTCTAAAATATCCATCCCCAAAAATTTCCGGTAGGAGGGTATTTCCTGTAACTGGGGTATGGAAGTGTATTCTCCCAATATTGCATAGTTTCCAAACAGCCGTCCAGACTTTAAAAGCCCCCAACAGCACCTTGAACCTCACCCGCTTGAAATAAGCGAAATCAATATGTCTGAAGAAAAGCCCCCTAGCCTCCTCGCCATAAATTAAACGATAAATGGATATATCAGAGCCATCTAATTCCTTGGCATCTAGTAATTCGGCAATATGTCTCAGCGTTATTGCCCAATAATAAGTCTGGAGGTTTGGTAAGGACCAGCCCCCCCCCTCTCTCTGGGTAACGTCATATATTTCATAGCTCGCCTGGGGCGTTTACCTGCCCATACAAACCAAGAAATTATTCGTTCCAGTTTTTTAAACCAAATTAGATCAAACAATAAGGGAATAGCTCTGAAAACATACAAGATCTTTGGTTAAAAAAAAACATTTTTACTACATTGCATCTGCCCATCAATGTTAACTGCAGATTATTAATCAGACGAGCATCAATTTCGATTTTATCTAGCAGAAGGTTTAAATTGATCTCCACTATCTCCTCAGGTTTAGAACATACCTCTATCCCTAAATATTTTGCTTTACCAATAACCCGTGAATCCACCAGTGTAATTTTATCACTACATATTATTTGAGTTTTGGCGTCATTTAGATGATACCCTGACATCCTACCAAACTGCGATGTCATAATCTGAATTACTGGCAACGCGGTCTGCGGAGATTCTGTCAAGATAGCGAGGTCATCCGCATAACCTAAAATTTTAGTGTCTCCACCTTTGGCTCTAACCGGAAGAATCAAAACATTAGAAAGACATTTTTTAATTAACGGATCGATATAAATTGCAAATAATAAAGGGGAGCAGGGACACCCCTGCCGTGTGCCTCTTAAAATATTAATTGCGCCTGTCTGAGTTCCCATCACCGAGATTTGAGCCATAGGTTGTTTATACATGCTCTGAATAGCGCAGATGAATTTCTCCCCAAGACCATAATGCCTCAAGACAGCCCATAAAAAAGGCCAGGAGACCCTGCCAAAGGCTTTCTCCGCATCCAGCAGAATTAAAGCCATAGGGTCTCCTGAAACCTTGGTATAGTCAAATAGCGCGATTGTGCGGCGTATATGATCGATCGTTTCGCAGCCAGGCACAAAAGCCATGCTGTTGAGAGGACACGAGTTTCCTAATCACCCCAGATAACCGATTTGCAAGAATCTTAGCATATATTTTTATATCGCTATTGATAAACGTGATTGGGCGATAAGACCCCATATCTGACGGACTCTTGCCTTTCTTTACAAATGTAACAATTCTGGCTCTTCGCCACGATTCAGGCAGGACATTCCCTCTTTGTACCCTACGGAACATCTCAAACATGACTGGTGTAAGCTGGGATCGAAACACTTTATAAAATTTGCCCGGAAGATAGTCTGGGCCAACAGCTTTACCAGCAGGAAGAGAGTCTATAGCTTGCCAAAGCTCATCAATTCGAATTTCTGCATCTAATATCTCGACTTCCTCCGGGGATAATACATCCACCTTGGTTTCCTCGAGATATTCCTGAATTTCGGCCTGCAGTGCCACGTAATCGCAAATATCCTCATTGTATAGTTTTTTATAACATTTTTGAAAGGCTAATGCTATGGCACCCTCTTCGGTCACTAGCCCATCATCTGGGTCCAGAATACTTTTAATGCGTGTGGCAGACTCTCTTTCTTTAATTCTTGCGGATAACATATGTCCCGCACTTTCACTACTCTCGAACATTTTAGATCTTCATGCTACAAATTTGCTTGCCGCTTTAGCTTGAGACAATTCTGTTATAGCTGACTTGGCTATAATGATCTGTGTTTGGGCTGCATTACTATCCTCGCCCCGCAATATCACCCGGGCCAGCTTCATCTCAGCCTCTTCTAAATCTTTATACAATCTATGTAGTTTTAACTTTTCTTTCTTCTGACTTTCCCAACCATAACAAGTTGTTTCGTCCTTAACCCAGCTTTAAGTGTATCCCATACATTTTGGATACCTTTACTATCAATATTTTCCTGTAAAAATCTTATAATCCATGGATTCATGGATTTGATATACCTACTATCCCTGAGCAACCCACCATTAAACGTCCATACGTCTGGTGGTTTAGTACCACAGAATGGTATGCTAACCTCAAGCAGAAGCGGATTATGATCCGACATTACTCTTGGGAATCTGATAATACTAGATCCTTGAGCAAGAGCTGGTGAAATAAAAAATAATCAAGCCTAGAACAAATTTTGTGAGGTGCTGAAAAAAAAGTAAATCCGGGGTTACTCCGATTAAAAAAAGCCCAGGCGTCAATCAGACCATGAAGATCTATCATATGTCGTAAGGCCCTATAGACCTTTGGCTTTCTCCCTACATATGCAATCGCTGGTTGATTCATAAGTTCACAGCCCATATTTATATTGAAATCACCACTGACTATAAGCGGTACCGGCCAGCCTACCAATTCCAAATTCAGCCACTTATATAATTCAGGATCCTCAACTACTGGGCCATATATGGAGCATAATGTAATTGTTTGATTCTGAAATTTGCCGTGCACAATAATCCAACAGCCTAAACTATTAGCAGAAGAACGAATTATATTAACCTTCCCCCGTCATGCTAAAATAGCAACTCCTTTGGTCTTAGCCTCCAATTTAGTCCATGAAACCAACCGAAAATCCAAAAGTTTGTGCCAGCTGGCTTCGATATGCGTTTCTTGAAGGCAGATTATATCTGCCCGCAAGTAACGCAGATCTTCTCTTACCCGATGCCGTTTAACCGGATCATTAAGCCCACAGATATTTATGGAGGCTATTCGAATATTAGCCATACCTCAACGAAAAGATGTTCCAAAAGAGAAAACCCCAGCCGGCACTTTGTGACAATCCTGACTCATTTAACTTATTTCCAAAAACAAATCCTGATCCAAACCTTTCCTCCCCCCGTAGCACGTCCCCCACCCTTCCCCCCCTCCCCCCTCATCCCCCACCCCCCAAAACAGGCATAATAGGTCCGTAGACCCATGTGATGCCTCCCACTTCCCGAGTGTCCCCAGGTCACCTCTTATCTGTATAATCCATTACAAAGGAGCGAGAAAGAGAACATAAACAAAACAGCGACCAAGAAGAATCAGAAAAACAAGAAGCCAAACAAGTATATAGGGCATCTTTAGATATTTAGGAATTTAGAATCCCAAACAAAATTAATTCAAAAATTTAAACTAAGAGTCCATAAGTCATTTAGCCATCAGGAAGTTCTTTGAGGTACTCTTCGGCTTGAATTTATGAAGATAAAACCTGTGTCTTGCCCCGACAAATAACCTTTAGATGTGCAGGATTCATTAAGTAGACCTTGCATCCCTTCTTTTGGAAAGGAGTGATCAGTAGACGAAGTCGCCACCTCCGTTCCACTGTTGCGTGGCAAAAGTCTGGGAGCACAAAAAATGTATGGCCCTCTGCAGATCTTTTAGCATCCGGACGGGCTTTTTCAAAAATAGCTTGCCTCAATAAGAAATTGCCAAAAAATATCAAGATAGCCCTCGGTTTTGCTTCAGGATCGGAATTCTTTTCCAACATAAGAGGAAACCGATGCACTATCTGTATCTCAGTTTCCCAAGACCAATGGGAGAGCTCGGGTAAAGCAGCTTGAAATAGCTTCAGAACAAATCCTCTAATATCTTGCCCCCATCTCTGCCTTCTCTTCAATCCCTAAAAGTCGTAGGTTGTTCTTGCGGAGCCTATTTTCGGAATCCTCTAACTTCCACATTATGTCTGCAAGTTTCTCGTCATTGACCGTAGTTTTTGTTTCAGTCTGCTGTAACCCAGTAACTATCCTCTCTTCAAGGGCAGCAGTCCTGGCTATGACTTCTGAGCATGCCTTAGTGTTCTTTCGGATAGCCCCTTAAATCTTCATTGTCGCTAGCTGAGCTCTCTTGTGTTCTTGTCGAGCCTCGCTTTGAATAGATTTTAGCATGGCATAGATCAGAGTATTAGAGGGGGGTGAGTTAGATTCACCCCTGGAGCTCTTCTTCGTGAGACCTTGGTCTTCCTGAACCTGCCAGGCTAATAGCGGCCTGTGCATAATCCCATTGAAGATTATTGCTAGTCTCAGATCCATCGCTATCACCGTTCCTTTGCCCCTGAATGGACGTCAGCCTGGATTTACTTAGACGGGGTGTAGCCCTTTTCAGAGTGTCAGCTGTGTTTGGGGGCTTCCACTCTCTTTGCCTTAAGTATTATTTTCATTCATGGAGCCCCCAGTAGATTCAATATCAGACTCCTCAGCAAGAGAGAAGAAGCTATTGAGAGAGCGCCATTTACAGTGAAGTTTGTAGGGGTGCAGCATATGTACAATTAGTTAGCACCCGCATATATAGAGGACTTTTAATCATGTTTAGACCCAATGTATGACAAGTACTCAAGTAAATTGGTATCAGAGAATGTGCAGAGCCAACGTTACAAGGTGCAAATTCATATTTGCTGCAATATAGAGCTGCTTTGAAATGAAATCGTTTACTATTGAGAAGAGTGTTTAATTGATTTACTAATGTGCCTTCTGATTGATTTACTGAAATGTGATCATGCTTTATGTACTCAATAATTAGTCGAATATAGAGAAAATGCATTTGTCGTTAAGGTTGAAGGCCTAGAGAACACAGAGAATTGTTCATGTAAACGTGAGACCTAAAACTCTAGCAGAGGCCTAGTTCATGGAAATGGCGCAGGCCTGCATGAAAATGTTTTGCTTAAACATATAAACGATAGAAATGCTTATGAAAGAGGCTTTAGAAAATGTTGCAACATTATTAGAATGTGAGCCTATTTGCGTATATTCTTTTGCAGGTGCATCACCCAGTAGATTGTAGAGTAGAAGGGCCCATTGTGTATGAGAGTTAGAAATGCTAGACTTGGACATGGAGGAGTAGACCAGGAATTTGAAGATACAACTGGAAGCGACAGAGAGTCTGAGACCCAAGGACGTTTAACGGACAAGGATGGAAGGAGGCCAAACGGGAAAACTTCATGTAATCGACACCTTGGACAGGGCGTACCTGAAGGCGTGTCATTCACATTTTGGGGTTTCGTATTAGGGACAGCACCCCGAGGGTGGAGGCAGTGCAGATGGGCTGAGGAGCTAGAGAGAGTGGTTGGATGGTCAAAGAGCTTAGCTATGACTGAGGTTTCTCTAGTTTTGGAGGGAAGTGAGTGAACTTCTTTGAAGTCACCACTGCTGACAGCTTTTGGTTAGGTTGGGCTATTGTTGAGTAGGGATTTCATTTAGAGTAGAGTAGGGACAGATTAACCAGCATTTATGTCCTTTATTCCGATGAGTACCAGAACCCTGGTTATAGCTATTCTGTTCAGTCTGATGGTTCTGGAATTAATCTTGGTGTTGTTCATCAGTCGCCTGAGACTTTTCCGTAGGATTATGTTTGTATTAGTGCCTGTTTACCTTTTGAACCTCTTGCTGAGGTGTTTGTACCTGCAGTTATTTTTGGTTATGTAATAAACCTTTCAAACTTAGTTTGGTCAGTGGTTCTTGGGGGAAGCAATTGGGATTTCTAAATTGTTTATTCTCTTATGACAGATTGCCTAATTCACTCTATGGCAGGTAAAAAGGTCTAGTCGACCTGTGACGGGATTCTGGAGAATGACAAGCAGACTCTAGAGGTAAAATCCCGACTTTCCAGTTGGTAGCAGAGTAGGATGGTTTACCTTCTAGAGTGAGGGTAATCCAGAAGTAGGTTGAGATTTCCCCGAGGCCCATAGAACCAAGGATGAGTGTCCAGAGGATCGCGGATGGAGGACGGCGTTCCACGAAAACTGACGGAGAGTGACAGTGCGGCAGAAAGCAGCAGGTCGAAGGAGAGTGAGTATGAAAAGGGTCATGAGTTGCTAGATTGCGGTGTTATGTTGTATTGTGTGTTGTATTGTCTTGCGGAGTTGAATGCCTGTAGTGTGAAAGAGGAACAGGTTGTGAGCGCGCGCAACCAGTGAAAATCTTGGGCTCAAGGAGAGTCCAAGTGGTTTGGGTGTATCGAACACCCAAAGTAATTGTCGACCATTGTTAAGGGGGTCATGAGGTACCATTGATCGCCCGCAGGACCGAGATAGGGGGAACAAATGTGTGAGTGCGTGGGTAACAGACGCTGGTCGGAAGTTGCCGTGAGTTTGTAACCTATCAGTGAGGCGATTGTCCGGTCGTTCGTGGACAGACATTTGCCAGTTCAGGTGACAATTACAGTTAGACTGTGGCCGTACAGTCAGGGAAGTGGTTGCTTGGTCGGAAGTAATCATTTTCAGTGTATGATTGGGACGCATGCGAGACCGCGAGAAGTACGGAGAAAGGAGGGGAACTGCTGCGAAACGGCAGCGAGTGACGTCAGAAAGAGCCACGCTGAGATTGGTCGGTTGGTGTGGAGCCGCGCTGAGATAGGGCGGTTAGTGAGAAGCCGAGCTGAGATTGGTGGATTGTCATCAGGAAGTAAACAAGCGCTGTGGAACAAGGAAACGTTTTGGGCTTTCATCATGAAATGTTTTAAGGTGTTGCGGAAATGTTTTAAATGCGAAAACAAGATAGAACCTCGGGTGGGGAGGAGGCTCCACCCGAGGATACTCCATCTCATTACATGGCTACGAATGTTGGGTTGCATACCATATTGTGGCTTGATACCTGGTGTAAGATGACAGATGGAAATGAAGAATTGACCTTCCCTAAATACGGGACGTTTAGACTAGAAGTGTTGTATCAGCTGAAAGCGATTATGGCTGCGTTGCGACCTTTGCCCAGACCAACACAATTTGAAGCGCTAAATGCATGGATCAGGGCAGCCCATGACAGGGGCAGAGATAGGCGACAAGAAAGAGTGAAACGATCAGTTAAGGCGGTCCAAGATGCGAGATGGGATGCCATGGAAAAGAGATGGAGGGTACAAACTACAGAAGGGGATAGATTGTACCCGTTGCTAGATGCACAGAGGCGAAATAAAGAAGACGAGGATGAGGACAGCGAGACAGACGATGGCCTGATAGAGAGGATGTTGGCAGAGAGACCACCCCCATACAATCCCGAGTTGGGGGGAACGCCAATGTCAGCCCAGACTGGGGAACATTCTGATGGGGATGGAAAATGGTGAGTGATAAGAACACCTCAGAGGATATATTTTATCCAGTGAAGGGAGAAAAAGCACCTTCACCCTCCCCAGTGACGAGAGTAGTGGGGCGATTTACAGTGCAGAAGGTTCGGGTGGAAGAGGGTGTCCACTCACAGAAATTGCCAGATGCGCTTACGGTACCTGTTACCATAGGTCCCATAGTATCAGTGTACAACCCAGAGCAGAAACAAGTCGAGAATCCGTTGCAAAGGGGGAGTGAGAGTTGCACCAGTGAAGACAGGAGTAACGGGACAGAAGAAGGGTGGAGGCAGTTGCCAACGCCAGTAGACAGAAGCACTCCTTTGGTGGCATCGGCAGACTCCTCGGAAAGACAGATGGGTTGGAGGGGACCAATGGATCTAAGGGGACCAAGGCCGAGGTCGATGAGAGAATTAAGGCCAGACTTGAGAACGTGGGAAACGGTTGTGGACACTCAGAGTGATAGATCCAGGAATGTTTTTGGGTCTAACAACCAGGAAGATAGGATGGTGTCCCACTGTGCGCCTAGTGAAAGCAGGCAGGAGTGGGAACGAGAAGGGGTGGGGAATAGGGGGGCGTCCCATCACACCTCTAGCGATAGTAGGCAGGAGTGGGTTCGAGAAGGATGGGAGAACAGAAGGGTTCCCCCTAACACGCCTGAGGAAAACAGACGAGAAATTCAGGACAGTGGCGGGAGGGGCTCTAATGGAAATACTAGCCAAGGTACATTGAGGGCTGCGATAAAGGCAAGAAGAATAGATGTGCTGAGGCTGAAAACAGAAGTGGAGGAAATAGTGGAAGGTACATTGCCACTAGAGAGAATTGAACTATACGAACCAGATGAGCTACTGTTTGTAGCGAAGGATGTTACACGAAGGGCTAGGGCTGCTCATGAGAAACTCTCGGAATTGGCAAATAAATACAGCGTAGACTTGACAAAAACAAAAGCTTTGCAGAGTGGCCACCGGTTACAGTATTCAGATCAAGATCTAGAAGAAAAGAGGGTGATCGGATTAAAGACTCACATCAGGGAGCTGATTGTGGGAATACGAACGTGGTCCCCTCTGGAGAAATGGGAGGAAAGGTGGTCAAAGAGAAAGAGTGTTAGAAGGAGCGTTCTGGAGACATCTCCGGGAGGAGGGTTGATGCATGCGGAGGCATACCCCTTGCGGGAGGTGGCTCATGGAGGCTATGTACACGTACCCTGGAGTAGGGGAGATCTGGCTGCCTTTACGAACACATTCCCAAAGTTGAGAGAGAGTCCAGTGGAATGGTACAAACAGGTGGAGAGGTTTGTTAAAATCTCAAAGGTGCTGTGGATTGATTTGAACACACTGTTTGACATTGTGGTCCCAAGTGACTTGTGGATAGCGTGCAAGGTTAGTGTTGAATGGCCCACCGCGGAGCCAGAACGAGATTCTGCCATGAATGAGCCGTCACCCAGGGTAATGGCAAAGTATGAGTAGGCGATCACGTGGCTGAAGACTAAAGTACCGCCACAGGACATAGACTGGGTGAAAATAGATCGGACTAGAACCAAAAGAGACAGTGCATGAATACTACGAGAGGTTATTGCTGATCTTTAAGCAGTACAGTGGGTTAGATGTGATGGACCCAAAGGATATGGGACAGTTCGTATCCAAATTTGTCCTAGGACTAAGGCCTGATATTTGCCTTATGATACAGCAACATCTGATCTGTTGGCAAAATAAACCCCTAGATGAGATTTTGAGGTATGCGAGGTACTGCAGTGACGAGATAGATTCGAAGACAAAGAAGCTTCAGGACAAACTGATATTAGTACAGATGCAAGCGGGAGAACAGGGTCAGTCAGGCAATGGCACCATGGGGAGGAGATCAGGGGGGCAGAAGAGGGACGGAGAGGAAGGTCAGAGACCTGGGATAGATATAGAGGCCCTGAAAAAGACGACCAAGTGCCATCAATGTCACGAGGTGGGGCATTGGAGACGCGAGTGTCCCCATAACCCTGACAATCAGGTACAGGAGGAGGAGGAGGAGGAGGAAGTACAAGCCCCTCCGGTACAGAAGGTGATAGTGACCAAATCCCAGACGACGAAAGGGGGGACGTCAGCCCCTAGGGCTCCAGTTCCCCAGGCACCGAAGATTTCAACAGGTAGCAAGGTATATAGGCAGATGCCTTTCATAGTGGAAGGGGACGAGTGTTACCAATTTGATCCAGTGACAGGATGGTATGTGGATGGGGAGGAGGGCTGTACTCTAGGAGCTGTACTGGAGGTAGATCAGAGAGGACCTTTTGTAGAGGCAGATGTAGATGGTCATCCCACCACATTTTTGGTTGACACTGGTGCCTCTCGGTCCACTGTGCGGTCTGCGGTAGTCCCCAATTTACCCCTTTCAGGACAGACCATCCAAGTTGTAGGAGTTGCAAACAGAAGAATGACTAACCCCCTGACTGAGCCATTCCCTGTTAAGATTGGAAGTTTTAGTGACCGACACCAGTACGTGGTGTGTGATTCCAGTCCTGTGTGCCTGTTAGGAAGAGATCTTTTGTGCAAACTTAATTGCACCATCTATTGTACCCCAAAGGGAGTGGAATTACAGACTAACGATGATGAAGCTGATTTTAAGGTTGCAAATACGCATACGTGCATTGAGTTGTACCCTGCTATAACTGTGGAGGAACTCCCTTGGGACTTGAGAGACTCGGTCTCCCCAGAAGTCTGGGACTTCACAGGAGAGGAGATTGGACTGATTAAGGGGGTAGAGCCAGTCACAATTCAGGTGAGACAGAATGTTGAATTCCCTCGAACTCCCCAGTACAAGCTGACCCCAGAAACACTTGAAGGTATAAAACCTGTGATTGAGTCCATGGTTAGACAGGGAATTCTGTAGAAGGTTATGGGAAGTCCCTGTAACTCTCCGATAATGGGGTTGCAGAAACCAAGTGGGAAGTTCAGGATTGTGCAGGATTTACGAAAAATTAACAACATAGTTGTTCCATGCTGTCCAGTGGTACCGAATCCATCAGTGATACTGTTTCAGATACCGTTCCAAGCTGAATGGTTTTCTGTGATTGATTTGTGTCAGGCTTTCTTTTCTATCCCATTGCACGAAGAAAGCCAATTTCTTTTCGCATTTAAAATAGAGAGTCGCGTTTTAACATGGTGTCGTATCCCACAAGGGTATACAGAGAGCCCATCGATCTTTAATCAATTGCTGAAAAGGAATCTTGAGAGTCTAGTACTGCCGCAGAACTCCGTTCTTGTGCAGTACATAGATGACCTCCTTGTTGCGTCAGACACCGAAGATGCTTGTAGGATTGATACCATTGCCTTGTTGAACCATCTGGGGAAGAATGGACACAAGGTATCTCCCAGTAAATTACAGTACTGCCTGCAAGAAGTGCAGTATCTGGGTCACAGAATAGAGAAGGGAAAGAGAAAGGTGTCACCGGACAGGATTGAGACTATCATGAGAATGAGCGTGCCCTCGACTCAAAGAGAGGTCAGGATGTTCTTAGGCATGGTTGGCTACTGCCGACAGTGGATTGTTAACTTTTCTCTGAAAGCGAAACCACTGCAAAAACTGATGCACAAAGACGTGAGTGATCCGGTACCATGGGACACAGATTGTATGATGGCTTTTCTCGAGCTGCGAGAGGACCTGTGTCACGCTCCAGCTCTGGGAATGCCCGATTACACCAAATCATTTGCATTGTTCTGCCGCGAGAGGGAGGGGTGTGCATTGGCAGTCTTAGTGCAAGATCATGGAGGAGTCCGTAGACCAGTTGCATATTTTCTCGGCTACCTTAGATCCAGTAGCCGCAGCGTTGCCCGGAAGTCTCAAATTCGTTGCTGCAACGGGTGTCAGCATTGAAAGGTGTGAAAGTATTGTGATGGCATATCCACTGACAGTGCATGTACCTCATTCTGTGGAATTGTTGATGACCAGGACCAAGACGCAGCACTTGACCAACAACAGGCTCACACGCTATGAGCAGGTTATACTTGCTGCGGAGAATGTGACTCTCAGGAGGTGCTCTGTCTTGAATCCTGCTACTTTGTTACCATTACCGAATGATATAGAAGATGATTGGGAAGATCATGATTGTCTTGATGTAACTGAACTATGCACCAAACCTAGACCGGATATTGTTGATGTGCCATTAACAGACCCTGATGAAATATATTTTGTGGATGGCTCATGTGTAAGAGACAATACTGGTCAGTTGAGAGCAGCCTTTGCTGTCTGCACTATTTCTGGAGTAATTGAAGCAGCCTGCCTGGAAGGAGTACACTCTGCTCAGGTGGCTGAGATAATTGCATTAACACGTGCCTGTTTAGCAGCCAATGGCATTAAGATCACCATATTCACGGACAGCCAGTACGGATTTGGGGTGGTTCATGACTTTGGCCAGTTGTGGTCCCAGAGGGGTTACATGACATCATCGGGCTCCCCAATCAGAAATGGTGAATTTATCAGGTTATTGCTGGAGGCCTTGCAAAGACCTGCAGAAATAGCTGTGGTAAAATGCACAGCACACACAAAGGGAACGGACTTTGTGACACAAGGGAACCGTTATGCTGATGAAGTTGCACGCTATTGTGCAGAGCAGGGATATTCCTTTACGGAACAAACAATTGAGGGACCAAGGGAAAGAACCGAACTAAGCATGATGCTTGAGGTGGCAGACACATGGGAAGAGCTGAGAGACGTGCAAGGACAGACATCTGATTATGAAAAAAGGGTGTGGGAATCGGCTGGCTGTGTCAAGGGAGATTTGGACATGTGGGTTTCAGCTGATGGAAGAGCTGTGTTACCGAATGAGTTGGTGAGTGCAATGGCACGACAGATACATGGTCCTGTACATTTGGGAAGGGATGCGATGGTGCGTGTATTCAGGCAAACGTGGTACAACCCAAAATTTAGACAGGCCGCAGAAGCAGTATGTCAGAGATGTGTAACCTGTCAACAGCTGAATGTTGGGAAAAGAACACCTGTTACCTTGAGTCACATTGGGAGGTCTGGCGGACCTTTCTATAGGATGCAGATAGATTTCATCGAGATGCCGAGGTGCAATCGCCTCAGGTACGTCTTGGTGATTGTGTGTGTGTTTTCTAGATGGGTTGAGGCATATCCCACTCGTAGGTGCGATACACTTACAGTAGCAAAACTGTTGTTGAGGAAGCTAGTGCCACGATTCGGGGTTCCGACCTCTTTGGAATCGGACAGAGGAAAACACTTTAATAGCGAAGTTGTGAAGATGCTTTGCTCTGCCCTGAACATTGACCAGAGACTGCATTGTAGCTATAGACCAGAGGCTTCTGGCATAGTAGAGCAAATCAATGGGACCTTGAAAGCTCGAATGGCAAAAGTGTGCTCATCCACGTCCCTGAAGTGGCCCGATGCCTTGCCATTGGTACTAATGAGCATGCGTAGTACCCCAGACAGAAGGACAGGGCTCTCGCCCCATGAAGTGCTGATGGGGAGGGCTATGAGACTGCCATCTATTCCTACAACTGCCTTGATGAATATCACAGATGATGTGATTCTTGACTATTGCAGAGGACTTTCTGATGTCATGCGTTCTGTGTCTCTTCAGGTGCAGGCTGCTGAAATTCCGGCTTCTAGCGACCTTTGTCACGACCTGTGCCCTGGTGACTGGGTCCTGGTGCGGAAGCACGTCAGGAAGAGCTGCCTGGACGTACATTGGAGAGGACCTTTCCAAGTGATCCTAGTCACTACTACTGCTGTGAAGTGCGGTGGATTGCCAAATTGGGTCCATGCTTCTCACACCTGACGAGTCCCAGCACCCAAGGAGAGGACAGCTCCTCTCGTAGATGAAAATAATAACGAAGAAGAGGATTCATCAGAGGGAGCAAGTCAAGCTGTGGGGGTGCCTGTAGAACTTGGGGACTCCCCTGATCAAGCAGGAAACGGCCAAGACGAAAGTGACACGGAATCTGCCTCAGAAGGAGGAAGTGGCGGAGAAGGCGATCTGAGCGCAGAAGAGGTCGACAGTGGAGACGAACAGGGTGTGCGAACGAGAACAAGAAGGGCAAGAAGCGCAGGGGATCATTGGCCCGAGAGGCGGAGGCGAATGAATGTGAGATTGGCTTCCGAAACGGATCTTGCCCCTGTGTCCGAAGAATCAGATCCGGAAGAGGGTGAACGAGGAGCTGAGCAAGGAGGTCCGAGAAGGTCAAGGAGGTTGAGAGTACCTTGCCAAAGATACGCCACTCCAGAGTGGACCTACCCTTTGACAAATGCCAGGAGTACTGCTGTCCGGGAGGGTGAGGTCAGTAGCAGTGACCAGTACGATCCCAAATGTTAAGCTGGAAGTGATACTGTTGGTTCCTGGACTTGAAATCGAAGGTAAACTGACACTCACCATTCCCAATCCCCCTCTCCTAAGCAAGATACGTGATTTACTACTGGATAGACTGATTTTTCCTACTTTTGTACCCGACATGCCAGCATATGATGAAGTCGTGCTCCGCATGGAACTTTTAGATTATGTGTTGCAAGCAATCGGATCAAGTATAATCATAGACTATTGAGAACTTTGAACTTTGAATTTGCTTTGAAAAACTTTTGAAAAGACTTTGTGAATAACTGTTGAACTTAACCTAGAGCCGAGTGGAAGAAGAACAAATTTAGGGACTTTCCATAGAGGATGGAGAAGGGTTAAGGTTGTCTGTCGTTGAAACAAAAGAAGAACTGAAACGGGATTTTCCGCTTTTCAAGGTGGTTCGAGAGACTCAAATAGCACAGAAAGAGCCTTTTGGGTGCTTTCCGAGAATGAACTACTTTGTACTGAGACCATGGCGTCTGGAAACCCGAATCGTAGAGCCAAATGCATAGTAGGCACTCTTTTAGGAGGAGTGATATTCCTTATAGCTATAGTAGTTCTAGTTTCTTATTTTGCAGCACACGAACAGGTAGAGAAGGCTGTGGGGATATCGACACCTACCACTCCCAGCCAGAAGGAAGAGAGAGAGCGAAGAGAGAAAGCCATACTGGCTGCAGAAAGCCATAGGCTACACACTGATCTGTCTAAAGGAAATTTTGGGCAGAATGCTTATGCAAAGCTGTTGCATGAATACATTGAGGCGATGGATGCGAAGGACTGTTATGTGTGCATGCAATTACCAGCTTCAGTAGATGAGGGTATTAGATACCATCACCTTCCATTGACATATGGAATATCCTGTAATTTGCTGATTAGTATCCTATATGGACAAAATCACTTTGAATATTTCTTTTCGAATTATGATGCTGTGTTGCCAGAAGTCCCGAATTACAAGCATTTGAACAAGTGGGACTATTATAAGTCGGAGGACAGACTTGGGTATTTTTTCATTCCCACTAGAGAGCTAGACACCCCGTATGCACATCGACACAACTTGACATGTTTGTTATCTGATACAGAAAAGAAGTTTATTGAACAGGTAGAAGATAGGTACACGAAACAGAAAAAGTTGCGAGATTCAGGGCAAGGAAAGGTAGATTGGACCAAAGAAGAGAAGCAGCATAAGTCAAGAGGGAGTTATGGACCAATAGCTCTAGATGAAATACAGAAAGGGAAGCTGTGTCTGCACAGACCACAGACGTATTATGAAATTGTGTATGTGGGTCAGACTACGTGTGACCACACCTTCACCTTAGAATACTATACAAAGGACTTCTTGAAGAGTGTGGTTCAGGTGATTCCTACTGTGTATTTTGTCTGCGGAAGGAATGCGTATGTGAGATTGCCAGAGAAGTGGTATGGAACTTGTTACCTAGCAATCATCTTTCCCAAGATTTATCATACGGAAGATTTTGCACTCTTAGAGGGAGGGTCTCAAAGGAGGGTTAAGCGAGGGGAAAGTGCTGGAGCAATTGTGGGAGATGTGTTTGGAGCAGCGATACCTATGTTGGGTGTCATTTTGAATGACATAAAGATACGGCGGCTGGCAACTGTTGTGGATGAATTGTCAATGAATACTGCCAAGACATTGGTGTTGGTTGAGGGTGAGATGTTGTCGATCAGGACAATGGTTTTACAGAACCGTCTTGCTCTTGACATCATACTAGCAAAGGAGGGCGGGGTCTGTAAACGTTTGAAGGTCCAAGAATGTTGCACTTATATACCAGACAACTCTAAAGATCTGGAGAAATATATAAGCAACATTACTGCAATCCATTATGAAATAGAGGACTTGACGCAAGAGAATGCGTGGGAGACGGTTGGCAAGGGATTTGGGAAGGTTGGAAGCTGGTTTGCCAACTTGGGAAAGAGTTTTCTTGGATTTGTACTGAAGCCCCTTATCATAGCAGTGGCATGTGTGATTGGATTGTGGGGTTTGGTAAGATTGTACAAGTGGTACAGGTCCAATAGGTTGGCGAGATCAATGAGAGCGCAAGAGATGCGAATGGAAAGGCTGCAGGATAGTCAATATCGCAGCCTGAGAGCGTTGGAATCGTTCAAACGAGGGAAAATGGCCACAAGCTCAGTTTAATTGGTTCTTACCCTAAGGCAGATGTGTGGGTGGTGATGACACGGGTCATCAAAGGGGGGAACTGAGAGAGCGCCATTTACAGTGAAGTTTGTAGGGGTGCAGCATATGTACAAGTAGTTAGCACCCGCATATATAGAGGACTTTTAATCATGTTTAGACGCAATGTATGACAAGTACTCAAGTAAATTGGTATCAGAGAATGTGCAGAGCCAACGTTGCAAGGTGCAAATTCATATTTGCTGCAACATAGAGCTGCTTTGAAATGAAATTGTTTACTATTGAGAAGAGTGTTTAATTGATTTACTAATGTGCCTTCAGATTGATTTACTGAAATGTGATCATGCTTTATGTACTCAATAATTAGTCAAATATAGAGAAAATGTATTTGTCGTTAAGGTTGAAGGCCTAGAGAACACAGAGAATTGTTCATGTAAACGTGAGGCCTAAAACTCTAGCAGAGGCCTAGTTCATGGAAAAGGCGCAGGCCTGTATGAAAATGTTTTGCTTAAACATATAAACGATAGAAATGCTTATGAAAGAGGCTTTAGAAAATGTGGCAACATTATTAGAATGTGAGCCTATTTGCGTATATTCTTTTGCAGGTGCATCACCCAGTAGATTGTAGAGTAGAAGGGCCCATTGTGTATGAGAGTTAGAAATGCTAGACCCAGACATGGAGGAGTAGACCAGGAATTTGAAGATACAACTGGAAGCGACAGAGAGTCTGAGACCCAAGGACGTTTAACGGACAAGGATGGAAGGAGGCCAAAAGGGAAAACTTTATGTAATCGACACCTTGGAGAGGGCGTACCTGAAGGCGTGTCATTCACATTTTGGGGTTTCGTATTAGGGACAGCACCCCGAGGGTGGAGGCAGTGCAGATGGGCTGAGGAGCTAGAGAGAGTGGTAGGATGGTCAAAGAGCTTAGCTATGACTGAGGTTTCTCTAGTTTTGGAGGGAAGTGAGTGAACTTCTTTGAAGTCACCACTGCTGACACCTTTTGGTTAGGTTGGGCTATTGTTGAGTAGGGATGTCATTTAGAGTAGAGATGGGACAGATTAACCAGCATTTATGTCCTTTATTCCGATGAGTACGAGAACCCAGGTTATAGCTATTCTGTTCAGTCTGATGGTTCTGGAATTAATCTTGGTGTTGTTCATCAGTCGCCTGAGACTTTTCCGTAGGATTATGTTTGTATTAGTGCCTGTTTACCTTTTGAACCTCTTGCTGAGGTGTTTTTACCTGCAGTTATTTTTGGTTATGTAATAAACCTTTCAAACTTAGTTTGGTCAGTGGTTCTTGGGGGAAGCAATTGGGATTTCTAAATTGTTTATTCTCTTATGACAGATTGCCTAATTCACTCTATGGCAGGTAAAAAGGTCTAGTCGACCTGTGACGCGATTCTGGAGAATGACAAGCAGACTCTAGAGGTAAAATCCCGCCTTTCCACTATCACCATCTTGGAGGTCCGGTATACTACCAGCTCCTGTATCGGGTTTCTCTCCAGCGGGGGTCGAGAAGGTAAAAGTGTCCCCCTGCTCCAATAACAAACTCTGAGGAGATTTTTCGGCCGCATCTTTATTAGTCCCCTTATACCCCTCAGCCCAACCGGGTTCATGGCATGGTGTTATTGATACCTCAGGTAGCGTCATTAGCACTGGTCCTCTTTTGGCTCCTTCATCTATCCTGGCTTCATCCACCCCTCCGAGATCTTTTTTGCCCCCGCATCTGTCTTTCTCCAGGACCGGCATGGCAATATCAGCAGGAAAAGTTTGTAAGGCTAATGGGATATTTGGAGGAGGAGGAGGAGGATTTTTAATCACCGCTGTTTTCCCAGCAAACATCCCCGGGATGGTTATAGCCTTACCCCGTCCAGTGCCTTCCAATGCTACCACCGTAATCTCCGGTTTCCCAAGATCTTTTATCCTAGTGTCGTCATTCATGCCGAGTGAGAGTTTCTCTCAGGGTTTCCCTTTGACCAACCCCGTTTTTTTAGCACTCACCGCCATTGCCCTTAGTGCATGTTTCTCCAGTTTATCCTGCTTCCCCGCTTTCTCAGGTTTTTCCGCTGCAGATGGCAGTTTCTTCGTCGATTCCCCCACAGCTTTGATGTTAACCGGCGGAGCATTCCCGTTCTTACGGGGGGCATTCAGTTTTGCTTTCCACCAGGCGCGGCAGGCTCGCAGTGTGCTCTCTCCGCTCTCGATAGCCACACCCACCAGGCCCCCAGGTGTGCTCGGCTCCGGAGGGCGGGTGCAACGAGCCACGCAGACCGCAGCCACAGCCTCTGTACCTCCCGGTCTGCATACATAAATCCTCGTCCACCGAAGGACACTCCTCGACGACTTCCTCGAACTCCTGATTCACCGTCAGAAATAACTGATCCTTCTCAGCGGAAAGCTTTCTCCTTCTCGATCCAGAACCTATTCAATGTTACCGAGCCAGATAGGAAGTAACGCTCACTCGGTTCAAGCGGCCGCCATCTTGCCTCTACATCGATAGGTTTCGATGAAACATCCACCCTTAGCCCATTGTCACAACCACTTGCACTCCATGTTGATAAGTTTACTGCTCCATGTCAATTTTTGCTTTCTCCAAATACACCAGACAACATTGTGGGTCTTGACATGCTCAAATATTTCAGGGCCATGAAACGATGTTCTCCGGAAGGAGTACGGGTTATTTTAAATGACAACCACCCCATGATTGAGAGATCTTGTATTGTTAAAGAGGACATTGCCCTAGCTTCACTCCCTAGTACTTTGTGGGCTACTTCAGACACCGATGTAGGACAAATGATTATTCCACAAGTACATATTAGTGTCAAGGAGGGTGCTATACTGCCGAGATTGCCTCAGTATAACATTTCTTGAGAAGGAGAAGAAGCACTTACACGTATTATACAAGATTTGATTAAGGTGGGAGTGGTGGAAGAAGTTCCTTATAATGTCTGCAATAGTCCGATTCTTCCCATTTTGAAAAAAGATACTGACACTAAGATTCATAGATTTATCATTGATTTGAGAGAAGTCAAAAAGATTGTAGTACCAATAACAACATTGCTTACCCTGGTCCCTCCAACAGCAACTACATTTTCAGTAGTGGATTTGAAGAACGCTTTCTTCTCGATTCCTATTCATCTTGATAGCAGATATTTGTTTGGTTTCACTTTGAATAACAGATCATACAGATTTTGTGGAATTCCTCAAGGGTACACTGAGAGTCCGAGTATTTATAGTCAAGCCTTAAAAAGACAACTCGATTCCTTTATTTTGCCTGAAGGAGTGGCTCTCATACAATATGTCGATGACATTTTGTCGGCAGCTGATACACCTGAGCAGTGTGAAAAATGTACTTTGTCCTTACTTTCTTTTCTTGTGACACATCACCATAAAGTATCACTGAAGAAATTGCAATATTGTAGACCGAAGGTGACCTATTTAGGACACGTTATGCCTAAGGAGGGCCGTGCACTGACATCAGATCACATTCAAGCAATTCTAGACACTCCAGTACCTTCCACACAGAAAGATGTCCGTGCATTTATTGGTTTAACTTCATTTTGTAGGCAATGGATATTGGGTTTTTCACACATTGTTAAACCATTGCTAGCACTTTTGACTAAGAACACTCCGATTCCTCTTCCTTGGACAGATGAATGTCAAAATGCCTTTCGCCAGTTGAAACAAGCTCTTTGCTCTGCACCAGTGTTAGGCACACCAGATTATACGAAGGCCTTTGCACTCTATGTACACGAGAAAGATGGATGTGCATTGTCAGTTTTAGTACAGACACACGGTGACAAGCAGCATCCCTGTGCATATTTTTCTGCAGTTCTTGATCCTTTTGCTTGTGCGTTGCCTGGATGTTTTTGTTCAGTTGCAGCAACAGCTGTGCCCATACTTCAGAGTGAAGGGATAGTTTTGTCACACAAACTGTTGGTGCTAGTACCCTATGCAGTAGATGCCCTTTTAAATCAGACTAAAACTCAGCATTTAACTAATGCTCGCTTGACAGGATACGTATTGACACTGTTAGCACCTCATATTACATTGAAGAGGTGTGCTACACTAAACCCAGCCACTTTGTTGCCATATCCTGCGACTCAGTGTCAATCAAAGGAGCCTCAGGATTGTACATTCCTTACTGAGGAACAGACAAAGGGTCTCATTGATTTGCAAGATACGCACCTTCCAGATGTTGATGGGGAGCTGTGGGTTGATGGGTCCTGTTTAAAGTTACCGGATGGCACAACCTCAGCTGCATATGCAATCACACTTGAAACAGTAGTGGAAACAGCTCGCATACCACAGAAGTCGGCTAAAGCAGCTGAACTAATATCCTTGACACGAGCATGTGAGCTTAGTACTGACTTATGTGTGAACATTTACATGGATAGCCGCTATGCTTTTGGAGTGGTTCATGATTTTGGCCTACTCTGGAAGGAAAGAGGCTTTCTTACATCCCACGGGATGCAGATAATGCACGGAGAATTAGTACATAATCTCTTGACTGCACTTACATATCCGAAGAAAGTTGCCATTATGAAGTGTAGTCCACACAAGAAGATCACTGACAAAATAGGAAAAGGAAATGCCTTTGCAGATCGTGTAGCTTGTGAAACTGCAATACAGCGAAGCACTACACCTATGTACGTAGTAAAATCACAAGCTGAGCATTGGCATGATGATAGAGAGGAAGTATTGGTTATACAGAGATCTGCCTCTGTGGAAGAACTTGAGCAGTGGTCCAAAGAAGGAATGTTAGACGATGAGGGTTGTTGGCGTAACAAAGAAATGAATACATGGAAATTGCCTGCAGCCTATTTACAACCTATGGTTCAAATGGCAGAAGTGGAGAAGTGTGGCTCAATGGTTAGAGCGGCAGACCCTGATGCAGAGGTCTAGTCCGGGACCAGGGTTCAATTCCCCGCCTCAGTGGGTCTTGGGCTCAAAAATTCCACTGACCTGATAATTCTCGCCTCTGTGCCTATTCCAATCATGGAGTCCCACTCTGCAACTCTGGGCAATAGCTTGCTTAATCTCCACAACGGCCCCCACAACGCTAAGGATGCCTGGCCTCCACCTTGGGGGTGCCCAGGAGTGGACACCTCACAGGAAAAGCCAGGATGGGTTCCACAACGGTATTCGTACAAGCGCCTTGAGATCCTTACGGGTGAGTAGTGAGCTATACAACTATCAATTTACATTTACACATGGGCTGGCACGTGTTGGAGCTCTAGCAATAACTAAATTGCTTACACAAGTCTGGGAGCATCCTGAAATTGCCAGCACAGATAAAAGAGTGGTACAGTCCTGTTTGATCTTTTGGCAGTACAATCCTGGAATAGGGACACGAACTCCTACAGGAGGGTTTGCTACACCTACCGCACCTTTTGAAGTTTTGCAGATGGATTACATCCATCTTGAACGCTGTAATAATCTAAAATATGTCCTAGTGGTGGTGTGTGCCTTCATTAAATGGATAGAGGCATATCCTAAAAAGGATAATACTGCTCTTACCACAGCAAAGGTGCTTCTGAAGGATTTTTTTCCTAGGTATGGTGTTTGTAAAATTTTGTGGAGTGACATCGGACCTCATTTTATTGGGCAAGTTGTTGAGTATGTCCTGAAAGGGTTAGGGATCAAACAGAAATTCCATACAGTCTTCCACCCACAATCAGCAGGATTGGTGGAAAGGTATAATGCTACCTTAATATTGAAGCTGGCGAAAATATTGGCTTCCACGTCCCTAAAGTGGCCAGATGCACTGCCTTTGGCACTGTTATCCATAAGATCAGTACCACACTCACGATCAGGTCTTACACCGTATGAGGTAGTATTTGGAAGACCGATGAACATTTGGGGAGTTCCTAAGCCACGCCCCATACATGATATACCTTGTGTTCTGTTGAATGATTATTTGGCACATTTAACTGACAGTTTGACATCTATTCATCAACAGGTTCGAGAAGCTCTTCCTGACAGATCTACAGGTGAGCCCATGACCTCCGTCCCGGTGATCACGTGATGATAAAAGCATTCGATAGATCGAACAGCTTGGAGCCGAGGTGGCGAGGTCCGGAGCAGGTGCTATTGGCTACAAGGAAAGCGGTTCGAGTGACGAACAGAAAGAACTGGCTCCATACCACGCACTGCAAGCGTGTATCGCCCGCCTTGGTAGAACCTGCTGTGCTGACCTACCATCGAGAAATTCTAGAGACGGAGAAGGGTCAAGCTATCTCATCTGACGAGTCTACTGAAGTCTTCCCGGACCACACGATTCCTGGAACATCACGATACAATTTGAGACCGAAAAAAGAATCTGCAGTTTTGAACGAGACTGGTTGAGCTACCGCCCTGGGTTTGTGAAACGGAGAGCCAATTAGGCAAGGGGGTGGGATCAGCCCTGCATTAGTGTAGTGACACCCGTCTTGGCTCGTGGTGAAGAAATCAACGGCTACCCAAGGGAGAAGAGCTCCAGCGATTGTTTTCAACAGGTTCTTAGAAAGATCCAGCATCGCTGTCATTGAAATGAATAATAGGAAAATGATTTGTGCTGTAGGGTTTGTTGTTGCCCTGGTGGTTTTGGCAATAACCACTTGGTTCATTGAGAAAGCAGTTCCTGCTCGACAGCTTTTTGTTGCAACTACTCCAGCTCCACTGGAACTTTACTATTACACTCTTCCTTATCATGAGCAGAAACATCGACAGTCCTATCTGAATAACACATTCATTCAGATGTTGCATCATACCCATAATGCTACAAATACTACCAATTGTTAGGTATGTGGGATGATACCTGCACACCAGAAGAAAGGAGGAACACCTTTTATTCCTCTACCTTTTTCCCATAATGGTTCATGTCAAGCTTGGAATGCCCTTTTGTTTGCTTATGGAAAGCCTTCAGTAGGTGGAATCATTTTTCAATTAAATAAAGAATGTTACCAAGATGAAAATGGTTATCCTCAAGCTAAAGGGACTAAATGGGAATGGGATGAATACCGACTGGACAATATTTCAACACCATATGTCTTCACAAATGTGAGGAATATGAAGAACATTGGAACCTTTGTGATTTCTGTAACAAGAGCAAAAGCAGATTTATGTATTGGCAGTGCTGGGAGAATTCCCGTAGGACGAAGTGAATGTATAACTACGCTGAACATTGAGGGTGTTAATAATAGTAGTTTTATATCATCGCACAACACCTACTTTGTGTGTGGTAATAAAGGATATTATCAATTACCTGTTGGATGGTCAGGGGTATGCTACATATCATTTTTGTTACCACCTGTGTTTTTAGCACCTGCATCGTATCATCTTGACCTGAAACTGTACAATGATATTTCTAAGAATAGATATAAACGGAAAAGTATTGACGAGATTGACCAGACAGACACCGCTCTGCAACAATATGTCAATTTCAATTTGGGTTTGTTTTTCCTTGTGGGTGCTGCATTGAATAGCAGAAAAATCAGACGATTGACTCGTGTAGTGGAAGCTGTCACCAATCAGATAGCTATGGCACTTGGGAACATTACAGAAGAACTGCAAATTGCAAGAATTGTAGCACTCGAAAATAGGATGGTGCTCGACGTGATTTTGGCTGATCGAGGTGGTGCATGCCGCATCATCGGTAGCAGTTGCTGCGTCTTTATACCTGAACACTCACCTTCAGTTTATGAAGCAATCTCTAAGCTGCATAAGATTGCTTCAGACATTCACCCAGAGACTGGTCCATGGACATTTTCAAATTGGATATGGACACTTTTTGTTACTTGGGGCTGGAAGCTACTGACTATTCTATGTATACTACTGGTGATACTATTTACATGCTGTACTTGTATACAATGTGGTCCCATGATTTGCTCCATGTGCATCACTGCTTGTACACCTGCCAAAAGAAATATTACAAAAGAACAACAAATGCTAAATAGTGAAGTTACTGAGATGATGAACATCAATGTACAGGATGCAGATCCAGATTACCCTAGACAGACGAATGTCTTCAGCAAATGCTGAAAGGGTCATCTGTCATAATTTAGCAATGATTAGGTTAAGCATTGGCAGAAGACATCTTGTATTTAGAGACTATCTTGTCCGTTTACGGAATCCATTTGGTATTTCTGTCGGCCATTTTGTTTGCCATAAGCTCTGTCCTACCTTCCTGTTAACTGCTCTTAAAATCTGCCTAGAGACAAGATATATTTATCCTCTTCTGCTTTGCACATGCTCAGTTTAGCATACAGCTGTCTCCAATTTGTAACTGTCAAGATGTGTCCACCAGAATTAACTAACTGTCAGCCCTTCTCACTTGTTGCTAGCACACTCTCTGTATGACCTTATATGTATTTGAAACCAACACTCTGTGCCTTGTACCGCCTTCATTTCAGCCACTGTGTGGGTGTAAAAGGACCAAGCTCCTTCCAGTCAGGGTGCTACCTCATACTATACCGAAGGGTGTTGTGTGAATGTAGTTCAACCTCATGAGGTTTAATAAACCCTTTCTTTTCTATTCCAGTTTCTGTGCCAACTTCTTATTATGGGTCTAAGGACTCTATGCAGAGAAGGGTGAATCCCTTGCACTAGTAGGCCTGGCTGGGGCCTGCTACCACAGTGCCACTCCCACCACCCCTGCCCACATGAGCCTGGCCTGCTGTTGTGGGCACATCGGGTCGACGGGACCCCTGAGGGATGGCAGTGGTGGTGTTGTCTGCCTCCTCCTGGGTGCCCGGAGATGCTTGTCCCTCATTGTCAGACTGGCTCAGTTGTGGAGTGTGGTCAGGCTCCCTCCGAGCTGTCTGCTGGGATGTGTCAGGAATGAGTGTGGTGGTTGGCACAGATGTGCCTGGTCCAGCTGCTACACGGGTTTGGGCTCCAGAAGTGCCAGGTGGGCTGTGGACATCCATGGAGTGGTGAGAGGCGTCGCTGTCGGTGGGATCAGGGTCCTACAGAGCCTGGGACTGTGATCCATCTCCCCCCTGTTTGGGGGTAGATTCCGCATGTTGCCCTGTGGGTTTGAGAGACAGACAATGTTAATGCCATTTCATGCAACATCCAAATTTCATATACATTGTCGTTGGCAATGTTCCACCTGCTTTGGATTGTTCTCAATGTTCACTTGTGGATGGGTATGTTGTGGTGTCAGATTGATATGTGCTCAGGAGTCATTGACATGTGAGGGACTGTTTACAATGACTGGCACAGCCATGCATGTCAGCAGGGATTTGCCAGTCATTGTGTCATGTTCCACAGCGCCAATTGATCACGGGCAGCCAAAAAGAACAATGACTACAGTTCCCGGCATGCCTCGCATACGTCGCGTAACAACGCGAGTTGCGCGCGCATGCCAGGAAATAAAGGAGTGCAGCCGACGGCGGTGAAACGCCGATAATTCCGTTTTGCGGGGGCGTTTCTGGAGTTCAGGATTGTAAGCGGTAGGATTCGACTTGCTGTTCCAAGTCCGACGAGACCGTGAGTAGACTGGTATCTGGCGGTGTGAGGCGTTGGTCACATTCGATCCCAACAGCACACCAGCCAGCGTTATTTATAGCGGAATCTCCACTCGGCTGAATGTTTCACGAAGGTTCCTAGACCTTTGCCTTTGTTCATAGACGGTGTTTGGCATTGCGTGAGGTCTGTGGAACAGAGACCTTTTGTTGGTGCAGTGCCAAGCACGATATCACGTTGTATATTCATTATTGTATATATCTGTATATAACTTTTTCAGTTGCGATGGGACTCACTTGAAGCTCCTCACTGAGCCTCGCTATTCAAACCTATGAAAGAGTAAGCCCACAGAACATTCAGGTGTGAGAGCATACTTTTGAGAAACTGTAACGTAGTGTGAATTCAACACTGTGTTCAATCACCTAAGGAGCATTCTCTCTGTTCTTCTCTGGGAGGATCCCGAGGAGAACAAGGTTCATTATTCTTTCATTATCTCATTTCTACAGGAGACAGGAGGGGTATTGGAGAAAGGGAATTGTGGATTACCCATAAAATAGGAAATGATGCTCTATTTATGGTATGTGTATGGCACCTTTTGATATACCACTAAAACAACCGTTCACATTTACCAGAAGGCATTGAATGGTGTTTGTTTTGTCTTTACAGCTGGGTACAGTTCCTCATACCTCCTCCAACCTCTGTCTCCATTTGGATTTGATCTTTGTGTATTTTCCTTTACAGGTATTGCTTAGCCACAGTGGGGTGTTTTGGTTAAGGGACAGTTATTGTGGAAAACAACTGCTTAGATTGGGGGAGATAGGGTGTTCTAAACTCTTGTTCTTTGTTGTTACAGATCTCCCTCCCTGCTGTCCCCTTCCTTTCCCGCGCCCCGCTGTACTATCTCGGTTGTTCGTTTCAATGTATATTGGACTCTGAGGTAGTTCGGTAGGGACGGGTATTGGACTCTCAACACAGCCCCGAGGAAGTCTGAAGCCGAGCCTGATAGAATTATCGGCCCAAGGATTTTGCCTCTTCTTGGCTGTGTTGAGCGTCGCCATGACTACCTTAGAGGATGTCCTGGCTGCTTTGGCCTTAGTACAGGTGGAGCTGGCAGCTTCCAATAGAGAGGTAGCTGCCTCGAGGGCGGAGAATGCGCAATTACGAGCCAGGGTGGATAGATTGCCCATAACTACAGCCACTACAGGGGCCACAAGTGGCTCTTCCCCTACCACTTCCGTGGTGGTGGAGATGCCGGCACAAATCCCTCTAGCCCCACCTGAACGTTTCTATGGGGACAATAAAAAGGTTCAGGTGTTTATGACACAAGTTCAGTTGCACTTTATGTGCAAACCCAAGATGTTTTCCACACATCAAGCGAGGGTAGCTTTCCTTATTTCGTATTTAGGGGGGGAGCTGCAAAGTGGGCTGTTCCGATAGTCAGAAGGGACGACCCCCTCTTATATCACTGGTACAATTTCAGGGAAGAATTTGAAAAAACATTCGATAGGAGAGCAGAGACCTTCACAGGGGACAGAGAGTTGTTGAAGCTGAAACAGGGAGAGGCCGATCTTGTTACCTATCTCAACAATTTCAAAAGACTTGTGGCCGAAACTGATTGGCCGGAAGCCAAGAGAACAGCCTTGTTCTATCAAGGCCTTAGCGAAGAAATGAAGGAC
Organism: Lissotriton helveticus; assembly: GCF_964261635.1. Taxonomy (NCBI): domain Eukaryota; kingdom Metazoa; phylum Chordata; class Amphibia; order Caudata; family Salamandridae; genus Lissotriton; species Lissotriton helveticus. The sequence continues at coordinate 1,299,309,008 of NC_136067.1, read as the reverse complement.
GTGTTGGCGCAGATAGACCCTCAGCCCCGTACGTGCTCTGCCTTAATAGAACTAGCCTTATGCTTGGACCATCGCATGAAGGAAAGGAAAGGAGAACATAAGAAGAAGGAATGAACAGTGATGCCTTATGAACAAGCCAGTAGCGGGGACAAACCGGCTACCTCCTCTGAAGCGATGGAAATAGGGGCGGTGCGAGCCTCGTTAACCACCAGCGAAAGAGAACATAGGCGCAAACAAGGATTGTGTCTCTATCGCGGGAAGAAAGGCCATTTCCTGCGTGAATGCCCGGTGAAACCTAAAAGTAACAGGTTTCGGGGAGGACAAAGTCTAGCAGGAGTAGCAGAAAAAGAGTCGGAAAACTCCACAGCTTGATGGTGGATGAAGGGAAACCCTCAAGCACACATATCATCCCTTCACTCACTCCGAAGCTAGAAGACGAGCGGAATCATCTTTTTTTTAACATGACCATGGTGATTGAGGACGTGAAACAAGACGTACATGTGATGGTCGACTCTGGGGCTACTGGATGTTTTATGGATTTTACTGAGGCTCGCCGATTGGGAATAAGGCTCATCCCCAAAGAAAGACCCGAAACAGTCTACGCCGTAGATGGAAATGAACTGCATGCAGGTCCCATAATATACCATACGAGGGAGTACGAAGTAGTTTATGATAATTCCCACCATGAAAAGCTGGTATTCAACATCATAGAAGCCCCGCAGTATGGGATCATACTGGGTCTCCCATGGTTACAAAAACACGACCCAGATATTCGATGGACCGCTAAAACAATCCAGTTTCGCTCACAGTATTGCGTTGAACACTGTTTCTCGACATCCTGGAGCCCGAGAACCACATTAGCGTCTATGCAGACGATAGCCACAGCAGCGGAAAAAGACGTGTCCCTGCCTTCCTGTTACGCAGAGTTTGGGACGGTCTTCAGCGATAAAGAGGCTGAAGTACTTCCACCCCACCGGGCATATGACTGTCGCATCGACCTCCTCCCAGGCTCTGAAATCCCCAACGGGAGAATTTATGCTCTTACTCTACCTGAAACGGATACATTGAGAGACTATTTAGATAAATATCTGGCTCTAGGATTCATTAGACCATCTAGATCCCCTGCAGCATCTCCTTTATTTTTTATACCCAAAGCAAATGGTGAAAAAAGGTGCTGCATTGACTACAGAGCATTAAACGCCATCACCGTAAAGAATCAATACCCACTGCCCTTGATCCCAGTGTTACTGGAACAAGTCCGGGCAGCGCGCATCTATACGAAATTGGATCTGCGTGGGGCATATCACCTTGTTCGCATTAGACGGGGTGATGAGTGGAAAACGGCCTTAAAGACGCGGTACGGACTCTATGAGTATTTGGTGATGCCCTTTGGGCTCTGCAATGCCCCGGCCGCTTTTCAGTTCTTTCTAAATGAAGTGCTTCGCGAATATCTGGATTGTCATGTAGTTGTCTATATTGACGATATTCTCATCTATTCGGATTCGACTGAGGAGCACGTAACACATGTGAAAACCGTGTTGCAAGCTCTACGGAAGCATCATCTCTTCTGTAAAATCACCAAATGTGAATTTCACGTAACAACAGTGGAGTTTCTGGGTGTAATGCTGACCCCATCAGGACAGGTGATGGCAGAGAGAAAAGTACAGGCCATTGTGGGATGGCCAACTCCTAAGAACGTCAAAGACATTCAGAGCCTGTTGGGGTTTGCCAACTTCTACAGGAGATTCATAGCTGGTTTCTCCGGAATGGTGTCACCACTCACGAGGCTAACGAAAAAGAACGTACCGTTCGTGTGGGATGAGGAAGCGCAACTCCCTTTTGATGAATTAAAGACAGCATTCTCCTCAGCACCGGTATTAACGCATGCCAATCCTGATATCCCATTCATAGTCGAGGCAGATGCCTCTGAAATTGCTCTGGGAGCTGTGTTGTCCCAAAAGGAGGAATCTACAGGCACTCTTCATCCAATAGCCTACATGTCTCGGAAACTCAGTCCTGCGGAAATAAACTATACGATCGCAGAAAAGGAACTGATAGCCATTAGAGACGCTTTCATGGAATGGCGTCACTGGCTGATGGGGGCTAAACACCTGATCATGGTTTATACCGATCATCGAAACCTGCAGTTTCTAAGGGCCGCAAGACATCTGTCCCCTAGACAGCTCCGGTGGATGATGTTCTTCGAGGAGTTCCGCTTCGTGGTTATGTTCCGGCCTGGTACCAGCAACAGGAAAGCAGATGCACTAACGAGAAGAGAAAATCTCCTGATCCCTTCGGAGAAACCCATTTGGTCGATCATCGAGCCGGGAAAGGTCATAGGAGTAACACACACTAACGACTTTCTGTCTGGAATCAGGAGAGGAGTACAAACCTGTGTGTGGCGCACATGGCTTAGACACCATCCAGAATGGAAAATAAAACAAGGCGTTCCGATGAGAGGAAAGCAAGTCCTAGTACCCACGAATGTTTTGCGTAAAACTGTATTCTCCTGGTGCCACGAGGTTCCTTGTGCCGGTCACATGGGATTCATCAAAACGTTGGAGAAAACCCAGAGACAATTCTGGTGGCCTTCCATCAGACCTGACTTGAGCCGATGGGTGGCGGAATGTGTCACCTGTAATCAAATGAAATCGGACAGACAACGACCACAGGGATTGTTACAACCTCTGCCCACTCCAGAGAACCCGTGGGAGAGGTTCTCAGTCGACTTCATTGTGGGGCTTCCGAAAGACCAAGGCAAAACAGCCATAGTAGTGGTGGTGGACTTTCTGACAAAAATGGGCCACTTCATCGCTTGCGATCAAGTGCCCACTGCGGGCCAATTAGCTCAGCTACTTCTGGTGAACATTGTAAGACTGCATGGTCTTCCCCGGGACATTGTATCTGATCGAGGGGCGCAGTTTACGGCCAGATTTTGGAGAACATGGTGTGCGGCATTGCACATAACCTCATCAGTGTCCACCAGTTTCCATCCGCAGACGGATGGACAGACGGAGAGACTGAACCAATCCTTGAAACAATATCTCCGATGTTACGTACAAGAAAGCAGTGATTCTTGGGTGGATTGGTTGTGGGTGGCAGAGGTGGCCTATAATAGCACCCAACATGCATCCACACAACACACTCCTTTCTATTGCTCCTACGCGCATCACCCCAGATTCACCCCCATGCTGTTACCATCCGATAATGTGAAGCTGCCAGAGGTAAGGGAACGATTGTTGCGGGTACGCAAAGTTCTTTTGAACACGCGCAGGAATCTTGCACGGGCCAAAGCTAGATACAAACACCAAGCCGACAAACACCGGAGACCCAATCCGGTATATCGGAGAGGTGATCTGGTGTGGTTGTCTACCAAAAACATCAAGTTCAAGAAACACAGTGTGTTTCACCCCCGGTTCATAGGCCCTTACCGGGTGGTGGGGCATGTGAATCCGGTGGCTGTGCGTCTGCGTTTGCTGGCGCAGTTGCGCATCCATCCTGTTTTCCATGTTTCGCTCTTAAAACCCTCCAAGTGTCCTATTCGTAGGGCCCCTTTGCCTATCTGGGTGCAACAAGATAGGGAGTATGAGGTAAAGAGCGTCTTGGACTCTAGATGGGTGAGGGGTCGCCTGCAATACCTGCTCTCCTAGAAGGGGTTTGGTCTGGAGGAGGATTCGTGGGAACCGGCGGGGGCCGTTCGGGCTCCCCGGTTAGTGGCCAAATTCCACCGATTGTTTCCTGAGAAGCCGCGGGCGGGAATGGCCCCTTTGTGAAGGGGGATGTACTGTCATGTTCCACAGCGCCAATCGATCACAGGCAGCCAAAAAGAACAATGACTACAGTTCCCGGCATGCCTCGCATACGTCGCGTAACAACGCGAGTTGCGCGCGCATGCCAGGAAATAAAGGAGTGCAGCCGACGGCGGTGAAACGCCGATAATTCCGTTTTGCGGGGGCGTTTCTGGAGTTCAGGATTGTAAGCGGTAGGATTCGACTTGCTGTTCCAAGTCCGACGAGACCGTGAGTAGACTGGTATCTGGCGGTGTGAGGCGTTGGTCACATTCGATCCCAACAGCACACCAGCCAGTGTTATTTATAGCGGAATCTCCACTCGGCTGAGTGTTTCACGAAGGTTCCTAGACCTTTGCCTTTGTTCATAGACGGTGTTTGGCATTGCGTGAGGTCTGTGGAACAGAGACCTTTTGTTGGTGCAGTGCCAAGCACGATATCACGTTGTATATTCATTATTGTATATATCTGTATATAACTTTTTCAGTTGCGATGGGACTCACTTGAAGCTCCTCACTGAGCCTCGCTATTCAAACCTATGAAAGAGTAAGCCCACAGAACATTCAGGTGTGAGAGCATACTTTTGAGAAACTGTAACGTAGTGTGAATTCAACACTGTGTTCAATCACCTAAGGAGCATTCTCTCTGTTCTTCTCTGGGAGGATCCCGAGGAGAACAAGGTTCATTATTCTTTCATTATCTCATTTCTACAGGAGACAGGAGGGGTATTGGAGAAAGGGAATTGTGGATTGCCCATAAAATAGGAAATGATGCTCTATTTATGGTATGTGTATGGCACCTTTAGATATACCACTAAAACAACCGTTCACATTTACCAGAAGGCATTGAATGGTGTTTGTTTTGTCTTTACAGCTGAGTACAGTTCCCCATACCTCCTCCAACCTCTGTCTCCATTTGGATTTGATCTTTGTGTATTTTCCTTTACAGGTATTGCTTAGCCACAGTGGGGTGTTTTGGTTAAGGGACAGTTATTGTAGAAAACAACTGCTTAGATTGGGGGAGATAGGGTGTTCTAAACTCTTGTTCTTTGTTGTTACAGATCTCCCTCCCTGCTGTCCCCTTCCTTTCCCGCGCCCCGCTGTACTATCTCGGTTGTTCGTTTCAATGTATATTGGACTCTGAGGTAGTTCGGTAGGGACGGGTATTGGACTCTCAACACAGCCCAGAGGAAGTCTGAAGCCGAGCCTGATACATTGTGCACCACAGCTATGACAGCATGGATGCAACACATTCACTATGCGGATCACTATGGTGGAAAAAATAGAACGACTGCGTCACGCATATGTGCCATAGAGGTGGAACATTGCTGTGGTTGTGTTGCCCGCACAACGCAGATCCAGCAATGCTCCATGTGGCCCTATCTGCACAATGCACTGGGTTTAGATGCAGCATGCTCATAAAAGTGACACCCACCCACTGCCCACCCCCCTGGACCAGTACACCTACTTGTGGCACAAGGCTTTAGAAGGTGACACATCTCCCAGATGCATCACCTTGTCAATACCCAGCACCAGGGCGCAACTTTTGTGCATCTGCTGCGTCACAAAGGTGAAGCTACAGCATTGTGTAAGAAGCACAAGGTACTTGTCAATCAGCACGGTGCATTTTTTGATTGGATGCGTAATCAAATCTGTATTTGTTTTGTTGGGTGACATGAAAATTGCGACAGTGGGGCACTCTATTGCCTGTCCCAGGAGGCTATGTTTATGTAAGGGGTGTGTGTGACAGGCCGTGCTGGTTGTTGGAGTCTGATATGCACACGCCCATCCCTTGTGGTGTGGCTGTCCCCCCATGGAGCATGCTGCCATGACCGTGGTTGTGAGTTCCTGTGCGAAATATCTGACCTTGTCCTGGTGTTTGTGTTTGCACTGGTCACAGGAGGGCCTTGTGCTACCTACACCAGGGCCCAGTGTCAGCTATCTCATCAGTACTTTCACACTCCCTGTGCATTGAGCATGCTGCATGTGTGTGTACCTGGGCCATATGGGATGAGTGCAATTGAGCATGTGTGTACACAGTATTGGTGATAGAGGTGTGCAAATATTTGGCTTCTTCACCATCCCCCTTGCACCCTCCAACCCTCCCCCTTGCACCCTTCACACCCTCCCCTTGCAGCCTTCTGGCCCTTCCCCTTGGACTCACACCCATACTGTTGGCCTATGCTGGGAGTCCTATCCAACCACCACTCATATGTCTGGACACTGGTGGGAGTCCTATCCACCCACCCCTCATATGTCTGGATACTAGTGAGAGTCCTATCCACCCCCCATACTGTTGGCCTATGCTGGGAGTCCTGTGCACACACCCCTCAGATGTCTGGACACTGGTGGGAGTCCTATCCACCCCCACACTGTTGGCCTATGTTGGAAGTCCTGTGCACACACCCCTCATATGTCTGGACACTGGTGGGAGTCCTATCCACCCACCCCCATACTGTTGGGCTCTTCTGGGAGTCCTATCCACCCACCCCTCTTATGTCTGGACACTGGTCGTAGTCCTATCCACCCCCCCATACTGTTGGCCTATGGTGGGAGTCCTGTGCACATACCCCTCATATGTCTGGACACTGGTGGGAGTCCTATCCACCCCCATACTGTTGGCCTATGCTGGGAGTCCTGTGCACACACCCCTCATATGGCTGGACACTGGTGGAAGTCCTATCCACCCCCCCATACTGTTGGCCTATGCTGGGAGTACTGTGCACAAACCCCTCATATGTCTGGACACTGGTGGGAGTCCTATCCACCCCCATACTGTTGGCTTATGCTGTGAGTCCTATGCACACCCCTCACATGTCTGGACACTGGTGGGAGTACTATCCACCCCCCATACTGTTGGGCTCTTCTGGGAGTCCTATCCACCCACCCCTCATATGTCTGGACACTGGTCGTAGTCCTATTCACCCCCCATACTGTTGGCCTACTCTGGGAGTCCTGTGCACACACCCCTCATATGTCTGGACACTGGTGGGAGTCCCCACATGTTATATGAGTTGTTTGTATACTCACCAGGCTCCATGACTCCTTAAATTCCATGTACTCCCACCGGTGTTAGCAGGGCCATGACCTTCTCCTCCCAGGGAAGGTATTGTACTGGTCTGCGGGGACCACCACCTCCAGTGTGCTGGCTCTGGGCGTAGTCCTCATCCATCTTCCGCTTGACAATCCTCCGCAGATCATACCACCTGGCCTGGCAATCCCTCCTGGTGCGCCTGATGGGTGCAACAGCATTGACCCTATTGACGATCCTCTCCTACAGCCGTGTTTTATCAGCTATGCTGGTCTGTCTGACCAATGCGCCAAACAGCTGTGGCTCAACTCTGATGACTTCATCTGCAAGGATCTCCATCTCCGGGTTTGTGAACTTTGGGTTCTTGTGTGTGGACATGGTGTGGGGTGTCTGTGATTTGGGTGGTGTGACGGTGTGTATGGATGGTGGGGTGTGGGTCTGAATGTTAAGGGGGTGTGTAGGTCGGAATGTGATAGAGGTGTATGTGTGCAGTTGTTGGTGTGTTGTCAGTCTCTGTAGGCAAATGTGTAGGTTGCAAAGGATGATGGGTTGTGTGTGTGTGGGCCCTTTTATTGTTCCTTTTGTGGGTGGGGCTTATTTTGACATTTTGGTGGTTGTGTTATAAGGGGTGGTTCTGACTTAGGCTCTCTGTTTGCCTGTTTTGATGTGGCCTGGACATTCATTTGCAATGGTTTGTACACAGGAGACATGTTTTGTGGTGTTGTGCGAGTCGTTTGCACCCTCCTTGTGCTATTTTTATGGCTTTGCGTGCGCTTCGTTCATGGGGGTTCGAATCGTATTTGCTTTTGTGGCTCGTGCATACATGGCGCTTATACAGGGTTTGTGTGTGCTTTGTTAAGGGGGAGTGCATTTCGTATTTGTTTGTGTGTCTCACTCAGACGGAACGTTTTCCGGGGGTTCCCGTGCGCTTTGTTAATGGGGGAGAGCGTTGCGTATTTGTTTGTGTGGTTTGCTCATACGGGACGTTTTCCGTGGGTTTGCGTGCGCTTTGTTAAGGGGGGGGTACGTTTCGTATTAGTTTGTGCGGCTCGCTCATACGCAATGTTTTCCGTACAAATCACAGTTCATACGCGACTACGTTTACCCAAACAAATTGCGTTCTGGGTATGGGATCCGGATCGTACATGTCGGGTCGTACGGCATATTTACGAATCGCACGGTTCAATTTCCGAAGCCATATCGTACGGATCTTGGCTTGTTTTTCGTACGGTTCGAAAACATTCGGACGTATTTTTGGGAAATGGATCGTACTACGGGTTTGTACGATTCGTAGGGAAACGGCTACGAATACGATTCGTTGGACGTTTTTTTTTCCTGAATCCGAATCGACCCCAAAGTGTTGGTTTCTTCTCTCCACAGGATATTTGTAATCCTAAAAGGTTAACTTTGAAGAAGGGCCTAGGCTATCAATGTATAGTTTTGCAATTCAGATCATAGTCAGTTGCCTTTTACTCTCATTGTTGCTCCCAATACATTAGCTGGGTGTGGTACAGTTTTAACATGTAGGTTCTCACATGCTAGAATTAGAAGGACACTTTGGGTAGTATATATTACTCTACTTTTGTACGCCTCTTCAGACAGACTCCACATCTCCAACAAGGAAAGTAAGTCTTTGTTTGGTGTTGGATGAGTGTATTCAGGAAACTGGCAATCTTTAAATCTAGCCGCATCCTCAAACACTCCGATACAAGGAACGCTTGTTTGATGTACTGCAATGAGGATGCCTATTAGACCTTCGAAACTGTACAAGCATCATCTTGGAATCTTGAAAATGAGGTTTGAAAACAATGTAATTATTGAAGGATGCCAAATGAAACAAATGAACAGACAGCTTCTTGAACTAGATGTATGGAATCTGAGCAGCATTGTAAGGCTCCAACCTTTGATCTACACCTTCAATGTGCTTGTGGTAGTCTAGAATGCACACTTGTTTGCACACTTCTGCTACCTGATCCCAAACAGTCAAAGGTCAATTGCAAATAGTTGTGAGCATGTTGACATCTCTTCTGCCTGAACATTTTGGTATTTGGACAAAATATTGAGTCAAAAATATTGAGTCACACAAATATAAAGTTTTTAATATGGTGATACAGAAATATAACACTGCAGAAGTTTCATTTACAAAAAGATCAACTTTTTAAGGTAAGTGATATTCTCAAAAATATCTGTTGTTAATATCATTCAAAAACTATAGTTTTAAAAAATATCATTTTTTATTCTTATATACTTTAGCTTATATTTTAAATGTACATGTTATACATTGTTTGTATAATTGTTATTAATGTTTTTAAATAAAGTTGCAATTTTTTGCTATATGTAAGTGTAATTTTATTGTTAATTGTAATTTGTAGTGTTATAGTGGTGTTTAGGTTCGTATGGGTTCAGGGTGGGGAGTTAATCATAATTGATCAATAATTAATGTTTAATAATATTAATTATGTGATGGATAATTGTGTAATTAATGTATTTTTATGGTTACATTTTTGAAGTTACCTTTTAGATCTGCCTTGTTGGGTGTTTAGAGGTTCAGGGGGGAAGTTAAGAGGTATATTGTGTAGTTAATATGTTTTTTGAGTTATATTTTAGGTGTGGGTTATTGGGTTTGCATGGGTTAAAGGTGGGAAGTTAAATAAGTATGTGTAATTAATAGTTTTATGAGCTATCAATTGTTTAATTGATAATTATGTATATTTTTTAGTTATTACATTTCTTAAGTTATATTTTAGGTGAGTGTTGTTGGGTGTTTAGGGGTACAGGATGGGAAGGTAATTAAGAAATCATTGATTACTATTTAATTATGAATTATTTAATTGATAATTATGTAGATTGTGAAATGATCATATTTTCTAAGTTACATTTTAGGTGTGGGTTCTTTAGTTTGTAGGGGAATAGGGTTGGAAGGTAATTAAGTAATAATTAATTACAAATTAATTAGTATATTTTATTGAAATATGTATTGTATTGACTATTGTTTACTTTATTTAGTAATTACATTTTTTCTGTTATATATTAGGCATGTTTTGTTGTGTTTGTAGGCAAATAGGGTGGGAAATTATTTAAGTAATAATAAATGAAACATTATTTATTCATTTATAAATATTTGTTTCATGTATTACTTATATGTTAATTGAGTTATGCTTTTTTATTTCCATTACATTTTAATTGTTGGCGGTGATGTTTGTGGGAATATAGTGTGTCATTTTAACTAAATTAATAATATTTCTTTTTAATTGATAGTAAATTGTTATAAATTGTAATCATTACGTAATTTGTTTAATTTTTGGTAAATTTAGACATATTTAACTTTTATATTAAGAATTGTATTTTTTGGTTAATTAATAGAGGTGTTAAAATATTTTATTTGTTTGAAGTGAATTACTCTCTTGCTGCTGATGCACGTGGGGTTGCTAACATCCCCGGTAGCTATACACCATGTGGAATTCCTGAGGTGGTTCAACAGAGAGTGTTCTCAGCCTCTCAAAGAACTTAAGAGGGCACTGAAACAGACCCTACGAAACAGAACCAGAGTGGGGGGCTGCCGTAACAATTATAAAGTGGCCGTTAAGGGACAGAAGTGTTAGCTGCAAAAACAGGCTTGGGACGATTTAGTAGAAGCATGTGAGCAAAAGGACTGTGCTTGATTCTGGAAGGTTATTAAAGGCCCATGCTTTTCAGAATCGGCCAAACCTGAGTTAAGCCACAACATTCCCCCAGATCAATGGAAGGCTCACTTTGTGGCAGTTTATGATCATGGTTATAGTGAATCACCTTCCTAGAGTCTAATTCCCCCCACAGAACTGAACCCATTCTTTTTACCCTCAATGAGGTCAGGTTGGGTATTGAGGGACTGTCACGGAATAAGGCCCCAGGTACCAATGAGATTTCTCCTGATCTCTATTGTAATATCAGGTATGGGCACCATTTCTTGTCAGAGTGGTAAATGCGTCAGTCACCACAGTATTGCCCATATCGTGGTCTACAGCCATCATTGTCCCGATTTTTAAGTAAGGAGAGAGAGACAACCCTCAGTGTCATCGCCCTATATATCTCATTGATGCCACTGTGAAAGTTCTTAGCTGGGTCTTATTGAATAGACTATCCACCTGGTGAGACTCCATTTGTATTATCTAAGATGTGCAATGTGGGTTCCATGCAGTCAAATCCACCACAGATCAGTGCCTCAATCTCTATCTTTTAATTCAAAATATACAATAGCAAAACCTAGAACTCGGTATCTGGGCTTCATGGATCTCACTTTGGCCTGCAACTGGGTGAACGGTATCAGACTTTGGAACCTAATGACTGAACTTGGGGTCGACCCGGCGATAATTAATGTCTTAGTGACATTACATTTTAACATCACCGCTGTGGTCAGATACACCCAGGAAGGGAACATTACTGATCATTTTAAATGTTCAAGTGGAGTTAGACAAGAATGCATATTGGCCTCTTTTTTATTTATGCTATATATTAATGGCCTCCACTCATTCTTAACCGCCATGCAGGCCGATACTCCCAGGATGTGCACCAGACCTGTGTCTGTATTGCTGTACACAGACGATGCAGGACTGCTAGCATGGACGCCAAGGGGTTTCCAGGCCTTATTGGACATGTTTGCATCCTTTATGACTGAGATGGATTTGTCTCCGAACCTAACTAAATCATATGTTATGGAAATTGATAAGCAGGCCAGCAGATATAACACATATAAAGTAGGTACACAAAGTATAGCGAAGGTTCCAGCCTTTTCTTACCTGGGTTTTTCATTCGATGATAAGCTTAATTTTAAAGACTTACAGGAGGGTAAACGTTTGGAAATGAACAGATCTACGGGTGCTATCTCAATGTATGCTCATAGGAGGAGGACATGGTCACCGGGAATAATTTTAAAGTTACACAATTCTTACTGTATCTCTAAGGCCCTTTATGGAAGTGAGGTATGGGGGTACATGGCAGCTAAAAAATTACAAGTTGCCGAAAATGAATACTTTAGGCATATTTTGAAGGCCCCTAAGGGTACCCCATCATACTGAATACATGAAGAATTAGGGGCCAAGCACATCACTGATTTGGTGGCCATTAAACTGCTGTTATGTTGGGTGACAATATGGTCAAATGTGGATGCAGATTTGAATACTCTAGTAATTCGGACTGCCTCTCACTTGACCATGCATTAAAAATACCATGGTTAAGATACATCAAGGATACCCTCACTGCCTTAGGCATAGGCGACATGTTCTATAATTGTGAGAACATGAAGCCACAGGATAAGAATAATGTTAAAGAGTTGTTTTTTAAATATAAGGTAGCCTACAGAGAAGTCAAAGAGCTTAAAAAACCTATGGTCAGAGCACGCACCTTAGTACTGTCTGGGCAGGGAATGGGTTTTATTTATCGATTTCACAAGCGCACACAATAATTTTTTAAACACTCGCTTTAGGCTGAATCAGCTTCATCACTTACTGGCTGCACCTCCAGGGTTTGTCCAACACTTAGAAGACAGGGGTCCATGTGGCTGCGACAATAGGTCTCAACAGGATACCCTACATTTTCTCTTTCTTTGTAAATATTTAATGTATCCCAGCCGATTGTTACTTAAAAGGCATTTAAAAGAAGCAAGATTTAGAAAAGCCCATGTAGCTTTACTGTATCTACTACTATCACCTAATGCCTACAAATTATTTTGTGTAATTAGCTTTTTGATATCAACATTTAGGTCAAGCAACACTAGAGGCGATTGAAGCAGCGACATTCTCTATTGCCATGCTGTCATAAATGTAATGAATTATTGATTTTTATAGACTCTTCTATGGTCTAAACTTTCATATGTATGTGTTGACCTGGCCTGTTTAATATCCACTGAAAAGGATGTATTTTAAAGACTATTGAATGTTTCTAAGTATCCAATAATGGCCAATAAATATGGTTGACTCAATGAAACTTTGAACATTTTGCGATTTTGCACATCTCTTTGCTCTGTAGTGACCTAATGAAGTTGATGTTTTTTTTTAAATTGTTATCTTTTATGACTTTTTTAACTGCTGAATAAAGATTACTAATATTATTATTACTGATGCAAAGAGTGGAGTGGGAATAGCACATTTTATCCCTCTGGTGTCCAATGCTTTCCTTGCCATTGCATAGACTGGAGTGGGAATAGTAAATGTTACCCCTCTGGTGTCCATGCCTGTATTACTGTTGCACAGGCTGGAGTGGGAATAGTATATGTTACCCCTCTGGCACCCAACGCTTTCCTTATTGTTGCACAGAATGCAGTGGGAATTGTAAATTTGACCCTTCCAGTGTCCAACACTTTCCCTAGCTGTTGCACAGACTGGAGTGGGATTAGTACATTTTACCTCCCTGGTGTTCAATGCTTTCCCTAATATTGCACAGGCTGAATTAGGAATACAAAATTCAACTCCTCCAGTGTCCAATGCTTTCCCTACTATCAGACACCACCAGCCATATTAGGATGGTGTAAGAAGTATGCTTTTCCGCAGTGGCTTTTCCGCCGTGGAAAAGCATACGGACCTTCACTTCGGGGGCCCGTTGCGGGCCCCCTGGGTGAAGGGGGGGTGTGGGATGCACATGGGGGGTACCTATGGTACCCCCCTGTATTTGTGTGAACAAAGCAGCAGGCACCGCACGGTGCCTGCTGCTTTGTGCACGCAAATGCGATGCATGCATCTTTAACATTGCGGCGGGTGCAGCTTGAAGCTGCACCCGCCGCAATGTTAAAGATAGAGGATGTGACCGCCACCCTGGCGGTCACATCCTAATCTGCACGGAGGGAACGCCGCAGCCCATGCAGACGTTCCCTCCTACTCTGGGGTCGCGGACGGACTCAAGTCCGTCCGTGATCCTAATCTACCCCTATGTTTCCATTCACCCCAAAAAAACTCTGAAAAATTATTTCTGTTAATTACTCTTCTCCACTTCCTTTTGGACTTCTTTAAATGGATTGGCTTATCTAGTGATCGAATTCTATTGATTACTAAAACAAATATTATTGTTTTCAATTCGAAAGCCTTCTCAACTAGATTTTCTATAGTTTTCTTCTTCTTATAAAATTCAGTTTTTTTTAATTTCTTCACTTTCTTAATTAAATTCGCCACAACTCTATTATAAAACATTTTTTTCCTAATTTCCTTAAATAGGTTTTTCCTCCTTTTACTATACACTGTTTTTGCATAAGTTGATTTTCCATGATTATTCTCTTTATTCTTCTTTTCTTTTTCATTGCAGATATACTAATAACATTTTTCACTTTATCCACACTACTCTTACTCTTTAATATTTTCCTCAGAAAAGTCTTCGTTCTCTTAGCAGGACTTTTTTTCTTATTTTTAACACACTGTTCTTCATGTAAATCTTGTGGATGACTTCTCTTTAAATACACACCTTTCTTTTGTTGTTTCCTCTTTTGAGCTTCTGTAGGCATGATGATTTTTTTCAGTGTTGATAAATAGAATCTATTATAAAAAAATATATATAACATTACAAAAATAAATTTATGAAATATACTACTATATTACTTATAAGAAGAGAAGGAGGATTATAAGGACAAAAGGGGGACTATGAAAACAGAAGGGCTTACAACAAAAGAAGAAGGAGTATGAGACAAGGGAAAATATGAGGAGAAAGGGGAGTATAAGCAGACACTGCAATATAAAGAGATAAAGGGAATATGAACAGACTGGAAAGTATGAAGAGGTAAGAGGGAGTATGACGAGAAAGGTGGAAGTATAAGGAGAGAAGGAAGAGTATAAGAAGAAAGAAAGAGAGTGTGAGCAGAGGGGGGGCAGTATAAAAAGAGAGAAAAGTACTATAAAGAGAAAAGAAGTAATATGAAGAGTGAAAAGTGTATGAAGAAAGAGGCAGTAGTATGACAAGAGATACATATATAAAGAGAGAGGTCAGTATGAAAAGACGAGGAGTATGAGGAAAGTGCTGCAGAGTGTATGCAGGGAGTCAAGGAGGAGTAAGACAAGAGAGCAAGCACTATGAACAGAAAGAAGAAGTATAAACAGAGAGAACAGAAAATGAAAATATAAAAGGAATATAAAGAGAAACAGGAAAATATGAACACAGAGAGAAGAAGTATATGACACAAGGGAATGTACCAAAAAGGCAGTAGTATGAGGAGACATGGAGAAGTAAGAGAAGATAGAATAGAATATGAAAACAGGAGGGAGTATAAGGACGGGGGACAATGAGGAGAGGAATGTAACAATAATAAAAGAGGACAATATCAGTAGAGAGTGGGGAGTATAAGAAAAGAGAGAAAAAGTGTGACCCGAGAGAGGGGAGTATGAGAAGAAAAAGAAAAGTATGAGAAAAGAATAGGGAGTATGTGCAAAGAAGAGCGAAAATAAAAGGAAAGAGAGAATATAAGAAGAGAAGAGTACATATGAAGAAAGACGAAAGAATGTAAAGAGAGAGAGAGACAAAACTGTGGAGAAAAGACAAATAGAACAGAAGACTTTGGCCCCCATTAGGATGGCGGACGGACTTTGCCCGCCCGCCATCCTTGAGAAAAACGGGGCTGCCCGCGATCTGAGCGGCGGTCCCACCATGCCCATTATGATGCGCCCACCACACTGGCGGGCGCATAATGCATTTATAACATTGCAGCAGGCGGTGTTCACACCACCACCCACCGCAATGTTATAAATGCATTTGCATACAGAAAGCGGCAGGCATCGCGCAGTGCCTGCCGCATTGTGTATGCAAATGCAGGGGGGTACCACAGGTACCCCCACCTCACCTTCACCATGGGGGCCCACAGGGGGCCCCCAAAGTAAAGACCGCATGCTTTTCCATGGCGGCATTGCCGCCACGGAAAGGCATGTGACGAAGCCCTTCATAATATGGCTGGCGGTGTCTGATAGACACCGCCACCATATGAACCCTTTTCCGCCCCGTTCGCAAGGCGACCAGGGCGGAAAAGCGGCGGACGGTGTCTCCGTCCACCGCAGTCACCCCACCATAGTAATATGGTGGGGGGAAATGGATGGCGGGCGTGCAAGGATGTCGGGCAGATCATCACCGCCCGCATGGCGGTGGCGATCCGCCCGACATCCTAATGGGCCCCTTAGTGTATAAGGAGAGAGGGAGTACTATGAGGAGACTGTAAGAACTATGAGGACAGGGGTAATATAAAGACAAGAAAAAATATAAAGAGTTGGGGAAGTATGCAAAAAGAGGAGCACGTATGAAGAGAAAAGAAACGTATAAGAAGAGAGGATAATATAAGAAAAAGAAGGTAGTATGATGAGAGAGGAAGGAGTAAGAAGAGAGAGGAGGGAGTATGACAAGAGAGTGTAGAAAATATGGAAAAAGGGGCGAATATAATTCCTTAATGTACACACAGACGTGATAGTAGACAAACAAATATGAGACCATGCATTTTACTATTTACTACTGAATAACGTTTAAGTGACTATACACATTCCATATATATAATTACTGCATTTTAGTGAACAACCCTGACTCATTTTGTAAATACATATGCACTTTGCTAGATTATTTCTGCCAACATTTCATCAAAAAAACTGACACAATAAAACAACAAAGACGCACAAGGGGCTTGTAAATCTGCCTAGAGTGTATACAGAGGGAGAGAAAGGAAAAAGAGGACAGAACAGGCAGTATCAACAGAGAAAAGAAATATAAAGAGAGAGGGAAGAAAATGAGGAGACAGAAGGAATATGAGCAGACATAGGGTATTATAAACACAAAAAAGGGCAGTATGAGGACAGAGGAGAATATAAGAAAAAGAGGGTAGTACCAGGAGAGGAAGACGTAAGAGGAGAGAGGGTAGAAAATATGAAAAAGGGTCAAATATAATTCCTTAATGTACACAAACGCACAGTGTGATATTAAACAAAAAAATGTAACACCATGCATTGTACCAAAACACATTTACTACTGTAAAATGTTTAAAAAGCGGTGAATATAATTCCTTAATGTACACAGATGCACAGTGTGATACGAGACAAAAAAAAATGAGACCATGCATTTTACTATTTACTACTGAAAAATGTTTAACCTACTATACACATTCCATGTATGGAATTACTACACTTCAGTAAACAACCCTGACTCATTTTGCAAATACATATGCAATTTACATTATTGTCGCCAACATTACATAAAAAAGTGACACAATAAAACAACAAAAACGCACAAGGGGCTTGTAAATCTGCCCAGAATGTATACAGAGAGAGAGAGAAAGGAAAAAGAGGAAAGAACAGAGATTATGAACAGAAAAATGAAGAATAAAAAGAGAGGGAAGAACATGAGAAGACAGCTGGAATATGAGGAGAGATAGGGAAATATAAACACAAAGAAGGGAAGTATGAGGACAGAGAAGAATATAAGAAAAAGAGGGTAGTACCAGGAGAGAGGAAGAAATAAGAGTAGAGAGGGGGAAGTATGACAAGAGACGTTAGAAAATATGGAAAAAGGGGCAAATATAATTCTTTAATGTACACAGACTCACAGTGTGATATTAAGCAAAAAAATATGAGACCATGCATTATACCAAAACACATTTACGAATGTATAACTTTTAAGTAACTATACACATTTCATGTACATAACTACAACATTTCAGTGAACAACCCTGACTCATTTCGCAAATACATATGCAATTTACTACATTACTTTTGCCAACATTACATAAAAAAAGTGACACAATAGAACAACAAAGACGCACAAGGGGCTTGTAAATCTGCCCCAGAATGTATGAAGGGAGAAAGGAAACAGTAAGAGGACAGATCAGAGAGTATGAAGAGAAAAATGAAATATGAAGAGACAGGGAAGAAAATAAGGAGACAGAAAGAATATGAGAGACACCGGGAAATATAAACACAAAGAAGGGCAGTATGAAGACAGAGGAGAATATAACAAAAGGAGAGTAGTACCATGAGAAAGGAAGGAGTAAGAGGAGAGAAGAGACATGACAAGAGCGGGTAGAAAATATGGAAAAGGGGCAAATATAAATCCTTAATGTACACGGACTCACAGTGTGATATTAAACAAACAATATAACACTATGCATAATACCAAAACACATTTACTACTGTAAAATGTTTCAAAAGGGGCAAATATAATTCCTTAATGTACACAGATGCACAGTGTGATATTACAGAAAAAATATGAGACCGTGCATTTTATCAAAACACATTTACGAATGTAATACGTTTAAGTAACTATACGCATTCCATGTATATAACTGCTACATTTCAGCGAACAACCCTGACTCATTTTGCAAATACATATGCAATTTACTACATTACTTTTGCCAACATTACATCAAAATAAATGACACAATAGAACAACAAAGCCGCACAAGGGGCTTGTAAATCTGCCCCAGAATGTATGAAGGGAGAAAGAAAACAGTAAGAGGGCAGATCTTACAGTTGACATCCAATCAGCATGCAGCTCGTGCTCAAAATTGTACGGATTTCGATACGCGAGCAGTACTTCGTCTATAGATATCACTATGATTTTACTTTTGATTTCCTCAGGAACTACTTAACGATTTTACACCATTTAATGAAAAGCACAATCTGCGAACCGAACTCTACCTCTCTGCCAAATTTTGTGTAATTCCGTTCAGCTGTTCGGGATGTAGTCCTGGCTAAAGGTCCCTATAGAAAATTGCATGGGGAAAACGTGTTTTGTGACCCCCCTTTTTTCTCGGCCCGCACTAGACGAATCACCCCCAACTTTTCAGGGAAGGCGCGGAGCTTAGCAGGCCATTTTCTTGGACAATTTCACGAAGATTCGTTCACCAGAGCCAAAGTTATTCTAAATAGAATGTTGTGCATTTCCTATGGAAAGTAGATCCTAACTATAACTACCTACTTGCGACCGCCAGTAGGTAATATATGCTTTTTATAATCATACATTTAAAAAAATACAAAATGTACTGTAATGTGAGATCATTTTTTTTAATAATAGTGTTATGGTATATTACCTACTGGCGGTCGCCAGTAGGTAGTTATAGTTAGGATTGGCTACCATAGGAAATCCGCAACATTCTATTGGGAATAACTCTGGCGCCGCTTGAGGAATTTGTGTGTAATTTTCCAAAATTTTGGCCAGCTCCGCTGTGCTCCTTCCCTTAAAGTTTTGGGGGGATTCGTGAAGTGGGGGCTGAGAAAAAAGGGGGGTCCGAAAACATGTTTTCCCCATGTTAATTTTCATAGGACGGTCTGACAAGTCTACATCCCGAACCGCTGAATGGAATTACACCAAACTTGGCAAAATTGTAGGGACTGGTACGCAGATGTGCCTTTGCTATATTTGCTGAAAATTGCTCCAGTGTTTTTTTTGAAAATTAACTTCAAAAACACATATATATCTATAGGCGCTCTCCGAGGGCTCACAGGTGCGCGTACCGGGGAGCGCACCCGGCGCGCTATGGGAGTGCACGAGCAGAAAGCTGATTGGCTGTCGGGTGTCTGTCAACATTCTAAACAGTCTGGAGAGTCCGCCATCTTGTGTCTCGGTAGAATCGAGATACAAGAGGTGAAAAAGAAAGGGGGAAATAATTAAAAGGGGGCAGAGTAGACACCCCCTGGCCCCCTAGGTTTTCTGAGGGGGGTCTAGAAGGACCCTGAAGGGAAAACCCCCTTTTTTTTTTTTTTTCGCGGGGTGAGCGCCGGGTGCGCTCCCAGGTGCGCTCCCCGGTACGCGCACCCTGAGCTCACCACGGGGGAAAACAGTGTAAAAAAATAGAGTAAAAAATATAATGGAGAGTGTTTAGAGGTAAGTTAGCTCTGAAAAGAGCTGTTGTGTTAAGTGGGTGTTTTTTGTACCTACAAGTAGGTACCAATGCAGAGTCTTATATTCAAGAGGAAAACTCTATTCCCCTCATCTGTAAAATGCACACCATCTCTTCTATAGATGTCTTGCATGTTGTAACGCAACTTGTTGTGGTAAATGGAACTCATACCATAGTCTCTGAGGTAAGCAGAAACAGATGTATTCACATGTTTCCCTGCTTTCTCAATCTGTGGACAAAATTGGTTGGACCAGTTCCAATTTTGCCTTTGGCATATATTAGAAAATACCAATACTGTTTTTGGAAAAAGTGACATCAATTGCCCAAAGATGTCCTTTAAAAGCATTTCCAGACCTACACCAGTCAAAGTGCCTAAGTCATTTCAACCACAGTGCACTATTAAAAGGTCAGGGTGTGGTAAATGCATAAAGGATTTTACCAATTGTATCAATTGGTGACTCCTCAATCCTCTCTGTCCAATCCATACAATGTCCACTTTTGGTAAATCAAGATTATAAATACCTCTGTTAGCTGCGTATTTTTGACTCCAGTGGACATAGCTATGACCCACAAACCAGACTTTTATCATTGTGAAGGTAGATGTGCTTCAAGTCAGATGAGTTGTGGAAATGAAATGGCAGTTTGATTATGAAAAAAAGTGGTTGTGAATCAATGCAGTTGAATAACCACAAATGATTGGAGCTTTGTTAAAAATCTCCACTGAAAATTAGGGTGCATTCTTTTTTTTGTAAGAAGTCATTTCAATGGTTGAGAAAAAGTCATTTAAAGAAACATTGCATTTCATTAGCTAGTAGATTGAGAGGTCAAACAGCCTTGAAGGATTGTTTTGCAACATAGTATGATGAACTTGTGAACTGTGTGCTGGTTTAAGAGGGAGTTACCATGGTTACAGGGTAAATGAGCACTGGGGGGATGAGTGAATGTTATGTGAGTTTCAAAGGCTTGAAATGTACAACCAATTAAAATGTGCAGTCTGGTTTTGAATTTGTGTGGGAACAATTTTTATTGGCTATGTACAAGAATATGGGTCTGAAATGAGAAAGAATCTGTGCCATTATTGAAAGGCTCCAGTGAAGGTAGCCTTATTCAGACATTCTGCTTAAGAATATCTGTTGACTGTGACTGACACTGTTTTACATCTTCCAAAGCATTTTTAAAGGTGAGTAATGATTGTTTTAAAAAAGATAGAGAGCTTAAAGATTTTTGACAAGTATCATAGTGAGTGTCTGTGTGAATTAAGGAATTATATTTTTACCTTTTTCCATAATGTTAGCTGTGTCTTTATAAGGTAGTATTCTTTATAAATTGATTTGTATGCTTGGATTCAATGCTGGTTTAGAAATTGTGTAATGGTTTCATTGGACTTGTAAATATGCTCCTTTTTTTGAAGCGCCTTCTGCAACCTTTAGTATGGGTGGAAGCAGTGAATGTTTGGAGAGGGATAGGAATAGCAGATAGAAAACCATATGAAATGGTGTGGGAGATGCATAAAATATTTCAGTAATGGTATAAATTGAGATGGAATATAAGATAAAGAGGGGCATATTTACAAGACTGTTGCGCAATGTTTCACATGGGTGCAACCAGAAAATGCATACAGAATAATAAAATTGGCACCCAGACAAGAATTTGAAATGCCGTGAGAGATGTTTAAAGGTTCCTTTTAATGGCATAAATTGAGATAGAATATACAAAAAAAGAGAAGCATATTTACAAGCTGCGTGCACTACCTTTGACATAGCTGTGTGTTTATATGGTAGACTTCTTTATTAATTGTTTTTTATGCTTGGATTCAATGCTGGTTTAGAAATTGTGTAATGGTTTTATTGGACTTGTAAATATGCTCTTTTTTTTAAGCGCCTTGTGCAACCTTTAGTATGGTTGGAAGCAGTGAATGTATGGAGAGGGATAGGAATAGCAGATAGAAAACCATATGAAATGGTGTGGGAGATGCATAAAGTATTTCAGTAATGGTATCAATTGAGATGGAATATAATATAAAGAGGGGCATATTTACAAGACTCTTGCGCAATGTTTCACATGGGTGCAAGCAGAAAATGCATGCAGAATAATAAAATTGGCACCCAGACAAGAATATGAAATGCCGTGAGAGATGTTTAAAGGTTCCTTTTAATGGCATAAATTGAGATAGAATATACAAAAAAAGAGAAGCATATTTACAAGCTGCGTGCGCAATCTTTGACATAGCTGTGTGTTTAAAAGGTAGACTTCTTTATAAATTGTTTTTTATGCTTGAATTCAATGCTGGTTTAGAAATTGTGTAATGGTTTCATTGGACTTGTAAATATGCTCCTTTTTTTGAAGCGCCTTGTGCAACCTTTAGTATGGGTGGAAGCAATGAATGTATGGAGAGGGATAGGAACAGCAGATAGAAAACCATATGAAATGGTGTGGGAGATGCATGATGTATTTCAGTAATGGTATCAATTGAGATGGAATATAAGATAAAGAGGGGCATATTTACAAGACTCTTGCGCAATGTTTCACATGGGTGCAAGCAGAAAATGCATGCAGAATAATAACATTGGCACCCAGACAAGACTATGAAATGCCGTGAGAGATGTTTAAGGTTTCTTTTAATGGCATAAATTGAGATAGAATATACAAAAAAATAGAAGCATATTTACAAGCTGCGTGCGCAATCTTTGACATAGGTGTGTGTTTAAAAGGTAGACTTCTTTATAAATTGTTTTTTATGCTTGGATTCAATGCTGGTTTAGAAATTGTGTAATGGTTTCATTGGACTTGTAAATATGCTCCTTTTTTTGAAGCGTCTTGTGCAACCTTTAGCATGGGTGGAAGCAGTGAATGTATGGAGAGGGATAGGAATAGCAGATAGAAAACCATATGAAATGGTGTGGGAGATGCTTAAAGTATTTCAGTAATGGTATCAATTGAGATAAAATTAAAAAAGATAAAAAATGCAATAGATCTCGCCCTCGGTGTCACACATACTGTTGGCAGAGACAGACATGGTACATTATATCTAAAATCCTATTAATCTGCCTAAAATCACACTGTAAGTGAAGCTTGATTCACTCATCATTGTAATCTTAGGCAGAGTCACACATACTGTTGGCAGAGACACACATGGTACATTATATCTAACATTCTGATCATGTGCCTAAGATCATACTGTGACTGAAGCTTGATTCACCCATCACTGCGATCTTAGGGAGATTCACACATACTGTTGGCAGAGACACACATGGTACATTATATCTAACATTCTGATCATGTGCCTAAGATCACACTGTGAGTGCAGCTTGATATAATGAGCAACTAGAGTGCTAACATTCAGAATTTATGGCAAATTTGTAACACATCTGAATGCCTTGTTGATGCAACTAAAGTAAACAAGCATTGAAAATGCAATAGATCTCGCCCTCGGTGTCACACATATTGTTGGCAGAGACAGGCATGGTACATTATCTCTAAAATCCTATTAATCTGCCTAAGATCACACTGTAATTGAAGCTTGATTCACCCATCACTGTGATCTTAGGCAGAGTCACACATACTGTTGGCAGAGACACACATGGTGCATTATATCTAATATTCTGATCATGTGCCTAAGATCACACTGTGAGTGAAGCTTGATTCACCCATCACTGTGATCTTAGGCAGAGTCACACATACTGTTGGCAGAGATAGACATGGTACATTATATCTAATATTGCGCACATGGCTTGTAAATATGCCAATGAAACCATTACATTATCTCTGGACCAGCATTAATGTCAAAGATTGTGCAAGCAGCTTGTAAATATGCCTGTCATTTTTTGTATATTCTATCTCAATTTATGCCATTAAAAAAAACCTTTAAACATCTCTCACGGCATTTCATATTCTTGTCTGGGTGCCAATTTTATTATTCTGCATGCATTTTCTGCTTGCACCCATGTGAAACATTGCATCAAGAAGGCATTCACATTTGTCACACATATTTCTAAAATCCTATTAATATGCCTAAGATCACACTGTGAGTGAAGCTTGATATAATGACCAACTAGAATGCTAACATTCAGAATTTATGGCAAATGTGTGACATATCTGAAGGCCTTCTTGATGGAACCAAAGTAAACAAGCATTGAAAATGCATTAGATCTCGCCCTCGGTGTCATACATACTGTTGGCAGAGACAGACATGGTATATTATATCTAAAATCCTACTTATCTGCCTAAAATCACACTGTAAGTGAAGCTTTATTCACCTATCATTGTAATTTTAGGCACAGTCACACATACTGTTGGCAGAGACACACATGGTACATTATTTTTAAAATCCTATTAATGTGCCTAAGATCACACTGTGACTGAAGCTTGATATAATGAGCAACTAGAGTGCTAAAATTTAGATTTTATGGCAAATGTGTGACACATCTGAATGCCTTCTTGATGGAGCCAAAGTAAACAAGCATTGAAAATGCAATAGATTTGGTGTGATGTTAGGCACATGTCCACCATATTACATGTAATGTAAATGTAAATGTAGTTGAGCTTATATAGCGCACAGCTACCCGCAGTGGGTTTCCCGGCGCTTGCTTAGGGAACCCGTCCTGGTATTCCCCTGTGAGATAGCAGGGTATCCACAAGGTGAAAGTCAGGCATCCCGCCGCGAGGGGCCGTTGTGGAGATTAAGCAAGCTATTGCCCAGAGTCGCAGAGTGTGAACCCGTGAGTCGAGGAGGCACCGGGGCGAGAATTATCGAGTCCGTGGAATTTTTAGCCCAAGACCCGCCGAGGCGGGGAATTGAACCCTGGTCCAGGACCGATCTCAGCTTCCGGGTCTGCTGCCTCTAACCCCTGAGCCACACTTCTCCATCTCTTTCTCTGCAAGCAGTATGTGTGTCTTTGCTTATATTATTTCAAAGTATGTCCAGGCCAAAAACAGACCACCTATATCTGCAAGCAGTATGTGTGTCTTTGCTTATATTATTTCAAAGTATGTACAGGCCAAAAACAACCACCTATATATAAAGAAGACATAACAATTAATTAGTTAATTGTTTTTGACAGAAAAGAAAGCACATGTAATGTAAATGAGCCTTTTGTTGTATACTAGTGTTTATATTGTATACTTATTGTAATTGATGTGTAATATGTTTGTAGTGGTCTATAATATGTTATTTTTTCTTTACTACAGATTATAATCATCTATACAAACAAACTAAAAGATGCCTTCTAAAGAAAGAAGGGAAAAAAATCAGAAAAGAAAATTAAGGACTAATGGAAAAGAAAATCAACAACCAACCAAAATAAAATCTTCAGAGAAAAAGAAAAATGCTCCTGGTAAGCAAACTAAAAATTTTCTCAGGAAGTTATTGAAATGCCAAGAATTTTTTTTTTTTTAGAAAGAACAATGAAATACCTGTAATTTCGAAGAAAACAGGATGTCCTTCTAAAAATGTTAGATCTGTACAAGGAGATGACATTTTGCATAGCAAACAAAGAAGCAAGCAATTTTCTGAAATACGTAGACGAATGTTTTACAACTGAATAGTAACAAATTTATTAAAAAATGTAAAAAGGTTTAAAAAAAAGACTGCTTTTTACAAGAAAAAAAACACATAGTTAAGATCGTGGATGAAGCATTTAAAGTGAAAAATAAATGGTTGTATTTAGTAATGAATAGAATTCGATCACTTGATAAGATAATCAATGTGTTCAAATCAAAATGTAAGTGGAGGAGAGTAATTAATCGAACTAATTTCTGTGATGTTTTTTCTGGAGAATGGAAGCATAGTTCAAGTTCTGAGCCATTTTTTAATGAAGAAAGTTACTTTCAAGATAATGATTTGGTGCATGCAGTTGACACCAGTGGTCGAGCATATGAGGTGAAGGACGGTTGTCCGGTTGAAAAAGAAGAGATTGTGCCTAGAAATACATAAGAGGTGTTAGCTGATGAAGTTTTAGGGAGATGTCCTAAGGCTCCAGTATATACATGGAATTGTAGTAGTATTTGTAGTGTCCGACAGGAATCAATTGATTTGTTTCGCAATTTCTTACGGACATCTTCTAAAAAAAGTGTGAAACAAAAAATGAAAATTTTACAAGAGTTAGATCCTTGTAGAGTGAGAGAAAAACAGGTTTGCAAGGGCATTCACTGGCTTGTCTTTCAAGAAAAGTATGTCAGAGTGTTTTTCACCATTTTAGGATGTTAGCAGTGCATCATAATAAAGTGAGGAAATTAGTGAGAAGGTTGTACTATGCAAAAAGTCCAGCACTTAAACTAAAACAGTTAAACAGTGCTCTTTTGCATGGAACTGAATTAGATGTCAAAAACATTTGTGATGAAATTGAGTTTTGTTACTTTGGTGAAAAAGAGGTTAGTGCAGAAATTGATACAGTAATAGAAGGTAATGTAGAAGAGAATGTAGAGATTTTAAGTACAGAAAAATTTGAAAATGAAATTATAAAGTTTAAAGTGAATTCAAGTGAAAGGCCTAAGTTTTCTTGTGTTTGTTGTCGACGGACTCATTATAAGCATCAGACTAGATTAGTTGATTTATATGTAAAAAGCCAAAAGATAAATAATAAGGAGTGCAAGGATTTTGCAACTTATTTGTTGGTTGAAAATTGTTTTGATTTGGGCTCTGATCAACGTATTTGTACATATTGCTATAATAAATTAAATGAAAACAGAATGCCTGCTAGAGCTGTTCATAATAATATGGAGTTGGTAGACATTCCTTCTGAATTGATGGATTTAAATACCTATGAGTCTATTCTGATTCAATGTGTGAATCCTGTTCAGGCTATTGTTCGCATGGAGCCTAAAACAGGGAAATTGCCTCCTTCAGATTTACAGAGAGGATTAAAGGGAAGAGTTGTTTATTTGCCTCTAGATTTTAAGAAAAATATTGATACAATTGGTGTCGAAAAAGTAGAAGAGGAACCTCTGGTTATTCTAGTTAATGGTGTGCCGACAAAAAGTAAGAAAATCTGGCAAGAACTAGTGGATGTTAGGAAAGTCAAGAAGGCAACGTTGTATTTGGTAAAAAATAGTCAGTACTATAGAAATGTGTATGTGGGAGATGAGGAAACAACTGTACAAGACGACACTGATGTCTCTGCTAGACAAATAGAAAAAGTTAATGTCTCTAGAAGTGAAGAAATTTACGAACATTATAGTGTTCATCCATTGCATTCCAAAGAAGTAATGGGGAACGCTATTGACTTGTTTCAGATGAAAAAAGCCGAAGGAAGTCTCATTAGTGTATGGGAAGAAAGTTTAGAAGCTCGTTGTTTTCCACAGTTATTTCCAACAAGTGAAGGTGGACGATATGACGACCGACCTGTTCAAATTCCTGCATCTGAATTCCGGACTTCAAGATTATATGCAGAAGATCCAAGGTTTCGTCAATGCATTCCATATTTGTTCCATCTACTGTTTGAGAGTTACTTGTCTGGACTTTCCTATGCAGTAAACCATATACTGAAAAGTGGAGCACATCTACAAAATGTTTCGGCAAGGGATTTTATGGATAAAGTCAAACTGCAAGACAGTGTTTTGGAATCTCAGCTAATTAATCTCATGGCACGTCAGCGTGGTACTAACGAATATTGGTACCGTCGTCATGGGGAATTGAAATGTATGCTAAGAAACTTAGGAACTCCTACATGGTTCATCACTCTTAGCTGTGCTGAGTATGCTTGGGAAGACTTACTTGGATTTCTACGAGGGGTAAATAAAATCATTCAAAATATTGAATACAAGACACCTGGAGAACTGTGCTCTTTGGATCCAGTTAATGTATGCAGGTATTTCAATCATAGGTTTGAAGCTATGATGTCTTTTATTACAAACAAACAAAAAATCCTCCGCTTGGAGAGGTATTGGATTTCTTTTGGAGAAAGGAGTATCAAGCAAGAGATGCTCCTCACATACATATGCTGCTATGGATTAAAGATGCACCAACATTTGGAACAGATTCATATGAGAAAGTGATGAGTTTCATTGAGCAGTATTCTACATGTGCTGTTTCCGAAAAGTACAGAAGAAAACAATTTAAGACACCAAGTTTTACGCTTTCGAAGTCATCGTTATGGGAAATACTGTCGTCGAAAATACAAATCCAAGGACAAGTTCTACACGAAATGTCGTTTTGCATTTCCACGTCCAGTAACATCGAAAGGAAGAGTCAACAATTTTATGTCTTCTCTGCGACATACTGTGACAAGAAAATACATACAACCTAAGAAGAAATGAGGAATCCAAATTCATACATGACTACAACCCAGTCATTTTGTCCATGTGGAATGCTAACATGGATATTCAATATGTGGCTGACAACTCTATTGCTGTGGCTCGATATGTGACGTCTTACATCACAAAGTCAGAAAAGACGGAACTGAAGGAAATGTGGGAGGAAATTTCACATGAAAAAAGTCTAAGCAAGAAATTATACAGTTACAGTTTGAAGATGTTGTCGCATCGAGAAATTGGAGCATATGAATGTTCTGATCGGTTGTCATCAGCAAGTCTATATGCCAAATCTAGAACCATCATTTGGGTGAGTCTAGGTCTTGCTGCAACACGAAACCGAGTTTTGAAATCTGTACAAGAAATAGAGTATTTGGCGGAGAAAGAACCAGACAGTACAGATATTTTGAAGACAAACATGTTGGATACATACTATCCAAATAGAAGTACTCACCTTGAGAACGCTTGTCTCTATGAAGTTCTGCAAACCTACATTTTTAAAAAGAACGTCACAGAAGACATCAATAAAGGTGTATATGCTGTAATTGGATGTGAAGGCTGTCTGGTAAAACAAAGAAAAGGCCATTTGATTAATCATCGAAAATTGAGTTGTGATTCTTCAGACAAAAGGGAATTTTATTACTTAGCTCTTTTGCAACTCTTTAAGCCTTGGCGTAGAGAAGAGGAACTACTTGGAGATTTTCTTACTTATGAAGATTCGTTCAATGCAACCAAGGATACGCTAGAATGTCCTGTTTTTTCAAATTATCTGCAAATGTTGAATGAGGAAATACAGCAAGAAGCTACAATTGCAGCAGAGATTGCTAGAGACAGTTCTCAAGATAGTCAGAGTTCTGCTTCATTGAGTCAGGATCCACTAGGAGGACCAATTATACAAAATGAAGCTGCTGCTGCCATGGAGGAAGTTTAAAGAGCCATGGAACAAGCTCAGGAGGATGGAGTTGACTTAGAAGATTTGGAAAAAGAACTAAACGTTGAGCAGAGACAAATATATGATCAAGTCACACAACAAATTGAGCATGGTTTATCTCATGAGAAAAAAGAGTGCTCATGTACATCATTTGTACCTATCCGACTGTATGTGAGTGGAGAAGCAGGAACTGGGAAAAGTTTCTTGATTAAAGCGATTGCAACATATTTGCAGAAAACAACGGAGTCATCTCTCTCTTGTATTGTTACTGCTCCAACTGGGTTGGCAGCACACAACATTAAAGGGATTACTTTACATCGCTTATTGATGCTGCCAGTGCAGCATAATAACAAATTACAATACCACAAGCTATCTGGAGAAGCTTGTTGTGAAGTTTCAAGAGTCCTAAAGAAAATGAAACTTCTTATCATTAATGAAGTAAGCATGCTATCAAATGTAATGCTTGCTTTTGTGCATTTAAGAATGCAAGAAACTCTTAAAACAGACTATGATGTGTTATTTGGAGGCAAACACATCATTGTTTTTGGAGATCTACTGCAACTAACTCCAGTGAAAGGGCAGCCAGTGTTTAAAATGCTTACGCATGAAGATACCAGGAAGTGCTTAGGAAGCATTGGAAATGTTAACATATGGTTACATTTCAAATATGCAGAACTACTTCAAAATATGGGACAGGCAATAGATGAAGATTATAAAAATATTCTACAAGATGTAAGAATTGGGAAACTAACTGAGCATGGCAAAGAAGCTTTACATGGACGATTAATTTCAAATTTGTTTCCAAAGGAAAATATTCTCCCAGAGAATATTTTTAAGAAAATTCCTGAGAACAAATCTGTCATATGCTTGATGCCAACTCTGCAAGAATGTTCAATCTTCAACACCAAAATGTTAAAGTTGGAAAATGAAGAAGTTGTGAAACTGGAAGCTATTGATAAAATAGAACATGAAGGAGCAACTATTATTTTTTCAGAAAAGTTGAAATCAAAATTAGATTCTTTAGAGAAGACAATGTCTAAAACTGCTGGTATGTAAAAGACTCTGTATGCATCTTTAGATTGTCGTGTAATTGTACGACGTAATTTACATATGGAAAGAGGTTTAGTAAATGGAGCAATGGGTCATGTTGTGGATTTTGTGAATTACCAAAATAGAGATGGAATTGAAATTATAAAAATTTAATTTGATGGTATTGAAAAAGTACAACAAATCAGTCGTTGTTCTGCTCGTTTTTTGCTAGTGAAAGATTTATATGTGCGCAGAAAACAGTTTTCTGTTTCTTTGGCATATGCAGTAACTATTCATAAATCTCAAGGTTTAAGTGTTGAAAGTGCTTTGGTGAATATTGGCAATTCTGTGTTCAAGGAGGGCATGGCATATGTTGCTTTATCTCGAGTCAGAACTTTATCTGGATTGTACTTGATTGATTTTGATGAGACAAAGATCAATGCAGATCTAAATTGTGTAAAAGAATATAATAGGTTAAGAAGAGAGTATGCTCCAAATTTACCTCAATATCCTCTGTTTGAAAAGAGAGTGGTAGGCCGAAAAAGAAGAAATGAAAAAAATTGTTGTGAAGTTGAGCAAAAAGAAAAAAAGTAGATGAAACAGTAATTGTAAGCAGAAAGGAAATGGATTCAGTTAAAGATGTTGTTGGATTTCAATTTGAAAATAGTTCCGTGTCAACTGCTATGCTAATGTAGTGGTTAATGTTTTTTTTTCTCCAAACTGTAAAAGAACAGATTGCTGAAAATCGTGATCAAACACTTTGTTGTTATTAAATTCTGTATTAGAGAAATGTAGCAGTGATAGAACAAAAATACAAAGTGTTTTTGAAATTCGAAAGGTTTTAGACATATGTTCTGGTCTAAATCAATTTTCACAGAATATTCAGCAAGATTGTCAGGAATTTCTAATGTATATGCTTGTTGTTTTGCAAGATGAAGGAGTAGATGTAGAAAATCTTTTTGGCCTTTCTTATAAATGGCAACATAACTGTGACAATTGCTCCTTTTCAAGTAGTACTACAGTACACACTGAAAGATTTATATATTTGACTTTACCAGACTGCAAATCAGTGTCTTTTAATAATCTAGTTAGAGCAGAAAATCAAAACATGGTCTGTAGTCAATGTAAATCTGAAATGCTATCAACTTTATTTTTAATAAGATAGGGACAGTATGTTATTTTAATGTTCCAGCAATGTAGACCTGATGGAACTAAATTGACAACATTAAATACAAATTTTGTGGCTTCTCAATTATCAATTTCAGGAAGAACCTTTACAACTGCAGCAATTATTTACCATCATGGTCCTTCAACAACATCAGGACATTACACATGTTATTTAAAATGTCAAAAAGGTTGGAAGCTCTGTAATGATACTCAATTGACTTTCAAACAACGTTTGCCTTCTGACTTACTAAATTCTTACCTAGTGTTCTTACAACCGAAATTTTAGGGAAGGTAATTGGCCTATGAAGATTGCAGCAGTTAACATAACTTAGTTTGCTCTTCAAAATTACTTTCTGAATGAGAGTGATGAAGATAATAAAAAACATGTAGTTCTCATAGAGATAGTATATGTTTATCATATAGTGTGTACTGTGAGTATTATAGAAATTATTTATAAAAAGTAAGGTAGAGGTGGAAGTAAAACTCTTGTTTCATAATGTAAAAGATGTTGGAGCTTTTCTTTCGGAAAGTCGGGTAAATGAGACATTAAGAATACTCTGGAGTAATTTCCATAGAAAAGGACTTCCCATATACTATTTGGCCTCGTGGAGAAGTGGATGGATCAAAAGTGAGTTTAGATATGGTTTTTAAAATTTTACATTATTTAAGAAATTATTCAATGGGTTTTTTAAACACAATCATTTTGATTGTGGTTTTTTTTTGCCTGCTGTTATATGATGAGTACTATTGAAGTCACTGTTTTAAGTGAAATTCAATATATTCTGAGAACAGCAAAAATAAACCATTTAACATGATGTTGAAATTATTATTAAATATATATTACTTTCCCATTCTCTTATGCTCACTCACCTATTTCCACCTCTATCACTCCTCTTAACTCACCCTCACTGGCCTTTTTTCACTCTTCCTCACCTCCCTTTCCATATTCCACTTTCCTCACTTATTCTTATTAACCACTCCTTCACTGCCTTTTCCCTCTCTCCCATTCACTACTTTCCAGCTGTCAGTCACTCTACTTCACTCCCCTTCCCCTTGTTTCCTTTCTTTGTTCCCTCAATAATTCCCCTTCTCTCACTCACCTTATTACACTTCACTCACTCCTTCTCTCACTTCCTCTGTCCTCTCACATCCTCACTCCCTTTCCCTCACACCCTGTCTCTGGATCCTCTCACTGTCTAACTCCTCTTCCGTCATGCTTACTCCCTAAAACTCACCCACACTCCCTTACTTACATTTCTTTGCTCTCTTACTCAGTTCCTTTCTGCCACTCTTTCCTTCACTACCTCTATATTTTCACTCCTTCACTTCCTTTGTCTCAAGCTCACTTACTTTTATCCTCTCTTTATTTTCCCTTTTTCATCAACCTCTCTGCCCTTCATTCACCCTCCCTCACCCTTGTTAATCTCCTACTTTGTCTCTTG
This sequence comes from Lissotriton helveticus, assembly GCF_964261635.1. Taxonomy (NCBI): domain Eukaryota; kingdom Metazoa; phylum Chordata; class Amphibia; order Caudata; family Salamandridae; genus Lissotriton; species Lissotriton helveticus. The sequence goes on along the minus strand of NC_136067.1, from coordinate 1,299,276,554 downwards.
TATTGTAAAATATATATTATAAATATTGTAACTTTTTTTGTTTTGTCTTTCACATATATAAATTTAAATGGATATATGAAACTAGGTTTACATTACTTATAAGGTAAGTTTGATGTACAAAATGTACTTTCCCTATACTCTTTTCCTTAACCTCAATACTCTTCTCTGATGCTCCCACACCTCTGTTCCCTTATTGCGCTTGCCTCACTTATTCTGAATTCCCATGTTTACTCCCCTTTTCCACACTCCTCTCTTACACTCACTTTCTTTCATACCTTCTCCTTTACTTTTTTTCCTCTCTCTTCTCTTACTTCATTGTTTTACTCTTTTCCCTTCCCTTACTCTTCTTACTCCACTTCACTAATTCCTTCTCTTACTCCTCTGTACTCTTACTTCTACACTCCCCTTCTCTCACTCTCTCTCTGTTACCCTCATTCTCTCCCTCCCCTTAGTCTCTTACTCCTCTTCTGTCAGACTCGCTGCCTATAACTCAGCCATACTCCCACACTCACCTTCTTTCAGACCTTCTCCTTTACTTTACTTCCTCTCACTTCCTTTCCTTTACTCCTTCACTTTTTCCCCTTCCCTTACTCTCCTTACTCCACTAATTCCTTCTCCTACTCCCTCTGTCCTCTTACTTCTACACTCCCCTTCCCTTATTCTCTCTCTGTTAGCCTCATTCTCTCCGTCCCTTTAGTCTCTCACTCCTCTTCTGTCACGCTCACTGCCTATAACTCAGCCATGCTCCCACACTCACCTTCTTTCAGACCTTAACCTTACTTTCCTTCCTGTCTCTTTCCTTCTTTTGCTCCTTCACTCTTTTCTCTTCCTTTACTCTCCTTACTCCACTTCACTAACTCCTTCTCTTACTCCCTCTGTCCTCTAACTTACTCACACCCCTTTTCTCACTCTCTCTCTATAACCCACATTCTCTCCGTCCTCTTAGTCTCTCACTCTTTTTTTATCACGCTAACTCCCTATAACTTAGCCATACTCCCACACTCACCTTCTTTCAGACCTTCTCCTTTACTTTCCTTCCTCTCACTTCCCTTCCTTTACTCCTTCACTGTTTTCCCTTCCCTTACTCTCCTTACTCCACTTGACTAATTCCTTCTCTTACTCCCTCTCTCCTCTTACTTCTACACTCCCCTTCTCTCATTCTCTCTCTGTTAGCCTCATTCTCTCTGTCCCCTTAGTCTCTCACTCATTTTCTGTCATGCACACTGCCTATAACTCAGCCATACACCCACACTCACCTTCTTTGAAACGTTCTCCTTTACTTCCCTTCCTCTCTCTTCCCATCCTTCGCTCCTTCACTCTTTTCCCTTCTCTTACTCCCCTTACACCACTTCAGTAACTCCTTCTGTCAATCTCTCTGTCATCTAACTTACTCACTCCCCTTCTCTCACTCTCTCTCTGTTACTCACATTCTCTGCGTCCTCTTAGTCTCTCACTCCTTTTCTATCACGCTCACTCCCTATAACTGAGCCATACTCCCACACTCACTTTCTTTCAGACCTTCTCCTTTACTTTTCTTCCTCTGACTTCCCTTCCTTTACTCCTTCACTGTTTTCCCTTCCCTTACTCTCCTTACTCTACTTTTCTAATTCCTTCTCTTACTCCCTCTGTCCTCTTACTTCTACACTCCCCTTCCCTCATTCTGTCTCTGTTAGCCTCATTCTCTCCGTCCCTTTAGTCTCTCACTCCTCTTCTGTCACGTTCACTCCCTATAATAGCCATACTCCCACACTCACCTTCTTTCAGACCTTAACCTTACTTTCCTTCCTGTCTCTTTCCTTCTTTTGCTCCTTCACTCTTTTCTCTTCCTTTACTCTCCTTACTCCACTTCACTAACTCCTTCTCTTACTCCCTCTGTCCTCTAACTTACTCACTCCCCTTTTCTCACTCTCTCTCTGTTACCCACATTCTCTCCGTCCTCTTAGTCTCTCACTCCTTTTCTATCACGCTAACTCCCTATAACTGAGCCATACTCCCACACTCACCTTCTTTCAGATCTTCTCCTTCACTTTCCTTCCTCTCACTTCCCTTCCTTTACTCCTTCACTGTTTCCCCTTCCCTTACTCTCCTTACTCTACTTCACTAATTCCTTCTCTTTCTTTCTCGGTCCTCTTACTTCTACACTCCCCTTCCCTCATTCTGTCTCTGTTAGCCTCATTCTCTCCATCCCTTTAGTCTCTCACTCCTCTTCTGTCACGCTCACTCCCTATAACTCATCCATACTCCCACACTCACCTTCTTTCAGACCTTAACCTTTACTTTCCTTCCTGTCTCTTTCCTTCTTTTGCTCCTTCACTCTTTTCTCTTCCCTTACTCGCCTTACTCCACTTCACTAACTCCTTCTCTTACTCCCTCTGTCCTCTTATTTCTACACTCCCCTTCCCTCATTCTCTCTCTGTTAGCCTCATTCTCTCCGTCTCTTTAGTATCTCACTCCTCTTCTGTCATGCTCACTCCCTATAACTTAGTTATACTCACCTTCTTTCAATCCCCCTACTTCACTTCCCTTCCCCTCTCGTCCCTTTTTTGCTCCCTCACTCATTTTCCTTTCCTCTCTCACTAAAATTAGGACTGGGGACGGCAGCGGTGGTTCTCTAATGCTCGAACAATGATCATAATACTTTGTTCCCCGTAACAAAGTAGGGCATCACAATGTTTGCATTTGATGGAGGCCTCATTAAAAACAGGCTGAATATTTGGGATAAGCTGCTCTGGTCGCCCCCTCACCGATGCAGTTGTTCATCCAGTTGAAGTAGAGGCACCATCTCTTGGAGCCTCTCGTGCCAGAGCCCTGACACTCTCCCGAGCATAGTTCTGGGGGTGCCTCCTTTGGACGTGCCGAATCATAATTGGATTACCAAAACTGTACTTCCTTCTGGGGTCTCCTCTGGAAAGTACAGTATGGCAGATATTGCACTCCACCTTTGGAGCATTACATTTCACTGTCTTCTGAAAATACAAAAAATGGCGGCGATAGTGTACATTAGAGAGAGACAGTGAGAGAAAGAAGGCATGAGATAAAGAAGAGATGTGAAATGTACATTGGAGAAAATATAGTGGGAGAAGGGAAGTAACTGTGAGTAAACTTATTATGTAACACAGAAATGTTGCACTCTATACTATAAGTCTCACTTTATACCACAATCAATTCACTACTATCTCATAAATTACAAATAGAATAATAAAAAATGTCTCAAACAATTTATAATTTCTAAATATAAATTTATTCTTCAGAATTTTCATAGTTTAGAAGAACTTCTAACATTAACTGATCAGGAATCTCCTCATCAGAAGTCTCCATACATGACTCCTGGAACTCAATATAGTCCAAACATTCGATTAATTCAGCATCCAAAGTCTCATCATTAAAATCCTCCATTCCATCTCCTCTCAAAAAAAGGTCTTCTTCATGGATAGTGTTATCAACAGGATCATTTAAGACCTCAATAAAACTCGCCTCAACAAATGTCGCAGAAATTTCAAAATTGATATCAACGGTGTCCTCATTGAGATCCATATTCTTTTCAAATTTCTTGCTGTAAATTGCAGAAAACAAATCACTTTAATTTATCGTTTTTAGTAATAGATAATATAAAACTAGCTTTATCAAGTATTAAATTCCCCTTACAAATTAACAACTCACCTTTTAGAAAGCAGTAGAAGAGGTAGTACTGTGTAAATTTCACACCAGAAATAGAACACCAAAAATTCCTCACAAATGTACCTCAAAGAGTACTATCACAAAATGGCTGTTTCCCTCTCATTTTTCATGTATATTCATGTAGAAATCCAATGAAACTTCATTCATTCAAACCCAAAGAAACATTTTAATTGGTTCTAAATTTCAAAAGCTAATTGGTTCTTGGGTGTCTGTAAACATTCTAAATAGTCTGCATAGTCCGCCATCTTGTGACTCTGAAGAACAGAGACACAAGAGGTGAAAAATAAAGGGGGAAATAATTAAAAGGGGGCAGAGTAGACACCCCCTGACCCCCTAGGTTTTCTGAGGGGGGCCTAGAAGGTTTTTTTGAAATTTTTGCAGGGTAAGCGCTGGGTGCGCTCCCGGGTGCGCTCTCCGGTATGCGCACCTTGAGCGCACCACGGGGAAAAACAGTGTAAAAAAATAGAGTAAAAAAATAAAGTAGAGTGTTTAGAGGAAAGTGATGCATTGCTGGAGTGTGTCACAAAAATTATGCAACTCCAGCAATGCATCCTTTCACATGAGGCCAGTCCCATGTGAAAGGGCCTGCGTCACTTTTACGCCTGCTGTGAGGCAGGCGCAAGATTTAGACGCAACAGCGTCGTAAAAGTGACGCAGTGAAATCTCATACGACCCTTCCTTATGTCAATACGCCCCCTATGCATACATTAAAGCTGGCGCAGGTATAATGTGGCGCAGGGGTTTACAAAGTGACGCATATACCTAGATGCATCACTTTGTAAATATGACTCAACAAGGTGCATTTTTTACAGCACTGGTGCGTCACAAAAAGTGACGCACCGGTGGCGTAAAAGTGACGCATGGCCTCATAAATGAGGTCTTCAGTCTTCTACTCATGCGTCATATTTAATGTATGATGCATTATGTCGCAAGGAGTTACAGATACGTCAGTATTTCTGAGGTATCTGTAAGCGCAAAAGTGATGCATGGCTGGAGTGTGTCACAAAAGTGACGCAACTCCAGAAATGCATCCTTTCACATGGGGCCAGCCCCATGTGAAAGGGCCTGCGTCAGTCTTACGCCTGCTGTGAGGCAGGTGCAAGATTTTGACGCAATGGTATGCTAAAAGTGACGCAGTGAAATCTCATAGATTTCACTGTGTCACTTCTACAACCCTTTCTTGCGTCAATACGCCCCCTTTGCATACATTACACCTGGCGCATTTATAATGTGGCGCAGGGGTTTACAAAGTGACGCATCTACCTAGATGCATCACTTTGTAAAGATGACTCAACAAGGTGCATTTTTTACAGCACTGGTGCGTCAAAAAAAGTGACGCACCGGTGGCGTAAAAGTGACACATGGCCTCATAAATGAGGCCTTCAGTCTTCAGTCTTCTACTCATGCTTCATATTTAATGTATGACGCATTATGTCGTAAGGAGTGACAGATACGTCAGTATTTCTGGCGTATCTGTAAGCGCAAAAGTGATGCATTGCTGGAGTGTGTCACAAAAGTGACGCAACCCCAGCAATGCATCCTTTCACTTGGGGCCAGCCCCATGTGAAAGGGCCTGCGTCAGTCTTATGCCTGCTGTGAGGCAGGTGGAAGATTTTGACGCAATGGTATCCTAAAAGTGACGCAGTGAAATCTCATAGATTTCACTGCGTCACTTCTACGACCCTTTCTTGCGTCAATACGCCTCCTTTGCATGCATTACACCTGGCGCAGGTATAATGTGGCGCAGGGGTTTACAAAGTGACGCATCTACCTAGAAGCGTCACTTTGTAAATATGACTGAACAAGGTGCATTTTTTACAGCACTGGTGCGTTACAAAAATTGACGCACCAGTGGCGTAAAAGTGACACATGGCCTCATAAATGAGGCCTTCAGTCTTCTACTCATGCGTCATATTTAATGTATGATTCATTATGTCGCAAGGAGTTACACATACGTCAGTATTTCTGATGTATCTGTAAGCGCAAAAGTGATGCATTGCTGGAGTGTGTCACAAAAGTGACGCAACCCCAGCAATGCATCCTTTCACATGGGGCCAGCCCCATGTGAAAGGGCCTGCGTCAGTCTTACGCCTGCTGTGAGGCAGGTGCAAGATTTTGATGCAACGGTGTCCTAAAAGTGACGCAGTGAAATCTCATAGATTTCACTGCGTCACTTCTACGACCCTTTCTTGCGTCAATACGCCCCCTTTGCATACATTACACCTGGCGCAGGTATAATGTGGCGCAGGGGTTTACAAAGTGACGCATCTACCTAGATGCGTCACTTTGTAAATATGACTCAACAAGGTGCATTTTTTACACCACTGGTGCGTCACAAAAAGTGACACATCGGTGGCGTAATAGTGAGGCATGACCTCATAAATGAGGCCTTCAGTCTTCTACTCATGCGTCATATTTAATGTATGACGCATTATGTCGCAAGGAGTTACAGATACGTCAGTATTTCTGAGGTATCTGTAAGCGCAAAAGTGATGAATTGCTGGAGTGTGTCACAAAAGTGACGCAACTCCAGCAATGCATCCTTTCACATGGGGCCAGCCCCATGTGAAAGGGCCTGCGTCAGTCTTACGCCTGCTGTGAGGCAGATGCAAGATTTTGACGCAATGGTATGCTAAAAGTGACGCAGTGAAATCTCATAGATTTCACTGTGTCACTTCTACAACCCTTTCTTGCGTCAATACGCCCCCTTTGCATACATTACACCTGGCGCATTTATAATGTGGCGCAGGGGTTTACAAAGTGACGCATCTACCTAGATGCATCACTTTGTAAAGATGACTCAACAAGGTGCATTTTTTACAGCACCGGTGCGTCAAAAAAAGTGACGCACCGGTGGCGTAAAAGTGACACATGGCCTCATAAATGAGGCCTTCAGTCTTCAGTCTTCTACTCATGCTTCATATTTAATGTATGACGCATTATGTCGTAAGGAGTGACAGATACGTCAGTATTTCTGGCGTATCTGTAAGCGCAAAAGTGATGCATTGCTGGAGTGTGTCACAAAAGTGACGCAACCCCAGCAATGCATCCTTTCACTTGGGGCCAGCCCCATGTGAAAGGGCCTGCGTCAGTCTTACGCCTGCTGTGAGGCAGGTGGAAGATTTTGACGCAATGGTATCCTAAAAGTGACGCAGTGAAATCTCATAGATTTCACTGCGTCACTTCTACGACCCTTTCTTGCGTCAATACGCCTCCTTTGCATGCATTACACCTGGCGCAGGTATAATGTGGCGCAGGGGTTTACAAAGTGACGCATCTACCTAGAAGCGTCACTTTGTAAATATGACTCAACAAGGTGCATTTTTTACAGCACTGGTGCGTTACAAAAATTGACGCACCAGTGGCGTAAAAGTGACACATGGCCTCATAAATGAGGCCTTCAGTCTTCTACTCATGCGTCATATTTAATGTATGATGCATTATGTCGCAAGGAGTTACACATACGTCAGTATTTCTGATGTATCTGTAAGCGCAAAAGTGATGCATTGCTGGAGTGTGTCACAAAAGTGACGCAACCCCAGCAATGCATCCTTTCACATGGGGACAGCCCCATGTGAAAGGGCCTGCGTCAGTCTTACGCCTGCTGTGAGGCAGGTGCAAGATTTTGATGCAACGGTGTCCTAAAAGTGACGCAGTGAAATCTCATAGATTTCACTGCGTCACTTCTACGACCCTTTCTTGCGTCAATACGCCCCCTTTGCATACATTACACCTGGCGCAGGTATAATGTGGCGCAGGGGTTTACAAAGTGACGCATCTACCTAGATGCGTCACTTTGTAAATATGACTCAACAAGGTGCATTTTTTACACCACTGGTGCGTCACAAAAAGTGACACATCGGTGGCGTAATAGTGAGGCATGGCCTCATAAATGAGGCCTTCAGTCTTCTACTCATGCGTCATATTTAATGTATGACGCATTATGTCGCAAGGAGTTACAGATACGTCAGTATTTCTGAGGTATCTGTAAGCGCAAAAGTGATGAATTGCTGGAGTGTGTCACAAAAGTGACGCAACTCCAGCAATGCATCCTTTCACATGGGGCCACCCCCATGTGAAAGGGCCTGCGTCAGTCTTACGCCTGCTGTGAGGCAGGTGCAAGATTTTGACGCAATGGTATGCTAAAAGTGACGCAGTGAAATCTCATAGATTTCACTGTGTCACTTCTACAACCCTTTCTTGCGTCAATACGCCCCCTTTGCATACATTACAACTGGCGCATTTATAATGTGGCGCAGGGGTTTACAAAGTGACGCTTCTACCTAGATGCGTCACTTTGTAAATATGACTCAACAAGGTGCATTTTTTACACCACTGGTGCGTCACAAAAAGTGACGCACCGGTGGCGTAATAGTGAGGCATGGCCTCATAAATGAGGCCTTCAGTCTTCTACTCATGCGTCATATTTAATGTATGACGCATTATGTCGCAAGGAGTTACAGATACGTCAGTATTTCTGAGGTATCTGTAAGCGCAAAAGTGATGCATTGCTGGAGTGTGTCACAAAAGTGACGCAACCCCAGCAATGCATCCTTTCACATGGGGCCAACCCCATGTGAAAGGGCCTGCGTCAGTCTTACGCTTGCTGTGAGGCAGGTGGAAGATTTTGACGCAATGGTATCCTAAAAGTGACGCAGTGAAATCTCATAGATTTCACTGCGTCACTTCTACGACCCTTTCTTGCGTCAATACGCCCCCTTTGCATGCATTACACCTGGCGCAGGTATAATGTGGCGCAGGGGTTTACAAAGTGACGCATCTACCTAGAACCGTCACTTTGTAAATATGACTCAACAAGGTGCATTTTTTACAGCACTGGTGCGTTACAAAAAGTGACGCACCAGTGGCGTAAAAGTGACACATGGCCTCATAAATGAGGCCTTCAGTCTTCTACTCATGCGTCATATTTAATGTATGATGCATTATGTTGCAAGGAGTTACACATACGTCAGTATTTCTGACGTATCTGTAAGCGCAAAAGTGATGTATTGCTGGAGTGTGTCACAAAAGTGACGCAACCCCAGCAATGCATCCTTTCACATGGGGCCAGCCCCATGTGAAAGGGCCTGCGTCAGTCTTACGCCTGCTGTGAGGCAGGTGCAAGATTTTGATGCAACGGTGTCCTAAAAGTGACGCAGTGAAATCTCACTTTGTCACTTCTACGACCTTTCTAGCATCAATACGCCCCCTTTGCATACATTACACCTGGCGCAGGTATAATGTGGTGCAGGGGTTTACAAAGTGACGCATCTACCTAGATGCGTCACTTTGTAAATATGACTCAACAAGGTGCATTTTTTACAGCACTGGTGCGTCACAAAAAGTGACGCACCGGCGTCGTAAAAGTGACGCATGGGCCTCATAAATGAGGCCTTCAGTCTTCTACTCTTACTTTTTCTTTCACTTTCTCTGTTTCTTCACTGCCTTACTCACCTTGTCTCACACTCAATTGTCTTTATCCAGTCTGTTTCTCCACTCTTTCCTAAACATCACTGCTCTTTTCTTACCCTTCCACACCACCGTTCTTTTACTACATTTTCTTCACTTATCCACATTCCTCATGTTCTCTCTCCTTCTCCTCACTCTCCTTCCCCACACTCACCTTCTTTCAGTCCCCCTACTTCACTTTCCTTCCCCTCTCGTCCCTTTCTTTGCTTTCTCACTCATTTTCCTCTCCTCTCTCACTGCACTCCACTTCAGTTACTCTTTTTCATTTTTTTAAGAATACAGCTCTTTGATGAGAATTGGAGGTAGTTCTGAAAAGAACAAAAACAAAAACAGGGAATGGGAAACTGCTCAAGAGGAGCAAAAAAAATAATCAAAATTAGGACTGGGGGCGGCAGCGGTGGTTCTCTATTGCTCAAACCATGAGCATAACACTTTGTTCCCCATAACAAAGTAGCTGATCACATTGTCTGCATTTAATTACGGCTTCATTAAAAGCAGGCTGAATATTAGGGATCAGCTCTTCTGGTCGCCCCCTCACCGATGTAGTTGGTCCTCCGGTTGAAGTAGAAGCACCATCCCTGGGAGCCTCTCGTGCCAGAACCCTGACACTCTCCCGGGCATAGTTCTGGGGATGCCTTCTCTGCACGTGGCGAATCATGGTAGAATTACCAAAACTGTACTTCCTTGTGGGGTCTCCTCTGGAAAGCACAGTATGGCAGATCTTACACTCCACCTTTGGAGCATTTACTTTCTTACGGCCCTCACGTACATCAAAACATTTTCAGATAAAATGCTCCTTAACTCTAGGCTGAGGAACCTCTTCATCTATAAATCCCTCTGTGTCATCACCGCTGCTGGATGCTCTGTCAGCCATGATAATCCAACAAGGATTCAAGAGCAAAAATACAGGTCTTGCAGTCACAAAAGTGAAAGAACAAGTGAAGGAAATGGGTGGGGATTTCATTCTTTGTAAAAAAAACTGTTAGCAACCAATGAAAAGAGTTATTTAAAGGTCACATGACTTGACGCGCTTACGCTGTGCGCACCGGAGCGTTCCGGGAGCGCTTACGCGGCGCGAACGTAGGCGCTTCTGGGGGCGCTTACGCGGCGCGCCTGAGTGACATTTTGGTAGCTTTACGGAAATGCAAAATCATTTTCATTTCGTAAATTAAAAATACTGCTTTTATAAGTATGGTACTAAATGTCTTGCAAAATTATTTACTTTTCATACATATTTTTTTTTACGAACGCAGAAAAAGCGCTCTCGGTGCGCTCTCGGGAGAGCTTACCGGTGCGCGCACCCTGAGCGCACCAGGAAAAAATGTAAAAAAAAAATATATACGTTGAACAAATAAATTTTTTTTTTTTAAATATAATTAATTGTTGTAAAAAACAGCTAATAAAAAAAAAATCGCAGGTTACAAAGTCGATATACAAAGGAATTAGCTTTTAAAAAAACTATGAAATTCACTGAAAAAACCATAGATTTCACAAACTTTATAGTTAGGAATTAGTTTTAAAAAAACCTTTGTCATCAGTGATGTCATCAGTGATGTCACTGACCATGTCATGAATGATGTAATATGTGACATCATCAGCAGTGGATTGCGGGCGCGTGAGTTATAGTGAGTCCAACTAACTATAACGTGGGAATTTCAATGGTTTTGTATGAGTAAAATGTTCAGCTAACTATAACTGGTGTGAAACCTATGGTTTTTTCAGTGAATTTGAAAGGTTTTTTAAATGCTAATTCCTAACTATAATGAGTGTGAAACCTATGGTTTTTTCAGTGAATTTCAAAGGTTTTTTAAATGCTAATTCCTAATTATAACGATTGTGAAACCTATGGTTTTTTTAGTGAATATATATATATATATATATTCACTGAAAAAACCATAGGTTATAGACCATATATAGTTAGGAATTAGCATTTACAAAACCTTATTTTACTCACACAAAACCATTGAAATTCCATATATAGTTAGTTGCACTAACTATATATCGCGCACCCGCAATCCACTGCTGATGATGTCACATATTACATCATTCATGACATGGTCAGTGACATCACTGATGACATCACTGATGACATCTCAAATGACATCACTGATGACATCACTGATGACAACATCCAGTGACTGTATGTTTCTGTAAAGTTAAAATATGTCTTACATATTGAAGAATGAGTGGATGTATAAGTGTCTGGATAAAGGATTTAGTAGGTGCATGACTGACTGTATAAGTGAGTGATTAAATGTGTCTCACTGAGTGCATGGGTTAGTGAGTAAACTGTTTTAAATTGTGCATCATTGTGTCTGTTGTTCTGTAATCTGATGCATGTGTTGATCATTAGCTATATGACTAACTATATGGGTTATTGATTGGTTGGCCAAGTATTTGTATGGGAGACTGAGTGTGTGTGTGGGTGTCTGGGAGGTGTATGACTCTGTGCATAGATGTGTGAGCAGTTGATTCACTAGATGTATGGGTTCAAAAGTGCATGTGGAAACAGCTGTATGGGCGGTTGACTGTGTGCATGAGTGTATTGGTGAGTGAATGGATATCTCAGTGCTACATGTCAAAGTAAGTACATATGTAAAACACAGTACATGTGATAGTTGACATATATAAATAACTGTGCATAAGAGCCAGTGAATGTGTGAGTGGCTGTATGGATTATTGTGAACTTGTATCAGGGATTGTATAACAGAGTAAATATGTGTTATTACATGTTTCAATAAGTAAGGTGTGTATAACTATATAGTTGAGGAAATGGAGGTGTGATTGATTCTTTGCAAGACTGACTAGGTGTGTGAGTAACTCCATGGATGAGTGACAGTCTGTGAGTGTCTGTTTACACTGAGTGTATCTAAGGTTATATTAGAGTCTGAAGAGGTTCATCGTATCATCACATGAATGATGTCATCAGTGATGTGATCAGTAATGTCAAATGAGATGTCATCAGTGATGTCATCAGTGATGTCATTTGAGATGTCATCAGTGATGTCATCAGTGATGTCACTGACCATGTCATGAATGATGTAATATGTGACATCATCAGCAGTGGATTGCGGGTGCGCGATATATAGTTAGTGCAACTAACTATATATGGAATTTCAATGGTTTTGTGTGAGTAAAATAAGGTTTTGTAAATGCTAATTCCTAACTATATATGGTCTATAACCTATGGTTTTTTCAGTGAATTTTCTAGGTTTTGTAAATGCTAATTCCTAACTATATATGGTCTATAACCTATGGTTTTTTCAGTGAATTTCATAGGTTTTTTAATAGCAAATCTTTATAGTTTTAAAAAATAATACATTTTAAATCGAATTTTACATTGTATAATTCTGTCATTTTTTTTTTTTATTCTTTTTGGTGCGCTCCCGGGGCGCGGACCGGTGAATGCACGGGTAAGCGCAATCTTGCGGCGCGCCCCGGGGCGTGTACTGAAACACTTTTCATTGGTTCAGAACTTTTTTTTTTCCAAATTGTGTGAAACCCACCCATTTCTCTCACTATTGCTTTGTACTTGGAGAGAGCAAGAGCTGTTCTGTGTACTGTGTTCATCTCCTACTTTTCTGATCTACAGCATTGGCTGCAAGAGAGTCATCCAGCAGTGATTCAGACGGATTTTTAGATGAGGACCCTCCTCAGCAGAAGAAAAAACCCATTTCATCTGGAAATTCTATGACATCCCTGAAGGACAAAAAAAAGTCAACGCTCCAAAAGTAACCTGCAAAATATGTGGTAGTAGTTTATCCAGAGGCAATCCTCTGAAAAAATATAGTTTTGGAAATGCTAATTTAATCAGGCATGTGAAAAGAAGACACCCTAACAACTTTGCCAGGGAGAGTGTCAGAGAGCTGGCACGGAATTTACCCACAGATGGCGGCAGCACCTCCACTGGTGGAGCAACACCTTCGGGACCACCCCGTGGAAGAATGGTCCCTAACATTCAGCCGGTGTTTGCAGGCATCAAATTTCTGTGCACGGAGTGTGACGAACTGCTCTGCTATGGGGAGCAGAGTGTTGAACTCATTGCCATAAAGAAACAGCAAAACCGCTGCTCTGCCAGTCCCTAAATTTTCACATTTTTTTGCTCCTGTTGAGCAGTTTTTGAATCCCTGTTTTTGTTTTTCCCTTGACAAAAATCCAAAAAAAATATAAAATCGTTTTAAAAAGTCTAAAAAAATATAAAACAACAAAAACAAAAAAAATATATATAAAACAACAAAAACGAAAAAAAGTTCTTTTCAGAACTACCTCCAATTTATAAAAAAATGCTATTTTTTTTTTGAAAAAAAGTCTGTCATTTTTTATCTCCATGGTACGCTCCCCCGTAAGCTCCCCGGTGCGCGTACCGGGCGCTCCCCCCGCGAAAATCAGGGGGGTGTACCCTGCCCCCTTTTGCTCATTTCCCCCCTTTGATTTTTGCCACCTCTTGTGTCTCAATCCTACCGAGACACAAGATGGCGGCCGCTGCGGACTGTTTCGAATGTTTACAGACACCCGAGAACCAATCAGCTTGCCGTGCGCAAGTCGCGTGGCGCGCCCGAAGCGCTCCCCGGTACGCGTACCGGGGCGCGGCTCTAGATATATATCTTTTTTTAAACCTAATTTACTCAAAATTCACAGGACCACATATCTTGAGACCTAGCAAAGGCACATCGGGCAAACAATATCTACAATTTTGCCAAGTTTCGTGGAAATCCATTCAGCCGTTCGAGCTAAAAGTGAGGCCAACCGCCCTATGGAAAATTGCATGGGAAAAACACGTTTTGGGACCCCCCTTTTTTCTCGGCCCCCCCTTGACGAACCCCCCCTAAAATTTTCAGGGGCTGCTCAGAAACAAAATGTTCCATTTTCCTGAAAATTTCAGCCAATTCCGTCCACAAACGCCAAAGTTATTAGACGTAGAATTTTCAAAAATCCCCTAGAGAAAAAATCCTAACTATATATACCTACTGGCGACCGCCAGTAGGTAATATATATATATATATATATATATATATATATATATATATATGCCACACACAGATTCTTCTGATATACAGAAAACTCACGGACACCTTGGGCTGTTGCAGAAATAGTATTTAATGTCTGCACAGCAACGCGTTTCAGATTTCGCCTTGGTCACGCTAAGGGTCTGGCGATATTGTACTCACTTTTAAGCAGTTCTGCTAAACATAAACAACAGACTGAGAAATGCACCCATAGTGAAAATAACAAAAGTGTAGCAGCCATCTTGTCACTGTATGTGTAACATATCTGTACATAAGTACCTGTATCCCATATGTTGTATGTATAACATAAAATGTGAAAACAACACGTTCCGATTTTATAACTAGTCACATGTTGGCAATTGCAATTTCCAATTTCATTCCAAGGAAATACGGCCAATTCCAAAAATATATCCAAACCCAGTAATTATGTGCGAGTAATCCAATTTCAGAGTTAGCATGAGCAGCACAATTATCATAAATACAAAAAACATTGTGCATTAAAATACAATATATTATAGCAGTTCATACGATAGTCTCTCTGTATGCACCCCCGCTTGTTATATACAAAATACTGCTGTTTAATTTAACCACAGAGAGACTCACACCATAGCAGGTAAAGCAACCATATGATGAAAAGTGATTGCCAATAAAGTTTAAACAACACGTGATATTGAAACGTTTCCCAATTCTGCCCAAGTGGGTATACAATTCCATCAGTGACAGTGTTGGCTTAAATGCACACATGTGCCAATACCTAAAAAATCAAAAAAGAAATATATAACAATAATTAAAAACAGTTCTCAGAATGTACAGCAAAAGAATATAATAACAATTTAGTTATGCAGGTGCAGACATAATTCCTCACTTGAGTTTAATCCCAAGGGCGTCATAGTCTCTAAGTCAATAATGTATCTAGACTCAAGTTTGCGAAGCAAAAGTTGTCTATTTCCACAGAGCACATTTTCGGGAACATTGTCAATAACCACCATGCAGAGAAGTTTTTCATTTTATAAATGGTGATCGTAAAAGTGGCACTACAGGATATTGTCTATTGTTCTGCCGTATTGCCCTCACATGTTCCAGCACTCGTTTTTAGCACAATGTATCGTGCTACCTATATAGACTTTGTTGCAGGGAGAAATAAGTGGGTATACACAATGTGTGATATTACATGTGATCTCTTTCTTAATAATCATTTCCATTTTGCTGCTAGAGAGGATGCGTGTGGTACAATCAACGCTGTTACTGCAAGCCTTGCAGTTTCTACAGTGTTGAAAGCCTGTACGACCCGCCACACTAGATCTAGCAACCTGTGTCACAGAATTTGGACTCAATAATCTCTCAGTGATCTATTCTTTTGGAAAGTGATTTGGGGGCAACTACTGAGGTGTTTCTGGAGACTATTGTCAGTTAGCAATTCACGCCAGTGTCTTCTAAGTATCTGGCATACATCATGTGATAAATCGCAGCATATTAGTCTCATCCTGCCTGCTTACTGGATGTAATAGTTGGTTGCGGGTTACTGCATCCACCTTTTTGCAAGCTTCTGATAATGTTCTGCAACTGTAGCCTCTGTTCCTAAATCGCTGCACCATGATTTCTCTTTCTTGGAGATAGCTACTGTCCATACTACAATCCGCAACATTCTATTCCCAATAACTTTGGCTACGGTTGACAAATCTTTGCGAAATTTGAAAAACTTTTGGCCAGCTCTAGTCAGCTCCTATCCTGAAAGTCTCGGGCGATTCCTCAAGTGAGGGCCGAGAAAAAAGGGGGGCCCCAAAACGTGTTTTCCCCATGCAATTTTCCGTAGGAACCTTTAGTCGCAGCTACAGTCCGAACTGCTGAACGGAATTACACCAAATTTGGGAAAGAGGTAGTCCTTGGTTCAGACTCATGCCTTTTATTTAAATGGTGTAAATCAGTTCAGTAGTTGCTGAGGAAATCAAAACTCCTAACGCTTTGGGTGCGCGACTCCTAACGCGTTGGGAGCGTGACTCCAAGCAAAAAAAAAGAAATATTTGTCAGATATATAGCAAGCTTATGTGTTTAGATCTTGGTGGATCTAAAAAGAGCAGTTGTGTTTATGGGAGATTTTGGTACCTACAAGTAAGTACCGATGCAGAGTCTAAAGTTGTTGAGGAAGATTCTGTTACCCTCATCTGTAAAGTGTACGCTATCTCTCCTATAGATCCCGTCCATATTAAAAAGCAGATTGTTGTTGTAAAGGGACCCCATTCTATAATCTCTGAGATAAGCAGAAACAGCTTTATTGACATGTTTCCTAACCTGTTGTCAAGTTTTATTAGTATTAGAAGCCAGTCATTGCTTCTGTATTCACAGAATGAGACAGGCATTCACACTAGACTGTAGTAGTGAAATATGTAAAATGTGTGCAGTCACCTTACCCCTTCCAGACTAGTGAATGTGTTTTGGTAAAGTCTAAGGAATAGTGTTGCTTATCTAGAATCACACTGTGAGTCTATGTGCATTTGGGCAACCATTGTGAGAGAAGTATTTGGTTACTTCATGTACTTGCTGACATATAACTGCTTAAAAACCTATTCTGTTGTCATGTTTTAGCAGTATTAGAAAGCAGTCATTGCTTATGCATTCGCAAAATGAGTCTGGCTTTCACACTAGACTGCCGTAGTGAAATATGTAAATGTGTGCAGTCACCTTACCCCTTCCAGATTAGTGAATCTGTGTTGGTAAAGTTTTAGGAATAATTGTGTATATGCATCAAAAATCAGTAAAACGAGTCCTTATTAGCGAAAAATAAGGCATCGCTAATAGAGAGTCGCATACCGCGATGCATCAACAGATTCGGTATTTAATACCGAATCGTTAAAAATCGTTAAATATCCGGTAAACACGTTTGCGAGACACCAATTCAAAGATTAGCAAATACCGAAGTAGCAAATACCGAATCGGTATTTGCGATTTCGGTAATAGCGAATCCGCTAAAAAAGAAAAGTAGCATCGGAAGCAGGCTGATGACATCACAACTAGGAGCAACACAGCCCATGCTTCATTCAGTGCCCTGAGGAGCTCAGAGGAGGAGGCAGAGCACAGGAGCTGAGGATTGTGACAGTGAGAACACAAAACAAACTCAGAGCAGACTACCAGGATGGAGAAGGATGCACCCCAGAACAAGGAGGCACCCAGGAAGAGAAAACGAAAGTTTTCGGATAAGGAACTCGAACTGCTCATCGAGGGGGTGAGCAGCAAACACGACAGGCTTTTTGGGAGGCAGTCCCAAAAAGTTCCAGAGGCAGAGAAGCGCAAATTGTGGCTGCGCATTAAAGACAGAGTCAATGTTGTAGTAGTCACCCACCGCAGCATAGACGATTCAAAGAAGAGGTGGTATGACCTCAGGAAGAGGGCAAAGGAGAGGATTGCTGAAAGGGTGAGGGATGCACCTGGCACAGGAGGGGTAACATCCAACGTGACTCCAAACACAGCCCTTGAGGACCTCGCTGAGGCTACAATTGAGCCAGAAGCTGTTGTGGGGTCACTCAATTGGACACATCCGGCGCAGCAGCAGGAGGAGAAGGTAAGATGCATGCCAACGCAGATATGCAGCGTGTTGTTCACCTATGCCCATCCCCCCAGGCCAATGACAGTGCAGATGTAGCTGTGCCTAATGCATATCCCCTCACCAGAGTAGTGCATCATGGGAGTTGTAGTCATATCATGAATGAATGCATGTCTGACCCCTGATGTAATAGAAATGAAACCAGCTGCACATGTGTCAGTGCAAAATCTCCTTTATGTAGTTGAAATTATGCAACACAGATACATCATGGCAAAATAATAACTATGCACTGTTTCACATTCAGATGCATCACCCCTCGACTCAGATGACAGCGGACGCCTCGTCATCTCAGAGACACCAGTGGTGACAGATGTTGAGACCCCGCAGGGACCTGAACCCACAACACCACCATCACCACCATCACCGCCACCACCACCACGGCGGACATCACCGCCACCACCGCCAAGGAGGACATCACCATCACCACCCACACGGCGGACATCACCACCACCACCACCACGGCGGACATCACCACCACCACCACCACGGCGGACAACACCGCCACCACCACCACTGCGGCCAACTACACAGAGCCGCAGGGCAAATGTCTCCTCCCTGCAGGTGATGGAGTCAGAGCAGAGGCCAGCTGACACAATTGTCCCATGACAGATAGTCGTTGCTCAAACCACCCAAGCAGCAGCACGTGTCCGAGTCAGGCAGCGGGCCAGGCCCCTAGGTAGAGCTGTTGAGAGAGCAGATGATCCAGCACACGGATACGGAGTGGTGAAGACACAGATGCTGCATGTCCAGCGCCTGCAGGGGAGACACATGGGTGCTATTAACAACAATATTGCGAAACTGACAAACAAAATTGGCACCATGACAGACGCAATGCGCGAGATGACCACAGCCGTTGCTGAGGGCAACAGAGACATCAAACTGTGCCTGCAGGAACTCACACGTGCTGTAATTGCAGGCCAACAGAGCGAGCGCTGTAGGCATCGGCAGAACATTGTCCGTACTAATGCCACCAATAGAGCCATCAATAAGCTGTGCAACAGCACAGCTGTGCTGTCACGCAGAACTGTGTCCCTGCAGGTCAATTTGGGCCATTATTGCAGAGATGTCGCAAAGTCCCAGGAGAGAGTGACCACTGCAGTGGAGCATCTGCAGTCTGGGACTTTCAGTGCCAGCAGTTTGGGAGGGGAGGAGGGGAGTGAGGCTGCCTCAAGCGTGAGCGGCGTCTATGTGCCGGAGGCCAGCGAGAGGAGGCGCAGTGCATGCAGCACCACAGCCACAGAAACACATCGCGGAGATGTGACCGAGTCACGGGACAGGAGGCTGGGGGTACCGGGCAGGCGCAAATAGCCATGATCCATTGGCTCCCTGGCCATGGTGACGTAACCATGGGGCAACTATACAGCAACATGTTACACCCGTGATGACAACGGACATGTTTTCATTTGTTTATTTGATTCTGTGTCATGTTGGCATCTCATACATATGCACCTGACAGGTACTTATGTGCATTAAACAATTCCAAACATAAACATGTTGTGTTGGCTCTTTCATACCTGTCTCAGAAGTGATGTCTTGTGATGTATGTCCACCTCCTTTGTCCCTCAGCAGCATTTGGCACGTGTGCCTGTTGGTGTTGGGGGGGGTTGCTGTGCCCGTAAGTCGTCCTCTCCGTCTACCTCTATTGGTATCCCCCTTCGTGTGGCAATGTTGTGCAGCATGGCGCAGACTGCTATTATCCGGCAGCAGGTAACTGGGTCATACTGCAAGGCACCTCCTGTCTTCTGTAGTATCCAGAAGTGACTCTTGAGGATGCCAAAGGTTCGCTCTACCACATTCCTGGTACTGATATGTGCTGCATTGTAGTGCTGCTCCTGAGGTGTTGCAGGGTTGAGGTAGGGAGTGAGGAGATATTCACGCAAGACGTAGGCGCTGTCACCTGCAGGGAGGGGAGCAAAGGGTTAGTTGCATGGATACATTTACATATGTGAGGATTGTGTTCATTTGAAGGCATTTGTATGTACCGAGTAGGTGTCCCTCAGCAAATTCCCCATTGATCAGGCGCCTGTGGACGCCACTGTGTCTGAATATGTATGCGTCGTGGGTGCTTCCTGGGAATTGTAATACGATGTCCGTAATGATGTGCTTGGCATTGCACACAACCTGGACGTTGATGGAATGGTATGTCTTCCAGTTGCGGTAGATGTATTCGTTGACTGAGGGGGAACAGATGGGGACATGGGTGCAGTCCACGCACCCTATCACATGGGGGAATTGTGCCACCTGGTAGAACTCCTGTTTGGTGCGGTTCAACTGCTGTGGGGTTGTGGGGAAGGTGATGTGGTGATGTATCAATGTCAGCATGGCATCTAGGAAATTGTGGAAGAAGCGTGATAGTGCGCTTTGCGACACGCCTCCAGCTTCTGCTATGACCCCCTGGAAGCTTCCTGATGCCAGCATGTGCAGGCTGCATAGGACCTGGACATGGGCTGAGATGGCGTTGGTCCTACGGGTCTGGTGCTGCAGTAGTGGTTCAAGGTCGGTAATGAGACGCATGATCATGGCCCTGTTGTGCCTGTACTTGTCATAGATCTGTTCCTCTGTCTGGCTCAGCAATGTGATACGCACCCTGAAGACTCTGTATTGGATCATCCTCCTGCGCTGTGCAAGGGCGTTGATTCTCCTCCTCCTAAAAGCACATAGGGGGCAGTCATTTTGGAAGAACTACAGGGTCTCCGGAGGCATATTTGAAAGGTTTCTGATTGGCTGCACCGGTGTTGGAATTTTTTTTTTCTACCTTCCAATAACTTTACCTCCAGTTTGTGATTCCCCTTATTTTGCTCATGCAAAATAGCGATTTTGAGCATTTTCGGTATTTGCGAGTTTTGATGCATTTCGTTGCGAATCTTTATTAGCGATTCGGTATTTCCGGAGGCTGGTTTCTTTCTCGGTATTACCGATTCACTATTATGCGATTTGGTATTTTACCGCGGGAGGTATTTAGCGATTCTTTATTTTTTAAGGGTTTTGGGTTGATGCATTGCATTTCCAGGTTTTGCGTTCGGTATCGGCCTGTTTTACCGATTCGCAATTTAACCGGGAGGTATTTTGCTTGATGCATCTGCCAGTATGTTGCTTGTCTAGAATCACACTGTGAGTCTGTGTGCATTTGGGCAACCATTGTGAGAGTAGCATTTGGTTACTTCATGTCTTTGCAGACACATATCTGCCTAAAAACCTAACCTGTTCTCTAGTTTTAGTAAAATTAGAAGCCAGTCATTGCTTAGCATTTGCAAAATGAGTCAAGCTTTCACACTAGAGTGTAGTACTGAAATATGTAGAATGTGTGCAGTCATCTTACCGCTGCCAGACTAGTGAATGTGTTTTGGCAAAGTCCAAGGAATAGTGTTGCTTGTCTATAATCACACTGTGAGTCTGTGTGCATTTGAGCAACCTTTGTGAGAGATTTATTTGGTTACTTCATGTCTTTGCAGACACATAACTGCTTAAAAACCTATCCTGTTGTCAAATTTTAGTAGAATTAGAAGCCGGTCATTGCTTACGCATTCACAACATGAGTGAGGCTTTGACAGTAGAGTGCAGTACTGAAATATGTAGAATGTCTGCAGTCACCTTACCGCTGCCAGACTAGTGAGTTTGTTTAGGTAAAGTCCAAGGAATAGTGTTCCTTGTCTACAATCACACTGTGAGTCTATGTGCATTAGGGCAACCATTGTGAGAGTAGCATTTGGTTACTTCATGTCTTTGCAGACACATAACTGCTTACAAACCTATCCTGTTCTCAAGTTGTAGTAGAATTAGAAGCCAGTCATTGCTTATGCATTCGCAAAATAAGTCAGGCATTCACACTAGTGTGCAGTACTGAAATATGTAGAATGTCTGCAGTCACCTTACCCCTTCCAGACCAGTGAATTTGTTTAGGTAAAGTCCAAGGAATAGTGTTGCTTATCTAGAATCACACTGTTAGTCTGTGTGCATTTGGGCAACAATTGTGAGAGAAGCATTTGGTTACTTCATGTCTTTGCAGACACATAACTGATAAAAAAACTATCCTGTTGTCAAGTTTTAGTAGAATTAGAAGCCACTCATTGCTTATGCATTCGCAGAATGAGATAGGCACTCACACTAGACTGCAGTAGTGAAATATGTAAAATGTATGCAGCCACCTTAGCGCTTCCAAACTAGTGAATGTGTTTTGGTAAAGTCCAAGGAATAGTGTTGCTTACCTAGAATCACACTGTGAGTCTGTGTGCATTTGGGCAACCATTGTGAGAGAAGCATTTGGTTACTCCATGTCTTTGCAGACACAAAACTGCTTAAAAACCTATCATGTTCTCATGTTTTGGTAGAACTGGAAGCCAGACATTGCTTATGCATTTGCAAAATTGGTCAGGCTTTCACACTAGAGTGCAGTACTGAAATATGTAGAATGTGCGCAGTCACCTTACCCCTTCCAGACTAGTGAATGTGTTTTGATAAAGTCTAAGGAATAGTGCTGCTTGTCGAGAATCACACTGTGAGTCTGTGTGCATTTGGGCAACCATTGTGAGAGAACCATTTGCTTAATTCATGTGTTTGCAGACACACAACTGCTTTAAAACATGTACTGTTCTCAAGTTAGAAGCCAGTCATTTCTTATGCATTCGCAGAATGAGTCAGGCTTACCCACTATAGTGTAGTACTGAAATATGTAGAATGTGTGCTGTCACGTTACTCCTTCCAGACTAGTAAGTCTGTTTTGCTGAAGTCCAAGGGATAGTATTGGTTGTCTAGAATCACACTGTGAGTCTGTTTGCATTTAGGCAACCATTGTGAGAGACTCATGCCTTACAACATGGAGTGCTTCAAACGCCTATCCACTATGCATGCAGTCCTCTAAACACCTACACACTTGTCTTTCACACCTTCAATTACCCAGTCAGAATCCATACACTACTGCAAACACCCTGTTACTCCCCATGCACTCCTCTAGTGACCCATTCAGCAACATGTACTAATCCCTTCACTGTGCCAAAACTCAACCACTTATAAATTCACCCAGACTTTGCAGTGCTCTAATTATTCAGTTAGTACCCAAATACTCATTCAGTGACTTAGAGCCTTACCACATAGACTGCTTCAAACTCCTATCCACTCGCATGTAGTCCTCTAACCATCTACTCACTTGTGTTTGAGGCCTTTAATTCCCCAGTCAGTCTCCTTACACTCCAGGAAACACCCTGTCACTCCCTTTGCAATCCTGTATTGACCCATTCTGCACCATGTACTAATGCATTCACTATGCCAAAACCCAACTGCTTATAAATTCACCCAGGCTTTCTCCTTGCAGTACTCCAATCATTTAATCAGTACACAAGTACTCATGCAGTGATCCAGGCTTTAGCACATGGACTGCTACAAATCTTTATCGAATATGCATGCAGTCTTTTAATCACCTACACACCTTCATTTCCCCAGGCAGTATCCATACACTACAGCAAACATCCTGTAACTGTCCTTGCACTGTTGTAGTGACCCATTCAGCACTATGTACCAATCCATTCACTGCGCCAAAACTGAACCACTTATAAATTCACCCAGGCACTCTCCTTGTAGTACTCTAATGATAGTTTTGCTACCCAACTACTTATACAGTGAGCTAGGCCTTAACACATGCAATGTGTTTGTATAGTAATAGAAAAGTATAATTTATAAATGTATTAAAATACATTTATTCAAAAACCTTTTTTACAGATATTGTTTATCATCATTAAAATGAAGTTATCATGCCTGAAAAATCAAGAAAGAGAAAATGACAGCAAAAGGACAATTATTTGAAGAAAATTGCAGAACAAGTATTGGATGACCAACATCATGTGGCTAAAAAGAAAAAGTTGTCCGGTAAGACAACAAAAGAATTCATTAATTTCAAAGCCTAGAAATAGTGTACAAAGTAAAAGAATGCTTCGACCAGAAAAAAAGAATATGAGTAAAAAGAAAGGAGTAAATGGAAAATTATATTCAAAAGACACAATGAATGGTAAAAGAAGGAAAAATCAGTACAAAAAAATCAAGAAAAAGATTTTTTATAATAGAGTTGTTTTTAACTTTCTGAAAGATGTGAAAACTATAAAAAAAAAGAGCACTATTTTATAAAAAGAAGAAGCATATTGAATCCATTGTTCAAAAAGCTTTTGAATTAAAAAGGAAATCATTTATTTTAGTTTTAAACAGAATTCCATCACTAAATAAACCAATCCATTTTATGAAGGCCAAAAGTAAGAGGAAAAGAGTAATTAACATAACTAATTTTTGGTATACTTTTTTGGGAGAATGAAAACACAGTTCAAGTTCTTCAATGAAGAGAGTTATTTTCAGACCAATAATTTATTGCATGCAGTTGATACCAGTGGTCGAGCTTATGAGGTTAGAAATGGTTGTCCAATTGAGAAAGAGAAGATGATTCCCAGAAATGCAGTTGAAGTGTTAGTTGATGAATTTCTAGGAAGACGTCCAAAAGCCCCAGTGTACACCTGGGATTGCAGTTGTATTTGTAGTGTACAACAAGAATCCTTTATGCAATTTCTTACAACAATACAGTAAAAAAGTGTTAAACAAAAGATTAAGATGTTGCAAGGACTAGACCCTTGCAGAGTGAGAAAAAATATTGGTTTACCAGGTCATTCTCTGGCTTGTCTTTCTAGAAAAGAATGTCAAAGTGTTTTTCATCATTTCAGGATGTTAGCAGTACATTATTCTCAAATGCGGAAGTTAGTCAGAAAATTGTATTATGCAAAAGGTCCAGCACTAAGATTAAATGAGCTGAACAGTGTTTTTTTGCGTGGGTCAGTATCAGATGTGAAGAAGGTTTGTGATGAAATTGAGTTTTGTTACTTTGGTCCTGAACAAGAGAGTGCAGAAACTGACACATTAATAGAAGAAAATGTTGAAGAGAATGTGCAACATACTATTACAAAAAATGTTCAAGAACAAATTACAAAGTTTAAGGTGATTTCAGGTGAAAGGCCAAATTATCCTAGTATTTGTTGTCGGTGAACTCACTATAAAAATCAGACTAGGACAGTTGCTCTATATTTAAAAAGTGAAAGAGAAAATAATGATAAGTGTAAGGAATTTGCAACATATTTGTTTGTAGAGAATTGTTTTGATTTGGGTTCTGATCAGAGTATTGTAAATATTGTTATAACAAATTAGATGAGAATAAAATGCGCACTAGAGCTGTCCATAATAATCTAGAGTTGGTAACTATTCATCCAGAACTGATAGATTTAAATTCGTATGAGCCTATTCTGATTCAATGTGTGCACCCATTTCAGGCTATTGTCATATGGAGCCTAAAACAGGTAAATTGCCTCCTACCGATTTACAGAGAGGATTAAAAGGAAGAGTTGTATATTTGCCACTAGATTTAAAGAAAAATATTGAAATTATTGGTGTAGAAAATGTAGAAAGTGAACCATTAGTTATTCTAGTTAATGGTGTTCCTACTAAGAGTAAGAAAATCTGGCAAGAATTAGTGGATGTTAGGAAAGTGCAAAAGGCACTGTATCTGATAAAAAACCAATGAGTACTATAAAAATGTGCATGTGGGAGAAGAGGAAATACTATAGGAGATGATAATGAAACGTCAACTGGTCAAATTGAAAAAGTGTCAAAAAGTGAAGAAATCTATGAACATTACAGTGTACATCCATTTCATTCGAAAGAAGTGATGGGGAATACTATTGATTTATTTCAAATAAAAAAAGCAAAGGGAAGTCCCATGAGTGTTCCCAACAGGAATGATGAATGATCAGTGCAGATTCCTGCATCAGAATATCGGACAACAAGATTATATGCAGAAGATCCAAGAATTTGACAATTTATCCCATATATATTTCAACTTTTGTTTGAGAGTGACTTATCTGGACTTTCATATGCAGTCAACCACATATTGAAACCAGGAGTACATCTTCAAAATGTTTCAGCAAAGGAATTTATGGATAAAGTACATCAGAGTGATGATCATTTAGAATCTCAGCTGATTAATTTGATGGCATGTCAGCGTGGAACTAATGAGTATTGGTACCGTGGTCATGGAGAACTTAAATGTATGCTAAGGAACTTAAGAACTACTACGTGGTTCCTTACCCTAAGCTGTGCTGAATACGCTTGGGATGATTTACTTGAATTTCTTCGAGAGGCAAATTCCGATATAAAAAATATTGAATACAAAACACCTGGAGAATTGTGCTCTTTGGATCCTGTTATTGTATGCAGATATTTCAATCATAGATTTGAAGCTATGATGTCTTTTATCTGCAATAAAAAGAATCCTCCTCTTAGAGAAGTTGTGTATTTCTTTTGGAGAAAGGAGTATCAAGCTAGAGGTGCTCCTCATATACATATGCTGATATAGATCAAGGATGCCCCCAAATTCGGAACGGATTCCGATGATACTATTTTGTCTTTCATTGAAGAATATGCCACATGTGCTATACCAAAAAGAATAGAAAAAACAACTTAAGACTACAAGTCTTACGATTCCAAAGTCATCGATTTGGAAAATACTGTCGACGAAAGTACAAGTCTAAGGAAAAGTTTAATACCCAATGTCGTTTTGGATTTCCACGTCCTGTAATATCCAAAGGAAGAGTAAACAGTTTTATGTCAGCTATGAGACAAACCATTACTAGAAAGTCTCAAAAAAATACGTACAATTTGAGAAGAAGTGAAGAATCAAAATACATAAATGATTATAATCTGGTTATTCTCTCAATGTGGAATGCTAATATGGATATTCAGTACGTTGCAGATAATTCCATAGCTGTTGCTCGGTACGTAACATCCTACATTACAAAATCAGAAAAGACGGAATTGAAAGAAATGTGGGAAGAAATTTCTCACGAGAAGAGTCTTAGTAAGAAATTATACAGTTTCAGTTTGAAGATGTTATCCCATCAAAAAATTGAAGCGTATAAATGCTCAGATCGGTTATCATCTGCAAGTTATACTCAAAATCTAGAAGAATCATTTGGGTGAGTCTAGGTCTTGCTGCAACGCGAAATCGAGTACTTAAATCTGTTCAAGAAATCGAATATTTAGCAGAAAAAGATCCGGAAAGTATAGGTATTGTGAAAACAAACATGTTGGACACATATTATCCAAATAGAAGTCATCATCTTGAGAACATGAAGTGCTGCAAAACTACACTTTTAAACGAAATACTACAGAAAACATCAATGATGGAAAATATGCTGTGATTGGTTCCGAAGGATGTTTGGTGAAACAAAGGAAAGGAAATTTGATTAATCACACAAAATTGAGTCGTGACACTCCTGATAAAAGGGAATATTACTATTTAGCACTTTTGCAACTGTTCAAACGGTGGTGTTCAGAATTAGAATTACTTGGAGATTTTCGGAGCTATGAAGATTCCTTTAATGCGTGTAAAGATACCATAGAATGTACTGTTTTTGCAAATTTTGTGAAAATGTTGAAAGATGATATTGATCAAGAAGCTACTATTGCAGCTGAGATTGCTTGAGACAGTTCTCAAGACAGTCAAAGTTCTGCTCCACTGAGTCAAGATTCAATAGGAGAACCAATTCTTGAAAATGAAGTGGCAATCGCCATGAATGAAGTGGAAACAGCAATGCATCAAGCTCAAGAAGATATTAAGGACTTAGGAAATTTGGAAGAACAACTAAATGTTGAACAGAAAGAAATATATCAGCAAGTGAGACAACAGATTGACCATGGATTTCTTCATGAAAAGAAAGAATGCACATGCACATCATGTCAAACTATCCGAATGTTTGTGAGTGGTCAAGCTGGAATTGGAAAAAGTTTCTTAATTAAAGTAATGACCAGTTATCTACAGAAAACAACTGACTCACATTTGTCTTGTGTTGTAACTGCTCCAACTGGGTTTGCAGCACACAACATTAAAGAAATTACATTGCATCAATTACGTATGCTACCTGTGGAGCATGAAAACAAATTGGAATATCACAAGCTATCTGGAGAAGCTTGTTATGAAAATTCAAGAGTGCTAAAGAAAATCAAACTTATGATTATTGATGAGGTAAGCATGGTCTCAAACTTAATGCTTGCTGTTGTGCGTTTAAGAATGCAGAAAATTCTCAAAACAGAGTATGCTGTCTTATTTGGAGGAAAACATGTCATAGTTTTTGGAGATTTACTGCAACTTACTCCCGTAAAAGGACAACCAGTATTTAAAACACTTGTGCATGAAGATACCAGAAAGTCTTTGGGTAGTGTTGGAAATGTTAATATTTGGTCATATTTTGAAAACAAAGAACTCATTTCAAATATGCGACAAGCAAAT
The DNA here is from genome assembly GCF_964261635.1 of Lissotriton helveticus. NCBI lineage: Eukaryota > Metazoa > Chordata > Amphibia > Caudata > Salamandridae > Lissotriton > Lissotriton helveticus. The sequence goes on along the minus strand of NC_136067.1, from coordinate 1,299,248,494 downwards.
GATGTTGATTATTGAACTATTCTTCAAGATATAAGAATTGGAGTACTGACAGAACATGGCAAACATGCTTTGCAAAGTTGATTACTTTCCAATTTGTTTCCAAATGAAAATATAGTTCCTGAGAAAATATGAAAGAAAATTGCGGAAAAAAAATCTATAATCTGCTTAATGCCAAAACTGCGCGAGTGTTCTATATTCAATGAACAACTTTTTAAGCTAGAAAATGAACAAATATTAAACATGGAATCTATTGATAAAATAGAGCATGAAGGGATCACTATTATTTTGACAGAAAATTAAAAAAAAAATTAGATTCTTCAGAAAAATCTATATCTAAAACTGCTGGTTTAGAAAATAATCTATATCTATGTGTAAACTGTCGGGTAATTTTACGGCGTAATTTGTATGTAGAAAATGGTTTAGTTAATGGAGCAATGGGTAAATGGGTAAAGTTGTAAATTTTGTTAATTATCAGAATAGTGATGGAATTGAATTGAATTTTTAAAAATTAAATTTGATCAGATTGAAGAAGTAAAACAAATTGGTTGTTGTTCAGTTCGTTTATTGCTTGGTAAAGATTTATATGTCCATAGAAAACAGTTTCCACTTTCTCTGGCATATGCAGTGACTATTCATAAATCTCAGGGTTTAAGTGTAGACAGTGCTTTGGCGAACATTGGAAGTACAGTATTTAAAGAGGGTATGCATATGTTGCTTTGTCCCGAGTCAGAACTTTATCTGGTTTGTTTTTCATTGATTTTGATGAGACAAAGATTATTTCAGATGCAAACTGTGTAAAAGTGTATAATAGGTTAAGAAGAGCATATGCTCCTAATTTAGGTCAATATCCTGTATTAGAAAAGCGTGTTGTAGGTCTAAAAAGAAGATATGAGAAGGTATATAGAAGGAAAAAAATCAAGATAATGTTGTGATTGCAGGCAAAAAGAAAAACGACACTGTTGAAGAGATTGTTGGTTATCAGTTGGAAAATAGTTCAGGTATCAACTGCTATGTTAATGAAGTGGTTAATGTTGTTTTTTTTCTCAAAAGTTTGCAACAGCAAATTATGGATATTCGTGAAAAAAGATTTTGTTCCTTGTTGCATTGTATTTATGAAAAATTGAGAACTGATAAAAGTAAAATGCAAAGTGTTTCTGATATTCGTAATCTTTTAGATATATGTTCTAGTTCTACACAGTTTACACAGAATATCCAACAGGATGCTCAGGAATTTCTAATGTACATGCTTGCAGTATTGAAAAATGAAGAAATAGAAATTGAAAATCTTTTTGGCCTTAATTATAAATGGGAACATCAATGTGAAAATTGTACGTTCACAACTAGCACTTACATAGACACTTAAATATTTATATATTTGACATTACCAGACTGTAAGTCAGTGTCTTTCAACAAACTAGTGAAAGGAGCAAATCAAAATATGGAGTGTAGCCAATGCAAATCAGAAATGTTATCAACATTATTTATACAAAGACATGGACAATATATAATTGTAATGATTCCATGTTGTACAGCTGATGGAAGAAAATTGGAATCTCTAATAAAACATTTTGTAGCAAGTCAACTATCAATATCAGGAAGAACTTTTGTAGCAGTAGCAATAATTTTCCATGATGGTCCTTCTACAACATCTGGACATTACATTGTAAGGGAAACATCCTTTGCAACGCAACTTTTACCACGCAGTGCCTTTACGACGCAACTGTTACAACGCAAACCATTACAACGCATTGCGCTGGGGGGCGCTCTAGGATAGGGAATACGTTTAATTTACTATCCAACACCTTCCCTAGTGTCCACGGGGACTGGAGTTGGAATAGTAAATTAAACTATTCACTATCCAGCACCCCAAAGCGCTATGCGCTGTAAAGGTTTGTGTTGTAAAAACCGCGTTGTAAAGGCATGCGATGTAAAAGCATGCGTTGTAATGTCATACATCCCATTGTAATGATGCTCAATTGGTTTTTAAACAACGTTTGCCTCACAAATTACCAAATTCCTACCTAATATTTTTAAAGCCAAAGTTTTAGGAACATTTTCGGCCTCTGAAGAATTTCGTAATATGTATTAATGCAATTAATATTGGACAATTTCAATAGAAAGGATTTCAAGAATACCATTTGGCCTAGAGGGAAGGTATATATTTGAATTAAGGACTTTTTCTTGCACATTCTGTAAGCATATATTTTTAAAGAACTTTATTTACAGTGTATGAAAATTAAAAATAATTGTTCATCGTATTATTATTTGAGTTCTTTCATATTCAAGTAAGAAAATTCTCTTAAAGATAGCATTTTTTAAATGTGTCATTTGTATTATATGGTTTGTTATTGAGGATCTAGTTTTTATGAGATGTCCAGAAATAGTTCAGAATATTAAAAATATTTTAGACATACTTTTGTTTTTTTTTACACAATCTTATTGATTGGTTTTTTTTTGCCCGCTTTTATGTGACAAGTAAGATTGAAATCACTGTTTGTAGGGAAATTCAATATATTCTGAGAACAGCAAAAAAGCAGAGCAAATAATTTATAAAATGTTAAAATTATGTTGTGTTGTAAAAAATTAAATATTTTATATTATAACTGTATTTTTTTCTTCTTTTTCACAGATCCTAATTCTAAAATATGAAATTTTCAGAAATTTAAATTATAAAAAACAACTGAAAAAAATGTTTAGTGCTTTTTATATCTATTACTGTGAAGGTAAGATTAACTAAGTATTAAATTGCACAATGAGCTGTGTTTGCACACTGGTGAAGAAAGGGGGGATGGACGGAGTGGATAAGTGTGGAAAGATGCTCTGTGGGCGTTTTAAGTTACGGGATAAAGTTTCCTTGAATTTTGACTGTCCCTGGGGGCCAACTAACCCACCAGATACGTGCAGAAAGTGCCAGAAAGTTGCATTGCAGAGAAATGGGACATGGCTTCAGATCACCTCTCTGCACCGCAGCTGTATGGCATTCAATAGAGAGACATAGTAGGCTCGTAGGACCCAGGGACTTTCAGGATTAAAGGAGACTAAATTCCTCAACTTAAAACATGTCACAGAGTGTGTTTGCACATGTCACATGAGGTCCCATCCCTTTCCTTCACCACTCTATAAACATGGCATATCACTTTGCCAAACCTAAGTACTTATAAATGTATCTTGTTCTCTCTTTGCAGTGCTGAAATTACTCCACTTATTAGTCATATAGTTAAGGATTGGCCTAGCCACTAACCCTAGTATAAGTCAATTTCTTTATATACTACGCATGCAGACCTGCATGAAGCTGCAAAGTATTAATACGGTCTTCAAAATACCCAGTTTATACCTATGTCGTTTTGGAATCACTCTGTCTTAAGATCCCATATGACCTGAAAAAAGAGATTTAATTGGTTTATAACATTTCCCATTGTACCTATTAACGGACTGCAATCATTTCAATAATTCTTCTTTGAGCATCTTTGGAGAGATAAGTCTGTGTTTACCTCCTGTCACTCTTATGCAATGTTTCAATCAATGAACTAGCAATATGTTCTTATTGTAACAGTCTGCCAATACCTAAGCACTTATGGGGAAAATTTAGAAGCATTCATCGCCAACAATATGTCCCTTTTTGTAACATAGTGATGGCACAAGACACTCTTTCATATTTACAAGGAGAGGAAAAGGCACTCTTTGTAGCTTTTCTTCTCCATGTAAATACAACCTCATCATACACACGACTTTGCATTAAAGGGGCGTTCTATAGGTGTTGCTGTGGGTGTTTGGACAGAACACTCATAGAAGAAGACACATCTCCAGATTTATTAGAAATCATAAATCTGGATATGTGTGTGAATGCTGCACCATCATCCAATTGGTGTTGCAAGGCACTATAAAGAGAATTGTTTTCATTTCTTCTCATTTTTTCATTTTCAGTATATGCTTCATTGGACAGCATACATTGAAGGAGAAAAATGCCTTCACTGATTGTTTTTGTGCAGGAAGGTGTGTCTTCCTGCACAAAAACAAACTCCGCACGACACAAATATCCTTGCACCATGGTGCAAGGGTGCCTGTGTCACCACATGACTGCCGTTTAAGCAGCAGTGCAGAGGGAAGCATAGACTTGCAACATATTTATGTCCATATGTTGCATCCCTGTGCTTCGGAAGTACCACAGCACACTGCAGCTAAAGAGCTTACAGTGTCATGCTGCAGCACTTCCTTATAGTTCTGCACTTATACATTCACCATACATTACTAATGCATTCTTTCAGTCAATTATGCACTACGCATACATTCAACTAAACTTTTACATACTATCATGCAAATATAACTCTTTTTTTAACCAGAGAAGTTAGTTCTGAAAAGAATTTTTTTTTAGTTGTTTTTTTGGTTTTATATTTTTTTTGTACTTTGTGCTATGCGGATCCTACACAACAACCCCAAAATGGTGGCTAGGTTCCATGCAGTGATCAAGAAAGCTACGCTTTGGGTGCGCGACTGCCCACAAAAATGTGAAGAAAAAAAGAAAAGAAAATACTGCAAATATATTAAAAAAATATATAAAACGAAAAAACAATATTAGAGTTTCAATATTTTAAAAATCATTTTTTTTCAATTCATATTAAAAATATATAATGTAATTAAAAAATAAAATATGTAAAAATAAACAGTTAAAAAAAACTGTAGAAAATCAGTATACAAAAATACATATAACTATTATTACATTTAAAAAATATCATTTAAAAAACCTTTCAAATGCACTTAAAAAACCATAGGTTACAGACATGTTATAGTTAGGAATTACCATTTAAGAAACCTTAGAAATTCACTGAAAAAAACATAGGTTACAGGGGTGTTATAGTTAGCTGGACCGTTCACTTGTACAAAACCATTCCAATTCCTCTGTTATAGTTAGTTCTACAAATTATAAATTGCGCTCCCGCAATCCACTGCTGATGATGTCACATATTACATCATTCATGACATGGTCAGTGACATCACTGATGACATCACTGATAACATCTCAAATGACATCACTGATGACATGAAATGAAATGAAATGAAATGAAAATTTACACTTCTATAGCGCATAACTACCCGGAGGCCTCGCAGCGCTTTAGACTGATTACTGTGTCGGGCCAACGGGTACTTAATACGCTTTTGCAAACAAGTGAGTCTTCAAGGCCTTCCTGAAGGACAGTAGGTTGCTGTTTTCTCACAGGGTAAGAGGCAGAGAGTTCCAAAGCCTTGCCGCTGTGTGGGTGAAGGAACGCCCGCCCCATCTGGCTTTATTAATTTTGGACGAGGTTGCCAGATGCAGTGTACCAGAGCGGAGAGCTCTGGTAGGGGTGTAAGGTAACACTAGAGGATGCAGAATAGCAGGGCCTGTTCGATGGAAAGATTTGTGCAAAATGCACATGGCCTTAAACTGCGTCCGAGCAGCCACAGGAAGCCAGTGGAGTTCTTTTAGAGTCATCCTGGCTGATTGCCAGCGAGGGATGTTGAACAATAGTCGAGCTGCACAGTTTTGGGTGAATTGGAGCCTGTTGACCACTGCCGCGGGGGCTCCCAGATATAGCACATTTCCATAGTCCAGGCGAGAAAGTATCAGGGCCTGCACCATGAACCTCCTCATCTGGATTGGGAGCAGAGGGAGCACTTTGTGGAGCATTTTCATCAACCCGACGCATGTGGAGGCAGTTTTACTGGCTTGAGCTGAAAAATCCAGTGCTCTTTATCAGGGGTTTAGGGGGAGGGGGGGCACCGAGACATGAGGGCCAGATGGAAGCTAAGTTGGTCAAAGAAGGATTGCCCAATAGCATGATCTCGGTCTTCTCCCCATTGAGTTTGAGGTGGGAGGATTGCATCCACTTAGCAACAGCCTCTAGACAGGGACCCAAGGTGTTAGATGAACCCTCCGAATGGTCCAGGGAGACCACCAGTTGGGTATCATCTCCGTAGGTGACAATCCGCACACCAAACGGGTGGACTATCTCCTCCAGAGGCTGCATGTAAATGTTAAAAAGGGTGGGGCTCAGGGAGGAACCCTGAGGAACTCCACAACTAAGGGGATGCTTAGATGATACCACCTCACCCTCAAACACCCGAAAAAAACGCTCGTCCAGGAAGGAAGTCAGCCAAGCAAGGGCCGCGCCCGACACACCCATGCTCTTCAAACGATGTAATAATGTGGCATGGTTAACTGTGTCGAACGCGGCACTTAGATCGAGTAGTATAATGGCTGTTTTTCCTCCCTGGTCCATTATGGCTCTAGCTGGCTCCGTTACTGCCAGAAGGGCAGTTTCAGTGCCATGCTGAGGGCGGAACCCCGTCTGGGAGACACGTAGTAGATTATTGGACTCCAAATAATCCACTAAGACCTTATTGACATGTCTCTCCACCAGTTTACTCATCCACGGGAGCAGCGAGATGGGACGAAAATTGGACAGATTATTCTGATCCAAGTTCGGTTTCTTCAACAAGGCCCTGACCATTGCGCACTTCCATGGGGCTGGAACGGAGTTAGAGGTGATGGAGGTGTTAAGGACATCTAAGATGTACGGACGGATAGTATCAATCACCTTAACTAAGGTCTGGGGAGGAGCCGGGTCATTGGGAGATCCAGAAGTGACTTTGTGGACCATTTTATCCAGTGTACCGAAATCCAGGAGAGGATAGGTAACCAGTGAACAGGACGTAGGCAGATCAGGATCTGACGTGGGAGTAAGACCCGTGTCCTTCCCACCTGTTGTAAGTAGGAAATATATGGTCTGAATCTTTTGAAAGAAAAAAGTGGCGAGATTATCACACCGGGCCTGTGCACCATCTGATGCCAGGAGCTCAGAGGGAGGAGAAATAAGAGACTTTGCGATTTTAAAAATTTCTCTAGGAGCGTTCGCTGCCCGGGTGATTTTGGTTCCATAGAACTCAACTTGGCCAAGTTTTATTTCATTTTTATAGTGCCTAATTGTAGTTCTGTACTCTGATTCCTTCATCTGACAGCGATCTTTCCTCCAAGCTCTCTCCGCTTTACGGCATCCTTGTTTCAAAGTTCTAAGAGCAGGAGAATACCAAGGAGCAACTTTGGATCTTTTTATTGCTTGCAGAGAGCCTTTCGGAAGAACTTGGTCGAGAGTATCAGAAATCCAATTATCAAAGTTAAGGGCTGCCCTATTGGAGTTGCTCGTTTTCTGGGGTGGATGTTCAGAAAGGACTTGTTCCCATTTAAGAAGCGATAAAGAGCTCCATTTCCTACCCCAATATTTGTCCTGGGTTTGTAGTGCAGGGGGAGTACTTATGGGCCAGGTAAGGGGGATTAAAAAATGATCGGTCCAGGGTAGTGGAATCGGTACTTCAGCCGAAAGGGTGTCTAGGTTACTGTAAACATGATCTAGAAGGTGTCCTTTATTATGTGTTGCATGGAACCCCTTTTGAGACAGGCCAATCGCCTGAAGATTTGAGAGGAGGCTATTGGCGGCGCCATCCAACGGATCATCTAGGTGCAAATTTAGGTCACCCAGCAAGGTAAGATTTGCTCCGGTGAGCACCAAGTTAGCAGCTATATCCGTCATGTCAGTGATGAAATCGCCAAGGGGGCCAGGTGGTCGATAAACTAAAATACCGGAAAAAGTGAAGGTATGGGAAAGTTCAAGGGCAAAGCATAGGCTCTCACAGGCTAATGTGGTAGAGGAGGTGACACGACATGTGTAGATATCTCTATAAATGATGGCCATCACTGATATATATATTTTTATATACCATGGTGTATTAAAAAATGAGTGGGTGTATGAGTGTCTGAATAGAAGATTATGTGGGTGCCTGACTGACTGTATAAGTGAGTGATTAAATGTGTCTTAGTGAATACATGGGTAGATGACTAATCTGTGTGAATGTCTGTATCAGTCTGTCAGTATGTGTGTAAGTGGCTGCATGGGTTGGTGAGTAGCTACATGATTCTCTATATGGTTTAATAATTGGTTGTCTAAGTAATTTATTGGTGCCTGAGTGTCTGTGTGGATGGGTGGGGGAGGTGGTTGACTACATGCATGGATGTGCAAGTGGGTGATTCACTGGATGTATGGGTTCATGAGTGCATCTGCGAGGGGCTGTATGGGTGAGTGAGTATGCGTATGGCTGTGTTGGTAAGTGAATGGATGTCTCAGTGGTATATGTGTGCGTAACTGCATATGTGAAAGGCAGTATATGTGAGTGTTGGAGTATATAAGCCACTATATGTGAAATTGAGTGATTGTGAGAGGTGCTGTATGAATGAGTGTGTGTGTGTGTCAGTGATTGTAAAAGAGAGTAAGTATGTGTTAGTATCTGTATGAATAAGTGAGGTGATGTGTGTATAATTGTATTGGTGAGTAAATGGCAGTGTGATTGATTCTTTGGGTGACTGTCTAGGTGCGTGAGTAACTCTATGGGTGAGTGGTGGTGTCTGAGTGTCTGTATGGGTATATGAGTGTATCTATCAGTGACTGTATTGATGATTGACTGCGTGAACTAGTGACTGTATGGGTGAGTGAGTGGATGTGTGTATAGATCTATGAATCAGTGAGTGGGTATGTACTAACTGGTATTGGTGTGTCTATGGTTTTGACAATGGTAGTCTGTGTTTTAAAGTGGTTGTATGAAAGGTTATATTAGAGTGTGAGGAGGTGCATCAGCTATAAGGTGGATGATTTCATCAGTGATGTAATTTCAGATGTCATCAGTGGTGAAATCAGTGATGTCACTGACCATGTCATGAGTTATGTAATATTTGACGCCATCAGCAGTGCTTGCGGGGCACGAGTTATAGTTAGCTCAGCTGAATTTTTCTGGTTTTGTATGAGTAAAATGTTTTTTTAGTGAATATCTAAGGTTTTTTAAATGCTTATTCCTAACTATAATGTCCCTGAAACCTCTGTTTTTTCAATGAATTTCTAATGTTTTTTAATGCTAATTCCTAACTATAATGACCCTGAAACCTTTGTTTTTTCAGTGAATTTCCAAGGTTTTTTTAAATGCTAATTTCCAAGTAAAATGTCCCTGAAATCTATGCTTTTTTAGAGATTTTCTAAGTTTTTAAAGTTTCTTTTATTTAAAAATGTTTGTAAGTTTTTTTAACTTTTCTTTCTTAAATTCTGCTTAGATTCTTAAAATCTTCTTTAATAATTATATTCACTTTTTATAAATATATATATCATAGACTAAAAAAAAGAAATGATAGTGCTATTTATTTGAACAATTACAATTTGAAATAACTTTAAATATTGCTCCAGTATTCATAATTTTGTACAATATGTTATTATATGACAGAATTATGAATAGAAAAATAAAATAAAAATAGTTTTAAATATTTTGGAGTCATATTATTGACTTTTTTTAGTAAGATAAGTTTTGTATGAATACTTTTAATATTATATAATATGTATTGTTGTATGATTATATTAAATATGTCAATTTTTTGTTTTTAAAAAAAGGGTTGCGCACCGTACACGAGCCTACACTTTTGGTAGGCCAATCCGTATATGAATGAATGTGTAAAATACATATTTACAACAAAATAATATACATTTTAGAGGAAGAGGTTTAATACTGAGTGTAAAAAATAGTATTAGTGTAGTTATAAAATATCTTTTACACATTTAGAGCACATTTTTATCTACATGACACGTTTGCGTAGGGGTCGTCAACACTGCCGGCACATATTTGCGGGATCACACAGGGGTCGCAACTTCTGCGTAGTTTTCAAATGTATGAAATATTACTGTGGAAACTTTAAATATTGGTTTTGCCTGAAGACTTTCACTAGCATACTTTAAAAAACAATTATAAACATCAATTTATACTTTAGAATTAAGTGTAGTAGATTTTACAGTTGCACAAATCCATGTGACATGGACAGAAAGCTTTTGATTGGTTTTAATATCTTTTCATTCTGTTAGAGGAAGGATCCAACACCTGTTATATTCCTCTTATTTTGATTGTGTCTTCCTGTCAGGGTATCTTTTTTGTAGGCTCTTCCAATTGCTTAATTTCTTGGGTGTTTTGACTTGTTTCGTTGCTATTGCATTCAGTCATCCAGAAGAACAACTGCTGGATGATTCAGAGGAAGTTGAGGAGCCTGTGAAGTAAAGGAAGGAGAGTATCGTGTGGGCTTTTTTCACAGTGCCCGAGGGGGGGAAAAGTTAATGCCAGAAAAGTGAATTGCACTCTGTGCCAAATAGTGCTTTCACAAGGATTGGCCAAAAAATATTCATGTGGGACGTCATCGATGAAAAAGCACCTAGAAGCAATGTGTCCTAATCGTTTGGTCAAAGAAGTAATGGTGCGTGAAAAGAATAGGCAAGCTGCCCAGGCTGATCCTAATCAACCATCTTCATCGAGTGCAGCAGTTCTACCTACACCTCAGCTGCATATCTTTCCTGAGCTAGCAGATGCTTGCATTCATTGCAGGAACTGTCAAGCAAACCTGTGTGCTTGAGAGCAATGAATTCATGCCTTAGTTAACTTGATAAAAACACACACAACTGTTAATTTTCTTTTGAGTTTGACAATATTATCTTTCTTTGTTTTTTTAAACAGTCATGATATACTCTTCAAGTTTTTTTTTGTTTTTAAAAGGTCAAAAACACCCCAAAAAAAGAATTTTTGGAAAATACAAACAAATCTCAAAATAGTTTTTAAAAGAAAAGTTCCTATGGAACCATCTAAACTGGTTAAAAATAGAAAAATTGTACAGTAAAACTGCTTGGATATATGTATGTGTTGATGAATGTATCAATAGTGGATGGATTAGTGGATGAGTGCAGGGGTAGTGCCTGAGTAAATGGTTAAGTGCAAGAATAATGCCTGGGTGATTGCATAAGAGTACAGGTAGTTCCTGGGTGATAGCATGAGTACAAGTTTAATGTCTGGGTGCTTAGATCAGTGTATGGGTAGTGCCTAAGTGTAAGAATGAGGGCAAGGGTAAATCTGGGATCATTGGATGAGTGCATTGGTAGTGCCTGAGAAAATGGATGAGTGTATGGGTAGTGTCTGGGTGAATGATTGAGTGTACGAGTAGTGCCTGAGTGATTGCATGAGTGCATGAATAGTGTCTGGGTGATTGGATGATTGCATGAGTAGTGCCTGGGTGATTGGATGAGTATATGGGTAGTGCCTGACTTGAAGGATGGATGCAGGGGTAAAGCCTGGATCATTGGATGAATGCATGGGTAGTGCCTGAGAGAATGTTTCAGTGCATGGGTAGCGCCTGCGTGATTATATGAGTTTATGGGTAGTGCCTGAGTGATTGCATGAGTGCATGGGTAGTGTCTGCTTGATCGGATGACTGCATGAGTAGTGCCTGGGAGATTAGATGAGTGTATGGGTAGTGCCTGACTTGAAGGATGGGTGCAAGGGTAATGCCTGGGTCATTGGATGAGTGCATACATAGTGTCTGAGTGAATGGATGAGTGCATGGATAGTGCCCGAGTGAATAGTTAAGTGCACGAGTAGTACCTGAGTGATTGCATGAGTGCATCAGTAGTACCTGGATATTTACATGATTTCAAAGGCAATGGCTGAGTGAATCAATGAGCGCATAGGTAGAGACTTCATGAGTGCAAGAGTAATGTGCGGGTGCTTAGACTTGTGCATTGTTAGTGCCTCAGTAAAAGAATGCCTGTGAGAGTAATGCCTAGGTCAATGGATGAGTGCATGAGTAGTGTCTGAGTGAATAGATAAGTGCATCTGTAGAGCTTGATCAGTGGCTGGGTGATTGCATAAGGACAGGGGTACTGCCTTGGTTATTGGATAAGTGAATGGGTAGTGCTTCAGTGACTTCATAAGTGCAAGAGTAATGTCTGGTTGCTTAGATCAGTGCACAGGTAGTGCCTGAGTAAAAGAAGAACTGCAAGAGTAATGCCTGGGTCATTTGATGAGTGCATGGGTACTGCCTGAGAGAATAGATAAGTGCATGCATAGTGCGTGAGTGAATGTTTGAGTGCAAGAGTAGTGTCTGAGTGATTATATAAGTACATGGGTAGTGGATGAGGGATTGCATGAGTGTAGGGATAGTGCGTGGATGATTGATTCAGTGTATGGGAAGTACCTGAGGGAAAGTATGACTGTGAGTAATCCCTGGGTCATTGGATGAGTCATGGGTATTGCCTGAGATAATTGGATGAGTGTATAGGTACTGCCTGACTGGAAGAATGGGTGCAAGAGTAATGTGTGGGATATTGGAAGAGTGCATGGTTAGTGCCTCAGTGAGTGGTTGAGTGGAAGAATAATGCCTGAGTGAATGTATAAGTCCGTGGGCAGTGCCTGGTTTATTGCATAAGTGCAGAGGTATTGCCTGGGTGACTGGATAAGTGCATGGGTAGTGCCTGAGTGATTTCACGAGTGTAAGAGTAATGTATGGGTGCTTAGATCAGTGCAACGGTAGTGCCTGAGTAAAAGGATGACTGCAAGAGTAATCCCTGGGTCATTGGATGAGTGCATGTGTACTACCTGAGAGAATGGATGAGTGCATGGGTCGTACCTGAGTGAATGGTTGAGTGCAAGCATAATGCCTGAGTAATTGTATGAGTACATAAGTAGTGCATGGGGGATTGCATGGGTACACGGATAGTGTCTGGGTGATTGGATGAGTGCATGAGTAGCATCTGTGTTAAAAGAAGAAATCAAGGGTAATGCCTGGGTTATCCTACTAGTGCAAGAGTTGTGCTTGAAAGAATGGATGAACGCATGGATATTGTCTACGTGGCAGGATAACTGTCTGGCTGATTGCATGAGCAACATAATGATAGTTTTCAAATAGTGTTAAGGATCAACAATATTTATATTAGACACAAATAACATATAATTAAACTGTAAACTTATTATGTTATCATGCATATTATATTTTGTATTCTTACCTTTCTAGTAATTTAGATATATTACTCAGTAAAAGTATTTTAGAGTAGTATTCTCCTAAACAGCGTTAAAACTCTTTTCAAACTTCAATAGTAGCTACTATAAAGAAGAAAAAGAAAAACTGGTATTTAATGATAAAATATTGCAGAGGAAAAAAACAATGGATTTAGGCCCTGATCTCTGTACTGAGGTGAATGTATGACATTGTTCTGCATTCTGTCAATCAATTGCTCTTTTTGCATTAGAAATTATAATATTAGATTTTTAAGAACACAATGCAAATTTAGAAGCACCTAACATTTTCAGTTTCCTTTTTTTGCTGTTCTCAGATTCCATTTAACTTTACCATACACAGTGATCGTAATGTAGTACCATCATTCAACAGCGTGGAAAAAAACAATCAAATTGATTGTAGAAAATAAAACATCATCAGTATGTGTACCTATGCATTTTCTTATCTAAAATTCCTTCCTCTACATTAACTCTATTAGGAAAAAACATATAACTGAGCGTTCTCCGGGGCTGCACCAAGAATCTAAAACTTGCTACCATCCTCCATCAGAAGAATACCTTCTCTGTCAATCTTCAAACCTTCAAGCCCATGTTAGATGTGAACACATCTAACATGGGCTTCGATTGGAATTCATAGAGCATATTATCAAAACCATTATCGCCGCTTTATTGGCAGTTTCCTGCCGATAAAAGCGGTGATAATGTATCGCCTGTCCTTGATAATATGCCCCATAGTTTGGTATTTTAGATTAAACTGTCTTAAACTTTGTAATTTCTTCTGAATACTCAATACTAATATCTTTCACCTGTTCTTTAACACCTACACTTATCAAGCTCTCACTTTCTCTACACTCCTCTAGTGAACCCCAAAAATTAAACTGTATATCATCACAAAGTGTTAGTACATCTGATACTGAACCGTGCAATGGAGCTGTGTTCATTTCACTAAAACATAATGCAAGACTTTTACATAGTAGAGTCTCCTTACTAACTTCCGCATTTCTGAGTGGTGCACTGCAAACATCCTTAAATGATGAAAAGTACTTTGACACACTTTTCTTGAAAGACAAGCCAGAGAATGACCCTGCAAGTTAGTTTATATATGTTCTTAACGTACATGGATCTAGTCTTGTAACATCTTAATCTTCTGTTTAAGGACTTTTTTGGCATATCCTCTTGAAAACATTTGTGCTATGTCAATAGATTCCTGTTGAATACTGCAAATACTACTACAATCCCACTTATATTCCGTAGCTTGTGTACGCGGCCCTTGAATTTCTTCTGCTATTACTTCTTCCACACTCCTAACAACCATATTTTCTATTGGAATGGGACAACCATCTTTCATCTCGTAGCACCAACCAATAGTATCAACTGCAAGAACTAATGCGTTCTGTTGAAAATAGTTTTCTTCATTAAAGAAAGGCTCAGTACTAGAAGTGTGTTTCCCTTCGCCAGTAAAAGTTTTACAAAAGTTACTTCTATTAACCAGTATTTTCCTTTTTCTTTTCTCCTTCATAAAGTGCATTGTTGTATTCAATGTTTTCATTCTCTTCAATACTAATATAAATAATTGTAGTTTCAAATCAAAAGCAGCATCTACTACACTTTCAATGTGTTGCTTCTTCTTATAACTTCCTATATACTTTTATCTCTTAATATGTTTTGAATTGCTCTACTTCAAAACAATCATACATGTATCTCTTTAAATAGTTTTTGTCTTTTTGTAACGTGTTGTTTTTCCAAAAATAAATGCTTTTTTTTCCATTACAACTCTTTGTTTGCTTGTGCTTTGTTATAAAGAATTTATTTTTCCTTTCATTACTATTGTCTTTCTTGAATCTCTCTACAACTGTTTTAATAAATTGTTTAGTACTCTTACCAAAACAGACTTTATCCTGAGTAACATTTTGGTATTTTAATAGTGCACTCTTTTTCGTACTTCTGTTTTCTTTGTTCTCTTCTCTTTTCATGTTGTCTTGCCATCTTCAATTTATAATCCAAACAAAATAATTTTGTAAAAAAACAAAGAATAGTTTGACTAGTTTGTAACATCAATTAACAATTAATTACAATTCAATATAGATAATAATTAGTTAGCAAATAATCACATCACAATTACATTGCTATTGCATTTATAACAAAAAAAGAAAAGTGTAGAAACAAGCAAGACAACTGCAGAAAGAAGAGAATAGATGCTGACAGAGAAAGAGACAGAAAAAAGAAGGGTTTAGAAACAGTGAAAAGAAATTCACAAACAACAACACAGCTACTGAAAAATATGAGAAATGCACAATGAAGTCACAAAGGTGCAGAAAGAGACAATAGAGGTCTACAAAGATACATCAGAAGTGCACAAACATGCAAGACAGGTGCACATACAGGCTAGAGACATGTGCAAACAGGCAAGACAAGAGCAATACAGGAAAGACCGGTGCAAAAAAGCTAAAGAGATGCAGAAAGAAGTTTGTGAGGAACATAAAAAAGAAAAAAGTGTTCAGAAAAAGCAACAAAAGTTCAGAAAGAAGCAAGACAACTACAGAAAGAAGACGAAATGTGCAGAAGGAAGCAAATGAGTTGCAGAATCAAGCAACTCAGCTGTACAAAGAACTAAAAGAGGTGCACATATAGTCAGAAGAAGAGAAACAAGCAAGAAAGAAGCCAGAAACGTAGGAAAATATGCAACACAAGTTCAGAAAGACGGAAAACACGAGTTGAAAAAGGCAGGAGAGGTGCAAAAAATTAGTAAAGAAGTATAAAAAAAAGGGCATAAGAAATCCCCAACAAGCAACAGGGGAGCACAAAGAAGAAACAACAATTGTGAAAGAGACAAGAGGAAGGCTAAAAGAAGCACTAGAGGTGCAGAAAAAGGCAAGATAGGTGGACATAGAGGCAAAGAGGTACAGAAAATAGTAACAGAACTGCAGAAACAAATAAAACACATACATAAATAAGCAAGAGAGCTGCTCAAACTGATGACAGGTACCAAAAGAGGTAAAAGAAGATGCAGAAAGTCTCAAGAGATGTGCAAAAATAGGCAAGATAGGTGCACAAACATATAAGAGAGGTGCAGTAAGTGTAAAGAATAGATAGATAGATGTTAGATGGTTGCACAAAGAAGCCAAAGAAGTGCAAAAAGAAACAAGAGAAGTGCAGCAAGAATCAACAGAAGTACACAAAGAGATAAGATGGGTGAAAAAAGAGGGAAGATAAATGCAGAAATATGCAAAAGAGGTGCAGAAACAGAGAAGTCCAGAGAGAACCAAGAGAACTCCAGAAATGCAATACAGCAATCTTTGCAATGTTACAGTTATAAATCTCACCATGTTATTCAAAACATACGTATATGCCTCTCTACCTTTTGCTGGTGCCATCACACATAATAGAAACATGCAAATACATATATATATATATGGGTTACACACATACCATCTTCAGATGCATAACACGTGTGAGAATACATGTGCAAGAAAAGACATACCTCACTCACACTACCATGAAGTCCTTTAAACTTGTCAGACTGTACTTTCCATTTCAAAGACACCTAACTTTATGTGGCATACTTCAAGTGTACCTTTTCACAGACTCATACAAAGTAGCCTAATCACTATTCCATCTGCCAACATCTCTTAAACCTCCCTTTTATTCTGCAGCTTCACTATTCAGCAACTTCCCAGAGTGTTGGACCTATCCAAATATAAAACAGCAACCCTTTACATGTGTCTGTTGTAACTCTCACTTTATTCCTGAAAGCAAGCATGAATGTGACTGTACCTTTTGCTGGTGGCATCATCTATAAAAGAAACATACTGATAGATTTATAACTGTGTTTTAAACATCTAGCATCTTCAGATACATAACACATGTGAGAATACATAAGCAAGTAGAAACATACCTTAGTCACAAGACCATGAAGTTCCTTAAACTTGACAGACTGCACTTCTCATTTCAAGGAGACACCTACATATATGTGGCGTACTTCAAGTGAACCTTTCCACAGAGTGACACAAGGTAGCCAAATCACTAATCCCTTTCCCAACATCTTTTAAACCTCACTTTTGTACTGCAGCTTCACTATTCAGCAACTACTTGAGAGTGTTACCCAAGCCAATTATAAAGCAACATCCCTTCGCATGTGACTGTTATAACTCACCATATTCCTAAAAGCATGAATGCATGTGTCTGTAACTTTTACTAGTAGCATTATATATTAAAAACATGCAAATAGATGTATACGTATGTTTTATATCTCTACCATCTTCATAGGCATAACACGTGTGAAAATACATGTGCAAGTAGAGAAATACCTCCGTCAGTAGACCATATAGTCCCTTAAACTTTACAGACTGCACTTCCCATTTCAAGGAGACACCTACAATTATGTGGTGTACTTGAAGTGTACCTTTCCATTGACTTATACGAGGTAACATAATCACTAATTCTTCTACCCACATGTATTAAACCTCACTTTTGTGCTGCAGCTTCACTATTCAGCAACTACTGAGAGTATTGTGCCTAGCCAAGTACAAAGCAGCAACGTTTTTAATGTGTCTGTTGTAAATGTCACTATATTCCTATTAGCATACATGCATGTGTCTGTACCTTTTACTAGTGGCATCATATATAAAAAAAACATACAAATAGATGTATTCCTGTATTTTATACATCTAACATCTTCAGATGCATAATATGTGTGAACATACATGTGCAAGTACAGACATACCTCAGTCACAGGACCATGAAGACCTTTAAACTTGTCAGACTCCACTTCCCATTTGAGAGAGACACCTACATTTAAGCAGTGTTTTTGAAGTGTACCTTTTCACAGACTCATGCAAAGTAGCCTAATCACTATTCCATCTGCCAACATGTCTTAAACTTCCCTTTTATTCAGCAGCTACTAAGAGTTTTGAGCCTAGCCAAATAAAAACCAGCAACCCTTTGCATGTGTCTGTTGTTACTCTATATACTGAAAGCAAGCATGTATGTGTATGTACCTTTTGGGAGTGGCATCATATATAAAAGAAACATGCAAATACATATAAACCTGTGTTTCATACATGTAACATCTTCAGGTGCATAATACGTGTGAGAATACATGTGCAAGAAAAGACATACCTCAGTGACAAGACCATGAAGTCCTTTAAATGTGTCACACTGCACATCTCATTTCAAAGAGACACCTAACTTTAAGGAACGTTTTTCAAGTGTGCCTTTTCACAGACTCGTACAAAGTTGCCTAATCATTAATCCCTCTGCCAATATATCCTAAACCTCACTTTTGTGCTGCAGCATCACTATTCAGCAACTACTGAAAGTGTTGGGCCTAGCCAAATATAAACCAGCAACCCTGCACATGCTTCTGTTTTAACTCTCTCTATATCCCTGTAAGCAAGCATGCAGGTATCTGCACCTTTTGATAGTGGCATCATGTATAAAAGAAACATACAAATAGATGTATGCCTGTGTTTTATACATCTACAATCTTTATAGGCATAACACGTGTGAGAATACATGTGCAAGTAGAGACATACCTCAGTCACAAGACCATGAAGTCCCTTAAACCTGACAGATTGCGCTTCCCATTTCAAGGAGACACCTACATTTATGTGGCGTACTTGAAGTGTACCTTTCCATAGACTGATACGAGGTAACCTAATCACTAATCCCTCTACCAACATGTCTTAACCCTCACATTTGTGCTGCCGTTTCACTATTCAGCAACTATTGAGATGTTGGGCCTAGCAAAATACAAAGCAGCAACCATTTCAATGTTGTAAGTCACTATTCTCACTGCTGCACAGCTCTGCTTGCATTGATTTTGCCTAATCTTGTATTTTTCCCCTGTGCCTAACTTGCTTTCTTGCCCAGACTTGTCTTTATTCCCCTGTGCCTGTACTTGCTTTCTTGCCCAGACTTGTTTTTATTCCCCTGTGCCTGTACTTGCTTTCTGTCCAGACTTGTTTTTATTCGCCTGTGCCTGTACTTGCTTTCTTGCCCAGACTTGTTTTTATTCCCCTGTGCCTGTACTTGCTTTCTTGCCCAGATTTGTTTTATTCCCCTGCCCCGCCCACCCGCAATCCCATTCGCCGCCCCGCTCCCGCCTCCCAGCTGCTCCTCCCTCCCATATCCCCTCATATGGAAGCCGCGCAGCGGTGAAAGGAACGACCTATGACCCTGCTCGCAGGCAGGTCGCTCCCCACGCTGCTGCACGGCTCTGCTTGCATTGTTTCTGCCTAATCTTGTATTTTTCCCCTGTGCCTAACTTGCTTTCTTTCCCAGACTTGTCTTTATTCCCCTGTGCCTGTACTTGCTTTCTTGCCCAGACTTGTTTTTATTCCCCTGAGCCTGTACTTGCTTTCTTGCCCAGACTTGTTTTAATTCCCCTGTGCCTGTACTTGCTTTCTTGCCCAGACTTGTGTTTATTCCCCTGTGCCTGTACTTGCTTACTTGCCCAGACTTGTTTTTATTCCCCTGTGCCTGTACTTGCTTTCTTGCCCAGACTTGTTTTATTCCCCTGCCCCGCCCACCTGCAATCCCATTCGCCGCCCTGCTCCCGCCTCCCAGCTGCTCCTCCCTCCCACATCCCCTCATATGGAAGCCGTGCAGCGGTAAAAGTTGCGACCTATGACCCTGCTCGCAGGCAGGTTGCTCCCCACGCTGCTGCACGGCTCTGCTTGCATTGTTTTAGCCTAATCTTGTATTTTTCCCCTGTGCCTAACTTGCTTTCTTGCCCACACTTGTCTTTATTCCCCTATGCCTGTACTTGCTTTCTTGCCCAAACTTGTTTTTATTCCCCTGTGCCTGTACTTGTTTTCTTGCCCAGACTTGTTTTAATTCCCCTGTGCCTGTCCTTGCTTTCTTGCCCAGACTTGTTTTTATTCCCCTGTGCCTGTACTTGCTTTCTTGCCCAGACTTGTTTTT
Organism: Lissotriton helveticus; assembly: GCF_964261635.1. Classification (NCBI taxonomy): domain Eukaryota; kingdom Metazoa; phylum Chordata; class Amphibia; order Caudata; family Salamandridae; genus Lissotriton; species Lissotriton helveticus. The sequence continues at coordinate 1,299,228,676 of NC_136067.1, read as the reverse complement.
ATTCCCCTGTGCTTGTACTTGCTTTCTTGCCCAGACTTGTTTTATTCCCCTGCCCCGCCCACCTGCAATCCCATTTGCTGCCCCGCTTCTGCCTCCCAGCTGCTCCTCCCTCCCACATCCCTTCATATGGAAGCCGCTATGCGGCCGCACCGCTGGCGTGCCGCTGGCGCATCTAAGGCAAGCCCATCTGTGCCCATCCATGCCTGGACTGCGCCCAGCGCCAGGACCCCTGGACACCACGAACACCACGACGCCCAACACCGCTACAATGCCAGAACCCTCCACGCACTCAACACCGGACGATCACAGACCTGCTTCCTGGCCACCCCGAAGGTCACCCACGGAGCTTTCACCTGCCGGAACTGCAGCTTCACAAGCATCCGCCCCACCATGCTGGCGACCAGGAAAAAACTCAACCTCCTCAGATGCATCAATCTCAACACCCGCTCCGCCCGAAAACATGCCGTTGAACTCTGGGACCTACTCGACTCAACCTCCCCAGACGTCCCCTTCCTGACGGAGACCTGGATGAACCCCCCCTCGGCACTCGACATAGCCATAGCCATCCCGGAAGGCTACAAGATCACGCGCAAGGACCGCACCAACAGAGTGGGAGGAGGAATCGCCATCGTCCACAGCAATACTCTCAGAGTCTCGACCAACAGAGACGACACCCTCAGCACCGCCGAGCACCTGCACTTCCAGATCCACACCGACCACAACACCACCCTCAGAGGAACCCTCATCTGCAGACTGCCCGGACCCCGACCACAGTTCAGCGACTCCATCGCCGACTTCGTCAGCACACACGCCCTCATCTCCATGGACTACATCTTTCTTGGGGACCTGAACTTCCACCTCGAGAACAATGACTACACCAACTCCACCACCCTGATCAACAACCTAGCCAACCTCGGACTCAGACAACTCGTCACAACACCCACCCACTCCACCGGTCACACGCTTGACCCCATCTTCAACACAAGCCCGCACGTCTCCTTCAACCATACCACCGAACTCCACTGGACTGACCACCGCTGCATCCACTTCACCTTCAAGAAACCCACCACGCACCACGGCACCCAACAGATGCCTCACCGCTGCTGGAGCAAAGTCACCGAAGACTAGCTAACCACCACCCTCGCCCAGAGCCCACCCGCCGCCCATACCGACCCTGACACCGCCGCCCATAAACCTCAGACAGTGGATCAATGACTGCGCCAACACGCTCGTCCCGATCAAGAAACCATCCAACAATCATACCAACAATTAAGCCAGCTGGTTCACTGAAGACCTCCGGGCCTCCAAGCAAACCTGCCAAAAGCTGGAGAAGATCTGGCTCAGTAAACGAACACCGGACAGCCACACTGCTTACAAGAATGCCTCCCACAGACACCATCACCTCATCAGATCCGCCTAAAGGGCCTCCTTCAAAGACCGCCTAGACAACAATGCGCACAACAGCAAAGAGCTCTTCAACATCGTGAAGGAACTCTCCAACACCAATGATGTCCAACGCTCGCAAGACCTGTGCGACTCGCTGGCCACCTTCTTCCACCGCAAGATCACAGACATCCACGACAGTTTCAACACCACGACCGCCCCAACAACCACTGAGACCTCTGCCCCCACAACCACCATCAGCACTGGACCTGTCAGCCTCCTTCGACACGGTCTGTCACCACACACTACGAACACGCCTCCACAACGCTGGGATCCAAGAGAAGGCCCTGGACTGGACCACCTTCATCCTCTCCGGCAGAACACAGAGCGTCCACCTTCCCCCCTTCCGCTCCAAAGCCACCGAGATCATCTGCGGCGTACCGCAGGGCTCATCCCTCAGCCCAACCGTGTTTAACATCTACATGGCACCGCTCGCCCACGTCGTCCGTCGGCACGACCTCAACAACCTATCCTATGCCGATGACACCCAGCTGATACTCTCCCTCACCAAGGACCCCCACACCACCAAAACCAACCTTCAAGAAGGAATGCTGAATGGATGAGGAACAGCCGACTAAAGCCGAACTCGGACAAGACAGAGGTCCTCTTCCTCGGATCCAACCCTTTGGCTTGGGACGACTCCTGGTGGCCGACCGCACTGGGAACCGCTCAAACAACCACCTACCACGCACGCAACCTAGGGGTCATCCTTGACTCAATCCTCTCCATGACTAAACAGGTTAACGCCGTCTCTTCCTCCTGTTTCAACACCCTCCGCATGCTCCGTAGGATCTACAAGTGGATCCCCACTGAAACGAGAAGAACAGTCACCCAGGCCCTTGTCAGTAGCAGGTTGGACTATGGAAACGCCCTCTACGCAGGAGCCTCGGCCAAACTCCTGAGACGGCTGCAACGCAACCAGAACGCCTCTGCACACCTGATACTCGACATACCTCGCCGCAGCCACCTCACACCCCACCTGAGAGACCTGCACTGGCTCCCGGTCAACAAGAGGATAACCTTCAAGCTCCTCACCCACGTACACAAGGCACTCCACAACACCGGACCAACGTACCTCTACAGAAGACTAAGCTTCTACACCCCCACCCGCCAGCTCCGCTCCGCCGACCTTGCCCTCGCTACAGTCCCCCGCTTCCAAAGAGCAACCTCAGGCGGCAGATCTTTCTCCCACCTCGCCGCCAAGACCTGGAACACCCTCCCCATCCACCTACGGAAGACCGAAGACCTGTTAACCTTCAGAAAACTCCTCAAGACCTGGCTTTTCGAGCAGTAGCAGCATTCCCCACCCCAGCGCCTTGAGACCCTCATGGGTGACTAATGCGCTTTACAAATGATTGATTGATTGATTGTTTATATTACCAAAAGCATGCTTGCATGTGTCTATACCTTTTACTCGCGGCATCATATTAAAAAAACATACACTTAGATGTATACCTGTGTTTTACACATCTGGCATCTTCAGATGCATACCACGTGTGAGAATACATGAGGAAGTAGAAACATACCTCAGACACAAGACAATCAAGTCCCTTAAACTTGACAGACCGCACTTCCCATTTTAAGCAGACACCTACATTTATTTGGCATTCTTCAAGTGTACCTTTCCACAGACTCATACAAAGTAGTGTAATCGCCAATCCCTCTGCCCACATGTCTTAAACCTCCCTTTTGTGCTGCAGCTTCACTATTCTGAAACTACTCAGAGAGTTCGACCAACCCAAATATAAAACAGCAATCCTGTCAATGTGCTTGTAGTAAGTCTCACCATATTCTAAAAGCATGCATACATGTGTCTTTACCTTTTGCTAGTGGCATCATATATACAAGAAACGTACAAATAGATGTGTACCTGTGTTTTATACCTAGGGCTCTGGGTTTTATGGTATTTTTTTGCATTTCTGTCTGTATTTATCCATATTAATTTTTGGGCCATTTTATTGGTATTTGTCCATATTTATTTTGAGAATAAATGGGGCTTTAAAATGGTATATTTCCACGTTTATTTAAATGGATGTGCACTCATACATGGATGCCTTCGTACTTTAGCAAATTAAACAGAATGTATATCAGAAGACTACACTAACAGGCACATATTAGCGTTATATTACAAATATTTGTTAACATGTGCCTCCATTTTATGAAATCTCATCAATTTTTTTTAACTCTCCATGCTGTCTATCTGCTTTGTGTTTGCCTGGAGTTCACGAAATACAGCAGAAGAATAATTTTAAATATTTTCCCGCTTTTAAAAATAAATACAGACAGGAAACACATTTTTCTGTAAAAATCAGTGAAAACGGAAAACTGGAAGCCTTATTTATACATCTAACATCTTCCCATTTCAAAGAGACACCTACATTTATGTCATACTTCAAGAGTGCCTTTTCTCAGACTCATACAAAGTACCCTAATCACTATTCCATCTGCCAACATGTTTTAAACCTCACTTTTGTGATGCAGATTCACTATTCAGTGCCTACTGACAGTGTTGGGCCTAACCAAGTATAAACCAGCAACCCTTCACATGTCACTGTTCTAAGTCTCACCATATTCCTAAAAGCATGCATGCACGTGTCTGTTCAATTTTCTAGTGTCATAATATATATAAAAGAAACATCAAAATAGATGTATACCTGTCTTTCACATGTCTAACTTCCTCAGATACCTAATACATGTAAGAATACATGTGCAAGTATAGACATAGCTCAGTCAGAAGACCAGGCAGACCTTAAAACTGTGCATACTGCACTTCCCATTTCACGAAGACACCTACAATTGTGCGGCTTACTTCCAATGTACCATTCACCAGATTCACACAAAATACCCTAATCAGTAATCCCTTGGCCAACATGTCGAAAACCTCACTTTTCTCTTGCAGCTTCACTACTCTGCAACTACTCAGAGTCTTGGTCCTAGGCAAATATAAACAACCAACCCTTCACATGTCTCTTATATAAGTCTTGCCATATTACTGAAAGCATGCATGCATGTGTCTCTACCTTTTGCTAGTGTTATTATATATAAAAGAAACATACAAATAGATGTATACCCTTGTTTTATACATCTAACATCTTCACATGCATAGCACATCTGACAAATACATGTGCAAGTAGAGACATACCTTAGTCACAAGACTATGCAGACCTTGAAACTTGACAGACAGCACTTCCAATTCCAAAGAGACACCTACAATATGTTTCTTACTTCAACTGCACCTTTCCACAGACACATACAAACTACCATAATCACTAATCCATCTACCAATGTACACATATCACTATGCACAAACTATTTCAATTGTCATTTCAGTACAATAAAATAAACTACAATACACATCTGTATATTTCATAACATATTTCAAACATCACACTTCTCTAATAATTTCAAAACTTAGAAAATAATGCTGTTCAAATCTAAACATATCACTACAAAGAGTGAAGCAGTTCTGCATAATACATAATACATCTTACACATTTGTGACTTATCTTTGAAATAGTATTGCAGAATATGAAATATCAGAAACTCTTAAAAGATTTTTATTTGCACACAATAAATGTAATGCACCACTCTCAACAAGGGAAAACCAGTAATGGCAAACTTTCCCTCTGTTTCTGCACACAAATAAATGTAAGTAACAAGTCACATTGCTTTCTACATTATTTCAAATTGTGAAACACATTTCTATTGGTCTGATATCTTTACCCTTTCTAACTGTCTTCAAATAGTGCCCAAACTGGTTCCGTAATTTACTGTTTGGATTATTGTTTTTGGTAATTGTTATTTCATTTGCAATATTGTGCTTGAAAGAAATAGTTTATATATTTGATATTTATATTATATGTGGAGTAAATTAAAATGTATAATTCAGAAATGTACTTCAGAGAAAGAAAAGATTTATTGTACGGAAAAAAATACAATTTAGAAACTGCATATAGGTGAACAGATAGTTGAGCTTGTTGTAAATATTTACTATGCAGATTTGTGTTTTTTTACAGTCTCATCGATTGTAATTTTTTCCCCGCTGGTATATGATGATCTACATTGAAATCACTGTGAATTGTAAAATTCTATAGAATGTGTTTTTAAAAGTATAATATTATAAGCAATAACAGTGTTTCTTCTTTTTTACAGAACATAACACTAAAGCTTGAATTGTTTTTAATTCAGTTTATAATAAAACTACTGTAAAATAGTTTGAATGAGTTTGGTATCTACTTTAATATAGAAGGTAAGATGAAATAATGTATTAACCATAATAATATGAAGTAATATTTGCAGTCACTTTTATTGCAGTTATCAATTTTTTAAACACTACCCATGCACTGATCTAGACCATTAGGCACTATTCCCACACTCCTGCCATCACCCATGCACTATCCATGTATTTCTTCAATCACCTAGCCTGTATTCATACAGTTATACGATCACCAAGACACTACCAATTTACTTTTAAAATCACCCAGGTACTATCTATATACTCATGCAATCAGCTACACATTATCAGTACACTCTTCCAATCACCCAGGTAGTAGCTATAAACTACTCCAATCACCTAAACATTATTCTTGCATTGATGCAATCTTCTAGACACTACCCTTGCACTCCTTCAGAGATCCAGGCAGTATCTATACAATGCTCTATTCATTCAGGCAGTACAGATGCACTTTTAAAATCACCCAAGCTCTTTTTATGCAGTCCTCCAATCACCAATGATTGAAGTGTTAAAATCACTCAGGCATTACCTATGTACTTTTCCAATCACCCAGGCCCTACCTCTACACTCTTGCAATCAGCAAGACATTACGTCTAAATTACCAAGGTGTTAACTTTGCATTCCTCTTATCCCCCAGACATTACACCTGCACTCAAGCAATCACTTAAGTGTAAGCCATGCACTTTTGCAATGCCACAGACATTCCTCTGCATTCATGAAATCACTTAGACATTACACATGCACTCTACCAATAACCCTGGTATTACTCATACAATCACCCAGGCATTACCTGTGCACTCCTTCAACCACTTAGTCAGTATCGGTGCATTTATAAAAGCACCCAGGCACTACCTATGCACTTAAGCAATCATTTAGGCATTGCCCATGCACTTCTCCAATTATCCAGTCAGTACTTATGACTTAAAAAATCACCCAAACACTACTTATACACTTTGCAATCACCCACATACTACGAGTTTAGTCATGCAACAACACAGACATTTCTTTTGCACTCTTGCAACCAGTCATACATTTGTCATGCACTTCAATTCACTATACATTACCCATGCACTTAAACAATCACTTAGGCATTACCTATCCACTCTTTCAATGACCCAGACATTACCCCTGGACTCATGCAATCACACAAACACTATCCATGCACTCTTCCAATTGACAGGCCACTACCCATGCACTTTTAGAAACACCAAAGCACTACCTAAGCACTCGTCTAATCACTCACACTAAAGTCCATTCATGCAATCCCCCATGCATTACCCATGTACTCCTTCAATCTCTCAGGCAGTGCCCATGCAGTGTTCCACTCATCCAGGCACTACCTATGTACTTATGCACTCACCCAGGCACTACCCTTGCACTAATTCAGAAATTCAGGCACTATCCATGCACTCTTCGAATAGGCCTGCCACTACCCATGCACTTATAAAATCACAAATGCACTACCTATGCACTCGTCTAATCACTCAGACACTACCCATGTACTCGTTCAGGCTCCCAGACATTACCCCTCCATTCATGCAATCACTCATGCATAACCCATGCACTCCTTTAATCAATCATCCAGGCAATACCTATGCACATATACAATCACCTAGACACTACCTTTGCACTCTTTCAGTGATCCAGATACTATTCATGCCCTCTCCCAATGGGCCAGGTACTACACATGCATTTATACAATCACAGAAGCACTACCTATGCACTTGTCTAATCACTCAGACACTACCTATGCACTTGTTCATTCACCCAGACATTACCCCTCCATTCATGCAATCACCCAGGCATTACCCATGCACTCCTTCAATCGCTCAAGCATTCCCCATACAGTTACAAAATCACCCATGCATTACCAATCCACACCTTTAATCAGTCTGGCAGTACCCATGCACTCCTGCAAACACTCACACATTACTCCTACACTCTTGCAATCACCCAGGTATTACCCATACACTCCTTTAAGCATGCAGACATTACTCCTACACTTACGCAGTCACCCAGGAATTAAAGCAAAAGGCACACAATTGATGGAAGGAAACTATGACATTGTTCTGCATTCTGTCGATCAATTGTTCTTTTTGCATTTGTCACCCAGGTATTGGCCATACAGTTTTGCAATCACCCAGGCACTTCCTATGCACTCATGCAATCACCCAGACATTGCCCATACACTCCTCCAATCACACATTACCTCTGCACTCATACAGTCAGTCTATTGTTACCTATGCAGTTACTAAATCACCACGCACTACCCTTGCACTACTCTAATCACCCAGACACTACCCTTGTAGTCATGCAATCACTCAGTCATTACCCATGCACCCCTCCAATCACCCACGCACTGACTCTCTACTCATGGAAACACTCAGGCACTGGCTATGTACACCTGCAATCATCCAGACATTAGTCCTGTGCTCCTGCAATCACCCAGGTATTACCCATGCACTCCTTTAATCATGCAGATATTACTCCTACACTTATGGAATCATCCAGGTATTAGCCATACAGTTCTGCAATCACCCAGGCACTACCTATGAACTCATACAATCACCCAGACATTACCCATACACTCCTCCAATCACCCACACATTACTTCTACACTCATAGAGTCAGTCTGGTGTTATGTATGCAGTTACTAAATCACCACACACTACCTTTGCACTACTCCAATCACCCCGGCTCTACCCTTGTAGTCATGCAATCACTCAGGGATTACCCATGCACTCCTACAATAACCCACACATTACCTCTGCACTCATGCAGTCATTCAGGCATAAGAAAACACAAGGAGATGATGGAGTGCTGAAACTTTTCAAACACTCACCCTCAATCCCAGATCTGGGTTGTATCCATCATCATTCTTTGGTTCACGTTGCCACCCCAGTTCAGACGCAGCTATATGCAAATCAGTCTTGACCCTCTACCTCATGGGAACAGTCCAGCACGAACTGCCAAGCCATGTCTTCCCTGGACCGAAAAAGCTTCCTGGGACCGGTTTCGGGCTAACAGCCCTCTTCAGCCAGGCTGGCTTGAATTCAGTGGCAAAGTGAGCAAGGGACCCACGTTTGGGCATACCCTGCGAACTTAGGGTGAACAAAGCAAATACAAGGAGATGATGGATGGAGAGCTGAAACTTTTCAAACACTCACCCCCAGTCCCAGATCTGGGTTGAATCCATCATCATTCTGTAGCTCACTTTGCCAACCCAGTTCAGACACAGCTATATGCAAATCAGTCCTGACCCTGTGCCTCATGAGAACAGTCCAGCCCGAACTGACAAACCTTGTCTGCCCTGGACTGGAAACAAGCATGACCAACAGCGTAAATCTCATTGCATTAGAAAAAAAAGAAATTAACAATGTTGGTTCCTAATAGCAACCAGGATGGCATCCGCTGATTGCTCACCAAAACATAAACTTTTGCGACATTTCACGCAACTCTGCTCCACCCTAGCAAAATCCGGGATGATATTCGGAGTGCTAGTTGTAGTAGAACCAGATGATGTGCTTGGTCCAGCAGTGTTGTCCTCAGTTCTTCGCTTTTCTTCCACTCGAGGATGGATAGTTTTTAGGTGTTTCAGCATCAATTGTGTGCAACACGAATATTTCTTTTTGGAACCATGTGACAGAACATTGCCACAAATGGTGCAGGTAACTTTTCAGGCATTTACTTTCTTTTCTCCTGGTGGTATTGAGAAAAATACCCACACAATACTTTCACAGCTTAATTTCACTGGTTCCTCCAGCTCTTCTTCCTCGCCAGGTGGAATTTGGTCCATTTGGATCATTTGCATCTGCCATTTTTAAATTAGTGAACAAAACACCAAAAAAGTCAAAAAAGAGGAGCAGAAAACAATAGGTTTGTCTTCTGAGATGCTCTGGAAAGAATGAAAAAAGTGGGTGAGGTCCTTCAAATTCTAGAATTAAAAGGTTCTTAACCAATAAAATTGTTTCTTTTAAAGATACATGGGATTCGCGCACCCGGCGCACAAGCAGCGAAAACCCGGCGCAACTTCCAAAAAATATATTTAACAAAATGTTTTTGTTATTCCAGTTACAAATATATAATTTTTATAATTAGAATAAACAATCTCTTGATATAATATACATATCAAACTTATATACATACAGTTTTAAAACTTAAAGATTTGCAATGGATTCGCGCACCTGGCTCAACCCCTGGAACTACGTACGTGACTTTACATGGGGCAGAAATTTGCACACCCGTCGCTTACGAAACACGCATCCTAAATGACTTAACCAATATGACTGCTTGGATTCTTGCACCCACCGAAACAAGTACACGATCAGTACACGAAGCCACTCTAAAAAAAATTATATTTATATTTTAGAAAATACACATTATGTTATTTTTATAACAGAAGTATTTTTTAGACATTATAGTTAGTAATTAGCATTTAAAAAACCTTTGAAATTCACTGAACAAAACATAGGTTTCAGGGACGTTATAGTTAGAAATTAGCATTTAAAAAAACCTTACAAAATCACTGAAAAAAACATAGGTTTTAGGGACGTTATAGTTAGAAAATAGCATTTAAAAAACCATAGAAATCCACTCCAAACACCATAGGTTTCAGGGACGTTACAGTTAGTTGGACATTCCACTTATACAAAATCAGAGAAATTTAGCCGTTATAGTTAGTTGAGGCAACTATAACTCATGCCCCCGCAATGCACTGCTGATGACATCATACATTACATCACTCATGACATGGTCAGTGACATCGCTGATGACATCACTCATGACATCTCAAATGACATCACTGATGACATCACTGATGACATCATCCACACGATCATCTGATGCACCTCCTCACACCCTAATATACCCTTTGATACACAGTAAAATACACACTGCCATTCTCTAAACCATAGATACACCAATACCAGGTCTACACACACATCACTGCGTCATCCGTACAGTCACTCACACATATAGTCACTCATCAATACAGTAACTATCATATGTAAGACTCATACACCCACACAGACATTTACATACTGCCACTCAGCCATAGAGTTACTCACTCAGCTAGTCAATCATACAAAGAATCAAACACATTCTCATTTAATCACCTACACAATTATACACACACCACCTCACTTATTTATACAGATACTAACACATACTTATTCTGTTATACAATCACTGACAAGCACATAGTCATCCATACAGCAAGTCTCACCATTACTCACTCTCACATACAGTCATTTATATACTACAACACTCACATATACTGCCTTTCATGAATGTAGTTACTCACACATACACCACTGAAACATCCATACACTCACAAAGACACCAATACACACGCTCGCCTACATATACATCCCTTCAAAGATGCACTCTTGAACCCATACACCCAGTGAATCATCCACTCATACATCTATGCACAAAGTCACCCACCCCTCAACCACCCACACAGACACTCAGGCACCCATAAAGAAACTCAGACAACCAATCAATATGGACACTCAAGTAGCTACTCACCAAACCATGCAGCTGCTTACACACCAACAGACAGACAAATACAAACATTCACACAGTTTAGTCAGTAACCCATGCATTTAGTAAGACACGTTTAATCCCTCACTTATATAGTCAGTCACACACCTACTAAGGCATCCATTCAAACAGTCATACACCAACTCATTCTTCAATACTCCCTGGCCTTTATATGCATATAAAACATATTTAAACATTACCAAAACACACAGTCACTGGATGATGGTGGTGGTCCTTGGGGCTGCGTGCCCCCTACACATAAATATTTAATAAAGCCTGGGGAGGTGACAGTCCCCGGGGTTTGGGACGGACCGCGAGCCACCCCACCCATGGATTTAAAAGGCCCTAGAGAGGTGGTGGTCCCCGGTGCTGCGGGGGCCTTTGCGGCCCTCGCATACATTTTACACATTGAACCCAGGACCTGTCCCACAGTAAATGAAGCACGGCATATTGGGCTTTGTTTAAAAAAATAATATTGTCATAGCAAAAACTGCTTTGCTTTGTTGGAGCGAGAGCAGGAAATTTGCTCTTGCTTTAAAGAAGCAAAGCAGATTGCAGAAAGCATGTCAGCAGCTCCCCTTGTCCAAAAGTAATGCAGGCTCCCACAGGAGATGGGAGCCAGCTGGGACCTTGGGGGCATTGAGGCACTTCTGTAGATGTCGTTAATATCAAAACGTAGATTGTTGTTACAGATGGAGCCCATCCTATGATCTCTGAGGTATGCAGAAACAGCTTTATTGACATTCCTCCTAGCTTACTCCAACTGTGGACAGAATTGATTTGACCAGTTTCATTTCTGTCTTTGGCATATATTAGAGTATACAAAGATAGTTTGAGGCCTACCCCAGTCAATGTGCCCAGGTCATTGACACCACAGTGCAAAATCATGAGGTCAGGGGGTAGGAGAAGCAAAAAGGTTTTAACCAAAGGCAACAATTGATGCCACTGTAATCCTCTTTGTTCAATACATTTAATGTCCACATTTTCCAAACCTAGGTCTTTGGTAATACCTCTGCGTTCAGCAAACTTTTGCACCAGAAAGCATAGTTTTGCCCCACAATCCATACTGTGAGTATCTTGAAGGGATATCTGGAAGGAATAAAAAGATGTATGTAGCTGAGGAAGTCAATTGGTAGAATGAGAGGTATCTAAAACGGTTGAGAACACATTTTTTTAAAAGTTGATAAGTGAGTGGCTGTTCATCAAGATTGTGCACTCAAAAATAGGATGCATGTTACTTTGATGAAGTATTATGTTTGTGATTCATTATTAAAAAGTGTTTGAAAGGTACAGTAGATATCATAAGATAATGTTTTGCAAAAGTCACCTGCTTTCTGCTGTTTGCATTAGTAAGCTTGTGTGCTGAACTTGAAACTATGGTGAACTTGTGACTTGCCAGTACAGTTGAGTGTTCCATGAACTGTGACAATGGAAACAGGCAGTAAGTAGAATGGGGGAAGGTTTGAAACTTAACAGTGGACTTTAAACTGTGAAATGGATACTTAAATATAATTGAAAAGGTAGTAAATTAAGGTTTTCTAAGACAGCAATATGTGTACAAGTAGTGTGTTGCTGAAAAACGATACTAGTATTATTAAAAATAGCTTTTTGAACTTCTGTGTGGGTTTGCGGATGCAACGCGGTGGAGTCGTGCCTTCAGAACATTTCAGAAGCATTTTGGGCACCATTTGAAGACAGTTAGAAAGGGTTAATATGTCTAACCAATAGAAATGTGTTTTTCAATTTGAAATAATGATGGAAGTAATGTGGTTTGATACTTACATTTATTTGAGTGCAAAAAGAGAAGGAAAGTTTGCCATTTCTGGTTTCACCTTTCTGAGAGAGGTGCATTACATTTCTTGTTTATAAAAAAAAAACTTTTAAGACTATGATATATGGTATTCTGCAATACTACCTCAAATGTGAGTAATCAATTTGTAAGGTGTACAATATATTATTCAGCACTGCTTAGTTTACAGTGATGTTTTTAGTTTTTTTTTTTAAACAATCGTGGAAATTGTAAGACAAATGTGATGCATGAAATATGTGATGAAATGTACAGCTCTCTATTGTAGTGTGTATCATTGCAATGAAAATATTTTTGTAATAGATTGTAGATAGTAACATGGTAGAATATTTAGTGTTTGCTTTTTGAATTACCAAGGCAGTATTCTTGTACTGAACTTTTCACTGAGGCACTACTCATCCAGTCATGCATTCTCACAGGCACAACCCACTACCCAATGTATTTGCCAGTTTTAAAATGTACAGACATATGAATGCACGCTTTCTGGAATATGGTGAAACTCTTAACAGAGACATTGAAAAAGTTGCTGCTTTGCATTTGGCTTGGGCCAACACTCTTAGCAGTTGCTGAATAGTGAAGCTGCAGCCGGAAAGTGAGGTTCAAGACATGTTGGCAGATGGATTAGTGATTAGGGTAGTTCATATTGTTCTATAAAGATGTACACTTCAAGTATACTGCATATTGTTAGGTGTCTCTTTAAAATGGGAAGTGCCGTCTGTCAAGTTTAAGGGACGTTTTAGGCTTATCAGTGAGGTATGTGTCTGCGTGCACATGTATTCTGTCACGTGTTATGTTTAAATAGATGGTAGAGGCATAAAACTTAGGCATACATGTATCTGTATGTTTGTTTTATACATGATGCTTTTAGGTAAAGACACCGACACATGCATGCCATGCAATCCCTCAGACATTAACCATGGATTTGTGCAATCACCCAGGCACTACTATCCCAGTCAAAGATTCAGTTAGGTACTACCCATACTCTTATCTACTCACTCTGACACTACTGATGCATTCACAGAATGGTCCGATCTTTACTCTTACACTCACATTTTCTATCAGGTGCTTTCTATACAGTCATACAATCATCCACTTAATACCACTGAAGTCATAGAATTATTCAGGAAGTACCCATGCACTATTGTATTCTCTCAAGTACTAGTCATACGCTCTTGTCTTCAACTATGTGTTAGTGTTGCATTCATGATTTGTCTAAGGTATTTACACTGCACCGATCTAATCACCTATTGAGTACTGCTGTTCTCATGCAATCACTCAGGCACTACTCTAGCACAACACTATTGGCTTAGAGAGTAGTCATTTAGTGATGCATCTTGTTAGTCACTACATATGCACTCATCAAATGATCCTTCTATTACTCTTATATTCATCCTTCGACTCAGGCACTACCATGTAGTCATACATTTAAGGATAAACTACCTATAGATATACTACCGCTCTTCCCTCTTTTAATACCTCTCTTTCTACATTTGTTTTGTCTCTTTCTATACATTTTTGCTTCTTCTTCTGTTGCCTCTTTATGCACCTCTGTTGCTTTTTCCTGCACTTCTTTTGCCTCTTTCTGCACCTCTATTGCTCTTTGTTCACCTCTGTTGGCTCTTTCTGCACGTCACTTGCTTATGTCTGCACCCATCTTGCCTCTTTCTATACCCTTCTTTCTTCTTTTTGTGCCTTTCTTGCCTCTTTGTGAACGTGTCTTTTATGTTTGCTTCTTTCTGCACTCCTTTTCCATTTTTCTACATGCTGTTTTCCTTTCTGCACCTCTCTTGCTTCTTTCTGCAACTCTGTTGTTTCCTTCTGTACTTATCTTGCCTCTTTCTGTAGCCCTATTGCATGTTTTGTTTCCTGCTTGTCTTTTTCTATATCTCTCTTTCCTCTTTCTGCAACTGTTTTGCCACTTTCAGCACCTCACTTGCCTTTTTGTGTACCTCTGTTGCTGCTTTCTCAACTTCTACTGCTTCTTTCTGCATCTCTCTTGCATCTCTCTTGTCTCTTTCTGTTCTTTTGCTTCTTTCTGTACCTCCCTTACCTCTTTCTGCACCCCTCCGGCCTGTTTCTGTACCTCTCTTGCCTTTTTTCTATACCTCTGTTGCTTCTTCCTGTACTTCTCTAGCTTCTTTTACATCCCTCTTGCATCATTGTGTACGTCTGTTGCTTCTTTCTGCACATCTCTTGCTTTTTTCTGCATCTCACTTGCTTCTTTCTGCAGCTCTCTTGCTTTTTTCTGGACCCCTGCTCCCGCTTTCTGCACCTCTCTTCCATCTTTCTGCATCCCTGTACTCTCTTTCTGCACCTCTCTTGCCTCTTTCCGTCCCTGTCTTGCTTTTTTTCTGCACATCTCTTACCTCTTTCTGCACTTCTCATGCTTCTTTCTGCATTTGTTTAGCCTATCTCTAATTATTTTATTTTATTTTGAACGTTTTGTAGAGCGCGAACAAGATCCTTGCGGATATCAGAGCGCTTTCCAGTATTCAGAATTCCATAATACATAGGGAGAAGAATGACAAATTAAAACAGATAATAAGAATTGCGCAAGGGATAATATTAAGGGTGCAGAATACAATACGTGGTGACAAGAAACTTGGGATAACATTAAAATCTGAGATCAAGAACAGTAGTAGAAAACTTAACGTGAATGCCTCGAATTCTTAAGTTCCATGGCAGGATATCGCTCCTAGGGAGAGTGGAAGGACCTCCCCATGTGGGCAGAATTATTCTTCAGATAGGTTTAGCTTCTAGTCAAGTAAACTTTGCCATAAGGATCGCTTTTACTTCCTTTTTGAAGGAGACGGTGGAAGAGTTCAATCTGGCTTCTGGGGGAAGAGAGTTCCAAATCCTGGGTGCCATTCCTGAAAAGGTTTGTTTATATGTTTTCTTTTTGTTGAATCTTTGAGGTTTTAGAAGTAGGTTGGCGGCCCCCCTAGAGGACCTAGACCCGCCAAAGATTGTCAGTTTCTGAGCAAGGTAGATAGGAGCCTGGTGGTGTAAGGTCTTGTGTGTCATGCATGCTATTTATGGATGAATTCTAGCTTCAAGCGGGAGCCAATTCAAGGATTTGCACTTATGTCGCATTTTTCTGCATTTTTCTTTCTCTTTTGTACATTTATCTTGCTTCTTTCTGTACCTCTCTTGCCTCTTTCCGTACCTTTCTTGCTTTTTTCTGCAGATCTCTTGCCTCTTTCTGCACTTCTCATGTTTCTTTATGCATTTGTTTAGCCTATCTCTACACTTCTCTTGTTTCTTTCTGCACTTCTGTTGCATTTTTCTGCATTTCTCTTTCTCTTTTATACATTTGTCTTGCTTCTTTCTGCACTTTTCGTGCCTCGTTCTGCTTCCATTTTGTCTCTTTGTCCACCACTGTTGCTTCTTTTTTCATATCTTTACTCCTTTCTGCTCTTCTCTTGCTTCATTCTGTACCCCTGTTGCCTCATTCTGCACTCATCTTCACTGTTTCAGCACCTCTCTAGTCTCTTTGGGCAGCTCTGTTGTGTGCTTCTGTACCTATTTGCCTCTTTCTGCACTTCTCTTGCCTCATTGTGCACCTCTGTTGCTTGTTTCTGCACTTCTGTTACTTCTATCTGTACCTCTCTTACTTCTTTCTCAACTCCTTTTGCCTCTTTCTGTACTTCTTTTATTTGTTTCTGTACCGTACTTTTACATTTTTTTACAACATTTTCCTCTTTTTGCACTTCTTTTGTGTCTTTCTGAATTTCTCCTGCCTCTTTTTGTACATCTGTTGCTTCTTTCTGCATTTCTTACATTTTTCCGTAGCTTTGTTGATTGATTATTTCATGTTGCAGTTTGTAAACCTTTAGTTTTTTTCCTTTCTCGTTTTGGGTGTGTGACAATCTTTTCTTTTCTTTTTGCAGTTGTTTTTCAGATTTTTATACTTTCCTCTTTTTATGTGTTATATGTAATAGGAATGTAATTGTAATGTTGTGCTTGGTTGTTATTTTCAAAATTGGAATGTTATTACATTTAAAATGTTAATTGATTTACCTAAATAATTAATCTATTCTTTGTTTCTTAGGAATATATTTTGATTGGTTTATAAATAAAAGATGCCAAGGAAACATGAAAAGAGAAGAGAACAAAGGAAACAGAAGTACCTAATGACAACTAATAAAGAGTGGAGTAGAAAAACACCCAAAAAAATGCTGAGGATAAGTGGCTTCTAGTAAGAGAACAAAACAATTTATTTAAAAAGTTGTGGGGCGATTTAATGAACAAAACACTACTCCAAGGATGAAATACATTTTTAAAACAAAGGAGAAGCAAATAAAGAAACACAATGGAAAACAAACACATGTGACAAAAAGACAGAAACAATTTAAAGAGATTTGTCTGCGCATGTTACAGAATAGAGTAATCCAAAATGTATTAAAAATCTATAAAAAAATCAGCAGCACATAAGAAGAAGCAACAAATTGAAAGTGTAGTAGATACTGCTTTTGAATTGAAACTGAAATTGTTTATATTGTTATTGAAGAGAATAAAAACATTGAATAAAACAGTGCATTTTATGAAGGAGAAAAGCAAAGGAAAAAGACTGGTTAATAGAGGTAACTTTTGCTAAGCTTTTTCTGGTGAATGGATGCACACTTCTAGTACTGAGCCTTCTTTTATTGAAGAAAGCTAATTTCAACAAAATACATTAGTTGACACAGTTGATACCAGTGGTCATTGTTACGAGATAAAGGATGGTTGTCCAATGGAAAAAGAAAAGATCTTTCCTAGAAATGTGGAAGAAGTAATAGCTTAAGAAGTTCAAGGGAGATGTGCACAGGCTCCAGTATAAAAGTGGGATTGTAGTAGTAGTATTTGTAGTATTCGACAGGAATTTTTCTTGCGACAATATGCTAAAAGAAAGTGTTAAACAGAAGATTAGGATGTTGCAAGGACTAGATCCATATAAAATAAGAAAATATACTAAGTTGAAGGGTCATTCTCTGGCTTGTCTTTCTCGAAAAGTGTGTAAAAGTACTTTTCATCATTTGAGAATGTTAGCAGTACATCACTCAGAAATGTGGCGTTAGTAGGGAGCTTGTACTAAGTAAAAAGTCCTGCATTTTCTTTAAGTGAAATGAACACATCTCTTTTGCATGGTTCAGTATCTGATGTACAAAAAACTTTGTGATGATAAACAATTTAATTCCTTTGATTCACAAGAGGACAGTAGAGAAAGTGAGAGCTTAATAAGTGTAGGTGTTAAACAACAGTTGGAAGAAATTAGTACTGAGAAGTTTGAAGAAGAAATTACAAAGTTTAAGATACTTTCATGTGAAAAACCAAACTATGATTGTATTTGATGTTGACGTACCCACTATAGAAGTCAAACTAGGAACGTTGATGGATATTTAAAAAGTGAAAAGGAAAATAATGATGAGTGGGAGCAATTTGGTGCTTATTTGCAGGTGGAAGGTGGTTTTTAGTTGGGTACTGATCAATGTCTTTGTAAATATTGGTACAACAAATCAGAAGAGAACAAAGTGCCAGCTAGAGCAGTACATAACAACTTAGAGGTAGAAGCTATTCCTCCGGTACTGGCAGATTTAAATACTTATGAGTCCATTCTTATTCCATCTATGCACCCGTTTCAGGATATGGTTTGTATGGACCCTAAAACAGGTAAGCTGCCTCCCACAGATTTACAAAGAGGTCTGAAAGGAAGAGTTGTGTACTTACCTTTAGATTTAAAAAAACATAATTAAACTGTTGGTATAGAGAGAGAGGAAAGTGAGCCTTTAGTTATTCTAGTTGATTGTGTACCACCAAAGAGTCAGAAAATATTGCAAGAGTTAGTAGATGTCACCAAACTTCAAAAGGGTACATTATATCTTGTACAGAACAATATTTATTATAAAACTGCAAATGTGGAAGAACAGGAAATATGTTTAGAAGAAGATACAGAAATTTCAACTGGCCAAATAGAAAAAAGTGGGCAAGTCCAGGAGTGAAGAGAATTACGAACATTACAGTATGCATCCTCTACCTTAGAAAAAGGTGATTGGAAATACTATTGAACTATTTCAAATGAAGAAAGCTAAGGGAGCTCCCATGAGTGTATGGTAAAAAAGTTTAGAATCTCGTTGTTTTTCACAGCTGTTCCCCACTGGAGAAGGTGGACGATATGATGAATGGGCAGTACATATTCCAGCTTCAGAATACCTGTCAACAACATTGTACTCAGAAGACTCAAGATTTTGACAGAGCATTCCTAATATATTTCATCTTCTATTTGAAAGTGACTTGACTGGACTTTCATATGCAGTGAATCATATAATAAACACAGAAGTTCATCTTACACACATTTCTGCAAAGGAATTTATGGACAAAGTTCAACAAAGATGATAATTTGGAATCTCAGTTAATTAATTTGATGGCTTGTCAACGTGGTACTAAAGAGTATTGGTATCGTTGTCACGGTGAACTTAAATGTATTTTATGAAACTCAGGTATCTGTGCTGAATATGCTTGGGATGATTTACTTGAATTTCTTCAACAAGTAAATTCTAATGTAAAAAATATTGAATTGAAGACAACTGGAGAATTGTGTTCCCTGGATCCTGTGGATGTGTGGAGATATTTTAATCATAGGTTTCAAGCTATGATGTATTTTATCTGCAATAAAAAAATTCCACCTCTTGGAGAAGTTTCTGATTTCTTTTGGAGAAAGGAGTACAAAACCAGAGGTGCTCCTCATATACACATGCTATTATGGATCAAGAATGCACCTCAATTTACAACCGATTCTAATGAAACTGTTTTCTCTTTCATCGAAGAGTATGTTACCTGTGCCATTCCTAAAAAAGGAGGAGAACAGAGGTTGATAGAACAAGTTTTCCGTTTTCAAAGTCATTGATGTGGAAAATATTGTCGACGAAACGTTGTCGACGAAAATACAAGTCAAATGGGAACAATTTATACAAAATATCGTTTTGGATTTCCACGTCCAGTAATTTCAAAAGGAAGAGTCAATAGTTTTATGTCAGCAGTAAGACATACTATAACTCAAAAATCAATACAACATAAAAAGAACTGAAGATTCAAAGTATATTAATGACTACAATCCAGTGATTTTGACAACGTGGCATGCAAACATGGATATCCAGTATTTTGCAGATAATTCAATTGCTGTTGCTCGCTACGTTACGTCACATATAACCAAATCTGAAAAGGAAGAGTTGAAGGAAATGTGGGAAGAAATTCCACAAGAGAAGAGTCTTAGTAACAAATTGTACAGCTTTAGTTTGTAAATGCTTTCCATCAAGAGATTGGATCCTACGAATGTTCGGATCGTTTAAGCTCTGCCAGTTTATATTCAAAGTCAAAAGAAATCATTTGGGCAAGCCTAGGTATTGCCGCTACACAAAATAGAGTATTGAAAACACTACAAGAAAATGAATACTTAGCATGGAATGAACCAGATAATACAGATATTGTTAAAACTAATATATTGGATTCATACTATACATCTGGAAAACGTATACCTCTATGAAGTACTGCAATGTTATAGCTTTAAGAGAAATATTACTGAAAATATAAATGAAAAATATGCCGTAATAAGATATTTTGGATGTTTGGTAAAAAATGCCAAATTAAATCATATTAAGCACAGAAAACTGAGTCGTGATACTCCAGATAAAAGGGGATTTGTCCATTTAGCACTACTGCAACTCTTCAAGCCTTGGCTTAGTGAACTGGAATGATTTGGAGACTTTTACTGGTATGAAGAGTATTTTAATGAATATAAAGATAACATTCAATTCGCAATTTTTTATACTTATCTACAAATGTGAAATGAAGGGATTGAATAAGAAACTACTATTGCAGCTGAAATAGCTTGAGACAGTTCCCAAGATAGTCAAAGTTCTCCTCCACTATCTCAAGGTCCACTAGGAGAGCCAATTATTGAAAATGAAGCAGCAATAGCCATGAATGAAGTAGAAACAACAATGCAACAAGCACAACAGGATATTATTGAAATGAGAAACTTGGAAGAAGAACTAAATATTGTGCACAAATAAATATATCAGCAAGTGACACTACAGTTACAGCATGGTTTGCTACATGAAAAAAAAGAATGCCAATGCACATCCTTTAAATCTATTTGAATGTACATCAGTGGTCAAGCTGGAACAGGAAAAGGTTTCTTAATTAAAGTTTTCACCAGTTATCTACACAAAACTACTGAATGCCATTTATCTTGTCTTGTAACAGCTCCAACTGGATTAGCGGCACACAACATTAAAGGGATTACTTTACATTGATTACTCATGCTACCAGTTGAACATGAAAATAAATTGGAATATCACAAGCTATCTGGAGAAGCGTGTTATGAAGTCTTAAGAGTACTGAAGAAAATTAAATTTCTAATCATTGATGAGGTGAGCATGGTCTCAAACGTTGTGCTTTTCTCTGTACATTTAAGAATGCAACAGATTTTAAAAGCAGAATATGATGTTCTATTTGGAGGAAAACATGTAATTGTATTTGGCAATCTACTATAACTTACTCCTGTGACAGGACAACAGGTTTTTAAAACACTTGTCCAAAAAGACACTAGGAAATCTTTGGGAAGTACTGGAAATGTGAACATTTAGTCTCATTTTGAATATAAATAACTTATTAAGAATATGCAACAAACAAGTGATGAACATTATGGAAGTATCCTTCAAGATATAAGATTTGATGTTTCGACAAAAACATGATCAAGAATCTTTACAAAGTCGGCTACTAACGAACTTCTTTCCAAATGAAAAAATAGCACCTGAAATAATGTACAACAAAATTGGAGAAAAAAGCCTATAATTTGCATTATGCCAACACTGCAAGAGTGCTCTACATTCAATCAAGAACTTTTGAAATTGGAAAAAACAACCAATAGTGAAAATGGAAGCTATTGATGAAGTGAAACACAAAGGAGTTACTATTCTTCTCTCAGAGAGATTACAGTCAAAATTGGAATCTTTGGAAAAGTGAGTGTCTAAGACTGCGGGTTTAGAAAAGACTTTATATGTATGTGTAAACTGTCGGGTAATTTTGCGGCGTAATTTCAAATGTAGAAGAAGGTTTATTAAATGGAGCAATGGGAAAAGTTGATGTTTTTGTAAATTCTCGGAACAGAGATGGAATTGAATTTGTGAGGATTATTAAATTTGATCAGATTGGAGAGGTAAAACAAATTGGACGTTGTGCTGTTCATTTTTTCTTTTAAATGACTTGTATGTTGGTGGAAAACAGTTTCCTCTTTCTTTAGCATACGCAGTAACCATTCATAAATCTCAAGGTTTAAGTATAGACAGTGCTTTGGTAAATATTGGAAGTACAGTGTTTAAAGAGGGCATGGCATACATTGCATTGTCTTGAGTAAGAACATTATCTGGTTAGTAGTTGATTGATTTTGATGAGAAAAATATTAGTGCTGCTGCAAATTGTTTAAGAGAGTACAATCAGTCAAGAAAACTTCATGCTCCTAACTTAGGGGAATATCCCGTATATGAGAAATGTTGTGCATCCAAAACAGAAATATGACAAACATTCTACTGAGATTCAAAAAAATAAAACAATTCAAGAGAATGATGAAGCTGCAAAGAAAATGAAAATGGACACAGTTGATGATATCGTAGGATACCAGTTAGAAAATAGTTCAAGTATAAACTGCTATGCTAATAAAAGTGTGAATGTTGTCTTTTATCTAGAAGATCTTCATCATGAAATTTTGGAAAATCGAGAAAAAAGATTTTGTTCTTTACTACAATATATATTTTTTAAGTTGGTAACTGATAGAACTAAAATCCATACGGCTTCTGACATTCAGCATCTTTTGGACATATGTACTGGTTCATTGAAATTCACATTGAATATACAACAAGATGCACAAGAATTTCTTATGTTTATGCTTAAAGTATTGGAAAATGAAGGAATAGAAATTGAAAATGTGTTTGGACTAAGTTACAGATGGAATCATAAATGTGAAGAGCGTTCATTTTCTTCTACTACTGAAATAGACACTGTATGATTCATGTACTTGCCGACACCAGATTGCAAATCAGTGTCTTTTAACAAATAAGTAAAAAGAGCTAATCAAGATATGAAATGTTTTCATTGTAAATAAAAAATATTATCAACATTACATATAGAAAGGTTTGAAAAATATGTAATTTTAATGCTACAACGTTGTAGAGCAGATGGAAGACAATTTGAAAACAAAATTAAAACTTTTGTGGCAAGTCAAGTATCAATTTCAGGAAGAACTTTTAAAGCAGTGGCTATTATTTTCCATGATGCCCCTACTACAACATCTGGACACTATACTGTATATTCAAAGTGCAATAGGGGATGGACACATTGCAATGATGCCCATTTGTAATTTAAATGTAGGTTGCCTAACGAATTACCAAATTCATATCTGATATTTTTGATGCCAAAGTTTTGAAAACATAATTCGGCCTATTGGGAAGATGGGAACATGAATTAACGAGTTTATTTTGGATTTTTTCAATGCAAAAGTTTCTGAAACATTATTTGGCCTATTAGGAAGATGTGAACAATTAGTGTATGGATTATTGTTTGTGATAATTCATATTGCATTTGGAAAATTGTGTTTATAAACAAGTCGTTTATATATTTGTTGTCTATATTATATGAGATGTAAATGTGAGTGTGAATTTTACAAAATGTTTTTGAGAGAAATAAAAGACTTAATGTAGTTGAAGAATGTAATTAAGAAACTGTAGATAGGTAAACACATAGTTACACAAGTTCAAAATAATTGTGAACGGTGCTTTGTTTTTGTTTTTTTACAATTGTGTTGATTATTTGTATCCCCACTGTTGTATGATGATCTACATTGAAATCCCTGTGTATGGTGAAATTCTGTAGAATCTGAGAACAGCAAAAAGGGGAAACTAAAAATGGTATATAATTCTAAAATGATGTTGTGTTCTTAAAACTATAATATTATATTCAATAATAGTTGTTGTGCTTTTTTACACAGAGTAATGGTGAAGCTTGAACAGATTTTAAATTCAGTGTCTACATTAGTAAAAAAGGTAAGACGAAATAATGTAATACGGATGATAATGTTAAATAATGTTTAGAGCCACTTCTACTGCACTCATCCATTCCCTCAAACACCATTCATGCACTCATCTATGCACTCAGGCACTTTTCGCACTACCCATATAGTGGTACAATCACCCAGGCACTAACCATGCACTTATGCAAGTACCCAGGCACTACCAATGGACTCATTTGTGTACTCAGATACTACCCTTGCACTCCTCCAATCACCCTGGCAGTACCCATGCACTTAGAAAATCATCCAGACATTACCCATGAACTCCTTCCATCACTCAGTCAGTACCCATGCACTCCTCCAATGAGCCAGATATTATCCATGCACTCATACAATCACTCATCGATTACCCATGCACTCCTTTTATCATGCAGCCACTACCCATGCACTTATAAAATCACCCAGGCACTAGTTATGCACTCCTCCATTCACCCAGGCCCTACCCATGCACTCATGGATTTACTCAGGTAGTACCCATGCACTGAGGCATTTCTTCTGCACTCATGCAATCATAGAAGCACTACCCATGCAGTCTTCCTGTCATCCAGGCACTACCAGTGCACTCATGCAAACACCCAGGTACTACTAATGTACTTTTCCAATCGCCCAGGCACTACCTACGCACTCTTGCAATAACCCAGGCACTACCCTTGCAGTCCTCCAATCAACCGGGCACTATCCATGCACTCCTCCAATCACCCAGGCACTACCCATGCACATAAAAAACATCCAGGCATTACCCATGCACTCCTTCAATCACTCAGGCAGTACCCATGCACTCCTCCAATCAGCCAGATATTACCCCAGCACTCATGTAATCACCCAGTCATTACCCATCCACTCCTTCAATCACTCAGGCGGTATGTATGCACTCCTCCAATCAACCAGACATTATCCCTGCACTCATACAATCACCCAGGCATTGCCCATGCACTCCTTTAATCACCCAGCCACTACCCATGCACTTATAAAATCACCCAGGAACTAGCTATGCAGTACTCCAATCACCCAGGTACTACCCATGCACTCAAGCATTTACTCAGGCACTACCCATGCACTCATATATGCATTGAGGCACTTCTGCTGCACTTTTACACAACCTGGAAGTAAAACTCTCTAAAATGAGTTTTTTTACTACTGCAAGGCCTACGTCTCCCATAGGATAACATTGTGTACAATATTACATATAATACATGATAGTTTTTTTTATCTTGGAAAAAGGTAGCAATATGCTTGGTCTATACAAAATTTTAATTTAAAATAATCTTTAATGGTAAAGTTTAATTTTAAGTCACAATTCTGAAAATGCCATTTTTAGAAGTTTGGCATTTTCATGTATATAACCATTTGATGCCTGTGGCCTGTGTCCTGGGACAAATGACCAGGTGTATTTGGCAATTGGCCTTTGTACATTCCTCCCAGACAGTTTCACAAAGGGGGATTAGGTATTGGCAGGATGAGCCATCCTGACAAGATGGGAGGGGGCAGAGCTGTCACCTACCACACGTGTACTTAAATAGGGGCAGCCTCCTGCACTCACAAAGAAATTCACACTAGCCTTATGTCACCCCAGGCATCTTGAGGCCATGGTAGGGCAAGGAAGTAAATTCCAGACCAAATGTGGAGAGAAGTCTAGAAGTTTCCCCCACTTCAAAACAAGCACTATGTATAAATATTTGACCCTGAATCCACTCTTCAGAACACCCATTCACCTGTTGATACTAAAGAAGGACTGTCCTGCTATCAGAGGACTGCCCTGCTGCTTGAGGCCTGCCCTGCTCTCTGAGAAGGAAGACTGGACAGGCTCACTTCATCACAGGCTGAGTGTCTGCATGGGTCAGTTGGCTGACCTCCTGTTTGAGCTACAGGGACACAACAAGCTCCAGAAACCTCCCTGCAACTGCCCAATTGACTTGTTGCAACTGGACCTACATGAGCCCTGCTGGCTTCCACTAGAGTGATTCCTTGATACATAAAAGGCGCCTCTTTAGGTCCTGGGCCCTATTTGGCAACAGAGTGCCCTACTGTTGAGGCCTGCACAAAAAGTTTGGCTCAAACTAATTTCTTAAATTTATCTGCTGTATTATTATAGACTTGATGTGTATTAGTGAAGTTTCCACATTTTGTTTTATGTCCAGGATTTTGTTTTATGTCCAGTATTTGGTGTTTTCATGAAGTTACTTTCATTAAGAACAATGTGCTTACACAGGCAACGTGATGCCTATTTACTTTAAAGGAACGGTTTGCACGAGACACATGCATTAACATTTCAATATGCTCCCCAGCACGTTCTTTTGTGGAAGGGCTGACTCATCAAGCGCACGTGCAAGGAACCCCACCCTAGCCAGCCCCTATAAAAAGCCTGCAGCAACTAAGGGACACGCTTGCGTTTGCTTATCCTCTGCCTTCCATATCTGAGATTCCAGCGCGGTGAGATCTCTGTTTGTGGACATCCCGTCTTCCTCCAGGTGACTTTACAGTCTTCAAAACATCAGTGCGGCGAGATTTCAGTTTACGGACATCGCATCTTCTTCAAGGTGATACTCTAGTCATTGAGATATCTTCCTGTATTCTCCATCATTCTCCTGGCCACCTCCCGACGTCGGATCACTTCGGTTCTGACATTGGATCTTCAACTCTCCAAAAACCCTGCAACATAGAAAGGAGACAAGTAAGATCTTTCCTTATTTTTTTTTTGGGTGCACACAAAAGCGTGCAATAAAAAGTTAGTGTGAAAAAAAAATTTAAAAACTGAGCACTTCTCATCTTAATGTGTTGCACTCCCAGAACACTGGTATTTGTTGAGAAGAATCTAATCTAGAAAAGACAAAGAAAGAAGACGGTTATAAAAAATAGTGAAGGAACGCATTTGAAGACAATTCCTAGAAACTTTATTTAAAGAATCCACGTTATGGACATTTGATTATATGAACTTGTATAAGAGTATTTAGTAAGTTTCATTCCAAAAACAAGGTGTTAGAGATTATAAACATTAAGATGTATGATTTTGCTTTGAGTAATAATTCTTATATTTTCATTACAGAATATGTAGGAATATTGCCAAAACACCATGGCACTTCTGAAAAATTACAGAGCTTCTGCCACTTACAGTGAGAGAAAGACTCACATTATTAGAGGTAGAGTGATAAATGAAAAAGGTTTATCGATACTAATATTATAAAGAGAGAGCCCAAACCTTTGAGGCGGGTAATCTCAGTAACCACAGCACCAATCACAACACCCAATATAGCGTTGGAAAGGGCAGTTGCAGCAGAAGGACATAGGCTATGCAGACGGATAAAAAAATTATTTTAAAAATTGCAAAAAACTACATCATCCAGAAGGCCGAGGGCCAAAATAACATCAAACAGGAAAATATGTAATAATGTGACTCACTATATTGAGACTGAGAGCCTGGAGCCAAATTGATCGTGAACAAGGGATATGCTATCCCGAAACGCATAGATTAGTGCATACCTGCTTGAGAAACTCCATGCTGTGAGGATTAAATAAAAAAGCACATAAGTGAAGACAAACGCTAGTTCGTCCCGTTTTTCTCCCAGCTGGGGGAATTGGTTGTGGATTTAAATGCGGCGTGGTTCTGCCGCGGGGATTTACGAACCGGCGAGAGAGCGCTGCAAATTCTGGCGAAAAGGAACTGAGGGGTATCAATATATATATATATACCACACAAGAATGATTATTGCTATGATCACACTGTGCCTGGAGAACAACTTTTTTCTGTGTGGTAAACAATTGTTCCAACAGATCAGGGGTGTGGCGATGGGGGCCTGTTTTTCTCCCAGTTGCGCCTGTTTACACATGGGTTACTGGGAGGAACAGTTCCTAACGCCCCAATTCAGGGACATCATGAATACCAAAATTATAAGGTGGTTAAGATACATCGATGACTTCTTTTTAATTTGGAATGGGTCACAAAATGAGGCAGTGGAGTTCGTTGACAAATTAAATGACAATGACCTCAACTTACAGTTTACAGCCCAAATTAGTGATACATCAGTCTGTTTCCTAGATGTAGAGATTTTCCTCCGTGAGGGCCGACTTGAAACTAAACTATACCGTAAACCAACTGCAGGTAATACTGTCTTGCATGCAGGTAGTCACCATCCGGGACACCTCATAAGGAGCATCCCCTATGGGGAAATGCTCCGTATTAGGAGAATTTGCAGTGCAGATTCAGACTGCACAGAGGCCCAAGAACCATGCAAGGCTAGATTCCTACAAAGAGGTTATTCTAAAGAGATCATTGACAAAGCCATCTTAAGAGCCAATTCTTGTGACAGAATATCTTTGTTGTCTACATGTACGCAAAGCAGAAGCAATATTTCTACAGTTACAGACAATGAAACTCGACTTATTCTAACATTTAACAATCAACACTTGATTATTAGAAACATTGTCAAACGTAACTGGACACTTATCTCTAGTGACCCCGTACTAAGTGGGCATATCAAGGGCACACCGAGCATAGCCTACAAATGAGCTAGAACAATGGGGAACTGTTTCGTATCGAGCAGTCCTGAGATCCGGACCACGGGCTCGTGGTTGGACTCAAGCAAAGGTTTCCTCAAGTGCTCTTAATGCAAAGCGTGCCGAAATGGAGTCAGTAAATAAGAATATGTAACTCCATTCAGCAATAAACCCACAGTAATCAGGTGCCAATTAACCTGTCGCACGGAGTACGCAGTGTATGTGCTGGAATGCCCCTGTGGTGTACGCTACGTTGGTAGTACAAGACCACAGGTTTACAAACGCATTCTTCAGCACCTCAGGGCCATTACCAACGGCGACACTGCGTACCCGGTCGCGAGGCACTTTGAAGAAACACACGGGAAGAATCCGGCCGGATTGAGATATTTTGTCATTGACACGGTACCACCACAAAGGAGAGGTGGGGACCGAGAGCTGCTATTGCGTAGCTTAGAGACCAGGCACATCATCTTATTAGATAGTAAGACGCCCAATGGTCTCAACTTAGGGGAGGACTGTCATACTTACCTATAAATATTGTTTTTATATTGACCAACTGTACAAATATGAACAAACCGACTGTCTCAACCTATTAATAAAAAGTTTTTTATAGTATTGTTTTAACAATACTTGCACAATATTTTAAGTTTCACTAGGTAGCACTATTTTGTATTCTATATCTTGCCAATATTTATTGCTGTTTTTGCACATAATTCTATCGAAGGCTTATCATTTTTGCACAGTTTGCCTCATTCACTATGATATAATTTCTAATTTGTTGTCGTCCATTGACGTACATAATTTAGAATAGGCTTAGATTTTTGAGACATTAGCCTTAAGGACGGGTATTTCATGGGATTATGGACCCGTTCTATGTTAGTATCCACACATGGATTTGAAAATATAGATTAATTTGTTAGGTCTCAATTCGTATAGGATGGAAAATTATCAATTTCAATTTAACTATACATTAAGTTATTTTATTGTTGATATTAGAGTATTTTGCTGCTATATTTATATCTGTATTTTTAACAATTCTTTTTAGATATTTATACATTCATGTATTGATATTTTAGACAGATATACTTCCATCCTTTAGTTACACTGTGTGATATATTACAACAATATGATGTATTTTTAACAATGTTTATTATGTGCATATCTGCATTCATGCAGTAAGTGATTAAGGCAATATGTCTTCTATTTCTATGACAGCAATATTTGGTTGTAGCACTAGCACTTTAAAAGGAGCACATACGCCCCTGCACGTTGTCATGTGATCAGGGGCCTGTTTGGCTCGAAACGCGTAATGGTGGTGTGGTGAGGAGCTAAATAAATAAATCAGCACCAGTACCTGGGTTCGTCTCGTCTATCAACCTGCATGACTGCTGGAGACGTTTGTATGCCGAAAATATATATATATATATATATATATATTTATATATATATATTTTTTTTTTATTCCGTTTATCTCCTTTCAGAGAGGTTTTTTCCTCGTGCACTCCTGTGTGCTTTGAAATATACCACACCAGTATTTAGTCGAATATGAAGTTTATTTCTCATCAGCAACCAGCAACACCTTACGCGTTTCGGTCTCCACAGAGACCTTGCTCACAGGAACCTGTGAATCATGCTTGAAATACCTATTCTCCAAATTGTCGTTTTTTCTATGGGGAAAAGATTCAGAATGAGATTTAGTTCTAGTCCCAGTCTCCGTACGTTACATTTGTATTTATATTTTAGTTACTAGCATTGTTCTCAGTTTATCTACTTACATTTGTTGAGGTGATAATTCCAACCCTCAGTGGGGTTCTGCTAGGGGACTTTATTTCTGGTTATCACATTCGTAGTGACCGGAGTGTCGGTCGATGTATCAGAAAGCTGTGGATTAATTTGAACTTAGAGTTATTTCTCTGTAATTTTTAAATTATTCCAGCTTGACTAGCGTTTGTTATCTCATGTTTCGAAATACGTCTTAAAAGTGATGGCTATTAATAACATTTAACTGATTATATATTATCCTGCCACTTATAGTGAGATCTTAGGTATGCAGGTTCAGTACTCTATTATCCATAGTAGCCCAGTGGTTAAATACTCATTGTATGCCCCAGTTTTAGATACTAGCGTGGTTATACTTTAGTTATTTAAATCAGCCTCTAGCTTCCGCTTTAAAACACAATAATTTCTGAGTGTCATTCGGTTAGATAAATGACAGCAGCTCTAGTTATAGTCCGTGTTTCAATTTAATTACTGGCGTGGTTAAAGTCCTGTAATTTTTATTATGCTTGATCATTGAATATGAATATGTGAAAAGACGTTACGTTGATGAGAGTATTTCTTCCAGGAATTAATCCACCTTGATCATAGAAAAAAAGTTATTTTATACAGGGTAATATTGTTAGCAATGACTTTCCATGTTTTGGTAAGACAACTATACTGTCCTGTTTAGTTGATTTAGGTAGTTTCAAGTTAACTTTGTTATTGCCTCTGTGGTGCAAAGGAAAAGACAATCTTTCATTTGTGTATCTGCCCAGCACCATTACCTGAACATACACAAGTTTTAAAACCTTGGTTTAAAGGCTTTGTTGAATGAAGTCTGAAATTGCCCAAAGCTTTAGTCTTTTCAGTCAATAAATCACAGTGTTTAGGCTGTCTTGCAAAACACTTGGAAATATGTTCTGAAAGCCTACAATCATCAGCTTGCAATCTTTACATTAGTCAGGGAGAAGATTGGCTAATTATCATCTAAAGCTTGGTGTATTCTGTATGGGTCCTGTTCAGGGATTGATTTAATCCATTATATGTAAAATAACATTTTATAATACATCTGACAGTGAGCGGTATTCTCGATGCAAAGACAATTGCCACTTCCAATTCTTAATTTAAATGTTTTTAAGGCATGCTCTTTTTTAGGTGAATTGTTTGAATTTGTAACTAATACTAAATATGTTAATTGATATAATTAATACATTTAATTTGATATTCCTATCTGGGTGGTGGTCTTTGCGAGGTCCCTCCTGCTGCAGTTAAGTGGCAAGGCAAAATATGCTGTATTACATCTTTGGCAATGCTAATTATTAGGAGTAGTCAAAGATATAACATATTTTCCCTGCTTGCTAAAGCAGGTTTTCAGAGATCTATCTTATGGTAAGGAAAGTGGCTTCAAGCTGCATGTTGCACCATGCAGAGGCATCCTGTGATCACCTGGGCAAGGACATTGTGATAAAGACACTGTTACTTCAAGGGTGTCACTCAACAAAGCTATACCAACTGTTAGGAGCAAAAATGTATGGCTATACGTGTACAATCAGACACAGTACAAAAAGGGATGGAATCAAATATGGTTGTTCTCTTAATATAAGCTTGTTAGAAATGGGGGTCTCTAGTTGACAGAGGTAGGTACCTTTGTCCAAATAGGGACCCTTGCTTCTAGTAAGGAGGATACACACTTTTGATAACCCCTCCTAACCCCTTGGGTAGCTTGGCACGAGTAGACAGACTTATCCCAAAGGCAATGTGTAAAGTATTTGTACTCAAAACACACAGTAATACAGTGATAACACCACAAATGGACACCGCAACAGTTTTGACGAGATCAAAACGACAATTATCCAACATACAGTTAATAAGATATGACTTTAGAACAGTTATTGCAAAATCAAAGGAAGTAGAAAAGAAAGAGCCCCACCTGGGGCTATTGCAACAACAGCAATAAATCCAAAGTACGGCGCTGACCGTGAGTTGTGGAGCATCGGGCACTGAGTCACATGGACCCCCACACAAACAATACCTTGAAAACAAAGTCTATGACGATGCTCAGCAAAGTGGATGTGAGATGTCGGTGCCGAGGTTGAGGCCAGCTCCCTGCCAGCAATGGGGAGGCAAGGCACTGTATCTGCGGGGAGGCGACATGTTGTGTTCAGGCCAGGGAAGATGGTTGCGTTGGCAGTGAGGCGTCGGTTCTGGTGACGATGCGAAGTCGGCAACTTAGTGGAGTCGCCTCCGGTGGTTATCAGTGCTGTAATAACAGAATGCAGGCTTTGGCAATGACGGAGTCTGTGCGAGCTCTGGCATCTGCACGGCCGATAACTGCAGGTTTCGGTGGACGTTGAAGTGCATCAGAGCTGCGCATGCAGGCCGGATGACGAGCCGTGCCCCGGGCCTCGGTGTCTGTTGCGCTGTTACAGCGGCATTGCTGATGACATCGGGGACAGATTTTCTTACTTCTCTTCAGTTTCATGCAGCTCCCAACTGCAGGAACAACCTCCAGAGGACCAAAACGGGAATAGGCACCTTCTCTGGCAGGTCATAACTCTCAGTATAGAGTACAGGGAAGCTGGGGGTGAATTCATTGTGTCCCTGAGACTTCAGAACAGGAGGCTAGCACACCCAGCCCTTGGAGATCTTCTTCAAGTAGGTGCATAGCAAAGTTCCAGTCGTTGTCCTTTCCTTGGCAGAAACAGCAACTGCAGGCCAACCCCGCACAGCACATAGCAAAGTGGGCAGTATTCCTCCTCACAGCTCTTTAGCTCTTCTCCTTGGCAGAGGATCCTCTTGAGTCTAGAAGTAATCTAAAGTTTTGGGGTTTTAGGAATAATACTTGATCCAGCGTTCAACAAATGTCATCATGTGGACCCAATTCAGAACCCTGTCACACTGGGTGAGTTTAAACCGATCTTACCAATTTGTTCATACTAATGATCCTTTCCTTGGCGATGAATCTTTGTATGGTTAATCAGGGATTTGACAAAATAATATCAGTATTTTTAGAATATCACCATGAATAATCATTACATATAACTAACTCAATGACACTAATAATGTCAAACTCCTTTTGAGAGTTATAAATGTGTTATCTAAATAAATTTGAATGGCTCATCAAGTACAATACAGCTCGAATCATAAGTCCTCACACAATAGAAAACATTAGCAAAATACCAATAGTGCATCTCAAATGTCAGTGCAATGAGTGAGTAGATAGGCGTGGAGACAAAGGAATAAAGACATTTGTAAATGGATTTATGCAAATTCAGAATATTATACTAACCAAATCTTACGTGGATCTAGAAATCTGAAGAGCCACCCTCTGGCCATGAGAGTAAGCTAGGCATCTCAAGAAGAGTTGAGGAGCAAAGCCAAAGAGTCAGGATCAGCAAAACAACAGCCAGCCATAGAATTTAGGAAATAGCTACACAGGTCTTTTCTCTCGCAAAGTAAGAAAAAGGGTTCCTACCCCACCCTCTTACTACTACTAGTTATACTCTAAATTCACTTAAGATCCAACCCTCATTGTGTCATCTCACATGGTTTTATGTATAAAACAAGCGGTGTTCATTCACACCACTTTCGATGTGCCTAACTTTCAAACATCTTATTGTTCTAACTTTGCTCACAGTAATCGATTCCAACAGAGGAAACTCTAGTATCAGGCGTCCGTGTTTTTTTTGTCTCTCCATCTCTCTCATGTATCAATTTGTAGTACAAATGTCCTCATGCTCCGCTCGGCAAGGAAGTTCCATTCTTTTATCTTTTTACTTTCTGCGCAACCTTGGCATCATCAGGAACT
Organism: Lissotriton helveticus; assembly: GCF_964261635.1. Classification (NCBI taxonomy): domain Eukaryota; kingdom Metazoa; phylum Chordata; class Amphibia; order Caudata; family Salamandridae; genus Lissotriton; species Lissotriton helveticus. The sequence continues at coordinate 1,299,194,490 of NC_136067.1, read as the reverse complement.
TGCGAAGGACAGATCACATTTTCTTTCTCCTTTCTCCCTTCTACATTTCTAATATGCAATGTTAATTCTAAAAATACTTTCAGGTCTTTCTGCGGGGCAGTAAATACACTTCTAAAGAAAACAAATACAAGTGTTATTTATCATTTTATAAAACTCCACAATTAAACACTCTTTGAATGCTTTCATTTGCTTTCTTTTCTTACGTGCTGCTTATTATTTTCTGTAAGTGGAAAAACAAACTCTTGACTTTTGACTTATTTTCTACATTAGTCATGTGAATTTGCGGCCTACTCTAACATCCCCAGCATGCACTTGCGCAGTTTTCAACTTTTCCCTTTTGTCTTGCGCGGTTAGTTTTTTCACAACATTTGGTTAATGAGTTACATGTTGAGGATGTCAATCTGTCAGATCTTACAAAAGGATACTCTTGGTAGCAGCACGGGAACAGAGATGCTAGCTTCCGAATCCACCAAAGGCAACAACCCAGAGCTCAATACATATATATATATATACGAGACTCCAAACTCTTACCTCAGGGGGAAGGGGAAATTGGATAAAATAATAAACAAACAAGAAGAGATCCTCTTGGATGGCTCCGCTCGTCAGTCCGACCTGCAGACCTTCACTGGCTTGGAAAACCTGTAGGGAAATATTACAGCAAACTTAACTAAAAATCTATACCTCCCTCTCTGCTCTTTCCCCTATCTCTCTTTCCAACTCACACCTACCATTTCTGCCAAGAGTCCTGCCCTCTCTCCTATCAGGTAAGGCTCCGGGTTTGGTTGACTTTTTCTCTTTTTAATTTCGTCCTGCAATTCACAATGACACTATATGTTAACCTGCTCTCATCTCCCTTCAGCCTTATCTAATCTCTTTTTCCAACTACTCACTTAATATCTGTACTCCTTCTAGCTTTCTCAGTGCCTTTTCCTGTCTTCTAATGATTTTTTCCGTAAACTGTAACACAAAAATGTAAATGTTTTTTACTATATTGTCACCCCTCTAATGCTACTCTATTTGTATTTTAAATGTGAATTCCTGACTTACTTTTGCGTTCTCTTATTCTTTCTTTGTACCTTCTCCTGTCCTTTATAACTAATCCTGCTTTAAATGTATTTCTCTTAGGGATTATATCAAAGGCTCCAATCTCTCTCATAAGCTGCTGTGCTTATTCTGGTTATCCACTGTAGCAAGGTAAGACTTTACTGATTTAATTTATCGCTTTAACAACAGTTCATAAACGCTAATGGCACTTATCTCTGTCTTCTTTTCCTTCTGACAGAAACTCAGGCGAGATGCTGCTCTCACGGGGTGTGCATCACTGATCTCCTCTTCAGAGCGCCGGGATGTGCTTAACCTTTGACTTTACCGTCCATAAATTACTTCGATATTTTCATGACTCATTTCGAGCCTCCGCGTTAACATGAATTGAACCTACGAGGAAACGGACCTGAAAGATTTTAATTGCTTCCGTTTCTATCCAAAAATACTGTCTTTTAACCTAAATTTCCTCAAGACCTTGAACACGCTTCCTCTTCAGGGTTTGCCGTTGGTGAAGTGCGCAGTTCGTAATCATCTCGCGCTTCACCTGGACTCGGCTGCTAGGGGCGTCAAACACTGGACTGCTGACTGCGGCGAAAGCCAGCGGCCATCTTAAGGTTCCAAATCTTCCACCTTTCAGACCAGGAACTAGTCTCCGGCTCCAGCCTTGCCGGGTGATCCTTTGCGCAGATCGTTGCCGCAGCTTGTAAATTAGGGGTCCTGACAGTACCCCCCCCAACAAGGCAGAGACCTCCCCCCTTGGTTTAGTGGGAAAGCGTTGGTGAAACTTTTTAACCAATCTGGGAGCATGAACATTTTCTTCGCATTCCCATGATCTCTCTTCTGGACCATACCCCTTCCAATCTATGAGATAGAACAATTTCCCTTTTGAATTCTTAGAGTCCAAGATTTCCTTTACTACATACTCGGTTCCTGTCTCTAGATTGATGGGTTTTGGTGGTAGTATTTTCCGTAAATTGTTTTGGGCTTTCTTCAACAAGGAAACATGGAACACTGGATGAATCTTAAGTCTCGGTGGTAAGGTTAGCCTGTAAGATACTTGATTTATCTGTTTCTCCACTGGATAAGGGCCAATAAAGCGGGGCTGGAACTTCCTGTTTCCCTTTAGTCTTAAATTCTTTGTGCTTAACCAAACATTATCTCCTTTCGCTAGCTTTGGACCCTCTCGCCTCTTTTTATCTGCATAACCTTTATACTTTTCTTTTGCCTTTTGGAGACTATCCATGGCATCTTGATGTATTTGTTCTAAATGGGACACCACATTCTGAACTGCTGGGACTGTTAAATCTACCTGTCTAAGTGTTGAATTCGGATGTCTTCCATAGTTCATATAGAAGGGAGAAAATCCCTTGGACACATTTTTGGCATTATTGTGGGCGAACTCAGCTGCCCACAAATAATCCACCCAGTCCCCCTCCTGTTTTAGAAGAAACAGTCGCAAATACTGTTCCAACTCTTGGTTCACACGTTCTGTTTGGCCGTCGGTCTCGGGATGGTAACTAGTGGAGTACCTTACTTCTGTCCCCAGGTTCACCATAAAGGATGTCCAAAAATGGAAAATGAATTGTGTTCCCCTATCTGAGATTACTATCTTGGGTATTCCATGTATCTTTACAATGTCTGTGCTAAAATGTAAGGCTAACTGTTTGGCAGATGGTATTCCCTTCAGAGCTGTGAAATGTGCCATCTTTGTAAAGGTGTCCACCACTACCAATATAGTGTCATAGCCCTTACTAAGTGGTAATTCAGTAATGAGGTCTAAGGTTACAGTGTGCCAAGGGTAAGGTGGAGTGGGCAGGGGTTGGAGTAACCCCTTCGGGGCTTGCCGTTCAGATTTTCCCTGTGCACAGATCTCGCAAGTCTTAACGTAGTTCTCTATATCTTTGTTCATTTCTGGCCACCAGTAATGCCGCTTAATTAGTTCCTTGGTTTTTGCCTCACCCTTGTGACCAGCCAATTTCGCATCATGATTTTCTTGCATGACCTGTAACTGCAGTTCCTTAGTAGGAATATACAGACTTTCATGAAAGTAGGGGAGTTGACCAACCACCTTTCTTCCTTCTTCTTCTCTTGACCAGGCTTCCAACGCATGTGGTGTCATTACCTCCAAAATACTGGTTTCCAAACCGACTGAAGTGGCGGTACCAATAATCTTCTCACTTGGTATGATGGATTGATTTTCCAAAGGCGTTTTCTGATTCTCTGTGCCAATTCTGGATAAGGCATCCGCCTTTCCGTTTTGTGCTCCTGGTCAGAATGTAATTATGAAATCGTAGTCAGCAAAATACAGCGACCACCTCAACTGTCGAGGAGTCAAAGTCCGAGCTGTCTTCAGAAATTTTAAATTGCGATGATCAGTGAAGACTGTCACTTGGTGTTGAGCCCCCATTAGGTGATGCCTCCACTCCTTAAAGGCATCCTTAATCGCCAACAACTCCTTTTCTGTGATGGTATAATTACACTCAGCTGGAGATAATTTCCTTGACCTGTATGCTACCGGGTGCAATTGTCCAGTCACCTTATTTTGCTGAGATAGGACTCCTCCTACTGCTTGGTCTGAAGCATCAGTCTCTACATAAAAAGGTTCATTGGGATTAGCATGCTGAAGAATTGGAGCCGTAGTGAAGTCCTGCTTCAAGGAATTAAAGGCTTTCTCAGCTTCTTGGGTCCAATTGAATTGAATGCCTTTTCTTAGCAACTTCGTAAGAGGCAAGATCTTGTGAGAAAACTCGTTGATGAATCTGGGGTAAAAGTTGGCGAATCCAATAAAACTTTGGACCTCTTTTACACTTTCTGGAGACTTCCACTTGAGAACCGCTTCAATTTTTCGTTGGTCCATAAGTATTCCTGTTGGTGAAATAACAAAGCCTAAAAATTCCACTTGAGTCACATTAAATGCGCATTTTTCTAGTTTTACAAATAATCTGTTTTCTTTCAATCTTCTCAAAACACCCTTGACCTGCTCTTTGTGTTTCTCTTGGTCTGCTGAATAAATCAAAATGTCGTCTATGTACACGATGGCGCATTGGTCTATGAATTCCTTCAGCACATCGTTAATGAAATGTTGAAATGCCGCCGAGGCATTACAGAGCCCATAGGGCATGACTTGATATTCAAACAGCCCAAAACGGGTCCGGAATGCCGTCTTCCACTCGTCGCCCTCTCTCATCCTGACCAGGTGGTAGGCTCCCCTCAGGTCGAGCTTCGTATATACTTGGGCTCCTTTCACTTGATCTAATAGCTCCGATATTAGGGGTAGTGGATACCTGTTTTTCTTGGTGATCCTATTGATGGCCCTATAGTCAATACAGGTTCTCAAGTCTCCCTCCTTCTTCGGCACGAAGAATAAGGGCGATGATACCGGAGATCGGGAAGGCCGAATGAATCCGTTAGCTAGATATTTGTCTAGATACTCCTTGAGGTGACGGTGTTCCTTCTCAGTCAAGGCATACACCCGACTACAGGGCAAGTTGGATCCGGGTTCGATTTCTATCTTGCAATCATATTCTCTGTGTGGAGGCAATTGCTCTGCTTCCACCTCGTTGAACACTTCTTGGAACTCTGTGTATTCTTCTGGTACTTCCGGAGTGCTGATTACACATATTGTTCCTTACAATTGACATAGAGAGTGAGACGGGCTAACTTCGATTTCTAATACTCCTTCTTTGTGTTCAAAACAGTTTTCCAAACATTATTTCGAATCCATTTTGATCGTTCGGTTAGTCCAATCAATTGTGGGATTGTGCTCCGTGAGCCAAGGAAGACCTAGGATCAATTCGAACTGGGGAGCATCTGTCAAATTGAACTGGATCCCTTCTTCATGGCCACTATCGGAAACAAGATGGATGACTTCAGTGTGACTAATTATAGGACCTGATGATAAATTAGTTCCATCCACTGCTCTTACTGGTTCACTTTTACTCTTCATATTCGCCTGTATTCCCACCTTACGTGCAAATCTCAAATCGCAAAAGTTCCCCGTGGCGCCTGAGTCGATCATTACCGACACTCCAGACAGGGTTATATGTCTAAATTTTACTTCCACTAGCAGATTCAAATGAGGGGCTGCCGACTGTAGAGTATTGGCCACCTGGTGTTCCTCTGGAGTCTTTTCCTGAATCGCACCTACCTGTTCGACTCCTCTAACAGGTAGTGCATCTAGTTTTCCTTCGGCTTATAGTTTGTCTTGGGTTTCTTAGGGCAATTCCTGACAAAGTGGCCCCCTGCCCCGCAGTACATACACAAATTACCCGTCCTTCTCTTCTCCTTCTCTTCTTTAGACAGAGGTCCACGAATCGTTCCGATTTGCATTGGTTCGACCCCTGAGGAACTTTCGTTACTTCGACTGGTTTCTGATCGAGCCCGATCAAATCTTGGAACCGTTGGTCGAAACTCTCTTCTTTTTTCACCCTTTCGTTCTCCTTGCCGGAAGTCTATCTCTAGTACTAAATCCACCAATGCCGATATCTCGGTGGGTCTATTTGGAATTCCAGCCAAGGCGTCTTTGAGTTCGTCTCTCAAGCCACGGTAGAATACTGCTTCTCTTTTACTCTCCGGCCAGTTGGTCTCTACCACTAGCTTGTTTAATTGGGCCAAATAGCCCACCAGATCTCGGTTCCCTTGTTTCAAATCGAGCAACTCGTTGTCGACGACTTGAGAAATTCTTCTTCTGTCGAATATTCGCAAAAACTCATCCTTAAATTCCTCATAGTTTCTTAAAATTGGATCATTTCTGGTGATAAGTGGCATGGACCAGGCTGCTGCGTCCCCGCTCAGATAAGATAATGCAAAAGCGACTTTGGATTGTGCATCAGGGAAAATCGAAGGGCGGCACATGTAATGGAGAGAACATTGAGTTATAAATATTTGCGCCTTTTGTGGGTCTCCACTAAATCGCTCTGGGGCTGCCAAGGGTATTACTGGGGACAAGGAATGGATCACTTGGGTGGTCATTTTATTTGTACTGTCAGACAAGGGGTTCTGTGTCTCCGGTCCTGTACTAAGGGGGTGTCTAAGTCTATGTGCTAATTCTGCGGTTTCCTTCCTGTTAATCACTAACTCTAATCTTAGGTTTTGGTTCTCCTCCCTAACTGCACTTAACTCCTTTTGGATTGTGTCTAGTATAACTCCTAAACCTTGCAGGTTTATTCCTTCTGCCATCTCTGTTCAGGTGCAGGGTGCAACTTGGGCACTTCACTCTGTCAGATCTTACAAAAGGATACTCTTGGTAGCAGCACAGGAACAGAGATGCTAGCTTCCGAATCCACCAAAGGCAACAACCCAGAGCTCAATACATATATATATATATATATATATACGAGACTCCAAACTCTTACCTCTGGGGGAAGGGGAAATTGGATAAAATAATAAACAAACAAGAAGAGATCCTCTTGGATGGCTCCGCTCGTCAGTCCGACCTGCAGACCTTCACTGGCTTGGAAAACCTGTAGGGAAATATTACAGCAAACTTAACTAAAAATCTATACCTCCCTCTCTGCTCTTTCCCCTATCTCTCTTTCCAACTCACACCTACCATTTCTGCCAAGAGTCCTGCCCTCTCTCCTATCAGGTAAGGCTCCGGGTTTGGTTGACTTTTTCTCTTTTTAATTTCATCCTGCAATTCACAATGACACTATATGTTAACCTGCTCTCATCTCCCTTCAGCCTTATCTAATCTCTTTTTCCAACTACTCACTTAATATCTGTACTCCTTCTAGCTTTCCCAGTGCCTGTTCCTGTCTTCTAATGATTTTTTCCGTAAACTGTAACACAAAACTGTAAATGTTTTTTACTATATTGTCACCCCTCTAATGCTACTCTATTTGTATTTTAAATGTGAATTCCTGACTTACTTTTGTGTTCTCTTATTCTTTCTCTGTACCTTCTCCTGTCCTTTATAACTAATCCTGCTTTAAATGTATTTCACTTAGGGATTATATCAAAGGCTCCAATCTCTCTTATAAGCTGCTGTGCTTATTCTGGTTATCCACTGTAGCAAGGTAAGACTTTACTGATTTAATTTATCGCTTTAACAACAGTTCATAAACGCTAATGGCACTTATCTCTGTCTTCTTTTCCTTCTGACAGAAACTCAGGCGAGATGCTGCTCTCACGGGGTGTGCGTCACTGATCTCCTCTTCAGAGCGCCGGGATGTGCTTAACCTTTGACTTTACCGTCCATAAAATACTTCGATATTTTCATGACTCATTTCGAGCCTCCGCGTTAATTTGAATTGAACCTACGAGGAAACGGACCTGAAAGATTTTAATTGCTTCCGTTTCTATCCAAAAATACTTTCTTTTAACCTAAATTTCCTCAAGACCTTGAACACGCTTCCTCTTCAGGGTTTGCCGTTGGTGAAGTGCGCAGTTCGTAATCATATCGCGCTTCACCTGGACTCGGCTGCTAGGGGCGTCAAACACTGGACTGCTGATCGCGGCGAAAGCCAGCGGCCATCTTAAGATTCCAAATCTTCCACCTTTCAGACCAGGAACTAGTCTCCGGCTCCAGCCTTGCCGGGTGATCCTTTGCGCAGATCGTTGCCGCAGCTTGTAAATTAGGGGTCCTGACAGTATCCAAGCAGGTTTTATTTCGCGAAAACCCTGCTCCATCAATCCCCCCTTTGATTACGACTTGAGCCATCATAAAAACAACCCAAAAATCTGATTGTTATCATTTATACTACTTTAGAAAGCAGTAGTTCTCGTTTGTTTCAACATAACTCCATCTATATCCTTTACTATTTCATAGTAATTCTCTCTTCTGTCTTCTTATTCTATCTTTTCCCTCTTTCTTTGTCTTGCTCTTTGTACAAAACGTATGTATTAATACCAGCATTAGTATCCCTCTCACTACAGCAACTATAGGTGTTAGAATTCTCCCTAGCAGGCTATTACCAAAAGTAGAAAACCAATTACCCACTGAGGAGAAACCCTCACATAGGGGTCTATTATGGGGTGCGGGGGTCCGTCATGGGCAATTAAGATGTGCCCGTCACACTGGCGGGCGCATCCCTCGTTTTTTGCATTGCGGTGGGCGGTGCTGTCAGCAACATCCACCGCAATTCAAAAAAGGCATTTGTGCATTTGCATGCACAACGTGGCAGGCACTGCGTGGTGCCTACCACGTCGTCCATGTAAATGCATGGGGGGTACGACAGGCACCCCCATGTGCCCCCCCAACATCCTTGGGGTCCGCAAAGGGCCTCCAACTCAGGAATCTGCATTATTTTACGTGGCGGGCGCTGTCATCGTGATATGGCTGGCGGTGTCTAGCAGACAATGCCACCATATGCAACCCTTTTGTTGCCCGGTCGACTCAACGACTGGGCAGAAAAGCGGCGGACGGTCTTCCCCTTCGCTGTGGTCCACCCACCATCATATTATGGTGGGGGAAATGGGAGGCGGGCAGGGGATGAGGTCGGGTGGATCGTGACCGCCATGCAGGCGGTGGCGATCCGCCCGACAAGCGACAACATAATAGACCCCCAAGTTTCTCCTAAGCGCCATCAACCTTCAGTTCAGTTAAATCTTCCTGTAAATGTGTAATAGTTTGTATATATCTCTCTAGGCTCTTGCTTTTGTCAGGTCTATTAGTACAGCACTGTTGAATATTCAACATACTATAGACTCCGCCCTCTTTTGGCAATAATACATCAAGAGCAAGTCTATTTTGTAATACCATAGATCTTATAGCAACCATCTGTATCAATCATTAAGAACCCACCAGCAGTGTCTGTTGATAAATGATCAACCATTGTGGATAATTTTTACATTTTATGTCGTTTAAAATTACCCTATCTGAAGGTTTCAATGCTCCAAAAATATCACCAACAATCTCTGCAGCACTAATTCCTCCTTTATTTCATGTTAATTCTCTCTTTTCATTGATTCCATGATTCTTATCTAAATGATAAACCTTGCGGCAGACTCTCCCCATCTAACAACACCAAGGCAATGATCAGGCAACCTTTATTAGGCATTTTTACCACACACGTAAAATATTCCAGGGAAAACAGGACCCATACCACCTCTTATTCCCCAAACTCCTGCAATTAGGAAAACATGATCACATTCACTAAAACCAATGAAATAATTGTTAAAATCAGTTTTTAGTCTAAGGAAGCAAAGTCGTCCCCTATGCTGCCAATCCAGAGTTATGACAGCATATGTCCCACCATTTTTGTATTCACATTCTCTAAATCCCAAGGATGTACACAGGACTTTTGCTCAGCAGCATTTTCCTTAAAACTCTGTCTTCCATCTTCTACCAAATTAATAAATACAATCTCCTCCTGACGCAAACTACAGGTTAAATTATTATGATGTGCATAGACAGTATCTATTGTTTTAATTGTATGAAAGAATTCACCAATATATTCCGCATTTTTCGCACTATTTACCCTGTTCATATACTTTCTAATTGGCACTTCAGAAAACACTACATCATAATCTGAGTAATAATTCTGCAAATTTCCTTTTTCATAGGACAAACTTGGTAGTACACTACGCAAAACACCATAAGTTAAAAGAAGGTGATGATAGGTCACCCCCTCAGACACAAATTAAGGTAATTGCATGCACACATAACAACCTCTCGCATCCAGAGTATCAACGTATTCATAGAGTAGTTTAGTGAAAACATTTAATCAAAAATCATAAATGGAGTTCTCCTGGTGATATATATTATCACCTGTTATTTTCTCAATATTGGTTTGTGGTTCTTCTTTATGATCTCCCACATCAACTTTTTCACTCAAAAAAATTATTATTAATATTATTTATTTATTTTCAGGGATACATGCTCAAGGTAAACTTTGCACAAATATATTTCATTTATGTACACGCTGCTTTGATATGGTGCAATTCTGTAATTTTGCAATGCAATTTGTTCAACAAATCAAAAAAATATATATTCTTTTTAATAGGGTACATAAAATAAGGCACAACAACAATTAGAGTTAACCAAACAAACATTTGTAGGAAAACACTTATAAAGCAAGCATTAATACATCTACGTTTAAAACTTGGGTTTTGATATCCAGTGTCTAGGAAATTTGCCTTTGCCATTTTCTATTCTAAAAATTCAAAAACTAAACCAAAACTAAAGAAAATCTAAAAAACTAACTAGTTATGTTATGTTATGTTATGTTATCAGGCATTTTTATAGCGCTCGGCTACTCTAAAAGAGTGTCCCGGCGCTTTTCACAGGCAACTTACAGTGTAAGATCAACATAACAGGTAAAAGCAGACCCCGAAAGAAAAGGAAAAAGAAAACCGTCTAAGCAGAGAGATTAAAAAGCCACGTCTTCAAATTCTTCCTAAATTGAAGCAGGTTGGGGGTGCTACGCAGTGCCAATGGAAGCGAATTCCACAACTGGGAGGCCTTGAGGCTGAAAGAGCGCCCCCCCGTGCGTGCCTTCCTCACGCGTGGAACCACGGCAGTAAAAAGGGATTCTGAACGCAGTGAGCGAGCCGGGCGATAGAAAACTAATCTTTTTTTCAGATATCCAGCACCTGAGCCAAAAAGAGCCTTGTGCATCAGGGTCATAGATTTGAAGACAATCCGCTTCCGAATTGGAAGCCAGTGGAGCGTCTGCAGCAACACAGAAGCCCGTGCTCGTCTATGCAGACCGAAAATTGCCCGGGCTGCCGAGTTCTGTGCCACCTGCAGACGCTGGACTAAGTAATCCGGAAGGCCTAGAAAAAGGGCATTGGCGTAATCAAGCCTAGACCCGATAAGCGCCTGCACCGTAATCCGTCTGTGCTCCGCAGACAGTAGGGGAAGAAACTTGCGGAGCATTCTGAGGATACCGAAGCAGGTGCCGGACAGGCCAAGGATGTGCGCTCTCAGAGAAAGTTTGTTGTCGAGCTTAACACCCAGGTTCTTGGCAACCGAGGATGATTGTGCCGGGGGACACATGGCAGCCGGCCACCACTGCCGCCACTCGGGATCGGAGGCACAGCCAAAGAATAGAACCTCCGACTTGCTGGAGTTGGCCTTCAGACAATTTAGCTGAAACCAGCTGAAAACCCTGTCCAAGCAGTCCCGGATTCTCTCCCCAACAAATGTCTGATCTTTTTCACAAGTGAAGAGGAGTTGTGTGTCATCAGCGTAGGACACGATCTGGGCTCCGTAGGCCTCAACCACAGCCGCCAGAGGGGACATAAAGATGTTAAATAATGTCGGGCTCAACACAGAGCCCTGTGGAACCCCAACACCCAATGGCGGCATCTCGGCTGATCTCTGGGATACCCAGACCGTCTGGCGGCGGCCCTCCAGGAAAGATGTAAACCATCTGAGCACCGTCCCCCTTAGGCCGATGTCATAGAGCCTGGCGAGCAGCGCCTTATGGGGGACGGTGTCGAAAGCCGCCGACAGGTCCAACATGACTAACATGGCCTTGCCACCCCCATCCAAGGTCTCCCTGATGATCTCAGAGACCTCCACCAGCGCTGTTTCCGTACTGAAATTCGGACGGAAACCGGATTGGGATGGGTGGAGCAGATTGTTAGACTCCAGGAAGTTCGACAAGACGCCATGAACATGTTTCTCGGTGATCTTGGCCAAGGCCGGGAGAAGTGAAATTGGTCTGTAGTTGGCCAAGACCTCGGCATCAAGACCAGGCTTTTTCAGGAGGGGGATCACCATCGCCCTCTTCCAGGAGCGTGGGACAATCCCCTCGCTCAAGGAGGCATTGAGGATCGGGTTGACCAGGGGATTCACCACTGCCGCCATCCCAGCCAAAAATTTGGCGGGGCAGGGGTCTAGTGGGGATCCAGATTTAAGACTGGCTAGCAGAGTCCGGGACATGTCACTGGAGACAGATGGAAAGTCCTCCAGGATAGCCACAGGCGTGGCCGGTGTTCCAAGTCCTGCCCCGGGATCACAACAAGCCTCCACCGTGCTCTCCAAAAAGGAGGCCTGAATGGCCTTAATCTTGTCAGTGAAAAAGGTGGCAAGATCACGCGCCCACGCATCGGGTGACACAGGCGGGGGTGAATAAGAGGAGGGAGACGTGAACTCCTTCACAATCGTGAAGATCTCCTTGCAGGAGTTCGCTGATGCCTCAATCCTCCTGGCGAGGTATTCCCGCTTGGCAACAAGAATATCGCGATGATAGGCCTTCACCGCCGACCGGTAGGCAAGTTTGGACTCCCCATCGTATTGATGGCGCCAGGCCCGCTCAGCAACCTTGCATAGGCTGCGAGCCATACGTAGCGCCTCTGTGAACCAGGGCGCAGATTGCCGTTTCACCGAGGACCGGGGGGTTACCCTAGGAGCAAGGTCGTCCAACCTCTCAGTCAGCCATTGCTGCAAGGCCTCCGTGTCTCTTTCCGGATCTCCCGAGAGAGAGCAGGGGTGTTCCGTGAGCGCCTGCTCTAACACGGCTGGCGTCACTCTATGTAATGCTCTCGAGGCCGATCTGGGCACCAAAGGGGCGCAGATATCAGACCGTCCCATCTCTAGCACAGAGAACCCAATCAGCTTATGGTCCGACCAGAGCACAGGGCGCGTTTCAATGTCGACAATAGGGACAGAGGAGAACACTTGATCAAGGGTATGCCCTTTCTCATGTGTAGGCCCCGACACAAACGGTGCCAGACCGAGCGGTGATGTGATATCCAGCAATTTTGCCCCATCCGAATCGTCCATGACATCTAGATGAAAATTGAAATCGCCTGCCAGCAAACAGTGCTGTGCAGACAGCGCCAGCTCCGAGATGGCTGTCTGTAAGTCCCCCCAAAAGGAGCCCACCGGACCAGGAGGCCTGTAAACTAACAGACCCTTGAGCGCTTGGCTCGGAGACAGTTTAAGCATGAAAGCGAGGGAATCAGAGCCCCCGATGGAGTTCACGGGAAGAATAGAGCAAGAAACGTTCTTCCTAACCACCACCGCGACTCCGCCCCCCCTGCCCTTTGCTCTGTCTTGGCGAAAGATGTTATAGGTTGGAGGGATCGCAGTGAAGACGTCCGGGTTGGACGCCTCTCCTAGCCAAGTTTCGGTCAGGAGTAGACAAAGAGGATTGTCCCTGACCAAAAGATCAGTAAACATAATGAAAAAATAATGTAGTGTAAACAAGCATTTCTTAAGCCTCTTTACTTCAAACATCTTTGCTTCACCCCTCTCTCTTCTTTTTTACATCTTCAGAGCCTTCAATTCCAGCTTTCAATTTCTGCACTCTGCAGAGTGTTCTTTTCAATTTTCTGCACCCCAATATTTGACACAGTTCATTTAGGGTGGCTCATAACCATTTTTGTGACTCAATTCTGCAACAGTCTTTTCTCCACACTGGTTTCAGCTGGTTCAGTCACCACCTATGTCCATTCAGGTGCTGTGTACTTCTTGTTCGGAATTCTTGCTCTTTTTGGTCTCTAAACTCTATCCTCTTCAGAGTCACTTTGTTTTGTTTGGCTCGATACTTCAATTATTGTGTTTGGAACCTTTCCTTTCAGAGTGTATTTCAGTCTTTTCACTCGCTTTGGCCATATATCTCCTGTTCTTGCCTTTTTCACTTGTACAGTTTCACCATATGCAAGACCAGTTTCACAACTTCTTTTGTTTGCTTCTTTTCTTGTTTGCACTTCTTCTTGAATCAAATTTCCTCCATCGTTAGCATTGAAAACAGTCTCATGAGACCCATTACCGTGTGTCCACTTCATTCAACTTTGTTCGGGCTCAGGCTCTCCTTGACTCTTAGCCTGTTCTTGCTCTTCTTCTTCATGTGTTTCTAATCTTTCAAGTGGACTTGGGACTCTTCTTGTGAGACTCATGTGGATCCAATTTGGTAACCCACTACAATTCAGTGCCGTCATTGTCACCAGTATCACTTGGTATGGCCCATGCCAAAGTGATTCCAAACACAACTTTCTCACTTATTTCTTCACCAGAATCCACTCTCCTGGACTTAGGTCATGTGCTTGTTCTTGCTGTGTTATCGTTGCAACTTCTCCAACCTGAAGAGACACAGAACCACCTCACCATCCAATCTTTTGCAATAATCAAGCACTAGATCATCAGTTATATTTATCAGTTGATTTGCTGGAAATATTGGCTGCCTCATTGCTCTCCCCATATTCACTTCGTGGGGTGATAATCCAGTCTTTTTTTATTAGGAATACTTCTTAGACTCATCAAAACTAAAGGTAAAGCGTCTGGCCATTTCAGTGCTGTGGACTCATATACTTTTGAGAGTCTTGACTTAATTGTGCCATTAATTTGCTCGACCACGCCTGAAGCTTCTGGTTGATAGGCACAATGTAGTTTTTGCTCAATTTGAAATGCTGCACAAATCATCTGAATGATTTCATTATTAAAATGAGTTCCTCTATCTGTTTCTAAAGACACTGGAAATCTAAACCACTGTATAATCTCTCTTAGTAGTAATTTAGCAACTGTTAGACTATCATTTCATATTGATGGACATCCATCTACGCAATGAGAGAACAAACAAACGACAACCAACACATATTTCAAACCATTACATGGGGGTAACTCTATGAAATCTCCCTGCCGTCGGGTAAATGGACCTGCTGCTTTTCAAATTCGTCCCCAACTGACAACTGTCTTTCTTCCTGCATTTTGCTGCTGGCAAGTTATACAGCTCTGCAAAGACTTCCTGCAATGACCCTGAACTTTGGGTTAAACCATGATTGCTCAAAAAGACAGGTCATTGCATCTCATCCTACATGTGTTAAGCCATGATACATCCTTGCCATTTGTGATAGCAGGCTGTCTGGCATTATTGGTTTCCGGTTTGTATACACCCACAGGTGTGCTGCGGGACGTGCAGAATCCCTGCCTGTTTGTTACTTGGCCAAATCCCCCACTGACTCTGCTCACTCCTCGCGGCCCCCGCTTCGCGGGAGCCGCTCGTGCCTACTACCATCCACGGACTCCTGAGGACAGCGAGAGGAGCCTTGAAGTGACACCCCAACCCAGCGGGACTGCGAGGACCAGCGGGCGTTGCGTCTGGAGACTCGCCACAGCTGGTCCTCTTCCAGCCCCCCTCCCGCTCGGATAAATCTGCGCAGGGCTTGGGTGTTTTGTGTGCTGCGGGACGTGCAGAATCCCTGCCTGTTTGTTACTTGGCCAAATCCCCCACTGACTCTGCTCACTCCTCGCGGCCCCCGCTTCGCGGGAGCTGCTCGTGCCTACTACCATCCACGGACTCCTGAGGATAGCGAGAGGAGCCTTGAAGTGACGCCCCAACCCAGCGGCACTGCAAGGACCAGTGGGCGTTGCGTCTGGAGACTCGCCACAGCTGGTCCTCTCCCCGCCCCCCTCCCGCTCAGATAAATCTGCGCAGGGCTTGGGTGTTTTGTGTGCTGCGGGACGTGCAGAATCCCTGCCTGTTTGTTACTTGACCAAATCCCCCACTGACTCTGCTCACTCCTCGCGGCCCCCGCTTCGCGGGAGCCGCTCGTGCCTACTACCATCCACGGACTCCTGAGGACAGCGAGAGGAGCCTTGAAGTGACGCCCCAACCCAGCGGGACTGCAAGGACCAGTGGGCGTTGCGTCTGGAGACTCGCCACAGCTGGTCCTCTTCCCGCCCCCCTCCCGCTCGGATAAATCTGCGGAGGGCTTGGGTGTTTTGTGTGCTGCGGGACATGCAGAATCCCTGCCTGTTTGTTACTTGGCCAAATCCCCCACTGACTCTGCTCACTCCTCGCGGCCCCCGCTTCGCGGGTGCCGCACGTGCCTACTACCATCCACGGACTCCTGAGGACAGCGAGAGGAGCCTTGAAGTGACGCCCCAACCCAGCGGGACTGCGAGGACCAGCGGGCGTTGCGTCTGGAGACTCGCCACAGCTGGTCCTCTTCCCGCCCCCTCCCGCTTTAAACAGTCAGCACCTGACGCGCATGAGGGACGCGCGCGGGGCAAAGTGCGGAGCGAAGACCGGGCAAAGAGCGGGCCATTTGAGGCCATTAGAGAACGGTAGAGACCGGACCGGGCCACTCCCCTTGGCTCTACCTTTGTTCGTTCAACCCTTGTTTTTGTTTCCCACTAGTTTTTGAGGAACTCAAGATACAGACACAATGTCCGTGCGCGAGTGTAGAAACAGGGCAGCTAAAGGGAAGAAGCTGAATGGGACTCTTGATGATTTTATAACTAGAACTAACACTGCTATTGATGTGGAAATCAATAAAATGCAGAAGAGAGTCTCTATGGACCTTGATGCAGCTAGAAGAATATCCCAGGAGCTGTCCCTAGTGAGGAAATAATCCTTAGGCCATCTTGCCTCAGCCAAAACTCCCGAGCGCCGGGTAGGTACTGTTCCTATCCTGACACAGGCAGATGTCCACCAGATCCCGGTTTCCCCACTCCCAGCCCCTATGGGGGGGCTACCCCTTTCACCAACCCCCATTCGCACCCCTTCCATGGGTGGGGGGAGCTGGCAAAGGGGGCTCCAATAGAGATATCACCTAACACTAAGGGGGAGGGTGGGAGGAATCCTTTTACATTTAAAAAGGGTACCATCCAAAAACGTAATCGCCACACTACATCTACCTTCTCTAGGAAGAAGGCGAAGGTTGCAAAGGCCCAGATCCTCACGGGTGCCAATCCTACAGCAGGGGGGGTGTCTACCATACCGTCCCACTCTTCTCCCCAAGTATTACCATCTACGGGCTATAACAGCACAATTACTGCAGAAACTAGTCGGGCAGCTTTAGAGGGGGAGCAGGATTTAGTAATAGAAGGCGAGAATGATGGGGTCCCTGTGTGTGTGATAGAGGGAAGAGATGTGGAATTCTTAACAATTGTCTGGGAAACGCTAAAGAAACTTCTAACCCCCCTGGAAGTCAGACTATCACGTTTAGAAAATCAGCTGCTGGAGACAGAAAAGAGTATATTAACCTTAGCAACTCTTAGTATAACTGATAATAAATCGAACTGCACATCTGGTCCTACCCATCCTACACCAACAACCATTGCCACCCCACCCCTGGCCTCTGTGACCAAACCTATTCCTAAACCCCGATCCAAGGCTGTTATAAGCAATATCACTAATGTCACATCGGAGTTACCCAAGCAACTGCTTGCACAACCTGTCCCAGCTACAAAGGCCATAGTAGCCACAAGGGCTAAAGAACAAAAGCCCTACTATCCTAACACGCAGGGGGTGAAACATAAGGAGAACCACCGCGGGGATTATATTGACCTCCCCCCGGACGTTAGGCCTTATGTAGTGGTGCTAACAGGAGTTCCGGAAATTGCATATCACCAGCAGGAAAACTATGGGTCACTGAGAAACAAGTTAATACACTGGCTAAACGAAAACAGGCAGCTACCCGTCCACCTGAGAAGTAAAATTCTCATGGTACGTAGGGTACCATGGATAGGCACCTCGCATAAATCAATTCCAGGTGACTGCATAATTGTTTCTTTTGATGACCCCAACACAGCACATCATATATGCACATGGAACGACTACGGGGGGAACTCGACCATAGCAGTTAGATCTCTAACCTATTTTTATCCCCCGCTCCCACGTCCCACAAATGGGGGGAATTGGCCTTTGTCTAGAAACCATGTATGGGGTGATCCAGTGGATTGCTGGCGGGGCACACAAGGGCGGTGGAATGGGGCACCTACCTATAATAGATTTGGCTGCCTTGAAGATGTTGATTGACTCACTAGCAATGTGTCTTGTACAACTTCTTCTGAGGACTCACCTTCTCCTCCACTGCACTTTGTTGCTGTGCCATCTCTATGTATCCCTGAAAATTATAACTTAATAGAAAATAGGGCCTTGCACAACGAGGGTAGAGTTGTCGAATCTCGACTATCTGAAACAGTCCTTGAGTCTCTTTACATTAAATTAGGTCAGGTAGTCCCAGCTCATGATAATGCCTAGGGTAACTTCCTCCCCGGGGAGTTGTTTGGAACAGGTAGGCTACACCTAGAGGAATTGATTTCCCCAGAATCACCTTCACCCGAAGTGGCCATTAGAAGTGGGGGACCTCAGGTCTGCAGTCCTATCGCACCGCTGACGGCGACTACGGGGGGGAGTTATCTCGCTCCCCGGTGGCGGTGCCTGGAACTGAGATTGCTTTTCTGACCACGGTTGAGTCCTCTAGTATTACCCCCAATATAACCCCTAGTATTTTCTTGGCCCATCCCGCAAATGACCAGGCCCAGGGCCCAGAGGGAATTGGTGGGAGGGTCTTAAGGTGCTTAGCTGGAACATAGCCGGCCTTGCACGGAACATAGACATACCCGACTGGAACTTATTTATTGAACCCTTCGGGTTGTGCCTATTCCAGGAAACCTGGTGCCTGGAACCATATCATAAGGTTGGTTTCACCACCTATTTTGTTCCTGCGACACAACCTCAGGGAGGGAAAGGACGTCCCTCCGGCGGCCTACTTATATGGGCGAGCATCTCGCTGGGTCTTTCTATTAGGCATATTGTCAACAAATCACCGGACTTACAAAGAATTTCAGTTAGAAGGCCACAGGGGGGAGTAGGCTTGAAATTTTTAACATCTATGTTAGAGGGGCAAGGGGCGGGTCCTCCACACTGTCTAGTACGGGTATTGAGGAGGGTCTTAGTTCTTGCGCGCCCGACGCCCTAGTGATACTAGCAGGGGATTTCAACTGCACATTTGAACTCCTGGCTAGCGAAGATATATTGGGTACATGGGAGGACGATGCCAGGAGAGGCATTCCATCCCTCTCATTGGCCCCTATTAGAAGCTGGTCCCAAAATGCCATCGATCTTAATGCCCTCTGCCTGGAACATGGCCTTAGGGCCACCAATGGTAGAACTAGGTCAGACCAGTCAAGAGCTCACACGTTTAATAGAGTGGGTCATTCCTCGCGAATTGACTTCATTCTATTGAACTTTGGCCTCTGGGCATATTTAATTGATATGAAAGTTACCCAGTCTTCTGCTAGTGACCACAATCCCCTACTCCTCTCCTTGTCTTCCCTCACGAAGGATGTGTTATCAACCCCAACCCCCCATGTTTGGAAAACAACACATGAAGTAATTCCTTCTAATTGTGGCAGACGCCTAAAATGGAATACCTTTGCGACAAATGAGGTTAAGACCCGAGAGGCTAAATCTATAATGACTATCATCGCGACGCGGCTAGACTCCTTAGGTTCCACTGATCGTGATCTTGAGGCCCCTAACTTGTTCTTTGAAGCTACTACCGCGCTGGGAGAACTTTTTGTGGTTCACCCTTTAGGCCCAAGGGGTGGCGCAAATGGTAGACCGGGTTGGTTTTCGCACGCCTGTAGTGCCGCCAAAAAGGAGCTGATCAGGGCGGTAAAAGTCAAGGATGGGGCCCAGATCAGCTTCGCTAGGCGTAACTATAGGAAGACCTTAGCAAAGGCTAGGGCTGAGCATGCGAATTTGTTTTGGCAGGACCTACTGGTAGCTAGTCTCAGGAAGGACTCAAAAGCCTTTTGGGACCTAATAAGAACCAAGGACAAACCTACGGACTCGCTCATTACGTGCAATATAACTGAGGGAGCATGGTTTGACCATTTTTCCAATCTTTATGCAGCGAGCGAGGGCTCCGCGATCATTGAAGTGGGTCAGCATGCCCCGGGCAAACTAGAGCCCGCCGAGGACTTCCAATTCACCTGTAAGGAAGTAGAAGGGGCGATCAAGCGCCAGGTCCCCAACAAGGCGGCGGGCCCGGACGGCCTTCCAGGGGATCTACTTTGTGCCAATTTAGCCGAGTGGGGGAGACTTATTGCCTCCGTAATGAATGCTGGCTTGGCTGGTGCGGCCTTACCAGATTCATGGAAGGGTGCAGAGGTCGTCCCTATCTTTAAGAAAGGGAATCAATCAATCAATCATGCCATTTGTATAGCGCACTACTCACCCAGGAGGGTCTCAAGGCGCTTGGGGGGAGGGGTATGCTACTGCTCGAACAGCCAGGTCTTGAGTTGTTTCCTGAAGGCGAGATGGTCCTGGGTCAGCCGAAGGTGGATGGGGAGGGAGTTCCAAGTCTTGGCAGCCAGGTAAGAGAAGGATCTTCCTCCGGCGGTGGCTCTTCGGATGCGTGGTACGGCTGCGAGGGCGAGGCTGGTGGACCGTAGCTGGCGGGTGGGCGTGTAGAAGGTCAGGCGGTCGTTGAGGTACTTGGGGCCAAGGTCGTGGAGAGACTTGTGTGCGTGGGTGAGGAGCCGGAACGTGATCCTCTTGTTGACGGGGAGCCAGTGCAGGTTCCTCAGGTGGCTGGAGATGTGGCTGCGTCGGGAGACATCCAGGATGAGTCGGGCGGAGGCTTTCTGGATGCGCTGGAGTCTTTTCTGTAGCTTGGCTGTGGTTCCGGCGTAGAGGGCTTTTCCGTAGTCCAGTCGGCTGGTGACGAGTGCCTGGGTGACAGTCATCCTGGTCTCGGTCGGGATCCAGCGGAAGATCTTGCAAAGCATACGCAGGGTGTTGAAGCACGATGAGGAGACGGCGTTGACTTGTCTGGTCATCGAGAGGGAGGGATCCAGGATGAAGCCCAGGTTGCGTGCGTGGTCGGTTGGCTTGGGTGCGGTGCCCAGAGCTGGGGGCCACCAGGAGTCGTCCCAGGCGGAGGGCGAAGATCCCAGGATGAGGACTTCCGTCTTGTCCGAGTTCAGTTTCAGGCGGCTGTCCTTCATCCACTCGGAGATGTCTTTCATCCCTTCGTGTAGGCAGGTTCTGGCGGTGTCGGGGTCTCTGGTGAGGGAGAGGATCAGCTGGGTGTCGTCGGCGTAAGAGATGATGTTGAGGTTGTGCTGGCGTGCGATGGCTGCAAGAGGTTTCATGTAGATGTTGAAGAGGGTGGGGCTGAGTGAAGATCCTTGCGGGACGCCGCAGATGACTTCGGTGGCCTCGGAGCGAAACGGGGGAAGGCGGACTCTTTGTGTTCTTCCGGCGAGGAACGAGATGATCCACTCCAGTGCCTTCTCTTGGATACCGATGTTGCTGAGGCGCTGGACTGGGGTGCGGTGGCAGACCGTGTCGAACGCAGCGGAGAGGTCCAGGAGGATGAGGGCCACTGTTTCCCCCTTGTCGAGCAGGGTCCGGATGTCGTCGGTGGCTGCGATGAGGGCGGTCTCGGTGCTGTGGTTGGCTCTGAAGCCGGACTGCGAGGGGTCGAGGGATCCGTTCATCTCGAGGAAGGCGGTCAGCTGTCTGTTGACGATCTTCTCGATGACTTTAGCAGGAAAAGGGAGGAGCGAGATGGGGCGGAAGTTTTTGAGATCGGTGGGGTCCGCTGTAGGTTTCTTCAGGAGGGCGCTGATCTCGGCGTGCTTCCAGCTCTCCGGGAAGGTGGCGGTGTTGAAGGAGGCGTTGATGATGTTCCGGAGTTGGGGTGCGATGGTGGAGTCGGCCTTGTTGAAGACGTGGTGTGGGCAGGGGTCGGTCGGTGATCCGGAGTGGATGGTGTTCATCGTGCGGGCTGTGTCTTCGGTGGTCACCGTGGTCCAGGTGCGAAGGGTGGCAGTGGGGGGCGTTGGTTCGACGGTTGGGTGCGTGGGTGGGGCGCCGAAGCTGTTGTGGATGTCGGCGATCTTGCGGTGGAAGAACGAGGCGAGGGAGTCGCAGAGGTCTTGTGACGGAGTGATGTCGTTGGTGCAGGTGCTGGGGTTGGAGAACTCCTTGACGATAGTGAAGAGCTCTTTGCTGTCGTGGGCGTTGTTGTCCAGTCGTTCCTTCAGGGATTTCTTCTTGGTGGTGCGGATGAGCTGGTGGTGCTTGCGGGTAGCGTGTTTGAGGGCGGTCATGTTGTCGGTGGTCCGGTCGAGGAGCCAGGCTTTCTCGAGGGTGCGGCAGGTCTTCTTGGAGTCCTTGAGGTCGTCGGTGAACCAGGATGCCTTCTTGCTTCTGGGTCTGCTGGGAGGGTTCTTTAGTGGCGCGAGGTCGTCGGTGCAGGCGGTCAGCCACTGTGTGAAGTTGCGGGCTGCTTCGTTGGGGTGCGTTGTGTTGGCGGGTGGGCTCTGGCTGAGGGAGTTGGTGAGCTGGTCTGCGGTGATCTTGCTCCAATTCCTGTGAGGTACCTGTTGCGGGTGGTGGTGGGTCGTGCATCTTTTGAAGCTGAAGTGGACGCAGCTGTGGTCGGTCCAGTGGAGTCCGGTGGCGTGGCTGAAGGTGATGTACTTGCTGGAAGAGAAGACGGGATCAAGCGTGTGGCCGGCGTAGTGGGTGGTGGTGTTGACCAGTTGCTTGAGTCCGAGGTTGGCGAGGTTTTTCAGCACGGCGGTGGTGTTGCGGTCCTTGTTGTTCTCCAGGTGGAAGTTGAGGTCCCCGAGGAGGATGTAGTCAGTGGAGGGGAGGGCGTGCGGGCTGATGAAGTCTGTGATGTCTTCGCTGAATTGTGTGCGTGGTCCTGGGGGTCTGTAGACGAGGGTGCCTCTGAGGGTCGTCTTAGGGTCGGTGTGAATCTGGAAGTGGAGATGTTCGGCTGCGGCGAAGGAGTCGTTGGCGTCGGTCGTGATGCGGATGGTGTTCCTGTGGACGATGGCGATGCCACCTCCGGTCTGGTTGATGCGGTCCCTCCTGATGATCTTGTACCCGTCCGGGATGGCGATGGCGATGTCGGGTGCAGAGGAGGCGTTCATCCAGGTTTCCGTGAGGAAGGCGACTTCCGGTGATGTAGCGTCGAGGAGGTTCCAGAGTTCCACGGCGTGTCTGTGGACGGAGCGGGTGTTGATCAGGATGCACTTGAGGTGGTTGCTGCTGGTGTTTGTCTTGGCGGGTGCGGGGCAGGTTCGGAGGCAGGTGAACTTGCAGGTGCAGCAGGTGAAGGGTCCGTGGGTGCGTCTCGGGGTGGCTCGGCAGCAGGCGTGGGTCTGGCCGGCATTGAGTGCGTTGAGAGTGGCGGCGTCGTAGGTCAGTCGGGTCGTCTTGCCTCGGCGGGGAGGGCCAGGGGTGCTGGCGCTGGGCGCGGGCCAGGCGCAGACGGGCACAGACGGGCTTACCTTTGGCGCACCTTCGGCGCTCAATCGGCGCTCCCGCTGCGCGTGTCCGCTGCGCGGTCGCTCTGGGGGCGTCATAAGTAAGGAGCCGGGAGGGAGCAGCAGCTGGGTGGCGGGAGCGGGGCGGCGAATGGAATCACAGGGGGGCGGGCCGCAGGCAGGCAGCGGCGGAAAATTCCAAGAAGCAGCGGGCAGCGGGAAATTCCCAGGAGCAGCGGGAAATTCCCAGGAGCAGCGAGCGAAGGAATCTGCAGGCAGGAGGCGGCACAGGCAGGCAGGAGCGGCAGCAGTGAGTGGGACGACCAAGCCCTGTGGAGGGCTGAGTGGTCACACTCTGTGGTCCCCTACGGTCCCCTTAAGTAAGGAGCCGGGAGGGAGGAGCAGCTGGGTGGCGGGAGCGGGGCGGCGAATGGAATCACAGGGGGCGGGGCCGCAGGGAGGCAGCGGCGGGAAATTCCAAGAAGCAGCAGGCAGCGGGAAATTCCCAGGAGCAGCGGGAAATTCCCAGGAGCAGCGAGCGAAGGAATCTGCAGGCAGGAGGCGGCAAAGGCAGGCAGGAGCGGCAGCAGTGAGTGGGGCGACCAAGCCCTGTGGACGACCCTGCTAATTACCATCCTATAAGCCTCCTAGACAGCTCGCAGAAGGTGGCAGGCAAAGTTGTCCCAGGAAGAATCACGCAGTGGGTCGAAGAGAACAATATTTTGTCAGATTTCCAAGCCAGTTTTAGAACTGGCACGGGGACGATCGAGCAAGCATTCCGGTTGCTGATGCTCTATTGGAAAGTGGTTGTACTGGGCAAAGGCAGCCTGTACTTGGCATTTATAGATCTAAGGACTGCCTTTGACCTGGTCCCACGCAACCAGCTCTGGAGTGTTCTCGATGCACTGGGCATTCCCCCTTACCTTTTGGATATGCTGATAAAATTCCACGCAGACAACTTTGCACAGATCAGGTGGGGAGTCTAGGGACAAAAAACACTGCGAATCCCTGTAAATAGAGGTGTCCGCCAGGGCTGCATTTTGGCCCCCACTCTGTTCTCGTTATACGTTAAGGGAGTGGTGGAGCACTTGCTACAACATCCAGCAGACGCCCCATCCCTGGCGGGCAAGAAAATACCTACCCTCTTATTTGCAGATGACACCCTCCTGATCTCTAAGTCACCAGCCGGCCTACAGACTCTCCTAAATAGCTTTAAGACCTTCTGCGATTCAAGAGGTCTGGCCATAAACACGGGGAAGACGAAGTTCCTGGTTTTAAATCCCCCGAAGAAATCTGTCAAATTACCTACACTTGATTTAGTCCCACTAGAGAGGGTCAAGGAGTTCGACTATCTTGGCATCTGTCTCTGCGACTCCATGAATTGGAAATCCCATCTCCAAAAGATGTTACTTTCCCACAAGAGAGTGACAGGTGCCCTTCTTAAGAAACATCGTGGCTCCTCCTATAAACCAATTGCACCGGCCCTGGATATTTACAGTGCACGGGGTGTCAGTGGAGCTCTCTATGGGGCAGAACTATGGGGCGTGCAGAACGTGGACCAGCTGACCCGCTCTGAAAATAAATTTCTTAAAGATCTAATGGCCCTTCCTCACAGTACCCCAACCCTTCCTCTTCTTCTAGATATGGGCATTCGCCCTATTAGCGATCAAGTGAGGTTGCGCCCGCTCCTCTTATGGGCCCGTATCTGGAGAGTCCCTGAATTGTCCAGCTATGCAGACGGCCTAAAAGAGATTCTCGCATTGCCTGGCTGGGCCAAGATCCAGTGGCTAAGGGAAGTTAAACACCTTCTAACAGATCTGGGTCTTGAGGATGATTGGGCTAATAGATCTGCCCCGCCAAAGTTTATTTAAAAAAAGCTATTTTGGTCTTGGGTGGCCGAGGGAAGAAAAAGTGATGTTAATTTGTGTAGGTCATCGACAGAATTTCTTTTGGTAAAAGATGTGTACTTTCGCGAGCCATATCTGGATTTTATCATAGTTCCTTGGGATAGGGCCCTCTACTTCAAATTCAGGGTAGGTGTTCTTCCAGTAGGAACTGTGACTGCCAACTGGAAGGTTCCGGCACAGACCTCCCCTCTTTGTCCTTGCTGTCTACACAGATTAGAGACAGTTTCACATCTACTGTTCGAATGCCTGGCCTATGCAGCCCCCCCGTAGCAGATGGCTTAAGCCACTCTGTAGAGAACTTGGGACCAGGTCGCATAAGAAGGCCTTAGGAATTCTTAAAACGGACCCTCGTCCCCTGTTTGCTACTGGAATGGCTAAGTTTCTAGGCTGGGCATGGTGTATTAGACTCAACAGACTATCCTACCTTGTTTGAGAGCATTCTATACTGTTTTTCTGAAGTTAAATATGCAATATGCTGTACAGAGCTTATGTCTTTTTTCAATGTCTGCTGTTTTTTTTAACTGCTTTTAATGTATATGTATTGCTTTTTATGATATTAACTATATCGAAATAAAGCTATTTACAACTGTATATACCCACACTTCATCTTCAGCCCTTCGTGTAAAACCTGCTTTGATCCATGTTTCTTTTTCCTCCTCACTAGCTTCTTCTTGCAATTTTCTAACCACTTCCCACGTCTCTACAGAAGAGAACATTAGATGACAATTTGTATCAGATTTTTGCATTACTTTGTTTATCAAAATTGAATTTTGAGCACAAAAACATGCAACTTGATCAGTATCTATTGACATTCGTCACATAGTCGTTTCCAGATCAATGTGCCAAACACTTCACCACAGCAATACCTTTGGGCAATTGTAGTGCAGCTAGCAAATTCTAATGTTATTACTGTTTCGAATTGGTGAACCTGATGATGTCAAAAATCCACAATTGTCCAAAATCATGCACAACCCCAAAACCATATTGACTATCAGTGAATATGGTTATTCTCAGATTGTTGCCAATTATACATGCTCTGGTCAATGCCACCAGCTCAGAAATGTGTGCAAAACTCATTCATTTCAAGCATGAAGCTTCAAGAACCATAGCCACTGTACTTCATAGGAAGCACATAGGCCCACATGCATCATTGTGTCTTTTTGCATTTCTTAATTTGCGAAAAATAAGGAATCGCAAATTAAGAAATGCAAAATGATATGCATCAATATTTTCGGTATTCTTGTGGGATTCGGTAAAAATCCCATTTTTTACCGAATCCCAAAGAAATACCGATTTCTTAACTTAATTTTCGCAATTCCCATTGATTCCTATGGGCCAAAAGGCCCATAGGAGTCAATGGAAATTGCGAGTGGCACTTAGAAAATGTCATGGGTGCGGGGGGGGTCCAAAGGACCCCCCCATGCACCCCTGAAATGTACTTTTCAGCATAAGTTACATACACACATGTCCTAAGGACATGTGTGTGTGTAACTTTACAGTTTAAAAAATGCATTTTTGTGCATTTTTTATCAATTTCGCAATTTACCACGAAGTTGAACTTCGTGGTAATTTGCACTTCCAATTTTAAAAAACGCATATTTTTCTATAATAATGCATAGCATTTAAGAAATCGCACAATTGCGATTTCTTAAATGCTAACGCAATTTTAGAAATCGTAAAAAAGATGCGACTTCTAAAATGGCATGATGCATCCCAACAAGCACTTTTGCATTCGCAAACGGCCGATTTTAAGGAATCGCACCGTCTGCGACTGCAAAAATGCTTGATGCATGTGGGCCATAGAGTGACCTTTTCATCTCTCAGGCATTATCCATCACAAACATCGCACAATCAGATTCAGGCAATGGTATGTCTTTTATATCTGGCCCTGTACACAATTCAGTCACTTCCAGACAATCATGATCTGCTTTGTCCACTACTTCTTCCCAACTTGGACTTTGTAACAATGTAGCTGGATTCAAATTTGTGCATCTTGTCACAGTCACATTATTTGATCCCAGTATCACTTTTTCATACCTTGTCAATTGACTACTTGTAAGATGCTGGGTTCGGGTTTGTGTCAACAAAATCTCAACAGAATGTGGTACATACACTCTCAATCGATTCACCCTGCTCCAAGCTCACACAAGTAGCAGCAACTGCTTTTAAATGGCCTGGTAACGCTGCACAATGGGGTGGGTGCCTGAACTCCCCTGTGAAGAAATTTTTCAACTAAGTTTTGAATTTTACGAAATTCTAGATTCAAATTGCGTGCTACCACCCAAATGTGAGAAGGGGCCCAACACTTTCTCAGTTATTATTATACCAGAAGGGAGGCGGTTCACAGCGATAGACAAAAATATGTCTCTTACAAGGTTTAAGATAAATTGCTTGCAAAAGTGTCTCAAATGCTCAAAAGGCAAAAATGATTGACATGTCAAAAGTAAACAGTCATCAACTGCAATGGACTCAATATCTAAAAGTATTTTATGCATACAGATAGAAAAAGTCTCTCATTAATATAATCTGTTCACAACTTAAACATCAGCAGTGTTTCATGAAAACTTAACATTGTATAAATCATAAATTAATTAGCAATCCCAATGCATTTCGGGTTCTGAATTGAAACCTTCTTCAGGGGACAATCTGAATTCATCATAAATTATGTTCTTCCAGTCAGAGTTACGTCCACAGTAATCTAAAACACAATGAATATCATGGCAATGGATCAATTCCAGATCATTACATAACTTAAGAAAATAGAATTTGCACTCTCGAGAACGGAAAAATAGTCAGCTGTGCCTAAACGACCCAAAGAAGTGCATGTTTGCCTAAAGTTTCAGATGCACCCAAGATCACCGTGTTGTTAAATGAGAAGAGTCAAAACTACTCCCACTAAGTGCTATTCGATACCCACCACATGTGGTATCACAAAAATCTAAAGAAAACGCAACTCTAAAAAGTAATATAAGGCATGCCTCCATACCCTCCAAGGGGCCAGATGAGATTCGAACTAAAAGTGAAAAAGAGGAGTTCAATTCAGTGTACATTATATATTAATTGAACTCGTGTGTTAAAAGAATCTAATCTCGCCTACTAGTCACGTGTCAAAGCACCTTACCGTATTCAAATGCCTGTACACTGTGACATCAATTATGTGTATAAGCGAGATCCCTTGTTGGCAAAAACCTGTGTAATGCAAGTAACAAGCGAAACCAATGTCAGATCTTATCAAAACTAAACGTTACCATGGTGTGTGAAATATATATTAAACTCTCACCGTACGGTAAACAACAGACTCCGCCCATCCGTTGAGACTCGCAGTAATATGAAACCGTGTCTTAATCTGAAAAAGTAATATCAAAGTCCCATAAGTTTAAAATAAGGCATACTAGCGCACCCCAAGTTAAAGAGTGTTGCAATTTGTGCCCGACTACGTACCGGGGGAGAATAATATCCGGTCCACTAGCTTGCTCTGCGGCCGCCGCCCGCTGAAAACACCAAATGTTCTATCGCGTGTAAACCGTCCCATGATGCTATGCGAATTTAAAGGGACCATGAATTAAAGTTATAGCCAAACTTTATTGACTATTTACGGAGTCAATACAAACACACGGATTCTAAAACAGACGTTGGAATCTCTTCCGACGTGCTTAAAATAATGTCAATGTGAATATTGCGTAAACGAATGCGTGAATTAAAGGCAGCTTCTGCAGCATCAATGAGAAATGGAGATTAGTCTCTGCCTGATCCCAGAGAAGGAATCAAAGTAACTATGCCAGAGTTTGCCTGGCCTGAACCGTGTGGCATAGTAAACATTTCCTCAACATCCAAAGTATGTGAATAGGATGAAGATCACGAGGTGACCATTCCTGAGTATTCTAACTAAATCATTCACATTACTAAAGTGAATTGTTGGTGAGGAAATCAATAAATGATGACAGGATCCATCTGTGGTGAAAAAAAGGGAAAGAGAGTGCAAATTCTTTACAGTCATTCACGGGTCAAATAATCAATGCAGTGTGTCTTTACAAAAAGCATAACATTTCATAATGGTCATTCAGCCCACCCGGGGTTACAGTTCCTAACGTTTTGATCCAATAAGTCTCCCTACGTGCTAAAGCTGTGTTTATGTCTGTACCCGGACTTATGTTGATGCGTTCCAGAACTGTAAATCTTAATTGTGGTATCGTGTGTGCGGCCTGTCCCCAATGTAAGGCAAGAGGAGAAGTGGTGTTTTTATTCCTAATTCTACTTTTGTGTTCTGTTATCCGAGTTTTTATTTTCCGGCTAGTTCTTCCCACATAAACTAAACCGCAGGGGCATTTTATAGCACAAATCACCTTTTCAGTGTTACAATCTGACGTGTGCTTAAGTGGGATCTGATTGCCTGTGTGAGGATGTGTGAACACATCTCCTATGATCACATTACTACACTGACCACAGTTATGGCACTTTTTCATCCCTTTATTCGATTGAGTTTGGTCTTGACTTTTGGATTTGAGTATCTCACGTATGTTCCTCGGTCGACTGTGTGCAAATAGTGGTGGGTC
The DNA here is from genome assembly GCF_964261635.1 of Lissotriton helveticus. NCBI lineage: Eukaryota > Metazoa > Chordata > Amphibia > Caudata > Salamandridae > Lissotriton > Lissotriton helveticus. The sequence continues at coordinate 1,299,165,070 of NC_136067.1, read as the reverse complement.
CCTGAAGAGATTGTCAAAGTCTGGTTCATGTTCAATGATTTCCCAGTGTTTCCTGATCATAGTTTTTATTTGTTTGGCTTGAAAAGAGTGTTTTAATACAAATACCTCTTGTTGGGAAGTGGCTTTTGTAGATGTCTTTAGTAGATCTTCCCTTGGTTTTTGAACTGTCCTTTGTTCAGCTTGAATCAACATATCGGATGGGTAACCTCTCTTTTGGTATCTAAGTTTCTGTTCATTGATCTGCTGTGTGCACTGTTGTACGTCCGACGTGATTCTTTTTATCCTCATGAACTGTGAGGTAGGTAGGTGTCTTTTCAATGAAAGCGGATGAGCGCTCCCAAAGTGCAATGCATTATTTACATCAGACGGCTTTCTGTACACTGAAGTTGCTAAACTGTGTGATGTCTTCTGGATCTCTATGTCAAGAAAATGTATTCTCTCCTCTTGGATGTCATATGTGAATTGAATTCTAGGGTTCTGTCTGTTCAGTTCATGAATGCTCTCTTCCAACATAGTTTTGGAACCCTTCCAAATAACCAGAATGTCATCAATATATCAGAAAAATGCTACTGCATTGATTCTCCAGCGAGGGTTGGTTAAAATGTGATTGTGCTCAAAGAAGGCCATGAATGTGTTGGCATATGAAGGGACTCCGGGAAAGCCCATAGAAGTACCCGTCTTCTGTAAATAAAATGTATCCTGCCATACAAAATAACTGTGAAACAAAGAAAAATGTATCAACTCAAGAAGAAAAAACACTTTCTCAGATGGTAAGAATGAGGCCAGCAATCTCCACTCCACTGCCTCTATTCCTTCATTATGGGCTATTGAAGTATATAGGGAAACCACATCTATGGTGCACAATAGAATGTCGTCCATGAATGTGTCCCGAATCGTCTCCAATTTTTGTAAGCAATCTGTAGTGTCCTTTATGTAGGTCTCCCACGTCTAAACCAATGGCTGAAGATGGTAGTCTAATAAGTGCACAATTGCTTCATGTATGGAATTGCATCCAGTTACTATTGGTCTAAACGGTGGTCTCCGGCTGTCTTTGTGCATCTTAGGCAGCATGTATATGTGCGGCGTCTTAGGATTATGATTAATTAGAAATGTTCCAATCTTCTCATTGATAATTCCATCATTTACTGCCTTCAACACAATGTCAGTTAACAGAGCGATTAGCTCCTTGGTGGGATCCTGTTCCAGTTGCAAATAGGTGTCTTGATCTTGTACATGTGAATCCACATTCGATTTGTAATAGTCTGTGTCAAGAACCACAAGGGCTCCACCCTTATCTGCAGGTTGAAAGACAATAGAGGTGTCTTGTTTCAAAGTGTTCAAGATCTGTCGTTCTTTTGGTGTGAGGTTCAATTTCGTTTTGCACTTATAGTTAATTGTGTCCAGGTCCTTTTTAACCAGATGTTCAAAAGTATCTAGAGTTTTATGAGTGGTCGGTGTCATGAATTTGCTTTTCGGACAGAATCTTCTGGTCTCCTCGTCCTGATCAGAAGTATCAGATTGTGTGGAAAAGAACCATCGTAAGCGCAACTTCCGCATAAATTTAAATAGTGAGATCTCTGTTTCTAATGCATTAGAGGAGTATGTTGGGAAGAAGAATAAACCTTTGTTCAAAACCCTCAGCTCAGCGTGATTAAGATTCCTCTGAGAAATATTCATTACTAGCGATTCTACTTCTTTACAATCCTCTGTGGTCTGCCGGTTTCGGGGGCTTTTTTTGTTATTTTGTCCCCTTCTGGTACGAGATCTCGTGAAGGTTCCACCTTGTCCGGTAGTGCTTTGGACGCTTGACCTTCCGACAAAAAAGACGGTTGAGTATTGGAGGTGGAAGCACCTCTATCCGCTGTTACACCCGCCTGTGCTTGTGCTGTAGGCGGTTTGGGACGTTGAACTGTCAAGTCCTGGTCTGGAACTAGACTCTCTTCTGAGGAGTTCACATTTGGTTTTTTGAAAAAACGTTTTTGAGCATACGACTCAGCCCAGGAGTACACCTCATCTAATTTATAGTCAATAGTGTCCCTCCGAAATTTGCGAATTTTTCGCTCATGTACTTCCTTAGCATGTTTGTCAAGATTATTGTTGATGTTCTCTAATACTTTACTCCAATCTTCCGTTTCATCTTCTGGGAGATCTCGTCCTTTAATTTGTTAATGTCACTTGTTAGATCCTCCAGTATTGTTGAGATCTCTTCAATGATAAGAAGAATTAGATCGAGCAAACATTTGTTCAGTATCGCGTACCAACGATTCATAAATACTTTATTAAATTTAAATAGCATAGGTTTTAGCGCAATACGTAAACCTCTCAAGATTCTGGTAACGCTGCAGCCACTGTATCCAAGGTAGCAGAGAAATATGCCACTGAAAGCATGCCATTCCATGCATTTGCGTTAGACTGAAAGTGCACAATCATCTTTTTCACAACAGAATAGTGCAAGGTACCTTACTGTAGTCTGGCATTCCTAATGCAGGTGCTCGACAAAGACTGTCTTGCAACTCTACAAATGCCTCATCCAATTCAACTGGATTGATCACATCCTTATGTTTGCTGTCAGTGCAAAACCACTGATCCTTTGTATGCAGTATCCAACCATACTCAAGAACGTTTGAACTTCTTTCTGTGTTCTGGTAGGACCAATCTGTAAGATCACAGTTATTAGATCTTGTGATACTTTCCTGACTCCTTTTTCAATTTTGTGTCCCAAATAGTGAACCTCCTTTTGAGAAAACTGCAATTTAGCAGGTGACAGTTTATGCCCACCTACTGCCAAATGGTTGAGTAGAGCAATTGTATCTGTCACACATGCTTCCTTCGTTTTTTGATGCAACAAGTAAATCAAGTCTTCTGGCATTACCAATGTCTCCAAACATGTGTTCAAAATCTGAATGAAAATTGAGGGACTCTCTGTATACCCTTGAGGAACTCTGCACCATGCCAAGATACGGTCTCTGAACCATATTGCAAAAAGACATTAGCTATCCGGATGCAAGGGTATCGAGAACAATGCTTGGCATAAATTAATAACAGTGAACAACTCTGCATCACAAGGAATTTGGTAAAGTATCACTGCTGGGTTTGGCACTATTGGACAACAAGGTATCACAATCTTATTAAATTTCCTCAGGTCCTGAACTATCCTATATTTCCTGTTCGGTTTCTTAATCCCCATAATAGGTGAATTACACAGACTCCCTAAAATCTTTCTCAAAATGCCTTGTTCAATCATCTGTTCAATTACATGCATTACTCCTGCAATTGTCTCAGGACTCATTTTATACTGTGGCGTTTTTGGAAATTCTGCACCTTGTTCGACTGAAATCTGAATAGGGTCAACTCCTTTCATCAATCCCATGTCTTTACCTGAAAAATCCCACACATCAGTAATCACTGTGTCTCTCAATTCAACAGGCAAATCCTTTGCTGTAAATAAAGGATACAAACCATTCACTTCTGTCCCTTGCCTTGCCAACATTAGTTTAAATGCAACATCATCATCTGGTGTTTGAAATGCAATGCCATCTAGTGTACAATAGATGGTGCAGTTCATATTGCATTACAAATCCCTACCTAACAGGTTTACTGGACTTGTATAACACACCGCAAATGGATGCAAGTCCCTACAATCTCCAATGTGTACCTTCATTGGTTTTGTCACTGGAGTTTTAATCAACTGATTTGAAACAAATACAACTTGGATAGTATCTTCCAAGAGGGGTAGGTTTGGGACTGCCACAGTTCTCACAGTGGAAAGAGTAGCACCAGCGTCTACAAGGAATGTAACAACATTACCTTCAACGTCTCCATTCACAAAAGGACCACACTGATCTACCTCTAAGGATGCGCCAAGCACACACTCCTCCTCCCCCTTCAGGCACTGTCATTGAGATGTATCTGAATCACACGCCTGGCACTGCAACCAGTATTGTGAAGCCATTTGTACATTTTGATTATTGCCTACTCTTTCTCCTGCATGAAAACCCACATGCGCACTGTATCTTTGTACTTGAGCATTCACATCATTTGGCATTAGGGCTTGAGGTATTTGTACCTGTATAACTACCTGTTGTTGCTGCTGTTGATTCCTGTTCACCTCATTCTGCATTTGCTCATTAAGATTCTAATTCATTTAATTATTTTCTAGAAAAACCTTACACTCACATTTCCAATGTCCCAAAATGCCGCATTCATGAAAATGATATTTATTTTTCATTTTGTCCCTATTACCTCTACCTCTACCCTTTCCTTGAGTAAGAACACCTCCATTCATCATGACAGCTCCCATGTTAGAAATCTGACCATTTTGAATATTCTGATTCTGACATTATCCTTGAAAACCTGTTTGAGAATAATCCACAAAATTACCAGCTTTCTGTTCTGCTTTAATTTGTGCCAAGATTAATTTCTCTTTCAACTTCTTGTGTCTGGATTCAGTGTCATCACTACAATATTTTGTGTACCGTAGTATTTCATCCACACTATTATTCTGCCAACAAATCAAATGCTGTTGAATCATGTTACCGATTTCTGGCTTCAAACCAAACACAAACTTGTATACAAAATGTCCCATATCTTTCTCAGTTGTACTCTCAAAACCACTAAACTCTTTAAACACCTGTAAAAGCCTCTCATAATAAGCATGTACTGATTATTTCATCCCCGGAGTCGTTCTATCAATTTTGACCCAAGTCTTTTTCACCAAAATCCAATCAATATGTCTTTTGCAAAGCTTTTAATTCCTCAATGTCAACTCCAAAAGTTTGTGCAATTTATTCTCATTGTAACATTTTTACACAAAGACAACAACTCTTCTTCCTGATATTTGCTCAATCTCTCTGGGCTAATCGTACCTAGAATCATTTCCTCCAAATCTGGTTTCAATCTGCTTACATCCATGCTTGTATTCACTTTATTAGACAGCATCCCTCTAATCCACTCTAACTTTTCTGGTGACAGGTCTACTGAACCCCATAAAGTAGGTATTGCTTTTCTCACATTCTGTACTAATCTTCTCAGTTCCATCTGTATATTTTGCTTCAGCACCACTATTAACCCAATCATTATTAACAGGTATTTTCAAAGCATGCACATGTGAAATATTTGACCCTCACTATTCACTGGAACAGTTCAAGCGTCACTGGAACTGATACAGTCTCTGCATTCAAATTTAATTGAGTAATCCTTTGTATCAAATCATCTTTTGTTTTGCTCATTGCATTTGTACTTTTTGCATGCGAAGGCTGAGGAACCTCAACTTTAATCAATGGAGCATTTGAAGTAGTTCTTTCCTGCTCTTGCTGATATGGTGGAGGTCAGTTTAACAAGAATTCATCTAGTACCTCATCATCAAATTTGTTTGGATCTGGATCTGTACATGCTACATTTTTCTTTTTCTCCTTACATTTTCCTCCATTCCAATCCTCTTCTACAACAACCGGATATAAACGTTTCCCTCCCGCAATAATATCTCTTCTCCATCTTTTTATTTGAGCATCCCATTTTGCCACTGAGTAACTACTCACAGAATTTCTAAATGTATTTGCAAATCGGTCTCTTTCTCTCTTATACGCTTCATTTTTTTTTTTTTTTTTTATCCTCATCTGCCCGACACACGTCCCTTAGATGCAACGAAAGCCACCCGACCGGCTCACTGCCATTGGGAGCGATGCCCTGAGAATTGAGCCGCTACACGTCTAGGCAGAAATTTTTATGAGTTGGTGGGAACAACCATGCATCTTGTGACGATATCTCAAGGCAGCTTCGTGCCAATAAATCCAGTATGTAGGTGTCGAGATCTGGGCGGACCACCATACTGAACCATTAGATAGGTGGGCTTAATCATCGGATATTTGGGAGAAAAAAAAAAAAAAAAACCCCAAGAAGGCGAGAGAAAAAAAAGAAAAAAGAAAAAACCTCACTTCCACTCTGTCAGGAATTTCCAAAATGTGAGGTTCTGAACTCTACATGATCTTTTCATGTCTACCTTCGAGGTTTCATAAAGTGAGGTTAGCCATGCTGAGTGAGAGGGAATGGTGGTGTCCACCCAGTGCATGCATATCTGCCGTCTTGCCAACAGGATGGCATAGAATATAAAGGACCATATTGCCCCAATGATGTTCTGGTCGAGACCAAGAATAACAAATGGTAAAGTTAAGGGAATGTTGATCTTAGTAATTGAATCCAAAGTTGCTTTGATCTCCATCCAGAAAGTAGATATGTGGGGGCAGTCCCAGAACATGTGTATATCGGAGGCTGCTAGCAGTTGGCATTTGTTACAGCATTTCCCCTCTTGATATTTGGATAAACGTAAAGGGGTGAGATAGGCCCGATGTAAAGTGAACAGGTGATTTCGTCTAAGCCAAGCGGGTTTAACCAATTTATACAAAAGGGAAAAGGATTCTGTCCACCGGTCCTCGTCTAGTGTCACAATTTCTCTACCCCATAGCTCCGTTGGGAGATGAAAGTCCCCATCTATCTCTTCCAGTATGGACCAATACCAAAGAGCCACCTCTTTGCCCCCTGTCTGTTTTTCGACTAGCTGTAGTTCTAGGGGACTAATTCTCCCGGTATTAGAGTCTTTTCTGATTAATTCTGTGGCCCAGCTACTAATTTGTGTGTACTTAAATCTTGACAATGTCGGCCCTACTTTCTCCCTAAGGACATCCCACCGTATCAAGATACCTTCATATAACAGTTCACCCCATCTAGAAAGCCCAGCAGTAATTAGGGGGGTAGCCAGAGAATCTTGCAGGCACAATGGGAGCCCAGGAGAATCCCAAATTTGAGCGTAATTAGAATAGTACGCCAACCCCACTCTACGTTTGATTTGTACCCATGACTTAAGTTGTGTTAGTAGGGTCTTCAGCCTCACCTTCTTGAAGAATTTTCGATCTCCAAACTTAAATAAAAACCCATCTAAGGGAAGGTTTGCCCCTACCAGCATTGCCTTAAATAGCTTCCCATTTGAAGTAAGATCTGGTGACTTCAAGAGCATTCTTGAGTGGGAAAGCTGGAATGCCCAGGAATAGTACTGCAAGTCTGGGAGAGCCAATCCACCTTTTTCCCTCCTCCTCCTCAGTTTTTTCCAAGCCAACCTTGTGGCTTTATAGCCCCATATGAAGGAATTGATTTCTTGTTGGCACTTAAGAAGTTGCTTTGAGTCAAATGCAAGGGGAATTGTGTTAAAAATAAAAATCAGTTTCGGAAGGATAGACATCTTTACGATATTCACTTTCCCAAAAATTGATAATCTAAGACCCGCCCAAGATCTCAAAAGGGCCCTACATTCTCTAGCGATCAGGTCTAGGTTTGTTTTTGCTAAGGCTTCAATATCTTGTGTTATTTTAACTCCGAGGTAACGCATTGAACAGATTGGGGGCGCCATTCCAACCCCCGGATTGGCAATATTCCATGTCATTAGCTCATACGCTTCATATTCCCATTCCTCAAGTGCCTCGTACTGCATAGGTCTAGAATTTGGTCTCAATTGATTCATTTGATATCTCAGGTTCTCTAAAATCCTTACATCAAAAGTGCCATGTTCTGGAAATGCCATATTCCCATCTCCTTCCTTATCCTTCACCCAATTCTCCAACCATGTACAGATATGATATGCTCATTCTAATTACATAAAAGGAGCAGGCGTATCATCATGTGGCACAGAAATTCCCTCTCTAATAGGAATAGGCTCATCCTTTCTGAATAAAGATCTCATCATTTTCAATAACTTCATTCTAATTCTTCTACTATGCTCAAACTCAAACAAAGGGAAAAAACTCTTCTGTATTTCAACACAGGCTATTCGTTCACACTGCCCAAACTCAGCGCGACTCACACCAATCAACCAATAGCAACACAACACCTTTTGTGACGATTCACTCTAGCTGACCAATGCCAGCGAGGCTCTCTGTGATGTCAGTATAACTGGCACTACTGACCCTCCCTTTACAATATTATTTCAGCAGTAGATTACAAACCCTTTTCAAAAGAAAACAAAATTAGATATGACATGAAACAACCCTTCTTTGTCTGCCCCGCTAAAGAGATAGATCCAATTAGACAAAGAATGATTTCGCTGCCAGCTGAATATCAACCAGCGGTATGCCACTCTCAATCATGTGAAAATTCTCAGGACTTCTTCAGCTGCGCTTTCTAGAGGTACCCAAATAAATCTCCACTATACTAACTTCAGAGTTCCTTATGCAACATTAACAACCTCTCTTGTTGCTGAATATTACATTCATTCTATCCTAATGAACAGATCGCCTTTTAATAGCGAAAAACTAAATTGGCAGTATTTCACTATCAGGACATGTCGCACACCAGTACATGTTCTACCTTTCACATACACTGCATCCTGCCCAGGGGGGTACCTTGGGCCTGACATAGAGGTGCCTTACATGTAAGAAAAGGGAAGGTTAAGTCCTGGCAAGTGGGTGCACTTGCCAGGTAAACAGGACAGTTAACAAACTGCGTACAGAAATTGCAATTTCAGGTCTGAGTTACCTTTTCGGGGCTACTCAGGTGGGTGGCACAAGCAGTGGTGCAGGCCGACTAGTAGCATTTGATTTACAGGCCTTACCGCTTGCATCTTCTTTGCTTCTTTCAGCTTGGGGGCAACTACATCGCATCTGAATTCTTTCCCTTTCCCTTGCCTGCACGGCCTGCGAGGTGCCGTTGGGGGACTCTGGGAATTGTAGGCTGCTATACCTACACCTATAGCGGCCATCTTAGTAGGTGTCTAAGACGCTGGTCGGCGGACCAGTGGTGCGGGCTCCCTCTCTTCGCCTGCAAAATCTTTATAATTAGAGGTCTTCTCATTCGCGTAGCGGACGCGTCTAGCGGGCGCACCTAAGGAGCGCCGAAGGAAAGCCCGTCTGCACCCGTCCGCGCCTCGGACGGGCCTCAGGGCTATGGCTATGTCTCTACAAATGATACCCATCACCGAACTATTACAGGTACCATTTACGAGAGATGTAATTACATCTATGTCCGTACCCGCACGCATTAAATATACTTCAGAACATTTGCAGGCCTTAAGACCCCAAAGACAACCCTCCTGCAGTATTCTGAAGTTGGGTTGGGAGAAAGCTACCTGCCAACATTGCACACTCTCCATTAACCCTGTAGGGATGAGAACCATACAGGATAGAGATAGCAAGAAAAATCCGATTCATAAATCAAAATCTTTTTCTTTTCTCAATCTAAATTGTCGTTCCCTGCCTAAGCACATGATAGAGATATTTAATCTACTACTAGACGAGGCTCCAGATGCCATGTTCATAACAGAAACATGGCTACAAGAAAGCTCCGGCCCGGATATAGCCATGGCGCTCCCAGACTCATATGCCATTGTAAGACTTGACCGCGGAAAGAAGCTAGGGGGAGGAATAGCAATTATTTTTTTTTAATTGTATAACTGTGAATTTAACAGACTCCCATGTGCTGGCTGTGAAGGTGCTATTTTTAAACTTACACTTGCACCGAATTACACCCTCTCAGGAGCGCTTATCTATAGGCCGCCGGGGGCGGCATCAAATTGGCTGACAAACATGTCAGAACTCATTGGCCCTTTAGTAATTAAAACTGCTAATTTCACGATCATTGGAGATATGAACCTGCATTTGGAAAAAGAGGAATGCACAACTGCCAAGGAACTTATAGCAGACTTAGCATCCCTTAATCTAACCTTGAAGAACTCGGGATCGAAGCATAACGCCGGTCATCTGTTGGATCCTATCTTTTCCAACATAAATGACATCATTACGTATCCCGCTCTACCCGTGCCCTGGTCAGATCATTTTCTTGTCAAATTTTCACTCCAGGTAGAATTGTCAAATAAAGACAAAGTACCGGCACCTACCCAATTTGTTAGGAAATGGAAAAAACTTGATATTGATAGTCTTAACTCTCTTTTGGAAGGACATCTTCCCTGCACAAAGTCAACAGTACAACATTTTTCCACATCAGTTCAAAATTGGCTCATGGCAGCCATTGACTCTTCTTTGCCCAAAACGAAGTTAAAACTCAATAATCATCGCCCCCCTGCTCCGTGGTTTAACGAGACACTAAAGCAGGAAAAAAACAGCTGTAAAAACGCAGAGCGTCAATGGAGGAAGACCTATTCTTATGAAGCAAAGAAGGACTATAAAATTAAACTAACAAACTATCAAAAGTTGTGTGGAAAAGCCAAAGCTGAATTCGTATGTACAAAAATTACAGAGGCCCTGGATCAATCTAAAACACTCTTCAAAATAGTCAAATAGTTGGCGGGTTCAAATACGACACAACCTTCGCCATACCTTAATAAGACACAATGTGATCTACTGGCAACCTTCTTTGTCAATAAAGTTGATAAAATATATCAGGGCATAGAACTGGCACAACATGAACAATACCAGGCAAATATGACCTTGCTAAGTACTCCATCTGCCAAACCGAGCAATTATACTGACATACTAGATCCAATTGCTCCATCTGAGACACCTCCCGGTGTATTAGATAACTGGCCTAAGCTCAGTACAGACATAGTTTGCGAGTTACTTGACACTATTAAATCAGGTTCGCCCAAAGATCCTTTACCATGCTCAGTTCTAAAACAACTCAGCAGAGGCGCTATGGCCATTATCACCAACCTTCTAAATGCATCACTTCAGGAAAATTACGTGCCTGATGAATGGAAGCATGCAATGATTCACCCGCTGTTAAAGAAAGCGGGTGCTGACCTTAATTTGCCCTCTAACTTGCGGCCTATTTCCCTCTTGCCCATTTTTGCAAAAATATTAGAGAAACATGTTCATCGGTCCCTTACAGACTTTATAACCACACAAGACCTGTTGCCCTCCCAGCAATCAGGATTTCGGTCAGGCTTTTCTACTGAGACGACCTTGCTGGGTGTAACAGAGAACATCTGTTCCATGTTGGATAGAGGAGAAACAGTGGCCCTTGTGCTGCTCGACCTTAGTGCAGCATTCGATACGGTGTCTCATGCGGTACTCATGCGGACACTTCACTCTATAGGCATACGTGGTGCAGCCATCAACTGGATTAATTCACTGCTGGAAAATCGTACATTTCAAGTTTTCTCACAATCTGCTTGCTCAGACACTCTGTCTTTCAAACATGGAGTACCGCAGGGCTCCATTCTGAGCCTGCTGCTCTTCAACATATACATGAGCCCACTTGCTAAAGTAGTAGCAGAGACTGCATTGCAAATGTTTTCCTATGCTGATGATTCTCAGCTTCTCTTCTCTCTTTCCTCTGCGAAATGTGACAATCCTTCCTCCTTAAAATTACGACTGAGTAAGATTGCAGAGTGGATGCAAGGAAACTTTCTTAAACTGAACTGTGATAAGACCGAGTTAATTGTCCTGGGGAAAAATAAAGAGCTTTGGGGACCCCAACATTGGCCATCTGAAATGGGCACTCTTCCGGTTCCGGCCACGCAGGCTCGTAATTTGGGTGTCATTGTTGATGATTCCTTGAATATGCACCAGCAAGTTGTGAAGACTTCGGCCACCTGCTTCGCAATACTAAAATGGCTTAAAAAGATATGCTGGATGCTGCCGGAACACACTAAGAAAACAGTCATCAACGCCTTAATAACATCTAGGCTTGATTATGGCAACGTTTTATACTTAGGGGCAAAAAAGGTCACGATCCGCAGATTGCAGACGGTGCAAAATGCAGCAGCTAGACTGTTGTGGAAAATCCCCATTAACACATCAACGTCCAAATATATCCGAAAGTTGCATTGGTTGAGAATAGAGAATCGGATCAAATTTAAATCTCTTTGCTTTATGCATAAGATCTCCACTAAGAATGCCCCAAAGTACTTGCAAAATCTAGTACGTCCCTATCATCCCTCCCGGACCCTTCGATCAGCAACAGCCAATCACTTGGTGATCCCCAAAATAAAACTGTCGCGCATGGGCGGTAAATCCTTCTCGTTTCTTGGACCCTCACTTTGGAACGCTTTGCCATACGCACTATGCAATGAGACGAGTTATATGAAATTCAGGAAAGCCTTAAAAACATGGCTGTTCAACATCTGATATGCCTTGCCCCGAAACCTATCACTGGATCTTTAGCGCCGGGAAACCCTTTGTTGGGTAGCTGTTGCACTATACAAATGAAATAAATAAATAAAAAATAAATAAATAAAGGCCCTGCACACTCAGTGCACTTTACAAGGGGCTTATCAGTAAATAAAATATGCCAATCTTGGATAACCAATCATGTTCATAATTTACACAGAGGGCATATGCACTTCAGCACTGATCAGCAGAGGTAAACTTCCCAGAGCCCAAAAAACCAACAACAACATGCCAGAAAAAATAGGGGGAACAAGCAAAAAGTTTGGGGATAACCCTGCAAAAAGGATCATGTCCAACAAAACTTATCGGCATTAGGTTCTTCAAATCACTGCAGTAACTATTCAGGAAACAAGCAAGGACTTGTCTTAATTAAATCTCTAGTTAAAGATCGCTTTTCATGGACTATTGACAGCTTGTCTGGAAGAAAACATTTTAGTTTTCCCATAATTGCCTTGAGAAGTGCAGCTGCTTGACAGGCACCAACATCGACTGCATTTATCTTGCGTTGCTTAGAGAGACCATAACTCATAAATGTGTTTCAAACACAAGTGACTCTATGGTGTTTAATGAACGAATCAAAATTGCCATCAAGTAGAAAAGTAAAACTTTCTATGAGTTAATTAACTGGATTTAAAGGCAGCAATATAAAGGTAGCAATTGGTTCCTACTGTTGGATGGAAATGAGTGTAAAAGGGAGTTAAAAGTTCTGTAGTTATTGCTTGTCACGAAAAGAATGTCAAGGACATAGAAAATACAAGGTATAATAACCAAGTAACCATACCACAAATTACTTGTACAAGTGCTTTTAGGGTATATATTACCCACTCCCATTTATTCAGGGAATCTGTGTGCACTAACATAGCTATTGGAGATTCAGTTTCAGCGGTACAAGGTGTGAATATTCTTCAGAAGTTAATGATGCCCCTGCAGTGGAATTCATGCACAATAACTATCTATAGCTGTGGCAGACACTCATCCTCTGGGAGCCTGGTATGCTGTGAGGAAAGATGGTTTTCATTGGCAATAGGGAATTAACCTGCCACAATGTAGCCTACTGTCATGGGATTTGAGAATGTTCCACTTATTGTCCTTATTGCCATGCATTAGTGCTTTGGGAACTGTAGCATGGTGCACCCCTAGGCTTCAGGGCCAGGACACCCCATTAAATATGCACCTACTGCAGCATGAGGTCATCTTGGAAAGAAACACCAGTTTTCTCCGAAGGACATGGGAAATAGGTTTCTAAGCGGGAAAATCAGTAGCGGCTCATTTAAGTGAGATAACTTGAAGATACATACCTTCATTATATGGTAGTGTGCTGCTCTTTGGTCAATATGAACATCCTCCAGTATACTATACAGTAGTGCATAGCTACTACTAGAAACAGGTTATCGAAGGAGTGGACTGATTTGGATTGTCTCGACATGCACAGATGTATATCTCAGATGTATTCACTGGAAGAGTTTAAGATTAAATTCCTAGATTTTTTTACTGGGCAGATAATGTGCTTTTCAATTTTTTTTAGCCATGTTATCAGTACCGGCTGCCAATGTTGCCTGTTATGCTGAGCCGTGATCAGATGAGACTCTAAAATCATTCACAAGCTGAAATATGGCCAGCTACAAAAATGATTATACAGTATACGTTGCTCAGTTTCTTTTTACACATATATGAATATATTTAATTAGATACTTATAAAGCACCATCTCAGCAACAAGGTAAGGGCGAATTGTACAATGGGTGGATACATAGAGCCCAATTACTGGTGGTGGATGGTAGGGAAGATCACCAGGGCTCAAGAGAGAAGTACACAGTACAGGAGAGAGAGATAGAGTGGATGGAAACACTCCTGCTGGTGTAGGAGCAATATGGAGGGTACACATATTTGTGGTACTGCTGTCCAATATTGGGCTGGGGTATCTTCTACAGGCTTCTCCCATTCAAATGACCAGAATCCATGTATCTAGCACCCACTACTTCTAGGAAAATCCTAAACTTGGTTACTATATTTGACCATGGATCATCTATTGCTTCTCAAGTCAACACAATGACTAGTGGCCCTCCATCTTTTCCTACTCAACAAACAGGCATCTTTTCTCTTAGTCACAAAAGGCAGTTGACCAGTTCCTTAAACAAGACCACAACGGAACATTCAGACATAGTGTAAGCTGGGCCCTTCAATATTCTCACAGACAGATTAAGCAAGAGAAACCAGTGGTGTTCTCTAAGAGCTTGTAGCCCGTTATTCTTAATAAAACCTTTAACTAGGCATGCTGCTGCATTGAGACTGGTCTGCAGTAGTGCCAAGTAGATTTCATGGATATTTGTCATTGAGACGAAAAATGATAAGAGCCTGATCTCTGAGTTTTAAGTTTACCGGCAGTAGGAAGTAATTTTTTTTTTAGAAAAGGCTAATTCAGTTGCTTTCAAGCAGTCATAGCCATGTGCAAGATGGAGGGACTGAAACTGAAGTTAGTGTGAATCATTAGTCCCATGGACTTCCTAATGTTGGGAACTATGACCATATAGATTTATCTCAAGAAGTCAGACTTGTTCAAGTTTGATTTGTTGCTAATAATAATGATCACAAATTCATTCTTGGTGAGGTTCAGTTGGTAATAGCAATTTTACATCCAGGATTGAATCAAAGCAAAACAGTCCTTCACGTTACCATACTGTAGCCAGAAAAGGTTTTCAGAAATATATGTGTGTCAATGGTAATGGTGTATTTTATCATTCTTGTTAGGCATCAGTGCTCCTCAAGAATAAATCTACTGGTTAACATTCCCTACAGACAGGATGAAGCCTTAAAGGATTCCAGAGGATATGAGCCTGTACCAAGCAGAATTTGTTTTCCTAGATGTGTTCTATTCTCCCAGGTATGACTTAAACCATTGCCAGAGGTACCATTAAAAATTATTTGGGAAATGACCATGTCAAAATGCAATTATGGCTGACCATGTGAAGTCATAAGAGGTCAAGCAGGATGAGGAAGGAGAACTCACCAATATCCTAAATGTGTATTAATTCCTCAACCACTTACCTAGTACTCTCTACATATTGCACTGTGTTCTGAATCCCTATAAACAGACGTAAAGAAATTGAATTTTAAGTATGATATGACATGTTTTACTGTAATCTAGTGATTTCTAGTATTCTTCATTTTGTGTGATTTATGTAAGGGTAAGCATTTGCCAATGTCGGATTACGTATACATTGTACGTTAAAGAATTGGATATCTGCCGATTTTGACACCCACATTTTGGATCTTATTTGTGCTATAAAAAACACTGAAATGACAAAATGTAGAGGGAGATACCCTTTTACTTGGAAAAGGAATGGGTAACAAGCATTCAAAACAACACATTTCCTTTTCCAAACTTTTTAGGCCGGAATCCTTAGGAGTCACTAAATAATGTAGGGGCAGGGGGACTAGTGTGTAATGAGTATTTGCACAGGTTACCAAATTTACAAAACTACTTGGATGAATTCTTGGACAATTTGTTCATTATTAAATGTTGTGTTTTAAGTGTAATAATTTGTGCACATAAGTTTTGTGATTCTTGAATTTTTACCAAAAATGTTTTTATAAATAATGTGACCATGTGTTTTTAACCACATTAATTGACTCTAGAAATGTATCAGCAATTCAACAGTGAATAATAAATAATATATTTTGAATTTTGACATTGGGTTGTGTGTAACTTAACCTTTGTATATAAGAATTCATCCACTAGTCCACCTGCCCCTACATTATATAGTGACTCCTAAGGATTCCGGCCTAAAAAGTTTGGAAAAGGAAATTTGTTGTTTTGAATAGAAAACACTGAATACATCAATAAATAAATAAATAAAGAAGGTCATTGCTTTAGATATTATTCTAGCATTGGCTGTCTACAGGCTTCTGAATAATATTCAGTAAGAATTGCAGATGGGTGTTATTATGATACTATGCACCATCTTTTGGGGTCCAGGCTATGCTCCTTCACGCATGGATGATCTGCCCTGCTTTAAGGGCCTCTTTGTAGGACCCCTGGATAAGGGAAATATTTGAGATATTAAATAGAGTCATCAGAGCATCATCAGTGATTTCACCCACTATAGATGATGGGATGATATTCTCTTCATACTAATTGGCCCATTAAATAATGGCTCATCAGCGAGAAAAGGTTACAAGTGGCTCATGTAGGGTGCCTTCGATTCAGCAATGTTGAGTGTTTTTGTAATTTTAATGCACTGTCTGATGCTTCCAATTTTGTTTTTGATGAATTGTTTGCTAATTATTCACTTCTTTTGGTGTGTACCTGGGAACTGTGCAAGAATTACAGAGTACTCAATCACCGTGAAGAGGACCTGCTTGACATTTAGATATAGAACAGGTGTGGACAATCAAGTAGATCTTTTATCCTACTACCCCTAAGGTGGAATGGCAAGTGAATTATCAGAAGCGAGTTTCACTGATCGGCCATGCTACAGAGAGTGAGTTAAACCATTGACAAGGATGAATGCCGAGAACTGGATATTGCTGCTATTCAAATTAATTATTGGAGATATTTGATGAACAGCAGCTCTGAAAGGACATCAACCGTCTACCTTTGACTCACTCAACTGTTCAACAGTGATATTGAGCTCATGGCCACTGAGGATAGACTACTCCTGAGGGCCACTGGCTGTGCCGCTCAGTATACAGCTGTCTCTTGTTGAAATCATTAATTTACAATCCCTTCATTCAAATGTTCTCCAATAGAACTGAACTGATTGTTTTTCCTTCAATGTAGTGTTACAAAGTGCAGGCTTATCAAGTGAATGGCACTGACAGAGGCAAGAACAGGCATGCAAGTGGTCCTGCAAGGCTCACTGGAGTAAAGTTTAATAAGGAAGCTGACTTCTCCTCATGACCAGCAGCACAATGTTCAATTATAGAGTGCATGTGTGTCAATTTACCACTGCCAAGAAATGTGGCCTCTTTAGGGTGGCCACTTGGTCACATTTTTCATGGGGCATGCAATATTTTCCTGTTTTATAAATGGAATATGTAATCATCTATTACAGAATCAATTGCCCCTATTTAGGTAAAGAAAGCTTCACTCTAAAAAAGTGCTCGGAGATTAGACAGAAAGTGAGGACACCCAACCTGTTATAGTGTAGGTATCCTACTATTGATTTCCAGCTTCCACCTGCCAATCTTGGAAATATTTCACTATGTGAGAGGAGGAGTAGGATCCTGGTGCATTGGGTCTCGAGAAAGGGTGGGAATTTGAGCCATCGCTGCTATTCAAGCAATAGAGAGTTAGGGACAAGGGGACAGGTCTTAAAGTCCAGCACAGCTTCGAAAGACCCTCCTACCTTCACCCCAAAACACTTACAAACGTCCTACCTTTTAGCCAATATTCACCAGGAGGTAGCAAACCTCTCATGCACTTCAGCTGTGGTGAGACTCCACACATGAGCTGGAAACAAACTCATTGCAGGGGTCTCCCTCTCACCTTGCCTTTTGCTATTTGATATTGTCTCTTTGCCAAGACACTGCATGAATAAATCCACTATCATGCTACACATGGTGGCACTGTGTGAGTTG
Source organism: Lissotriton helveticus (assembly GCF_964261635.1). Lineage (NCBI taxonomy): Eukaryota > Metazoa > Chordata > Amphibia > Caudata > Salamandridae > Lissotriton > Lissotriton helveticus. The sequence goes on along the minus strand of NC_136067.1, from coordinate 1,299,147,382 downwards.
GAGGGTCTGCACCTTCACAGGTTGTTGGAAGCAGAGAAGATGCCCTCTTGAGCTATCCGATCACTTCATTGAAGTGAGCTGGAGATACCAAATCAGTAGAAAAAAAGGAGCAATGGTGACAGATTGTGTATAGGAAGTGGAATGGAGGAGAGGAGGCTATCAGCTCATTACTGCCTTACTTCCTAGATAATAGGGCAGAGCAGAGCCCACTTCCCATTAGAGCGGTGTGAGAACATTGCGCCTTCTTGTTTAGTTTATGTCTCTGGCTCAGGGCTGGTTAAGTATACTGACAAGTGGCTGTGAAAAACTACAGCCCAGAGAGAACTTGAGGTAAGACAGAATCCGTTTCAAGCAACATTGTTATTCAGGGGACAAAGTTACACATAATACAGGCATAGTGATACTTATATGACACTTGGTACTTTATTGTTACAATTTGATACTTGCATGTTAGAATGTCTGTGCCATGATGGTTTTAGATCTTTCAGTGGCATTCAACAATATTGAACACCATCTCCTTCTTGATTATTTAGGAGCGGTCAGTGTGGCTCAATCATCTCTGAATTTATTTAAGTCTTTTCTTTTTAACTGGACTCACTCAGTTATTCTTTCATCCATCAAATGTGTGCCTGTTCCTCTACGTTGGGAGTTCCTACATGTTCTGCTCTATTGTGATTTTTTTTAATATATATGGGCTTCATTTAGACCCTGGATAATGGAGTACAGTCCATCAAGTTAGGAGAGTTCTTAACGTGCATCTCCCTAATGGATGGTCATCTGTCCTATTTGGAGAGGATCGCAGGCCCAGCGGTCAAATCTGTACATTGAAAGAAACCGCTGTCACAGCAGTTTCCTTGGAGGTACACAATGTTTGACGGACTGCCCTTATACTTTTGAGCTCAGTCCACCAAACTTTTAGCATGTTTTTTGTTCCCCAAAAACAATCTTCAGGGGTTTGATATTGAAAAACCAACTGTGCACAAATTCACATGACATACTTGGAGTAAAAATAACAACCAAGGATAGAAGGGTGCTCCACCTATTCAATGTTTATAATAGACATGGCCCAGCCTCGAAAGAGTCACTGATAATAGACCAAATTAACTCTATTTTAAATCTTTTAGATGTAAAAACAGGCATAATAATAGATGATGATTTAAATTGTAATTATGAACCTATTATAGGGCTTGGTAATATTTTTGAAGAAGAAGACAGTGCTAATAACATTCCCATACTGGATAATACTAACACAGTACCGTGCACTGTGGCAGAGGTTCAGATTATGAGGTTGGCGGCTGGGTATGATCTGAGAGCATGTAATGATCTTATTCCTTGGGATTTGTTATGGGAGTCATTGAGATGCCAAGGGTTGCCAGCTAACCTTCTTGTACATATTATGAGGTTACATGAAAATAATTACGACAAGGTTAGATGGGGTCCAAGGGACGAACTAACAGGACCAATCCCCATAAAAAGGGGGGTTTGCCAAGGATGCGTACTGGCACCCACGTTATTCTCATTATTCGTCAACGATATTCCAAATTTTTTGAATGCCTGTAAAAACGATGCACTAAAATTAAGGGGAGAATTGGTACCAGCACTTCTTTTCGCTGACGACACAATAATAATATCACAAACACCCATGGGGTTACAATGTCTAATAAATTAGTTCCAAACATATTGCAACAGTAAAGGCCTTCAGATTAATATCAGCAGGACTAATTACATGGCTATAAATCCCCACAAAACCTTTCGGGAAAATTTGGTTTTGGATGGTCAAAAGTTGGAATACATACAGAGTTTTAGTTATTTGGGTGTTTCTTTGGATACTAAACTGTCATGGAAGACCCAAATAGAAAAAAGTAAGATTACCCTGACACAAAACACGTTGCCAATTATGAAAAGGGATGGAAATTGTTTTACTAAGGCTGTTTCCCCAGCATTAGAGGTGTTCAAATATAAAGCCCAAGCTGCTGCATTATACGGGGCTGAAATATGGGGACCCTCTTGCAAAAATAATTTTGAGGAGGGTGAATTTAATTCTATAGAGCCTTGTTACGGCTTCCTGTACGTACACCATTAATACCAATTGTTCTTGATCTGAACATAAAACGGACCGATCACTATGCAATTTTAAGACCTCTTATATTATGTGTGAGAATTTGGTGAACTCCGGAGTTGCTAGATTATAAGGCCGGTCTAGAAGAAATAATGGAATTGGACAAGAATAAAAGCATTACATGGCTTAGACATGTTTGTCTATTGCTGAAAAAGATTGGTTTATTGCAGTTCTACATTGACCCAAGCTTCGAAAAAGGTATTAAAAACAACTTTTTGGGCATACATCCAAAGTACTGTAACACGTTCTAGCAGGTGGGACCCCAACAAGCAGGTTCCTTTTGTTTAAAGATAGGGCATATTTTGAGCAGTATTTGGATGAGGTACATCCCCCACTTGCCAAAACACTATATATGACATTTAGATATGGTGTATTGAATATTAATTCAACCATAGCAAGATGGACCAGTAATCATAGTGAAAAGATAGATGTTTTGTGAACTCTGTGCCCAGGTATAGCCAAAGAAGATGAGTTGCACATTCTTTTCTTCTGTCCTGCTTATGCCAAAGCTAGGAAAAGATGGATCAAACCGATCTGTTTAAACCTAGGTATGATATCATGCAAAGAGGCAGAAAGGATTTTAAAAACTGACACTGCACAGGTCATTGTCTTTGGCATTAGTAGATTTCTGCTAGCAATACGTTTTATACGAGCCAAAGAAGGCCTAAAACTCTAGTGAACTGTCCGTACTGTATTAAAATCGATTGAATTGACAAAGTTGTCTTAATGAAATGATATTGACACTTGTATTGCACCATTTATTAATAAATATATAGATATTAATTGTTTTATACCTCAATAATACTGGAATATTTATGATTGGCTGGGGAACCCAAGCCTAAATATTATGTGTTTTCCTCTTTTAATCATTGATGCCTTTTTAATATATTTATATTAATATTTATGTCAATTTCAATTCAATTTATTTTATTATGATTTGGAATTCCGAAGAATTCCACATAACATTACAATAAAACATTAATTCATAAAAACAGTATTAAAAACCCAAGAGGTTACACCCTGTAATTATCCTACATTACACACAGTGCATAATACATTTTTCATTAAACCCCTAACTTTAATTACGAATAAATACTGTGAAAAACAATTTTCCTAAAATTACCTCATCCCTAAAGGGACTAATCTCTGTTAATCATTAAATACGTCACTGCGGGGGACTGAAATCTTCTAATCATTATCTAGTAAGGAACACTATTGTCTGACTCCATAATTTAATGAAGCGATCTAATCTAATCTACAATTACATTTGGGCAGTGCATGGTTAAGAAATTATGTATAGTTCATCCAATGTACGGTTAACGTTAAACTTAAATTAATAATTAAAATCTTTTTTTTTTTTTAAATCTTATTTTTGGGAGATGAATTTTAAATGAAAATAGCGCCCGTTTTTTTTCAAATGCCATGTAAAGTGCCCATGCAATCTACATTGTGCTGACGCAATAAAACCTTAATCTTTATCCAGGGCTTATACCTGATTCGACCCTTTTGGCTTTAGCCCATGATTAATAAACTCAACTACATTTATACAATTGTTATCCAATATACAGGTAGCAGATTAACGAAAACAAAAGCAATTAAAACATTTCTTATGTCGAGATCAGAAAACAGTGTTAACAACAGATGATTTTGTAAAGTGCTACTGAAGGTGCAAGTATATTAAAATAAAGTGCTAGTGCATAGATGCCCTGATCCTGGACAGAGCCCAGAATGATTATCTAGCATCAATATAACCAAAATAACTCGGAAGATGCACAAAAAAGTTAAGTAGCAAACAGGATTGTTAAATACACTAATAAATAATTGTTACTTATCGTATGTTACAACGAATTAAAAATGCTTAAAGTGCTCAAAAGTGCTAAGACAAGGGAAGTTATACAAAGTACTACATAATCCACTAATCACCCTACCTATTGACTTCTAATATACATTTAAAAATTCTTTAAAAAAGCAGAAAATCTTAAAACATATCTGTTCTGATGGGGTTTGCAGAAGAAAGTTGCGTGCCTGTTCTGCTGTTGAAATATTATGATGTAAAAAACCATGCCTTCGAAATTTGCGTCCTATTGAACTAAGTGCTGGGCACACAATGAAAACATGATTAAAATCTTGGATACCACCATTGCATAAATCACAAAGTCTTTCATTTTTGGGGATACCCTCCCAAGCTCCTGTTACTATCCTCAACGGCAACAAATTCATTCTGAAGAGTAGAATCACTCTGCGTACACCATGTTTCAAGTTCCAAAGAACATACGGCTGAGGATTTTTAATAATAGAGCTCTCCGCTATGCAGTCCAGTCTGCCATTCCCTCTGCATATTTTCAAATCTCTTTCTCGTGAGATCACATATATGGATTTTTTAATTAATTGCATTAATGCTATTTTGTTTAAAACTGCTGCCCCTGCTCAGTCTAAACCGAAAATGCTTAAAGCTTTTAAATAGTTTCTAAAAATTGCACTTTCACACAATAAATTACCAAAAATGTCCTTGTGCAATGCTAGCCTTAATAGATTTTCTTGACTATTTATCAAAGCGTACACCACCTTAAAGACCCTGCCAATGACAAAACATACGTAGAGAGAAGGCCAAATTCGAGCCTAAGAGCTGCGATTGATGCAGCGTGACTCAGGTTACATATTTGACGCCAAATTTTACCTTTCACTTTCTCGAACTTAGCCCACTCACATTCGTCAATTGTTTCACATGCGTTATTCAAGGTCGGCGGAATCTTTATTTTGTACACTGCAAAAGTATGTGAAAAATGTCTTTTCCCACATTGCTTATACAAGCGGTTAATTGCCGATGCTTGTGAAATATCTTTACTTTTGCAGTGATCTAAATGTCTGTTAGCAGAGCACCTATTTGTAAAAAACAATTCCTAAATAAGGATAAAATGTCACTATTTCCATATTTTCATCCCCCAAAAACCATTTCAGATTTGATCTAACCTTACAGCCTTTCTGACTAAAAATCATCACCTTACTCTTAGAAGTATTTATTTTAAAAAAATATTCATTAGTGTACCTGACCAGCTCCGTCAGACGTCTTTGCAACCCGATTGGAGTAAGGTCCATGATGATTGCGTCGTCAGCATACAGCAAACAACTTAATTTTAGATCATCCACTTGTGGAGGGTCCCCTTTACTCTCCCCTACCCGGCTTGAAAGGCCATTTATGTAGATTGAGAAGAGTAAAGGGGCCAAGAGGCACCCCTGTTTCAACCCGTTGTGGGTGGTGATTTTCTTTGATAGGCCTTGGGTCCCCCTAACAGAACTTGAGTCCAGATAGAAGAGTGGAGAGCGATTATCACTCTTAACAAACTCCCTGGGATCCCCATCCTTATCAATTTCCTCCACAGCGTACCCCGATCTACCCTATCAAACGCTGTGGAGAAGTCAATGAAAGCTGTATATAGAGGAAGCCTCCGACCCACAGGATATTTATCAATTAGGGTTTGCAGGACTGAGATGTTGTCTAAGGTGCCACTATTCTTCCGAAAACCAGACTGTTCAAGGGGAATTAGATTATTACCAAATACCCACTCTTGCAGGTGGACAAGGATGCTTTTTGCAAAAAGTTTTCCCGTTGCGTCCAAAAGGGAGATTTGTCTATAGCTTGCAGGAGAATTTTTTGGGCCTTTCTTATATAGAGGTACTATTATACTGCCCTTCCAGAAATTAGGGATATCCCCAAACTTATAACAATGGACAAACAGGGGATGTAACACCTTTGCCCAATCGCCACGGTCCTTTTTTATTATGGCTACAGGGACATCATCCGGCCCCATTGCCCCGGAGTATCTCACCCCCTTAATGTATCCCTCTAGTTCGCACATTATTGGTGCTTCTACCTCTTCTGCCGAAAATGTGGACCTATTGAACCCCTCAACCCCAGCATCTATAGGATTGGGGGCGTACAATAGGGATATATAGGTAGACCATTCGGATTCAGAGATCAACATGGGCTGAGATTTTACTCTACTGTCACAGTATTTGGCAATCAATGCCCAGTACTTTCTCGTATCCCCGCGAGTTCCACTTCCCGTAGGTTAACCCATTTTTCATCTTCAGAGGCCCTGCAATCTGCAGCTGTTTTCCTTTTCCGGACCTGTTTTAGTCTGTATATCTCTTTTTGTCTTGACGGCCATGGGTCTATAAATTGGGATCTGATCAACTCATTTATCTTATTATTAAGAGTTTTAATTTCATTAGGAAGTGTTACTTTGGGGGCGGCGCTATCACCTTTCATCTTTCTTCCCAACTTTCTGACAGCAGTCATGACTCTTTCATATCTCACGATCGGGTTCTCCCAGGTTAAACTGAACGCAATGTTCTTAAATACCCAATGAAGATTCGGAAGGTTCTTATGTGACCAACAAGTTCGGCTATTACTGCGAGAGTATGTTACTATCTCATTCCTCTGATTCCATAGTTCAGGTTTCTCGAAGTTTAAAGCTATCTTGACAGCCAATATGTTGTGGTCACTCAAATTAGTAGGAAGAACCTTAAACTGGGAGCATGCCCCGAACAGTTGAAATGACACTGCCATATAGTCGAGAAGGGAATTGCCATATGACCCATGAAAGGTGAGGGCTGCAGGTGAGTCCTCTGGGAATCTGATCCAAAAGGAAGTGGACAGGGCTGTTCCTGAGGAAGAGAAGGTTGTGTGGTGTGCTGGCCACAGGGAAGTGGACACGTGGAGGTTAGCGTTTGTAAGCCTACCTCTGGGTATCCATTGTGTTGGATATGGTTGCCTCACACACCCTTGCAGGTGTCATGCTTCATCATAGGCAGTGCTCCTCATCGGGTAGGCGGTGCAATTCCCAACAGGCTCACCTCAAAGAGGGGCTCTTTGGCAGAGATCTTTTAATCCAACTGCCTAATGGTGAAGTGTGGGTATGGGGCCAGATGGGTTGTAGACTGGAATGTGAATTAAAAAGCAGCGAAGGGTACCTGAGACTACTTTATTCGGGCGGTCCCTCATTGCAGTTAAAAGTGAAGCTAGTCGGGCTTGCTGGAATATGATGTTCCCTAGCTCTAGACAAGATTAGGAAGTGTTAGGAAGTCGGTCGACATGTTTCTCGCTATTGTTCGTTGACTCGCGATTCTTCAGGGGGAAACATCCGTTACAACGCGGATGTTTCCCCGGGGTGCTGTTACGACGCGTCCGTAACAACGCAAGTCGTTACCACGACTTGCGCTGGAGGGCGCTAGAAGATTAAAAATAGTAAATTTACTATTCCAACACCTTCCCTAGTGTCCACGGGGACTGGTGTTAGAATAGTAAATTATACTATTCGACATCCGCACCCCCAACGCAAGTCGTGGTAACGACTTGCGTTGTAAGGGACGCGTTGTAACAGCACGCGTTGTGACGGTACGCGTTGTACCGTCATACATCCTTCTTCAGGACCTCAATGGTTTAGTCTACTAACAAAAGTTATAATATCTAACTCAAATTTAAATTTAAATGCTCGTTACCAATTGCGGGAAAGTTGTACCTCTGAAGCACTGTTCCTTGCCTAAACGTCAAGATTTATAGGCCTCATCAATACCCGGCGGGTTGTACATCAGGGACGATGCCTCTATGTGTAAGGCTCTTATCTCCTGTGTCCTAGGCCAGTGTCCTACCCCTCTCACCGCTGGGATCGGGCAGTCTGCCATTTAATACTATAAGGTCAAGGTTTCTCAAATTTTGCAACAGTAAAAGGCCATGTTTATCAGATCTTAAATTGAAAGGGAACACTGCCTCTGGTATAAACCAAACATCCTCCAGGTCCACATTGGAAAAGGATGCGATTGAACTTTTATTAATCTTGGCATTAAAATCTCCTACCATCAGGATACACACTCTTTCATCATTGCTACATAACTTTTGCACAAAAGTGCGAATGGAGTCGACCAGTGGGGTGGACGCCTTCCCAGGAGGAATATATATATTTACCACATACAGAAATGTTGCACAACCCAAGTTGTCTTGTTCTAATTTTAACTTTGCACAGATACAGCAATTTGAAGGATGAATAAATATTTCAGGGACCCATACTAACTCACAACTTACCAAAATAGCTAATCCTCCACTTGCATGCCCCTTTATAGATTTTATTGCTGCACTACAATACACGTAGTAGTTATCTAACTGGAATTCTTCAATTGCCCACGTCTCTTGGAGGCAGATTATTTTGGGGTCTAGGTGTGCTAAGGAAAAAAGCTTAAAATGTTCTTTTCTTAGCCCCGCCATATTCCAAGACACGATTGTTCCTAGTAGGCTACCTCAGCTCAATGGGGATAGTGTTAGTAGATTTAGCCCCATTCTAAGTGCCTGCTATCCCGTTCCATTTTGACACCTCATCTTCACTATCAATGCCAAAATGAACCTCTGGTGCTACTATCTTTATTTTCTAACACCCGATCCCCTCCCAACTGTAATTTCCAAATCCTCAAATTTAGAAGTCATATTCTCACCCTCATGGTCATTTAATCCTATCCCTTGCCAAAAATGAGAAGTTTCGAGACGCTTCAACGGAGCACCCTGGGATGTGGGGCAGACAATGACATCTATTCCTCTTTTCCTAAAGCCATCCGCATTTGCTAACACGAGGGAGGACACCACCCCTGAAGTAAAGATTGCTTTGGTGACCTGAGGTATGTCCCTCAAATCTAAAAGGACCAGTTCGATATCTTTAGAGGAGATTAACTTTAGATCCTCTATTTCCGATAGAATTCCTAGGAGGGCCCTTCTATTCAATGTCATTGGCTCGGCATCGAAGAGAGGGATACAAATTAAGGCATTATTCACATGCCCAGTACCTAACTCTGGGGACCGCAATACATTCGTATCATAAGGACTCCTCGTGGAATTAGTGGATTTACCCCCTTTATTGTTATTAACCGATGTAGTCAAATTTCGACTAACTCCCCACCATTACTTATATCAGTCTTCGTGAAAATCGGGGCAGGACCCACTGATTCACAGGCGGTCCCACTTAGTTCTATACTCGGGGATGGTACAAAGATTTCTATATTATCCACCGTCACTCCTGTACTACTCTCCAGATTAGAATCCCTTCTTTTCCTGGCCTCACCCAACCCATTTTCATTCTGGGAAATACTCGACCTACTAGTCAGACTAATCGGCTGAGGGACATTATCTTGCTCCTCAGTTGTACTCGAATTCATCCTCTGTTTTGCCACTGTTGATGTGTTATTTTCATCCTCAGGAGCGAAATTAGAATGATCCGATTGTACTACGCTTTGGAACCGCAGCTTTCTCTGCTTACGTTTTGGGAACCGGCGATTTTTCCCCTTCCTTTTCCTCCTACAATGGTTTTTAACACTTCCCTCACTTACTAATAAATGTTCACCCACCCCAGATGCTTCTAAAATATTAATTATTTCAGCTGATTCAGGAGGTTTGTTTTTTTTAGACTTGCTCATATTAAAGATTAGGAAAACACGCACTGTATCTGTCACTGGAGAGACCTTTACATTTACACTTTTCCCCTCAGTGGAGACCTTTACAGAGTCATTAGCAATAATTTGGGATGGGCTTGGAGTTAGATTTCTTCCAGACGGCAAACATCCAACGTTCACTGACTGATTATTCGGTTCCCCTAACACTGAGCCATTAGCAGCATCATGTATTCTGCCATTAAATTGACAAAGATTGTTACGTATAGGGGAGGAACACTTCACACATACTTGGCTATGTTGTTTAAGTTCTAAAACCCCTCCTAAAATGGGTGTTAGGACTTTGAGGATATGATCCGAGTTAGAGGCACTCTTCTCCAGCAGTGACAAAATTGCAGGTAATATTTTTTCCAATTTAGTAAATGTATACGTTAGCCCCCCTGAACCTGCAATCTCATTTTTAGACAATGAAAACGCGGAATTCCCTACCCGGTTATCACAGGGCATAGATAAATCATGAAAATCTGAAGTCAAAGAGAATTTAGTAGGTGTACTGCTATACATAATTGGCATGTGTAAATGAACTCCTGCTTGAGGAGACAATATTTCCTTATTCGGATGGGGTCTATAACCAAACATTGAGCACCCGATGTTTCTAACTGCTTCAGTCGCTCAGCGTTCTTTTCCAATTGAATGGCAATATCCGGAAGAGTGAGGTCTTCTGTTTTTGCCTGCCCATTAAGTTCACTATGGACTTTCTGACGTTCACTTTTAGGAGAAATTTCACTTCTTTTTATTGATGAGCAGTCTAGTAAACTCCTTTGAGATACACTTACATTGTCATGTACTTTTTCAAAAAGGGTTATCAAATCTGCTAGTGGAGAAAAAGGGGTGACGTCCTCACTTTTGCCACCCTTACTCTGCGTGGAAACTGCCACCTTATTCCTAGATAGACCCAATTCCATCTCCAAACCCGAATTTTTCTTCACCCCTTCTTGATATGACACAACAGCTCGACTTACAATAGATGGGAGCGCTACATTGCCTACGTCCACCTTAGAATTCTGTATTATTATTACAGGAAAGAGTGCTTCTGGTCTTGATATATGGCTATCGACTCCATTCTCAGCAATTATTTCGGAGTCCATTATCACCTCCATTGAATTTTCCTCATTTCCCACAACTCCAAGTTCTTCATTATTTTGGCCCGTTCCGCTCTTAAAACTTCTTCCCTTTTTAGAGAACATTGATGATATTGATGGGTATGATTTTAAAAGAGTTAAGTGAGCACCAATTCTGCGTCTACGGATTAATTTTTGAGGTTTTGGGGGACTCCACGAATTCTTGTCACTCTTATCACTCTTGACACTAAGGTTAATGGCTTCTAGAGGGTTTACTGATTTTACTTTAGACTGAGAACGCAATCGCCTGACAGACATTACCATGGCAAAAAAGATTATCACCACTTAAACTTAAAATTCCTCCAGCTAGAGATGTGACAAGGCTAGCAGGAGAGAGCAATTCGTTCCAAGAAAAAGGATAACTGGATGATAACTGAATGATGTGAAGCACCGCCTTAGGACAGATTTTAAGTGACGTTATGTCCGCCACAGAGTATTCCTCAGATAGCCCCCAGATACCTCCGCAGAACCCCACGGCTATTTACGTGACACCTTACCGAGGCTTGGGCGATTCAGCAGTAGCCCAATCTGAGCCGCACGCCGATCCCCGTCTGGCAACTGGGGCTATGGTGACTATGGTGACCGTGGTAGACTTCTCGGGTCGGAGGAGGCACTTGGAGGTTAAAATTATAACCAGCGCACACCACCCTAAATATTGTACAAGACTTATATCCGGATTGTATCTGAGATTAATCAATAACTACTCCCAGTATCCAAAACAGGCAAAACATAAGACACCTGAGTCACCAAGGTCCAAGGTCCACATGTCCACAATCCAAAATCCACAGTCCGACAATCAAAGGTAGATATAGAACCGGGCAGTTTCACCCATAGAAGCCACTTCAGGAGCAGACTGGTGTGTGGCTGTACGTACTCGATGAGCCACGGGGCCCTTGCTCCACCACCGAGCCCCCCGCCTCGCTCCGCCATGCTCCGCTTTCTGCGTGCACTCACGACACTTCACAGCGCTCTCTGCGTGCTGCGGCTGACAGCTGGTTGCCGGTAGTGAGGGCGGGTGCGGGAGCAACTGGCAGCCGGCACGACTCGGGGGTTCCAGGGGCGGCGGCTAGCAGCCTGTCTCCCACAGAGTTCGGGGCTCGGAGCCGGGTTTCACTTAGGGGCTTTGTGGCTCTGTGGCTCTGTAGCTCTGTAGCTCTGGCTTAGCTCGGCGGTTACTCAAGGGAAGGAGTGATGAACCGCATTTCCCTGCGCCGCCTCAGGGGAGCTGCTGCTGCTCGGTCTCTCGCTGTTTCTCGAGGGGATTCCTTCTGAGCTCCAGCGCTGCAGATCGCACCTGCTGCTTTTGCCGCTGCTCTCTCTTGCGGCACTCTCCAGCGGGCGGTCAACTGGAAACTCTGGACTGGAGCCTCAATTCTTCTTGGGGCGAGGGCCCAGGGCGCAGGGTGCCAAGCGCCTGGCACTGTGGTTAGCCCGACCCCCTGGGCGCTCTCAACTGTGGGTGGGCAAGTGCACTTGCGGTCGGCGGGCTCCTGCGGGCTCAGGGGAGACTCTGGAGAGTAGCCGGGCTCTGGAGAGTAGCCGGGCTCTGGATTGACCTCGAGCCTCCCGCCGAAGCCGGTGCTGATTTTCGGCGGATATCTCCGCAGTTGTCTCCGCGGCGGGGGCTCGGACTCCGGACCCCGGGGCAGAGGGAAAGGGAGGTCTTCCGGCAAACACCTGGCAGCGCAAACGCAAATGCTACGCCAGACACCGAAACGCCGAGCTGCGGCCCGCTCCTCTCAGCTCAGCTCTGCTCGCCCACTGCAGCTACTCCGCTCCGCCTCTTCCGCCTCTCAATCACTTGCTCTGTCATCGTTTGGTTCTAACTAATATAATGAAGAGAGAGCCCAAACCTTTGAGGCGGGTAATCTCAGGAACCACAGCACCAATCACAACACCCAATACAGTGTTGGAAAAGGCAGTTGCAGCAGAAGGACATAGGCTATGCAGACGCCCACCATATACATTTAAAAGGTAAAAGAACCGTGCCAGCGAAGTAGTCCCTTCTGGGTGTGTCTGCGTTGTGCTGTGGGCTTGTGCTGGGGGCGTGATAAACGCTGGGGCGTGTGGTATGTTCCGCCCTTCATGCCAAGTTTCATATCGTGTGTTGTTGGTTTGTGCTGGGGGCGTGGGCGTGTGCGGGCGCAGGATTATGGGGAAAAAAAGCGAGCGTTGTGCCCAATATTTCATTGTTTTTTCTTCCCAGGTTCTGTACATTCCAGCTCTGAGTGTCCACCCTGCTCCCTTTAAATACCCCTGCACCCCATAATCATAACCCACCCTTACTCCTTGAAATACCCTAATCACCCTTAAACACTAACCCATCTTAACCCTATAAATATACCCTGTACCCCAAAACCCAAACCTATCCCTAAACCCTAAAAATACCCCTGTACCCCAAAACCCAAACCTAGCCCTGAACCCTATAAATACCCCTGTACCTCAAAACCCAAACCTACCCCAGAACCCTAAAAATACACCTGTACCCCAAAACCCAAACCTAGCCCTGAACCCTAAAAATACCCCTGTACCCCAAAACCCAAACCTAACCCTGAACCCTAAAATACCCCTGACCCCAAAACCCAAACCTAGCCGTGAACCCTTAAAATACCCCTGTACCCCAAAACCCAAACCTACTCCTGTACCCTAAAAATACCTCTGTACCCGAAAACCCAAACCTAGCCCTGAACCGTAAAAAAACCCTGTACCCCAAAACCCAAACATAGCCCTGAACCCTTAAAATTCCCCTGTACCCCAAAACCCAAACCTATATCTGAACCCTTAAAATACCCAAACACCCCAAAACATATACCTCAGTACCCCAAAACATATACCCCTATACCCATACTTACCTTATCCAAACATTTAAAAAAAAACATGCTTTTACCATTCATGCATTTACAACAAATTTCATTGTAAATGTATGCTTGGTAAAAGCATATAAAATGTAATGCCATGCGTTATAATGGCATTGCGGAGTCATGGTACTTTCGTAATGAAAGTATGCGGAGTGATGGTATGCGGAAAGAAAGTTGCGGAATAATGGGTGTTTACCCTCCCCGGTAAGTACATTGGTGGCACGGCGGCCCACATCTCCAGCAACATACTCATATTTTTTCACCACTGATTTGAAAAATGCACAGGTCTCTCTCATTGATGGCGATCACCGACATACACTTTTAGACACACCTCCCGCCACAAGTTCTCGAATTGCGAACTTTAGAGCTGGGGAGCTACGTTCGAATCTCGGCATCAGCTCAACATCCTGTGATTCCAGGCAAATCGCTTTATCTCCCCGTGCCTACCACAAATGAATGTGTTCTTCTATAATGTAAATTGTGCTCATGCCATGTTGTCGAGTTCGGGCTATATAATATTGCAAGGAAAAATAAAATAGGGAAACTCGAGTTCACACTCTTAAGTGCATCAGCAGTGCACTGTTAATCGGAGCGTTTCACAGGCCTGTCACAGATAAGAAATGCTATCAAAACGAAATGCTACAAAACAATATACTAGTGGCCGGCAGCAATTCATACCCGGACAACGTCGGGACGGGCTGGTATTTTAATATAAAGGCGTAAGGGTCATATACTCCCCATTCTGTGTTTTTCCTGTATAAATTGCTCGATTAAACCTCTAATAGGACTTTTGTAATTGTATCAAAAAATGTATGTTTTTATCTATCTTTTATGGTTCTAATGTACCGAAATAAAGATTTTGAAAATGAAATGAAAAACAAAAAAACTATTGCCCATTACCCATGTCGTTTTTTCTATGGGTGTGTGAGGTTTTGTTGTTTTTTTCTCTTCTGGCCTTCACCGTGAAGGACTCGAAAAAAAATCACACTGTCCACCCTAAGTAGGGTGGGCAGTGTCATGCCTTCCCTCCAGTGGCCTGTACTTCATCAGATGATTGGAGGAAGCTTTCTGTTAGCAGAGCTAAAGTGGGCTCTGTCCATGAAAACTGGTGGTTCTCCTGACCCTACATAGAGCTGGCAGACCGTCAATTTGACAGACAGGGTACTGAATCTTGTTTACAATAGTGTATTCTGTCTGTTGAACTCTAAATCACCTCTTTTTTTGGGCCCATACCCACTTTCTTTCTATTCTCATGACTTTTGATTTATTTTGCACAAATGCCATCAACTGGTCATCTACCTTGATACTGAAGTGTTCTCACCTCCAACTCTCAGGCATACCTTTGGTGGGTTGAAAAGAGTGGATGAATAGCCATTGGCGCCAAATGAATGAGAGCATAACATACATATTCTTCATCTGGAATCCATTACATCTAAATAGAGTTCATTTTTATTGTAATGATGTGAGTCACTAGCCCTTTGTTGCTTAAACTCTGTGAATTTAGGTGTCAAAATTGGTGCTTATTGGGGGCGCTAGAGAGTCCGAAGCAAGATGGCCGCACATTAGTGCTGCTCTGCTGGTTTGGGCTGTAATCCGCTAATTATCCTACAACGCCGCTGATATCTAACATAAAAAGAGATGGAAATCAAAAGACAACACCCCGTAGTGTAAATTGGCGACCCAGAAGATGCCGATTGTGTACTCTGTGCTGCAATTTGCACCGGTGAGAGCCTGGACAAAATGGCAAGCGGTATGAGCCGTTAGTGCATCGGAGCTACCAGAAACCTCTGTGTAGCGAGAGAACAACTGCCGGGATTGCTTTTGGGCCCCACAAATGGAAAAAAGCGAAGAGAGGAGTCAACCGTGACCCCGACTGTGTGAGGTGAGAGGGAGAAAGGGAGTCTGCTGCGCGCCCAATTGCGGAGACAAAAAAGGCTGATCATGCTGAGGCTAAGAGTGGAGGATTGCGTGGAGTGCTGAGCCGACCGCTTGTTGTGGTGACAAATTGTCCTTATTCGTTTAAGGACAATTTGTCTATGTTGCGTGCCTGTTCTCAGGCGTTGTTGTCATTTGCATTTGCCATTCATTCTGGAGTTCTCGTGCTTCTGCGAGTTTGAGAGTTGCAGCGGAAACACCAGGATGAGCGGTTGTGGGTTTTTCTTTCTCCATACTTAAAACCAATAAAGGTCTTCAAAATCTACTTAAGCATCAGGATCATCTTTTTAACACAAAAACCCTCTTTCAACAAATGGCGACTAGCGGGAGAACAAACGACGACTGGACAAGAAGAAAGAAAGTATATAAACCCACCGACCAGCTCCAGCGCTTTCAGTTTAACATCTGCCGTTTTACGAACTACCTACTCGAACCCTCAAAGAAAACGAATTACCATACTTTAAGCTACGCCAAACAAGCTATTGGAGAACGTTTTACTTTAGCCTGTCTAAAGATTTCGCCCTGCTGCCTCCTTCATTCCGGATACCTACCAGTTTGTGTCCATCCTGGCATTCCCCTGAGCGTCTCCGAACTACTACTGTTCGGACAGAGCTTCGACTTTCTTGAGCCACTTCGGAGGGCTTCAGAGGGCTGCTCCTGTCATGCTACGTTCACAGAGCTTCCCCAGTTACCAATCTTGTCAAGAGCAGCGTATGTTCGCTGCTGTGGAGAAGTATTTGAGGTGACTGAGACTGTAGCTGACTTCGGCACTAATTGTGAGTTATTGATGTATTTTACATTTTGCCCTATGTGTGCCCCCTTGATGAAGGTTATACACTTGCCGTCCATTTTTAAATTGGCACGAGCTGACACTCATCTTTCACTCAATGCGTGCAGCATTACATCTGCCCGACGCTCCTTCCATGTCTCTTTTTCTTTTGCAACGCTTCCACTACGTCAGCATAACTTTGCAATAACAATTGGTGCATCTCCGTGTCCTGAACCACCCTGCACGACGTCACAATAATAATAATCATTCTGAAGCTTATAAAGCGCATGGTTACACTTACCAGTGTGTCCCCGCGCTGAATAAACCGCTGAGGAACCTGTCCTGGCCTGTTCCTGTGAGGCGCCCAACTCCTGGGCACCCCCCTGGTGAAGCCAGGCATCCTTAGCGATTAGGGCCGGTGTGGAGACTAAGCAAGCTATTGCCCAGAGTTGCAGCGTGGGACCCCATGATTAGAGTAGGCACCGTGCCGAGAATTATCAGATCCGCGGACATTTGAGCTCAAGACCCTGCCACGACAGGAATTGAACCCTGGTCCCGGGCCAGACCTCTGCATCAGGGTCTGCCGCTCTAATCAGTGAGCCACACTCCTCCACAAACGTCCCGCCATTTTGAATTTGGCATATTTCTGCTAGTCTTCACCAATTTCGGCCAGAGGTCACGCTGTGCCAACCAATTTGTCTTCATTTTACAACGAGTTTTCATTAGGAGGTTTCCCATGCGCCTGCTCTGTCGCACTTTCATCAACTTAAGTGCTTTTCCTCCTGTAACATAGACTTACTACAAGGTAATCGGAGTGGCTTAGTTGCTTCTAAAACATTGGAATGACTCAACCAATCTTCGCATTTCAACACAGCTATATATGGATGTCTCCTAGCAACCACTGTCTTCAGCTACAACATGAGACATTGTTATTCAGCAGATGGGGTGAATTATCCAACAAGACCACGGTGACCACTTTAATTATTTTAATTTATTATTTTCTCCACAGGAGTGAGATTCTTAGCAGTTATATTTAAAGACATGTTTCCTGAATATCTTTACGTTCATATTTGAAATAAGTAATTACATGAGTTACACACTCAGTTTTTCAGTTTAGGATTGGTGCAATTCTACGGTGTTTCATTATACTGTGTGGCATTACATGCCAAATGTCACACCTACTTAAATATTGCAGTTTTTAAATTTTTCATTTAAAATATGTTGTCTTTCTATGGCGTACATATACACCCATTTACACCCAGTATTACAGTATGCATATAATGTTTCGTACCGTGTGGTTTGTACAACACACCTAAATATAGTCATACACATTTTGCTTTGTTCAGTGTGCCATGTTCACACTTCATACGTACATTTTGCTTTGTTCAGTGTGCCATGTTCACACTTCATACGTACATTTTGTTTTGTTCAGTGTGCCATGTTCACACTTCATATGTACTTTTTGCTTTGTTCCGTGTGCCATGTTCACACTTCATGGGTACTTTACACCACATCTGCGCATTTTACACATTGTTTCATGTGGTACAACCACATCAGTGCATTTTACACATTGTTTCATGTGGTACAACCCCATCTGCACATTTTACACATGGTTTCACGTGCACATTATTTCATGGTGCACAAGTAATTTGAACGATTCACCTTCTTTGGATTCGTCATTTACATTGTATCCTACTATTTACAAGTAGTTTTACCGTTCCACCCTCTTATGGATTCGTCATTTAAAGTTTCATTTTTACCACATTTTATTTCACAGTGTTTTTCTGTTCAACTAGGTTTGTTACTACTGCTGTACACAACTTCATTTTGCTTGTTCCGTCCTCGCCAGTCCTCCACTCTTTCATTGCTTCCTGTACTCTTTTCATCATATCACTCCTTCAACAGATTGCCTTAAACCTGTACTTTACTTTTGTCAGCCTGGCCAGCTCTCATTATGTTATGTACTTGGGTTGTTGTTTATTTTGATTGTGTGAGGGAGTGGGTGCTTATCTTTTGTGAGAAAGATGTATGAGCTGTTTGTATTTTCTTTCCTGCTGTCTTTCCTGCGTTTCTCCTTTTATTTTCATAAGCAATAATTATCATTTCATGAAACTTCTTCTCCTATGCTCCTTTCTGTTCTCTGCATTGCCTGTGTTTTCTTGCTGCATTTTATAGCAATTTACTTTGTCATTGATTGGTATTAATGCTCCTTTTTGTCAAAAGAAGGGGGGGTGATGTTGTGGTGACAAATTGTCCTTATTCCTTTAAGGACAATTTGTCTGTGTTGCGTGCCTATTCTCGGGCGCTGTTGGCATTTCCATATGCCATTCATTCTGGAGTTCTCGTGCTTCTGCGAGTTTGCCAGTTGCAGCGGGAACACCAGGATGAGCGGTTGTGGGGTTTTCTTTCTCCATACTTAAAACCAATAAAGGTCTTCAAAATCTACTTACGCATCAGGATCATCTTTTCTACACAAGAACCCTCTTTTAACACCGCTGTGCCAATACGAGTGAACCGAAGCACATCGTATGTGTACAAGGAGTAAATCGCAGCTGACAAATGTGAAGAAGCAGGCTGGTGCTCCGCAAGGATAATGAGGGTAGTTGCGTCCTAACACTTCTGGGGAGCACGGAAATAACCTTATGCAAGTCTGCTGTGCGCCTGATTGAGGAGACAGAAGTGGCAGATCGTGCTGAGGTTAAGAGCGGAGAACAACGCAGAATGCTGGACCGGCCGTTATGCCAATATGAGAGAACCAAAGCACAGCGTATGTGTAAATAGGCAGGTGCCGGCCTCCTGAAGCGACGAGGGTAAATCGCTGCTGACAATGTGCAGAAACAGGCTGGTGACCCATGAGGATAGTGAGGATGGCTGCGGCCTAGCACCTGTGGGAAGCACTGAATATCCTGGAGTGTGAGCCCTTCCCTGCAGGGAGACAAATGAAACGTGAAGCTGATAGTGACCCCTGATTGTAAGAGGTGCATTAGTCAAGTTTAACTTTATTCGGTTATCAGATAAAACAACCATAAAAGTACATATATAAAATTCATCATAATACAAAATATTCATACATAAGTTTTAGAAAAAATAAAATAGATCCATTTTTCTTAATTCATTTAAATAATTGTCTTTTGAAAACTAAAAACAGATTGAAAATATGCAGACAAGGATGCAATAGTTAAAATATTGTCCAATTTTTGCAGTTCTAAAAATGCAGGGCGACACTGATTACATTCCATAATTTTCAGAAGGGGCACAATCAATTTTTTCCTTGGGATGGTGTAAAACCTACAGAAAAAAAGGATATGAATGTCTGACTGCTCTGAAGAATCGTCACAAGGGCATTTGGTTAGTTGTTTAATCCAGATATTCACGACTGGGAGGCTAAGAGATCGGTGTAACAGATTTAGTCTAAAACGTGTCAGTAAAAACCTTTCAAAATCGCTCGTTTTTAACTTAATGTATGGTTGCATGTGATCGGAAGTCATAATCAATTGATGTGTGACCACAGTTTTCTTTGCCATTTCTGTGTTAATTGTAAGGTCGCACAGATGCCCGTTGCAAACATCTTTGAGGAATTAGCTAGATATGTCACACACACTTGTGGGGTCGTCATAATATTCCTTCTACCCTATTTTAATAAGGAACGTTCTTACATAGGTTAGCCATGCCACCCTCCCAACATTCTCTAGGCTCATAACATCCATTAAAATAGAGCGGTTAAACGAGCATTCCTCAGTTGACCAAATCCTGTGCCACAAGAGTACCGGGGCAACCTTAATAATATCTTCTAAGTATGGTACCCCTAGCTCAGCATGGCTGACATAGATTGAAACGCTATATGGTACTCCTAGTAGGGATTTTAGGAAGTTATTCTCTACTACTTGTAGTGTTTTTGTATTTACATAACCCCATACCCCTGCACCATATGTAGCAACTGCCACGCAGGTAGCTCTGTACACAGTTAAAAGCTCCCTGATAGGTTTTTTGCCCATCATTCTACTGAATGTTTTCAAAGCTGTGATAGATTTACAGAACAGTAATCTCCTGGATTGTATTGCATCATTCCATCGGCCTGTTTCATCGAACAATACTCGAAGATATGAAAACGTGGGGGTCTGTTTAAGACGCTTAGAGCCGACAAATATTGTTTTACCCTTTTTATGCTGTTCAGGGCCGCATGTCATACTAAAGGTCTTCGTGCAGTTAATTTTTAGGTCAAGATTAGTCATAAAACCTGTAAATGAGTTGACCACCATTTACATTGCCAGCGGTCTCCTGGCCATTAAAACTTCATCGTCAGCATATAGGAGTGCAGGGACAGACCTTCTCCCAACAAGTGGTATGTCCCTGCACTCCTCTAACAGTGTTTTTTCAAGACCAATAATATAGATAGTAAACAAAAACGGGGCGAGGACGCAGCCTTGTCGCACTCCTCTTGATACGGTGAATGGATCAGTACATTCTCCACTCTTTCCATACCTAACCCGGGCGGTAGCCCCCATGTAGAGTTCCCTGAGGAAATTAATTATGTCCACATCTACTTCCAGGTTCCGGAGGACCAGCCATAGCTTGGAATGGGTGACACAGTCAAAAGCTGACGTTAAGTCAACGAATGTTAAAAACATTCAACCACCCATGCTTTGGTATACTTTTCTAGTAATAAATGCAAATTAAGACATTGGTCAGTGGTACCTAGACCCTTCCTAAATCCCTATTGAAGGTTGCTTATTACCGACCATTCATCTGCCCATAATTGTAATCTATTTAAAATTACCCTGCCCAGTATTTTAATGGTAGAGTCCAAAAGCGAAATAGGACGATAGCAGTGGCAGCTCGATCTGTCGCCTTTTTTAAAAATAGGGACTATTATTGACTCACATCATGAGGGTAATAACCCATAAGAACAGGATCCATTTAAAAGTTGGGTAAGCAACGGGCCCCAAAGATCCATGTTGCTTTTATAAAAGTCAACTGGAACGCCATCGGGGCCTGGAGCTTTACCTCCAGCACTGTCTCTTATACTCATATTTACTTCGCTCAGTGCGATACCCAGTTTCAGCGTGACCCTGCTCTGTGCTACCTCCGACCTCTCAACATCATCATTAAGGGCCTGGTCATGGCTGATTTTAGCACTATAGAGTTCTTCATAGTGTTTAACCCATTCAGTTTCGGAAATAGCTATCTCGACCCTAGCCTTTGCTTTATCAATAAATAGGGGAGCATTTATCACTTTCCAAACGGCGGCCGAATCCTTATTCTGCGATGCCTCACACAGTGCATCCCAAGCTTCCTTTTTGATAGTGTCTTTCCTTAACTTAAGATTTTTCTTATACTCCTTTCTTAACTGTCTTACAAGATTCATATCTCTGATAGGAGCATTCTGAGCGAACTTCAGCTTGGTACAGGTCTTGGTACAGAGTGTATCAAACCAGCACGACCGGTGAGCCTTGGAATTTTTTGTCTCTACCCATAGGGCATTTTTAATATTTTCAGCTATAATTTTAAAATTGGACCCAATAACCGAATCATCCGCATTGTCTTCAAGACATGATTTAATATTAAAATTGCATTTTTAATCACCTTATTTAAAAGGTCTTCGGGTACTATTTTACTCCATTTGAGGGTATAACCGTTCTGCCGATTAAGAACTATGTCCCGAACTTCCTTATTTGGGGCTCTTATATTTGGGAGGTCTTTGCCTAGTTGTGCAATCTCCAGGCTTAGAGGGAAATGGTCACTCAAGGGATTGTCCAGAGTTTTAAATGTTAACACCTCCCCACCATATCGGGCGGATATCAATGCAAAATCTATGGTGGAGTTTGCACCTCTGCCGTTAAACGTTGGGCGAAAAGGGATCTCGCTCTTGCCAGTTCTATTTGCGAAATCCAAATCATAGGTAAAAATGATCTCATTTAAGGGATTCCCACAGGCAGTGTGCTCAAAATGGCTTAAGCTAGTCGACTTATCTAGCATTAAGCCACATGTACCCTTTTCCCCATATTTACATAGGGAACAATTGAAGTCCCCACCCCAGATTACGCAAACTGATTTCGCTCTCCCTTCCATCTGACTTTTAATATCTTTAGCTAGACTTATGAATGTTTGTTCCATGGCGGCCACCAGCACGTTGTTGTAAAAATTTACAACAACCAAGTGTAGGTCTCGTTCAATAACAATTCTAATGATATGGTAGAACCGATTATTAACAACCATCTCAATCTTATAGCAACAGATTAGACACATAGGTACACTGACCTCCTTTGACCCTGCCATAGGATGAGGGAATTGCGGGTGAGTGAAAGGTCTTAAAGCTGCACAAATGCGAAGATTCTATCACCCAAGTCTCTTGGAGACTTACAAGATCGTAGTCTTTGATCGCGTTCAACCATATGGGATTTGAGAGTTTCGTTTTGAGACCCGCAATGTTCCAAAACATAATTGTCCAAGATCTCCCTGTAGTTGTAACTTCCTTCATAATAGTGGGTTCAGGGATACCTGGTTTGTCTACTGTTAGGATGGTCAAAATATTATTATTGAAAACCGTAGTACTAACACAATCTTTATCAAAGACCTCGGTGCCTAATCCTGGATCCCCCCTCTATTACCACCTCCATTAGTTTCCTTATCCTGTTATGTGCTTACATTGACCATGGGAGGATCTGAGATCATGCCCTTATCGCTGCATCCCAGTCAGTTCACTCCCTCCAATCCATGAAGTGAATCGAAACGATTGAACAAGGGGAGGCAGAACTCTTGCCTATATGCAATGTTTGGTCGTCTGTGTGGCATTTCTACCCTATTTAGCGAGAAAAGTGGGGTACCAAATGCTGATCGAGGATAGAAATAGCTCAAATCAAGAGTTTGGATCCCACCCTCACCTCTATGTTCTTTCCCATCACATATGAACCTTACCACCCTGGGGTCTCTGAAGTTTACAACTATACAGTTCCCCCGATCCTTACGTCTGTGGCCCAACCAGCTCACCCTTCTAACATGTAGAATTTCCGCGTTTGTATAGCCCGAAAGTGATCTATTGCTATTGAGCCAAAAGATGACTTTGCAGGGCACAAGTCCTAAAAAAAGAAGTGGGGGGACTCTCCAAGGTAGGCGTGGTCTCAGGAAGTGACATCACGACAGGAAGTGACATCACGACAGGAAGTGACATCACCACAGGAAGTGACATCACCACAGGAAGTGACATCTATCATTTGCATATATTGCAACAAAAGTAGAATTAGTGTGTTGAAAAAAGCAGAAGAAAAGCACATACTAGAAACTACAATAGTGATTATCAAAACTATAAAATTTATTACACTACCTAGAACACGACATTTACATTTATTAACAAGTAGAATAAACTGTGACCATGAGAGAAAAAAATGCAAGGTGCACACTTACAGTTAAAGCCTTATACTCTGTACATCTGTTATTTCAGACATTATGGGACATGTTATATTGCCACAGGATGTCTGGCCATGGAAAAATGTGAGACAGCTTATATCATTGTAAGCTATCAATTAAAAAACGACCATGCGTCTGCATATCTTTTATTGTGCTGGGCTGTAGGATCGACCTTTCTAGATTGATTATCATCTGCATGACGATGAGTAATCAACCACCTGTTCACATATGGCACTGGATTCCAAAGAGGAAGAGGAGGACCCATGAGGTTTATGAACATTAATGATGAAAGGCGTCCGATACCAAGGCAGTTTCGTATGGGTGACATTACCAAGTTCATTGTGCTGAAACCCCTTTCGCAGTCACTTGAACTCACAGGAAGTGTGTTTATCGCCCTCAAAACAGGTTGCTGTTGCTCTGGAATGTCATTACCACCATTATCATAGTGTGCCACACTACTGCTATTTTGTTGCTTCTGTTATAGCATCCACATATATGATACAACAAGCAACATTACACCTACAACAAGCCAGGACTATTGGCTTTGTCAATGGCTGTTAGTTGCATATTATTACTGAGGACAATTAAAGTTGTGCTGCTTCTCTGTTCTTGTTTTATTTTAATAGCATCATAGTCTTTCAGGCCACGTAATATCTAATACTAGATTGGCATCTAGTCTCCTTGGGACTCACAAACTTCTTCTCGACCATTTCCCCATACCATCCTGGATAACTTAGCACAGGACCATGCTTCTCATACTCCAGTTTGAGCTATTGACATTGCAAAACACAATGCCTTTTATTTTTGTTTTGCATTTTAAAACATAAATAAAAGGCATTGCAGTTTACAATGCCAATAGCTTAAACTCGCGTAAATCCGAGACCTATTGCATTGCAAATGCTTGTTTTTATTTGTCTGTAACTTTTAACCCTATATATATATATATATATATATATATATATATATATATATATATAGAAAATCCCTTTTTTATGTATGTATGGAGCCTTCCAAATTACTCTGGGTTCTAGAACAAGCTCAGCTGAGATTTCTAGAACTGCATTTTTAGTTTACCGTTTCCTGTGTGTTTAACATATATAGTGCAGTGTTACTGTTTCAAAGGTTTTTGCTGCTGTTATTTTTGTTTACGCCTGACCCCGCCACCCCCTCCAATACCTGGGTGCTCTGCTTCTGTTTTCTTCATCTCTATTATTGTGCAAAGTTTAGTTTCATTAAAGACTGGCTTTAAGAAATCACAGTTTTTTCCCCAAAGTCATTTAATAGAGAAACGCAAGTTTACTAATTGTATCCATAAATTATATATTCCGCTGACATACATTATAGAGCGTTTGCTAAGGCAGTCGATATCATTTCACGGGGTTTGCTATAGCCTAACACAGTTTCACGCCTTTTAACCAGTAAAACAGGATGAAAGACTGAGTCGCCTCTACCGAGATACAAACTGGTGTACAAACTAGTATTTACAAAGGAATCTCTGCAACAGGCGCTTAACCGACTGAGCTGCCGCAATTACATGCATCCATTTGGTAATGCACCTGTTGGTTGCAGCCGCTGTTTTTTTACACTTTCTAAAATACACCCACTTTAATTAAAGGAAAGACATTCACGCCATGACACAGGTCTGCTTTATAAAACACAGCACAATTGAATTTTCTCTTTAAATGTCATTAGAAATACCGAAATCGGTGGTGCGCTTATAGTCGCATCTCGGAAGGATCAAGAAGGCGCTTTAGGCCTCGTAGAGAGTATGGAAGAGAATATATACATACAGTCTGATGTATCCTTGTGTGTTGCTGTTTCCACATTTTTTTGCGTTTGTGTTTTTATGTAATGTATGTGTGTGCAGGGAGTCGGGACTACAGCTATTTATTCAATAATCAAGAAGGCGCTTTAGGCCTCGTAGAGAGTATGGAAGAGAATATATACATGTATGGAGAGTATGGAAGAGAATATATACATGTATGTATATATTCTCTTCCATACTCTCTACGAGGCCTAAAGCGCCTTCTTGATTATTGAATAAATAGCTGTAGTCCCGACTCCCTGCACACACATACATTACATAAAAACACAAACGCAAAAAAATGTGGAAACAGCAACACACAAGGATACATCATACTACTTACTCGAGTCAAATCAAATCCGTGTAAAAATGTTTGGAAGAGGGCAGCAGGCGAGGCCGGGAGGGGGCACCAGACGAGGCCGGGAGGGGCACCAGGCGAGGCCGGGAAAGGGCAGCAGACGAGCGAGGCGGGGACTGGAGAGGGCAGCAGGCGAGGCCGGGAAGTCTGGTGCAGGAAGCGGGGGCAGGTCAGGCAGCAGGCAAAGGGGTCACACGCTCCGAAAAAGCAAAGGAGCTCATTGAAGGAAAGCGCGAAAAATAAAGGGCATGTTGCGGGTGGGCGGGACTGCCGAGTTGCAGACCCACCCATTCATTGGTTGAGGTCGGAATCGGATCCTTGGCGTCTATTGGGTACCCTGCCAACGGTGCACCTGGTAGGTGCAGGGGCGTGGTGACCGGCGTGCTGGGACCCGGAAATGCCTTGTTTACTTTGTGCCTCCCATTTTGTAAGGTATGATGGACGCGGTTTTGAATTAGCAGGGTGGACGGCGTCCACCCTGAAAAACCCTCGCAAATAAGTGGGGGGATGCCGTCCACCCGCGTGGTACCCCGACTCGTGCCCTGTGACTTTGCTTTTCAATTCCCTGTGGCTTTCTAATTTATCCTGTTGGATCTCTGGAACCCCTGTCAATATCACAGTATACGGGGCTGAGTCAGGGGGTAGATCGATACAGGGATGTTTCTTCTTCCCACCCTCTGGGCCTAATACCTCTTTTCCTTTGTCGGTTGCCTCCCGACAGGTTTTGAGGTTACCATCTCCTTTCTACCATCCCACCCAGACACTTCTACTCCCTTACTACTAAATTGGTTTATCTTCTTTGCCCCTGTAATACCCTCATTATCAGTATGTTTGTTGCCCAGTCAATCTAGAATGTTTTTCTTGTGGGGTAACTATTGGAGTACCATTAAGTTCTGGGACTGAGTCCAGTATGATGCCCACAGCTTTTTCCAATGCATTCGAGTTAGCCGTGACAATTCTTTCTAGTTTCCCCAGATTATCGTTAATTAATTTTATCCTTTCAAATAGGGGTAACATCAGTGACTTCATAAGAGGTTCTATGTGTCCCAGGAGGCCGTCAGGAATTTGGGCTACCAGCGGCGAGCGCTGTGGCAGCTCAAATATCCGTTTACCTTGGTCTTTATTAGGCGACCGAGGAGGCACGTTGTTAGTTGACAGTTGGGTGGGTTTAATCATATCCCCCCTGAATTGGTAGTTTTAATAACTTTTAGACATCTGCCCTATTTAGCACCTCCCCCACGCTTTCTTTTCCCAGTCTTCGTGTTTACATTTGTATCCTTTTTAGGTCTTTGCTCGGTTAGAGTGCTAGAGATAGTGAAAGTACGCATCTCTCCCTTCCTATTTCCTAAAGTTGCTATGCTATCCCTAGTAGAATTCACTGGGGTGTAAACAACGGACCCATCAGATCCAGCTGACTCTATGCTAGTGTCCAACCAATTATCATCCTTAGGTTGGTATACGTATAGCCGCTCCGGGGTTACAGCTTCCCTAATGGTGCCCAGCGGAGTAAGAGGGTTACTAGTGACCCCCCCAGAGGGGAACCCTCAACCAGACAAAAATTCTCACTTTGCATCAGAGTATATGATAAGAGACATGTTGTTGTATGATTATGTTGTTCTGTCAAAAACGGGGCTCCTTAGCATAATTAGGATGCTGAAGTGGGTGGGTGGGACAGTTGGGGATCTATATATGAGTAAAAGCATGATGTTCATGATAAAATCGTTGATGACAATACATACGCAATCGAGCACCACAGATAAGCAGATTAGCACAATAGGCAATGGGGAAGAAGCAGACAGATCTCTTAATAATCCTAAGAAAATATGCCAAGTCTTGGCCTATTTAGACCGGCACAACATACAGGTGGCTCTCTTACAAGAAACAAACCTCACCAATCATACACATAAACAAGCATTTGCAATGCAATAGGTCTCGCATTAGGAAAGTTTGAGCTATTGGTATTGTAAATGACACACTTTTTATTTATGTGTTGGTTTTGAAAATAGCGAAATTAATAGCTTTGTCATTTACAATGCCAATAGTT
Organism: Lissotriton helveticus; assembly: GCF_964261635.1. NCBI lineage: Eukaryota > Metazoa > Chordata > Amphibia > Caudata > Salamandridae > Lissotriton > Lissotriton helveticus. The sequence continues at coordinate 1,299,119,479 of NC_136067.1, read as the reverse complement.
TTAACTTTCGCAAACGTGACACCTATTGCATTTGTAATGCAATATGTGTTCTATTTACATGACTTAGATGACAGAGAGACAGAGTTTTTCAAGCTGGCCGAAACTAAGGGTTGCCAGGCAATTGTGTCGGGGCAGGTGCGTCATGGAGCCCAGACTTGCCTGTGTGTAGCCATGAAAAGACAAGTCCTCTGTTATGAACTTAACCAGAGCAAGACACGGCACAAAAAGATCAAGGAGATCCAAGTCCCGGGAAATGTCCAGTGGATGGCCATTTTCAGCGAGCGGCTCTGTGTGGGTTACCAGTCGGGGTTCTTAAAGTATCCCTTGCAAGCAGAAGGGAACCCCTACAGCTTACTGCACCCAGATGACCATACTTTATCATTTATAACACAACAGCCAACGGACGCTATCTGCGCGGTCGAAATATCAAACAAAGAATATCTGCTGTGTTTTAGCAGCGTTGGGGTTTACATCGACTGCCAGGGAAGGAGGTCACGGCAACAAGAACTGATGTGGCCAGCAACTCCATCTTCTTGCTGTTACAATGCACCATACCTCTCTGTGTACAGTGAAAATGCAGTTGATGTCTTTGACGTAAACTCCATGGAATGGATTCAGACGGTTCCGCTAAAGAAGGTACGACCATTAAATGTTGATGGATCGTTAAACCTCCTAGGATTGGAGACTGTCAGATTAATATATTTCAAAAATAAAATGGCAGAGGGCGATGAGCTGGTTGTTCCTGAAACCTCAGACAATAGCCGGAAACAAATGGTTAGAAACATAAACAATAAACGGCGCTACTCGTTTCGGGTGCCTGAGGAGGAGAGATTACAGCAGAGGAGGGAGATGCTTCGAGATCCAGAAATGAGGAATAAGTTAATTTCCAACCCCACCAACTTTAATCACATAGCACACATGGGTCCAGGAGATGGCATCCAAATCCTAAAAGATCTGCCTATGAATCTTAGACCTCAGGAAAGCCCAGTTTCAAATAAGTGCAGTTTAGCGCCGAGACGCCTACGGGTATTTGTTGCGCTTTAGAAATGTCAAAAATAAAAATAAAAAAATAAAAATAAATAAATAAATATTACAAATAACATTGGCTTTTAATTATTTTTTAATAATTAATACTTAAATAAAAGTTATTGTAATTTATAATGGCAATAGCTTGAACGTTTGTAAATAACTTTTGCGAAGATTATGTTCAGTGTATTTTATTGTGATTAAAATCCAAGAACAGAAGTGAAATATTAACATCTTTTTGTGACATTTGTAATAAAGCTTGAAACATTGAGAGAACATATTAGAACCAGTTGTTGTTGAATGGTTGCACAGAGTGATGTTGTGGCGTTCAGTGGTGCTGAGTGATGCTGTGGCCTTCAGTGGTGCTGAGTGATGCTGTGGCCTTCAGTGGTGCTGAGTGATACTGTGGCATTCAGTGGTGCTGTGGCGTTGAGTGGTGCTGAGTGATGCTGTGGCGTTGAGTGATGCTGTTGCATTGAGTGATGCTGTGGCATTGAGAGATGCTGTGACGTTGAGTAATGCTGTGACGTTGAGGGCTGCTGTGCGCTGAGTGGTGCTGTGGCATTGAGTGGTGCTGTGGCGTTGAGGGGTGCTGTGGCATTCAGTGGTGCTGAGTGATTCTGTGGTGCTGAGTGATGCTGTTGCGTTGAGTGATGCTGTTGCGTTGAGTGATGCTGTGGCGTTGAGTGGTACTGTGGTGTTGAGTGGTGCTGTCGCATTGAGTGATGCTGTGGCGTTGAGTGATGCTGTGGCGTTGAGTAATGCTGTGGCGTTGAGTGATGCTGTGGCATTGAGGTATGCTATGGCGTTGAGGTATGCTGTGCACTGAGTGGTGATATGGCGTTGAGTGGTGTTGTGGCATTGAGTGGTGCTGTTGCGTTGAGTGGTGCTGTCGCGTTGAGTGGTGCTGAGTGATGCTGGGGCATTGAGTGGTGCTGTGGCATTGAGTGATGCTGTGGCGTTGAGTGATGCTGTGGCGTTGAGTGATGCTGTGCGCTGAGTGGTGCTGTGGCATTGAGGGGTGCTGTGGCATTGAGGGGTGCTGTGGCATTGAGGGGTGCTGTGGTGTTGAGTGGTTCTGTGGCATTGAGTGTTGCTGTGGCGTTGAGTGGTGCTGTGGCGTTCAGTGGTACTGAGTGATGCTGTGGCGTTGAGTGATGCTGTGTTGTTGAGTGATGCTGTGGCGTTGAGTGGTGCTGTGGCGTTGAGTGGTGCTGAGTGAAGCTGTGGCGCTGAGTGATGCTGTGGCACTGAAAGCAGATTTAAAAAAAATTAACCCACATTGCACAGTTTGCCAAATACATATATGTGAGCAGTCCGTTTGGTTTGCTAACATAGGATACCTTGAGATTACGTTTACATACATACAGACATACATGTCACTCTACTGTTAGTAGATAACACTTTACTGTTTTTAAGAAAGTTCTTGGACTAACTTCAGAAGTATTGAAATCGTTAACTGATGGAGTTGGTCCTGAGTTTAGGATAATCCGTGTCCTTGCGCCTACAGAGAGTCGAAAACTCTTCATTTTAAAACCGGGTTAACAAGACTATAATTTCAGACGGAAAAAAAACGAAAGTTTATGAGCTGCTTGTGCACCGAATCGGGAAACCTGTGAGATGTGCTTGGTTTATGTGATGCAGAAATTGAGTCACGTTGCAGCATACTTTCTGTGGTAGGCATTCAGACCTGCGGAAAACCGAAAGTTTATGAGCTGCTTGTGCACAGAATCGGAAAACCTGTGAGATGTGCTTGATTTACGTGATGCAGAAATTAAGTCACGTTGTAGCATACTTTCTGTGGTAGGCATTCAGACCGGCGGTCTTTTCTATAAGACTAAGCCCAGGTCCTCTTGATGTTGGTTGGGGAGGCGGGGAAGCTGATGAGGAGGTGGGGAGGGGCAGCGAGGCACTTGGGAGAGCGCTGTGCTTTGAGGCATGGCGGCCTGAAGGAAGGCGATACATTGTGGAAAGAGGTTCAGGGGGAGAGTGTAATAAAAAGCATCAGATGGCGGGTAGCTCTGCTGGTGTGCGAGGCGGATGGGGGTGGGGGGCGGGGGAGCAGGGGAGCGAGCGAGTGGGCGGGAACCAGCATATGGGGTGTGACGAGTGGGAGGGAAGGAGCATGGTGGTGTGCGAGGCGGATGGGGGTGGGGGGCGGGGGAGCAGGGGAGCGAGCGAGTGGGAGGGAACCAGCATATGGGGTGTAAGTGAGGCCAAGTGCGTGCTGGCGAAGCATCACGCTTCAATAGATCACATGCATTGGGAGGAATCCGCTTGGAATCCGCTTGGTAAAAGAGTTTGTTTCAACTATTTTTTAGTCCAATTTGAAAAAGCACCGCTTTGTCAATCAATCCTATCCAAATCGAAGAACCTAGATAACTCTCTTAGTGTCTTCTCATACAGACGCTGAGTCTTGGTATACATTTTCAATGTTCATTTAATGATCCATTTTAGGAAAAAAGCCAGCCAACGCGTTTCGTTCTGAAAACAGAACTTCTTCAGGGCGAAATGGTTGTACCAATGCATGTTGATTTCCAATCACAGAAATGGTGGGGGGGGGGGAAGGAGAGAAAGGTCCTCCGTATCTTTGTATTCCTTTATATTCTTTATATTTCAGAGTGCCCCACATAAACCTCCAAGTTAGAAGTAATGTGTATTGCCCCACTCGGATGTTAGTCGTTTTGCTGATATGCAATGATGCTAGGAACCAATTGGTTTCGAAGCCGTTCTTTGTCTAAAGGTACAGATCTTAAGAATGCAAGTCCGTACGTCTCTAAATTTCACAGTCCAGAGAAATGTATATTGGGCCTGTAGTCACCTGGAGTGTTGATCTCGATAAATCAACAACGCGGCGTTCCGCAGTTTCAAAAAGCCGCCATCTCAACTAGTTTGTTTCAACTACTATACTCTTGTCTATTTATCCCTGCGGGATAGAATAGTCGAGACCTCAAAAGGGGCAACTAAATGGCCTGGAGTAAAATTAGCATCCTCCTATGCGAGGTGAGTGATGATTCTATTAAAAAAGAATGTACCTTTTGTGATTACTCATTATGAGGAGGATGAACAAGGGCGGTATATAATAGCACAGGGTGAATTATGCGGCACAATGGTGGTCATTGTTAATGTATACGGGCCTAATACAGATGACCCTGTTTTTATAAAACACTATGGGCTAAAATACATAAAGTGCCGTCCTCAGCAGTTATCTGTGGAGGGGATTTTAATGCATCGCTGGTACCAGATGAGGATCGGATAACTACTGCAGAAAGGTCAATTAAAAAGGCATCAATGACCATTCTGGTGGTATGAGACACCTGGGTCTTAGATATCTGAAGGATGAGGCATCCTGGGGCTCAAAGAGGCACATACCACTCCTATGTACACCATTTATGGTCACGTCGCGACTATTGGCTAGTCACAAATGATGTAACTACGTGGCCTACTTTGGTCAAACACTTACTAAAAACATTGTCCGACTACTCCCCGGTTCTTCTATCCATGACAATTCCCACATACACCCCTCCACAGTTTCAATGGCATTTGCAATCGTCCTCGCTGTTAAACCAGGTATTTCGTGAAGGTGTAAGAGAGGCAATCACAGAATACTTTGCACATAATTTAGGTTCAGTACAAAGTATGGAAACGATATGGGAAGCATTTAAGGAGATGGTACGTGGTACCTGTATAGTTCTTTAGGCTGGGATTCTCAAGTCACTACGAGGGAGGATGAGACAACTCCAGCTGGACCAGGGGCACCTAAAAAGGGAGTATGAAGTAACAGCTAAAGAGGCTCAATTAGCAGAAATTAGAGACAAAATTACTGAATATAATGAAATAGCAGACCAGGAAGTACAATATGCGTCCAGGAGCGGAAGGCTAGAAGTTATGGGGAGGGGGTTAGGCCTGGAAAGGCTTTATCTAGTAATAATGCAGAACCATGGGTGAAAACACATTTAGTAGAAGCAATCTCAAGTGAAAACTCTGTCCACTATGACACACCAGGAATAATCAACACATTTGTACAGCACTATGAAAACATGTATGCAGGCAGGGAGTCAGCAGAAGAGACAGAAATTGCAGAATACCTAGAAGATATAGCGCTGGTATGGCTTTTGCAAGGACAGCATGATTTTCTAGAGCAACAAATAACGCTGGATGAGATTAGAGAGGCCATTACTGCATTGCGGTAGGAAAGTAGCTCTATATATACTGGACCAAAGTAAGGTACAGTGTGTATAGAGTTTCCATTCCAGAGAGGTTTGGCAGAGGCTACATTTAGATATAACCTTACTCTCTAAAGTGGTAGCTTGGTCGAGCAGTAAGGCAGTATCAGAGGACAGTGTAAAGCATTTATTGTACACACCCAGTCAGCAAATGGTATCACACACTCAAGAACTGAACTCTAGGCCAATTGTTTTGTATCAAAAGATATACAGGCAGATGCATCAAAGAAAATACCAGGAGCAAACGGGCAGATTCTCAGAATCTGGCCGTTTGCTCCCGGTATTTTTGCATTTGGGATGCATCATCCCAAATGCAGAAATCGCAATTTAAGGAATCTCTAAATAGCGATTCCTTAAATTGCTCTTGCATTTAAGGAATCCCAAGATGAGATTCCTTAAATGCAATGCATGAAACCCCAAAAAATAGCGAATTCGCTAATAGGGGGAGGAAATTACCATGAAGTTGGACTTCGTGGTAATTTGCTAAAACTTTGAAAAATGCACTTTTGTGCATTTTTCAAAGTTACATGTTGCACACACACATGCCCTTAGGGCATTTGTGTGTGTAACATTTGTGCACAGGTCCATTTCAGGGGTGCAACAGGGTGTCCTTTGGACACCCTGGCACCCTTGAAATAGCGGAACATTAGCGATTCCCTTAGCCATTCCTTATTAGCGATTAGCTATTACCGAATCGCAAATAAGGAATTTTTAGGAATTGCTAATAACATTGTGATTCCTACATGCATCCCGTTTTGCGAGTATTTAATAGCGATTCCTTAAAATTCGCTATTAAGGACTCGCAAAACATAACTTTGATGCATCTGCCAGTTAGTTGTTTTATTTTAGAACAAACAAGGTATCAAAATATACTTTCACAGGATGAGTTACTTTAGTTAAATACTTTTCAAATTGGCAATAGAGTTTTTGAATGCAATAGATACAGTTTGTTGCAATAGGCAACACAATTTCAAACACAATGCAACATCCAGCTCAATGGGAATTTCTGGTTAAATGCAATTAGTTACTTTGTAGATTACTTTTCTAACCACAGGACTGGATCTTAGATTCAGTCCCGAGACATGACCTGTAAACAGTTAAGTAAAAGCGTTTTAGTTACAGTAGTGATTTTTAAGGAATATTATTGCATTTTAAAAGTTGACACTTAGAAACTTATTTCAGTTGAAATTACCAATGTTATCCTATGGAAGAAAATTCAAGTTGCAGGTAAAGTATGCTCACATTACTTTTGTAATCCAGTACTGAACTCCTAGGTTCAGCACTGAGACCTCTATCTAAAACAGGCAAGTAATTACATTTTTATCGTTGACCCGATTTTTAGAGAATATTTGTAAGTTTCAAAAATCGACACTGAAACTTTTTTAGCAAAAAGCAGGCAATGATATCATATGGAAGGAAATTCAAGTTACTGGTAAGTACAGTTAGATATACTTTTCAGGATCAGAACTGGGCTCAAAGATACAGCACTAAGGCCTCTCCTTATAACAGGTGAGTAAATCGGACTTCGTAGTTCAGCTGATTTTAGATGATTATTTGTATGTTTCAAAATTTGATACTTAGAAACTTTTTCAGCAAAAAGCAGGCAATGATATCCGATGGAAGGAAATGCAAGTTACTGGTAAGTACGGTTAGGATTACTTTGCAGGGTCAGTACTGGGCTCAAAGATGCAGCACTGAGTTCTCCTGATAGAAGGTGAGTAAATCAGAATTTGTAGTTTGGCCGATTTTAGATTAATATTTTAAAGTTCCAAAACTCCAAACAGAAGTATTTCCAAGTGAAACCAGTCAATGTTAGCCTATGGAAGAAAAGTGAGTTATCTGTTTTTAGGTAAGTACTCGACTGGCAGAGTTAAGGTTCTGGGCATAGACTCAGGGGTCTCCCAGGGTCAGGTAGGTACAGTTGGTACACCCTCAGCGGCACAGGGGCAACCTGGTGCAGAGGTAGTTAGACCCAATGTTATCCAATGAGAAGCAGGGGGCCTTCGGTTGGTGGCTGCTGGCTAGCAGGCCACGCCGCTGTGGGAGCTGGGCTCCTAGTCACTTTCTCAGGGCAAATGGGGAAGTAGGATAGGACAAAGGTTGCACTGCCAGGGGCACTCGGGCGGATGGGTGCAGGGTCCTTTTGAGCCATTGGGCGCTCAATGTTATTCAATAGAGATCTTGAAAAGAGAACAAAGGCTGCAGGCTTGGGGACTGTGGATCTTCTGGAGCAACCAACACTTTGAGGGGTAAGTTGGGATCTTGAAGGGTAGGTAGGCGCCCCGGAGTTGGGCACAGGAGGCTGGGGAGCGCCGGGTGCAGGGGTGTCTTTAGACGTCAGGTTATCTTACCCTCTGCTGGTCGCGGTTGGAGGGGTCCCTGGTTCTGAGTCTGCGGGTGTTGTTTGGGTGGTCGAGGAGGGTCCTTGGGCACTGGATTCCTGGTCAGAATCTACGGGGGATTTCCTCAGGGTCTTTGTCCCATGCGGCAGAGGCCGGGCTCGGCGGGTGCAGAGTGGGCTGGATTCACGGTTCCAGGCTGGCACCAGGGGTATTGCCGTTTGAGCAGAGCCACTGCTCGTGGGAGTCCCAGTCTCTGAAATGGTCAAGGCAGGCATGTCCTCCGGGGTTCTTGAGCAGGATCAGGTTTAAGGATCAACAGACCTGTAGGGCTGGGGCCAAGTCAGTTGGTGTTGTCCTCTTGTTAGCAGCTGCACGGCAGGTCTTCTTCTTCTTGGTCTTCTTTCTTGTTTCGAAATTAGGATCTGAGTAATTAAGGTTCAGGGTGCCCCTAAATACTAAATTAAGGGGTGTTACAGGTAGGGGAAGGGCAGGGTCCAACAGGTTCCTGTCCTGGGGTGAGTACACCCCCTATCCAGCTCCTCTCCTGTGGGAGGGGGCAGGAGCCTATCTCTAATTGGGCAGGGCTCCCCATCCTCAAGATGGCCGGAGCACGGAGTTGTGCTTCACCTCGCCTCTCCCACCTGAGGGGTGGAGTTGGCACAGGCTGGCACACCCCCTTTCCTCACGTAGGGTTTCCTCCCAGTCTTCCCACCAGAGTGGGGGTCAGAACCGGTGGGGGCCAGCTGCTGAGTACAGGAAGTGGCCTGGAGAAGCTCACAAAGGCGGTATGCCTTTGAAGCTTCCCCCTGCCCATCCTGGGGGAGGAGACCTAGCACCTCGCCCAGGATGTGCATTGTTGCAAGCCCAGGAGAGCGGGGGCTCTCCACCCAGGGGTCCAGCAACATGGCTGCAGTGTGGCAGCCTAGGCAGCCTCTCAGACAAGATGTGGATTGTAGGTTAGGTTTCAGGGGGCATCTCTAAGATGCCCTCTGTAGTCCATTTTACACTAAATCCCACATTGGCATCAGTGTGGGTTTAATGTGCTGAGATGTTTGATATCAAACTTGTCAGTCTTCAGTGTAGCCATTATGGTGCTGTGGTGTTCATAATGACAACCTCCCAGCACGATATACTCTTAATGGCATCACTGTACTTACAGCGCCCAGTAATAGCCCTGGGCACTGTAAGGGCACAGGGCTCATGCACCAGTGCCCACACCACTGCCATAGGGCACCCAGCTTGTGGGGTGACTGATGTATGCCTGGGCAGTGGGTTTGTGGGCATGGCACACAGGGATGTGTGTCATGTCGACTCTTTGTTTAGTTCTGCACCAGGACACTCAGCCTGCAAAGGCAGTGTGTGTGTGTCAGGGTGCAGGGCCCCTAAGGGTGGCACAATAAGTGCTGCTGCCCTTAGGGGTCTACTCTGGTCACAATGCCCTGGGTACCTAAGGTACCATTTACCAGGGGCTGACATGTGGCCAGAGATGCGGAACGGGGTTTAGGTTCAACTCAGTTTTAGGGAAGGAACACAGACCCTGGACACCCGATTGTCAGGAGCTCAGGGCACCCTCAGTTAAAGTACATCAGCAATTCAGCAAAAAGTGGGGGCATACCATGCAAGAAAGATGGCACTTTCTCACAATTGCCTAATGCGAAGGCTACAGGAAGTGATAGTCTACCCGCTGAATTTTATGAGGAGTATATTGATCTACTAGCCCCCTATCTCTATGAGATGTATATGGAAAAAGCTTATGAGAAGCAACGCCTACCTGCCACGCTCCATGAGGCGTTAATAATTGCATTGTTGAAACCAGGTAAATCGCCCAATAGTTTTGATTCTTACAGACCATTATCTCTTATTAATGCTGATGTGAAGATATTGGCAAAAGTCTTGGCCACTTCACTTAGTTTAATATTGCCCAAGATGGAGCTTCCCCACCAATCAGGTTTTGTGCCTGCCCGCTCCACCTCACATAACTTACGTACATTATTTGCGGTGCTACATATACTAGAACCAACGCTACCTGTGGTGGCAGTGCTATTGGACGCCGTTAAGACTTTTGATTCCATCTCCTAGAAATATATGTTTGCGGTATTTCATCGCATGGGGATGCCGATGGTTTACACTAATTGGATCAAACTTTTATATACTGACCCTGTAGCACGTGTGAATATTAATGGACACACATCTGGGATATTTGCGATAGGGCGTGGCACGCAACAAGGATGCCCCCTATCGCCATTATAGTTTGCGGTGGTGCTTGAGCCTCTGGCATGTATACTAAGGCAGAGACGACACTGCGCTTTCATCAGCAACCGCTTGCAGTATCCATGACGACATGGTGCTTTATGTGAGGGAACCGGGGAGACATTTGGAGAAGCTCATACAGGAGTATGTACGATTCGAGTGATACTCGGGACTGGGTATTGACTAGTCTAAATCGATTATTAACCCCCTGACTACAGGTACGATGCCAAGACAACTTGGGTATCCGCTGGAATGGTGCACAGACCCGGTAAAGTACTTGGGGATATGGATTCACAAAGATCCACAGGTGGTTATACAAACTAACTATGGGAGAGCAATCACATGATTGGAAGAGCAGGTGGCCAGAAGGATAAAGCTACTGCTGTTTGTAGTGGATAGAATAGCATTGATGAAAATGATAGTGCTGCCTAAGTGTCTATATCTATTCATGAAGATTCCCATACGTTTAGCAAAATATTTTTTTCCAACACTTCGTACATTATTAATTACATTGGCTTAGGGAGGAAAAAAAACAAGAAATAGATGGGAAATGTTGGCGCTCCCATATGAGCAGGGTGGGTTTATGGCCCCAGACTTATATTTATGTGCTCAGGCACACTTTGCCTATTACTGGCAACAAGCTCCTGATTATACCCCGAATGTGGCAGCAGAGGTAGGCGCTGTGCACCCGGTGTCACTCAAGGCGATGATCACATATAATAGTACTATTTTTGAATGAGGAGACATAGATACTGTACAATGCATAGTGCATGCGTGGAATGAACTTGAGAGACAGGCGAATAAAATCCCACTATATGCTACAGCTATGACATTGTTACATCATTCTGAATTTTCCGTTACGCAAGAGAGTGGCTCACTTAGGGGCCGATTATTATATCGGTTTTCCCGCATCCTCCGGGCCAGCGGAAGCCACCGCCGGCCCGGAGGATGCGGGAAAACCGCTGCGGACTGAAAAAAGACACCCCGCCAGATTAGGATGGCTGGGGGACTGGGGGATCTTTTTTCCAAACGCAGCTTTTCCGCCGCGGTCGCCTCCCGTCCGCGGCGGAAAAGCACTAACATGGCTGGCGGTGTCTATCAGACACCGCCAGCCATATTAGGATGTCTGGAGTACTATGCCTTTACACGGCGGCATTTCCGCCGTGCAAAGGTATATGGATTTTTGTATGGGGGCCCGTTGTGGGCCCCCAGGGGTGAAGGGGGGTGGGGGATGCACATGGGGGGTACCACCCCCCTGCATTTGCGTGCACAAAGCGGCAGGCACCGCGCGGTGCCTGCCGCTTTGTGCATGCAAATGCACAACTTTAATTTTTAACATTGCGGCGGGTGGTGCTTCAAGCAGCACCCGCCGCAATGTTAAAAATACAGGATGTGACCGCCAGGGTGGCGGTCACATCCTAATTTGCACGGAGGGACTGCCGCTGCCCCTGCGGACGGTCCTTCCTACTCTGGGGTGGAGGACGGACTCAGGTCCGTCCGCCATTCTAATAGGCCCCTTAGTATTTTACATACAGCTGGCCTTCAGATGATGAGAGATTCATACATAGACTCCTCGATGCTATCGGCGCAGAGTGGGGGGTCCCCAATGTTGCTGTTCATATATAGTTGACTTCACTGAGCCCTACGCATGTTCTATCTGCAATTTCCAGAGGAGTCACAGGCTTTGGGGGCACTTCAGTAGATTTACACAATAGAAATATGATCAAAACTTATTACACGACTATATAACACTTCACAAAAAGACATGTGGGTGTCAGGTGAAGAGCCTATAGATAGGTGGAATGCTATCCCCTCTCCACTGCTGAGTATGGAGGATTGGAATATATGCTGTATGTTAACAGGGCAACTGACCGCAAATGGAAATCTTCTAATGATCCACTTCAAATATTTGCACCAAACCTATTATTCCCCAGGACAACTTTATAAGTATGGATTGAGAGATAATGCATGCTGCGTAAGATGTGGAGCGCCAAACGCAGACTTTTAATATTTAGCTTGGGATTGAACTAAAGTGTATACTTATTGGGTGCAGGTTACTCACACTCTTACCAGTATGGTGGATGAGGTAGTGGAATGCACTCCCCAAACGTGCCTGCTAGGTATTATCAAAAACATACAAACTATTAATCAGAAATTAGTGGCTATAGCGTTGCTGTTGGCAAAGCGAAAAGTCTCCCTTCATTTGGGCGGGAGGCCCTCTCCAAAACATGAAAATTGGATACGAGACATGGCATATTGCCGAGATCAGCTTACATGCTATGCAGAAGAGCTACCAAGTGCTTCTAGACCAAGAGATATATGGGGCCCGTTCACTTCCTATTTACTCAGTGTATCAGTAGTCTAGATTATCTGTATGTATCAGTCAAGGATCTGTTGCGATTGTCAAAAATCTATATGTAATGGACTAAATGTGGATGTGTACTCGTTGTACTGTAAAATCATGCCCAGTATTGCTTTGTAATTGTGTATCAATATTGATGAACCTTTTGGTTGTTTGTTTTTGAAAACGGAATAAACAAAATATATATATTTTATTTAATTGTTACTTATTTGACTTCATTTTTGCCGATTATCTTGATGGTGTCTAGCTGCATATTCCATCGTTGTAGGATAAGAAAGTGTTATTCTCGTTAACTCATGACAGGAAAAGATTAACAATCATCGCTGATATAGAATTACACATAGAGTATGTCAACTCACTACATTTTAGGTTGCCCAACTTTGCAACAACTTTATTTCTGTAGTTTCTGCTGCCAAATAACTGTGGTCCAAATCTCAGGTCAACCTCTACAATTTTACTAAAAATAGCTAGATTCTTAAAGTCACAACTTGGTAATCAAAGTTTTCCTGTTCTGTATCCTAAACTTTGTAACATTATTTTGTTATGTCCTAGTTCATTGTACCCTCTGTCTAGGTTTCAAAACATTTCTTTTCCAGTTGTTCTCTGTAGGCTGTTATGCTGTGTTCTTCACTCCTACAGCCAAGAAGCCTGCTGAGTTACTCAAAAAAGCATAGTATAACATGACATAACATAGCTGGGGAATTGTGAAGAACCAGGAGTTGTAAGTGTTCCCAATAATGGGTGCATAGTGATACTTGTACAGCAGCATGTAGATTAAATGGCAAATGTGAAGAACACAGAATGGCACTGATGCATTATGATACTAGTATGTGGCTTTGCACCTTATCTGAGTTCATTTGAAAACCTTGAACTGCAATGTACAGCTATATGGTGTTGTTATTTTTAATTGGCACCTTGTAAGTTATTGAGCATACATCAAGACCTGGCAAAGCACCGTTTACCAAACTGGGAAAGTGTAATAAGTGCATAGTACTATGGGCCTTATTACAATGTCGAGCGGACCGTTGGGGTATAGGGATCGATCGACCTCCCGTCGGCGGTCCCGAAACCTATATTACAATGCAACCGGGAGCTTGTGCTGTGGCTGTATACCAGCTGTACTGTGATGTATTCCTATAGGTTCTGAATCGATCCCCCTATTCCTGACCCTATTCTGGTTAAACAAACCAACAAGTTAACTAACAGTCAGCCCATGAGGCAGAAAACCCCCATGATGCAGATACCGTTATCTGACGCAGTCACACTACGACACAGGAACGTGTTATCTGATTAGGTCATAACGCTTGCGATCTAATTAGACAAGCGATATTCCTCCAGCCCCTGATAAGGCATACGGAGTTCTCATAACAAATCAAACCTATGACAACCTGGGCAAAACCCTGCGGCCATTGTTTTGATTTCACAGAGAACTTCAGCAAAAGAATGTGCTAACGAGCAAGTCGTATGACATCCTTATTGACGTATCTATGTCCATCCTTACGTCAATCTCGGCACCTTAAAGGTATAAATATTACCGATATTGCCCTATGCAAACACACGCGGTGGTGACGAGACGGAGCAGCCATACTTGCCGAAGCCCAGAGCAGAGCAGACCCCGCTGGCGCAGCCCCGCCTTCCTGACGCGCTGAGAGAAGCTGCTTTCTCCTGCCGAGAAATCCAGCACCGGCGTTTCTGGGTAGCCCTCGCAGGCAGCCTGGAATATCGAGACCAGAGACGAGAGATACCGTCCCTCATTCAACCTAGATTCCAGGTACAGAACTGAATAACCCCTCACAGAGAATTCTTTAGTTATTCACTTGGCAAAAACAAACTTAACTTAAACTGTAACTGTCTATTCCCGCCCACGTATTAGGCTTAGGTCAGGTACACGGGGTAGGCGTATTTAGAAACACCAGTTGAGTACGTTTAGTCAAATGTATATGTGTATGTAATATATTTTATTCATTTTAAAACATCTTATGGCTTAGAAACCATATCAATGTTTTTACAGTATTATTTTATACTATTGCTTTTAATGTATGCACTTTACTTAGCTATAAGTATTGCAATAATATCGATCCATTTCTCTTGTATGAGAAAAGAGACTGATCAATAAATATCACCTTTTTATTGAACACGCCCGTCTCTTCCTTTTCTCTACAATCTGATGAGACTAAGAATGCACGTACTGACTGAGTAAAATAAATTGCCTTTTGTTCACACGACTCTCGAGATATACTCTTGATTAGGGGAGAGCAAAGTTGTCATGTTCTATGGTTGTCAGGAACTAAATCCCTTCTTGTCTAATCAGGGAAGTTAAGTCCTTCCTGAACATTCGAGAAAGTTTCTAGTGAACTCTGAGCTAGCTGGCAAACCCAAAACTTTAAGTCTAGTATCGACAGTAGTAGACCTAGTTAACGTCTGGTCTAGGCCTTTACTGCTGTAGGTATTATTCCAATGCGCAGAGCCTATTGGGATGATAGGAACTACACTACATGGCGCCCAACGCGTTTGGAAAGGGCGATAAAACTAACGTAAGACATTTAGAGTAACTCAGTCGTGCTTTCTCACTCAGACCCCTTTTCCCATAATACTCCAAAGACGTCTGGAGTGGGTGAAAGGTTATATCCGCCAGACATCGCAGGAGGGAACTCCTATGTATGGTTCTTGGTATAAGTCAACGTTGAAGGATACACTGTTCCAAAATATTGTGCATCTAATCTTTGTTTCCATAAGAAACCTGATCTGCAAACAAACAGAATAACCATCCTGTCGGTAAAATGGTAGACAGTGATGAAGAAAGAGAGGCAGTTAGATTAGCAACTGAACTCGCGGCAGCAGATGCTACCATGCAAGAAGCAGACCCGGATATAATACTCATCCCGGTCATCAAAAGGAAATCTATAACCTTAAAACTTATAGAAAACGGACTGACACCTAGAGGTGGCACAGTCATATTCGTAATTGAGGCACACGAATATCGGCAGACAGAGGTATACTATTCATGGATAAACTTTCCAGCAGCAAATCCTGTAACAAAGTACTTCCACTATTACAAAATAGAGGAACCTCCTGAAACGTACACTCCTTTCGAGGAGGTGGAAGTACCACTCAAATTTCAAGAGCATTTGCTCTTATTTGATGGCGCCCTAAAACATAATAATCACATCACCAGGCTCGGTCCTTTAGGCAGACCAGGAGCAACGTGGCCGGTCCTAGCCGGATACACACCACATCCAGACATCGACGGGATGTCTGCAGCTAACCTGTTAACACAGCTAAAACAATTAATAAAAATACATAGACAATTAGTCCAGTATGTGATGCGGACTTCAACAATTCAGCCAGCGATTAAACTCCCACAGCTGACCCCTCACCAGGGGAACACAAATAAAATTACACCACAGAACATCCAGTCCTGCCTAGGTAAAGTACCGGCTAAACGGGAACAAATACCATTCTGGCTAGCGCAGAAAATCACCCAAATAGAGGCGGTGTTTCCAGACACTACCCCGCTAGAAAAGCACAGGATTCTGACTATCTGTCTTCCAATGGGAATCGCACCACACATTGAGGACTGTGACACTTGGGGTACAGTCTTTGCTTCCATCTACACAAAAACGCACGGTGTTCCATCCATTTCGGTAATACCAGATGTGCTAAAACAAATTCAAGATGAATACGGTCCAGAACCCGCTTTAACTCTTGGTATGAAATTACTAAAAGACTTCAAGCAGGTCTCGGCTATATTATTAGCCAACATAAAAGGTGAAGCAGCAAACGTGGCGATCCGCCAGAGGTTAAAAGAGACAGATATAGCAGACCAACCAGCTGAAATTGCCAGAATCATAGAAAAATCCTATGAGGAACTAGGTAGAGATAGTTTAGGTGGAATACCAGTAAAACCGCAACTAATTGAAAGTCCTGAAAAAATATTTTTTAATAATAATTCTACATCACCAAAAAAGAACTGGGATGGAAACAAACAATCCAATCCTAAAGAAAAGAAATTCCAGTCCCGAGGAAGGTCTCCTAGGCGAAGAGAAAAATCTCCGAACCAAAGACACAGGTCACCTCAGAGTGACCCCTCTGGGAAAAGATATAACCTTAGAAATAGGGATAATATTAAAAAACCTGATAGATATCAAGACATTGATACACGTCCCTCTCAATCTTTTCAGACTTCCTCGCAGAAATCGGAAAGAAGAGGACGATCAGAACAAAGAGAAGAGCACACCAAGTCCAAAGACAAGGAACCTGCTCAGCTAAAAAAGAAATTACAATTTCCCAAAAAGAAGGTAGCCAGTATCAAAATAGTTAACAATGCCGAGAATACTGAGGACACAACTGAAAAAACGGAGAATGGGCTCAGACAATGCTAGACAGCGCAGCAGAAGTGAGCATAGCTCGCAAAGTCCTTATGAATCATCTGGAGACAGTGGACACGAATGAATATCTTCAAGTGGAAACTGCGGACACCAGAGTTAGCAAACCTCACAAAATATACGAGATAACATTACGTATAGAGGGGGATAAGACTAGAAAAATAAGGGGACTATTTTGGGATAATCTCTCCAAGGGCTATGATATCCTTCTAGCTGAAAAAGACTGGCCACCAGAGTTTGTGAGGGAGTGCCCTCATGGCGAAGAAATAATTATGCCTGCCTTCTCAAATCAAATTCCAATTCATAAAAAATACACACTTGCTAGAAAGTGGGCAGTGGCTCTAGCTCCTGCTTTATATAAAAATCACGTGGGATGGGATGAGGACTCTCCTCCTCACAAAATCCAGTTAAAATCACAACCAACTGCACAAAGGCAGTACCCAATTAAGCAAGAAGCTAA
Source organism: Lissotriton helveticus (assembly GCF_964261635.1). Lineage (NCBI taxonomy): Eukaryota > Metazoa > Chordata > Amphibia > Caudata > Salamandridae > Lissotriton > Lissotriton helveticus. The sequence goes on along the minus strand of NC_136067.1, from coordinate 1,299,102,428 downwards.
AAAACAGGTAAATGAAATACTAGATCAGCTAGAATACCAGGGGGTGATTGAAACTTGCACCTCACAAATGAACAACCCTTTGTTTCCGGTCTCCAAACCAGACAATTCATACCGTCTAGTTTTGGATTACCGACACCTTAACACATGTTGCAAAACTTTTGCAGTGCAAAACTCACATAGTGCTGCACTAATGAATAACATAGTGCGCAAAAAATACAAAACAACATTAGACATCTCTAATGGATTCTTTTGTCAAAACATAGCACCAGAGAGCAGATATTTAACTGCATTCTCAATAAATGGCACTCAACTAGTCCATGCAATTGAGCAGTTTGAGCAGGTGAGGGCGCCAGAGAGCTAACCCTCCGTTCAAGCTTACTGTCGGCGTTTTACTTCGGCTTCGGCTGCGGCGGTTGGAGAGAGGAGCGGTGAGGCTTTGGGACGATTTTTGGAGCCGTGAACCGTGAGCCGTTCAGCCGTTCAGCCGGACCACTGGTAATCCGGTCAGCAGGTCCAGGCGCAAACCTGCGGGACCGGTTCGGAGAGTGAAGCCGGTGGGGAGCCCCGGGGAGGCGGCCGTCTCGGACGCGGACGCAGCTGGGGCAGAACTAAAGGACAGCCTGCAGCTGGCTAAAGGCGGTAAAGGTGAGCAGGGCAGGCAGGCGGGCTGTGTGAGCGGTGGGGAGAGCAGAGAAAGGAGTGTGATAACGCCGCCTGCCATCACCACCACCATCTGCTAATCTGCTAATCTACTAACAGGGGCACTGTCACCGCCACGCTGTATCCCCAACGGCAGGTGAGTCCTGTGGTACGGTACCGCTACAGAGTCCCCACGGAGTCCCTAAAGGAGTGAGATAATCTGAAAAGGGTGACAGACTTTAAATCCCTGAAAATTTCACAAACACCAAAAAAAAAGACCAGCCACCCCTGTTTATAAACGACGGCAGAGGGGAGCAGCTCACAGGTGAGGAAGGGAGGAGAGTCAGGGGTGGGAGGGGGTGTGCCTGTCAAGTGCTGAGCCCCGTGCACTGAGCGTACAACAACGACAACAACAGCAGTGTATCTACCATCACACCACTGCACCCACCATCGCACCCACCTTTCTGACCCCCAAATCCCTGTCAGCTCGAACAGGAACACTTGAAGAAGCAGCAAGAAGCCAGCAGCACCTTAGTCAAAGGAAAAATAACCAAAAAAAGGGTACCACTAGGGAGCAGAGCAAGACAAAATGAGATCTGGCACAAAGAGGCATACCAATCCCAGCAAAAAGCAAAAAAAAAAACCTAACCAGAATCTAACCCCCAAAGAGTTTTTATCTTCAGCATCAGACGTAGATAATGAGAGAACAACGGAAAGGGATAACCAGGGGAAATTAGGGTCTACACTGGTTAAGTTGGAGGCAATATCGGAGAAGCCTCGCTCAGAGACACGCAAAAACGGCCAGCATAAAATAAACAAATTCTTTTACTTGAAAGACCCGGTATCGGCGATCTTTTCAGCTACAGCAGAGTCACAAAACCTCCCAAGCCCAATACTTCCGGAGATATCAAAAACGCTCACATCATCAAAGGTTTATACCAAGGACAGAATGCAAACAAATCGAAGTGCACAGGAAAACGTAAAAGGCAATCCTGAACACAAGAATAAACTGACAGAAACAGTCCAGGTCCAAGTACACAACGCACTCAGTCCATCTGAGAAAATGGGCGTCAGACAAGAAGGCGATAACATACCTACTGCATGTTCATGCATTCATGAAACAAAGGAACAAAAGAACTCCAAAAACTACCTGTCATCAACACAAGACTTAGAATCACTGGAAAATCTCTTTGCACAATCAGGTTTACAAAACATTAGTTACAAAGAGCACATAAACATCAAGAAACCAGTAGAAGGAGTAGACATGGGAGTCACACTAAGACAAAAAACCGACCGGGAGAAAGAGCCCGATAAACCCGTTTCAAGTAATAATACAAGAAAATCGATCAGTATTACTAAGAAGAAAACAAATAGAGCACTAGATTTTGATCATTCGACAACTGAATCCCAGTCCTCAAAGGGGCATATACATGAGCAAAAGGCCTCTACTCCACGAAACACAAAGGACCACGACAACGGCCGAATTATTTCGATCGACGATACCATTACTGTCAGAAGCGAAGCAAAAATTCAAGGCCAGACGGACCCCATCCTAATTTCATCAACAAGTAGGAACGATCAGTCAAGTGCGAATTTAGGAAACAGAGCAGGTCCTCAATATACTCAAAATTGGGGGAAATCCCTAATCAGTACATTGGACCAAGCAATAAAGGCTTTAAACTTCCAGTCGGACAAAATGGAAGTACAAATAGACTTGATAAACATCATAGCTGAGCATATTTCTAAAATAAGCGCAAAAGTAGACACAATATTAACAGCACTACCCAAGAAGGAAAACGGGGTTAACAGTGTGATCAAAAGTAGAAATAACTCAAACACAGGAAGTGGATCACAAATACATAACAACACAAAAACTAGTCGGTGCAAATGCGGTAGTATAATTGAAAAACTGGCAGCCCTCCCTGAGATTCTAACCGACATATTGGGAGCAGTCAAATCCTCCGGCGAACAAAACAGAAATTGGGAACACGTGATGGACACACAAAAGGAAGGAACTCTAAGAGGCCAATCTGGAAGCCACATTCAGGACCAATCACCCAATAGGGGAGAGAAGAAAGCAGTCAAAGGTCCTGATAAAGGGTCGTTGGAAAGCCATGAAGAGCAAATTAACGAAGGTTCGCCTACGCATTCGACCGAACAACAGGATAAACTTACAAAACGCCAACGAAAAAGAGCGAGGAAGGCCCGGCCTAAACAAAAGAAAAAACTCTTCTGCGTTCCGGATCACATCTTCCCAATGTTCAGAAAGAGACAAAGCCAAGACCCCCAAAAACCAAGGGACAGGCTCAATAATTCAGCCATCTTGCAGGACCAACAAGACCCGGAAAGGGTAAGTTTTTCCTTTGAGAACTCCGCAAAGATGGAAGAATCACAAGAATCAGAATCAAAGGCCCCTCAAGGGCCAACGAAACCCAAACAACTAATAGAAGACAAAATTAAACCCAGATGTAACTTTAAGGATACCATTCGAGTAAGATCGGATGTAGACAATGTCCCACCGGCCAGGGATAAAGACAAGGTCATCCACACCATCAGTAGCAATCCACATCCAACTTTTTCACCACTTCAACCAAAAGAGGTAGAGGAAATTAATAACAAGGAAAAAAAGCCCCAAAGGAAAAATGCAAGCTTGCCTGTAAGAGAACAAATAACGACTCAACGTGATCATGACCTAAAAGCATTAAAGATCACGATCAATGCAATAGGTAGAAGTGTTATAACAAAGCAAGATCTCAACGAACAAGCACAAATAGTCCAATGTACAGGAATTAGGTTTGGGATGCAAACTGTAACTGGAATGGAAATGCCACCTGCCACCGTAACAGAAAGCGATTCGAAAATTAGGCCTACCAGTACGAAAAATATTTCAAAACTAGAAACAGACAACACAAGAGTAATACCAGATGAAATCGAACCAATAGTTACATTTATTCCAGAGTTTGAAACATTGGGAAAACACGACATCCTCAATCGAGGAAACATCTTAAAATTGATCAAGGAAATCCCAGCACTTAAGGGAATTGTCTCCCAAGATATGGAAGTAGTAGAGTTTCAGCATAACAGAGCAAGGCCAGGAATAGAAAACTCAGTTACTACTTGGAAATCGAAAGAGATAGCAGCACAAATTTACGCACACAAAGAAATATTCAAGAACTGGGGAATTAAAATAATTCAACACAAACAACCGAAATATCCTTATCCTCTATATAACAGCTCGGAAAATCAAAACTACAAGGAGCCCCAAAGGCCCCAAACAAAATCGTGTTTATACTCAGCTCGAGCAACCTCCCCAGAGAAAGGAATAGCAACAAAATCTACACAGAAAAATCAGACACTTACTTATCGGGTTTACGGTAGTAACCAAGACTGGTCTTGGATCCCAACCGCACTAAACGAAAAGAGCTCCTAGAACTAATCATGCAAACGTATCCAGAAAACATGCAATTGGGAGACAAAACGACACAACACCAGGAGACCAAATCAAACTATGTTCTTGGAACGTGCATGGTTTTAACTCTCTAGAGCAGGATCACGAAACTCTAACTTTTTTTGACAACTCAGACATAATACTCTTGCAAGAAACATGGAACTTAACACAATTAGGAATTCTGGGTTTCTCGGATTATCACATACTTGCAGAAAAACACGCCAAATACGGTCACCCTCGTGGTGGTTTATCAATCTTCATCTCTCAGAAATACAACTGGACCCAAGAAACAATGGACCTTGGATTAAACTGGGTACAAGCAATAAAAATAACAATACAGCCTCTGCAACAACTGCTAATATTAAACATTTACATCCATCCAGACCAGAAAACTAAAATGGATAAACTGGAAACATTACTAACCCTTATCAAAGCTTTACAAAAAACAAATAAACAAACCTCCATGATAATCTCAGGAGACTTCAATCAAAACTTACTTAACGCAACTATGTCAAGTTTGCATAGAGTAAAAAGGGCAGCAGTCGCAACAACCCAAAACATTCGAAGGAACATAGAAAAAATGGGCCTAACAATACTAAAGAGTAAGAAACCGTGCTTCACCTACGCGAGCGGCAGTGTTAAATCAGTATTGGACTTCACACTGGTATCAACGAATCTAACAGCCGCAATAGTGGACTACACAATAGTTCAGCGTCCTGAAAGTGACCACTTTCCACAAATTCTCAGGCTTGACATCATTGTCCCTACAGCCGAGAGAATGAAACAACTAATTCAAGAAACAGAGAAATTTAACTTACGGAAATTGAAATGGAGGGGCGAGGACATTCAAAATATTATGATCACGGCCACCACTTTCATGCGCCAACACGAGAGTTTTGACAACGGCGAGACAATAAAAACTTGGGAAAATCTATTAGAGGTACTAATGGAAAACCACTCTGCACACCCGAGAAGAAACAAAGACCACACAAGAAAACCAGTGCCCTGGTTTAACAAGGACTTAAAACTAGAAAAAAAGAAATTAGCCAGAGCCCAGCGATTGGCAGTAAAGAGCCAACACACAAACATCGCAGACCTCAGAATCATGAGAAAGGAATACCGAAAAAAACTGTGGGCAGCTAAAGGTCAATACAAAGAACAAGTATGGATAAAGCTACTGATCTCAACAAAAAAATCATCCCCCAGAGAGTTCTGGGCAATTATAAACGAAATAAACATGGGACCCACACTACAACAGGACCCCGGGATCAGCAACACGGAATGGGAGACACATGTTAAAAATCTTTATTTAAAAAAAGAACCCCAAATAACCAGAAAAAAAGAACAAGGAAGACCAATGGAGGATGAGGACTCTAGTTTAAATCCACATGACACCGTCATAACAGAATCATACCCTACCCAAGAAGAACTAAAGATAACACACGCACAATTAAAAAGACTAATACAGAAATTAAAATCAGAGGGGGCCCCGGGGCCAAACGGCATTCCAGCCGCAGTCTATAAATCAGACACGGACTTCTGGGCCAACCTACTATCCACACTTTTTAACGACATCTTAAAAAAAGGAACGCTCCCGGAAACTTGGAGAGGAAACATCATCCACCCAATTCACAAGAAAGGGGACCGGAAAGAGCCTGGAAACTACCGTTTAATTTCCTTAATAGATGTTGAAGCCAAGTTGTATGCATCTTGCCTATTGAAAGAGCTGCAGGACTGGGAAACCGTAAGGAAAATAATCCCAAGGTTTCAAATAGGATTCAGATCAGGGATGGGGACAACTACCAATCTGGTCAGTCTTTGCTTAATAACAGACAAGGCTAAAAAAAGAAAACAGAACCTATATGCCTGTTTTGTCGATATAAAATCAGCTTTCGACCATGTTAGCAGGCCCAGGCTGTGGAGCAAGCTAAGAGAGTGGAAGATGCTGGAATACCTAATAAATGCAATATCAACACTATATAGTGACACATGGGCCAGGGTTAAACAAGGAAACGGTCGCAGCCTGACCAACAAAATCGAAACACAGGACGGACTTAAACAAGGCTGCGTCCTTGCTCCAAGCCTCTTTAATCTATATCTTGCTGATATTGGAAGAAAAATTGAAGTAATAGAAAGCCACGCACCAAAACTAGGAAACACTCCGGTACCCATAATGCAGTATGCCGACGATATTGTCTTACTCAGCAAAACACCTGTCGGGCTGCAACGCCTAGTGAACACGCTGGTTACGTACCTATCAGAGGAAAACCTGGAGTTGAATAAAAACAAAACTAAAGTGCTGCGAATCACGGAGGGAAAGAAACTTAAATATACATGGACAATCAACAAATCTCCACTCGTAGAACAGGATTCGTACAAATATCTGGGGATGACCATCGAGAGCGGTATAAAAAAAAATAAGCACATCCAGGTACTAAGAGGAAAAGCGCAATCACTAATCTATGCATATAGACAATTGCATAAGACAGTGGGCGGCCCAAACTACACCCACTTACTAAAAGTCATGGCCGCCCAGATTATTCCAATCTTGTCTTATGGTCTAACTGGATGGCTCGGGAGCGAATCACCAATCTTAAACAGCTTACAAAATAAAATATACAAAGTGGTGTTTGGGTTGCCAAATGGAGCATCAGCAGCCCAAGTTCGATTAGAATTTGGTTTACAAAATCAAGTAATTAGGTCAAATTCTACATTCGTAAAACTTTGTCACAAGCTCCGTCTCGCACCAGGTGACTCTTGGGATAAAATGTGCTGGGAGGATATAAACTTCCAAATAAACAAGCCGAATACCAACCATTGGGGAGAATTCCTTAACCAGAGCTTGTCAACCCTTGGACTCCACGAGGTATGGAACAAAAACATTGACCACAAGCAGTTTTGCAAAATTGCAAATGGATCAGCAAAAAAGATCTCCTTGCTTACAGACAAAAAAACCCTAAGCAAACGGAGACACGCCTGGACAGTAATCAATACATACTCCACCCAAAAACCGCAAGCTTTTCTAGCCCAACATTACTGTCAACACTTAAAAAAAACTTATATATCGTACCGTATGGGCTCGCACTTTACAAAAGACTTAATGCCTTCCTGGAAGCGCAAAATAGACAGTGCCAACTGTAGACTATGTGGAGACAAGAACGAAACAGTGGCCCACATATTATGTGTATGTCCTATACTGCAAGGCCTAAGAATAAGACATCTTCGGGGAATTTTCAATACACTGAAAATCCGGACCTGCAGACAGGCGGTTATACGGTGGCTAAGCGGCGTTTCCCCCATTCTTACATGTCGAGGAATTAAGTTCATGTCCATGGCATTAAAACAGATACAAGAAAAGGAACAGGCAAATGAAATTACAAAGACTAAAGCAAAATAAATGGGCTCAATATCGTCGAATGAGGCATATGACAAACTGTAAAGACTATTGTTAGATAATTATTAGATTTAATGACAAGTTTTAAACCTGTATTTTAAATTTTGTGGACGTACATTTCTTACTGCTAGTAAAGATTGTAAAGATTTTAAATAATCATACAATAAAAACATTATGACACATGAAATGGCACTCAAAAACAATCTGTCGGTTAGCCCAGGGGTACAAGAACAGCCCGGGGGTATTCTCAGCGAGAGTTACAGAATTACTACAACTATATGATGATGAAGCATTATCTTATGTCGATGACATATATTTAACAGATGATGACTTGGAGACTCACTTGAAAAGAGTGAACACCATAATACTTGGGTTCGCAGCAGAGGGTTACAAATTCAACTTTAAAAAATCCAGAATTGCCCATCTGACAGTCCTGTTCTTAGGATATGAATTATCAAGCGAAGGCAAAAGCCTGGCTGACAATTTCCTAGAGAAATGTGCTTTACTCCAAGCACCTAGAACACTAAAAAACTTACAGTCAATTCTAGGCTTCCTAAATTTCGGAAGAACATACATTGCAAATTACGCAGAAAGGGTCAAACCCCTTTATGATCTGATAAAACCCGATTTTAAAAGATCCAATTGGACTCAAATACACACAGAAATTTTGAGATCCCTACAAACAGACATGCTAATTAAAACAAAATTAGAAACACGTGATAACACACGCAATCTTGTGATTCGAGTCATCCCAGGGAGATGCGGATTCACATACCTGACCTCTAATGAGGGAGAAAAGGTACCAATTGCATTCAAATCACACTTGTACACAGAAGCTGAACAGAATTTCAGCAACAAAGAAAAAATTGTTCATGCAGTTCAAACCGCAATAGCTAGAGAAAAAGATCAAGCTGACGGTAGACATATCACAGTCAGAACAGCTGAATCAGCCTTCGAGGCACTAACAACACCGTGTAATTTACCAACAACAACATTAAATCCAGAATGGATACAATGGGTGAATTCAATCACAACGGACAAAGTATACTACTACTTTGATCCAGAACTAGGAGACATGGAGAATTTAGAATATGAAAAAACATATCCTCTGCCAATCGACATTCTGCCTTTACGACATTACGCCTGTGTAATTTATACAGACGGACATGCTCAACCCCCCGTTTGGGGAGAACAGGCATACAACCCCACATGTGGGATTACAAAAGAAGTGTGGCGCGGAGGTAAACTAAAACCTCTATTAACAAAAACACACTCAGTAGAAACTAATTCAGAACAACAAACTGAAATACTAGCATTGAAAATGGCGCTAGATAATGCGGATCGCGAATTCCCGACACTTATAGTGTCAGATTCCTATTACTGCGTCAAATCATATAACAAGGATTTGCAGACATGGATTCAAAACGGTTACAAAGATGACACAGATGCAACAATAAAGCAGAAAATGCTTTGGGAACAAATAGCTCTTTTACAAAAAGAGCTACCAAAGACTCACGTGACACACTCACTGAGTCATCAGCGTGATGGCGTTCACGTTGCAGGGAATTCATTGGCTGAGACAGCCACAGCGGCAGCCACTAAATCGGCTCCCGTAGTTCGAAAAAAGTGTACATTAAAATACATTGACGGTGAAACAGTGCTGGCGGTGAAAACGTCATCAAAAGGCGACTGCTCAGCGTTACCGATCAACTATCCACTCAATTATACATACATAATCGATGCAAACTCCGTCCCTTTTGCTCGAATCCCTGGAGTGGGGGATAGAGTGATTCCAAACATGGACAGGAGAAACTTGTTAATCGCAGACGCACATATGGGCGAGGGTCTCAGACACCTCAAACTAAAAGATTCTCTGGAAGAATTACAATCACGGTACTGGTGGCCAGGCATGAGCCTGCGTCACACCATGTTTGTAAAAAACTGCCCAAACTGCAACAGAGATCGCAGTGGGGAGAGAAACAGTTTAATACCTCGTCGTGTTACTCAAGAAAAAATCAAGAGTATAAAGGAAGGCTTGCGATTAACATATACAGGCTAGTTTACACTTATAATGTAGATCACCAGCAATCGGCTGACGTCTGGACTGTTATACAAAGATTTGCGAGTCTAAATGGCATATACGCTAAGAGCATGCTACGTTTGACCATTGTTTTCACTCTAGCCCTCCAGCCTGAGGGGAAACATGACTAAATGAGCATAGCCCAGCGGGAATCTTCTCACTTCCTTCCTGAGGGTACGGGATGGTGTAAAGAAAAAACCAAGGCATAAAGCAATCTATAACGGAAAAGATATTAGGTTCGGGAGCTGGGTGGGTCAAACATCTAATAAGTGTCCAACGTAGTCTAAATAACTTGCCAAGAAATTCTCTGAAGGGATTCAGTGCGTACGAATTATTATTTGGAACTAGGATGTTGATCTCTGACATTGATAGTCAGACTTCAGTGGTGAAAGAAAAAAGCTTTGATATCAAAGACCGTTTGGCTATTTTGCAGGACTTAAACAAAACAAGAAAAGACCTGAGCAACATAAAATTGAAACAACAGCCAACAACCACTGAAGAACCACCACCTGTCCCAGCAAGACCTGTCTGGATTCCAAAAGTCGGGGATCTAGTCAGGGAAAAGATCGCGGTAAAGAAGGAATTTGGGCCTTCTTACAGAAAAGCAGTTCCTGTCTTGTCTGTCAACGGGACAAGATCAGTTGTACTACCGCCACTTGCTGGAAAAAAGGAGAACCGAGTTGTATCCATCGACCTGGTAAAACCACAACATGTGGCCGATAACAAACAGTAGGCCAAGTGGACTCCCAATAAGTAGCAGAACACCAAGGTTTGCTACCAGTACAGAGGTCCTAACGAAGAGGCTCATCACATTCGAAACGCCTACAGAAGAACAACAAGGACTATGCAACAATGCAATAGAACTCAGACCTCTGAAAACCCAAATAAAAACATTTAGCAGAGACACACCAATCTATAATGAAGTACCAAGTGAAAATGCAAGAAACAGTAATCCTGAAGCAATTGGAACAATTGACAGAACTGCATCCGGCTACTTCATAAACTTCGATGATTCCTCTGAAGGCTTCAGTGAATCAAAGACACAGCCATCATCAAAAAACTTTAAAGATAAAGCTAAAGAACTTTTGAAACAACTGAAAGAAACATATCTGGTTTCTCCATGGATTGAATTTTGGGTGGGTTTTGGTGCATTTATCCTCATACTTTGGCTCATCATGATACTAACTTTGGGACGCTTTATTGAGGGAAAATATGCTAAAATGGACACAGCAAGTCAGAAAATCAACTTGATCCTCAAACCACACACATCTTCACACATCGAGAAAAGAGAACTTTCTTCAGTCAACTTCACAGCCAATCCGATACCTGGTGGGGTAGCCTGGGACAACACTGACTATGAAATTTATGGTCCGGTCGAAATCCTGAAATATCCACACCAAATTAAGATCTCATTGAGTGACTTTGCAAAACCAAGCTCATTTGCTGATGATTGGCACTTCGAAAGCATTAATAATATGATGTCTGACTTAGTAATGTCTGCTAAATTTACCAAACATGATTATTTGCAGGGTTCTACAAATTATGATAGTATGTACTGTTATAACCACTATGGTAACCATTTTTTACATAGATCTGCACAACCTAGAAATGTTTTAAATTATAATCAATGGGAACATTGTGCAACCCCTCCAAAAGGAAGCTCAAGGACCTTCTATGACAAATATTCATACTTTTCAGGTTTTAACACAAGTAATGCTGAAGCATTCTATTTTAAATTGTCAAACAAGACAGGGACAAAGACCATGATAACCAACACAAAATTGATATATTCAGACTCATTCTTTGAAAAAATGAATACTTTTGGTTTTGATTATTGGGACAAGAATGTTGAATTGAAAAGTGTTTGGGGTACAAAAGAATGGCAAGTGCAGGGTATAGAATCTATGTTTAGAGCCTGCATGATCCCAGAACAAATGATATTTTTAAATGACACTGTTCAACAAACCACCTGTCTTGGCCTAGCCAAAATCAAAGACTTAAATAAACCGTCTATTCCAAAGCCAACAATGTTCAGCAATAGCTCTACAGATGAAGAGATAGACGTAAATTATGTATTAAACCAAAACAGAACACATCCTGATTGGAAACAGTGGTTGATCTGGCCCACAGATACAAATAACTGTCAAGATAGATTCCTGAACAAAACACAGGGGTTCAAAATGACCAGGCCAGACCCTAGATATCCCCAAAGACATCACCCAGGGATAATAACCACCTACAGTGTGGGCAAATTATGCCTTCAATGGCTACGAACTTCCACACTGGCAGAAATTAAACAACACCTAACTTTACTTACTGATGGTGCTGACTTGCGTGATTTCATTATGGGACCGCGCAAACAGCGTCAAAAACGTTTCATAGCAGCCTCTGTATATGCAGCATACAATGAGGCCTGGAAGGTTACTCAAATTGAAACAGCAGAGAGAATACGGGAAATTGACCGTATTAATTTGGAAAAATCACTTTCTGTAGTGGACAATGGGTTAATGACTCTGTCCTCCAGAATTTTTTCTTTGGACAGCATTGTGTCTTCAGCAATCGACATATTGTCGCAAGACTTACTGTTATTACAACACGGTCAGTCACAATTGCGCTCTATTGTACAGCTTGGCTGGACGTTACAAAATCTGCGTTCAGGCTATGTGCCTTGGCGTTTAATCAACACAACGTCACTATTCCAAATCTTTAACCTTACTGATAGACAAATCAGTATGGCACAAAAGGGTGCTGATTATACAATCTTGAGCATTGAAAAACTCGAAAGATTACCAGTGACAATGTCAGAACGACCTGTCAGTGAATGGATAATACATGGGATAATAAATATTCCAATCTCAACCTTCAGGTTTCAATACTGCCAAAAATATATACAGGCTGGCATGTACGAGAAATTGGGAAAGGGGTACATTAAAACATCATGGAACCTGCCCTATTCACATGCATGTGTCAGTAATAAAGGACAGAAAGTGTTTCTTAGTGGCAATAATTGTGCGATGTCACTAAGCGGCACGCTTCTGTGTAACGGAATTAGTTTGCATGGAGCCTGTGAAGGGAATTCATACAACCTTTCATGTCACCAGCAAGGCGCACCTGCAACAGAAATAGAACCATTCTTTCAAAGACTCTATAATGGGAGTTACATTCTAATTATAGACCGCAGATGTTGTAGTCTTATGCCCGGGTCTCCTTATCTAGTCACTACGACTGCGAAGGTCAAGTGCTGTGGACGCTCATTGTTCCCCAGCTCCTTTCCAGACAGGGAGGCAAGGGCATGGCCCAATTTGAAAATTACTTCTATTCGAATAGATACTTTAAGCAGAATGAAAACAGTGCTTCTTCAGACGCCTACAAGGCTCACGTCATCAAAAGAAACATATGATCTACAAGTCGCAAGGACGACTGCAGAGATACATTCATTGTTATCAACTAATTCCCCCATACATTTCGCAGAAATACTAAACGAAATCTTAAATATTTCTGATACCAATGGGGTCTCAAAGGTATTTAAGACAGTATTTTCGATGGCATTAACACCATTCAAAGCCATACTGGGTATTTTTCCAGATTTCGTCCATTCGATTTTTGGCGGACTTCCCCTGATCTTGGGACTAATTGCAGGAATCCTATTCTTGGTCCTTATTTTTCGGTATGGCAACCCATGTCACAGACAAAACTCTTGCGACAAGGGAAGAAACAATCCTAGCCATTGGATACCGGGACCGGATATCAAAAATCCGGGGACTCTCCCGGCTTAGAGACCTGAACATGACTTGGTTTCTATCATTTCGACCAATGTGGCAAAGATGTGTTTTACCTGTATTAAGGTGTCTGCTATGCGGAGAAGAATGCGTGTTAGACACCTGTCTGACGCTACAATCGGATGCGCCAATGGATGCAGAAACATTGTTGAGCCCGATCAAGGTTCATGCTTTGTGCTGCCCTCAAAGGCTACCAATCCTGATGACGGCATTCGTGGAAGCTTCACCACTACGATTGATGGGTAGTGAAGTTCAAGATGAAAGCAGCATCGATCAGGTACGACCTTCTGTCAGCAATGCGAATCAGAATGTCAATGGAAACAATCATGCGCATGAATGCATGATTACACCTATTTCCGAGTTAGTGGAACTTTCCCAGGAAGCTGTTGACAGTTTTTTCGAAAGCCTAAATGATATGATGTTCTCACCAGAGCAGAAATAGAGACTTTTGAACAAGCTCGCACACGGCGTTCCCTGAATTCGGCCTTCAACTTTAAAAATAAAGTCACATGAACAATTTTCCCTCCAGTTCACGGACAGCGATTTTTCAGCAGCCCCAAAATATTTTCTCATATTTTTCGGGACACTATCTTCTGCTTAAAGTAAGAACTATTCTTAGAGAACTAAGGTTTCTAAATTTTAGATAGCTTATAGACATTAGCTGCCCGCTGGTATGTTCATAAGTATTTTATTCTGTGATGGAATGGTCTCGAACTTTTTTTCTGTATTAAGAGCCATTTCATGTGTAAATTCTCATATACCAAATAGCAATAATGTATACAAATGCGTGATTACCTTAGCATTATTATACAGCTTGAGTGCATACAATACATATGCCTGCAACCTTTCCGTATATTTGAAAATTTCAAAATGCATTTATGTATTTTGGGGTGGTAAGGTATACACAATACTCTATAGTATGTTGTACTATGTTTTACTATGCATAGATTAGTAAATATGACCATAGTTAGCGTGGAGTGGGTGTGATGTATTCCTATAGGTTCTGAATCGATCCCCCTATTCCTGACCCTATTCTGGTTAAACAAACCAACAAGTTAACTAACAGTCAGCCCATGAGGCAGAAAACCCCCATGATGCAGATACCGTTATCTGACGCAGTCACACTACGGCACAGGAACGTGTTATCTGATTAGGTCATAACGCTTGCGATCTAATTAGACAAGCGATATTCCTCCAGCCCCTGATAAGGCATACGGAGTTCTCATAACAAATCAAACCTATGACAACCTGGGCAAAACCCTGCGGCCATTGTTTTGATTTCACAGAGAACTTCAGCAAAAGAATGTGCTAACGAGCAAGTCGTATGACATCCTTATTGACGTATCTATGTCCATCCTTACGTCAATCTCGGCACCTTAAAGGTATAAATATTACCGATATTGCCCTATGCAAACACACGCGGTGGTGACGAGACGGAGCAGCCATACTTGCCGAAGCCCAGAGCAGAGCAGACCCCGCTGGCGCAGCCCCGCCTTCCTGACGCGCTGAGAGAAGCTGCTTTCTCCTGCCGAGAAATCCAGCACCGGCGTTTCTGGGTAGCCCTCGCAGGCAGCCTGGAATATCGAGACCAGAGACGAGAGATACCATCCCTCATTCAACCTAGATTCCAGGTACAGAACTGAATAACCCCTCACAGAGAATTCTTTAGTTATTCACTTGGCAAAAACAAACTTAACTTAAACTTTAACTTTCTATTCCCGCCCACGTATTAGGCTTAGGTCAGGTACACGGGGTAGGCGTATTTAGAAACACCAGTTGAGTACGTTTAGTCAAATGTATATGTGTATGTAATATATTTTATTCATTTTAAAACATCTTATGGCTTAGAAACCATATCAATGTTTTTACAGTATTATTTTATACTATTGCTTTTAATGTATGCACTTTACTTAGCTATAAGTATTGCAATAATATCGATCCATTTCTCTTGTATGAGAAAAGAGACTGATCAATAAATAACACCTTTTTATTGAACACGCCGTCTCTTCCTTTTCTCTACAATCTGATGAGACTAAGAATGCACGTACTGACTGAGTAAAATAAATTGCCTTTTGTTCACACAACTCTCGAGATATACTCTTGATTAGGGGAGAGCAAAGTTGTCATGTTCTATGGTTGTCAGGAACTAAATCCCTTCTTGTCTAATCAGGGAAGTTAAGTCCTTCCTGAACATTCGAGAAAGTTTCTAGTGAACTCTGAGCTAGCTGGCAAACCCAAAACTTTAAGTCTAGTATCGACAGTAGTAGACCTAGTTAACGTCTGGTCTAGGCCTTTTCTGCTGTAGGTATTATTCCAATGCGCAGAGCCTATTGGGATGATAGGAACTACACTACAGTACCACAAGATCCCATAGAGAAATGGGAGTTTATGTTAATCCCTGCACTGTGTGGCAGGCACCTCATGGTGCCTGCCACACGGTGCAGGGATTAACAAGGGGGCACAGTCCCCAACTGGAGGCCACAGGGAGAAGGGGGCCCTGCTAGCGGGCCCCAAAGTCACTTTCCGTCAGGCTTACCATGTCAGAAAGCCTGACATGGAAAGCCTGTCAGAAACCTACATTGTAATGCCAACTGCTGAAATGGCATCTTTAGGGATTACAGAGATGTCTCCAACAAGCTCCTTGAGCACGTCGGAATCCAGCCTGGATGACCAGGTGGTTTCACTTTCAACCGCCTGCACTATAATGCGGCAGTCGGAAGTGAAACCTATGATGTGACTCGGAAAGCCTCCGACCTGTGGTTGGAGGCTTTCCGAGTCACATCATAATGAGGTCCTTTGTATTTAAGTATTAAAGGAATAGTATTACTTAACTGTCTGGCATTGAGCAACTTCCTGGGGCAAATGTGAAGAACCTAGCATGTAATGTTTGGCTACTGAGGACAACATGATGCTTGTATTTCACATTGTGGGTCAAAGTGGGTCACTGAAATACTTGCATGGCACTAGGTACCTCACTGAGGCAAATGTGAAGAACCTAGAATGGCACTGTTTTCTGATTCAGTAAGGTGCAATTTTCGTGGCACTGCACGCCTTATGGGGGAAATGTGAAGAACTTAACATAACAGAGGGTGTAGTGTAGTTCCTATTATCCCAATAGGCTCTGCGCATTGGAATAATATCTTCAATAGTATAGACCTAGGGCAGAGGTTAACTAGGTCTTCTACTGACGATATTAGACTTAAAGTTTTTGGTTTTGCCAGCTAGCTCAGAGTTCACTAGAAACTTTCTCGAATAGGCAAGGAGGAGTTTAACCTCCCTGGATAGACAAGAAGGGATTTAGTTTCTGACAACCATAGAACATGACAACTTTGCTCTCCCCTAATCAAGAGTGTATCTCTAGAGTCGTGTGAAAACAAAAGACAACTTATTTCACTCAGTCAGTACGTGCATTCTTAGTTTCACCAGATTGTAGAGAAAAGGAAGAGACGGGCGTGTTCAATAAAAGATGGTATTTATTGATCAGTCTCTTTTCTCGTACAAGAGAAATGAATCGATATTATTGCGATACTTATGGTTAAGTAAAGTGCATACAATAAAAGCAGGAGTATAAAATAATACTGCAGAAGCATTGATATGGTTTCTAAGCCATATGATATTTAAAACTGATAAAATAGATACATACATATATACATTTGACTAATCGTACTCAACTGGTGCTTCTAACCACGCCTACCCCAGTGTACCTGACCTAAGCCTAATACGTGGGCGCGAGTAGATAAGTAGCAGTTTAAGTTAAGTTTGTTTTGCCAAGGGACTGACTCAAGAATTCTCTGCAAGGGGTTATTCAGTTCTGTACCTGAGATCTAGAATGATTGAGGGCTGGTATCTCTCGTCTCTGGTCTTGATATTCCAGCTGCCTGCGAGGGCTGCTTGGAAGCGCCGGAGCTGGATTTCTCGGTAGGAGAAAAGCAGCGTCTCGTTCTCAGCGCGTCAGGAAGGCGGGGCAGCGCGTGTGGGCTTCGCTCTCTGCTGGGCTCCTCAGCTCCTCAGCACGTCTCGCTGCTCCGATCTCGTCACCACCGCGTGTGTTTGCTTAAGGCAATGTTGGTAATATTTATACCTGTAAGGTGCCGAGATTGACGTAAGGATGGACATGGATACGTCAATAAGGATGTCATACGAACGGGCTTGTTCGCACATTCTTTTGCTGAAGTTCTCGGTGAAATCAAAACAATGGCCGCAGGGATTTTCCCAGGTTGTCATAGGTTTGATTTGTTTTGAGAACTCTGTATGCCTTATCAGGGGCTGGAGGCATAGTGCTTGCCTAATTAGATGGCAAGCGTTATGACCTAATCAGATAACGCGTTCCTGTGCCGTGGTGTGGCTTAATCAGATAACGTTTTTTTGTACCGTGGGATGGCTGCTAGTTATTTATTAACCAGAACAGGGTCAGGAATAGGGGGATCGATACAGAACCTATAGGAATACATCACACCCACTCCACGCAGACTATGTCCATATTTACAAGATCTAGGCATAGTAAATATACTAGCAGAGCATGTGTATACCGTACCACCCCAAAATACATTCATAGGCATTTTGAAACCATGAAGTATACTAAAAGATAAATATATGCATTATATGCACTCAAGCAGTAGAAAATGCTAAATTAATCACGCATATTCATACATCATTATTAATAAAATATTGAAAATTAACACATGAAATGGCTCTTAATACAGAAGAGAAAAAAAAATGCGAGACCATTTCATCACAAAATAAAATATTTATGAACATGCCAGAGGGCAGCTAATGTCTCTAAAGTTCTTAAAATAGAAATTTAGTTCCCTAAGAATAGTTTCTACTTTAAGCAGAAGATAAGTGTCCCGAAAAACTGCAAATATTTTGGGGCCGCTGAAAAAATTATGTTTCGCTGTCCGTAAACTGGAAAAAATTGTTCATGATACTTTATTATCAGAGTTGAAGGCCAAATTCAGGGTGTTGGGAACGCCGTGTGCTAGCCTGCTCAAAAGTCATTATTTCTGCTCTGGTGAGAACATCATATCATTTAGACTCTCGAAAAAACTGTCAACAGCTTCCTGCGAAAGTTCCATTAACTCGGAAAAAGATGTTACCATGCATTCATGAGCATGATTGCCTTCATTGATGTTTTGATCAGCATAACTGACAGAAGGTCGTACCTGATCGATGCTGCTTTCATCTTGAACCTCACTACCCCTCAATCGTAGTGGTGAAGTCTCCACGAATGCCGTCATCAGGATTGGTAGCCGCAGGGGACAGCACAATGCATGAGCCGTGACCGGACCCAACAAAGTTTCTGCATCCATTGGCGCATCCGATTGTAGCGTCAGACAGGTGTCCAACACGCATTCTTCTCCGCATAGCAAGCACCTTAATACAGGTAAAACACAGCTTTGCCACATTGGTCTAAATGAAAGAAACCAAGTCATGTTTAGGTCTCTAAACCGGGACAGTCCAAGGATTTTAGATATCCGGTCCCGGTATCCAATGGCTAGGATTGTTTCTTCCCTTGTCGCAGGTGTTTTGTCTGTGACACGGTTTGCCATAGCGAAATAACAGAATCAAAAATAGGATTCCTGCCACTAGTCCCAAAAGGAGAGGAAATCCACCAAAGATGGAATGGACAAAGTCCGGAAAAATACCCAGAATGGCTTTAAATGGTGTTAAAGCCCCCGAAAACACTGTCTTAAATACATTTGAGACTCCACTGGTATCAGAAATATTTAAGATTTCGTTCAGGATTTCTGCGAAATGTATGGGGGAATTAGTTGATAACAATGAATGAATCTCTGCCGTTGTCCTTGCAACTTGGAGATCATACGTTTCTTTTGATGACGTGAGCCTGGTCGGCGTCTGAAGGAGCACTGTTTTCATTCTGCTTAAAGTATCAACTGGAATGGAAGCAATTTTCAAATTCGGCCATAACCTTGCCTCCCTGTCTGGCATTGCGCTGGGGAACAATACTCGTTCACAGCACATAACCTTCGCAGTCGTAGTTATGAGATAAGCTATTCCGGGCACCAAGCTACAACATCTGCGGTCTACGATTATAATGTAACTCCCGTTCGATAGTCTCCTAAAGAATGGTTCTATTTGTGTCGCAGGTGTGCCTAGCTGGTGACATGAAAGGTTATTTGAGGACCCTTCACAGGCTCCGTGTAAACTAATACCATTACGCAGAAGTGTACCGCTTAGTGACATGGCACAATTATTGCCACTAAGAAACACTTTCCGGCCTTTATTACTGACACAAGCATGTGAATAGGGCAAGTTCCATGTTGACTTAATGTACCCTTTACCCAATTTTTCGTACATGCCAGCCTGTATATATTTTTGGCAATATTAAAACCTGAAAGTAGATATTGGAATATTTATTATTCCATGTATTATCCATTCACTGACAGGTCGTTCTGACATTGTCAATGGTAATCTCTCGAGTTTCTCAATGCTCAGGATTGTATAATCAGCACCCTTCTGTGCCATACTGATTTGTTTATCAGTAAGGTTAAAGATATTGAACAGTGACGTTGTGTTGATTAAACGCCAAGGCACATAGCCTGAACGCAGATTTTGTAACGTCCAGCCAGGTCGTACAATAGAACGCAATTGAGACTGACCGTGTTGTAACAACAGTAAGTCTTGCGATATTATGTCGATTGCTGAAGACACAATGCTGTCCAAAGAGTATATTCTGGAGGACAGAGTCATTAACCCATTGTCCACTACAGAAAGTGATTTTTCCAAATTAAGACGGTCAATTTCCCGTATTCTCTCTGATGTTTCAATTTGAGTTATTTTCCAGGCTTTGTTATAAGCTGCATATACAGAGGCTGCTATGAAGCGTTTTTGACGCTGTTTGCGCGGTCCCATAATGAAATCACGCAAGTCAGCACCATCAGTAAGTAAAGTCAGGTGTTGCTTAATTTCTGCCAGTGTGGATGTTTGTAGCCATTGAAGGCAGAGCTTGCCCACACTGTACGTGGTAATTATCCCTGGGTGTTGTCTTTGGGAATATCTAGGGTCTGGCCTTGTCAATGTGAACCCTTGGATTTTGTTCAGGAATCTGTCTTGACAGTTATTTGTATCTGTGGGCCAGATCAACCACTTTTTCCAATCAGGATGTGTTCTGTTTTGGCTTAATATATGGTTTACGTCTATCTCAACATCTATAGAGCTATTACTGTTCATTGATGGCTTTGGAATAGACGGTTTGTTTAAGTCTTTGATTTTGGCTAGGCCAAGACAGGTTGTTTGTTGAACAGTGTCATTCAAAAATATAATTTGTTCTGGGATCATGCAGGCTCTAAACAATGATTCTATACCTTGTACTTGCCATTCCTTTGTACCCCAAACACTTTTTACTTCAACATTTTTGTCCCAGTAATCAAAACCAAATGTAGTCATTTGCTCAAAAAACGAGTCTGAATATATCAATTTAGTGTTTGTAAGCATGGTCTTTGTACCTGTCTTATTTGATAATTTGAAATAAAATGTTTCTGCATTGCTTGTGTTGAACCCTGAAAAATATGAATATTTGTCATAAAAAGTTCTTGAGCTACCTTTTGGAGGGGTTGCACAGTGTTCCCATTGATTATAATTCAAAACATTTCTAGGTTGTGCAGATTTATGCAGATAATCATTACTATAGTGATTATAGCAGAACATTTTATCATAATTAGACGAACCCTGCAAATAATCATGTTTTGTAAAATTTAGCAGACATCACTAGGTCAGACATCATATGATTAATGCTTTCAGCGTCCCAATCATCAGCCACTGAGCTTGGTTTTACAAAGTCACTCAATGAGATCTTGATTTGATGTGGATACTTCAGGATTTCAACCGGACCATAGGTTTCATAATCAGTATTGTCCCATGCTACCCCACCGGGTATAGGATTGGCTGTGAAGTTGACTGAAGAAAGTTCTCTTTTCTCGACGTGTGAAGACGTGTGTGGTTTGAGGACCAAGTTGATGTTCTGGCTTGCTGTGTCCATTTTAGCATATTTTCCCTCAATGAAGTGTCCCAAACATAGTACCATGATGAGCCAAAGTATGAGGATTATTGCACCTAAGGCCACCCAGAATTCAATCCATGGAGAAATCAGATAGGTTTCTTTCAGATGTTGAAAAAGTTCCTTAGCTTTATCCTTAAAGGTTTTTGTTGATGTTTGTTCCTTTGATTCACTCAGGTCTTCAGATGAATCACTGAAGTTGATGAAGTAACCGGATGCCGTTCTGTCTATTGTTCCTATTGTTTCAGGATTGCTGTTTGCTTTATTAGTGTGTTTTGTTGCAGCAGCATAGTCATTTGTTACTTCATTGTAGATTGGTGTGTCTCTGCTAAATGTTTTTATTTGGGTTTTTAGAGGTTTAAGTTCCATAGCATTGTTGCATAGTCCTTGTTGTTGTTCTGTTGGCATTTCAAATGTGAGTAGCCTCTTAGATTGAACCTCTATGTTTGTAGCACACCTTGGTATTCTGCTACTTATCGGGAGTCCACTTGGCCTACTGTTTGTTATCGCCCACATGACTGTGGTTTTATCAGGTCGATTGATACAACCCTGTTCTCCTTTTTACCAGCAAGTGGCGGTAGTACTACTGATCTTGTCCCGTTGATACACAAAACGGGAACTGCTTTTCTGTAAGAAGGCCCAAATTCCTTCTTTACCGCGATCTTTTCTCTGACTAGATCCCCGACTTTTGGAATCCAGACAGGTCTTGCTGGGACAGGTGGTTTTTCTTCAGTGGTCGTTGGCTGTTGTTTCAACTTTATGTTGCTCAGGTCTTTCCTTGTTTCGTTTAAGTCCTGTAAAATAGCCAAACGATCTTTGATATCAAAGCTTTTTTCTTTAACCACTGAAGTCTGACTGTCAAGATCTAAGATCATCATTCTAGTTCCCAATAATAATTCGTACGGACTGAATCCCCTCAGAGAATTTCTTGGCAGGTTATTTAGACTACGTTGGACACTTATTAGATGTTTGACCCACCCAGCTCCCGAACCTAATACCTTCGCTGTTATAGATTGCTTTATGCCTTTGGTTTTTTCTTTACACCATCCCGTTCCCTCAGGTAGGAAGTGAGAAGAGTCCCGCTATGCTATGCTCATTTGGCCATGTTTTTTCATACGCTTTAGGGCAAGAAGAAAAAACATTCAGCCAGACGTAGCATGCCTCTAGCGTATATGCCATTATAGACTCGCAAATGTTTTTATAACAGTCCAGACGTCAGCCGAGTGCTGGGGTCTTACTTCATAAGTGGAAATTAGTCTTTTTATGTTAATATAACGCTTTTTCGTGATAGGTATATTATTATTGTTGTTGTTTTTCTGGAGCGATGTGCCATGGTAATAGTCCTCCTCGCTCGCCACTGCGATCTCTATTGCAGTCTGGGCAGTTTTTTACAAAAATCTGATGATGCAGGCTCATGCCTGGCCACCAGTACACTGATTGTAATTCTTCCAGAGAATCTTTTTGTTTAAGGTGTCTGAGACCTTCACCCATATGTGCGTCTGCTATTAACAAGCCTCTCCTGTCCGTGTTTGGAATCACTCTATCCCCCACTCCAGGGATTCGAGCAAAAGGGACTGAGTTTGCATCGATTATGTATGTATAATTGAGTGGATAGTTGATCGGTAGTGCTGAGCAGTCGCTTTTCGATGACGTTTTCACCGCCAGCATAGTTTCACCGTCAATGTGTTTTACTGCACGCTTTTTCTTGACTACGGAAGCCGATTCAGTTGCTGCCGTTGTGGCTTTCTCAGCCAATGAATTCCCTGCAACGTGAACGCCATCACGTTGATGACTCAGTGTATGTATCACGTGAGTCTTTGGTAGTTCTTTTTGCAAATGAACTACTTGTTCCCAAAGCACTTTTTGCTTTATTGTTGCACCTGTGTCATCTTTGTAACCGTTTTGAATCCATTTCTGTAAATCGTTATTGTATGATTTGACGCAGTAATACGAATCGCACACAATAAGTGTCGGGAATTCGCGATCGGCATTATCTAGCGCCATTTTTAACGCTATTATTTCCGTTTGTTGTTCTGAATTGTTTTCCACTGAGTGTGTTTTTGTAAGTAGAGGTGTTAATTTACCTCCGCGCCACACTTCTTTTATAATTTCGCATGTGGCCTTGTAAGCCAGCTCTCCCCAAACTGAGGCTTGAGCATGCCCGTCTTAATGTATTACACAGGCGTACTGTCGTAAAGGCAGAATGTCGATTGGCAGAGGGTATGTCATTTCATATTCTAGATATCTTAATTCCTTTAATTCTGGATCAAAGTAGTATTTTACTCTGTCCGTTGTAATTGAATTCACCCATTGTATCCATTCTGGATTCAACGCTGTTGTTGGTAAATTACATGGGGTTGTTAATGCCTCAAAGGCTGACTCCGCTGTTCTGACTGTGATACGTCCACCGTCAGCGTTGTCTTTTTCTTTTGCTATAGCCGTTTGAACTGCATGAACAATGTTGTCTTTAATACTGAACTTCTTTTCAGCTTCTGTGTACAAGTGTGATTTGTATGCAATTGGTACCTTTTCTCCCTCATTAGAGGTCAGGTATGTGAATCCGCATCTTCCTGGGATGACTCGAATCACAAGATTGCGTGTGTTGTCACGTGTTTCTAATTTTGTTTTAATTAACATGTCTGTTTGTAAAGATCTCAAAATTTCTGTGTGTTTTTGAGTCCAATTGATTCTTTTAAAATCTGGTTTTATTAGATCATAAAGGGGTTTAACCCTTTCTGCGTAATTTGCAATGTATGTTCTTCCGAAGTTTAGGAAGCCTAGAATTGATTGTAAATTTTTTAGTGTTCTAGGAGCTTGGAGTACAGCACATTTCTCTAGGAAATTGTCAGCCAGGCTTTTGCCTTCACTTGATAATTCATATCCTAAAAACAGGACTGTTAGATGGGCAATTCTTGATTTTTTAAAGTTGAATTTGTAACCCTCTGCTGCGAACCCAAGTATTATGGTGTTCACTCTCTTCAAGTGAGTATCCAAGTCATCATCTGTTAGGTAAATGTCGTCGACATATGATAATGCCTCGTCATCGTATGTTTGTAGTAATTCTGTTACTCTCTTTGAGAATAATCCTGGGCTGTTCTTGTGCCCCTGGGGTAAACGGCAGAAACTTTTTTGCGAGCCATTTACCGAGAACGCAGTCAAATATCTGCTCTCTGGTGCTATATTTTGACAAAAGAATCCATTAGAGATGTCTAATGTTGTTTTGTATTTTTTGCGCACTATGTTATTCATTAGTGCAGCACTATGCGAGTTTTGCACTGCAAAGGTTTTGCAACATGAGTTAAGGTGTCTGTAATCCAAAACTAGGCGATATGAGTTGTCTGGTTTGGAGACAGGAAACAAAGGATTGTTCATTTGTGAGGTGCAAGTTTCAATCACCCCCTGGTATTCAAGTTGATCTAGGATCTCTTTTACCTGTTTTTTAGCTTCTTGCTTAATTGGGTACTGCCTCTGTGCAGTAGGTTGTGATTTTAACTGGATTTTGTGAGGAGGAGAGTCCTCATCCCATCCTACATGATTTTTATATAAGGCAAGAGCTTGAGCTACTGCCCACTTTCTAGCAAGTGTATATTTTTTATGAATTGGAATATGATTTGAGAAGGCAGGCATAATTATTTCTTCGCCATGAGGACACTCCCTGACAAACTCTGGTGGCCAGTCTTTCTCAGCTAGAAGGATGTCATAGCCCTGGGAGAGATTATCCCAAAATAGTCCCCTTATTTTTCTAGTCTTATCCCCTTCTATACGTAATGTTATTTCATATATTTTATGAGGTTTGCTAACTCTGGTATCTGCAGTTTCCACCTGAATGTATTCATTCGTGTCCACTGTCTCCAGATGATTCATAAGGACTTTGCGAGCTATGCTCACTTCTGCTGCGCTGTCTAGCATTGTCTGAGCCCATTCTCCGTTTTTCAGCTGTGTTCTCAGTATTCTCGGCATCTTTGATTACTTTAATACTGGCTACCTTCTTTTTTGGAAATTGTAACTTTTTATTTGGATGAGCAGGTTCCTTGTCTTTGGACTTGACGTGCTCTTCCCTGTGTTCTGATCGTCCTCTTCTTTCCGATTTCTGCGAGGAAGTCTGAAAAGATTGAGAGGGACGTGTATCATTATCTTGATATCTATCAGGTTTCTTCAGATTATCCCTATTTCTAAGGTTGTATTTTTTCCCAGAGGGCTCACTTTGGGGAGACCTGCGTCCTTGGTTCGGAGATCTTTCTCTCCGCCGAGGAGACCTTCCTCTGGACTGGAATCTTTTTTCTTTAGGATTGGATTGTTTGTTTCCATCCCAGCTCTTTTTTTGAGTGTTTAAATTATTTTTAATAAATGCCTTTTCAGGACTTTCAATCAGTTGAGGTTTTACCGGTATTCCACCCAGACTATCCCTTCCTAGTTCTTCATAGGATTTCTCTATGATTCTGGCAATTTCAGTTGGTTGGTCTGCTATGTCTGTCTCTTTTAACCTTTGGCGGATCGCCACGTTTGCTGCTTCTCCCTTTATGTTGGCTAATAATATAGCCGAGACCTGCTTGAAGTCTTTCAGTAATTTCATACCAAGAGTTAAAGCGGGTTCTGGACCATATTCATCTTGAATCTGTTTTAGCACATCTGGTATTACTGACATGGATGGTACACCATGTGTTTTTGTGTATATGGAAGCAAAGACTGTACCCCAAGTGTCACAGTCCTCCACGTGTGGTGCGATTCCCATTGGAAGACAGATAGTCAGAATCCTGTGTTTTTCTACCGGGGTGGTGTCTGGAAACACCGCCTCTATTTGAGTGATTTTTTGTGCTAGCCAGAAGGGTATTTGTTCCCGTTTTGCGGGTACTTTACCCAGACAGGACTGTATGTTCTGTGGTGTAATTTTATTTGTGTTACCCTGATGAGGGTTCAGCTGTGGAATTTTACTTGCTGGTTGGACTGTTGAAGTCCGCATTACATATTGGACTAATTGTCTATGTATTTTGATTAGTTGTTTTAGCTGTATTAAAAGATCTGGTGCAGGCATTTCTTCAATGTCTGGATGTGGTGTATATCCGGCTAGGACCGGCCACGTTGCTCCTGGTCTACCTAGTGGACCGAGCCTGGTGATGTGATTATTATGTTTTAGGGCGCCTTTAAACAAGAGCAGGTGCTCTTGGAATTTGAGTGGTACTTCCACCTCCTCGAAAGGAGTGTAGGTATCCGGTGGTTCCTCTATTTTATAATAGTGGAACTCTTTTGTTACAGCGTTTGCTGCTGGAAAGTTTATCCATGAATAGAATACCTCTGTCTGCCGATATTCGTGTGCCTCAATTACGAATATGACTGTACCACCTCTCGATGTCAGTCCATTTTCTATAAGTTTTAAGGTTATAGATATCCTTATGTTGACCGGGATGAGTATTGCATTTGGGTCATTTTCCAGCAGAGTATTGTCTGCTACTAGGAGTTCAGCTGCTAGTCTAACTGTCTCCCTTTCTTCATCACTTTCTATCATTTTACCGACAGGAAGGTTATTCTGTTTGTTTGCAGATCAGGTTTCTATGGAAACAAAGATTAGATGCACAATATTTTGGAACAGTGTATCCTTCAACGTTGACTAAACCAAGAACCATACATAGGAGTCTCCTCCTGCGAGGTTTGGCGGATATAACCTTTCACCCACTCCAGACGTCTTTGGAGTATTATGGGAAAAAAGGGGTTCTGTGTGAAAAAGCACGACTGAGTTACTCTAATGTCTTGCATTAGTTTTATCACCTATCCAAACGTTTGGGCGCCATGTAGTGTAGTTCCTATTATCCCAATAGGCTCTGCGCATTGGAATAATATCTTCAATAGTATAGACCTAGGGCAGAGGTTAACTAGGTCTTCTACTGATGATATTAGACTTAAAGTTTTTGGTTTTGCCAGCTAGCTCAGAGTTCACTAGAAACTTTCTCGAATAGGCAAGGAGGAGTTTAACCTCCCTGGATAGACAAGAAGGGATTTAGTTTCTGACAACCATAGAACATGACAACTTTGCTCTCCCCTAATCAAGAGTGTATCTCTAGAGTCGTGTGAAAACAAAAGACAACTTATTTCACTCAGTCAGTACGTGCATTCTTAGTTTCACCAGATTGTAGAGAAAAGGAAGAGACGGGCGTGTTCAATAAAAGATGGTATTTATTGATCAGTCTCTTTTCTTGTACAAGAGAAATGAATCGATATTATTGCGATACTTATGGTTAAGTAAAGTGCATACAATAAAAGCAGGAGTACAAAATAATACTGCAGAAGCATTGATATGGTTTCTAAGCCATATGATATTTAAAACTGATAAAATAGATACATACATATATACATTTGACTAATCGTACTCAACTGGTGCTTCTAACCACGCCTACCCCAGTGTACCTGACCTAAGCCTAATACGTGGGCGGGAGTAGATAAGTAGCAGTTTAAGTTAAGTTTGTTTTGCCAAGGGACTGACTCAAGAATTCTCTGCAAGGGGTTATTCAGTTCTGTACCTGAGATCTAGAATGATTGAGGGCTGGTATCTCTCGTCTCTGGTCTTGATATTCCAGCTGCCTGTGAGGGCTGCTTGGAAGCGCCGGAGCTGGATTTCTCGGTAGGAGAAAAGCAGCGCCTCGTTCTCAGCGCGTCAGGAAGGCGGGGCAGCGCGTGTGGGCTTCGCTCTCTGCTGGGCTCCTCAGCACGTCTCGCTGCTCCGATCTCGTCACCACCGCGTGTGTTTGCTTAAGGCAATGTCGGTAATATTTATACCTGTAAGGTGCCGAGATTGACGTAAGGATGGGCATGGATACGTCAATAAGGATGTCATACGAACGGGCTTGTTCGCACATTCTTTTGCTGAAGTTCTCGGTGAAATCAAAACAATGGCCGCAGGGATTTTCCCAGGTTGTCATAGGTTTGATTTGTTTTGAGAACTCCGTATGCCTTATCAGGGGCTGGAGGAATAGTGCTTGCCTAATTAGATGGCAAGCGTTATGACCTAATCAGATAACGCGTTCCTGTGCCGTGGTGTGGCTTAATCAGATAACGTTTTTTTGTACCGTGGGATGGCTGCTAGTTAATTATTAACCAGAACAGGGTCAGGAATAGGGGGATCGATACAGAACCTATAGGAATACATCACAAGGGAATCCTACTTTTTGTGTTCTGCTCGCAATAACAGAGACGACAGCAGGCAGCAGTAAGAGCACGTTTTTATTCTCTCTCCTTCATTTTCTATCTGCCTCCTACTCCTCCACCCTTAACTTTCCCCTTCCTGCCATGCCTGGCCATGACATCACATGTCAGGTCTTATTTTAAGTGTTCCATGACTGTTCGCTCAGAGTTCTTCAATGAGCCGGACAGATCTCCTGGTGGTCCTTTGCGGTCGGCGAGAGGGGCGTCCCTCCCTTGACTCGTGCCAGATCACGGCAGGCTGGGGGTTTTCTAGATCTTCAGTTTCTCGGCTCGATCCATCCATGTCCCAGTCAGGTTCTGCCGTTTGGGTGTATGCTGCAGGGTTGCATTTCTTGAAATGTGATATGTTTTGTGTCGTTTTCTTGGTCTCAGAGGCAGCTGTGATCATAGTTCTTTTCCTCCTCATCACTTGTACTGGTTGAGTACAGAAGCAACTGTCCATTTGGTCTTTTGTTCTTGTCTGACCAGCACCCAATTTCCTTCTTGAATGTTGGATGCCTTGGCGTGATGCCGATTGTCTGCGTACTCTTTCATTTTCGCCTTCTTGGTTCTGTCGATATTCACTAGCAACTCATGATCCACGGTTGGGGAGTTGGACTGTGTGATGATATCAGCAGTTGGAATTCTGGTGCGTGGGGTTCTTCCGAGCATCAGGGTGGCCTGGCACTTGTTGGTAGTGCTGTGTGGCTTGGTCCTGTATGCCCGTAGTACTTCATTAAGCGCTGGTTGAACGTCACGTTGAGTCAGCTCAGCTTGTTGTATCATTTTCTTCAGCGTGGCCATGAATCTTTCGACAATCCCATTAGCTTGAGGTCACATGGGAGTGATCTTCCTGTGTCTAAAGCTTAGATGGCACGCGAATTCTGCAAACTCGTGCCCATTGAACGGTGGCCCATTGTCCGTTTTCACTACTGTCGGGATTCCCCACACGGCAAACGCTTCGTCGATGACCGGTATGACAGCTGCTGCCCTCGTGGATGAGACCTGTTGTGCAATAGGGAATCTGGATTACTCGTACATGATGACGATGATGTATTTCCCAGACTTCAGTGGGCCAAAGAAGTCAATGGCGACTTGTTGCCACACACTTTCTGGGAGGTCAGACATTTGAAGCGGATAGTCTAATTCTTCAAGCCCTGCTAGTTGACGTTGAGGGCAGTCTTGAAGTGTGGCTTCTACCAGGTGGTCAAGGGGCGGGAACCATACTCATTCCCGTAGTGCTTTCTTAGTTGTCACCACGCCTTTGTGTCCTTCATGCGCTAGGTTGACAACTCCTTGCCTCAGCTGTGGGGGAATGATGATTATTCTGTCTCAGTAGCAGTCCGTTAGCACTGATTGTGAGAGCGTCTTTAACTAGTTGGAATGATACAAGTTCCTGCATGTTAACAGTTTCATCATTTGGTATATTCTCTAGGTGCCTCCACAAACCCGTGCAGATGTGATGCATGATGTTCTGGAGCGTAGCATCCTTGGCAGTGGCGTCTATGATGACTTCAAGTAGGACCGCGGGTGGTCGTGCTTGATCGATGACAAAATGAAGGTGCTCTTCTGTCAGCGAGCATCTTGACCGCTTCGAGACTTGGGGGTGTCGCTGTTAGATTTGGGGGTCTCTAGTTGGCAGAGGTAGGTACCTTTGACAAATAGGGACCCTTGCGTCTAGTCAGGGTAAGGGGGTACACTCCTAAAATAACCCCTGCTCACCCCCTTGGTAGCTTGGCATGAGCAGACAGGCTTATCTCAGAGGCAGTGTGTAATGCATTTGTGAACACATACTGTAACCCAGTGACAACACTACAGATGGGCACCACACAAGTTGTAGTATAAAAATAAGTATTTTTATATAGACTCAACACAAGACCACAAACTACAAAAATCCACAATACTGTACTTTAAAAATGGTAGAAATAGCTTAGTTCTCTTAAGATGGTAAATGCGACACTTTGAGTTCAATGTACCTTTGGATGTGCAAAGCTATACAACAAACGTTTTGCAGGGAAGGTGATGCTTCGGTTCCTTACACGCAGGAACGGTGATGCATCGGTTTCTTACTGCGCTTCCGTGGCGATGTAGCTCGCAGCACCGTGATGCGATGAAGATCCGGTGTGATGAAAACAAAGATGGTGTCTTCTCCTTGATGCAACACGATGCGTGCAAGCCTGACGGCCGTGCTACGACTCAACGGTTCTTCTGAGCCGCGACAGGCACTGCGACATGCTTCTTCAGTGATGTGGGGCGCTTCGGCGAGGGGATGCGACAACTGCAGCAGCGCCACCCTTGTTCAGTGATGCGACGAAAGCGGCTGCGGCGGCGACCCTCTTCTCCGGTGATGCGAGACGCTTCTGTGATGCGATGCGACAGCTACAGCGGCGACACCCTTGTTCAGTGATGCAACGGCAGCTGCTGCGGTGGCGACATGCTTCTCCGGCGTTGTGAGACGCTTCTGCGATTCTTCATTGATGTGATGGCGGCGGTTGCAGCGGCGACACGCTTCTTCTTTGTGTGTTGCGCTTCCAGCTCCTTGTGACACGCAGTCCCTCAGAAAGCTCAACACAACTGCAGGCACTTCCAAAGAACTCTTGGGGAGCTGGTAGTTGAAGTCTGTTGTCCCTGAGACTTCAGAAGGAGGCAATCTCTTTCTCAAGCAATTGGATATCCTTCACAAGTTGCAGAAAGTACACACAAAGTTCCTCTCTCCTTTCTTTGGCAGTCAGGCAGCCACTGCAGGCAAATCCCCCAAGCAGCACTTCAGCTTAGTGATAGTCTCTCCTCAGTCTCTCTGGTTCCTCTCCTCAGCAAAGGTTTCTTCTTGTTTCCCAAAAGTGATCTAAATCTCTGGGGTCTGGGTCTCCCTTTTTATACACAGTTCTCTTTGTTCTCTGAAGGCAAAGAGGCCTTTGCCTAGTCCAAACCAGTTCTGGTCAGTCCTGGAGCACTCTGTTTACATGACTCTTTCTTTCATTTCACAGTGCAGGGCAGAGACATCAGTTGCACTGCAGGAGGTGGAGCCAGCATTGTGGAGGGAAGGCACAGCCCTATTCAGGTCCCAGGTCCCAGGTGCAACTCCTCCCACACATCTATATGTAAATCCCTCTATTTAGCCCTGTGCTGACTCATCCTGTCTCCTGGAATCTGTCAACCCCTGTCACTCAAACTCGAGACAAGGAATACACAACCTAGCAGAGGCAGACTTGGATGGTTAGACAAGAAAATACCTACTTTCTAAAAGTGGTATTTTCAAACACAGAATGTTAAAACCGGCTACACTATAAAAGAAGTATTTTATCATTCTGAGTTCAGGTATACTAAACTCAAATTTCTACCGAGTTCCCTTGGTCAGTTAGGATTATAAGATGTAATAATCAAATTGCCCATTCTGGCTTATGGGGAACAGCTAGCCTTGCAATAGTGAAAACGAAAATGGCTGTAGTTCACTATTAGGACATGCCTCACACATCAGGGCTTGTCCTACCTTATACTTACAATGCACGTCGCCTTTGGGCCTACCATAGGGGTGTCTGATATGAAGAAAAGGGAAGGTTTAGGGTCTGGCAAGTGGGGGCACTTGCCCAGTCAGCATGGTAGTATCAGACTGTACACATGCTTTGCAATGGCACAACTGAGACACATTTTACAAGGCTGCTTCTGTGGGAGGCACAACCAGTGCTGCAAGCCCACCAGCAGCATTTGGATTGACAAGCCCTGGGCACACTCAGTGCACTGTACTAAGGTCTGACATGTAAACCAAATCTGCCAATCATGGAGTTACTAATCCATTCTTCAGTGTACCAGAGGGAGCACTTGCGCTGTGGCACTGGACAGCAGTGGCACAGTGCCCAAAGCTTCTAACACCAGCAAAAACACATGAGGCAACAGCAAAAAATGGAAGAGAGACCCACGCCAAGGTGCCAGGTCTAACAGTCGTGATATGTAGTCTGCCGGGTTCTCTGCCTTCCCCGGTTTGTGAATGATGGTGTACGTGTAGTCTTGGAGGCGAATCCCCCACCGTTCGATCTGTGGTGGCATCTTCGCACGGGGATTTCCAAAGATTGTGAGTAGGGCCTGATAATCGGTGATCAGTGTCAAGTGCTTCCCATAGACGAACAGATGGAATAGCTCACACGCCCACACAACTACCAGGCTCTCTTTTTTGGGCTGCGAATAAGCCTTCTCAGTATCAGTAAGGCTGCGACTAGCATATGCTATGATATGGCGAGTTTCTCCGTCATCATCGTATTAGGCGAGGATGGCTCCAAGTCCTATAGGGCTTGCATTGACTGGTATTTCTGTCTTTTTCTGAGGGTTAAAGTATGCCAGGTTGAAAGCGAAACTCACAGCTGTTTTAATATGATTGAAGGCATGTGCGCACTTGACTGACCAGTGGAAGCTTTGACCTTGTTTTGTGAGTTCCCGCAGCGGATAACTGATGGTAGCATAGTCTTTGATGTATTGAGCACCTTAACTAGCTAGACCTAGGAAGGATCGTATATCACTAACATCCCGGGGCGTGGTGTGTCGGATAGTGCAGAGACTTTTTCAGGATCCGGTCACCAGGGGCATAACACAGGCCCCCGCAGCCCCCGCATTGTGGGGGGGCCTCGCCGTGCTCAAGGGCCCCCCTAAGTCTGGAGCAAACAAGCCTGGCTCTTAGTTCATTCATTTTAAATGGTGCGGCAGGTGCCCACGGCTAGGGGCATAACACAGGGCCCGGGCCTCCGAGCCACGTTGCAAGGGGGGGGAGTGCTCCAGGGGCCCCCTCACGAGGCGGGAGCAAAGCCAGCATGAATTAAATAGAATTGGTGAGCACCGCACGCCCGGCATCTTAATTATTTAAATGGTGCGCAATTTCGTCCCCCGGGCCCTGAGAAGGCCTCTCTGAGGGTCTTTAGTACTTGCGTGCCATGCGCGCTGATGTCTCTACGTCTGCGCGGGTGAGGCATAGGGGGGGCTGGTGTCTGTGACCAAACCATTGTCATGCGCAGAATCACAATTTAAAAGTGAGCGTGAGTGCGAGGAGTGAGTTGATGCATCCCACCCAGGACCCAGCCCAACCAGTGTCAGAAAGAGACCATCACTGTGCGGGCCCCCGGCCATAATTTAATTATTACCTGTCCGTGCTGCTTGGCTAGCCAGCCTTGCCCTGTCTTCGGCTGCCCGCTCGGTGCTCGAGCCTGTCTGCCTCTGAAGCTACAGGCCGGCCAGGCCTCGGGTGAGTCTGTCTGGAGTCTGTTTCAGTGAGGCTAGTGGTGGGGTGCGATCGATGATGAGATCATTAGAAAATGCAGCAGTTTGAAAAGAAATATGCAGGTAGAGGCTTATTAGAGAAACTTAATTGCAGTTGAAAGACACAAGAATTGACAACAAATCATAAATGTGTCTAATTTCCTAACCTATTTGTAAACAACAAGGGTTCCCTGTATGCACCACATTAACAGTCAGCCCCTAGGTCAGGGAATAAATCAATGGAAAAAACTACCTAGGCAGTGAATATAGAATAAATACACAAAGATATAAGGACCAAGACTAAAATGAACAGTTTCCAAGTAATTTCACAAGTTTATTGTAAACACATTGACAATGGCTAAAAATTATACATTACATGAAAATTAAGTATATATAAAAAACATCACATAAAAATTAATGAACTAAAAGAGTGAGTTGTATGTCGACGCGTTTCGGCGACCAGCGCCTTTTTCAAGACAGATTACAACTTTCTGCAAAAGATAAAAGAGTATATAGTTCAATTTTTCTATTTTCAGTTATTGTAATGTTATCTCAGCATAGATAAGAAAAATTTACACGATAACTATTATACACTATGTGTTCATTTTTAAAAAAAACAAGGAAACACTGTTCAATGAACCAACCTAACAGTCCTTAATTCGTCCAAAAATTGGCAAAGCATAAATCACATGACAACCTCTATTATAGCCTACTCAAATTTTCAATTAATTATAACATATATTGATGTTATAGCATGCTCTCGCTACATGTTCTATATTTTTACATGCACTAGTGTTTCATGAGCTTTATTTGAATGATTCTTTATACACAGCGTAATAGCTTCAGAGAATCTATATACATTCATTTACATGTCAGAAAATATTCTTTGTGCTTACATATATCATAGGTATTCGAGATAAAACTTTGAATGTCATTCTAATAGGACAGATACACAGAAGATATTAGATGGAAAAGAGTAGGGACGAGTAGTTCAGTGCTTTAAATGTTTATATCGCCACTGCGCCTCATTATTGAGAATTCTTCGTCATTTCAAACATAGGAGTGTGTGTATTTTATCTATTTTATATCTGAGAGATTACTTCTCTCTTTTTTGTACATACCTATGTGGAGAATACACTCTATCATTCACTAATTTCGTCTCCGGTGGCTATTAGAAAGTTTCCTAAATTCAAACCACACGTCTACTTGTCACTTACCCCAGATAAAAATGGTTTTAACACCTAGGTCAGGGATGAGACGCTAATAATGTTCATCCACTTCTTTGAACTGGAGTTCACGCTTCTGATTATCAGTTTGATTCTGTAATATTATTAACAAAAATAGAAACCTTTTATTATGTTGTGTAATTACTTGGAAACTGTTCATTTTAGTCTTGGTCCTTATATCTTTGTGTATTTATTCTATATTCACTGCCTAGGTAGTTTTTTCCATTAATTTCCTAACCTAAGCATAAGTACTTTAAAAACTGCCGTCCTGTGCACAGTTACCTCTATTTAACAACATTTGTAAAGTGCTTGCACATCCCAGCCAGTTTATGTGAGATTTCACGTGCTGCCCAAATGAGATACCTGCACATTTAGAACTCTGAAAACGAGAAAAAACACTTTACTTTTCATTAATATCATTCTCTCGCTCTTGGTAACCATGACACACCTAAAACTCACTGGAATGTTTTTCAAATACACTTAACCCGAGTACCTGCGAAATGTTTCCAGGCAGCTGGCAGGACGTTTTTTTTTTAATGGTCAGGTCTGTTTGTAGCTGGAGCTAGTAAATTCATAGCATTTAATATTGTTAGAAAGATAATGTGTGTTGATGGGGTATGCACCCCAAGTCTTTACATCACAGAATATGCCTGGTCAGGAGTGACTGGAAACTGAGGAGGCGGGCGACCGGGCCCGGTCAGACTCAGCCGCCTTCGCGGCAATTACAGTGTCAGGGGCAGGCTCCAGATTCATCCTGCAGGTCTTGCCGGGCAGTTTTAAAAGCAGGTGCTGACGGGTCCCTAACACCCCCTTTCAAATTAAAGAAGTGCCAGTTACTCAGTTCCGGTCCATTTAAAGCATTGCCTCGTGTCTCCACTGGTCAATATTCATTGCAGGCCTGACTTCAGGATTCGGGTTGTGGGAGGGTCATGAAGATTAATGGGATTGCCACACTATACATTTTTTCCACATATTGCACTTTATGTTTTGAAGCAATAAACAAAGGCCCCAATGTGTAAGGACAGGTTGCAAAGCAGTAGTGTTTTAAAACAACAACAGCTTTGCAACTCGCCACAGTTTTGCTCGGTGACTGATACACAAATAAACTGCTGCTTAAAAGCACAACCTGCGAGGAATCACAAAAAATCCGGACTCATTAATATTCACAAACAGGATTCTTTTTAAAACGCATTGTGATTGTTTGTGAATTTAGGGAGGAAGACGTGCCAGACAGCATACGCACCATCCCTGCATTCTCATTCACAGAATGCCTCCTTTAAATGTTATCCCAGTCTCTTAAAAGGTCAAGGACTTGTGTAAAAAATACATTAAAAAAATTGCACATTAAATGGATTTGGGGGGGAGCAGGTTAGACTCTGGCAAGACCAATGCCCCACTGCTCCCCATCCAAGTTCCCACCCAGACCATCTGTGATTCAGAGAGTAAAGCTTCCGCATTGCAAATAAAGGTACGGAATGATGATCTCATTAATCGCATAGCCAGGGGGGTCCTTGCCATCAAAACTGCATCATCTGCATAGATAAGTGCAGGTATTGATCGCTTTTGTGCCGTGGGCATATCTTGACAGTCTTGAAGCAGGACACTCTCTAAATCATTAATGTATATAGAGAATAGGAAAGGTGCGAGAACGCATCCCTGCCTCACACCCTTGCTATATTAAACATTCTAGTACACTCCCCTCTTTTGCCATATCTGATCGTAGCCCTTGCACCGTAATATAATTCTCTAAGGAATTGGATGATGTTATTGTCCACACCCAGCCGAGTCATAATCAACCATAATTTGCTGTGTGTTACACAGGCGAAGGCGGATGTTAGGTCCACAAATGTTAAATATAACCTACCTTCCTTGACCCTAGTATATGTCTCATGAATAATAAATAAATTAAGGCATTGGTCAACTGTCCCTATCCCTTCTCTAAAACCATATTGGAGGTCACTAACAACCTTGTGCTCCTCAGCCCATAGCTGCAGCCTATTTAAGATGACCCGTCCAATTATTTTAATTGTTGAATCAAGCAGAGATATTGGGCGATAGCATGCACAGCTAGCCCTGTCCCCCTTTTTAAAAATAGGGACAATAATTGATTCATACCATGTACTGACTAGTCCCACCTTATCTGCAGCATTAAATAATATTGTAAGTAGAGGCGCCCACAAGGCTATATTATTCTTGAAAACATCCACAGGAACGCCATCCGGCCCGGGTGCCTTACCACCCTGACTGGAATTTATCCCCTTAGTTACCTCTTCTAGAGTAAATTTCAACTCCTCTTTATATTTAATCGGAGAAGTCGAATCCTTATCCGAGGCTAACATCTCGCTCAATGGTAGTCCATTAGTACATGGGGAGTCGTAAAGTGTATCAAAATGGCTCACCCACTCATCCTCAGATATGGCAGTTTCCAGCCTTGCCTTAGTATTATCTTTGAAATAGGGCGCATTGACAGCCTTCCAAAAGGCTGTCATGTCTTTCAGTTGGGAGGCATCAATTAATGCCTCCCACGCTTCCTTCTTCATCATATCCCTTCTATTTTTTATTGCAGTTTTATAGATTCTACGAAATTCCCTGATCAAATTTTGATCCCTAGGTTGACATTTCAAGGCCCTCTTAAGATTGGAATATGCCTTAGTGCATTCTGGGTCAAACCAGCCTTTAGGTTTACTTTTTGGGTTCTTAAATTCTACCCATAGATTATTTTTAATACATGTTGTTATTTCCCTGAAACTAGAGATAATTTCTGCATTATCAGCACCCATATCCAGGCAGATGTTAAAACTCGTTTTACAGGCCCTTATAATTTTACCCAGAAATTCTTCAGGCACCACCTTAGTCCACTTAAGTGTATATCCATTTTGCTTTGAAATGTCAATATGTCTTGAGTATAATCTAGATAAATTTTCAGTACTACCAGGATCAACTTGCGGATCTGTAATATCCACCCTTATAGGATAGTGATCACTAAGGGAAATATCCTGCAATGAGTAATGGAAAACACTATCTTTATAACATGTAGATATCAGAATGTAGTCGATTACCGATGATAACCCTCTACCCATAAAGGTAGCAGAGAAAGGGACTTCTGGTTGACACAACATGTTAGCAAAACCAAGGTCATTCATGAACATTATTTCGTTCAGAATATCCCCCGTTACTGTATGTTCAAAATGGGCAAATGAAAGCTCTCTTTCTCCTGCTAAGCCACAATTCCCCTTTCCTATTCTGTTACAGAGGGCACAATTAAAATCGCCCCCCCATATAACTAGAAACGCTTTACTATCGTTACTAATTAGATTGCTAAGTTCATGTTTCAGGGCTTTAAAGACGCCAAGTATATCTGCTTAAGGGACATTGTTGTACAAATTCACAATCAAAATACAGACAGTATTATTCAAATGTAGCCCTACTATATGATAAAAACAGTTGTAAAAAGTCTCCATGCTTTTACATTTAAAAGAATTTGAAACGTAGGTGCAAAGCCCGCCTTTGGCTCTGCCATGTAATGAACGAATGGCAGGAGTAAATATTGTCTTAAAACCATTTATATGATATGCTTCCTTGGCCCATGTCTCTTGCAGGCATATGACATCGTGATGATTGGTCATTTTTACCCATAAAGGGTTGTCCAGTTTAGGTCTGAGACCTGCTATGTTCCACGAAATAAGCGACCACTTTATCATTTCCTTACTGGTGCCACCCTCGTTAAAA
The DNA here is from genome assembly GCF_964261635.1 of Lissotriton helveticus. NCBI lineage: Eukaryota > Metazoa > Chordata > Amphibia > Caudata > Salamandridae > Lissotriton > Lissotriton helveticus. The sequence continues at coordinate 1,299,063,702 of NC_136067.1, read as the reverse complement.
TACACAGCATTTTCTATCTGATTGAATTTTATATCATCGGTCAAACTTTGACCGGACACAGTAGGCATATCGGAACATGCGGTCACTATGCCCACATGTCCTGTAACTAATCGGTCCGGGGATCGAAAATCTCCTGTTATATCCCTGTCTAATGGGGAAGCCTCTTCCCCATTATGGCTAACCTTTAATGTCTCAGCGATTGGTCAATCCACCCCCCCCCCCCCCAAGCCCAGATAGAGGTTCAAAGCTGTTACTAGTTTGAACATTAAAGTGATCCCCACCTTGAAGATAGTTGCTGCTTTGGTAAAAGTCATGTGGCACAAATCCTGTATATCTTGTCAGTGCGGAAGTCAAAGGAGAAAATGCTACCCGGATTCTCGTAATTCATGAAACTACTAATGAACTGTACCACTCTAGAATCTCTAAAGTTAATTATAATACAGTCTCCATTAATGTCCTTTATTTTGTGTCCAACCACTCTACACCCCCCACACTGGACCAAGATCCCTGTCTACAATCGCAACAATTGCCCCCGTCGCCCATGCAACCCTCTCTCGCACTCTCCCACTCTACACCCCCCACACTGGACCAAGATCCCTGTCTACAATCGCAACACTCGCCCCCGTCGCCCATGCAACACTCTCTCGGACCTAGACATACTCACCCTCCTCCGCTCCTACGACCCAGCTCCCCTAATCCACACATCCACCACACACCTCTTCATTCCCACGATACACTCAAACCCCCGCAGACCCCCCACACTAAACAACAGAATCTCAATCCCTAATAACCTTAGAAAAGTCCCCCTCTCTCTAGAACCCTCTACCTCCCTCGACACACCCCGTCTCAAATGCACTCTCCTCAACTGCAGATCGGCCTCTAGACACTCCTCCGCCATCGCTGATCTCATCTTGACATTGGACCTTGACCTAATCATCATGACTGAAACCTGGCTAAAAGAGTCCTCTACACCTATAATGGACATTCTGGTTCCCCCAACTACCGCATCATTAGACTTGACAGGTCTGGCAAAATAGGTGGTGGAATTGCATGCATATACAGGAACAACCTCTCTGTTCTGAAAGTCACCTCCCCTTCCTTACCCTCCCCAATTTCCTTTGAATACATCTGCCTCGATATTATCAGTGAGGGCAAACCGATATGCTCTCTTCACGGCATTTACCACCCACCTGGGGACAATCTCACCTTCGCCCAGCAAATCATGGATATGATCTCAACCAATTCCGGACGACAGCTCACCCAAATATACCATGGTGACTTCAATCTCCACTGGAATGATTACAATGACGCGGTGGTAAATAGTCTTAAAAACTTCAACGCCCTTGACCTCACTCAAATATGCAACAGCCCGACCCACGAGAAAGGCTCTATCCTCGACCTTATCATCTCCAAAGAGGACTCTATCCAACTCGAGTCTATCCAACCCTGTGACTGGTCAGATCATCATATTGTCACATTCTTCATTAATGAAAAATTCAAACTCAACCCGGTCCAATCCTCCAAGCCTAAAATCTGGAAAAGAGACCTGAAAAAACTCAACCCAGGCTCCCTACCCCCTGGCAGCTGCAACCTCCTACTTCCTCCTACCGGCGTTACGGACGTCCAATCCTTGACTGACCACTATCTCAACGCCATGACCTCGATAATTAATGAGGCTGCACCCATGCAGCTAAAATGAATCCCCGCTAAAATCTCCAATCCATGGTACGACGGGAGTCTCAATGAAGATAGACGAGCCATGCGAATGGCAGAGCGCACCTGGAGATCAGCTCCCTCTGCACTACACCTAAAAATCCTGAAGAATAAGAGAAACGCCTACTTCAGGAAAATAAAACGCTCAAAATCAGTCTTCTTTAGCCTCCAGCTCGACCAAGCAAAAAACCGTCCGAGAAAACTGTTTGAGCTAATCAGAACACAATCCAAGGAACAACCCCAACCACTCAGCACTATGCGCGAAGCACCCTCCTGTGAAGACTTCACCGCTTTCTTTATTAAAAAAACTGACAACATAAAGAGCGATCTCCTCATTGACGCAAGCCTTTACGCTAAACCCCACTGCATAGCACACACTGAACCAAAAAACAATGCTACTTGGTCATCCTTTGGCACCTACACTGAAGAAGAAATTGGCAAACTGCTCAGCACATTGAAACCATCAAATCACCTCACGGACCCCCTCCCTGCTAACGCCGTCAAAGTCTTCACACCTCTGCTCCTTCCACTCTGGACTAAAATTATCAACAGCTCACTTCAACAAGGAACCATCCCTGACTCCCTCAAAGTAGGACAAGTCACGCCCTTACTAAAGAAACCTACAGCCGACCCCTCTGATCTAAACAATTATCGTCCCATTACCAATATTCCCACTCTCGTCAAACTGTTGGAAAAATGCGCACAACTACAATTGACTAAACACATTGATCAGTTTGATCTCCTCAACCCTCATCAATCAGGCTTCCGAGCAGGACACAGTACAGAAACTGCTATGACTCACATAATTGACGACGCCCTTCAAATCCTAGATCAAAACGATACCTGCCTCCTCATCCTTCTTGATCTCTCTTCAGCATTCAACACCGTCAAACATAATAATTTACTCGAACTATTAAACACAAGAATGGGTCTATCTGGGACTGTTCTCAAATGGTTCACTTCCTTTCTACACAACAGGTCGCAGAAATTCAAGAGCAACAACTTGATGTCCTCGCCAATACCTGTTTCGCTAGGCGTCCCCCAAGGATCCTCCCTATCCCCAACTTTGTTCAACCTAGTTATGGAACCTCTCACCACCTTGCTACAAGCATTCAATGTACACTTTCACATGTACGCCGATGACACCCAACTATATCTCAAATTACAATCCCCCAAAGACATTTTGCTCCTGAACTCAATGATCAGAAGCACCCAATCCTGGCTTGCCGATAATCATCTCAAACTCAATGCTTTGAAAACAGAGTTCCTTCTGATCTCACCTCCCGCGAAGATCGCTACCACTCAAATTTGGCTTAAACACCTAACTGCACTCAATGTCCAACCCACCATCGTGGACTCAGCAAAATCTTTAGGCATAACACTCGACACCAATCTCAACATGCAGCAACATATCAGCAAGGCAACTAAGGGAGCGAACTACCAAATCAATACCCTGAGGAAACTTAAACCCTTCCTCCCAGCCAAAGACTTCCAAACTGCAGTACAAGCACTAGTCATCCCGCAAATAGAATACGGCAGCACCGCCCTCTGCGGTCTCCCCCTAACTACTACTGCACCCCTAAGAGCTTCTCTAAACGCTGCAGCGAGACTCATCACTGGGTCAAAAAATCACTTGCATATTTCCCCTGACCTGAAATCCCTGAATTGGCTGCCTTTTGAAGCCAGAATACATCTGAAAATCGCCTGCATGACACACAAGGCTGTACACTTGAGCTCACCCGGATACCTCAACCAGAAGCTGACAATTTCTGGCGGCTCTAGAAACACTAGAGGCACAAATAATCTTTTGCTAAAACCTCGAAGATTCAGGAAGGAAAAAACTTATAAACGCTCCTTCTCAGGAATGGCACCCAGGATTTGGAACTCACTCCCTCCTGAAACCAGGCTCATCTCCTCCACTACACTTTTTAAGAAAGAAGTAAAGGCTATCCTCATGGCTAAATTCACTTGAACTATTACTGTGGATTTGTTAAAGACTCTGCACCGACCTGTACTATCCGCTCGATCCCTGTGATTGTTTTATTACTTGTACTATTGTCTTACCTGACTGTCTTTGCTCCCACTTATTTGTACTATTAGCATTATTGATGTACCTGTTTTACTATGCTCCCCCATGTACCTACCTCACCTCACTTATTACCTGCAACCACGCTATGCCCAATGGACTGTTATCTACTCTCCTGTTGGTATCCATGCTTTGTAAAGTGCTCTGATATCTGCAAAGATCTTGTTCGCGCTATATAAAACTTTCAAAATAAATAAATAAATAAATCAATACCGCTTGCTTTGAGAAAATGGTAACCTGAAAGTAGTTTGTGTCCTAAACTGGGGTGGTAAAGCATTGGCACACTACACTACAAATCGGAACGAGGAAGGGATGCTTCTCTCATGCCATTTTGGAAAACATGTAAATAACTGTGAAATCTTTTATTTTTTAATGTTCTAATCTCTGGTGTTTGAACCTTTGCAGTGCAGTAAGCCTCTCTAATGTAGTCTAAACCACAGCACGCTCTGTTAATATTGCATTATAAACTGCTAGCTGTAGTACTTACCTTTTAATATAAGGCCAACTGCCTGTGGACAGCTAGAGTAAGGGACTCTGGGTAGATTGCAGGGGACATATATATAAAGAGTGCATTTGCACTATGCATGTGTGTGTGGGTTAGGGTGAGCATAGAGTGTGTCTGCTGTGCTTTACTGTATGGGGACAAGAAACCACTCTGCTTCTCCTATTTGTGGATGGAAGAATAGAGACAACCTGCCAGATAGGGATGTAGACTGATCGTACCGGTGGATGATAGTGAATATTTCATCAAACACCAGGTCCCCAGCCCTGGCACTGGCTGTGTCACCATAAACATTGACAAATGAGCAGTTCCAAGAGAAAATAACTTCAGTCATTCATTCTTATGTCGTGAGAAGCTCCCACGGGTGTGAAACATTCTGGACAGTGTTCCTCAGCCACCAGCTCCCAGGCATATGAACAATTAAAGAGACATTTCATTTTCCATCACATATGTGTATATGACAGTTACATTCCAATTACAAATGATGTGATGCAATATACACATATAAAAGACTAATCTCTTATTACATCTATAGGTGCAATATTTAAACACAATTGTGTGACGAACAAACACATCAATGAATTTGTGACACACCATTTCCACCACACAATCCTGTTTTCACAGTTTTTCATCATGGTGAATTTCTTATGTTGACATTTCAACATTTCGACAAGTGGCACAGGTCCACCTGACCTTCATCAGGACAACAAGTACGTTTTCATACACAGTGACAGGAACGAACATGAACACATATCACTACATTCTACTACTGTAGTCAGTTGTATTGCATTGCCGTTACATTTATAAAGCACCTCATACTTCCTCCAAGTGCTTTCTGGTGGACAGGTAGCAAACTACTCCCTTCGACGTTGTTGGTAGAACGTGAGTTTATAGTGATCATTTTGAAAATAATACTGGTGTTGTGCTCGAGGACTAGTGGGTGGCTCCAGTCAGTGCTTAATTTGTAAATGAATAAGTCTAGGGGCCCAGAGTTTTGCTCAGAGACCAATGGCCAGTGCTTCTGAATGCCGGAATGTGAAATACCAAGGTTGCATTGTCTTTAATCCACCACTGGACACTCTCTGCCCATTTATTTCACTCTTGCACATTCCTGCTTTCTCTCTTTGTCTTGTTTTTTTCTGTCTATCTCTATATCCTTCCGATTTTCACTTTCTTGCTCTGATCCAAAACATGATGAGGAAGATTAAGTGCCTCTCCCCAAAAATGAGTGCTGGTGGGCCCCACCTGCAATCACCGGCTCAAATTAAGCATTATCTCCTGTTGGGCCTCAGTAAAAACATAGCTGTGCCTATGCGCCAGCATAGAGTGGCGTAAGGAGAAGTGAGAGACAGACCTGCTTATGATAATACATGCCATCATTATTGCTTCGTGGGTAGAGTGTGGGTTTATAGTGGGGCCAATGTTGTTAGAGTTTTGGTGTTGTGAGTGGAGGGAAGAGGGGTGAGAGATACAACTACATTTGCTCTTACTTACCATATTATGTGGGTGACTCATTCTTTCCCAGTGGGGCAGTAAGTATCTGTCACTGAATTTTGCATAAGGGTGGCAACTGTTAGAGAACAGTCAGGTGTTTGGTAGTGAGTTCCAGAACACAGAATGTTCCACCAGTTTTACCCACTTGAAGGGAAGGACGTGAGAAGGGCTGACAGTCATGTGCAAGGTGATTTTTCACAAACATTTCCAAGGTTTAACTTGGATGAAAGAGGATTCAGGGCTGTAGATTTTCCTAGGTGTAAGGCGGAGTGCCTTGACGGAGGACCATGTGGCCGTTTGAATGGCTGGAGTGATGTGGTCAAGCAGGTGTAGTTATAGTAGTTTACTAGTTACTGTATTCTATATCTCTGTTGTCTTTATAATAGGTGAAGTGGTGCTCTGGGATAAGGACCAAAATGACATCAAGAAGCTGATGGCCTGGATTTTCTGTGGAAAACCTAGATGAGGGAATATGTGTGGGACACCACAATATTAATAGATAATGAATATACCATTGGTCTGTCATCTATCGAGGGATTGACCAATCTTCACACTTTAACCCAAAATAAATGAGAGACCTAACTCTCTATTTATTGGATCATAAGGGGACCATTTATAGTGGTCTATTGGTACCACTGAAGCCAATAATAAAAATAAAAACATGTCATAAGAAACACGGTGAGCTCAACGAATTAGTATTACTGGGCACAGACTTCACATTTATGCATGCCTTCTGTCAATATATCAAGATATGAGAAAATCGTGGATTCATTTCCAAACACCAGATCCTTATTGAAACAGACTCAACACGAGATTCTTATTGAAACAGACTCAACTGTTTTTAGTTTAGTTTTTTTATGCATAGTTAATAAAAACCCTTACATGTACATAAAAGCATATTAAATTATTACAATGATAATACAATATTAACACTTAAACATCATGTTTAAGAAAAATAGTAAGTCAGTGCATATTTTCACTTTTGACTTTGAACAGTTGAAACTCACACAATAAAAATTAAATACAAACAGTTTTTGAAACACTCTTTATTCAGCTCTAGAGTATGATAAAGGTTTTTCCAGAGTCATAGTAAATTACTCAAAGCATATACAAGTAGGTTAGGCTGGACAGTAAAAATTTTTTTTTTTTCATATTTATAGAATTGCTATTCTCGTTGTTACGGGTGACATTACATGTTTAATGCTTGACTTATGTTAATCCATAACAAATGCACGAGGATGACTTTGCAATGAATACCAAGTCATCCACTACCACCACGTCAATATATTATACAACATACATGCAACATAGATCAACAACAGTCGCAAATGGCAATCCGAATCCTTGGCAGCTATGCCCCCAGCAGCCCCCGTTTTCCAGTCTCCAGGGGCACCATCAGGTCGGTAGCGCACACAGGCAGCACTGCACTCTCTATCCAGCGTTGGTTGCACCAGTCTTTCAAAGTTTCAAGTTATTGTCTATTAATGTCAATTCTATATCAGATCCTTCATAATTGTTCTTTGTTCTTCAGCCATAGTGTTCCTGAGAGAATAGGATTGCTCCTTGGCATTGTTCTTCATGCTGACTCAGTTAAATAATCTGCTTTTGACAGTATTGTTACAAATGGTATAGCTTGTATGTTAAGAGTGTTTCCCACTTTCTCATTAGAACTTAGAGAAAGACAATATAGAGGCACTTCATTTAAATGATGGGGGTTTCAATTCAAAATATACTAGATTTCTGGGTGGTAGGTGGTGGGCCGGGCCGCTGTGGGGGGGCCCCTTCTAAGTGCTTTGTAGGGGGGGCCCTTCAAGTTTTGTTACGCCACTGCCGGTCACATTCCATCTTTGGAAAAGATGTGGCCATAGAACTTTAGAGTTGACTTGTGAAATTCACACTTGTCACTGTTGAGTGTGAGGTTGGCATTGAGAAGAGCATGACACACCCAGTCAAGTGCTTTGTTGTGTTTTCTGCGTGTTTCGTCGAAGACCAAGATGTCGTCACTGTAGTTGATTGCATTCGGAATGTGCTGAATGACACGCCGCACTGCTTCTTGAAATATTTCCGCCGCAGAGGAAATTCCAAAATTGAGACGCATGTAATTGAAGAGTCCCGGTGAGTGGTGAAAGTGATGATGTATCTAGATTTCTCATGAAGCTCCAGCTAGTGGTATCCTTTGTTCAGGTCTAGTTTGGAGCAGACTGTTGCTCCATTCAGGCAAGTAATCATGTTGCTGATATGGGTCCTGGATGCTGCTCCCTTTCAATTGCTGAATTTGGGGCTCGCTTGTCCACACATAGACGCACTTTGTTTTCCTGTCCTCGCTTGGGCACAACCACCACCGGGGACACCCACGGAGTAGGTCCCATTGACTTCTCTATGCTATCTGCTTTCAACAAATCCTGCAGCTCGTCATCCACCGCTTGCTGGAGGTGGAAGGTTACCTTACGGTGGTGCTGGGCTACTGGTGTCACTTGCTCATTGATATGCAATTGGACCTTGAAGTGAGCTAACTTTCCTAGGCCGCAGAATAGTATCGGAAATGTGCTGATGATGTCAGGTGAATCGTCAACTTTGTATAGAAATTCTACTAGCTTTAGTCGTTCTGCTGTGGGTAGACTGAGAATATTGTTGGCCACTTCGGGGCCTTCTATGACATGTATCTGTGTGTGAACGGTCCTGTCTTTGTATGTAAGGGGCGTGCGGAACTGTCCTAGACACGGCAGCGGTTCTTTGGACATCCACGTGTAAACACGCACGGTGGCTGGCTCCAACTTTGGCTTTTGTGTTCATCTTCCTGTATTCAGTTGTGCACATGTAATTAAGTGACGCTCCAGTATCTAGAACGAATTTCGCGGGGTGAGTACTCATTTGGATGTGCAACCTGGGGTATTATTTTCAGCTGGTCCGGATCTGCTACCATGCATACATACTCATCACCGTCTTGTGAATTGGGAGGGAAGGCTGATGAGTCTCTTGATGATGATTGTCGAGATCCGTATGAACAGTGCGACGAAACACTGGATCTTGATGAGCTTGTGGATCGATCTCTTCTCTCTTGCACTGCTCTCGTATGGTGACGGGGACCCGTGGTTCGTTTAATCGGCAGGGACATCTTGCGGTAGGTTTGGCACACTGTTTCAAAATGATTGTCTTTGCGACATCGATGACACTGTTGCAGGACATGGACCTGTGTGGGGATAGTCTTGACCGCAGCAATAGCACTGTAATGGTTGTTTCTTAGTGTTGCTGTTCTTGCTTCCACTGCAAGTTTGATTTGTGGGTTTAGACACATTCTGATGATCCGATTGGCGTCTTGAGTCTGTTTGGGAATGTAGTCGGAAAGCTTGTTCCCGTTTCTCCATCATGCTAGCTTCCATCTTTTTTGCATGTTCTTCAACCTGATCATTTATTCACGTGAGTTCCTCAATGTTGTCTGGAGAGTAGTGCTTCTTCAGTAAACGACGACACAATGACTCCGACAGGCACCCTTCTATGATTCGTAGACGAAGCGCATCTTCAGTGTTGAAATTGTCGAATTCACAATATCCGGCTAAATGCTTGAGGCGTGAAATGAAATTGCCCCCTGATTCATCCTTTTCTTAAGATGCTAGATTGAAAGTGTAACGTTCATAGTCAAGATTCCGCTTGTGGAGGAAATTTCCGTTTAACAAGTATCTTACATCAGCATATTTAGCAGAAGTGTTTGGCGGCAATTCTTTGCTGATTTGTCCGACGTCCTTTTTCACTAAATTGCGCAATGCAATGAGTTGTTGTCCGGGGTCACTGATCTGTGAGCCTTTCATGAAGTCCTCGAAGTCCTCATGCCAGCTTTGCCACTTAGGACCCATGCTGTTTCCAGACGTCAGGGGTTCAGGAAGGTGCAGGAATGATGCTCCTATCATCACTGGACCGGGCTGTGTACTCTGTGTTGGACATTCTGCAAGGAATCTGGGCGCATGGACATGGCAACACGCAGCTGACGTCACTCTCTCTGTCTGGATCAGCAGGTAGGTGGCGTTTGGTAGTGCTGAGCACAAGAGGCAGTAGTAGTAGGTAGAGGGATGTTGCAGTTCACTCTGTCAGAATCAGCAGGCTTTCTCTTTGGCCTGACTTCAAAATGGCTGCCAAAGTGAGGGCCGGGGGCTCCACAATGATGAGTGCCTGACTTTAAGATGGCCGCAGGGTAAAGCAGACATGTGCTGGCCTCAAGCATGTATATAGAAAAAGTGGTCCTAGACACTGTGTCTAGGACCACTTTTTCTATATACATACAATTACCCAGGTCCTGTTGACTTATTGGGTTTACCCCATTGTTTCTCAATGGCTTCAAGCATGTGGCAGCAGGGCTTGTCCCAACTCAACGTGGCAGTTGAGTCTTTCTGTCCTCTGGGAGAGTGGCAGTAGCAGTTTTGCTGTTGGCAGCCGCCGGAGTTATGTAGACGGTGTAGCCTGGGCCATATGCTCCGGCACTCCTGGCTCGGCAGGACATCTACGTGTATGCGCCCACTTCATTGCCTCGCGCGGGCTCAACCAGGACTATGCTGGGAGCCCCAGCGTTGCAGAGGCACACAGAGGATGCAGCGCACAGTTGGGCACTGCTCGCACCTCTTGATGATGGGGCGGGAGCCGGCGGGGTGCAGACAACTGGGCTGACATGTGCGGCACACCTTCCAAGCCGCAACAAAGCGCGCCTGGCCTAGGAGCAATGACGAAGGTGCAGGTAGGTCCATGGCAGGCACTGCGGTGTCATCAGCAAGTAGAGGGAGAGGGGGGTGTCAACCAATCCCACTCTCATCGCCAGTTTTCGTGTTCTGCTCGCATTAACGGAGACGACAGCAGGCAGCAGTAAGAACACATCTTTATTCTCTCTCCTACATTTTCTATCTGACTCCTCCTCCACCACCCTTGACTTTTTCCTTCCTGCCATGCCTGGCCCTGACGTTGGTGGTCTGGTCAGGCATGGGGACACTACATCACTGGATTACTGTAGTAGTCAATTTGAAGAACCTGGACCTCCGATGGGGCATTGTGATTCTCACTTGGCATTGTTTATCATGCTAGGGGAAATTGGACAAAACTGGAATGGCACTACGAACCTCACTGGAGTTTAATGATCATTTCTAGACACCGCAGACCTCACTAGGGAAAACATGCAAAACTAACTTGGCATGGTTTTGCTTGCCCAACTTGGGCAGTGGGATATTTGCATGACAGTGTGCACCTAACAGAGCAATGTAACACTTGCAAGGCTCTACATAACTTACCACTGAAAAACTGAACAACCTGGCACAGCACTGTACATCTGAGTAAGGCATTGTGTTGCTTACATACCATTATGTACCTAACGGAGGAAAATGTAGGGAAACTGCCATGACATAATGTACCTAATTGTAACACTGCAAAGCTAATGTGCATAAGCTGCCATAAAACTGTGTATGTATATTAGTGATATTGATACTTGCAAGGTACTGTGCAGCATTCTACGGCAAACACGATAAACATGGCAGTTTATTTCACTGTGCCATCATAATATGTGGCCATAAGGTATATTTTACTGGAGTAAATGTGAAGGGTCCTGAAAGGAAATCTGTCCGTGGCACAGGGATTGCGACACTTGTCGCTCTACACTTTACTGGGGAAATGTGAAGAAACTGGGCTGACTCAGTGAACCTATTTCGGACATTGTGATCCTGGCATGGCGACTAATGAGGAAACTGTAAACAGTATATGATAAAGTGTAATTTACTGGGGTAATACAATATTTTACTGGCCATATGGCAACTCACAAGCTGGCATATTCAGATTATCTCGGGATTTTTTTCCCAGCACCAGTTGCAGGCTGTGTATGTTATATGAATGATGTACACTACTGTGAAAAATATAGGAGTGCCATTCTAGTCATTTTTATTGGTTTTCAAATTGGAAATGGCTTTAACATTAAACCCTATCTCTGTTATTTTCAATGAGAGTGTTTTGCATTACTTGTTAGTGGCCATGTATGTTGATGGAAATATTCCTAGGCTGAGCTGGAGTGCATGTATGACTGTCTGTAGTAACTTTGGAAGTGTGGTTTGTGAATAGCAATGGCCTTACTCTTCGGTGGGTGTGATCTTGTATCTTCATGCCTCACCTTAAATCCCTCCTTAACCGCCCCTACTTCACCCTCCATGTTCTACTTCATTTTGGAGCAAGTAGCCTGTATTTTCCAGCCACTCCCCCAAGTTCCACCCATATTTACTTCTAAAACGTACATCTTTGTGTGAGAAGACCTCTGCAACCAGGGCAGAGAACTCTGCATAGAACAGATAGGAGAGGCAGAGGTCTCAGCACATTGATTTGTGAATAGCATTCTGCAGTACATGTGGTACTACTAAACGTACTACAACGTTCAGATGGTGAATAGGTACCACAGTTTATTGATAGGTGCTTTATAGAAATCAGGCTGTTTTCAAATGTCCCCCCACTTTTGGCACCCATTTGGACTACTAGATGCTGGTTTTCAACACCGAAAGTGCCCCGGGGACTGCTAACCAGGCCCCAGTATGTGTACTCAATCCCTAAAACTGAGACAAGCAAATTATCAACCCCATTTAGCAAGGACTTTAACCCCTTTATAAGTCCCTGGTAAATGGTCCTAGTGGTACCCAGGGCATAGGAGTTAAATGAGTCACCAGGGCCTGAAGCACTGATTGTGCCCCCTTGAGTAACAGATGACAGCAATCCTGCTATTGCAGACTGCAGAAGCAGTGCAAACTGCACGAACTCGACTTTGCCCTCACCATGTGTGGGAAGGTCAAAGCACTATTTTTAATATATGCCAGTCACCACTTACGCAGACCTCCTAAGTCCAAAATGCAGGGTTCATTATGTGTGTGGACATATGAGTGCAAGTATATATGTCCCTATAGTACCCTCTTTCCATTAAAGGCTACTATAAGTGATAAGGGCTCCATAGGATAAAATGAGCTGGCAACCGGGAACCAAAAAAGGTTGCCAGCTCCATTATGGTACAGCCAAAATACATCATGGTTGGTATTATGGTATTGAACAACTTGCCTCATCACCCGTGAGAAGATTCTCATTTCAGAGTCGATGTGGCATACTCCCAGGCGGCTACCTTAAAGGTTGCCCACCTGGTTGTCCCAGCCTTTCCTGTGCTCTGGCTGTGCACAGCTGCTGCAGCCAAGAGAGGTATCTGACCCTCTGCCAGGAGGTGTAAACTCTTCTAGAGGTCAGACACAATGACCTGGATGTGAAGGAGATGACACCTCCCTCCCTGTCAGGATGCCTAATAAAGTTGCACATCAAGGTGGTGAGCTTCAAAGCTTTCATCACCTCTGATAAAGATCCAGGCTGCCTCCCAGAGCAGGATGTAGCTGTCCCCCTGCCCCAGGAACATTTGCACCCATGCAGGCAGGGACAATATATAAAAACAAAACACTATACAAAGGGTCAGAGGGAAGGGAAATTTTTATACAGACCATAAAGGATTAAATCCCCCAAAGCTATCAACAACAACACACAAATCCCTGGTCTTAGAAACAACATTTCTCAAAGAGTCAATCCGAGAAACAATGCCACATTTGGCACTGCCTAGATTCAGTATTAAGAAGACAAAAAAATCACAGACATAAGTGAAAAAGACAAACTTGAACCACCTTAGGATAATTGGTGTCCCATCATTGCACATTCAAGTGCCCAGTGTCATCATCTGGGATTCCAAACCAACCGTCTTGCGTCCACCCTTGATTTCAAATGGGGGAACAGAAAGATACAGTTGTATCCTCTTGTGTAGCTCTCACAAGAAAAAAAGTAAGTGCAAGGGGAAATCTTTTTCTTATTGCTTAATAAGCTGTATTTGTTCGTGCAGTGCAAAGGAATGATAAACAAGTGTAAAGTGTGATTTCTAAAAAGAGATAGACAAGAGAGAGATAGCACAAGTGTTCTTTGATGCTATCTCTACTGTGTCGTCCTACTAAAAGCAAAAGTGCAAGTGAAAAGGAAAGACAGGAATAAATCACTGTCTCAGTGGTCAACATGTTTCAGCCATTGAAGGTACATTTCCCTGGCTTTCTTCAGGACCTTAACGTACAACACTATTGTCACTGCAATTCCGCAAAAATAAATACATACAGTTTTGACTGTGATGTAACCATATTCAAATCCTCCATGGAAACATCATGTATTGCGACATCTAAAAGAGGAATAATTACTTATAAAAATGTATTTGCAGCAGTTTTGCTTCACGACATACTGAATCTATATGTATACAATGGTAGAATCAATACTTACCATTGATTCCCAAGGATTGGACATCACCTCACTCGGCACCAACTTGGGTATAAGGAGGCCCCGCTCTGAAAAATAATCATAGCCCATACAACATTTTATGGACAGAGTAATCAGAGAGAATGATTGCAACTACATACAGGCATCGCCAATACTAGACTTGAATACCACTAGGTGTCTAGTTAACTCATAGTTGTGTTCAGTGCCATTAGGTTATCTACATTAACACCTTGCATTTATGGCTCCCAACTCTCCCCTACAACCTCAGTGAAATCAAGTTGTGCCCAGCGCATTCTAAACACGAGGTAATGGTATGTGTACGAAATAACTGCCTCACAGGCACTAAAGACAACTCAAATAGCCGTGAAACGACAAAAGAACTCTCGCCCCCGCTACTCCTTACCTATCCGTCGGTAGCTGGAGTGGAGGTACCGGACGGGAGCGGCCGCGGGTCTTTTAACGAGAGAAACACACGTGTTGTTCATCAGTAACACGGCCGCGCTCAGAAAAGCTGTCATCGTGAAAGGACTACAGAAGTCCAGCACGTGTGCCGGGAAATGTAGTACCAATACAGGATTTCAAACCAATTCTTCTATCTTTATTGTTCTATGTTTTGACAATATGACATATAGAAGGGTTTTACCATATTGGTTATAAACGGTCTCTGGCAGTGTCAACTAACTTCCCGTGTCAACCACTCTTATTCTCTTTTTTTCTTTTTATCTTTTTCTCTTTTAAACATGCATGTGGAGATGCGAAAGAATATTGTTGTCCAGCACATCCGAAGGGACGGAGACAAACCAAAGTCATGTATCATTCAATGTCCTTGTATACTGCACCTTTGACCTGCGTCTCTATCTGGATGTTTAAGTAAAGCTGCAACTCTCTAATACGTATGAACATCACATGTATCGTTCATCAGAAACACGGCCACATATGGTAATGCCGTCGTTGTAAAAAGGGATTACACTAATACGGCAAAAGTGCCGGGAAATGTAGTCTGAAGATAGCGTTTTCATAAAATAAACAGACACATCTAGTAATGCCGCCATTGTGAGAAGCCTACACAAATACAGTAAATATGCCGGGAAGTGTGGTTTAAAGGTAGCGCTTACATAAAGTAAGTTTGTCTTTATCAGTCCATGTCTGGCAGTGCAACAGGCATATATAAATGACTCTATTGATATAGACTACGGCAGATATCAGTCTGATCTATTTTGGAACATGTGTTGTTAATCACATATATCAGTCCAGGTCTATACTGGAGCAAATGGAAACAGCTACATCAGAGTATGGTGCCATCAATACATGCATTCAAGTAAAGAGTGCCTAACTTGCTATGTAATGTACTTAATGTACCTTACCGAATTTTATGATCTTAGGAGATTTGAATATCCATTTCGATAGCTCCGGAGATAACGCAGCAACTGAATTGAAACTCGATCTTGCAGCCTATCAACTACATTTGGGGGCTTGCCAACCCACTCACATAGCAGGGCATCTTTTAGATCCCATATTTTCTAACATCCCAGAGCTTAAAGTCCTGGCACCTCTTCCCATGCCATGGTCAGATCACTTCCTGGTACCGCTCATCTGGCGGTTTCCCGCCACTTCCCGCCTTAGGCCGACCCCCAGTATGCAGGTTCCCCCTGGAAAGAAATTGTTCCGGAAGAATGGAAGCGAATCCTACAACTTTCTCCTCCAACTTCCGACTGCGACCCCATATTAGGAGATGCTCAGTTTTCGGCATGGATTGAAAGTTCACTAGATATAGCTCTCCCAAAAAAATCCGCCCCCAAACCACGAGGAAAGATCACTTCCCCCTGGTTTACTAATGAACTTCGCCTCCCAAAAAAATTATGTAAACATGCGGAAAGGCCTTGGAGGAAAGAATTCGACCCCCCAAAAAAATCAGACTATAAACACACGATCTTAACCTACAAAAAGGCCTTAAAATCCTCACAGGCAGCCTTTTTTGAGAAAAAAATTAGGTCTTCATCAAATTCATCCAGGGAAACCTTTCGTATCGTTAAGAAACTTCTTAAAACCCCGGACTCTTCTCCACCCGCCGATCCCTGCAACCATCGTTGTAACGAGCTGGCAGAGTTTTTCGATCTCAAAATCCAAAACATCTTGAGGCTTCTTCCTCCATGTAAACCGGTTGAGCCGGAAGAAAGGCATCCGGCAGTCTCCCAGCAAGCAGTTTTTACTTTTGACACTTTTCTCCCCATCACTGAAGACACACTCCTTCCTATTTTTCAATCCATTAAGAGCGGCTCCCCGCGAGACCCAGCTCCATTTAACATCTTAAAGTTAGTTACTTCTACCATCCTTACCCCTTTGGTCAGACTGATTAACACCTCTCTTTCACAGGGCATTGTCCCTCCGAATTGGAAGAGGGCAATAGTAAAAGCCCTTCCCAAAAAGCCCAACCTTGATGCCTCGGTACTGAGTAATTACCGGCCCATCTCCCTAATTCCAGGGATTAGCAAGGTAGCAGAAAAATACGTTAATCGTCAGCTATCCGCCTTCCTTGAATCAGGGGACTTACTTCAGCCTTCTCAGACAGGATTCCGCCCTGGTCAGGGTACGGAAACGGCATCGATTGCGGTGGTAGAGGAGACCAGAAAGATCTTAGATTCAGGAGGATCAGTGGCAGTGATCCTCCTGGATCTGAGCGCAGCTTTCGACACCGTGAACCATCTAACCCTGATTCACCGGCTTGAGCGGCTGGGAATCACGGGGCTTGCCCTATCCTGGCTGAAATCTTTCCTCCACAGCCGCACTTTTCAGGTGGCTGAGGGGAACTCTATTTCCAATATTACTCCGGTACACTGTGGCGTTCCCCAGGGCTCTTTTTTGAGCCCTACACTTTTCAATGTGTACATGTCCCCGCTTGAGGAAATAGTTACCCCACATGGAGTCAAACTTTTGACGTATGCTGACGATACCCAGCTCATCGTATCCTTGAGTCAGCTGGATCGCTTTCCCTCAGATCTTTATTCCTGTCTTGAAGACATATCTAGCTGGATGGATAGTTCCCATCTAAAGTTAACTAGTGACAAACTGAGAACCTGGTCATGGGCAATCAATCATACTTTCACCCTGAAACCATGTGGCCACCTTGTATGGGCCCGCCCACGACTTCCAAACCTGGCATTAAAAGTTTGAGTATTTGGTTGGACCAAGATCTCACGTTTATCACACAAGCCAGGAAAACTGCTGGGATCTGCTATGATCTCATGCGCACCTCCCGGAAAATCCTACCTTTGCTCCCCCCTCAATCTAGGAAGCTCTTGAATCAGGGCCTCATTCTGTCAAGGTTGGATTTTGTCAATGCCCTGTATCTTGGTGCCCCCAAGAAGGTAACTGCTAAACTCCAAGTTGTTCAAAATACAGCTGCTAGGCTCCTTACAGGCATTCAGCGAAACCCGCTCTCAGGTCACTTCATTGGCTGCCTATACAGGAAAAAATATATTTGAAATCATTATGCACCACTCATAAAATATTTTATGGCAATGACCCTCCCATTCTGAAGGATCTCATTGTGCCCTACAAAACTAATAGAGCACTTCGCTACACTCACCTTCACCTGGTCTCTATGCCCAAGGATCAAGAAAGCCCGAACGGGGGGACGTCTCTTCTCCTATAATGCCTCCAAACTGTGGAATTCCCTCCCCCCTGCAATTCGGGCTCAACCTGACCACCCTTCTTTTCGTAAACTGTTGAAAACTTGGTTATTTCCCTAAACTTCTTTTCTTATCTTAGCACACTCACCAGCGCTGGGACGCTCACGGGCAGCCATACGCTTTACAAATCTTATTTCATTTCATTCATTCATTTCATTTAATTTCATTTCAAATACTATAGCTAGAGAAAATAAATGGGGGTCTCTCTTTTTCATATGGTGTCCTCCTAGTATGGAACTTATAGTGCGGTCCTTTCATAGTGTGCTGTCTGGGTATATTATCACGTGTTTAGAAAAAGACTGAATTTTATACAGTGAATCACCTTGCCTGTACCTAAAAGGAAGGATAGGCTATGATGTGTGTTCATGTACGGGAAGGATGCTCACAATCATCTTGTTTAGCTGTTCTTCATTATCGAGTGGTATGTGCTGCCCTTTGACTGATTTACAAAACAACTCCACTGTGCTAAAACATCATGTCTCATCATCCTACCACGCTGGGATCGTATCTCTATGGAAACAAAGAAGCAGAGGGAGCTACATCCCAATGCGCACATCATTTCCGGGTAAGTGATAACCAAGGAATAACATCATTAAGGCAGATGGTATCACTTGACAATCTAAATACCCACTGTTGTTCCTTTTGAAACAAAAATGTGGAAATATCACTAATGTGGGATGGAATAAAACTTATTTCCAAGCCAGTCCACACAAAGTCTTCTGGTTTGTGATTGCTGTCAAAGAAATGTTTTGTTAGTTTCGTTATAGTTTTCTTACAGCGGAAAGTGCTCTTATGTTCCAACATTCGCAACTTGACTTTCCGTGTAGTCATTCCCACGCACCTGTATTTGCAAGGGCACGTGATCAGATAAATGAGATTATCACTATTAAAATTGGTGAATTATTTTTGTAACCAAGGTTTTGCACTTTCTAAATCGATGGTTTTAGAACGTTTAGTCTGGGCACATATACCACAAGAGCCACAAGGTTCCATAATGTGACATCTTTTTCTTGTATCACACCCACCGGACGTGTGTGAACCAGTCTGTCTCTCAGATTCGTGCTCCTTTTCAATGAAAACAAAGTTGGAGCTATCTTGCCTGAGCAACATTTCAGGATGCGCCAGTGCTTTCTGACGCTCTTTTGAATCTTGTTGGTGAGGGCACTTAAAGTGTGCACGAATGTCAGTCTATCCAGAGGTGTTTTTGGTGTTGGTACTGCAATCAGAGCTTCAAGGTTGTTGTTGAGGGCTCGTTTCTTAGCTTGTCTGATAAGTTTCTTTGGATACTTCTTTTCTTCTAATTGACTCATCAGGTTGTCGAGTGTTCCTCAAATTTCTGCAGTGAAGAACAATTTCTCTGTACTCGTAAAAACTGCCCGTACGGCAAGTTTTCACGAAGCAACTTGGGATGTTGGCTGTCGAATCTCAACAATGAGTTCCGCGCCATTGGTTTGCAGTAAAGCTCACTCTGCAAACTTCCCGATCTGTAAAAGATGGATAGGTCCAGAAAAGCAATCTGCTCTTTATTAACCTCTACTGTGAATCTCAAAAACTCATTCCTGCTGTTAAGCCAGTCTTTAAAAGCTGCCAAGGAATCCAAGGACCCACGCCATATGACAAAAACGTCATCTATGTAACGCTTCCATAGACGTATCGACTCAAAGTGTGGATTGGAATTTGTAAGGACATGTTCCTGTTCGAAAGTATGGACGTAAAGGTTCGCCAAGCTGGGCGCAAAAATACTGCCCATACTGGTACCTGACACCTGGAGATAGATAGTTTCTTCACATTTAAAGAAGTTCTCCTTCATTGCTAGTTGTGCCAACGTCATTATAAATGGCACTGCTGTCGAACAATATGTAGTCAAGAGGTGAATGCCCTTGAAGGCAAGCTACACCCCTAGGGTGGGCTCCCTGTTGTGTATAGCCAAGGAAGGTTTCTTGCATTTTTAGAAGTGGTAGTATAGAGGGTTCTCTGTAGAAAAGGAGATGCACCTCTGAATTTGGTCACCTCAGGGGCAAATTAGCTGCTTGGGCTGGGAGCCCATTGTCCACTTGCACCCGCACCACTAACACCCCAAAATCTAGGATCTTAAGAGCACCCCAGGCTCCAGAACCTTATTACTGATTCGAATTGCAAAAGAGGACAAAGAAGAGACCTGAATCTTTGACAACAGGACTTTCACAAAACAAAGGCGTGATACTCTGCATCTGTGGCAACCATCCAGAGACTGCAAGACTGCAACTAGTCCGGGACCAAAAACTGGCTCCCCCACACAAAGGGACCTCTTTGAGAGCCAAAGGTAACTCATGACTCCCTTGGACTAGTGGCACTTGTTCCCTGCAGTATGCAGGTATAAACTGCATACCAGAACCATTGTGGGAAATGTAGCCCTGGCCTCCAGCATAGTTCAGGCGATTACTGTTATCCCCCAGACCTCTGGATGTCAAAATACCTTCTCGCTGACCTTACAGCTGCCAGGACTTGTTGGTGGCCAGTCCGGCAAGCATAACCTTTACTCAATGCTGCAATAGGAAAGAACTCCACAAAACCTTCAGCACACCATAGCAGAGGGCCCGTTGTTGACTTTTTGCACCTGTTTCCCCACCAGAAGCTGTAAAACCAGCTAACTCACGACCCCCTCTTCAGCACAATGACAGGCAGGATAACTCTGCACCCGGGCCTCCCGAGCCAGGTACAATTGAGCTGACTGTCATGGCTTGGTCCTGGTACCCACATCACTTTAACCCCCAGAGGGTTCCACACAACGCGACCTTCAAGTGGGCGATTGTCACTAGTGCTTTTTAACATTGATCACAATGCTGAATTTGCCGTATTGATTTGCACTCATTTATTTTTCTTTCTAAAATCCATAACTAGGGGGGCGTGGCCAAGATGGCGGTGGAGTAACAGTGTTTCTCCGGTGCTCCGCTCGCCAAGGCCGCATTTGAGCATCTACACGGCATCCCGGGACCTGGAACCCTACCAGATTTCAGTGGAAGGTGTCGGCGCTGTGCTAGAGTGCTGGTGGGCCGCTTTGGTGCCGAGGTGCCTGAGCGCGGTGTTGCCGACAGACCCCGCACACCAAAAGGCCTCTGCTACAGTCATCAAAGGTCGGCTGTTGTGGCCCCTGGTGGGAGACGCTGTTGGCCGTGGAGTGCGGCGGAGGGCCGAACAAAGCCGGGTGAAAAACATTACGGGCCCTGTGCTGCATCCCACCGAGAGGCGCTGGGCGAGGTGCGGCTTGCCGGAGAGGCTTGGTGAGACAGGTCTCCACTGGACAGCTCCCCCCTCAAAGAGGCAACCAACGGCACGAGCAGAGCAAGGTGCTACCCAGGCACCAATGAGACCTCCCTGCGCGGGCTGCTGGGCCCTCTGATCTGCAACACCAGCACCGGGGCAGTAAGGGCCGTGTCCCAGCAACTGCGTTTGCCCAGCAATACCGATGGATTGGCCTGGTGGGAGCAGTCTTGACCCTGTGGGTGCTGCCAAAAAGGAATCCAACAGGGGACTCATACGCTATAAAGTAGCAGGCCCAGTACACGGGAACACACTGCAGTCAGGGAGCTGAGACGGCAGAGGCCTAGAGAGCATAGCGATGGGAGGGAATGCCGGCGGTCCTGCTGGAGGGGAGGCGAAGGCGCAACATCGTAACAATAGATACACTGCACCACTTTGGCTAGATGGTCCACAGGAGTAGGCCATAGCTACGCCCGGCCTGCAAGCAATCTGGCGGACGCCCCCCATTGAGTGGCCCTGAGGGTGAAGCCCTCTTAACCCCCCTACTGGGACCTAGAGTGCATTAACTTAGTTTGGAGCCTGCAGCAGATCCAAGACCCTTCAGCATGGGGCTGAAGGGAAACCGTTGCCCTGCGAGGTGTGCTCCCCCTACAGCTGAACAGTGTCCCAGGAGGCCTGGTTACAAGCTGAACAGCCTGGCCGCCCCGGCTATCCTCATACTGTGTAGGCCCTGCACTGAGAATCTGCAAATTGTGCCCCCAGGCGAGCGCTCATAAGGCACAGAGGGGGAAAGCTTGAACAGTGTTTACAGTCCACGCCTCTCCCATGGTTTATCCTCCTCCTGAAAGCAGCATTCTTGGTCTGGGAGACCTCAGGCCTCCACAAGCAGCGATGAGCACGCTCAGAGCTAAGAAGGACTCCTCAATAAAAGACTTCCTGCAGAAACCAAGCTCAAACCTTGGACCACCCAGCAGCCCACACCAAGGAGAAGGAAATGGAGGACACCGGGGAGCACTCTGAGGAACTGGTCACTCGCAGATTTTTGGAAGAACTGTTCAGGACGCTTAGAGAAGACATTGCTGGCCAACAACAGAATGTTACTTCCACCATCAAAGAAATCAGGTCTGCGATGCAGGAACTAGGGGACTGCGTGGACATGCTTGAACAAAATGGTGACCGTAGGGCGGAAGACCTCATTGAGCAGACACGGGAGCTGCTAGAGCTCAGAGACCGCAACAATGAGCTTTACCTGCGACTAGAGGATCTTGAAAATTGCTCTTGGAGGTCTAACATACGCCTCAAAGGTGTCCCTTAACAGGCGAACAGGGGGAACTGGAAGAATGGGTAATCCGATTCTTTCACCACTCATCACCCACACTTGGCAACAAGGAAATACCCTTGGATCGTACACATTGCGCAGGGAGACCAACCAATAACCCTGGGCAGCATTAGCACGTCCTCACTTGCCTCCACTCCTACCAGCAAAAAGAGACTATCATGAACACGACTCGAGATAAGGCAACCACTGCTTTTGTGGGCCTGCAACTGGGTGTCTATCAGGATCTTTCTCCGCTTACCCTATAACGATGGAAAACCCTGAAGCCGGCCATAACATTCCTGTGCAACAATGGAATCTGATACCGTTGATGTCACCCATTCAAGCTCTCCTTCATTTGGAACATGGAGGTGCACTCAGTTTGATCCCTCAAGGAAGCACAGGAGGTCTTGGGTCTAGATTTCGAGGAGTAGAACGCCCCTGGATCACAGAAAGAGGATGCAATATCACGGGCATCACTGAAACTGACACGGAGGCGCATCGGCAAAAGACAAAAACCTACCAAGCCTACAGAACTAGAATGTCAACAAGAAAGAGAAGCCCTTTTACATCAGTTACAAAGTCAAGAGGAACCTGAAGCCTCCCTGAAGAGCTGATCCTGCAGCATCAGTCGATGTCGGCCTAGAGAGGGGAATGAAGAATAGCTGCGTCCTGGGATGGGCACTATCGGACTTGGTGGGCAGGCCCAACTCACCTGAAGTAATGTCCAAAGATCGACCACATGGACCCATGCACGCTAGTGCAAATTTTGCCATGTTGCAGGCAAACTCTATTTTTCTCTTCTTTCTCCGCGTGTTTCTTTCCCTAATCTTCCTTCCCTCTGACTTGTACTTATGGATTTTTGGGACTTCTCCCAAAGAGGGTGGGGGGGGCCCCAATGGGAGACCAGGGGGCACAGTGGAGGGCAGGTTGAGTGGATATACACACCAGAGGAGGCAGGCGGCGACACCTTGAACAATATATCCATTCTAAGCACTATGCACGACACCCTTGTATATGGCTCAGCTGGCCACCCAGCATTGTCTCAGATCTTGGGCAGGGCATTGCACTCCGGGATCCCACGGCTTTCCCACGAGAGGGAAGTGGGATACACACACACTTTTGGGGAATCGCCATGCTTATTCTCTCACATCTTCACATCACCCACATGACAACACTTTTAAGCCTTAATACACAAGGCCTAAACTCACCAGTCAAATGATGTGTACTCCTCACAATGCTCAGGGACACCAAGTGTGACATCTGCCTTCTGCAGGAAACACACATGCTGCGCTCAGATTGGAAGCGTCTCCACTTTAAATGGTTCGACAGACAGTATTTCACCTCAACAACAAAGAAAGCAACAGGGGTGGCCATCCTACTTGCCACTCACTTACCAGGGGTGGTACAGGGGGGTTCACACGGAAATACCAGGGAGGGTACTGGCATTACGAATATTAATGGGAGCCCACACATACATAGTTACGTCCATATACATCCCAAATGAACAGCAAGAACGTTTTCTGAGTGTTGCTCTGAATACCATTCTGGAATCCCCAGACGAGGACCTGATATTGGGAGGTGACTTCAACATTTTCCCAGACGCTCAACTCAATAGATCGGGGGGCGAGAATAGGACACTCAGGTTCACTCTCTGGCCCTATGCTTCAGAGACTGGAGGAGGGGGATCTGATGAACGCTTCACCACATAGCTATCCGACAGCACAGGAAAACATGTTTCTCTCAGCGGAACACCACACTTACGCAAGAACGAATCTCTTCTCGACATCCCCTCGGGTCACTAGCCACAAACAGGATGTCAGCATCGGTACAGCCGCTTTCTCAGACTACTTGCCAATCTTTCCAGATTTATCCCTGCCTGGAGGAACCACAGGTCAGAAGACCTGGAGCTTAAATCACACCTTACTCACATACAAACCCACTGTGGCCAAGATACGGGCAGCTATAAAATCCTACCTGGCACTTAACAATGACGGCGCAGTCCAGGCCCCCATGGTCTAAGATGCACTAAAGGCATTTATTAGGTGTCAACTCATAGCAATGGCGTTGGGACTGAATAAGGATAGGAGAGACAAACTAATACAATTAGAAGCAAGCATCAGGGAATTGGAGGGTGTCCATCGCCACACAGGGATGACCCAGGCCCGCCAACAGCTCTATGCCTCCCACAAACAATTGAAAGCCTTAGACTATGACAGAGTGAGTATGCCCTCTTACACACTAAACAGTGCTACTATGACGGGGGAAATAGGGCAGGAAGACTTTTGGCGTACCTCTTGAGATCCCAGGCAAACACCCGTTATATCGCTGGGATACGGAACTCCAAGGGGGAGATCCTCTCGGCTGATACTGATATTGCGGTGGAATTTGAAGCATTCTATAAGGAACTTTATTTGGCGGAGCGCTTGAATCCTGCCGCAGCTGAGGCTTATGTTAGGTCAGCGCCAGTGACGCCTCTCCCCACCTTAGACATAGACACTTTGGAGGCGGATATTCGCCCGGAGGAGGTTCTACGAGCCATCCAGGGCCATGCCTCAGGGAAAGCCCCAGGCAAAGATGGCTTTTCGATCGATTTTTACAAGGTCTTTGCCTCGGAACTCGCCCCGCCACTTGAGCCCCTTTTTAACTCTTTCAGCAAAACAGGTGCTCTAACTCCCACCATGACTATGGCTGAAGTGGTGGTACTGCTTAAACCCGGTAAAGATCCTCATGAATGTGCGTCCTATCTCCTTATTGAACCTGGACCTGAAGATCTTTACCAGCGTTCTGGCTAGCCACCTTGCTCTTCATTTGCAGGGCCTAGTAGACCCGGACCAGTCCGGTTTTATCCCAGAACACAACTGTAGTGATGGCTCTAGACAACTGTGCCACCTATTGGATAAAACTTAACGCCTTCAGCACCCTACAGTATTCCTGTCAGTCGATGCTGAGAAGGCTCTTCGACCGAGTACATTTGCCTTATCTGCGTCAGGTCTTGTAGGGATTTGGGTATGGTGAGCTCTTCTCACGCTGGGTAAACTGTGTATATAACGGCCCGAAAGCCCGCATTAGGGTAAACAGGATAGCAATTGTGAGAGGTATGCACCAAGGGTGCCCTCTGTCACCCATACTTTTGGCGTTCTACATGGAGTCATTTGCAGAACTAATCCGGCACTCTCCCAATGTCAGCGGGATTAGGATGGGGGATAGGGAGCATAAAATCTCCCTCTAGGCAGACAACATAGTGGTCTTTCTTACACAACCACTGCTTTCCCTGCCACCTCTTTTGGAAGAAGTGGAAGCCTTCAGAAAAGTCTCAGGCTTTAAAGTCAATGTGCAGAAGACCCTTGCCCTAGGCATCACTTTATCTGCAGCTGATCAGCAGCAACTGGCCACTCGCTTCCCGTTTGCCTGGGCCCATAAGGGGGTAACATACCTGGGGCTGCAGATTCTTCCCACGATCGAGAAAACGATCAGAGCAAACTATTTGTCTCTCTTGGAAGGGACACGTCGGGAGCTCCTAAACTGGAGGAACCATAGAATGTCTCGGCTGGGTAGATTAGCCGCCATCAAAATGACTTTATTGCCTCGCAATTTATATGTGCTGCAAACATTACCACTGATCCCCCTGTCCCACTTTCTGGGTCAGATGCAACAGCTAATTGACAGTTTCATTTGAGAAGAGAAGAAGGCTAGTATGGTGAAACCAAAACAAAAGAGGAGCGTAGAGGTACTGATAGAGTCACCCTCCTAACGGAACTTTATAACCAAAGAGATTCTATCAAAAAAAGTGAAAAAAAGTGATAATGTTTATATTAATTTAAATTTTTCTGAATGGTGCTAGGCTCTCTCTTAGAGGTGGAAAGATGAGAGCACAATGTGCTTTTTAAAATACCCCTCACACACTAAAAAATCCGTTAGTGTCATGCTTCATCATAGGGGTCTTCCCGCCCCTATAACGGGACGGGGCGTGCTACGACCAAACGAACTACGCGGGAGCACTTATATTGTGACAGTGGCTATGTGTGGGTGCACGGGTATCAGTGAAAGCGTAGGGACCTGAAAAAGTGAATAAAAAAGGTTTAAAAATTCCCTGGCTTAGTAGAAAAAAAATATTTTATTCACTTCTCTAGCTGGGAACATTAAGAAGGGGTTGTGAGGTAGAGCATTAGCTAGCTACCTAGTCGACATGTTTCGTAAGCAGTCCCCTACTGCTTACTCATCAGGACCAAATAGTGATCCCTACTTGTGAATACTCAGTTCTACAGAGATATGCCTACTGTCCTACAAACAGTACAGCAAAAATAAGCTAACTGTTTGTGCTTCGGGCATGAGTTGGCCCATGTGAAGCAAAAAATGGATACAATGAGTGCCAAAAAATGGACCTAATGTGGTCTCTGTGGAGAAAGAAAGAGAGAAACCAACATATATGCATCAATAGGCATAACAATATGAATGGTAAAAACAAACAATTGATTGTGTACCATAACGCCTTATATATCTAAAGCGATCATCCCCCTAAACGCAATGAAATAGGGAAAGGTGTCACATCTATTGAGACCAGCTGTCTGTCGCTAGAATCATACAGGGACCTCAAGATATTCGGTTCCACTGTTATCTCATCATACACACCAACATTCACGACTCCTTGCATTTTCAACAAACAAGCAATTAAGAAAAAAGGGTCCTCATTCGCGTCTATTTCATAAAAAGGAAGAGAGGAAAATGTTAGGCGTTTTATCGACTAGAACCTTGTAAATACGTACTCTTATCAGTAATTCTCAATGCCCCATGAGCTTGCAGGCGAGGGGTGTTCAGCGCGGTTACTGTAAAACAAAACCGCACCTTGGTATTATTTGCGGAACAATTCCAAGATTGTTGTTTGCCCCTGAGACCCATTTATTAGAGACTCGAGGTCGGAGTCTGTTACTCACATGTCCGGCGAAAAAAGGAATCATTATTTCTACCCCCGTGCTGCTCTGAGGATTGCCGGGCTTGTGTGTCTGCTGTTGTTTAAGAAGCTTGCATTTCCGCATCGTCATTCGGCCATTTCTGCGGGAACTAGAGCGTTGACTACTCAAGATGGCTACTGCCTATCGG
The DNA here is from genome assembly GCF_964261635.1 of Lissotriton helveticus. Taxonomy (NCBI): domain Eukaryota; kingdom Metazoa; phylum Chordata; class Amphibia; order Caudata; family Salamandridae; genus Lissotriton; species Lissotriton helveticus. The sequence continues at coordinate 1,299,036,271 of NC_136067.1, read as the reverse complement.
CACGATGTGAGGATAGAAGCGCAAGTCTCTCTACACTTTCTTTTGTTAAGTTTTAGGTTCCTGACGTTTAAGTTTTAGTCCTTCATAATTCTGGAGAATGTATTCGAAAGATAGCTAATCATTCGTCAATATGCAGAATCATATTTTCAGACTTGTTTTTATGGGTCTTTTCACGCTCTCTTTTATATGTCATTCCCAAGACTCAGTGATGGAAACAAAAGGTTCATGATTGTTTTTAACAGTCTATATTTTAATCATAGAAAAGTGGAGGGAAATGAACACCGGCGCACGCCTCTTGATGGGATAAAGAGTGTTATGGATAGTGATTTATCTGATAACAGTTGGTCATTATCAGAAGGGGTTCATTATAGCTGACCCCAGGGTATGTCGTCATTCAGCCCAGTTTTATGGGACTGAATGCGAAACACCCATCTTTGTTCTTTTTCCAACAAGAATTTTTCGTTGCTGACCATTTCTATCACTGTCCATGAAATTTCCTCTGGTTTGTGGTTCTTTTCTAGGAAATGGTTCGTGAGTTTTGTACTAGATTTTCCGCATTTTATAGTACTCTTGTGTTCGCCTATCCTGATCTTCACTGCCCTGCTTGTCATTCCCACATATTCAAGTTTACAGGGGCAGGTGATCATTTATACGACGTTCACACTATTGCAATTGCTGAAACTTCTCTGTTCCCAGACGGTGCCATTGTTGAATGTTAGCTTTTTGCTCTTCTTGGTTAAACCACAAACTCTACACCCTCCACACGGGTAGTGACCATGGACAAAGTTTGGATCTCTTTGTGCACTGTTGTGGTTTAGTTTAGGTCTTGTGTGGACTAAGACATCTCTCAAACTCTGGGCTTTTTTGTGTGCAAACATGGGTTTGGGTATCTGCAAGCCTCCACTGTTCAGAATTTTCCAGTTTTTATTGATGATTTTGGTCACTAGATTCGAGCTGGTATTGTATGTAGTCACACAAATAGGTCGTTTCTCTTCATCTTTGGGTATCTTTGCTTCCAGAAGGCTTTCGCGGCAGTTATTTTTTGCCCGTGTATATGCCTGGTTGATGATGCGGTTAGGGTACATCCGTGCCTTAAGTTTTCTTTTCAGATCCTCTGATTGTATTTTGAAATTGTCAATCTCTGTACAGTTCCTGCGTAAACGCAGGAACTGACCGTATGGGAGGTTGTCCCGTAGGTTTCTAGGATGAAAACTATTGTACATTAGAAGACAATTCTTGGAGGTGCTTTTAAAATGAGTAGTGGTCATCAATCTCCCATCTTTTGGAAAAATATTTAGATCAAGGAAAACCAAGTTGCTCCTGGAGGTTGTACTGGTGAATCTCAGGAAATCATCTTGTAGATTCAACCATGTCAGAAAGTGTTCGGAGTTCCTTTCATCTCCATCCCAGATGAAAAGGATATCATCGATGTATCGTTTCCACAACTTGATGTTGGATTTGAAGGGATTGTTAGAGTTCAATATTTTGGTCACCTCTAGATGGTACACGTACAGTCCATCTATGCTAGGAGCACATGTGCTTCCCATGCTGGTACCGTGTTTTTGTAAATATATCGTGCCATTATATTCAAAGAAATTCTCTTTCAATGCAAGAGAGCAGCAATCCATCACCACATTACGCGGTGTCTGATATTCCCAGAAATCTTCAAAGAGGACATCTTCGATGATTTCCAAGGTGGCTTGGTGTGGCAGACTGGTATACAGACTCTCCACGTCACAGCTGATTAATAGCTGGGTGTTGGGATCAAAGGTCACCCCTTCTAGCAAATTCAAAACATCTTTGGTATCTCTCAGATACGTAGATGTTTTCTGAACCATAGGTCTGAGAAAAGCGTCCGCAAATCTAGAGACAGGCTCCAGAATAGACCCAATGCCAGAGACAATCGGTCGACCCGGGGGGTTTTGCATGTCTTTATGGATCTTGGGTAGAGTGTATAGATAGGGGATTCTCGGATCCTTTTGGCAGAGAAAGTCCCCTTCTTTCTTTGTGATCCAGTCGTGTGCCAATGCCTCCTCTACCATAGTGCCAATCTTTGTTTTTATCCTTTCTGTGGGGTCTATGTGGAGAATTTCGTAGTTTCTTTTGTCCTGTAGCAATCTCATGCATTCATTGTCATATTTTTCTATGTTCTGTATGACAGTGGCACCGCCCTTGTCAGCAGGCTTGATTATGACTCTCTTGTCGTTGCTGAGGTCTCGTAATGCTTTCCGTTCTTCGTTAGTAGTGTTATGGAAGACACGTTTTTCTAGCGGGTTAATATTTTCCAACTCCATCATTACCGCCTTCTCAAATGTTAGTAGTTCAATTGGGAGAGAATTGTCCATGGGGGTAAACCTAGACTTAGGTCTTAAATTGGTGTCTCCATGCTCTGTTTCATCCTTCTTGTCTTTAAAGAAAACCTGCAGTTTTAGGCGTCGCATGAATTCCTGTACCTCTTTGCAGAGATGGAATTTATCCATATTGGCTGTGGGCACATATCCCAATCCTTTTTCCAAGACTCCTTTTTGTTGGTCTGTTAATTCGATATCAGAAAGGTTCACCACTAGACTCATTTCTGGTTCCTTGTGGCGCCAGTCATGCTCCTTGTTGATACCCGGGGTGATACTCGGGGTGTTTCTTCTTCTTCGGTATTCCAATGTACTGTGGTCCCTCTCCGGTTCCTCCCCTTCGTCCGTCCTTGGCGCGCCCCTAAAAAAGGAGCAGAAGGGTCAAAGTATCCATAGTCTTGTGGTTGGTATCCCCAAGTAGGGAAAGGTCCCTGTGGATGTTGGAAGGGGGGTGGTCCATACTGTTGTTGTGGGGGGTACATCATGGGAGGGTTGAAATTGTTCCATCCTCTTGTCCCTCGAAAATTGGGTCTGCGAAAGTTCCTCCTATTCCCCCGATATCTTGGACTTCTATTCCGACTAGAATTCGAGCTATTGGATCCCGAGTCGGATGTTTCATCATCTGTGGTGTTGCCATTGGTTGATTTATAATCGTCCTTAATATAAGGATAGACTCTTTCTTTTGTCCACCGACTGTTGTCTTTTTCCAATTTCTCATATTTACTGTCTTTGAGAGTGGTTTCGAACTCATTTAGTGATTTATTCATTTCATCTAGATACTTCTTAATGTCTGCAGGTGATTCATAGCTTTTTATACGTATCTCTATAGTTTGTATTTCCACCTTGAGTTCATTGGCCAACCTACTTGCAGTCTTTATAATGAGAACAATCCAATCCCTGGTACATCGCCAAGAGATTTTGGACCAGTCGATTTTAAAAGTTTTGTCTTGTAAAAAAATAAAGGGTTCATTGCGAACTACGAGCCCTGATGGTGCAGTGTTTACCTTGAGGTATTCGGACATTAGTAGGCCATGAAGCGCCGTTTTTATCTGGGTTCTCCTTAGTTCCTCGAGTTCATCCCAGTCATTGTTCTTAGTAGAGGGGCCTGCAGTGTTTAGACCCTCAAAGGTTCCCAGAGATGACATTAGGTTGAAAATCTCGTCTTCAGTGAAAGTTAGGCCCAAGTCGGCCATTGTTGACAGCGAATATAAAGTTATTCAAAAAGGGGTCCCTTATTCTATCAAAAGCTTGTCGTGGAATGCAGAATCACTATTGTAGTGGTAGAGAGGAGAAATTTTGATTTCAGGTTGAGCTTCCGCAGCTGTGCGCTGCCAATAATTCCAAAACAAAAGAGGAGCGTAGAGGTACTGATAGAGTCACCCTCCTAACGGAACTTTATAACCAAAGAGATTCTATCAAAAAAAGTGAAAAAAAGTGATAATGTTTATATTAATTTAAATTTTTCTGAATGGTGCTAGGCTCTCTCTTAGAGGTGGAAAGATGAGAGCACAATGTGCTTTTTAAAATACCCCTCACACACTAAAAAATCGGTTAGTGTCATGCTTCATCATAGGGGTCTTCCCGCCCCTATAACGGGACGGGGCGTGCTACGACCAAACGAACTACGCGGGAGCACTTATATTGTGACAGTGGCTATGTGTGGGTGCACGGGTATCAGTGAAAGTGTAGGGACCTGAAAAAGTGAATAAAAAAGGTTTAAAAATTCCCTGGCTTAGTAGAAAAAAAATATTTTATTCACTTCTCTAGCTGGGAACATTAAGAAGGGGTTGTGAGGTAGAGCATTAGCTAGCTACCTAGTCGACATGTTTCGTAAGCAGTCCCCTACTGCTTACTCATCAGGACCAAATAGTGATCCCTACTTGTGAATACTCAGTTCTACAGAGATATGCCTACTGTCCTACAAACAGTACAGCAAAAATAAGCTAACTGTTTGTGCTTCGGGCATGAGTTGGCCCATGTGAAGCAAAAAATGGATACAATGAGTGCCAAAAAATGGACCTAATGTGGTCTCTGTGGAGAAAGAAAGAGAGAAACCAACATATATGCATCAATAGGCATAACAATATGAATGGTAAAAACAAACAATTGATTGTGTACCATAACGCCTTATATATCTAAAGCGATCATCCCCCTAAACGCAATGAAATAGGGAAAGGTGTCACATCTATTGAGACCAGCTGTCTGTCGCTAGAATCATACAGGGACCTCAAGATATTCGGTTCCACTGTTATCTCATCATACACACCAACATTCACGACTCCATGCATTTTCAACAAACAAGCAATTAAGAAAAAAGGGTCCTCATTCGCGTCTATTTCATAAAAAGGAAGAGAGGAAAATGTTAGGCGTTTTATCGACTAGAACCTTGTAAATACGTACTCTTATCAGTAATTCTCAATGCCCCATGAGCTTGCAGGCGAGGGGTGTTCAGCGCGGTTACTGTAAAACAAAACCGCACCTTGGTATTATTTGCGGAACAATTCCAAGATTGTTGTTTGCCCCTGAGACCCATTTATTAGAGACTCGAGGTCGGAGTCTGTTACTCACATGTCCGGCGAAAAAAGGAATCATTATTTCTACCCCCGTGCTGCTCTGAGGATTGCCGGGCTCGTGTGTCTGCTGTTGTTTAAGAAGCTTGCATTTCCGCATCGTCATTCGGCCATTTCTGCAGGAACTAGAGCGTTGACTACTCAAGATGGCTACCGCCTATCGGCACGATGTGAGGATAGAAGCGCAAGTCTCTCTACACTTTCTTTTGTTAAGTTTTAGGTTCCTGACGTTTAAGTTTTAGTCCTTCATAATTCTGGAGAATGTATTCGAAAGATAGCTAATCATTCGTCAATATGCAGAATCATATTTTCAGACTTGTTTTTATGGGTCTTTTCACGCTCTCTTTTATATGTCATTCCCAAGACTCAGTGATGGAAACAAAAGGTTCATGATTGTTTTTAACAGTCTATATTTTAATCATAGAAAAGTGGAGGGAAATGAACACCGGCGCACGCCTCTTAATGGGATAAAGAGTGTTATGGATAGTGATTTATCTGATAACAGTTGGTCATTATCAGAAGGGGTTCATTATAGCTGACCCCAGGGTATGTCGTCATTCAGCCCAGTTTTATGGGACTGAATGCGAAACACCCATCTTTGTTCTTTTTCCAACAAGAATTTTTCGTTGCTGACCATTTCTATCACTGTCCATGAAATTTCCTCTGGTTTGTGGTTCTTTTCTAGGAAATGGTTCGTGAGTTTTGTACTAGATTTTCCGCATTTTATAGTACTCTTGTGTTCGCCTATCCTGATCTTCACTGCCCTGCTTGTCATTCCCACATATTCAAGTTTACAGGGGCAGGTGATCATTTATACGACGTTCACACTATTGCAATTGCTGAAACTTCTCTGTTCCCAGACGGTGCCATTGTTGAATGTTAGCTTTTTGCTCTTCTTGGTTAAACCACAAACTCTACACCCTCCACACGGGTAGTGACCATGGACAAAGTTTGGATCTCTTTGTGCACTGTTGTGGTTTAGTTTAGGTCTTGTGTGGACTAGGACATCTCTCAAACTCTGGGCTTTTTTGTGTGCAAACATGGGTTTGGGTATCTGCAAGCCTCCACTGTTCAGAATTTTCCAGTTGTTATTGATGATTTTGGTCACTAGATTCGAGCTGGTATTGTATGTAGTCACACAAATAGGTCGTTTCTCTTCATCTTTGGGTATCTTTGCTTCCAGAAGGCTTTCGCGGCAGTTATTTTTTGCCCGTGTATATGCCTGGTTGATGATGCGGTTAGGGTACATCCGTGCCTTAAGTTTTCTTTTCAGATCCTCTGATTGTATTTTGAAATTGTCAATCTCTGTACAGTTCCTGCGTAAACGCAGGAACTGACCGTATGGGAGGTTGTCCCGTAGGTGTCTAGGATGAAAACTATTGTACATTAGAAGACAATTCTTGGAGGTGCTTTTAAAATGAGTAGTGGTCATCAATCTCCCATCTTTTGGAAAAATATTTAGATCAAGGAAAACCAAGTTGCTCCTGGAGGTTGTACTGGTGAATCTCAGGAAATCATCTTGTAGATTCAACCATGTCAGAAAGTGTTCGGAGTTCCTTTCATCTCCATCCCAGATGATAAGGATATCATCGATGTATCGTTTCCACAACTTGATGTTGGATTTGAAGGGATTGTTAGAGTTCAATATTTTGGTCACCTCTAGATGGTGCACGTACAGTCCACCTATGCTAGGAGCAAATTTGCTTCCCATGCTGGTACCGTGTTTTTGTAAATATATCGTGCCATTATATTCAAAGAAATTCTCTTTCAATGCAAGAGAGCAGCAATCCATCACCACATTACGCGGTGTCTGATATTCCCAGAAATCTTCAAAGAGGACATCTTCGATGATTTCTAAGGTGGCTTGGTGTGGCAGACTGGTATACAGACTCTCCACATCACAGCTGATTAATAGCTGGGAGTTGGGATCAAAGGTCACCTCTTCTAGCAAATTCAAAACATCTTTGGTATCTCTCAGATACGTAGATGTTTTCTGAACCATAGGTCTGAGAAAAGCGTCCGCAAATCTAGAGACAGGCTCCAGAATAGACCCAATGCCAGAGACAATCGGTCGACCCGGGGGGTTTTGCATGTCTTTATGGATCTTGGGTAGAGTGTATAGATAGGGGATTCTCGGATCCTTTTGGCAGAGAAAGTCCCCTTCTTTCTTTGTGATCCAGTCGTGTGCCAATGCCTCCTCTACCATAGTGCCAATCTTTGTTTTTATCCTTTCTGTGGGGTCTATGTGGAGAATTTCGTAGTTTCTTTTGTCCTGTAGCAATCTCATGCATTCATTGTCATATTTTTCTATGTTCTGTATGACAGTGGCACCGCCCTTGTCAGCAGGCTTGATTATGACTCTCTTGTCGTTGCTGAGGTCTCGTAATGCTTTCCGTTCTTCGTTAGTAGTGTTATGGAAGACACGTTTTTCTAGCGGGTTAATATTTTCCAACTCCATCATTACCGCCTTCTCAAATGTTAGTAGTTCAATTGGGAGAGAATTGTCCATGGGGGTAAACCTAGACTTAGGTCTTAAATTGGTGTCTCCATGCTCTGTTTCATCCTTCTTGTCTTTAAAGAAAACCTGCAGTTTTAGGCGTCGCATGAATTCCTGTACCTCTTTGCAGAGATGGAATTTATCCATATTGGCTGTGGGCACATATCCCAATCCTTTTTCCAAGACTCCTTTTTGTTGGTCTGTTAATTCGATATCAGAAAGGTTCACCACTAGACTCATTTCTGGTTCCTTGTGGCGCCAGTCATGCTCCTTGTTGATACCCGGGGTGATACTCGGGGTGTTTCTTCTTCTTCGGTATTCCAATGTACTGTGGTCCCTCTCCGGTTCCTCCCCTTCGTCCGTCCTTGGCGCGCCCCTAAAAAAGGAGCAGAAGGGTCAAAGTATCCATAGTCTTGTGGTTGGTATCCCCAAGTAGGGAAAGGTCCCTGTGGATGTTGGAAGGGGGGTGGTCCATACTGTTGTTGTGGGGGGTACATCATGGGAGGGTTGAAATTGTTCCATCCTCTTGTCCCTCGGAAATTGGGTCTGCGAAAGTTCCTCCTATTCCCCCGATATCTTGGACTTCTATTCCGACTAGAATTCGAGCTATTGGATCCCGAGTCGGATGTTTCATCATCTGTGGCGTTGCCATTGGTTGATTTATAATCGTCCTTAATATAAGGATAGACTCTTTCTTTTGTCCACCGACTGTTGTCTTTTTCCAATTTCTCATATTTACTGTCTTTGAGAGTGGTTTCGAACTCATTTAGTGATTTATTCATTTCATCTAGATACTTCTTAATGTCTGCAGGTGATTCATAGCTTTTTATATGTATCTCTATAGTTTGTATTTCCACCTTGAGTTCATTGGCCAACCTACTTGCAGTCTTTATAATGAGAACAATCCAATCCCTGGTACATCGCCAAGAGATTTTGGACCAGTCGATTTTAAAAGTTTTGTCTTGTAAAAAAATAAAGGGTTCATTGCGAACTACGAGCCCTGATGGTGCAGTGTTTACCTTGAGGTATTTGGACATTAGTAGGCCATGAAGCGCCGTTTTTATCTGGGTTCTCCTTAGTTCCTCGAGTTCATCCCAGTCATTGTTCTTAGTAGAGGGGCCTGCAGTGTTTAGACCCTCAAAGGTTCCCAGAGATGACATTAGGTTGAAAATCTCGTCTTCAGTGAAAGTTAGGCCCAAGTCGGCCATTGTTGACAGCGAATATAAAGTTATTCAAAAAGGGGTCCCTTATTCTATCAAAAGCTTGTCGTGGAATGCAGAATCACTATTGTAGTGGTAGAGAGGAGAAATTTTGATTTCAGGTTGAGCTTCCGCAGCTGTGCGCTGCCAATAATTCCAAAACAAAAGAGGAGCGTAGAGGTACTGATAGAGTCACCCTCCTAACGGAACTTTATAACCAAAGAGATTCTATCAAAAAAAGTGAAAAAAAGTGATAATGTTTATATTAATTTAAATTTTTCTGAATGGTGCTAGGCTCTCTCTTAGAGGTGGAAAGATGAGAGCACAATGTGCTTTTTAAAATACCCCTCACACACTAAAAAATCCGTTAGTTTCATGCTTCATCATAGGGGTCTTCCCGCCCCTATAACGGGACGGGGCGTGCTACGACCAAACGAACTACGCGGGAGCACTTATATTGTGACAGTGGCTATGTGTGGGTGCACGGGTATCAGTGAAAGTGTAGGGACCTGAAAAAGTGAATAAAAAAGGTTTAAAAATTCCCTGGCTTAGTAGAAAAAAAATATTTTATTCACTTCTCTAGCTGGGAACATTAAGAAGGGGTTGTGAGGTAGAGCATTAGCTAGCTACCTAGTCGACATGTTTCGTAAGCAGTCCCCTACTGCTTACTCATCAGGACCAAATAGTGATCCCTACTTGTGAATACTCAGTTCTACAGAGATATGCCTACTGTCCTACAAACAGTACAGCAAAAATAAGCTAACTGTTTGTGCTTCGGGCATGAGTTGGCCCATGTGAAGCAAAAAATGGATACAATGAGTGCCAAAAAATGGACCTAATGTGGTCTCTGTGGAGAAAGAAAGAGAGAAACCAACATATATGCATCAATAGGCATAACAATATGAATGGTAAAAACAAACAATTGATTGTGTACCATAACGCCTTATATATCTAAAGCGATCATCCCCCTAAACGCAATGAAATAGGGAAAGGTGTCACATCTATTGAGACCAGCTGTCTGTCGCTAGAAACATACAGGGACCTCAAGATATTCGGTTCCACTGTTATCTCATCATACACACCAACATTCACGACTCCATGCATTTCCAACAAACAAGCAATTAAGAAAAAAGGGTCCTCATTCGCGTCTATTTCATAAAAAGGAAGAGAGGAAAATGTTAGGCGTTTTATCGACTAGAACCTTGTAAATACGTACTCTTATCAGTAATTCTCAATGCCCCATGAGCTTGCAGGCGAGGGGTGTTCAGCGTGGTTACTGTAAAAAAAACCGCACCTTGGTATTATTTGCGGAACAATTCCAAGATTGTTGTTTGCCCCTGAGACCCATTTATTAGAGACTCGAGGTCGGAGTCTGTTACTCACATGTCCGGCGAAAAAAGGAATCATTATTTCTACCCCCGTGCTGCTCTGAGGATTGCCGGGCTCGTGTGTCTGCTGTTGTTTAAGAAGCTTGCATTTCCGCATCGTCATTCGGCCATTTCTGCGGGAACTAGAGCGTTGACTACTCAAGATGGCTACCGCCTATCGGCACGATGTGAGGATAGAAGCGCAAGTCTCTCTACACTTTCTTTTGTTAAGTTTTAGGTTCCTGACGTTTAAGTTTTAGTCCTTCATAATTCTGGAGAATGTATTCGAAAGATAGCTAATCATTCGTCAATATGCAGAATCATATTTTCAGACTTGTTTTTATGGGTCTTTTCACGCTCTCTTTTATATGTCATTCCCAAGACTCAGTGATGGAAACAAAAGGTTCATGATTGTTTTTAACATTCTATATTTTAATCATAGAAAAGTGGAGGGAAATGAACACCGGCGCACGCCTTTTGATGGGATAAAGAGTGTTATGGATAGTGATTTATCTGATAACAGTTGGTCATTATCAGAAGGGGTTCATTATAGCTGACCCCAGGGTATGTCGTCATTCAGCCCAGTTTTATGGGACTGAATGCGAAACACCCATCTTTGTTCTTTTTCCAACAAGAATTTTTCGTTGCTGACCATTTCTATCACTGTCCATGAAATTTCCCCCGGTTTGTGGTTCTTTTCTAGGAAATGGTTCGTGAGTTTTGTACTAGATTTTCCGCATTTTATAGTACTCTTGTGTTCGCCTATCCTGATCTTCACTGCCCTGCTTGTCATTCCCACATATTCAAGTTTACAGGGGCAGGTGATCATGTATACGACGTTCACACTATTGCAATTGCTGAAACTTCTCTGTTCCCAGACGGTGCCATTGTTGAATGTTAGCTTTTTGCTCTTCTTGGTTAAACCACAAACTCTACACCCTCCACACGGGTAGTGACCATGGACAAAGTTTGGATCTCTTTGTGCACTGTTGTGGTTTAGTTTAGGTCTTGTGTGGACTAAGACATCTCTCAAACTCTGGGCTTTTTTGTGTGCAAACATGGGTTTGGGTATCTGCAAGCCTCCACTGTTCAGAATTTTCCAGTTTTTATTGAAGATTTTGGTCACTAGATTCGAGCTGGTATTGTATGTAGTCACACAAATAGGTTGTTTCTCTTCATCTTTGGGTATCTTTGCTTCCAGAAGGCTTTCGCGGCAGTTATTTTTTGCCCGTGTATATGCCTGGTTGATGATGCGGTTAGGGTACAGCCGTGCCTTAAGTTTTCTTTTCAGATCCTCTGATTGTATTTTGAAATTGTCAATCTCTGTACAGTTCCTGCGTAAACGCAGGAACTGACCGTATGGGAGGTTGTCCCGTAGGTGTCTAGGATGAAAACTATTGTACATTAGAAGACAATTCTTGGAGGTGCTTTTAAAATGAGTAGTGGTCATCAATCTCCCATCTTTTGGAAAAATATTTAGATCAAGGAAAACCAAGTTGCTCCTGGAGGTTGTACTGGTGAATCTCAGGAAATCATCTTGTAGATTCAACCATGTCAGAAAGTGTTCGGAGTTCCTTTCATCTCCATCCCAGATGATAAGGATATCATCGATGTATCGTTTCCACAACTTGATGTTGGATTTGAAGGGATTGTTAGAGTTCAATATTTTGGTCACCTCTAGATGGTGCACGTACAGTCCACCTATGCTAGGAGCAAATTTGCTTCCCATGCTGGTACCGTGTTTTTGTAAATATATCGTGCCATTATATTCAAAGAAATTCTCTTTCAATGCAAGAGAGCAGCAATCCATCACCACATTACGCGGTGTCTGATATTCCCAGAAATCTTCAAAGAGGACATCTTCGATGATTTCTAAGGTGGCTTGGTGTGGCAGACTGGTATACAGACTCTCCACATCACAGCTGATTAATAGCTGGGAGTTGGGATCAAAGGTCACCTCTTCTAGCAAATTCAAAACATCTTTGGTATCTCTCAGATACGTAGATGTTTTCTGAACCATAGGTCTGAGAAAAGCGTCCGCAAATCTAGAGACAGGCTCCAGAATAGACCCAATGCCAGAGACAATCGGTCGACCCGGGGGGTTTTGCATGTCTTTATGGATCTTGGGTAGAGTGTATAGATAGGGGATTCTCGGATCCTTTTGGCAGAGAAAGTCCCCTTCTTTCTTTGTGATCCAATCGTGTGCCAATGCCTCCTCTACCATAGTGCCAATCTTTGTTTTTATCCTTTCTGTGGGGTCTATGTGGAGAATTTCGTAGTTTCTTTTGTCCTGTAGCAATCTCATGCATTCATTGTCATATTTTTCTATGTTCTGTATGACAGTGGCACCGCCCTTGTCAGCAGGCTTGATTATGACTCTCTTGTCGTTGCTGAGGTCTCGTAATGCTTTCCGTTCTTCGTTAGTAGTGTTATGGAAGACACGTTTTTCTAGCGGGTTAATATTTTCCAACTCCATCATTACCGCCTTCTCAAATGTTAGTAGTTCAATTGGGAGAGAATTGTCCATGGGGGTAAACCTAGACTTAGGTCTTAAATTGGTGTCTCCATGCTCTGTTTCATCCTTCTTGTCTTTAAAGAAAACCTGCAGTTTTAGGCGTCGCATGAATTCCTGTACCTCTTTGCAGAGATGGAATTTATCCATATTGGCTGTGGGCACATATCCCAATCCTTTTTCCAAGACTCCTTTTTGTTGGTCTGTTAATTCGATATCAGAAAGGTTCACCACTAGACTCATTTCTGGTTCCTTGTGGCGCCAGTCATGCTCCTTGTTGATACCCGGGGTGATACTCGGGGTGTTTCTTCTTCTTCGGTATTCCAATGTACCGTGGTCCCTCTCCGGTTCCTCCCCTTCGTCCGTCCTTGGCGCGCCCCTAAAAAAGGAGCAGAAGGGTCAAAGTATCCATAGTCTTGTGGTTGGTATCCCCAAGTAGGGAAAGGTCCCTGTGGATGTTGGAAGGGGGGTGGTCCATACTGTTGTTGTGGGGGTACATCATGGGAGGGTTGAAATTGTTCCATCCTCTTGTCCCTCGGAAATTGGGTCTGCGAAAGTTCCTCCTATTCCCCCGATATCTTGGACTTCTATTCCGACTAGAATTCGAGCTATTGGATCCCGAGTCGGATGTTTCATCATCTGTGGCGTTGCCATTGGTTGATTTATAATCGTCCTTAATATAAGGATAGACTCTTTCTTTTGTCCACCGACTGTTGTCTTTTTCCAATTTCTCATATTTACTGTCTTTGAGAGTGGTTTCGAACTCATTTAGTGATTTATTCATTTCATCTAGATACTTCTTAATGTCTGCAGGTGATTCATAGCTTTTTATATGTATCTCTATAGTTTGTATTTCCACCTTGAGTTCATTGGCCAACCTACTTGCAGTCTTTATAATGAGAACAATCCAATCCCTGGTACATCGCCAAGAGATTTTGGACCAGTCGATTTTAAAAGTTTTGTCTTGTAAAAAAATAAAGGGTTCATTGCGAACTACGAGCCCTGATGGTGCAGTGTTTACCTTGAGGTATTCGGACATTAGTAGGCCATGAAGCGCCGTTTTTATCTGGGTTCTCCTTAGTTCCTCGAGTTCATCCCAGTCATTGTTCTTAGTAGAGGGGCCTGCAGTGTTTAGACCCTCAAAGGTTCCCAGAGATGACATTAGGTTGGAAATCTCGTCTTCAGTGAAAGTTAGGCCCAAGTCGGCCATTGTTGACAGCGAATATAAAGTTATTCAAAAAGGGGTCCCTTATTCTATCAAAAGCTTGTCGTGGAATGCAGAATCACTATTGTAGTGGTAGAGAGGAGAAATTTTGATTTCAGGTTGAGCTTCCGCAGCTGTGCCCTGCTAATAATTCCAAAACAAAAGAGAAGCGTAGAGGTACTGATAGAGTCACCCTCCTAACGGAACTTTATAACCAAAGAGATTCTATCAAAAAAAGTGAAAAAAAGTGATAATGTTTATATTAATTTTAATTTTTCTGAATGGTGCTAGGCTCTCTCTTAGAGGTGGAAAGATGAGAGCACAATGTGCTTTTTAAAATACCCCTCACACACTAAAAAATCCGTTAGTGTCATGCTTCATCATAGGGGTCTTCCCGCCCCTATAACGGGACGGGGCGTGCTACGACTAAACGAACTACGCGGGAGCACTTATATTGTGACAGTGGCTATGTGTGGGTGCACGAGTATCAGTGAAAGTGTAGGGACCTGAAAAAGTGAATAAAAAAGGTTTAAAAATTCCCTGGTTTGTAGAAAAAAATATTTTATTCACTTCTCTAGCTGGGAACATTAAGAAGGGGTTGTGAGGTAGAGCAATAGCTAGCTACCTAGTCGACATGTTTCGTAAGCAGTCCCCTACTGCTTACTCATCAGGACCAAATAGTGATCCCTACTTGTGAATACTCAGTTCTACAGAGATATGCCTACTGTCCTACAAACAGTACAGCAAAAATAAGCTGACTGTTTGTGCTTCGGGGCATGAGTTGGCCCATGTGAAGCAAAAAATGGATACAATGAGTGCCAAAAAATTGACCTTTTTTATTTTTATTTTTTTTTATTTTTTTTATTTTTTTATTTTTTTTTATTGAGCATAATCAATAGTAATTAAGAACTTTCATTACAAAAAAAAATATCAACACAATATAATAATAATACATTGAATAATTCGATAGTAAATATATATATATTTACCAATGACAAATACAGAAAATAAAAAAAATAAAAAAAATAAAGAAGGAGAAAAGGAAAACAGCATATATATTCATAACATCATGTCAGTTCAGCTCATATCAGGAAGGGAGTCTTGCATTGGAATACCATTCAGAAATTGGGGCCCAAATCTGAATACCAAGAGCTCTAGATCTTCTACCTCTTGTCCTATATATAGCTAACTCCTGTTTATATGTGGCAAGAAATCGACTAAGCCACATCTGAAACGTGGGTTCAGCGGGATCTTTCCATCGCGCAGCCAATATAATACGGAGGACGGCGGTGCCTAAAAAGACAATCCTGCGTTCCTCCATACTATAACCTAAGGATTCATCATGACCGAGAATATATAAAGTAGCAGAAGATCTAAGATTCCGACCAAAAACCTGTGCCCAAAATCCACCAATCATAGCTTGTAAAATATCAAGTTTGGGGCAATCTGCAAACATGTGGATTAGATTTGCTTGAGCCTGTCCGCATCTCGGGCAGCAATCATCTGCCCGCAATCCCCACGTGAAAAGCTTAAACGGAGTATAATACAGATTGTAAATAGTCTTATAATGTTGAGCTTTAAGATTAGGGGCTAAAAATAATGTTTCTGAGAGGTTTAGGGAATAATCAATATCCACATCGGGGTTTCCCAGTTTTAGTGCCCAGGATCGCTCAACACGATCTAAATCATCGACAGAAGATTCCAAGAGTAGATCATATAGGGTTCCTATCCTGGTAGCCTGTTTCCCAATAATAGAAAAAAATGAAAATTCTCTAAATTAAAGTTAAGTTTAGAGTTACGGATACTAGTAAACACTTGAAAGTATTTTAGGAAATCTGTAGATGGAATATCAAATCTCTGCCGTAACCCTTCAAAGCATGGAGAAACATTTTGTCCAAAAAAGTCACCTAGTGTAGGAATGCCAAGATTCTCCCATTTCTTAGAGGTATTATCCTTTAGATAAGTTGGTATGATCTTACTATGCCATAAAGAGGTGTATTTAGTGATTTTAGGAATACCTAGGTGTTTAGAGGCAAGTTTCCATACTTTCCATGAATCACTAATCACCTTAAATTTGATCTTCTTATAGTATGATGTCTCAACTTGTCTCAAAAATAAGCCTTGGCACCTACTGCCTAATCCAAGTTCAAAAATAGAAGGGATATATAAATCTATATTAGACGAGAAGGAAGGTTTGGCATTAAAAAATTGACCCATTTGTTGAAGTAATGTTGACCAAAGATAAAGTGTCAAATTCGGGATTCCAAGGCCACCTCTGTGTAGGGGAAGAGTCAGTAATGGTGACGCTCTCCTAATTTTCCCATAGCTCCATAAGAATTTAGATATAGTAGAGTCTAGATTTTTAATAGTGGAGATGTCGGCCATCAGTGGAATGGCCCGGAACAGATAAAGTATTATCGGAAATATACTCATTTTAATATAATTTGCCCTCCCTATTATAGATAGATGTAGATTGTCTACCCTCCTGAGGTCAGTTTTTACTATATTGATCAAGGGATCATAATTAAGTCGGTTGATGTTCTTCACCTCAGGAGATATATTTACCCCAAGATAAGTTACATTTTTAACCTTATATGGGCTGTCATATGTGATGTTATTCGTACAGAGAACCATGGTTTTATCCCTATTTAGAGAATAGCCAGAGTAAGATCCAAAAACCTGGGTGATTTGCTCTATTTCTATTATTGCATCAGCCGGATTGGTTGTAAGGACGGCGATATCGTCGGCATATGCCAAAATTTTGGTTGAGTACAGGCCCACCTTAACTGGCTGTATTTGAGGGGAAGTAAGAAGCTTTAAAATTAAAGGATTAATTACTAGGGCAAATAATATCGGGGAGCATGGGCAACCCTGCCTAGTGCCTCTTTGTACCTCTACAAACTCTGATTCTGCGCCAGCGATGGAGAGTTTGGCCCTTGGTTTGATGTATAGAGCTTTTATGGCTTTAATAAAACCAGGACCAAAATTGTTGAATTCCATAATATCCCATAAAAACCGCCAGGATACACGGTCGAATGCTTTTTCGGCATCAAGCAGGATCATCGACATTTCACCCCCCGTGGCGCCTATGATGTCAAATAGGGAAATAGCTCTACGGGTATGATCGGTCGTGCCCCGCCCAGGGATGAAGCCATGCTACAACGGGGATACAAGATGTTCGACGACCCTGCTCAATCGATTTGCAAGGATTTTAGCATACAGCTTTGAATCGGAGTTTATGAGGGATATAGGCCTGTATGAGGACGGAAACTGAGGGGGTTTCCCCTTTTTGGGGAATATCGCTATATTAGTGTGTTTCCAGGAGTCTGGTGATGTTGAATGATACTGTACCCCCAAAAAAAGATCTAATAGATAGGGTAGTATCTGTTTGCCCAGCGCCTTATATAAATCTAAAGGGATCTTGTCGGGGCCAGCAGCTTTTCCATTAGCGAGATCTGATAGTGCTATCTCTAGCTCTATAATTGTGATTTCCTTTTCAAGATCTTCCTTAACTACTTGATCAATTTTTTTAATTAGTTCTGGTTCACGAAGCCACTCATTGAGAAAGGTTTTTGTATCACTAGTAGGCTGGTGATCATCTTCCCCTTGATAAAGTTTCTGATAATATTTTTGAAACACACCTACAATGTCTTGGGTAGAAGAATATTGTTGTCCCTCATGTTCGATATATTTTTATTTACTGTATGTTTGCTTTTGTCGGGTTCTAAGAGCTAATTGTCTGCCTACATTTTCCCCTGATTCATAGATTTTATTTTTGTTAGCTTGTGGTTCTGAAAAATCTGGATTCATATTATAGTATTGGACTCGAGAATAAAAACTTCGTCGAAATAGGACGAATTTGGTATCAAAAGACCGAGAATGACGAGTACATCAAGTACATGTATTTTCGGCATATTCGAGTGACGATTTCACCTCGAAATCGTCATTTACCTTCTAAACCCTTAGCTGCATGTTGCCCTCTACATAGGCCTTAATCCAGTTGAATTTGATTCCACAAGGACACATACTCCTTAATCGACTTCTCTCTGACCCCAGTACAAGTTAGAACCATTGCCCCAGGCCGAGCTCGTTAGGTCAGTTCCCTCCCAGTGGCCGAGCAAGATAGCATCTAAGCCCAACCAGCCATAAAACCATTTCAGCACGCACACCTGCCATATCTCGTTCACATCTTTCTCCACTCCTTCCTTCACTTGCTTTATGATGGGGAGGTGACCGTTTTTATTAGGGGTCCAGCGATATCTGATGAAATGTTGGGCCTTGCCGGATGATTTGTTATGAGCAGCACGACGTGAAATATGTACATGTCATCATGACTCTGCTTTTCTTTTGTAAACAGTAACCATAAATGAAATACCACGAATCCAAGGAATGTATTGCTCAAGGCTGAATATTAGGTATAAGAAGAGAAGCCTGACTTTGTGAAAGTGTGCAGTCTCCTGAATATACTGGTATTGTACTTCTAGGACCCTGTCACCTTGGTTGCAGCCAATAAACGAATCTTTGACTTCACCTCGAAGACTCTGAAGTTTCTGTAGGTCTGACTCAGGAGAA
The DNA here is from genome assembly GCF_964261635.1 of Lissotriton helveticus. Taxonomy (NCBI): domain Eukaryota; kingdom Metazoa; phylum Chordata; class Amphibia; order Caudata; family Salamandridae; genus Lissotriton; species Lissotriton helveticus. The sequence goes on along the minus strand of NC_136067.1, from coordinate 1,299,018,002 downwards.
CCCGAGGTCTCTGGGTGTTGATCCCCTGGCACCGCTGGGTTACCGGTTCTGTAGGTTCGGTACCGGTTCTTAAAAACCCAGTACCTCATTTGGCGCCCAGCGTTTGGGGCGATTCCAGTGGTACCAATCAGTCTGAAGATCGTGAGGAGCTTCGTGTGAAAATTCCGGAGGAGGGCCCACCACCTCATCGACCCCTGCATGTCGACGTGGTCCGAAGGTCTTTACTGCGAGGTTCCCCGCTTCCCGACGGCTACAAGGACTGCTGCCCTGGCTATCGCCCTGATGTTGGACCCTTGAAATTTTCGGTAGAGCGAAACGCTGAGACGAGTCTTCTGGTGAAGCCATCGATATTTTTCAGTTAAGTATAAGTGGAGCGTCTCCAAGTCCTTAGTGGGACTTACTTTGTGGTATCTTGGAGATACATAAAGGTTTTTATTGGTTCTTGCAAGCACCATAACCGAAGGACTCGTGTTTTCACGAGCAATATCGTAATCGATAACTCCTTTGAAGTTTTGGAACTAGACTAGAGAGAAAGGATGCCTAGTCTTAGACTCGGGAATTGGTTTTGTCTTGGTAGTAATAATAGGGACTCCCGATTGGAGGACTCATGTCCGGTTCCTCCAGTTGGAACTCCGACTTACGAGCTGTACGTTAAACATGGGGTAGGCCCCATCGTTTACAACGAGGTATGGATTAAATACACTAGGAAAGATGGTGCTTTAGAATGGCCCCAATATGGTAGCTTTGATTCTGAAACCTTAGACAACCTTGAAGTTAAACTCTTCAAAAAGAAAGCCCGGCCGGCGATGTTTGACTCTTTCCGCCTATGGCGAAAAGAAGCCAAACAAAAAGAAATTAAATTAGCTAAGAAAAATAAGAGAGAAGGGGGACTTTCAGTAATGCAAGCTGCCGTGCAGTTTAAAGATAATGAAGAAGAGCAGATAAATGAGCAGTTGCACAGGCAATGTAAAATGGCAATAGATAAGTGTTATCCAGTTTTGCCGTCTCTTCAGCAAGGGACAGCAAAAGAGCGTGAAAAAGACCAATTAATGTCGCAATTATTAACTTCACCACCCCCCTATGCGCAGAATGCCACAGCACCCCCGCAACCTTTAGTTGCACAAGCTGCGCCTCCGGCTCTTCCACAGCACCCACCAGCTGTTCTTCAGCTGGCTCCTACTTCTTCGGTGCAGCCTCCTTCAGGCCCACCGACAACTTCTGTTTCTCCTGTGTTTTCTACGATTTTGCCTAGTACCACATCTATTATTACTGATCCCTCTTCAGCCATCTCTACCACAGCCTTATCTCACCCCGTTTTTTCATCTGTTTGTCCTTCAGTTTCACCTTCCCTTCGGCAGAAAATGGCCAGCACTGTTACTAATCTTCTTTTACCCCTTTTCGGGTCGCCTGCTACGACCCCTAACATAGGAAGAAGACAGTTGCGAAGTCAACTGCCCGATTATCAAGAGAGAGATTCCCTGAATAGTTTAGCTCGGAAATGGGTCTTGGACACTGCAAAATATGATTTACAGTCTGTCATGGAAGTTTTCCATTAATGGGAAACAGCGACACAGAGATATGTGTTCGAACAGATGTGTGTTTTTCTTTGCGAGGATTTAGAAGACAATGATCAGGATTGCCTCCCACAAGAGATGTGTCGTATAAGGTTTAAGTTTAGTCTGGGTATGATTGCAGGTCCCGATGTGGAAGAAGCAGTTGAAATGCTATTATCATATCGAAGTAAGGGAAGTAGTTCTGGGTCACCATCGGAATCTAGTGCATCTAGTAGGAAAAAGGCACGACAATACCCTATGAGAGAAGTTCCCCCACAGTGGAGAGAGGGTGACGCGACAGCTGTCCCACCTGTCCTGCCCCACTTTCACCGAGTATGGGTACATGTTCCATGGAAGCGAGCTGAAGTTTTAGCACTCAAACAAACACTACCAGATCCGCGTAAAAATCCTGCAGGGTACTATAAAGAATTGTCGCAAACTGCTGGATCATGTATAATGAATTTGGCCGATATCGATATGTTATTCGGGAACGTTGTTCCACAGCCTTTATGGGGAAAAATTCGTCATGTAGATCATGACCAGGAATTAGGTGACACGTGGGCTAATATTACTGCTGCAGATGCACGACAAGTTGGTGGTGCCAAGCCTGAGCCCCTGATAGCGGAACTACCTGGTAGGATAGTAGATTACATGAAAACAATAATGCCTGCAATACGCGTAAATTGGGATAAGTTATCTGCATGCAAGCAAAAGAAAGAAGAAACTGTTTCAGATTTCTTCACCAGATTTGAAGGAACATTCATTGACCACAGCGGTCAAGATATGACCACAGAAGGTGGCCAGAGATTGTTTGTCGATAAATTTGTCCACAATCTGCTTCCAGATTTGTGTAGGAAATTAAAAGATTCGGAAAGTTCTTGGGCAGTCTCATCTTCAGCCCAGATATTAGCTACCGCACAGTACTACGAGAATAGAGACAAGGATGAGAAAGATAAAGTAGAGAAGAAAACTAGAGAACTGGAAACGAAGGTTTTGCTACAGCAAGCCTATCCTCCAAAGGTGGTGGTAATAAAAATAATAATGGTCCGAATCACTACCAGAACACTTTTCAGCAGCCTCAGAGGAACTTGCAGAGATTCGATTACAATCAAAACCGCGTAGGTCCCAACCAGTGTTTATACTGCAAACAAGAGGGTCATTACAAATATGACTGTCCTGCCCTGCCACAACGGGCAAATGGATTTTCTGGCGTAAGAGGTCGTGGTAGTCAGCAAGCGCCTAGAGGTAGAGGGCGTGGAAACGCCCCTCAGGACGCACGTCCCCTTCCACCACAAAACTCTATGAACAGGTTTGACCAGCAAAATAACGTATCTGACAGGACAGCTCAATACTACGTCGATGAGTATTACACAGAAAATGAGCAGTGGGAGAGTAATGATTGCTAGGACAGCCTTAGACAAGGAGAGGGAGTTGTCTCAGTTCCAGTAGATCAGAGTGGACCTTACGTTGAGGTGATTACATCGGGTGTGTCAGAACCTTTTCTGTTGGATACTGGTGCTACAAAGAGTTCGATTATGCACTCCAAACTCCCTGGCGCACCTTTGTCTGGCGAAATGAACGTTTCCGTAGGTTTTTCTGGCGCCCCGGTTTGAAATCCGATTTCTGACCCTTTATCTCTTTCTGTTGGTCCTTGTGAATTCGAAGCACCCCTTATTTTGACAACAGGTTGTGGTGAAAATTTGCTAGGATTAGATTTGCTAAAAAGATTGTATGCGACTTTGTACTGTTCTCCCTCAGGAGTACAACTTACTTTAGGTAAGAAAGTGGTTTCTCCCATGTATTTGTCGAGAAATGCACTTCCAGCAGAATTGGCATTTCTTCCAGATATTCTTTGGGCTACTGGTCCGAATGATGTAGGTCTTTTAGAAATTCCACCATATATTGTAACATTGAAACCGAATGTCAAAATGCCACGAATTCCCCAATACAGAATATCCAATGAAGGCGAAAAAGCTTTGCTAGCGATTGTTTACGAGTTAATCGAGAAAGACGTAATTGAAGAAACACGAGGCAATGTTTGCAATAGTCCTGTTCTGCCTGTTTTAAAACGAACTGACCCTTCTCAGCCACCTGTGTATAGATTTGTGATCGATCTTAGGGAAGTAAATAAGATAGTGGTGCCACAATTCCCAGTTGTCCCCGACATTACAACATTATTGACTATGATTCCAGCATCCGCATCCTGGTTTTCGGTGATTGACCTGAAAAATGCTTTCTTCTGTATCCCGATTGCTGAGGAAAGCAGGGATATTTTTTCCTTTAGTTTAGGTGGTCGCAGCTTCCGCTTCAAACGCGCTCCTCAAGGCTACTGTGAAAGCCCCTCAATATACAGTCAAGCCCTGAAAAGTCAGCTTGACACAATGATTTTGCCCAAAGGTTCCACTCTCGTACAGTACGTGGACGATTTGCTCATAGCTGCGGATACTGAGAAAATATGTAAAATGGCCACGTTGGCACTACTGCGTCATCTATGTGATCTACATCACAAGGTGTCACTTTCCAAGCTTCAATATTGCCGACAAGAAGTGACCTACCTAGGTCATCTCTTATCGAAGGAGGGGAGGAAACTGACCCCAGAAAGAATTCAGGCAATAGCTAAATTGAATGTGCCAAGAACGCAGAGAGAAGTACGCGCTTTCTTGGGCATTACATCGTACTGTAGACAGTGGATTCCAAATTTTTCGTTATTAGCCAAACCCTTATTGGCACTAACGTGTACAAATACACCCAATCCCATTCCTTGGTCCGATGAGTGTCAGAAAAGTTTTCTCGAATTACGCACAGCATTATGTTCGGCCCCTGTGTTAGGTAACCCCAACTACAGTAAGCCTTTCACATTATATGTCCACGAGAAGGAGGGCTGTGCATTGTCCGTGCTGACTCAGTTATACGGAGATAGACAGCGGCCATGCGCCTATTTTTTTTATGGTACATTATGGGTGGATGGTTCATGCTTTAAACTCCCAAATGGTAACGTGACTACAGCATATGCTGTCACAACTTTGCACACCGTCGTTGAAACCGCGCGAATACCACATGGTTCAGCTCAAGCCGCTGAGCTCGTGGCATTAACGAGAGCATGTGTGTTATCCAAAGGAATGAGAGTGACTGTCTATACCGACAGTCAGTATGCTTTTGGAGTGGCTCACAGTTTCGGACGATTGTGGAGAGAACGTGGGTTCTTGACTTCGCATGGAGCTAAGATTCAGCATGGTCAGTTGGTGAATGAGCTTCTTGAATCACTGACGTTGCCCCTGAAAGTAGCGATCGTAAAATGTAGTGCACACAAGAAAGTGATTGATGATGTTGGTCGTGGAAATGCATTTGCTGATGAAACTGCTAAGGATACGGCAAAGAATATGATGAGCCGAATGTATGTTGCGAGCCCAGAAAGATGGACTGGTGATGTTGGAATATGTGAAGACACGATAGAAAGTGTGAAGTCCATCCAAGCTGAGGCCACGGAGAAAGAGTTAAGCATGTGGAGAGAAAGTACAGGGAGAATGGATGCAAATGTTTGTTGGATTGAATCGACAGAGCAACAGAGATGGTTGTTACCCGATGCATATGTGCCTGCAGTGGTTACAATGGCTCATGGGATGGCCCATATCAGCGCGAAAGGGATTTGCGAGTTGTTGGCCCCAGTGTGGAAGAATTCAGGGATTCCCAAGTGTGCAGAGAATGTTGTCAAGAATTGCATGGTATGTCTGAAGCACAATCCTGGTAGGGGAACCCCAACTCCAGCTGGTCATTTTGCACCTCCTACGTATCCGTTCGAGGTTTTGCAGCTAGATTTCATACACATGGAGAGGTGCAACAACTTAAAATATGTGCTCGTGGTTGTTTGTGCCTTCTCAAGGTGGGTAGAAGCCTATCCCCTAAGGGACAATACTGCCTTGTCCACAGCGAAAGCCCTTGTGAAAGAGTTCTTCCCCAGGTTCGGAATGCCTAGAATGGTCTGGTCGGACAACGGAAGTGAATTTGTGGGTTGTGTGATGAAAAGAGTGTGTGAAGGGCTAGGCATTAGGCAGAAGTTCCACGCTGCAAATCACCCCCAATCAGCTGGATTAGTGGAATGTTACAATGGCACGCTCAAACTTAAATTGGCCAAAATCCAAGCGAGCACAGGTCTTAAATGGCCTGACGCTCTACCCTTAGCACTCCTATCCACCAGAATGACTGTGCATTCGCGAATGAAACTCAGCCCCTATGAAATAATCTTTGGTCGGCCAGCCAACATATGGGGAGTGCCTAGGCCCACGAAGTTTAGCGAGCTGCAACACCCCATTTTGCTTGACTATTTGTATGAATTGACGGCTAAATTGCGTGTTTTATATCAACAGGTCCACAACACCTTGCCTCCGGTCTCTGAGACACCAGGTCACTCCATTGACCCCGGTTCCTGGGTGCTGGTCAGGAATTTCCAGAGGACAAGAAACGACCAGCCCAGATGGACCGGGCCACACCTCGTCCTCCTGTCTACAAGGTCGACTGTTAGAGTGGAGGGGAAGGCCAATTGGGTCCACGGGATCCATTGTAAGAAAATACCTTTCCCTCTGCCACATGACCAATGGGTCCGAACAGGAGGCACTGACTCAAAGCGCACAACTGATGAATGCGTAAAAGAAGCTAAACGTGATTGTGAAAGTGGGAACATTTTTCAAGAAACTACGCCGCCATCAGAACAATTGAACTCTGTGGAACCTGAGCTACTATTTCCGGACCAGACAGTACCCGGGAAAAGACGCTACAATTTACGACCGAGAAAAACAGACTAAAGTAAAAGTGATTTATTTTATGATCCGAGAGAAAAACCTGTGGACTAATAAAAAAATTAGTTTTTTCCCAAAATCCTATTTTTGAAAGTGCAGATTCTCCCATCTAGGTAACTTGCTTATTTTTGTTTTTTTCGGACCGCCATCCGGGTTCCGCTGCTAGGGTCGCGGTTGATTAAAGACTTTTGGGTGCAGCTGACGACGATAGGTCGCTGGTTCCAGTTGGTCCAAAGGAGCCACCCTAGACTGACGGAAGCATCCTTTAGCAGAAACAACCTACCGCCGCGGGCAGCACCTTAGAGAGGATGGAGTTTCCTGATGTAGAGAGAACTGCCAAACAAATTAACTTTAAGCAGAGACTTTTGGAAACAATGAGGAAGAGAATTTTTATAATGATGTGTATTTTTATGCTATTTAGCGTAATGGTCTTTTTTATAAGCTATGTTTTATTCTCTTTTCATGTGACATTCACGCCCACTACATCACCCATACCTCCCCCTACTGTTTCCTCTCATTCTTTCCACTCTTTGCCTGACCACGAATCAAATAGGAGATTAGAGTTCATTAATAACTCCTTCGTTCAGCTATTACACCAACACCAACTTGTGATGAACACAACCAACTGTTGGGTGTGTGGTCTCATGCCCCACACCACGGATAGAGGTATCCCCTATTTGGTCCTACCATTTAGTCGCAATGGGTCAGTATGGGCATATAGGACAATGTTCATATATGCACGAGAAATCCAACCCCTACGTTCGGTAAAAGACAACCTCAAGACTAGCGCCCTAGTCAAGGGTATAGTTGACATGATCAAGGTAGTAACTTCTTACGAAGATACCCCGGATGATGAGATACTTGCATATGTAGGTTGGAATGTGACCGGATATGGCACTACAGTAAGTGAGAAACAGCAAGCCAAGAGATCGTCCCCAATCTGGATCGTACCCCATCAAGGTCACCTGTGTCTGCAAGGTATTGGTAAGAATCCCAGAGCTCAGCTAGGGAAGAGTGTCTGTACAGAAACGTATGTTTTTGGATCTCAGACTTCCCCTGCCTTTTTAGCCGCAAAGGGTACTTATTTTATCTGCCATGATAGAGCCTATACATGGTTGCTCCCTGACTTCTCGGGCTCATGTTTTGTTTCATTCCTATTACCTCCCACCTACACAGCAGCGGCGGATTACCATCGGACAAGGGTAGTTCGAGGTGTTTTGAGTAAAGAAGACACTGCGGGTCAAGAATTTGGTGACTTTGCAATGGGTGTTCTGCCGTTCTGGTGAGCCATGGTTAACAGCAGAAACATAAGGCAATTGACAAGGGTAGTTGAATCCACCGTGATTGAAACTGCTGGTGCCCTTAGTAACCTGACTGCTGAGCTCCAGTCGGATCGACTGATGACCCTTCAGAACCGGGTCGCTTTGGATGTAATACTTGCGGACCGGGGTGGAGTATGCAAATTGATCCAGTCCAGTTGTTGCATTTTTATTCCAGATAATGCTCCAACAGTGTACGGGGCCATCTCCAAACTACATAAGATTTCCGAATATATTCATGTGGATAAAGGAGATTGGTCATTAATGGAATGGTTCTGGGGACTGATATCTGCCTGGGGATGGAAAATTCTGATGGTCATTGGGATGGTCTTAGCCATTCTTTTCCTGTTCTGTCTATGCATACAGTGTGCTCCTGCAATATGTGGCCTCTGTGCTACATCATGTGTAAGGAAGCCTGTGTCAAGACATGAGCTCAGCACTAGAATGATGTTGCAGCAACATCTCAATGACTTTAGGAATATAGATCTGGACTCAGATTGACATGAGGATAGATTAATTGCCTATGTAAGGGCAAAAGGAGGGTCTGTGGTTCTGAAAAATCTGGATTCATATTATAGTATTGGACTCGAGAATAAAAACTTCGTCGAAATAGGACGAATTTGGTATCAAAAGACCGAGAATGACGAGTACATCAAGTACATGTATTTTCGGCATATTCGAGTGACGATTTCACCTCGAAATCGTCATTTACCTTCTAAACCCTTAGCTGCATGTTGCCCTCTACATAGGCCTTAATCCAGTTGAATTTGATTCCACAAGGACACATACTCCTTAATCGACTTCTCTCTGACCCCAGTACAAGTTAGAACCATTGCCCCAGGCCGAGCTCGTTAGGTCAGTTCCCTCCCAGTGGCCGAGCAAGATAGCATCTAAGCCCAACCAGCCATAAAACCATTTCAGCACGCACACCTGCCATATCTCGTTCACATCTTTCTCCACTCCTTCCTTCACTTGCTTTATGATGGGGAGGTGACCGTTTTTATTAGGGGTCCAGCGATATCTGATGAAATGTTGGGCCTTGCCGGATGATTTGTTATGAGCAGCACGACGTGAAATATGTACATGTCATCATGACTCTGCTTTTCTTTTGTAAACAGTAACCATAAATGAAATACCACGAATCCAAGGAATGTATTGCTCAAGGCTGAATATTAGATATAAGAAGAGAAGCCTGACTTTGTGAAAGTGTGCAGTCTCCTGAATATACTGGTATTGTACTTCTAGGACCCTGTCACCTTGGTTGCAGCCAATAAACGAATCTTTGACTTCACCTGGAAGACTCTGAAGTTTCTGTAGGTCTGACTCAGGAGAACCCGAGGTCTCTGGGTGTTGATCCCCTGGCACCGCTGGGTTACCGGTTCTGTAGGTTCGGTACCGGTTCTTAAAAACCCAGTACCTCAAGCTTGATATATTTCCGCGGCTCTTTGCTTTAGCGAGCTATTCATTTCTGTTTTTAAGATCAATAGCTTTTGCAATGTATTAGACGTTGAAATTCCTCGCTGAATCTGGCTAGCATGTAGTGTTTCAAGGTTGGTGAGTTCCAGACTAAGCTGGGTGATGGTACTATCCTGAGTCTTTTTACACTTAGCTACAAACGATATAGTCTCCCCCCTTATCGCTGCCTTAAAACAATCCCAAACAATGAACCTAGGCGCACTATATTGATTACAATCAAAAAAGGCTTGGGCCCATGATGTTATATGGTCTATATATTCGGGGTTGACAAGGAGCTTACGGTCAAATGTCCACTGGATATTAGGTCTTTTAAAACTATCAAGATCAAAGAGAAGAGTGAGCGCGTTGTGGTCAGAGATGGTTTTAGGGGATTTAATAATATCTATTAGGGCCGCTTTCTGTAGCGATGTCATGATGTAGTCTAATCGAACATATTTGTTGTGGGGATAAGAATAGTAGGTGAAGCCATTATCATTCTGTCTCAACATATCCCATACATCAGATAGGTCATGACTATCCATCAGATGGGATACTGCCCTAAAAGCCTTAGGTTTACGACCGTTATAGTTCTGGGACAGTTTGTTATTCACTAAGTTCCCTAGGTTCAAATTAAAATCACCACATAAAATGAGGGGGCCAGGCCAGGAGGCCAGTTCTAATTCAAGATCACCAAAGAGTTGTGGATCGTCCAAATTAGAGCCGTAAAGTGAACAGATGGTAATGCCTAGCTCCAGTTGAACCATAGCCCACCTGCCACACTTATCTGCCAGTTGGCGTCTAGGGGCCCCTAGGCACGGTTTAACCAGAATAGCAACCCCACGTGTTTTAGATGTTTGAGATGTTGATGCGATCAGATTATAGCCAGGAATTTTTAATAGATTCTTATCACTTTCGGCTATATGGGTCTCCTGAATACATAGAATATCGACAGGGTCCTGATGTAGCAGCTGAAAAAGTTGAGCCCTTTTTTTTCCATCATTAAGGCCAGCAACGTTCCAGCACCGCAGTTTTAATCTCCCCATTTAACGTTATCCGTTATGGACCTAATGTGGTCTCTGTGGAGAAAGAAAGAGAGAAACCAACATATATCAGCAACGACAAGAGAGTCATAATCAAGCCTGCTGACAAGGGCGGTGCCACTGTCATACAGAACATAGAAAAATATGGCAATGAATGCATGAGATTGCTACAGGACAAAAGAAACTACGAAATTCTCCACATAGACCCCACAGAAAGGATAAAAACAAAGATTGGCACTATGGTAGAGGAGGCATTGGCACACGACTGGATCACAAAGAAAGAAGGTGACTTTCTCTGCCAAAAGGATCCGAGAATCCCCTATCTATACACTCTACCCAAGATGCATAAAGACATGCAAAACCCCCCGGGTCGACCGATTGTCTCTGGCATTGGGTCCATTCTGGAGCCTGTCTCTAGATTTGCGGACGCTTGTCTCAGACCTATGGTTCAGAAAACCTCTACGTATCTGAGAGATACCAAAGATGTTTTGAATTTGCTAGAAGAGGTGACCTTTGATCCCAACACCCAGCTATTAATCAGCTGTGACGTGGAGAGTCTGTATACCAGTCTGCCACACCAAGCCACCTTAGAAATCATCGAAGATGTCCTCTTTGAAGATTTCTGGGAATATCAGACACCGCGTAATGTGGTGATGGATTGCTGCTCTCTTGCATTGAAAGAGAATTTCTTTGAATATAATGGCACGATATATTTACAAAAACACGGTACCAGCATGGGAAGCACATTTGCTCCTAGCATAGCTGGACTGTACGTGCACCATCTAGAGGTGACCAAAATATTGAACTCTAACAATCCCTTCAAATCCAACATCAAGTTGTGGAAACGATACATCGATGATATCCTTATCATCTGGGATGGAGATGAAAGGTACTCCGAACACTTTCTGACACGGTTGAATCTACAAGATGATTTCCTGAGATTCACCAGTACAACCTCCAGGAGTAACTTGGTTTTCCTTGATCTAAATATTTTTCCAAAAGATGGGAGATTGATGACCACTACTCATTTTAAAAGCACCTCCAAGAATTGTCTTCTAATGTACAATAGTTTTCATCCTAGACACCTACGGGACAACCTCCCATACGGTCAGTTCCTGCGTTTACGCAGGAACTGTACAGAGATTGACAATTTCAAAATACAATCAGAGGATCTGAAAAGAAAACTTAAGGCACGGATGTACCCTAACCGCATCATCAACCAGGCATATACACGGGCAAAAAATAACTGCCGCGAAAGCCGTCTGGAAGCAAAGATACCCAAAGATGAAGAGAAACTACCTATTTGTGTGACTACATACAATACCAGCTCGAATCTAGTGACCAAAATCATCAATAAAAACTGGAAAATTCTGAACAGTGGAGGCTTGCAGATACCCAAACCCATGTTTGCACCCAAAAAAGCCCAGAGTTTGAGAGATGTCTTAGTCCACACAAGACCTAAACTAAACCACAACAGTGCACAAAGAGATCCAAACTTTGTCCAAGGTCACTACCCGTGTGGAGGGTGTAGAGTTTGTGGTTTAACCAAGAAGAGCAAAAAGCTAACATTCAACAATGGCACCGTCTGGGAACAGAGAAGTTTCAGCAATTGCAATAGTGTGAACGTCGTATACATGATCACCTGCCCCTGTAAACTTGAATATGTGGGAATGACAAGCAGGGCAGTGAAGATCAGGATAGGCGAACACAAGAGTACTATAAAATGCAGAAAATCTAGTACAAAACTCACGAACCATTTCCTAGAAAAGAACCACAAACCAGAGGAAATTTCATGGACAGTGATAGAAATGGTCAGCAACGAAAAATTCTTGTTGGAAAAAGAACAAAGATGGGTGTTTCGCATTCAGTCCCATAAAACTGGGCTGAATGACGACATACCCTGGGGTCAGCTATAATGAACCCCTTCTGATAATGACCAACTGATATCAGATAAATCACTAGCCATAACACTCTTTATCCCATCAAAAGGCGTGCGCCGGTGTTCATTTCCCTCCACTTTTCTATGATTAAAATATAGACTGTTAAAAACAATCATGAACCTTTTGTTTCCATCACTGAGTCTTGGGAATGACATATAAAAGAGAGCGTGAAAAGACCCATAAAAACAAGTCTGAAAATATGATTCTGCATATTGACGAATGATTAGCTATCTTTCGAATACATTCTCCAGAATTATGAAGGACTAAAACTTAAACGTCATGAACCTAAAACTTAACAAAAGAAAGTGTAGAGAGACTTCCACTTCTATCCTCACATCGTGCCGATAGGCGGTAGCCATCTTGAGTAGTCAACGCTCTAGTTCCCGCAGAAATGGCCGAATGACGATGCGGAAATGCAAGCTTCTTAAACAACAGCAGACAGACGAGCCCGGCAATCCTCAGAGCAGCACGGGGGTAGGAATAATGATTCCTTTTTTCGCCGGACATGTGAGTAACAGACTCCGACCTCGAGTCTCTAATAAATGGGTCTCAGGGGCAAACAACTATCTTGGAATTGTTCCGCAAATAATACCAAGGTGCGGTTTTGTTTTACAGTAACCGCGCTGAACACCCCTCGCCTGCAAGCTCATGGGGCATTGAGAATTACTGATAAGAGTACGTATTTACAAGGTTCTAGTCGATAAAACGCCTAACATTTTCCTCTCTTCCTTTTTATGAAATAGACGCGAATGAGGACCCTTTTTTCTTAATTGCTTGTTTGTTGGAAATGCATGGAGTCGTGAATGTTGGTGTGTATGATGAGATAACAGTGGAACCGAATATCTTGAGGTCCCTGTATGATTCTAGCGACAGACAGCTGGTCTCAATAGATGTGACACCTTTCCCTATTTCATTGCGTTTAGGGGGATGATCGCTTTAGATATATAAGGCGTTATGGTACACAATCAATTGTTTGTTTTTACCATTCATATCGTTATGCCTATTGATGCATATATGTTGGTTTCTCTCTTTCTTTCTCCACAGAGACCACATTAGGTCCATTTTTTGGCACTCATTGTATCCATTTTTTGCTTCACATGGGCCAACTCATGCCCCGAAGCACAAACAGTCAGCTTATTTTTGCTGTACTGTTTGTAGGACAGTAGGCATATCTCTGTAGAACTGAGTATTCACAAGTAGGGATCACTATTTGGTCCTGATGAGTAAGCAGTAGGGGACTGCTTACGAAACATGTCGACTAGGTAGCTAGCTATTGCTCTACCTCACAACCCCTTCTTAATGTTCCCAGCTAGAGAAGTGAATACAATATTTTTTTCTACTAAGCCAGGGAATTTTTAAACCTTTTTTATTCACTTTTTCAGGTCCCTACACTTTCACTGATACCCGTGCACCCACACATAGCCACTGTCACAATATAAGTGCTCCCGCGTAGTTCGTTTGGTCGTAGCACGCCCCGTCCCGTTATAGGGGCGGGAAGACCCCTATGATGAAGCATGACACTAACCGATTTTTTAGTGTGTGAGGGGTATTTTAAAAAGCACATTGTGCTCTCATCTTTCCACCTCTAAGAGAGAGCCTAGCACCATTCAGAAAAATTAAAATTAATATAAACATTATCACTTTTTTTCACTTTTTTTGATAGAATCTCTTTGGTTATAAAGTTCCGTTAGGAGGGTGACTCTATCAGTACCTCTACGCTCCTCTTTTGTTTTGGAATTATTGGCAGCGCACAGCTGCGGAAGCTCAACCTGAAATCAAAATTTCTCCTCTCTACCACTACAATAGTGATTCTGCATTCCACGACAAGCTTTTGATAGAATAAGGGACCCCTTTTTGAATAACTTTATATTCGCTGTCAACAATGGCCGACTTGGGCCTAACTTTCACTGAAGACGAGATTTCCAACCTAATGTCATCTCTGGGAACCTTTGAGGGTCTAAACACTGCAGGCCCCTCTACTAAGAACAATGACTGGGATGAACTCGAGGAACTAAGGAGAACCCAGATAAAAACGGCGCTTCATGGCCTACTAATGTCGGAATACCTCAAGGTAAACACTGCACCATCAGGGCTCGTAGTTCGCAATCAACCCTTTATTTTTTTACAAGACAAAACATTTAAAATCGACTGGTCCAAAATCTCTTGGCGATGTACCAGGGATTGGATTGTTCTCATTATAAAGACTGCAAGTAGGTTGGCCAATGAACTCAAGGTGGAAATACAAACTATAGAGATACGTATAAAAAGCTATGAATCACCTGCAGGCATTAAGAAGTATCTAGATGAAATGAATAAATAACTAAATGAGTTCGAAACCACTCTCAAAGACAGTAAATATGAGAAATTGGAAAAAGACAACAGTCGGTGGACAAAAGAAAGAGTCTATCCTTATATTAAGGACGATTATAAATCAACCAATGGCAACGCCACAGATGATGAAACATCCGACTCGGGATCCAATAGCTCGAATTCTAGTCGGAATAGAAGTCGAAGATATCGGGGGAATAGGAGGAACTTTCGCAGACCCAATTTTCGAGGGACAAGAGGATGGAACAATTTCAACCCTCCCATGATGTACCCCCCACAACAACAGTATGGACCACCCCCCTTCCAACATCCACAGGGACCTTTCCCTACTTGGGGATACCAACCACAAGACTATGGATACTTTGACCCTTCTGCTCCTTTTTTAGGGGCGCGCCAAGGACGGACGAAGGGGAGGAACCGGAGAGGGACCACGGTACATTGGAATACCGAAGAAGAAGAAACACCCCGAGTATCACCCCGGGTATCAACAAGGAGCATGACTGGCGCCACAAGGAACCAGAAATGAGTCTAGTGGTGAACCTTTCTGATATCGAATTAACAGACCAACAAAAAGGAGTCTTGGAAAAAGGATTGGGATATGTGCCCACAGCCAATATGGATAAATTCCATCTCTGCAAAGAGGTACAGGAATTCATGCGACGCCTAAAACTGCAGGTTTTCTTTAAAGACAAGAAGGATGAAACAGAGCATGGAGACACCAATTTAAGACCTAAGTCTAGGTTTACCCCCATGGACAATTCTCTCCCAATTGAACTACTAACATTTGAGAAGGCGGTAATGATGGAGTTGGAAAATATTAACCCGCTAGAAAAACGTGTCTTCCATAACACTACTAACGAAGAACGGAAAGCATTACGAGACCTCAGCAACGACAAGAGAGTCATAATCAAGCCTGCTGACAAGGGCGGTGCCACTGTCATACAGAACATAGAAAAATATGACAATGAATGCATGAGATTGCTACAGGACAAAAGAAACTACGAAATTCTCCACATAGACCCCACAGAAAGGATAAAAACAAAGATTGGCACTATGGTAGAGGAGGCATTGGCACACGACTGGATCACAAAGAAAGAAGGGGACTTTCTCTGCCAAAAGGATCCGAGAATCCCCTATCTATACACTCTACCCAAGATCCATAAAGACATGCAAAACCCCCCGGGTCGACCGATTGTCTCTGGCATTGGGTCCATTCTGGAGCCTGTCTCTAGATTTGCGGACGCTTTTCTCAGACCTATGGTTCAGAAAACATCTACGTATCTGAGAGATACCAAAGATGTTTTGAATTTGCTAGAAGAGGTGACCTTTGATCCCAACACCCAGCTATTAATCAGCTGTGACGTGGAGAGTCTGTATACCAGTCTGACACACCAAGCCACCTTAGAAATCATCGAAGATGTCCTCTTTGAAGATTTCTGGGAATATCAGACACCGCGTAATGTGGTGATGGATTGCTGCTCTCTTGCATTGAAAGAGAATTTCTTTGAATAAAATGGCACGATATATTTACAAAAACACGGTACCAGCATGGGAAGCACATTTGCTCCTAGCATAGCTGGACTGTACGTGCACCATCTAGAGGTGACCAAAATATTGAACTCTAACAATCCCTTCAAATCCAACATCAAGTTGTGGAAACGATACATCGATGATATCCTTATCATCTGGGATGGAGATGAAAGGAACTCTGAACACTTTCTGACATGGTTGAATCTACAAGATGATTTCCTGAGATTCACCAGTACAACCTCCAGGAGCAACTTGGTTTTCCTTGATCTAAATATTTTTCCAAAAGATGGGAGATTGATGACCACTACTCATTTTAAAAGCACCTCCAAGAATTGTCTTCTAATGTACAATAGTTTTCCTCCTAGACACCTACGGGACAACCTCCCATACGGTCAGTTCCTGCGTTTACGCAGGAACTGTACAGAGATTGACAATTTCAAAATACAATCAGAGGATCTGAAAAGAAAACTTAAGGCACGGATGTACCCTAACCGCATCATCAACCAGGCATATACACGGGCAAAAAATAATTGCAGCGAAAGCCTTCTGGAAGCAAAGATACCCAAAGATGAAGAGAAACGACCTATTTGTGTGACTACATACAATACCAGCTCGAATCTAGTGACCAAAATCATCAATAAAAACTGGAAAATTCTGAACAGTGGAGGCTTGCAGATACCCTAACCCATGTTTGCACACAAAAAAGCCCAGAGTTTGAGAGATGTCTTAGTCCACACAAGACCTAAACTAAACCACAACAGTGCACAAAGAGATCCAAACTTTGTCCAAGGTCACTACCCGTGCGGAGGGTGTAGAGTTTGTGGTTTAACCAAGAAGAGCAAAAAGCTAACATTCAACAATGGCACCGTCTGGGAACAGAGAAGTTTCAGCAATTGCAATAGTGTGAACGTCGTATACATGAT
The DNA here is from genome assembly GCF_964261635.1 of Lissotriton helveticus. NCBI lineage: Eukaryota > Metazoa > Chordata > Amphibia > Caudata > Salamandridae > Lissotriton > Lissotriton helveticus. Next base: position 1,299,001,121 of record NC_136067.1, on the reverse strand, counting down.
CACCTGCCCCTGTAAACGTGAATATGTGGGAATGACAAGCAGGGCAGTGAAGATCAGGATAGGCGAACACAAGAGTACTATAAAATGCAGAAAATCTAGTACAAAACTCACGAACCATTTCCTAGAAAAGAACCACAAACCAGAGGAAATTTCATGCACAGTGATAGAAATGGTCAGCAACGAAAAATTCTTGTTGGAAAAAGAACAAAGATGGGTGTTTCGCATTCAGTCCCATAAAACTGGGCTGAATGACGACATACCCTGGGGTCAGCTATAATGGACCCCTTCTGATAATGACCAACTGGTATCAGATAAATCACTATCCATAACACTCTTTATCCCATCAAAAGGCGTGCGCCGGTGTTCATTTCCCTCCACTTTTCTATGATTAAAATATAGACTGTTAAAAACAATCACGAACCTTTTGTTTCCATCACTGAGTCTTGGGAATGACATATAAAAGAGAGCGTGAAAAGACCCATAAAAACAAGTCTGAAAATATGATTCTGCATATTGACGAATGATTAGCTATCTTTCGAATACATTCTCCAGAATTATGAAGGACTAAAACTTAAACGTCAGGAACCTAAAACTTAACAAAAGAAAGTGTAGAGAGACTTCCGCTTCTATCCTCACATCGTGCCGATAGGCGGTAGCCATCTTGAGTAGTCAACGCTCTAGTTCCCGCAGAAATGGCCGAATGACGATGCGGAAATGCAAGCTTCTTAAACAACAGCAGACACACGAGCCCGGCAATCCTCAGAGCAGCACGGGGGTAGAAATAATGATTCCTTTTTTCGCCGGACATGTGAGTAACAGACTCCGACCTCGAGTCTCTAATAAATGGGTCTCAGGGGCAAACAACAATCTTGGAATTGTTCCGCAAATAATACCAAGGTGCGGTTTTGTTTTACAGTAACCGCGCTGAACACCCTTCGCCTGCAAGCTCATGGGGCATTGAGAATTACTGATAAGAGTACGTATTTACAAGGTTCTAGTCGATAAAACGCCTAACATTTTCCTCTCTTCCTTTTTATGAAATAGACGCGAATGAGGACCCTTTTTTCTTAATTGCTTGTTTGTTGGAAATGCATGGAGTCGTGAATGTTGGTGTGTATGATGAGATAACAGTGGAACCGAATATCTTGAGGTCCCTGTATGATTCTAGCGACAGACAGCTGGTCTCAATAGATGTGACACCTTTCCCTATTTCATTGCGTTTAGGGGGATGATCGCTTTAGATATATAAGGCGTTATGGTACACAATCAATTGTTTGTTTTTACCATTCATATCGTTATGCCTATTGATGCATATATGTTGGTTTCTCTCTTTCTTTCTCCATAGAGACCACAGTAGGTCCATTTTTTGGCACTCATTGTATCCATTTTTTGCTTCACATGGGCCAACTCATGCACCGAAGCACAAACAGTCAGCTTATTTTTGCTGTACTGTTTGTAGGACAGTAGGCATATCTCTGTAGAACTAAGTATTCACAAGTAGGGATCACTATTTGGTCCTGATGAGTAAGCAGTAGGGGACTGCTTACGAAACATGTCGACTAGGTAGCTAGCTATTGCTCTACCTCACAACCCCTTCTTAATGTTCCCAGCTAGAGAAGTGAATAAAATATTTTTTTCTACTAAGCCAGGGAATTTCTAAACCTTTTTTATTCACTTTTTCAGGTCCCTACACTTTCACTGATACCCGTGCACCCACACATAGCCACTGTCACAATATAAGTGCTCCCGCGTAGTTCGTTTGGTCGTAGCACGCCCCGTCCCGTTATAGGGGCGGGAAGACCCCTATGATGAAGCATGACACTAACCGATTTTTTAGTGTGTGAGGGGTATTTTAAAAAGCACATTGTGCTCTCATCTTTCCACCTCTAAGAGAGAGCCTAGCACCATTCAGAAAAATTAAAATTAATATAAACATTATCACTTTTTTTCACTTTTTTTGATAGAATCTCTTTGGTTATAAAGTTCCGTTAGGAGGGTGACTCTATCAGTACCTCTACGCTCCTCTTTTGTTTTGGAATTATTGGCAGCGCACAGCTGCGGAAGCTCAACCTGAAATCAAAATTTCTCCTCTCTACCACTACAATAGTGATTCTGCATTCCACGACAAGCTTTTGATAGAATAAGGGACCCCTTTTTGAATAACTTTATATTCGCTGTCAACAATGGCCGACTTGGGCCTAACTTTCACTGAAGACGAGATTTCCAACCTAATGTCATCTCTGGAAACCTTTGAGGGTCTAAACACTGCAGGCCCCTCTACTAAGAACAATGACTGGGATGAACTCGAGGAACTAAGGAGAACCCAGATAAAAACGGCGCTTCATGGCCTACTAATGTCCGAATACCTCAAGGTAAACACTGCACCATCAGGGCTCGTAGTTCGCAATCAACCCTTTATTTTTTTACAAGACAAAACATTTAAAATCGACTGGTCCAAAATCTCTTGGCGATGTACCAGGGATTGGATTGTTCTCATTATAAAGACTGCAAGTAGGTTGGCCAATGAACTCAAGGTGGAAATACAAACTATAGAGATACGTATAAAAAGCTATGAATCACCTGCAGGCATTAAGAAGTATCTAGATGAAAAAGATAAATAACTAAATGAGTTCGAAACCACTCTCAAAGACAGTAAATATGAGAAATTGGAAAAAGACAACAGTCGGTGGACAAAAGAGTCTATCCTTATATTAAGGACGATTATAAATCAACCAATGGCAACGCCACAGATGATGAAACATCCGACTCGGGATCCAATAGCTCGAATTCTAGTCGGAATAGAAGTCGAAGATATCGGGGGAATAGGAGGAACTTTCGCAGACCCAATTTTCGAGGGACAAGAGGATGGAACAATTTCAACCCTCCCATGATGTACCCCCCACAACAACAGTATGGACCACCCCCCTTCCAACATCCACAGGGACCTTTCCCTACTTGGGGATACCAACCACAAGACTATGGATACTTTGACCCTTCTGCTCCTTTTTTAGGGGCGCGCCAAGGACGGACGAAGGGGAGGAACCGGAGAGGGACCACGGTACATTGGAATACCGAAGAAGAAGAAACACCCCGAGTATCACCCCGGGTATCAACAAGGAGCATGACTGGCGCCACAAGGAACCAGAAATGAGTCTAGTGGTGAACCTTTCTGATATCGAATTAACAGACCAACAAAAAGGAGTCTTGGAAAAAGGATTGGGATATGTGCCCACAGCCAATATGGATAAATTCCATCTCTGCAAAGAGGTACAGGAATTCATGCGACGCCTAAAACTGCAGGTTTTCTTTAAAGACAAGAAGGATGAAACAGAGCATGGAGACACCAATTTAAGACCTAAGTCTAGGTTTACCCCCATGGACAATTCTCTCCCAATTGAACTACTAACATTTGAGAAGGCGGTAATGATGGAGTTGGAAAATATTAACCCGCTAGAAAAACGTGTCTTCCATAACACTACTAACGAAGAACGGAAAGCATTACGAGACCTCAGCAACGACAAGAGAGTCATAATCAAGCCTGCTGACAAGGGCGGTGCCACTGTCATACAGAACATAGAAAAATATGACAATGAATGCATGAGATTGCTACAGGACAAAAGAAACTACGAAATTCTCCACATGGACCCCACAGAAAGGATAAAAACAAAGATTGGCACTATGGTAGAGGAGGCATTGGCACACGACTGGATCACAAAGAAAGAAGGGGACTTTCTCTGCCAAAAGGATCCGAGAATCCCCTATCTATACACTCTACCCAAGATCCATAAAGACATGCAAAACCCCCCGGGTCGACCGATTGTCTCTGGCATTGGGTCCATTCTGGAGCCTGTCTCTAGATTTGCGGACGCTTTTCTCAGACCTATGGTTCAGAAAACATCTACGTATCTGAGAGATACCAAAGATGTTTTGAATTTGCTAGAAGAGGTGACCTTTGATCCCAACACCCAGCTATTAATCAGCTGTGACGTGGAGAGTCTGTATACCAGTCTGCCACACCAAGCCACCTTAGAAATCATCGAAGATGTCCTCTTTGAAGATTTCTGGGAATATCAGACACCGCGTAATGTGGTGATGGATTGCTGCTCTCTTGCATTGAAAGAGAATTTCTTTGAATATAATGGCACGATATATTTACAAAAACACGGTACCAGCATGGGAAGCACATTTGCTCCTAGCATAGCTGGACTGTACGTGCACCATCTAGAGGTGACCAAAATATTGAACTCTAACAATCCCTTCAAATCCAACATCAAGTTGTGGAAACGATACATCGATGATATCCTTATCATCTGGGATGGAGATGAAAGGAACTCTGAACACTTTCTGACATGGTTGAATCTACAAGATGATTTCCTGAGATTCACCAGTACAACCTCCAGGAGCAACTTGGTTTTCCTTGATCTAAATATTTTTCCAAAAGATGGGAGATTGATGACCACTACTCATTTTAAAAGCACCTCCAAGAATTGTCTTCTAATGTACAATAGTTTTCATCCTAGACACCTACGGGACAACCTCCCATACGGTCAGTTCCTGCGTTTACGCAGGAACTGTACAGAGATTGACAATTTCAAAATACAATCAGAGGATCTGAAAAGAAAACTTAAGGCACGGATGTACCCTAACCGCATCATCAACCAGGCATATACACGGGCAAAAAATAATTGCCGCGAAAGCCTTCTGGAAGCAAAGATACCCAAAGATGAAGAGAAACGACCTATTTGTGTGACTACATACAATACCAGCTCGAATCTAGTGACCAAAATCATCAATAAAAACTGGAAAATTCTGAACAGTGGAGGCTTGCAGATACCCTAACCCATGTTTGCACACAAAAAAGCCCAGAGTTTGAGAGATGTCTTAGTCCACACAAGACCTAAACTAAACCACAACAGTGCACAAAGAGATCCAAACTTTGTCCAAGGTCACTACCCGTGCGGAGGGTGTAGAGTTTGTGGTTTAACCAAGAAGAGCAAAAAGCTAACATTCAACAATGGCACCGTCTGGGAACAGAGAAGTTTCAGCAATTGCAATAGTGTGAACGTCGTATACATGATCACCTGCCCCTGTAAACGTGAATATGTGGGAATGACAAGCAGGGCAGTGAAGATCAGGATAGGCGAACACAAGAGTACTATAAAATGCAGAAAATCTAGTACAAAACTCACGAACCATTTCCTAGAAAAGAACCACAAACCAGAGGAAATTTCATGCACAGTGATAGAAATGGTCAGCAACGAAACATTCTTGTTGGAAAAAGAACAAAGATGGGTGTTTCGCATTCAGTCCCATAAAACTGGGCTGAATGACGACATACCCTGGGGTCAGCTATAATGGACCCCTTCTGATAATGACCAACTGGTATCAGATAAATCACTATCCATAACACTCTTTATCCCATCAAAAGGCGTGCGCCGGTGTTCATTTCCCTCCACTTTTCTATGATTAAAATATAGACTGTTAAAAACAATCACGAACCTTTTGTTTCCATCACTGAGTCTTGGGAATGACATATAAAAGAGAGCGTGAAAAGACCCATAAAAACAAGTCTGAAAATATGATTCTGCATATTGACGAATGATTAGCTATCTTTCGAATACATTCTCCAGAATTATGAAGGACTAAAACTTAAACGTCAGGAACCTAAAACTTAACAAAAGAAAGTGTAGAGAGACTTCCGCTTCTATCCTCACATCGTGCCGATAGGCGGTAGCCATCTTGAGTAGTCAACGCTCTAGTTCCCGCAGAAATGGCCGAATGACGATGCGGAAATGCAAGCTTCTTAAACAACAGCAGACACACGAGCCCGGCAATCCTCAGAGCAGCACGGGGGTAGAAATAATGATTCCTTTTTTCGCCGGACATGTGAGTAACAGACTCCGACCTCGAGTCTCTAATAAATGGGTCTCAGGGGCAAACAACAATCTTGGAATTGTTCCGCAAATAATACCAAGGTGCGGTTTTGTTTTACAGTAACCGCGCTGAACACCCTTCGCCTGCAAGCTCATGGGGCATTGAGAATTACTGATAAGAGTACGTATTTACAAGGTTCTAGTCGATAAAACGCCTAACATTTTCCTCTCTTCCTTTTTATGAAATAGACGCGAATGAGGACCCTTTTTTCTTAATTGCTTGTTTGTTGGAAATGCATGGAGTCGTGAATGTTGGTGTGTATGATGAGATAACAGTGGAACCGAATATCTTGAGGTCCCTGTATGATTCTAGCGACAGACAGCTGGTCTCAATAGATGTGACACCTTTCCCTATTTCATTGCGTTTAGGGGGATGATCGCTTTAGATATATAAGGCGTTATGGTACGCAATCAATTGTTTGTTTTTACCATTCATATCGTTATGCCTATTGATGCATATATGTTGGTTTCTCTCTTTCTTTCTCCATAGAGACCACAGTAGGTCCATTTTTTGGCACTCATTGTATCCATTTTTTGCTTCACATGGGCCAACTCATGCACCGAAGCACAAACAGTCAGCTTATTTTTGCTGTACTGTTTGTAGGACAGTAGGCATATCTCTGTAGAACTAAGTATTCACAAGTAGGGATCACTATTTGGTCCTGATGAGTAAGCAGTAGGGGACTGCTTACGAAACATGTCGACTAGGTAGCTAGCTATTGCTCTACCTCACAACCCCTTCTTAATGTTCCCAGCTAGAGAAGTGAATAAAATATTTTTTTCTACTAAGCCAGGGAATTTTTAAACCTTTTTTATTCACTTTTTCAGGTCCCTACACTTTCACTGATACCCGTGCACCCACACATAGCCACTGTCACAATATAAGTGCTCCCGCGTAGTTCGTTTGGTCGTAGCACGCCCTGTCCCGTTATAGGGGCGGGAAGACCCCTATGATGAAGCATGACACTAACTGATTTTTTAGTGTGTGAGGGGTATTTTAAAAAGCACATTGTGCTCTCATCTTTCCACCTCTAAGAGAGAGCCTAGCACCATTCAGAAAAATTAAAATTAATATAAACATTATCACTTTTTTTCACTTTTTTGGATAGAATCTCTTTGGTTATATAGTATGGTGAAACACCAGACATATTTAAGTCAAGCAGATAGCGGCCTCGGAGTACCAAACTTGGAGATATATTTCCAGGCAGCGCAATTGCGTTACATGACAGAATGGTACAAACTAGAATTGGAGAAACACTGGTGCTTTATAGATCAAGGGATTGCAGGCATGCATATATGGAAAGTGTCTTGACTTCCTAAGGGAAGCCGCACGGTCAGGGCATATATCTCCCCGTCTCTGCGAGCCACCATGGGAACTTGGGATAAGGTAGAAGCGGCGTGTGGCCTCTCTACCCCAAGACTCCCTTTATAGGTAACCCAAACTTCTCCCCAGCCCTAGAGGGCAATAGCCACCGCCGGTGGCAAGAAACCAACTGCAAGCAAATAGGGGACTTCTTTGACGAAAAAGGGATTATGGACTTCCCCCAACTAGTCCTAGGATTCAGAATCCCTAAAGAGGCATATTGGCAATATCTAGCACTGTGGCACTGGGTTACCCAACCACATATGCTACCCCATGTGAGTCGCCCCCTTACTAAATTTGAATTATGGTTCATTACCCGTACTTCTGACAAAAACTTGCTCTCTGACATAAATGCCTTCCTGAATAAACCCCAGGGGAGCGACAAATCCCCAGTGCAGCACAGATGGGAATCAGAGATTGAATATGAGTTTTCCCCCAAAGAATGGCAGGACATCTTCCACAGAACACGGGCCTCTTCTAGCAGCATGACGAGAAAGGAGATATATTTTTAAATTGCGCACTACTGTTATTATACCTCAGATGGATTTGCATGCTGGAAGCCCAGCGGGACCATGCTGGATGCCCGGGGGGAACGACCTTTGCTGGCGCCACTGCGGGCAGCGGAGTACACTCACACACATCCTTTGGCAGTGCCCGAAAATACAGGCATATTGGGATACAATCCTAAATGATATTGACACCATTCATCAAAAAGAAACTCCACTACTCCCTGGTTTCACTCTACTAGGCCTCCCTAACCCTCTCACTTACCCCCTTAAGTACGACAATGGGAAATCAATCGCCCTAGCACTGGGCGCGTCCAAGCAAACACTACCAGCGCACTGGGTACAGCAGACATCCCAACTAAGATGGACTGGTTACACAAGATTTGGGAGCTTGTAGGCATGGAGAAGATTACAGCCAGCCTCTCCCGTACTTTACCCACATTTGAGAAGATGTGGGGCTCCACGGTCACCTTCCTCTCCACTGAGTTCCTGGAACTTACCTGCCCATGATACCTCCGGGTCCTCCGACTTTCTAATGTGAGCATACCACCCAAAGACCAACCCCAGGTAACACAAATACCTGACACGGGTCCCCCAGGTCCATTGAATCGCAGAACACACCCAGACATCCTAACTATCCATCTGCCTCTTCTTACATTTCTCATCTCTTGTTTTCTATCATTTTTTCTTGGATATGCTCCCCATTGGCCAGTGGGTGTAGGTAGTGGTTATAGTACATGCATATACCCTTTTAAAACAATAAAAATGATTTATACCCTAAAATCCATAACTACAGTTATACTTATCCGATTGACGTTGTTTTGGTACATATATTCGTATAAAAATCAGCATTTCTTCTATAAATTGCTGTTGGATTTCTTTTGAGTCATGTCAATCACTTATCCGCGATATTGGTACTCTGAAATGCCTAACACATGTTCCTCTTGTAAAACCTGGCAGCTCTTTGTCACACTACCAGGATTGAGCTGAGGATTTATTATTGTGAATCTAATAACCATCTTTGGGGTATCATGGGAGTATTACATAGTGAAGCCTAACCATCCTCACTGCATAATACTCCACTTTCCTACATTAGTGTTACAGCGGTGGGACCTGAACCACTTGGTCAAAAGTAATTCTTGCACAAGAAATCCACTATTAATTTTAAACTCAAAAATTATTTTTCCAAAATGGTTTCAAAATGTTTTTAAATGGGAATTGTAGGTCCCTATGTAGATCCCCTTTCCAATAGTAAAATAAAAAGCTTAGAAATTTAGAAAAGGGGACGTGGCTTAAGCAGCCAAGATGGCGGATGAGTCTTAGGGACCTTCTCCGTCACCCTGTTTCGTCCGCTGCTCTGGGAGCAATTAATTTTGTGCGGGCCCTCCCATGACTCCCCTATCACTGTTTCGGGTAAAATGGGGGCTCGCATCCTTCCCCATGTAGCTTGCAGGGTGCTTCGGCCCACCATGGGCCTTCCCATACAACCCTGAAAGATGACTATGCAGTGGCTGAGGAGAGGACGCTGGCGGCTCCTGGAAGTGCAGCAATTGGCATGCCAGGCGATCCCAGGGGCTGTAGATACCATGCCTGACTGCTGTGGGGACCCTGGCATTTTGTGATACAGCTGGCAACAACATTTGTTTTATTCATTTAAATGTTTACTTAGCTCTGTTCATCCATATTCCAGTGTTTACTACCCCGCACCCTGCCCCACCCCTGCCCCACCTCACCACCCCACGGATCTCCCTCCATGGGCCGCTACTGCTGTGGTTTCACCTAGAGAGATTTATACTATTGTCCTGAAGAAGGTGGTCTTGTATTAACTTCCAGTGAAAGGTGTTGATGCCCCATTGATTCTTTTAAATTTGAGGAATAATGAACTATTTACAATTGGCTGGGGTTTTTATATTGATTTCTTTAAATTAACAGTTTTTCATATAACTAATACATATGTCTGGAATATTGTCTCTCTTAAATGTGATATTTACAATCATGTTATAATATTTTGTCTGTTAGATTACTTAGAATTTGTTTAATTATATGGATGTTATGCATTCAATATCTGTGTTTTATTAAAAAAATATTTTTATTCAGATTGCCTCTTGGTCCTCTCAAAACTTTGAGTGAATAGTTATTTGCTTGATGATATAATGGAGTATGATTGAGCTGATTTGTTGTTTCTCTAAGAGTTTCTTTTTTGTACTATTTCAAGCTTAAGTTTCAGCCAACCCAGCTCATGGTCTTCCCGGACTATACCAAATTGACACAGAAACAATGCAAAGCATTTAAAGCATTAAAGAAAAAACTTACAGTAATGGCTCTCCCTTACATATTGCTCTTCCCAACGCGACTGCGAGTCATTCATGGATCCCGCTCCTACTTCTTCAACAACTCAAAGGCAGCCTTGGAATGGTCAGCAAAGCAGAAACTCTTCAACAATATGAAGCCCTGGGCTGTGCTAGCCAGCCAGGCCATGGCCTGCCACATTCGGCAAATACACCCTCCCAATCACAAAGGCGGCCTTGCTCTAAGAAACGGGGGGTGCCGTGGACGATCGCCTGAATCCTCAGAAACAGCCCAAGGTGTATCTCAGGCAATAGATGAAAGACCTTTTGTCTCTCTGACACTCATTGTAGCCTTAGAGCCTCCTGAGGCAAATTAATCTAAATGGGAACACCTGCTTGATGGCCCAGCGTGAGGTTACTGGCCCCTTCTGACTGTCATCCAAAAGTGCCTTGAACCCAGGAGGTATATGATTGCAGTTTTGAATTTTATGTTTTGCATTTTCACTTCTTAATTTACATTCTGCATAGGAGGAGGTCCAACTCGAATACCTTGATATGTGTATTGCATATATTGTTGTTGTGGGAAGTTGGGCGACACATGATTCAGGGATTGAAGAGTGGGTTGGGGTGGTTGTTGTTGGGTGGTGGTCATGGTGTTTCTGTTACTTTTTATATTTTTCTTTGTAAAGAATGCTCCCACATTTGCCCTCTGCCATTTGCTGCGCTAAGTGCAGCGTACCCACGCACCATTATCTGGTCCCTTAAATAAGTCCAATCATGGAATTTAGTCTCTTTTAATTGAACATTAATGGCCTCCTCAACCATAATAAACTTACTGTGATCCTTAAGTTTCTCTGCCAACGCTGAACAGGGGTGGTATTTTTAAAAGAGACACACCTCATAGGTGCCCACTGCCCTTTCTTGCGGTGTTTTGGACATGATTGCATCTATCACTCTGGGTGTAACAGGGGGTCCAGAGGGGTGGCAGTCCATCTTCATAAAAACTTCCCATTGGTAGCTTCACAAATCCTATATGACCCTATGGCCCAGTATGTTGGATTGAAAGGAAAACTGTACAACTCAGCATTTACAGAAAAATCTCCCTATTTCCATGGACTGACCTTTTGAGACCTGACCACAGTGGTGGCTGCAGTACCTCAGAGGGCACTACTCCTGGGGGGAGATGTTAATGCTGTCTCAAACACAAACCTAGACATCTCCGTCCCTCCCTCATAGGAATGATGGGCTCTTTTCAAGCCTCTCACCTCCCGGCAGACTCTCTGGGGCTTTGTGCTGTCTAGCGAGTATTGTGCCCACTTGAAACTGCTTACACATATACCTCGGAGTCCACAACAACTATGTCCTGTATCAACTACATTTTCTACCAGCAGTGCATCTATCTTCCATGTCGAGAGCCAGTATCCACTCTCACGGTTTCTCTGACCTCTCCCCTTTGCTGCTTCATTTAGGAATCCCAATGCACTACAAATTACAGATGTAAACGCCTGGTTCCTCATGGATTAATATGTAGGGGAATATTTGACTGATGAACTACACTCTTATTTTGTAACCAATAAAGGCATGGTGCAAAAAGCTAGTACACTGTGGGTAGCTTGTAAATCGACGCTCCGGGATATAGCTAAGGAATGCCTCAAGGGTATTGATAGAGACAGACACCAGCGGATTGCGGAACTTGAATATTGCATACTCAGACTGGAGAACAAGGCAGTGACCGATGCAACAGAGTTCTTAACTCAACAATAAGAAACAGATAGGCTTTCATTGCATCATGTGTTTTTTTACAAGGCCCATCAATACTGGTGAGCTTCCACTCAACATGTGTATGAACATTGTAATAACTGCAGCAAGCTCTCTTACCACCTAGCTACTAGAGTCTTTCAATCTCACTTTTACCCTCCAATAATGATGCTTGTGGGGTTGCAGTCACATTGGCGGCAGAAATTGCATTGGTGTTCGTGGACTTCCCCGTGTATCTATTTCCCAAACAATCAGAATAGAATCTTACATTAATTGATCCTGAGAAGCTAAAGCATATCAGTCCCTTAAAAAGTTCCCAGCTATCATGGAGTCGCTGCTAAAACACAAGCAAACTACATTCTCCACACAAATCAATATGCTTAGCAAGTACTACCCTGAATAGCACGCACACACTAAGGCACAAGCATTTCCGTGGACAGAGGGTCTAATAGCTATGCTAATTAAATTACTGACCTGTATTTGTTTGCTAGTTGTGGTGTAACTAATGCCCATTAAAGCACAATAGTATAAATAATCATTATAAACTTTCCTTGTGTCTCTTTTCTATTTATTGTGGACAAGTATGAGTGAGAGACCAAAAGGGGGTGACCTGCCACCGCGATCCTGAGGGGTTTGGGAGTGTTGTGTTCTGTGGTGCCAAATCACTTGCAGCAGCCCACATCTCTCCGGCAACCACTTCCATAATCCTAACAAAGACCCAAGCATGCAAGTGCAAGACTTTCAACTGTTATCAAACTGCTGGTCACCGAACTGTTTCACTTTATCAAACTTTTCCAAAGTAAAGAAATCTACCAATCACCGGAGGACCACAGACATCTTTCCTGCAATATTCCACAAGTTATTAAATTTTGTACAATTTAATAGCCTCTGTTTACTGTTGGTTTGGCAACATCCACATGTTCCAAAAGATCTGCCTGGTCAAATGAAGTACACCACGACATTTGCACAGCGCTTGCTAAGGGACCTCTCCCATGTCAACTATAATTACACTGAACACAACACTAGTATTCCACACGCACTACATGGCGCACTCTTACACAACACCTGTTATCAGCACATGACCACTGTGAGCACTCAGACATCAGCCAGGACATGCTTAATTTGTTAGCTAATACCATATGAAGTAGGCACAGACAGGCTTTACTTGTCCCAAGCGGTAACTCTGGAAAAAGTGAAGTGCTTTCTCCACCTGTACCTGGGTAGGGTTATGGCCAAGATACAACCCAACAGAAAAGAACCCCATAGAATAGTAGTGAGCATGACCCATTATGAGACCAATCACATTGCAATGTACCTCTTAACTGATCCTAATGAGATTCAAACAGATTTGATAGGATGTGCAGGCGAGGCACCATAGGGGAGGATACTGTTTGGCTACTAGCCTTACCAGAAAAAAGATTCCTGGAGGAAACAAAACCATTGCATTAGTGCACAAATACATTCACTCCCTTTTCTGTCTATGGTCCCATTGTGGCCCTTCAGGTGCAGTCTTCTTTAACAACAGATGGATGCCATGCATGGAGTTCCAGAGCAGGGCCCTCCACCTTAATGACACAAAGGGAAATGAGTCTCGTAGAGAAGGGCTGAATTCCAGCATAAATAACCCCTGTCAGGAAATATGGGACACTGAGATAGACAGCTAAAGGTAGTTGGAAGGGAAGGGGCAACTCCTAATTTTGCAGAAAGTTACATTGTATTCATTGTGTTTGAGAGGTAAAGGAACAATTCCATTCTGTACCAATGACAACTGGTTCATGCGAACCCTACGTTTATGTCATTTCTTTACTAATGTGGCTAACACCGGACAAACGGAACAGACAACGGAGACTATGAAATTGAAACCTAAGAGCACTTTTTTAGCACCGATTTCACATAAGATGTTAGACACATTCGAAATAATGGTTAAAAAAGATGTCAAGGTTTTGAACTTACAAACACCGAGAAAACAGAATCTAACTAAACAGGACAGAATAACAATGAAATCCATAGCCAATAACCCACATATAACAGTGCAGCCAGGTGATAAGGGAGGAGCTATTTTGCTGATGGATACTACCTTTTATCAACACAAAGTCAATCAACACGTTATGGATACAAATACTTATTTACCGCTGGATTCGGATCCTACAACAGAACTTTGGGGTATTTTGGATAGAATCTTACAACATGCCATAGACTTAGATTGGATTGATGAATCAACAAGGGCAAACCTCACAACATCTAACCCACGGAGACATCAACTATACATGATACCCAAAATTTATAATGATGTGGTGAACCCTCCTTTCAGGCCCATTGTGTCTGGGTGTGGGTCAATTTTTGACCCCCCAGGCAGATACTTGGACCATTTTCTTCTGAATTTTGTACAGGGCTGGAAATCGTACATAAGAGACACCACTGATTGTTTGTCTAAACTACAAAATATGCAACAAGAGAGGCAAGCAGCCTGGTTACTTTGCACCACTGATGTCATAGCGCTTTATACATCAATACCTCATACAGCAGGATTAGAAGCAGTTGAGTGGGCTTTACTCCAACTTGAAGACATCGACACTGAAAAGATACTATTGTTACAACCTCTCAACTATTGTTTACAACACAGTTATTTCAAATGGAATGACAAATACTACGCACAGCTCACAGAAACCACCATGGGTTTTTCGGGGGCTCCAGCGTATGCAAATATCTTTATGGCCCTATTTGAACATCAAAACATAATGAGCAACCACTCTTTGTGGTCTAAAATCAACCTTTATTGTAGATTCATAGATGACATCTTTATGGTTTGGATGGACACTCGGAAGACATTGGATGAATTGGTACAAACTATAAACACATTTGATCCCCGAATACAGTTCACTCACAAGATTCATGATACACAAATTGAATATTGGGATGTAACAATAATGAAAAAACAAGATGACATAGGAGTAGATACTCAAATATATACTAAAGCCACGGACCGCAACAACACGCTAGTACATTCAAGTTTCCATCCTAGGAGCATTATTAGAAATGTATCGTATTCACAATTCATCCGGATAAAGAGAATTTGTTCAGATCCAATTGTATGTTTGATGAAAACAGAGGAATACAAACGGAGGTACAAACAAAGAGGATATCCAGACAGTATATTGCAACACTGTATAAACAGTGCCGCTAGCAAAGAGCATAAAGATTTATTCATTCCCAGCACTCTAAAGAAAACCAATGAGATAGTATTTGTTTCCAAATACACAACTAGCTCACCAGCAATCAAAAAGATTATCAATGGAAGATGGGAACTCTTAGCAAATGAACCCGATTTCAACGGGATATTTAATAATAAACCTTTACATGCATATACCAGAGGAAGGAATTTGCGGGAACTATTGACCACCACAACCATTGATAATCGGCCAAAGGATCCCAAAGGGACCTTGAGATGTTTTAATTGCACGCACTGCAACAATGTAATTACAGGCAATATATTAACACATCCAATCTCAGGAGTAAGAATTCCATTGAGACATACCAGTGATTGCAATACTAATAACATAATATACTGTATTAAATGTCCTTGCGGTAAAGCTTATGTTGGCAAGACAGAACACAGGATAAAAATAAGGTTAACCAAACATAAAAGCAGAATCAGGACAAAAAAATCTCACTTTGGCACTGGCCATTCATTGGATTGAAGCAAGTCATTCTATCTCGCAAATAAGATTTCAGGTTATAGAAAAAGTAATGATACATCCAGGAGTAGATAATAATAAAAAATTACTCCAATGCGAGATATACTGGATTAATACCTTGGAAACCATGCTACCGAAAGGGCTTAACGATCGATTAGATATGTCATGTTTTCTTTAGGTTTCAGTTCAGGGTAATACATTTTTCATAATATGCGGACACACATCACATACAACACAAAACAAAGGTTGAGCAGGTGATGTTATGGAGCAGAGTTTTAGCTTGTTTCGCGCCAGGTATTGTTGCTGAGTAAAGCACTTAGTTAAGGCATAGGGAGAAGCAACATTGCGATTCGGCGAGCATATTCAATATACATTGATAATGATTCTCAACCATAGTCTATTAAGGACTGGCAATTCTTTTGCCGCAAACTACTGATATTCAGTTCCAGTCAAGCATTGAACTCTGTGGTTTAATTAGACTATAAACACATATATATTTCTTTTGGCATCTTTTTTATATCGTTAACAGTTATGAAGCAGGTTAGATTTGCTCTTTTTTTCTGTTTGGCAATACTGTTTATTAACACTGCGTGGTATTTCTTCTGACTTTCTAAAATGGCGGCCGATTTTGTTTACCTATGGGATGAGTCTAGACCGGGAGTCCGCTTTTATTTTTCACATGTTGTGAGATTAGCATGCACAATTGGCATCAAGCATATAATTAGGGTTACGGTAATTGGCCAATGATGAAACGTATTTTGCACAAGGGCAAGACCTTGGTGCAATGTTAATAGTAAATTCTGTGTACTTGCGGCGGGGACAGCAGTATCTTGAATCATTAGAGTTTATTTACCAGATGAGGTATAGATTACGAAAGTTCAGCATGGCGGACGAATGTATTCACCGAATGGGATAATATCGGTCCGGTAGTCCATTCTTTCTTTCTTCGCGTTGATTGAAGAGCTTGTACGATCGGCATTCAGCACACACGCTGTGCCACAGAAGTTGTTAACGTAGCAACGCATCATGCACAAAGGTAAGATTTAGGAGAAATCTAAGTTCTAAGCATAGCGTTTTCTTTAGTGGGGATAGATATCTTTAGCCCTTGCATTGAGATGGGTCTTTGCCTGCAGGCTCACTATTCATCGGTTTTATTTATTTCAGACCCTTGACATTGATGACTCGCAGAAGGTAAGATACTTAAGCCGGTTTGATTTGGAAGGGAGTTGACATTGTGTTAACAACGAGTTTGGTCTCTTAATATGTGGCATTGGTTGATTGCAGTATTAAAACAGGAACAGTAGATGCAAGAGGCAGACGTTTGAGGATACAGGTATGACCTTATGGTACATATAACATATACACAAACACTGGGTGTTAGTTTTGATCACTAAAATTAGGCACACCAGGAGAGTTAATAATGGATACAGGTCAGCATGTGAACTATTCTGAATATTATATTGAGCATTATTGTGACTTTGGGCGCGTATGGATACCGAATAAATGCAATTATTTCATTTTTATATTTACAGATTTTCCCCTGGGAGGGGACTTTATATGTCCCGAAATGCATCGGGCATAATAATGAATGTTGCATGATTGTGTAAAAACAATGACGTTTTCAAGCATTTGTATGTAATATACAATATGAGTACTTATGTAAGAATTTCACCAATAGAGTGAAGTGCATAATTGTGTTCATTTATGAGTTAAAAAAACCTTTTGAAAATATGAAAAAATATATATGAGTTTGAATACAAAGTGTTTATATTGATGGTGATAGTCACCAAGTGAACAGTACGCAGCACACTCAAGGCTCAGTACTTTTTTATAAACTAACAGTTCAATTTAGCAAGTGTTGACAGCACTTGCATTGCTGAAGCACCTTAGAGGAGAGTATAGAAAGAGTCAAAATTGGAGTGCACCCCCAAACACAATAATTATTTCTAATGACAACTGTGGCACAATACTGCATGTACTGGCATGCAATGTGGCAAATCAACACTGATGGATACATACTGCCAGTATGCTTAATTTTCCTACACCCAGCTTGTCCCCGGATGGGGAAGTCTGTGCTCCCTGGTCACCATAAACAATCCTACCCTGGTCATTCCTGAAGAAGATATGTCAGAGTTGTACCAACACCCGCTACAGAAGAAAACAACTCTATTACATCAGGCTCAAGAAAAAAGAACTACTGATTATTGTGGTCAGTTCAAGGACATTCCAGAAGAACTCATACTGTTATCTAACACACAAGTCAATGCATGAGGGTCCATACCCTTCTACACAGTGCAGATGAAAGCAAACACCCACTGATTGCAAATAACTAGATGGGAGAGGATGAAAATGATGAACAGTACTGAGCTCGTCCTTAATGTCATGAAGGAGAACTAAGAGCGCCTCATGATGTTGTACTTGATGACTGGAATGGATAGGAGGGTTGTGTGCCAAGATCAATGAGGTCTGTTGCATGTTCATCACAGGCAAAGGCATAAACAGTGGGACTCTGATCTTGACGACTGACGATGCCGTCCAAGCACTGCATCATTTACAAAACGACATGCGTAACAAGGGATGTACCCCTGAGAAGGACTGGTCCTCCGGTTGATTTTCCTGGCTCCCCCAGTGGGGGCAGGACTGCACAGGACATTGCTGCCTATTCTCATTGTTGTTCTGTTTTGGGTGATTTCCTACAAGAGGTGATTTCCTGCTGTAAAAATTAAGTCCTCAAATTGGGTAGAATGCATATAAATAGGAAAGTAGTAATAGTTAAAACAGAAACATGACAAGCCCTCAACAATGTGACTGTCATGAAGTATGGGGTAAATTATGTAGTTGAAAGTTCAACTAGAGGGGGAATGTTAATATTGATGTTGATGTAAGCAATGATATGTGTGTCTACAAAAACAAAATGGAGTCTCTGCTGTCGAAAGTCCCCGATATGACTTATCCTTCAACTTCAACTCAGAAATGCATGGTCTGGCAAGCCCTGCGCCCTAGGACTGAGGCTACTGATTGACAGAACACAGGTGGGGTGCCACATAACAAGCAGGACAAACAAGTAAACAGGAAAAACCCAGATTAGTCCCACAGATAGGCAGCAACACCACAATGGTCCTGGGAGATTGGCCCGAATTAAACACACATTGCTAGAGGGACATGTTTTCCAAAAACTCCAAAAACTTAGATTCCACATGAAGTTAGGAGCACTCACCCAATCAGGACACAGCACACGGTAAACATGCAGTGATCACGTGCTTGCCATGATGGTAATCTGGACACATTACCCACTGGCCCTCATTACATTCATGCAAGGTTAAAACCCACCTGCATTTGTAATCAGATGGGAGTCATATATGGCCTCATGACAAGGCCCACATTCGACTCCTGACTCATGATCTATGAATTGTTTTACGATGCTTTAAGAAATTAATAAAAAGACATTCAAAATTATTGTACTTTGAGTCAGTCCTCAGGCCAGTTTCTGTATGCTGCACTCTTGGCCACATTGTTTGATTAAGCCAACTGTTCATGTTTTGCCATATGCTGCTTTTTTTTGTTTTTCAAGGTAAATTCATATTTGAGCAACAATGTAATTGACACCAGTGGAATAATATCTTTGTAAACATTTGGGTCACAATATTTTTGTCGATTGACATTTAGGCCATTATATTCAGGTCCAATCCCATCAATACATCGGAATGTGCCCCTCAGCTCCACTGACCTTTCAAATCTCTCTTTTCATGCAGCATTTGCCCCATGATAAGGGAAAAGTCTGTAAAAACCTTAGCCTGGCATATGATGTCCACTAGTTCTAGTGGGCACCTTGCACCAGTCTAATCGACCCTTATCGATGGTGGTTGTAAAGTCAACCTTATAGAAAGCTATCCTAGTGGTAGCATGGGCCAGCAGTCATCAGGCTAAGACTTCAGAGAGCGTATTAAGCAAGTTGTTTTACCAATTATTATCCCTTGAGTACCAAATGAAAGAATACCACGCAAGGTATATATCAAATGTATATGTATTTATTCTAAACACAACCCCTCTGCACTCTTTATGAGGTCAGAGGTAAAAGTACAACACAGGTTACTCAATTAGCATACGATAAGTTGCACAGTATACGTTATGCCCTAGGGGCCTCACAAACCATATACTAAAATAGTGGTATAAGAACCATGTGAGAATTAGAAAGCAGGCCTGGGGCCTGTGGAATTGCTGGGGCTACTCTAAACAACCAAAGGTTAGGAAGTAGGAGGCCCACGGGAGACGCGTGCAGTGTCTAAACACAGCCGCGGGTTACCATTGACTTTCCATGGGAAACGAACAAGTTACAAATTTACAATTTAAGGACACTTCCGGATGGACTACAAGGGAACCCTTTTAAACTAGGACACTTGTAGAGTCAAGACCCACGGGAGCACTGAAGTACTCGTGTTACCTCACCCAGGGAAGCCGGGTGCATAGGTGTCTTTTTGTGTCGGGTTTCGTCGTCGTTTTCAATGGAGAGCTGCAAAGAATTGCTGCAGGCGACCAGAGGAAAAGTGTCCGGGTGCATCCAAGGGTGGATTGAAGATCTGAAGAACCTGAAAGCAGAAGGGACAGAGTCTGGGTCACTTGCCAGTGACCAGGGCGGCGATAGAAAGATGCCACCAGATGTTGGGTGATTTCAGGTGAAGATGTGAAGCTTGTCTCTTCAGCCACGAGGACCAGGAGGCATCCACGATGACCAGGAGATGGATTCAAGCTGCCCCACAAAGGATCTAGTTTACTGCGGTATTGGTATCCGGACTGGACCCAACAAGCCTTGGTAAACCCATGCAGAATGTCTAGATTGGCTTCGGTGCAGACCAGCAAGGTCTGAGGAACTTCTCCTTTGTAGGGAAGTTGGAGCAAGCCTGACGAAACCAGGAAAGCAAGATAGAATCAAAAGGAAGTCTTCAGGGGGCTCACTAGCCAACAGTCTAGGAACCACAAAGACATGTCAAGCTGAAATGCAAAAGCGGGGCCCACGGGTCACTCGTGGAGTGGGGGCCTCTGAGCTTCGGTGCAAATGGTGCTCGGGTCTGGGGCTTCAAAGCACCCCAATGCACAACTTCGAGTTACCTCGTGAAGTGGGTGCAGCTTGCAAAATGCAGGATGTCCAGGAGTTCCGGTCCCACGTCTCTCATGCAACCATGGGTCTCAGCTTTTCTTTGAGCGAAAGTCAGGGTCAGAGATGTTGGGAAGTCTATGTCCTATGTCGCAGATTCTTTGGGATCTGGTGGGAGCCTCAAAAATGCAGACCGGCAAAGTTGCTGTTGGTGCCTGTTTGAACAGGGTTTTCACTCCTTGACCACAAGGGAGGTGTCTTCCATCTTCCAGTTGAAATGGAATGTCGAAGGTCCAGGATTTATGTTTCAGAGTTTCGTCCAGGGTAATCTAAAGTCCTAGGGACTGGGTTCCTATACTTATACTATGTTTAGGGGCTGGACTACCTTTAAAGTCCCTCCTATGGGTGGACCTGGTAAGGGGGTGGTCACATCCCTTTCCCTTTGTCCAGTTTTGCACCAGAGCTGGGGCAGAGTGCCCCAGCAATCGGTTTGAACTGGGAAATGCATGGAGCACCTAGTGTGCCCCAGACAGTGTCTGGAAAGCATTCACTGAATGCAGCCCTCCCTGCCCCAATACCCAATAGCCTGTCTGGGGAGGTGCTGGCACCTCCCTCGACAGGAAACCTATTGTCCTGGCATCCCCTGCCGGAGTTTCACCCAGCAGCAGGAGGGCAGACTCGTGTCTGTAGCAGCACCATCCATTTTGTGATGCTGAGGCTCTGTTTAACTTTAACCGGGTAAACCAGTAATTACATGTCTTCTCCCTCTAGAAGGGTGGAATGCTACCCCACCGCCAGAATTGGTGGGGGGTTGTATTCCAAAGTGTTTGACACCTTACACGACATGTTTTGATAAAGCCAAACCAAAGTTAGCATTAACCGCGAGGATTATAATGCACTTAAGAGTATATGATATGGCTATATCATAGAACAGCTATAAGGAGTTGGTTCCGAAAGCTGCAGAGGGGCTCAGCTCATGCTAGGGCACACTCGCACATAAAACCAAGCACTCTGCCTCCAGGATTGTCAAGGCCTGCCATAGGAGTGACTTATAGGTGTATATGTGTCTATATGTATATATAGATATAGGTATACTACATCTAAATAAGGGGTGATTACACCAACTTACCCAGGCTGTGTGAACAGACCTGTGGTGTCAGTTTGGAAGGCAAACCAGGGGTGGCACAATACATGCTGCAGCCCCTGGTAGGCCTAGGGTGCACCTATGTCCTGGGTACCTATGGTGCACTATACAGGGGCTCACAAGGGTGACCCAGTAACCAGTCTGGTGTGTACCTAAAGTACATGGTATCAATTTAGAGAGAGAACAGCTAGGCTGTGGGCCTGATTAGCAGGGCCAGAGCCAGACTAAAGTCGAAAAACCAGAGAATCACAGCAAAAAGTGGGGGTTGGGGGTAACTATAGGAAGCAGACCCTACTCTCCTACACAACCCCCCCCCCCCCCACCAAACGCAGGGACATTAAACTAACCTTGACCAGTTGAGTCTTCATGTTCTGAGTGGAAATATCTGGAGAGTCCATCTGCATTGGCAAGGTTACTCCCAGGTCTATTTTCCACTGTAAAGTCCATCCCCTTTAGGGAAATAGGTTACCTGAGCAGTTTGGGATTTTCACCCTTCATCTGTTTTAGCCACAAGAGGGGCTTATGGTCTGTCTGAACTTTGAAGTGAGTACCAAACAAGTATGTTCAGCTTCTTCAGGGCCAAAACTACAACAAAGGCCTCCCTCTCAATAGCTGACCAACGTTTCTCTCTAGGGGTCAGCCTTCTGCTAATAAAAGCTACTGGTTGGTCTTGACCATCTGTATTCAATTGTGATAGCACAGCCCCTACCCCCTAACTCAGAAGCATCTGTTTGAACAATTAATTCTTTGGAGTAGTCTGGACTTTGCAGAATTGGTGCAGTGCACATGGCCTGCTTCAGGTCATCAAATGCCTTTTGACAGCTGACTGTCCACTGAACTTTCTTAGGCATTTTCTTGGAAGATAAGTCATTAAGGGGTGTCACTATGGAACCATACCCCTTGACAAATGCCCTGTAATACATAGACAGGCCTAAGAAAGCTCTGACCTGAGTCTGGGTGGTTGGAGCAATCCAGTCCATTATGGTCTGGATTTTGCTCTGTAATGGTTGAACCTGGCCTCCACCTACAAGGTGGCCAAGGTATACAACATGACTCTGCCCTATCTGGCACTTGGTAGCCTTGATAGTTAAGCCTGCCTTTTGCAGGGCCTCCAAAACATTTTTCAGGTGGATCAGGTGATCTTCCCAGGTGTAGCTAAAGACAGCAATATCATCTAGATAAGCTGCATGGTAGTCATCCTGGCCTGAGAGGACTTGGTTCACCAACCTTTGAAATGTGGCAGGTGCATTTTTCAGAGCAGAGGGCATTACCACAAATTGATCATGTCCACCAGGGGTTGAAAATGCTGTCTTTGGCTTTGCATCGTCAGCTAGTCTGATCTGCCAGTATCCAGCTGTCAGGTCAAATGTGCTCAAAAACTTGGCAGATGCCAATCTGTCTATGAGCTCATCTGCCCTGGGTATTGGATGGGCATCTGTCCTAGTGACAGCATTGAGACCTCTGTAGTCCACACACAACCTCATCTCTCTCTTACCATCTTGGGTGTGGGGTTTAGGCACAAGGACTACTGGACTGGCCCATGGGATCTCTGAGGGTTCAATGACTCCCAATTCCAACATCTTCTGGACTTCTGTCCTGATACAGTCCCTGACATGATCAGGTTGCCTGCAAATCTTACTTTTAATAGGCAGACTGTCCCCAGTGTCCACTTCATGCGTGCACCAGGTAGTCTGACTTGGAATTAGTGAAAACATATGTCTGTAGGCCTGCAGAACTTGTCTGCAGTCCTGCTGATGTTGGTCAGTAAGGCTGCCTGCCAAGGCTACACCATCAACTGAACCATCATCAGGGTTCTGAGAGAGCAGGTCTGGGAGAGGATCACTCTCTTCGTCCTGTCCTTCATCAGTAGCCATGAGCAATCCCATGTCTGCCCTGTCAACATATGGTTTCAGTCTGTTGACATGGAGAACCTGTGGGGACTCCTGGGAGTTCCAAGGTCAACCTAATAGGTGACTTCTCCCTTTTGCTCAACAATAGTGTGGGGTCCACTCCACCTGTCTTGGAGAGCTGCTGGGGCCACAGGCTCCAACACCCACACTTTCTGTCCTGGCTGGTACACCGTCAGTACAGCCTTTTGGTCATGCCAGGCCTTTTGCAATTCCTGACTTGCCTCAAGGTTTTTGGATGCCTTTTTCATGTACTCAGCCATCTGGAAGCGGAGATCAAGTACATAGTCCACAATGTCTTATTTGGGAAGTTTGAGAGGTAACTCCCATCCTTCCTTCCCCAGACAAAAGGGTCCTCTTACAGGATGCCCAAACAAAAGTTCAAAAGGGCTGTAGCCAACCCCCTTTTGTGGGACCTCTCTGTAGGCAAATAAAAGGCAGGGCAGCAGGATGTCCAATCTCCGCCTGAGCTTTTCAGGGAGACCCTTACTCATGCTCTTTAAGGTCTTGTTGAATCTCTCAACTAGACCATTGCATTGTGGGCGATAGGGTGTGGTGAACTTATTGTTCACTCCACACTCTTTCCACATTGCAGTTAGGTAACTAGACATAAAGTTTGCACCTCTGTCTGATACAACCTCCTTAGGGAAACCCACTCTTGAGAAAACTCCCAAAAGGGCTCTTGCCACCACAGGTGCTGTAGTGGTCCTAGGGGGAATAGCTTCTCGGTATCTGGTGGCATGATCCACTACCACCAGAATAAACCTGTGCCCAGAGGCTGTTTGGGGATCCATTGGTCCAAGAATGTCAATCCCTACTCTTTCAAAGGGAACCCCCACCACCGGTAGTGGTATAAGTGGGGCCTTTGTAGTGCCACCTGATTTGCCACTGGCTTGGCAGGTGACACAGGAGCGACAAAACTCCTTGGTGTCTTCTGACATGTGGGGCCAGTGAAAATGTGGAACAAGCCTGTCCCAAGTTTTGTTCTGGCCAAAATGTCCTGCGAGGGGAATATCATGGGCTAGTGTAAGAAGGAAGCCCCTGAATGCCAAAGGTATGACCAACCTCCTGGAAGCTCCAGGCTTGGGGTCTCTAACCTCTGAATACAGGGGCCCTTCATCCCAGTAAACCTTATGGGTTCCACTAGCATTTCCTGCAGCCTCAGCAGCAGCTAGCTGTCTGAGGGGTTCAAGAGAAGGGCAGTCCAACTGCACCTGCCTCAGATCTGCCCTGGAAGGTCCCCCTGTCCAAAGAACTCAACCTGATCAGGCTCAAGCAATTCTAGGACAGTTCCTTCTTGGGTCTCACAATCAGTTTCCTCAGAAGGCTGATCCTCCTCCTGAGGCAGGGGGTAGGCACTGCCTTAACCCTACTGCTTCTCCTCCTGGAAGGCAACTGGCCCATTATTCCAGAATCCAGTGCCTGTTTAGTGTTGCAATTTGTGACCTGTGACCTAGTCACAGCAAGCACATGTGCTGAGATGCCTAGTATTTCTGCATGTGTCCTCCACTCCACTTCAGACCAGGCCGAAGTCTCTAGGTCATTGCCAAGCAAACATTCTACAGGGAGGTCTGAGCTAACAACAACCTTTTTGAGGCCAGTTACCCCTCCTCAGGAGACATTAACAATTGCCATACTGTGTGTGGTAGTGACATTGCTAGCATTGGTCACTAGGTAATTTTCACCTAGTATGATCTGTTCAGGGTTCACAAAGATGGGTGTCACCATAGTGACACTAACACATGTGTCCCTGAA